>NC_142479.1:5370000-6712500 GCF_049115385.1 Moschus berezovskii | reverse complement strand
GGCGCGGCCCCGGGGAGCAGCAGACGGGGAGGAGCGGACCGAGGCGGGCGGACAGACGGACGGACGGAGAGGGGCACCGACGGGGTGCAGCCACCTGAGGCCGAAGCCACGGAACCGGCGGCAGAGGCGGGGTGGCCGCGCGCCACCGCGAGGGCGACGGCTCAAAACGGCCGGGGCGGGGGGGAGCGAGCCGGCCGCCAGCGCGCACCGCGGGATCTCACCGCCAGAGGCCTCCCAGCACAGGGGCGGTCCCGCGGCACACCCGGGACGGCGGACTGGCGGCACCACCCCCTTCTCCCCTCACGGGGCTCGCGCCCACCACCGCCTACACACACCCACGGCCGCAGCCGGCCGGGGAGAACGCTCTCCCGCCGCGCACCGGCGGCCCCCCACGGCCCTCAGGCGCGCAACCCTACTTGCCTGTGCAACCAGGGCTCCCCGCCCCGCCTTCCGCAGGGACCCGAGGGCACTGCTCCGCCCGGGGACGCCACCGGCCGACGGACGCCGGGGGACGACACCCACGTGAGGCGAGGCCGGCTTGGTCCCGGGCAAGGGGAGGGAGCGCGGGCGGCGGCGCGCGCGGGACGAGGAGGGAAGACCGGCAGCGGCGGGGAGGGGCCGGCGAGCACGCACGGCAGAGGCCGCGGGGCAGGGGCGCGGGTGCCGCCCGGGGAACCGGAAAACACCGGGGACGCGGCCGGGCCACCGGGAAAACCAGCGCGGGATCCCACGGCCACCCACACACGGGGGCGGTCCCGCGACGCCCAGGACGCCGGCCAGTCCCCGCCACCCGCGGAGCGGGCCCCACGACCCGGCCCCGCCACCAGGGCCGGCGCGCCGTCCCCCGCCCATCTTCCTCCGTCCATCCACCCATCCGTCCTCGACGGATCCGCCTCCCATCTAGTCTGACCCCGAGGCTCGACATCCCGGGGATACGCTCTCGAGCGAGGCGGCCCAGACCGTGACCGCACGCCGCCACCGGCTGCGGCTGGGAGGCGAGGGCGGGCGCGATAGATAGGCTCCCCCTCGCCACGGCTGCGGGGACTGGGGGAAGCCGGGGCCCGACCGGGCGTCGCGCCTCCCCTTCCCCCTCCTTCCCCCTGGGCTCGCACCACGGGGGCCGGCCGCGCGCGCACACGGCGCACGCGCAACGGCTCCCCCCCGCTCACCGGACACGCCCAGCGGGGCCCGGCGGGACCCTCCCCCAACCCGGAGGGGGGAGGCGCGGGCCGCGGTAGGCAAGGAGTGGCAACACGGCCCCACCGCGGGGCCGGCGCACCCATCCCCCCCTCCCGCGGAGGGCAGGAGGGGGAAGTCTTCTCCGCCCACGTGCTCTGGCAGTCGCCACGGTGGCCACTGCGCACTCGGGAGGGGCGGCGGCTGGGGGGTCCGGTACCCCAAGGCTCCCTCTCGGATCGCTAGAGAAGGCTTTCTCACCGAGGGCGCGCCGTCCCTCACCCAAGCGTCTCTCCTTCAGGCCCACGGAGGCGCTCCACGAGCCGCCAAAGCCCTCAGCAGGGCGGGAGTGGTCTGCGGTACAGCTAAGCCAACGACCCACACGGGAGGCGTGTGCACGGCCAGGGCCGGAGCGGAGCCCGCGCCCCGCCCCCCACAAGGCCCCTCATCCGTCAGCCTCCACGACGAGGGGGAACAGGGACGCCCGCCCCCCTCTCTTACCGTCTCGACCCCCCCCAGAGAGAGCCAACTCACGGGACACACTCGCCACCGCGGCGGGGACCCGAGGAGGACACCGGGTTAAGGGAAACGACGCCACCGCTCGGCCTCAGGCACCTGAGGGACAACCTGGAGCGCTCCAGGGGCACCACCGAGGAGCAACACGAGGCACGCTCACACACCCACACGGGGCACGCGAGCGCGGCAGCAGCACAGCCCTCCCCACCGCAGGGGAGGCGAAGCGAGAGCATCTGCTGTGTCAAGAAGACCAACGGGCCCCCGCCGGCTGACACCCCGAGGCGGGGAGGCGGACAGCAGGCCGAAGGTCAGGGCCAGAGACCGCACCCAGCCCCTGCCTTCCTCACCCTCCCCGACGGGCAGGCAAGGGGGGAAAGACGGGCGAGGGGTGCCGCGGATAGACCGAGAAGAGCGGGCATGTCCACCCGGAACGCCCGTCCCTCGTCCAGCACGGCTTAGGCTCGGCCCGGGAGAGCACGACCACACCACATCGATCACAGTGTGAACCAAGGTGGAGCGGGGGGGGGGCAGGCACGATGAGGACCGTCACTCAGAGGGGCCCGCTTTCAGCCTCACCGGCCGCCTCCCCTCCCCCACCTCGCCTCAGGCGAGAGCAGTCGCCAACCACCCCCAGGAGGGGAACGCCTGACACCCGGCACGGAACCTACGGGGCGGGGGTCGTCCCAGCCACCACCGGGTGCCCGCAGCGGGGAAGCGCACAGGGTAGAAGACCCAATGCCACCTCGCCCCGCCGCCCTCGGGTCGCCCGGAGACCGGAGGTGGCACCACCCCGTTGGGTCAGCCAGGCACGCCACCTAGGAGCCGGCGCACAGGCCCAGGCGGGCGGCTCCAGCAGCAAGGGCCGAATCGGGCGCCAGCCGGCGGCCCGAAGGGCCCAGAGCCCCGCGTGCATCCAGAGACCCAAAGTCCTCAGTGGCACACCCCAAACAGAGAAGACCGTGTCAGCACTAACCTGGTGGTAAAAAAGTCTCATTAAAGGCGACAAAATGGCAGCAGGCGACAGCGGGGCCCACCTACGACCCGCAGGGAGGGGCCCCGGAACCTTGACCCGGCCACCTGTCCCCAGCACTATCCCATAAACACCAGACCCGGAGGTTTGTTGTCGTTTTTTTTTTTTTTTTGGGGGGGGGGGCGGGTCATCTGGTCGACTGGGCGGGGGGGGGACGCGTGGCGGCAAAAGTGGGGGCGCGGACGCCCAAGGAGAGAGAGCTGGCCGCGGACGACGCGCTCGCCGCTTCACCCCCCCACACGGGTAGGTCTACCGGCCCGTCCGTGTCTCCGAACGGGGATTTGGCTTCCACGGGCAAAAAAAGAAAAGAAGAAAGAACCGTCGGCGAGGCGCCCCCAACGAGACGAGCGGGCCCGGACCAGGGACCGCGCCCGGGTCCCAGACCGTCCTCGACGCGGCACCCAGGACGGCTCGAGCCGGTCCCCACCTCTTGACCGGGATTCAGGGAGTTGGGGCGGGGTGAGAAAAAGTCGCGTCCGACGACCGAGACCCACGAGGGCACGCCGAAGGGTCGAGCGCGCCCTCCCCAGCCACCCGCGGAAGCAGGGTCCGGTCCATCCACGTCTGCGGACCGCTCAGGACTTTGACAAAGGAAAAGCATGTGTGCCGGGAGACGCCTCGGGCGACCGGGCCCCACGGCGGTGGGGTGGGGGTGGGGGTGGAGGGGGTGGACCGCACACGCGCCCGCGCCGGCCGGCCGGCCTCTCCGGGTCACCCCTCACGACTCCGGCGGGCGGGTCCCCACCTCCGGAGCGGGGCCGAGGGCGAAGCGAACGCTCCTGAAGGCGAAGCGAACGCTCCTGAGGGCGGCCCAGGAGGAGGCCGGACCGCCGAGTCCTAGTGCAGGCGCCCCGGGCAGGGAAGACCCCTCTCCCTCCCTGCCCACCGCGGCGGCCCGGCCCAGGCAGGGTCCGGCCGGCCCGTCTCCGCGGCCGGAGGGGCACGGGGAGATAGATGCTGGTCGACCCAGTCAGGCCGCCCCAGAGCCCGGATCCGCAGCGCCGCGACAGGTCACCCTCCTCAGAAACCTAGAGAACCAATCTCCGGCGACATCAGGACGTCCCTAGGCCTCGGCGCCACGGGGACTGTCGCCGCCAGCGTAGCCGGCCTCTGACAGCTCTTCCTCGGGCCCGGTGGCTGAGTCACAATCCTCCTGAAGGCCGCGCCGAAGCTCCGGAGGGGAGGGACAATATAAAAGCGGTCGCCAGGTGGCTCCCGACATCCGGCTCGCACGTCCCGAGGACGGGTCGCTGTCGCCGGCCGCCGAGGACGCCACAGCGCCGGCCGCCCAAACGCCCGAGCTCGGCCCCTAAATCTCAGCCGCCGAGCAACGCGATGCGACGCGACCCCGGCCCCAAAATCTCAGCCGCCGAGCAACGCGATGCGACGCGACCCCGGCCGCAGAAGAAGGGAGAGGAGCTGGGAAATATCTCCTCAGGAGGCTGCCCCGAAGGAGACGCGCTCCCCCACGCGATTCCAGGGTGGTGGGGGGACATTCCACGGAGACGCAGGCGGCGGGGTCGGCGGAGAGAGGGGCACCAGTGACATCCCGGGCTCCCCCGGCCCCCCTCCCCCGAAAGAGGGAGGGAGGGAGGGAGGGACCGAACCGACCGGCAAAGCGAAACCAGGCAAGCGCTGCTCAGAGAACAAAGCAAGACGTTCGAGAGCAGACACAGACACAGACACGCAAGCCCAGGAGCAAGAAAGGAAAGGGAGGAGACACTCACTCGGACCCCCAACAAGAGAAAAACAAAACTCAACCTGGGTCGAGACCGTGACAAAGTCCAAAGACGACAAACACAAGCTTGCGCGGGTGGGTGGGGAAAGTGCACTTGAGGTCAGGAGAACATGGATTTCAAAGTAGCTGGCCACAAACACCGGAAAGGCGGGTCTAGGGTGCCAGGGCTGCGGGTGCCGGGGGTGGGGGGGTGCGGGGGTGGGGGGGAGGGGCGTGGTGGTGAGGAGGACCGAGTCCATAGGGATCCACTAAATAAACCCCGAGTTCCATGACAACAGCCAATTAAATGAATAAATAACTTTCGGAAGTCGAACAGAAACGAAATGAAACAAAATCATCAGGCAGGCAGGAAAGTCAAGTCGTAGAACTGCTCTGGCAGCTTAAAAGTCAGAGAGAGCGCGAGAGCGAGAGCGAGAGACAGACAGAGAGAGAGAGAGAGCATGCATACACATGTGCATACACGCGTGTACATATGTATACGCATGCATATTCGCGTCTATATATGCGTGCACACATGCGTATAAACAAATACGTACGAAGGGCATGCTCACGTACACGCATGCGTCTGTGTGTGCACGTGTGTGCCTAGGCGTTTATAGTGGGCGTGCATGCTTGCGTGTATATCCGTATACACAGGCATATATACACATACGTATACGGATAGACACAGGCATGAATACACACGCTCGTATGTGGGTGGACTCAGAGATATCAGCTCTCATCACCTGGCCCCTCACACATAGAGAGAAACCACATCGCCAGGGAAAAGAGTCCTGGGATCCTTCGGAACCCTCCAACAAAGATTCCCCATTCGACCCAACCCAGCAACTCCACGGAGTGCCCACGGAGGGGACAAAGAAGATAGGGACGTGTGTACGTGTGGGATCGACACCTATACCTAGGTAGACATCCGTACACACGTGATGATCGAACTCTCTGTCTGCGTGCCTACGCCTGTATCTATTCATGTGCGCGCACAGTGCGCACGCGCAGGCAGACACCCCCCACCCCCACCCCCACCCCCACCCCAGCCCCACACAGGAATGGGACTCAACCACCAGAGGGGAATGAAATCTCACAGTCTGCAGGAACTTGGAGAGACCTTCAGAGGCTATGATGCTAAATGAAATACCTCAGATCGGTCGTTTCCATGCAGAATCTCCCAAACGATACACCGTGGACAGAACAGGACAAAACAGAAGCAGGCTCACAGAGACCACAAAGGAACAACACGGGTGGTGGCCAGAGGAGGGAGGTGGGTGGGGGCGGGGGGGACGGTGGCAGGAGTGGGGTGGGGGAGAGAATGAGTGAGTGCCACTGGTGAGGGAGACAGACGAAGCGGCGCAACCTTCCACTTAGGAGACGAATGAGTCACGGGCACGTCGTGACACCAAAGGTCATTTGCCGGGACACCCAGCGGTGACGGGCTGTCACGAACTAGAGGTATCCTGGGGATCGCCGTGTCATGCACCACACTAAACAATCGCCTGGACAGCTGAACATTCATGGGGGAACAAAAAATAAACATGAAGAAAAAAAAAAAAAAGGGAAAGAAAGAAGGCAGGCATGCAGGTCAAAGAAAACGTTGTCAGTCAGTTAGACGTCAATTTGAGACGACTGGGACTTGGCTTGGGGGCGGGGGGCGGAGAGGGGGGAGAGAAACTAGGGTGAGAACGAGGAGAAAGAAAAGGACCGATTGCCTTGAGGGGGAGGGGGAGATAAAAGATCCAAAGAGTGGACAGGACGGCCCGGTGAGTGCCATAGGGAAAGGAAATGAAGCCAAGGAACACACTCCCAACGGCGGTTTCCTTCAGTCCAAGATCAAGATGTGGAGGGCACGGTGTCCTCCAGCACACAGCGACACACAGGCCTCACTTGGCGGGGGAGATCAGGATAACCCTGAAACCTGAAGCTGGCCAAAGAAGCCGTCACGTTCATGTTCATCCACGACTGAAAAGTGCCATGGTCCCGCGACATTCAAAAATCCTATCAAACCGTGGACAGACTCTCTCACTCACTCGCCGTGAAAAATGTAGAGAACAGAAAAGGAACGAAACGATGGTGGATGGACGGACGGTCGGACGGACGGACGGATTTCCATGATAGTCTGATTACGGAAAACCTTGACAGAAAAGCATCCGATTCCCTTTCGTAGAGAATCTGTCTTGCCTTCTCGGCCTGGTGTCTTTCCTACGTCTGGATGGTTCCCACCCCCACGCCCACTCCCACTCCCACTCCCACTCCCAGCTTTAAGATCAGCCTCCAAAACGAAGCCCTTTGTGCTCTCAAGGTCCCGCCCGCCAGAACTCTTTCTTCGGAGCGCCCTTCCGAAGGGGAACGTTTTCCCCCACGTCAGCGCCCTGAGACAGCGTCGGCCTTTCCCCACCCCCACCCCCCACCACACACCCTCCCCCCCACACCCCACCACCACCACCACCACCACCACCACCACCCCACCGCAACCCCCCCCCACCCACCCCCAACCCCCCACCCCCCCCACCCCCCCCACCCCCGCCTCCCTCTCTCCCTCCTGCTCCTCTTCCTCCTCCTCTGAACTCTGGAGCGCTCCTCCTCGCACTGGCCTCTCACCACCCCACAAGGTGGCGGTGTCGGCCCAGGTGTGCTCAGGTGTCTCCTCACCGCATCCGAGTGGACTTCCGCTGTTTCTCAGCTGCGTCGTTCTAGGACCCTTTTTTCCTGGGCTTTTCCACGGGTGGGGGAGACCGGGATGGGCCGGGGCCAGGCGGGGTTGGGGAGCAGCGTGCACGTGGGGGGATGGGTGGGGGCAGAGAGGAGGAGGAGGAGGAGGAACACAACTCCCCAGAGCCAGTGTGTGCCTTTGGCCTGTAAAACAGATCAGGCACCAGGCTGGCTCCGAAGAGGGGATCGATCGGTCACGAGACCAGGCACGTTCGTTCTCTTTGCAGAGGCCCTGAAGATCAAACAGGCCGTGGCAAGGTCTGGGCTTCCCGCAGTTAGAACCGTTCACCCACTGTGGACAAAGGCGTCTGAAACACCGGGGGGTTAGGCTCTCGGTGCGATGTCCACAGGCCGTCGCCATCGACATGTGCACACACTGGAGCCGCCGTGCAGAGGGAGATCTCATCCGGCTCCGTGTGTTCTTCCAGTGAGTCGTAGGCCGGAATCTCAGGAAGAACAGAAATCCAGAGAGTTGAGTGAATCTGACCGTCACGCTTTCAGAATCCAAGTGAACCAGAAAGGAGGTGCACTCACGTGTGGGTTCGTCTGTCCATAGGATGAAGCCCCTCTTTGAGCAGATGAGGGTTCCGGGGGCAAAATGGAGCAGAGAGGACAGAGTTCCCTTCGGTCCCTTGCTCCTCCCGCGCGCTCCCAACGGTCCTAGGAACATCCTGCCCCAGAGGAGCGTGCTGGTCACCGCCCACCCACGCGGACAGAGATGGCAGTGCCAGTCCGTGTCAGTCCTCCTCGCCCAGAGTCGCCCGTCTGCCCTCGCCTTCACGCCTGGCACGGTCCGTTCTGTAGGTTTGTCTCGAACCTGCCCGGAGCCCAGGGGCATCTTTCCGGATCAGGGATCGATCGAAAACACCCTGTCCTTTGCCTCATCGGCAGGTCGATTCTAAACCACTGGACCACCAGGCAGGGAAGCCCCTTCACGGCCTTCTAAAATCATCTACCCTGCAACATTCAATATCGTCCTCCAAATCATGGGACCGTCACGACTGAAATGAAGTGAAATATGTGAGTTAAAGAAAGTCTTCAGTGCTTCTTGCTTTAGAACCACAAAGGCCTCTCTCTCTCTCTCTCTCTCTCTCTCTCTCTCTCACACACACACACACACACACACACACACACGAACAGAGGTGGGCTGATAGTCCAAAAGAAACCAAAGTCCAAACTTTGTGTGTATCCACCCCTGACCTACGTGGTGAGCAGTCGCCAAAGACAACGAATTCCTACAGCCAGACGTTTGCAACCACGAGCCCTGTCCCTCCGTCTCCTGGCCTTTCAGAATGCCACATGGAACCCCTTTCGAGAAGTGTGGGGCTTGGAGTAATACACCCCTGAATTCTCCTCACTCAGCCCTGCAAGAAAACGTTCTGTGCCTGCCCCGCACGCCGGACCTTTCGGTGGATCGGACCTCCCGGGGTGCCCCCGCACCCAGCACCCTGAGACATCCCGAGAGATCCTATGGAGAAACATCTCCGGCCACTCGCGTGGCATCTGCGTCGCTGGCAAGTGACCCTTCAAACGCTCCTTCACCATCTGGGTCACCTCATAGGATGGGTGAGTGCCTCTGGCTCAGCACTCCCTCGACGTGGCTGTGGGGTTCGGGTTTGGTTAGCTTTCTGACCCACCCACGTGATCTCTCCGGACAGGGCACCCGATCGAAGCTAAACTAAATCGAGTCTTATGAATCCCATGCATGCATCCAGTGGGGATATCGACGATCTCGACGTGGATCCACATCACTGGCCCTTCGGTGTTCGTGAACGTGGATGACAGCCCAGGCAGTGTGGAAAGATACAGGAAGGATGCCTCCATTCTTGGGGGAGGGAAGGGATGCTCCGAGCGTCCCTTCCCTAAACGCTCTCCCCCCCCACACGGGCACGGTGGGTGCTTGCTCCTTATCCCACCTGCCAGGGATGTCATGGCGTGCACGCTTGACAAGACCGGGATTTGGCATGGAGCGGCAAGCGGGAAGAGCAGTCCTCGGAGCGTGGATTTAGATCGAGGACTATGCGCCCTTAGAACTCGGTGCACCGAGAGACCCTAAAAAGGTCAAGAGGGGATTCCGGGACCGGGGCAGGATCGTGAAGGCGTGTCCACGTCTGAACCGTGCCCCGCGTCTGAACCGTGACGCTGGTTCACCTCTGTGAACGCGCTTGTGTTCTAGTCTCCCATCTTGACAGACACAGATCTCTATACCTGTCTAGGTCCCGTGATGGTTCCTGGATCACTGTCAGCGAAAACGTCCCCACGGATTTCACGGTGACACAGATTCGGGCAGGCCATGCTCATGTCAGCCGTGCAGTCAGGTGTAGAACCTAATATAGAACTTAATGCTCCTGCAATGCATTTTTGCTTCTGTACTTTGCTTGCCGCTTGCTGCTTGTAGAACCAAAGTTAAGGTCGTTTTAAATAAAGATCCCTAGAATTGTTTGCTGAGTAAGGATGAGAGAGGATTCCTAGGAAGACAGCAACCTAAAGAACAAGTGAATCTTAAACACCAGAATGTGGGCAGTTGTGACACAGAGATCAGGCAAATAGGTCAAAGGGCCAGGGTGGGCTGATCTCGGTAAACCACCAGGAGGTGAGATATACAGCTGTGTGTAGAGTGTGGAAAATTTCTGTGTGTAAAAAGATTACTATGTGTGGATGTTTTTAAACTAATATGGTTTGAAAATGCTATCTAAACCCTCGGCTCCAAGTGCTCGGGGTCCTTGTTGAAACCCGCTGCGTCGGGCAGACACTTGGACCCCAGCTAGCTGGAAATAAACGTCGTCGCTGTGTGTCTTGCATTATCGTGAGTGTCCTCTGTTCCTTGGAGGGAAGGGCGACTCCGGACCCTAACACAGGTAGACTACATCCGTATCTGTATGTGTATCTATCTATGAGGATACTGACTTCGTACAATATGTTTATTGATGTCATTCGTGAAAAAGAATTCCTAACAATGCTGTTCGACTTTCTGACTTCACATAGGGTTTGCGTGTCCTATTAGCAGGACAGTATATTCAGTCTGTATTAATAGAATCAGAGATACCCCAGGAGTCCCAGGAATGTGAACCTTGTTCCAGGAACTGGACCTTCTGAAAGCCAAGGTGCACCTGAACAGGGCTGAGTTGCAAAGAAGGGAGGGGAGAGAAATCTCTTTTTCCTAGTACTCTGAGCACCCAGCTTGGATCAACTCGTCAGTGCTCCCAGGAAATGGCAGCCACCCAGGCAATGCAGGACTATGGTAGAGCCATGGAGAGACCCGCAGGAGTGTGTTTTGGTCCATTTCATGTGAGCGACTTTTGTCTGCCAGGCCAGGGGCAACTAGAATATTCGGTGAAATCCCTAAAACACCACTCAGACTTGGCAAACAGCAAGTTTGACAGGATACATTTGAGATGAATTAGAAGTGCACGTGGCCAACTTGCATCCTCACAGAAGCACCCCAAACAAAGCCAGGCATCCAGCTCCTAGAAACTATCTCCTAGACTGAGATTTTAACCATCTCAGGAGTCCACACCTGGAGTTCCCGGTGACATCAAGATTAGTGTACTGTCCTTGGCCCTGAAATGGTTAACAGCAGGGCAGTTCTTTGAGGGTGGCCAGAATTCCCCAAAGGCAAGAACAAGCATCTTCTACATTCCTTTGCTTTAGTCCTGTAGGAGGCTCCTTTTGATCCTGTGTTGCTATGACAGTTGGTTCTATCAAAAACTTTTTTCCAAATCTTGAACTGCTAATTGCCCAACCAAGCAATACTAGTCATACGTGAATTGGGGATATCAATGATCTCCACGTGGATAAATAAAAATGACTGTTTGGTGTCTGGTGCTACTGCTAAATCACTTCAGTCGTGTCCGATTCTGTGTGACCCCATAGATGGAAGCCCACCAGGCTCCCCCGTCCCTGGGATTCTCCAGGCAAGAACACTGGAGTGGGTTGCCATTTCCTTCTCCAATGTGTGAAAGTGAAAAGTGAAAGTAAAGTTACTCAGCTGTGTCCAACTCTTAGCGACCCCACGGACTGCAGCCTACCAGGCTCCTCCATTCATGGGATTTTCTAGGCAAGAGTACTGGAGTGGTTTGCCATTGCCTTCTCCGGTTTGGTGTTTAGGAGGATCGTTTCTTTTTCTTACTTACATCTTCCTCATGGAAATGCTTTTCTTAAGCTATGTCAATGAAAACTATGTATCTTGTTTGGACGTCTGCATTCCCTGAAGACTTACTTCAATTGTTTTATGGATACAATATATCTCATGTAGGACATCTCATCTGGAGATGCCTCCCCTTGTATAGATATGTGTGTTGTGGGAGAGGAACCTGGTGCAGCTCTCAGTCTTGAGGTGTTGATATCTATGATCAACACCTTGCTAAAGAATATAAGATGCCTTGCTGAAAGCTGGGTATCTTCTGCCCCCTTCTGATGTCTATGTCAGAAGTTTTCTTTTTCCCTTTTATACTTTAAACTTGGCTACATGAAAGCTCCAAGTGATCAAGACTCATCTTGCCCAGTATGAAAATTCTCTCCTCCAAAGGCCAAGAATCCTGGTGTCACTCACAACTCACAGCTGCAACCTTTCCCCCAGCACCCAGTTCATCTGTCTGGATGTGCATGTGGGTAGGAATGGGAGTGGTCATGTGAAAGGTTGGCAAAGGAGTTCCTGCTGTCCGTCCTGCTCAGCTGTGAAACTGACAAGCTGACTCCAGGGTCTGTGGAACGACCCCAGGCACACAGAAGCAGGAAAATGGACTCAAGCATTTGTGGTGGGATCCCGTGATTGAATGGGTGTCCCTCACCCTCTGCCAACAAGAGGTGCAATGCGTGGCCCAGCCTCACTCGTCCTGCCCTAGGACTCCCACTCGACTCTAACGTCCTGCTTCACAGTGGGGTTTGGCACCAGCCCTACACAGACCCAGAATCTTCACTGGATTTGGATGCCATTCCCTCTTATTTAGAGGACAGAGGGCCAAGAAGAGCTGAGATCAGCAATTCCCCAGGACCTGATTCAGTGCTTCAGGGTAATAGTGTTAGGTCACCAGTGGGCTGAGCACCAGATCTTGGGGATGGAAGCGGCCGAAGGAATGTCTTTCTTTGCATGTTGGTGACCTGGAGACCCTTCTAGAATCTAGATCCCATGGGAAGGGTCCTTTTATGCTGGGTCTGGAGTGCATTACAGGGAGAAAAACCTTCTCTGTGCTTTGTATTTTGCCGTGGAGTTTGATGATGTTTCTGAAGAATCTCAGCAGGATACCAGGATCTGCTGATTCTGTGAGCTGAGTAGGTCCTGGCCAACCCCCTGTCTCCACCCTCCTGCGCTGCCGTCACTCAGGCTGCCACGATCTCTGCCCTGACTGGGCGTTTAATGACTTTTCTGGTCTCTTCACTGGCCCTGTTCACTTGGTTTCCACGCTGTTAATGGTGCAATCTTCCTAAAAGGCAAATCAGCACCTTACTCCCTTATTGGCATCTGCATGGCTCCTCCTGGCCTCAATGATAAACTTGAAAGTACGTACAAGTGGTGTCCTTTTTCCAGGCCTGATAGTTTACAAACTCTCCAATAAAAAGTGTTTAAGCAAATATGTCGGTCTAGAGTTTAGGATTGGGGCTTCCCTGGCGACTCCGTGGTAAACAATGCCATGCCCATGCAGGAGACATGGGTTTCATCCCCGGTCCAGAAAGATCCCACATGCTACAGAGCAACTAAGCCCATATTCTCAGTTACTGAGTCTGTGCTCTAGAGCCTGGCAGCTGCGAGTGTTGAGCCCACATCTAGCAACTACTGAAGCCCGCATGCCCCAGTGCGCATGCTCCCCAAGAGGAACAACAGCAGTGAGAAGCCCAGACACACAAGAATAGAGCGGCCCCCTCTCTCCACAGATAGAGAACAGCTTGCACAGCAATGAAGACACAGCACACCCCCAAAATGAATAAGTAAATAAAATGATTTTAAAACAATACTGTCTAAGATTGGACGCAATTGGCCAACACCCAGTACTACCACTTGGGAAGCTTACTGACTCTTCTGTAGATAAAGAAATCACAGCTCGCTGTGCTGTCTGAAGCATGGGGAGCTCTGCGCAGTGCTGAGAGCACAGTTGAGATGTAGCAGTGGGGACTGTGAGCATCGCTGTTATAATTAAGTCTTTCACAGGTGGGGCCCTGGAGGCCGGCCCATACGGAACCACAGAGAGTGTGTGTCCACCCCGCTTCGCTCACGGCATGCTCACTGGCCCGGCTGTGTTGCGCCCCAGCGTCCGCCAGCATCTTCTGGGCCCGTCTCCCCCATTTGGCCCGGCTGTCCTGTGCCCCAGCGTCCGCCGGCATCTTCTAGGCCCGTATCCCCCATTCTGCTCCATTAATTTTGAGTCATTCTCACCTCTTGTCTGACATGCTTTCTTTTCTGTTAGAATATTTCTGGCTCCCCAGGCACAACTTAACATCTTTCTTCTCTTCTAACAGCACTTGTCTTGTTGAAATAATTGTATTTTTCTCTGCTTTGTTCCCTAAGTAGTCTGTAATCACTCCATTCATCTGGGGATTGACTGGCACCTAGGAACCCAGGTACATGAAGACTGTTGTTAAGTGTTTATTGAATGACTTGATGACTGCAGGGGGCTTGTGGAAGTTTATGAGCCATGGAAAGCTGACACTGGGGAGTCATCCTACAGACACACCCTCTGGTACCATAGTGTTCATGGGGGTGTTTTTGTTGTAGTTTTAGCTGTATTCCCTAATACACATATTGTAGCTTTGATTCAAATTGTGTATATTTGAAAATAATGAATAATTAATTGTATAACCTCAGAAGGACTTAGAAAATAGTAGTGGTCAAAAAATTATTGATCCTTCCAACAATCTCACTTCTGGGTACACATCCAAAGAAAATAAAAGCAGAATCTCAGAGAGATATCTGCACTCTCATGTCTATTGAAGCATCATTCACATTAGTCAAGATATGGAAACAGCCTAAGTGTCCATCAAGAGGAGAATAGATAAAGAAGATACAGATACAGATTGATAGGTAGATATAGATGTAAAATCTAGCAACAGGAATGAAAAAATTCTTATACTGTGATAGCATGGATGTTACTTAAGGAGTGATGCCAAATGAATAAGTCAGGTAGAGAAAGAAAAATAGTTTCTAATGTAACTTACACACCATGGAAATCTAAAAAAAATGGAAACTATAATAACAGAGAGGCTGGGGGAGGGGGAAATGGGAAGATGTTGATGTAAGGGTAAAAACCTTCATGTATAAGGTAAATATGCACTGTGTAAGTAACAGATAGCATTGTGATTAGAGTATTATTATTATTATAGTATTATAATATTGGAAACTTGCCATGACAGTTCACATTAATAAGTCTCTTCACATATAATTGAAGAAGGAAATAGCAGCCCACTGTAGTATTCTTGCCTGGAAAATTGAATGGTTGGAGGAGCCTGGTAGGCTACAGTCCATGGGGTCGCAAAGAGTCGAACACTACTGAGTGACTTCACTTTCTTTCACATACAGTAATGATATTTATGGGTTGTGATAAAGCTATTAGCTACTGCTTTGGTGGTAATTATTTTGCAACATACAAGTACATCAAGTCAACATTCTGTACACGTTAGAACTAAGGATGTTATGTGTCCTTAACTAAGGAAACTATATTTCAATACACCTGGAAATTTAAAAAATAAAATCACCTAATTTTATTATATTTCAATTAATACTCATTATTGGATGCAGAAAAATAGAGAGCTTTATTTGGGGGTCTTAGATATTGCAATTCAGGGACAGAGATTTCAATAAAACCAAGGGAATGTTCCACAGGAAACTGTCAGGAGCTTAGAAAGCTGAAACTCATGAGGTGTAAAGCCACCTGAGAGCAATTATGATTTGCTGTCATGCAAAAACGGAAATATTTCTTCTTAAAGGGTAGATTGTCACAAGTTATTTAGGGAAAGGGGAGGGTATGATAGGTATTTTGAATTTCTGGAACACTGTTTACATGATCTGGAGGCCTCTGTTACACAGTAAGTGCTCAAAGTTTTCATTCCATCCAGACTGAGACACAGATCTCTTCCTCACGGGCCTCCCCTCTCTATTTTGGGGAGCTCTCTTAGCAATGCTGATTCCATTTTGATTTTTCTTTCACATGTCATACTCTTTTGCATTTAAAGACATCATTAAATAATTTTAAAAAGAGATCTGGTTTATATTTTTAGAGATTACTAGAATTAGACATTATCACTCTCTGTTGCGTGGTTTCAGGCACTAAAAACCAATATGGGGATAAATTCACAATCTCTCTTTACCATAGATAAAGGCTGTGTACGGCAAATGATGCCACAGTGCAGTCTAATTGGGAAGTCTGGAAAACAGATGGTATATTTCATGTTCTCTAATAACCTCAGCTTAACATGCTTGAAATGATGAAAATACAGAACCTTCCAAAGATAATGGATAGTATTTTATTTAGATAACACTACATGTGAAAGTGATTCACATAACTTTAAATATGGCACTTTCATGTTTTTCTATTATGGTCCATTTTCCAGATGTTGAAGATGACGTTGATACAAAATGCAAAGTTGTGTGCCTGAAGCATGGTGAACATACAAAAATATCAGTTTAAAGCAAATAAAAATGTATTGCAGGGCTAGGCAGAAATGATGGGTGACACACAGCCAAAGTACATGGAACTTCTTGAAGCATTTCATCAAAGCATTTGTCTAGGCAATGTGCGAAAGTGGCCTGGTTAACTGTTGCAAACCTCTTTGTGTGGGAATGATTTATTCCTGAAGTTTCCACATATATCAGGTCATGACATTTCTGTAAACCTCCAATAAGATAAATATTATTCTCTCTTCTGCAAATTTCTATCTGTATATGAATGGAAATGTATTAGACTCTTAAAAGTCTGAGCCTTGACAATAGGTATATCCTGTATATCTCAGGCTATAGGCAACAGGCATAAATTGAAGAAATCAGGGATAGGGTATAAAGGTTAAAGTAAAAGAAACACACCTAATACAGGGGCAGATTTATTCTCCCTTGCTGCAACCTCACAGTAAATGCTGGGGGTGCCCAGTCTGTTCTTGAGAAGACACAGTGTTTATTTGATCTGTTGCCAGCAATGTGGCTTCTCCTCTACTGGAGCTGAAACTGAGATTTAGTTCTTGAAGCTAACTAGTTCTACTTCAGAACATCTATCAGGAAGGATCTTAATCGTTTTTCTGTCATGTCCCTGAAAATATACTAGAGATCATTCAGTGCAGGTCTCATATCCTGAGACTGGGAAAGTTAAGAAGGCACTAGAAATTTTACCTTTGGTTATATAGTATCTTTCCTGGAAAATAAGATGCTCTTAAACTCTAATTGTATCAAACAGTAACATGGATAAGAATTTCATTATCCACAAGTTTCAGTGAAGTTGGCTTTCCCTCTCCTTTACTATATACATTGTTAACAAAATTTTAGAATTGGACACTTGATTGCAACAAAGAGGCATTTTATTTGGAGTTTATTGGACTGTAGCCAGGAAAGGAGCAGAGCTGACTGGTTCAGGCTTCTCCTATGCCTTTCCTCACACTTGATCTTGGATGTAGGGGTAGGTTGTGTCTGCAACAAGCACTAGATTTGTCTGGAAACACTGAATCCTCTGGTCATTGACTTTGTCTCCAGGACTGTCTCAGGAGGTGACAATGATTTCCCAAGGGGGAATCTGTGTCAGAGGCTTACCAACCATACTTTTCACGTGGTTCATGAAAAGCTCACCCGTCAACTCACCATCCATATGAGAGTCAGCACCAACACCCCCAGCAGAGCTGAGAGTCAGGAAGGGGTTACATGGAAAGAGATTTGTGTGCCTGGTCCTGGTCATGGTTATAGACAGAAAGTATCAAGGAGGAATAACTCCCAGAATAAGTAGGCTTGCCCTGAGTGCAAGATAGTCAGAAGAGGTCTCGTACTTGGTGGGTGATCAGAGCTTTAGCCACAGCAGAGTGAAAAGGAAAGGCCTGGGAAAGGACCGTGGGGAAGGGGACAGTCTGACCACAGCACCAGCAGTGAAGGACAAGGAGGTGCCCTGAAAGAAAGTGCTGTTTGTGGTAAAAGCACAGGGTGCTGCTAAAGATGAGGCTTGTGGAACCCAAATAGTAAAGAGGAGCCAGAAACAGTCCAGGAGGGATGAGAATCCTGTGTGCTGAGGACCTGCCCTTCAAGCCCACAGCAAAGGGTGCTCTCTAGATTCAAACCAAGTCACTTGCACAAATGCCACTCAGCCACGTCCTCATCTACAAGGCTGACAGATACATGCTGCGTGAGGTGCATTTAAAGTCTAGGTGGACAGCACTAACATGGCCGGTCACCACACAGCTAATACATGCTTTGAGAGAGCCAACAATGAGCTGATAGCTTTTTCTGGACCTGTCTATAACCAAAGGTACTGTTGCGTACTGTGGATCTGGACTCATGTCTCACATACATTAACCCAACAAAAAAGTGCTGTTCATGCTACCTCTCAGGCCAGAAATGACACTTAAAATATAGTCTGTTGACAAAGTCCTCAGAGACTCGTGGGTGTGAATCGAGAAATTCCACCTGGTCATTTACCCTCGTGACTCATCCCCTCTCTTACCACTGCTATTATCCAGTCAGACACGAGCCAGTTCGCCTGAATTAAGTTGCACATGTGGGGATGGAGTTAGCTTTCAGCACGTGGGTATTTAGATATTTCATGGTAATATGCCAGGTATTCACATCATAAATCAGATATTGGCCTAATTTGATGGTAAGAGAGCTCAGGCCTCAAGCATAACTCCTGGCAGAATTTCCCTCCAACAGAAATAGCTCAGATGATCTGGCAGCCCAAGAAAATGAGCAACGGCCACTAACAGAGTGAGGCACCTGTGGGCTCCCTCCACGTGGAGACCTCCTGCCAAGTCTTCCTCCTCAAGTGCTGTTACCCAGCCTGTGGGCATCAGCTGCGGAGAAGGGGAGGTGGGCGCCCTGGAAACCAGCCCTGCTCCAATCAGTCTCCCAGGAGCTCTCATTCTGCTCTGAACACTCCCAGGCACAGGCTCTCACTCACTCCAGCTTTCAGGTGGATCCCAGGCCGTTCTTCAGAGAAGTTCCTCCGGATGAATCCCCAGCCACCACTGGACCTCATTCGATGGCGCTGGACTTCCCTTCCCTTCTGAAGCTGGGCTCCATTTCTTTCTTCATAAAACTTTCTGTTCACAATAGATTTTAACAAAGACTTTCCATCCCTTTTGTTCTCACCATTATTCTGACTGCTGGCTTTTAATTCCGCAGTTGGATTTCTTATAATACTCCAGGCCACTTAAAAAAGAGAATTTCCACTTGAGCTCAAAGATTCTCAGGGAGCATTTGGACCTCGTCTCTGCTGGAAATGGGAGGGTGGCCAGCGGCTGGGACCACAGAGAGCCCTGAGGGCAGAGCAGACGCTGTGCCCCTGAGCAGTGGTGCCCGGCTCCCTCTCATCAGCCGCAGAGGGTCTGCGAGATTCAGGGGGGGGGGGTTTCCTGAGGCCCCCAGCATGCCGGTGCAGTGTGCTGTCTCTTCAGGACTCTGACCCCTCGTCAGCAAGGGTAGCCATGTCCCTTCACCCCGAGCGCCTAAAGCCCTCCCAGGCCGACCCTCAGCCCACCTTCTCCTCCCTCGCAGACAGAATGGCCCTGGGCTTCTCTCCTGGGGCAGCTCATGCTGTGTCACGGGCTGTCCGGCAGGTTACTGATGTGCTGCTCTTTTGTCAGAGACTCCTCATTCTTGTTTCTCAGAGGCTTTTTTACATTCCATAAATTTTGTTCCTTTGAAGATAAAGGGATTGCCTTTGAAAACTATTATTTCTGACCTGGTCTCAAAAAATCTCTTTTGTGTAACTTCCCTAGGGTTCCAGTGATTAAGACACTTTGCTTCCATTGCAAAGGGCACAGATTCATTCCTCAATTGCAGAATCTACATCTTGTATGCCTCACAGTGTAGCCAAAAAAGTATATTTTAAATATATAAAAGGGTCAAGCATAAACCTATTACTTTCCCTTTTCATTATTATGATAATAATCGAATTCTCTTCGAGGCAACACAAATGTTTCTTACGAACTAGAAAGATCATGTTGCAGAAATTATAAAGAAAAAAACGAGGAATTACTGCATGATATCTCACTACATCCATATGTAATCCAACATATGAAAAATCAAGGAAATCCGCACAAAGTATCGTCTTTAAATAGAGCTTACTACTTTGAGAGAATAGAATTAAACTCATTAGAACTAGGTTTTCCAGTAAGTGGTTTTTTTGAAATCATCCATTCAGCCAACAATTCTGGGAAATATGATAATTCAGAACTGAGTAATCAATGAAACTAACATTCTATCAGTCAGGGGGACTCTTTGGATTGCCTGAGTTCTAGGTTCTAATTGTTATCAAGCCACACACAATGTTAACAAATTTTTCATAGATCTTGAAATATCTTTTTTTTTTAATTTCAACTTTTTTTGAGGTATAATTGACGTATTAAATTGCAAGAAATTGAAATGTAACTGTGGTGATATAACATGTTTATGGTGTGAAAGGATTCCTCACCCAGTTAATATCATCACCTAACGTATTTCGGAGAAGGCAATGGCAAGCCACTCCAGTACTCTTGCCTGGAGAATCTCAGGGACGGGGGAGCCTGGTGGGCTGCCATCTATGGGGTCGCACAGAATCGGACACCACTGAAGCGACTTAGCAGCAGCAGCAGCAACGTATTTCACTT
Organism: Moschus berezovskii; assembly: GCF_049115385.1. Taxonomy (NCBI): domain Eukaryota; kingdom Metazoa; phylum Chordata; class Mammalia; order Artiodactyla; family Moschidae; genus Moschus; species Moschus berezovskii. The sequence goes on along the minus strand of NC_142479.1, from coordinate 6,692,575 downwards.
TTTTTCCCTCCCTTCCAGCTTTCCTATTTAGATTTTATCTTCATAAGATTTCATTTATACAAAAGATGTCAAAAATATTGCCATGTTTTACATTAGATCCTCAGACTTTATTCATCTTATAGCTGAATATTTATTCCCTTTTAAAAACCTCTCCCCATAGCCCTAGTAACCATTTTTCTACTCTCTGTATGAGTTTTACTTTTTCATGGATGCAATATCAGAGCCAGTCCTGAAATTTCCTCCAATTACAGTTCCTTTCTAAGAGTCATCATTCCATTTTGTGTTATCTTTCATGTTTTAGAAATTTACTCCCAACCAGCAATGGAGCAGGTGTGGCAAGCAATGAGCCAAGACGATTTACAGGGTGGCATCCATTCACTGTGGCAATTACCCGTGGCATTGATCAGTTCTGTCAACCTAGAAAGAGATAACTGGAAATTGCATAGTAATTTGCTTATTTATTTGTAGAAGTTTGGCATTAAACTAAACCCATGGAACTGATGTATAAATTCAGTCATAAAAGGAAATTACCTGTTTCCAAGAATATATGGGATATATTTTTGAAGGGTAACATGGGGCTTTTTTAGAGGCTGGTGACTTCTTTCTGTTTCCTAAAACAACAGTCTCCAACTGTGCCCTTTATGGTCATAAGATTTAAAGTATAGAAATAAACAGAACAGTGATGCCAGACCTATGATTTTACTTTACATATTTTTTGTTTTAGTTATTTTGAAATTTAATGAGAAAAACTTTATATTAATACAATCTTTGACAGAACAGGCAGGCTTGTTTAATCTCATTACTTGATCATTATGACAACGTCAAACTGGAAATACTGCACTTTGTGAAGTACATTTGATGGAATATTTAAAAGGTCACTCATCCCCAGATAAAAGAGCTTTGAACCACCAAGGCATGATGTGCAAGATCAAAAGCAGCCAGCAGTTATGGCCATGAATGTCTTTGTGTGAGGCTCTCAGGGATTCACCACTAGCAAGTAGATGAGATTTTTTGTTCTGATCTCAGCTGTGAGAATGTGATTGATCCTTCCCATCATCTAGCTGGTGTGTGAAGAGCTGGGTGAATCTAATAATGTGTTGACTCTGTCCACTGGGTGGAAATCACAGATCGCAGCGAGATTATGAATGGGAGCAGCGGCTTTGATGCAGAGAACACACTGATGATCAACTTAAAGATCAATAGAAAGGGGTTTGAAACCTCCCAGAAGGAGATGACAATACTTCATAAAAATCTGGTGTAATTATTTTTTCTGGCATTGAGTCACCAAGTTTAAATGGTTCATCTCTGAATGTCATTTCTGTAGTTTGAAAATGTATCCCCTATTTAGCTGCCTGGCCTCTGTGAAAATGAGAAAATGGGCCCCAAATGGGCTTATGTTAAGCCCAATGTCAGCAATCTGAGACTGAACTTACATAGAGGTTCAGTTCTCTCAGAAATGAAATCTTTAACCACTCAATTAGAAATCTCCTGATCAACACTTGTTAGGTTATATGAGAGGCTGCTTCCCTCCCCTAAAGGAAAGTAAACCTGAATTACTAACCAGCCTGCTGCCTAGTGTAGCTTCCTTGTTCCTGCTCTCTTTGCCTGTAAAGTGTTTTACATTCTTTAGCTCTTGGAGCTTCTGTCTGCTAGACAGGTTGGTGCCAGACACGTGAATCACTGAATAAAGCCAAGAGGATCTTTTAAATTTACTGAGTTGAATTTCCTTTTTTAACACCTTGAAAATATTCAAATAATTTTTAAACGTACAAAGAATTGTGATATAAGTACATGCGAGAAAAAAAATCTGTAAAAAAAAAAAAAAACACTACAGGTTAACTGTAAGTTAATCTGCTGCAGCAATTTTGCACGCATGAAGGCTCAGCACAAATCTTGGGAAAAAGCAGGATATGAACTTGGCCTCCTGGGGAATGATGACCAGAACACAGGAAGCAGACAGAAAAGCTGTCCATGTAAACCATGAATTCCCAGAACACAGACCTTGTTCAAATAAAAAGACTTTTGTTCAAGACTTGCTAGGATGGCAGCCCAGGACTTGTTTAGTCGCTAAGTCACGTCTGAGTCTTTTGTGACCCTATGGACTATAGCCCACCAGGCTCCTCTGTCCATGGGATTTCCCAAGCAAGAATACTGGAGTGGGTTGCCATTTCTTTCTCGAGGGGATCTTCCAGACCCAGGGATTGAACACATCTCTTCTGCATTGGCAGGCAAATTCTTAAGGACCGAGCCTCGAGGGAAGCCCCTAAAGAGTTAATACCAGTAAGCTGCATACTGCCATACTCTACAGCTAAAAGAGCCTGCACGATTCCCCAGGAGCAGGCTGGCTGAGACCACGGTGTCCGCGGCCGGGGCCTTGGCCTGCCTGCGCAGCCCGAGCGCCCCCTCCTGTCCTCCCGCTTCTCTCTTCTCACGCGGTGACTTCCACACACACTGCCGGGCTTCGTTTCCACCCCTCTGATGGCTCCAGGCTTTCTCCGTGTCAGACTGGACTCACTGATTTAGGGGCGAGGAAGTGCCGTGTCCTTCACACGTAGACATCCCAGGGAGGCAAGGGGACAGGCGGAGTCAGGGCGGGAGGACAGGAAACAGTCCTTGTGGTGGCGCTGGCAGGGCGCCGTGGACAGAGCCTCTTCCAGGGACAGGCTGACGCTCTTGTTGACTGAAGCAAACTAAAACAGCCTGGCTCCTGGGTTCCGCCCTCCAGCAGGTAATGATCTCAGACTTTGTCTGCTTTGTTAGAAGTTAGGAGTTTTCAATCAGGCTGTGGATGGGGCTAACCTGGAGGGGAGAAGCTTGTGAAAACCAAGCGGGACCTGGGTCCCTTCTCCTCAGTCCCCTCCCTCACTCTGACAGCACCGGCCCCTTTCCTGTTCTTTGAAATCTCTGAGCACCCTTCTGCCCAGAGCATACTCATTTTTTTCCCTGTGTCTTGCTAAAATGTGCTTCTCCTCTAGCAATAAATGGCTCATTTATTCCCTGCTTTCATGGCATCTACCAAAGTTTCCCCTCCCTAGAGGAAACTTCCATACCACCCATGGAAAACATCAGCCCCGTCTCTCTCTGTGCCCTGGCCTGTTCCGTCTTTTCTTGTATCTCTGTCAGTCTCCAGAGGGGGAATCTTACTCCCAAGGCAGGGTTGTGGGTGAAGGGGACTGTGTATGTGTTGGGGCAGGTGGGGGTGGAGTGATATTTTCTCTCCACAGGCTTTTCCAGAATGGGAGCTGCTTCCCTTCAGAAACAAGACATAAATATCAATTCTAGGTCTTTTGAAGGTTAAAGATAAATATATATTTGGAAGCCTACTTAAGATAATATTTAAATGAAATGAACCATCACTAAGAAATTTTCCAGATAAGTAAGAGGATTCAAAAAGACATAAGCGAGAATTTCATGTAAAGTGAAAGATGGATGTGTTCGATCTCATTAGCAGGCATTTACATACAAACTAAAGTCACAGTGAAACACCATTTCACACCTCACAGCTGGGCATATATTTGAGAAAGGCAATGAAATGGGTGCTTGAGATGAAAAAATTGCAGGACCCATCACTACAGGGTAATGGCACTATCAGCTGGAGGTCCTTACCTTGTGCCCCTGTGTGCGGGTAGCCCCAGAATTTATTCATCCCCTCCAAGGCATAAAGGGGGCACACGTGAACCTTTTCTGTGAGTTAAAGTGCCAGAAACACGCAACTATTCATTAAAAATATATTGGATAGATTCCGATATATTTAAAGTACAGACTGTTAAATAGTAAAGATAAATAAGCTGCATGAAGTAACATGGAGAAATCTCAGAAACCAAAATGAAACAAAATGACAATCACATGACAAAAGGATAATCACTATGTGACCTACTTATACAAAGTACAAAAAGAGGAAAAGCCAAATATTTCTTAGGAATGCATATGCATGTGGGAATCTCTTCTCAAAGCAAGGAAATGTCAGAGAGTTGAGATACACAGAGGAATATACACAGTGAGATTTTTTTTTCTATACAATTTCATCTGTGTACCTGTGTATATTTCTTAATAAAAGTCATGCCATATAGAACATAAGCTCCAAGTGGTGTTTACTATTTGATAGTTATAAGTTTGATACCATAAACGTCAAAAAGAAAATATAAATTTTTATATGATCTTGAGATGAGGAAGACCTTTCAAAGCTGTTGTGAACGGATCATGTCCCCCAGATTCGTCTGCTGAAGCTCTAACCCCATTGTCAGAATATGACTGGACTCGCAGATGGACTTTAAAAGGGGAACACGTTACAGTGAAGCTATTGAGGAGGCCCCCAATCCAGTCAGACTGTGTCCCCGTGAGGAGAGAATGTTTGCGCCAACAAGGAATGCCAGGGCTGTTCCCAGAGGGAAGACACACTGAGCACGCCACTGTCTGCAAAGCACGGGGAGAGGCCTCAGGAGGAAACATGTGCGGAGACATCGGAGCCTGGGTTTCCTGCTTCCAGGCATGTGGGGCCACAAATTTCTATTGCTTCACTCCCCTCCTTCCTCCCATCCCAGTCTGTCCTATCATTATGGCAACTGTAAGAAACTGATACATTGGCCTTATCTGGAATGTCAAACACCATAGGAAAGGTTACTGGGTTTTATCACACAACACAGTTAAACAATTAAAAGTTGTGGGGAGAGAGCAAATTAGCCAAAATGGCGTGTTCAGGCTCTCACACCCACGGGTTGTAAATACTGACTCCTTGATGGCTGAGATCAGTTACAGCACTGTGCGTGCGCAGCAGGAGGTACTTGCTTGGTCACGGGGCTGCTTCCTGCGGTAACTGGACATGTGCTCCACCTGAAAAGCAGGCGCATTACTGCTGCGTCAAGGCTGTGTCCACGGGGTCAACCACGAGAGGAGAGAATGCAGTGTGTCCGCTGCTATGGCTACCGCGCCGGCCAGGAAAAAACAAACACGTCTGCACGTCCTAAGGCTCCTTGAGTTTCCTTAGAGCGTCTTAGCTCGCACCATGTCTACCATGGGTTCAGCGAACAGTGCAAACAGTGTGCCACAGAAAGACAATTGGCTCTGTGGACAGGATCAGCAAGCAGTTCAACTCAGTTCAGCCCAGTACCTCAGTCGGGTCCGACTCTTTGCGACCCCATGGACTGCAGCATGCCAGGCTTCCCTGTCCAACAGCAATTTCCGGGGTTTACTCAAACTCATGTCCATCGAATAGGTGATGGCATCCAGCCATCTCATCCTCTGTCATCCCCTTCTCCTCCTGTCTTCATTTTTTCCCGGCATCAGGGTCTTTTCCAAGGAGTCAGCTCTTCGAATCAGGTGGCCAGAGTATTGGAGTTTCAGCATCAGTCCTTCCAGTGAATATTCAGGATGGATTTCCTTTCGGATGGACTGGTTGGATCTCCTTGCTGTCCAAGGGACTCTCAAGAGTCTTCTTCAACACCACAGTTCAAAAGCATCAATTCTTTGGCACTCAGCCTTCTTTGTGGTCCAACTCTCACATCCATACGTGAATACTGGAAAAAACCATAGGTTTGACTAGAGGGATATTTGTTTTCAAAGTAATGTCTCTGCTTTTTAATAAGTTGTCTAGGTTGGTCATACCTTTTCTTTCAAGGAACAAGTGTCTTAATTTCATGGCTGCCCAATCACCATCTTCAGTGATTTTGGAGCCCAAGAAACTAAAGTCTGTCACTGTTTGTATTGTTTCTCATCTATTTGTCATGAAGTGATGGGACCAGATGCCATGATCTTAGTTTCCTGAATGTTGAGCTTTAAGCCAACTTTTTCACTCTACTCTTCCACTTTCATCAAAAGACTCTTTAGTCCTTTGCTTTCTGCCATAAGGGTGGTGTCATCTGCATATCTGAGGTGATTGATATTTCTCCCAGCAATCTTGATTCCAGCTTGTGCTTCTTCCAGCCCAGTGTTTCTCATGATGTATTCTGCATAAAAATTAAATAAGTAGGGTGACAATATACAGACTTGACATACTCTTTTACCTATTTGGAACCAGCCCATTGTTCTATGTCTGGTTCTAAATGTTGCTTCTGGAGCTGCAGACAGGTTTCTTGCCACGTCCAGCACAGCAGGTGAGAAAGACCTGAAATGGCGGTGAGGGGCAAAATGGAAAGACAAACACATATAATTTGGCAAGCAGGGAGTCAGGGGCCTCCTGTTCTCCATGGCAGGAAGACAAAATGGCTCCTTTTAGCCACACTTTTACTAGTAGAAGTCCCATGAGACAATTGGAAAAGAGCTATACGGGTGAGTTTGATTAGCGCCAGCTCTGCTGTTAACCAGCAATATCTTGCTTCATTTCCCTGGAGACGGACGCAGAGGCAGGCCGTGAAGCGGAGCAGGTAGCACACCCTGCCTAAGAAGGTCAGTCTGCTCACCTGCTAGGACAGTCACGAAGGCGTAGTGTGGGCACCCTTGAGTCACGGGGCAGGTTCTGGTCTCTGCTCCACCAGGCTGCAACAATTTCTCAGGAGGCAGGTCAGGGGGTCTGGTATTCCTACCTCTTGAAGAGTGTTCCACAGTTTGCTGTGATCCACACAGTCAAAGGCTTTGACGTAGTCTATAAAGCAGAAGTGGATGTTTTTCTGGAACTCTTGCTTTTTGAGAGAGATGCTGGATCTCTGGTTCCTTTGCCTTTTCTAAATCCAGTTTGAATATCTGGTAGCTGTCGATTCATGTACTGTTGAAGCGTGGCTTGGAGAATTTTCGGCATTACTTTGATAGTGTGTGAGATGAGTGCAATTGTGCAATTGTTTGAACATTCTGAGGTATTACCTTTCTTTAAAGATAATTGTCAACTCAGAATGCTATTTATAATAAATGTGGCAGAAATCTGATATTCCTAATAAATAGCACCTACAAATCTGTAATAGAGTGAACATTCTTGCAAAAAAATTTGCAAGATAAACTGGAAAGTTGAAATAAAAAATACAGTAAGTAGAAAATTAAAAAAGGAAAACTATCCATGCAAATTAAGACTGCAACATAATTTCCTGTTCATATTTAGACACAAAAAAATTTAATATAATATCACACCAATTAGCAAAGACTGCGGCTTTCATCCATGCAGACCTATGCACTATGCCTTATCCCTGCTGGCCCTCCCTTACCCAGCTGACACCCCAGGATCTGAAGTTGCTCTTACAGTGGGTGGAGGGTCACTTCCCTGGAGGGTTGCAAGGATGATGTGGATTCCTCTGAGGACTCGAGCCCTGATTAGCTCTGAGATGGGTCTCTGCACCCTGAAGAAGCCACCACATGATGAGGAAGAGCTGGAATGACAGCTCTGCACAGGGGTGAGGATGGAAAGTGGCTTCTCTCCCTCCAGGAGACACGATAGGTGATGGTGACTTGGTGATGAACTGTGCTCACCTAGTAATGCTGTTCCCAACTCATGGGTGCCCTACATGCGGCAGGACAGGGGGCACATGTATAGAACAGCCCCACTCACTGCTGGCTGCTGGGGACACCAATGTGAAGACAGTGTGCACACATGGAGCATGGGCATCCCGGGTAAGACCTGATTCCTTCACACCTTGGGCAGCACTTCATAGTTTTTGTTCCGTTTTGCTTTTGTGTTGAGTTTTCAGATATTGTCATGTGTCTAGTACAGTTTGGTTTTGAATGTTGGTTTCTAAGAAGGGTCAATTCCATTAATGCTCTCTAGAACATGTCATGGTTTCCTGCATCCCAAGGGTCAAATTCAGACCACAGCCTATGCTAAGGGGCTGCAAACTAGGAAGGGTTTTCATAATTTGAAATTAAAAATATATATATATTTCATGAGGCATAAGAATTATATGACAGCCAGATCTCAGTGTCTATGAATAAAATATATTTGGCTCACAGCCATGCTCCTTGATTTATCTTTTACCAGTGTCTGTTTTTCTGCTCCAATAACAAGTATATGCAGCACAGATCGTGTGGCAAAATCTTAAATATTTACTATTTGCCTTTTATAAAATTTTGCCAGCCCTGACTAAAGAACTAGTAGTACTTTCTTAACACTATATGATTAGAGATTTATTAAATAAGCAGTTAATTTTTTAGCTAATTTTACCATTTTAAATAAACCTTTTTGGGTAAATATAAAGCTGGTTACATTACTCTCAGTAATCTTCATTAAAATAAAAGCTAAGACACCAGAATTACAATTATTCTTGTGCTGGGGATAAAATCTACCTGTTGCCTTCTTTCATCTAAGAAAAAATTGTTGCCACAAGAGTATGTGGGGTCCGACTGCTCACATTCAAAAGCCAGTAAACAGGCCAGTTTGGGGAAAAGGAAAGTTTGCTCTATTGCAAGATACAGCAATTGTTTGTGTGTGTGTGTGACAGACATTTGTCCAAAGGCTGACACACAAGCCCCTCCCCCCCACACCCCAGCAGGCAGGGGGCAATAGCTTTTATAGACAGCACAGTCATCTCCAAACTGGCCATCAGTGGCCTGAGCAGCAGCATCTTAGTTGTTTTAGGTACAGTTAACCTTCAGTTCCTCTATTTCTTTGCATCGATTGCTGACGAAGGCTTCCTTATCTCTCCTTGCTATTCTTCGGAACTCTGCATTCAAATTCCTTTTCTCCTTTGCTTTTCGCTTCTCTTCTTTTCACAGCTATTTGTAAGGGCTCCTCAGACAGCAATTTTGCTTGTTTGCATTTCTTTTTCTTGGAGATGGTCTTGATTCCTGTCTCCTGTACAATGTCATGAACCTCCATCCATAGTTGATCAGGCAACTCTATCAGATCTAGTCCCTTAAATCGATTTCTCACTTCCACTGTATAGTCATAAGGGATTTGATTTAGGTCATACCTGAATGGTCTGGTGGTTTTCCCCACTTTCTTCAATTTGAGTCTGAATTTGGCAACAAGGAGTTCATGATCTGAGCCACAGTCAGCTCCTAGTCTTGTTTTTGCTGACTGTATAGAGCTTCTCCACCTTTGGCTGCAAAGAATATAATCAGTCTGATTTCAGTATTGACCATCTGGTGATGTCCATGTGTAGAGTCTTCTCTTGTGTTGTTGGAAGAGGGTGTTTCCTATGACCAGTGTGTTCTCTTGGCAGAACTCTATGAGCCTTTGCCCTGCTTCATTCTGTACTCCAAGGCCAAATTTGCTGTTACTCCAGGTGTTTCTTGACTTCCTACTTTTGCATTCCAGTACCCTATAATGAAAAGAACATCTTTTTTGGGTGTTAGTTCTAGAAGGTCTTGTAGGTCTTCATAGAACCGTCCAACTTCAGCTTCTTCAGCATTACCGCTTGGGGCATAGGCTTGGATTACCGTGATAATGAATGGTTTGCCTTGGAAACGAACAGAGATCATTCTGTCGTTTTTGAGATAACAACCAAGTATTTCATTTCGGACTCTTTTGTTGTCTATGATGGCTACTCCATTTCTTCTAAGGGATTCCTGCCCACAGTAGTAGATATAATGGTCATCTGAGTTAAATTCACCCATTCTAGTCTATCTTAGTACACTGATTCCTAGAATTTCGACATTCACTCTTGCCATCTCCTGTTTGATCACTTCCAGTTTGCCTTGATTCATGGACCTAACATTCCAGGTTCCTATGCAGTGTTGCTCTTTACAGCATTGGACCTTGCTTCTATCACCAGTCCCATCCACAACTGAGTGTTGTTTTTGCTTTTGCTCCATCCCTTCGTTCTTTCTGGAGTTATTTCTCCACTGCTCTCCAGTAGCATATTGGGTGCCTAGCAACCTGGGGAGTTCATCTTTCAGTGTCCTATCTTTCTGCCTTTTCATACTGTTCGTGGGGTTCTCAAGGCAAGAATACTGAAGTGGTTAATGCAAAGAAATAGAGGAAAACAATAGAATGGGAAAGACTAGAGATATCTTCAAGAAAATCAGAGATACCAAGGGAACATTTCATGCAAAGATGGGCTCAATAAAGGACAGAAATGGTATGGACCTAACAGAAGCAGAAAATATTAAGAAGAGGTATCAAGAATACACAGAAGAGCTGAACAAAAAAGATCTTCACGACCCAAATAATCATGATGGTGTGATCACTCACACTCACCTAGAGCCAGACATCCTGGAATGTGAAGTCAAGTGGGCCTGGCCTTAGGAAGCATCACTACAAACAAAACTAGTGGAGGTGATGGAATTTCAGTTAAGCTATTTCAAATCCTAAAAGATGATGCTGTGAAAGTGCTACACTCAATATGTCAGCAAATTTGGAAAACTCAGCAGTGGCCACAGGATTGTAAAAGGTCAGTTTTCATTCCAATCCCCAAAAAAGGCAATGCCAAAGCATTCTCAAACTACCTCACAATTGCACTCATCTCACACACTAGTAAAGTAATGCTCAAAATTCTTCAAGCCAGGCTTTAGCAATACGTGAACCGTGAACTTTCAGATGTTCAAGCTGGATTTAGAAAAGGCAGAGGAACCAGAGATCAAATTGCCAACATCCCCTGGGTCATCGAAAAAACAAGAGTTCCAGGAAAGCATCTATTTCTGCTTTATTTATTATGCCAAAGCCTTTGACTGTGTGGATCACGATAAACTATGGAAAATTCTGAAGGAAATGGGAATACCAAACCACCTGACCTCCCCTTGAGAAGCCTATATGCAGATCAGGAAGCAACAGTGAGAACTGGACATGGAACAACAGACTGGTTCCAAATAGGAAAAGGAGTACGTCAAGGTTGTATATTGTCACCTGCTTATTTAACTTATATGCAGAGTACATCATGAGGAACGCTGGGCTGGAGGAAGCACAAGCTGGAATCAAGATTGCTGGGAGAAATATCAATCACCTCAGATATGCAGATGACACTACCCTTATGGCAGAAAGTGAAGAGGAACTAAAGAGCCTCTTGATGAACGTGAAAGAGGAGAGTGAAAAAGTTGGCTTGAAGCTCAACATTCAGAAAACAAAGATCACGGCATCTGGTCCCATCACTTCATGGGAAATAGATGGGGAAACAGTGGAAACAGTGTCAGACTTTATTTTGGTGGGCTCCAGAATCACTGCAGATGGTGATTGCAGCCATGAAATTAAAAGACGCTTACTCCTTGGAAGGAAAGTTATGACCAACCTAGACAACATATTAAAAAGCAGAGACATTACTTTGTCAACAAAGGTCCATCTAGTCAAGGCTATGGTTTTTTCCAGTAGTCATGTATGGATGTGAGAGTTGGACTGTAAAAGAAAGCTGAGTACCGAAGAATTGATGCTTTTGAACTGTGGTGTTGGAGAAGACTCTTAAGAGTCCCTTGGACAGCAAGAAGATCCATCCAGTCCTTTCTAAAGGAGATTGGTCCTGGGTGTTCACTGGATGGACTGATGTTGACGCTGAAACTTCAATCCTTTGGCCACCTGATGCGAAGAGCTGACTCATTTGAAAGGACCCTGATGCTGGGAAAGATTGAGGGCGGGAGGAGAAGTGGACGACAGAGGATGAGATAGTTGGACGGCATCACCGACTCAATGGACATGGGTTTGGATAGACTCCGGCATTTGGAGGTGGATAGGGAGGCCTGGTGTGCTGTGGTTCATGGGGTTGTAAAGAGTAAGACAGAAGTGAGCGACTGAACTGAACTGAACCTTCAGTTCCAGGGTCCATCTGTTCCCATTTCTTTGCGGCTGATTCTCGGAATTGTGGAAGCTCATATCTTGGATACAGTCTGGTCATCATGCAGTTAACTTCTCCACCTGATGGTCTAGTATCTGTAAGACAGCTCACAGGACGTGGCTCAGAATATTCTCTATAGCCCTTGAGAAAGAATTAAAGATCCTTGAGTATGCTTAATGACTACATTATTACTATTTAGTCTCCTTTGGCTGTTCTCCTTTGTTTCAGCATTTCTCACTTCTCTGGTTAAACTTATTCTTTGATTAAACTTTTTCCACAGACAAAAGGCAGGCAAAGGGCATGGTGGGTGGCAGCGGGGTGGGTGTAGAGGGGCGAAGGAGCGGCAAGGACCATAGGGTCCTGCTCCATTTGAATCCCCCGCTTGCTTTGATACTCCTCAATCTTGAGGAGGGACCAATAGAGAGCAAGAAAGGGAATAAACTTTCATAGTTCCCAAATATTTGAAATTTACTACATTTATTACAATGAGGATAATAATCCAAATTCTTCTTTGTATCATGCTGTATTAATGATTAAAGCAGTTGTACAGTGTATGTTTAATAGGGTATGAACAGGCTGTTTTGGTTAACCTAACGTTTGTATTAAATGATGTATAGGCCAGAATGACTTCCTCATACCTCAATATATGAAAATCCCTTCCATCATTTTCCCCTTTTAGTTGTAATGCCTTCCATAGGAAGCATTGATGATCAGTGTATTTTCCCAACATTGGCCTGCTCTGGATCCATCCATTCATGCCGCTTGGTGCTAGGCCTCTTTTTTGTTTATACAGTTGCCTGGTTGTCCAGTGGGAGGAAACTAATCAGGTATCATGAGCAGACTCAGGGTTGTGTTAATGGGGAAATGTTTTCCAGGCCATATATTTTCATCATCTACACCCAACTGTCACACAAACAGTATACACGTGCTTCAAGCAGTAAACCCAGAGCCAGCAGTGCCACACACCTTGAGGAGTTAGACTTTGTGACAGCTTCATTGGACAGTTTTTCCATTCTGTACATTAGAGCCAAAACTATAACTAGAAACCAATTACTTTCCACTAGAAGTCTCTGTTACCAAAATCAGATAAATATTCCAGGAGAACTTTGCTTTCTTAACAGAGAAAAAGAACAAATTCAGTCTTGCATTAGTTTACTGTTAATAACAGAATTTATATGCCTAATTAAATTCAGTCTAATATTAATCCAGACAACATGCAAAAATCTTTTCTCTAACTTTCTTTTTCACAAACCTTTTATCATTTTTAGATCCAAACAAATTGGTCCTGTATTTCTCCATTGAGAAACAAACAACTGTAGGAAAAAACTATCATTTTTCTTCAACAAAAATATCTTGTCTTTGACAACACATATCCTACTTGTTTTACACAGAAATGTTTCCCTTATCATTTTTACATATCACAATTTTTACCCCTTGAAGCCTTAATGAAACTGATTCAAATATTAAACCAGCACTTCTTGACTGGCCAACTCAAGAACATATTCTATAACCCCTAAAAACATACATGTTTTCCATAGCATATTTTTTCTTCAGTAGTACAACATACAGGTTTAATAAACCAAAACATCTTTAGTTTCCCTCTTGTATTACAAAAGTAAGTAAATTTAAATTTCTTTGACTTGTAAGTGCCCATATTTTTAAGGGCAATTAAATAGAGCTTCTTTACAAAATTAATCTCAGCAATATTATATAAAGGCAAACACACATGTTGAGATACAGAAACATTCAGAGATTTCATTGTTTCGCCTTTTTACATTTCACGAATTAGGCGTTACAATTAAGCTTATCAGTTTACGGATAATAGAACAGCCAAATTTACATACTTATTCTTAAAAGTCTTCCTTCCTTTTACTTTTATTTTTTAGCTTGAAGTTTTACCCAATTAACCAAAGACCAAAGTCCCAAGCAAAGTGGACTGTGTTTGTATTTCAAGGACCTGATAAGAGTTAACTTCAAGCTTTCTCTTAGGCATATTTTTGTTGCCTGAGGAGCTGGGAAAACTGTTTTATCAAGCTGGCTTTCCCTAACTGCATATACAAAAAAGAACAAGTTTTTGTGACTTTCAAGAGTTTCATTTTAACCAATTTTCTCTGATGTTTAGAAAATTATGTTGCCATTTTGATGTTGCTCAGTCTCTCAGTTGTGTCCAACTCTTTGTGACCCCACGGATGCAGCACGCCAGGATTCCCTGTCCTTCACTATCTGCTGCTGCCATACATTAAAAAAAAAAAAAATCTTTTTCTTAGTTACAATTTTGTAGCTAAAATTTTTCTTAATTGAACCTTAATGAGTTGTCATTTTACCTAAGGTAGGAAGAATACCAATCACACAAATGGAATACAGTCTCACAGACTGAATGACAGATCAGTCATAAACCGTCTCTAAGGGTGACCAGTACAGAGTCCCAAATGAACACTTCCCTGACACAAACAGTCCTCACGGGTAGTTATGTTACTAAATTCACAAGCCCATGTGCCCGGTACACAGTGAGGCCTATCAATACTAAAGATTATAATGAGCTTGCAACAGAGAAAGGTTTATTACAGGTTCATACAAGGAGATGGGTCGCTCATGCCCTAAGAACTCCAAAGTTACTGAAACCTTTCAGTAAGCCCCTTTAAAAGCAAAAAGTGAGATGGGTGAGGTTAGTTGTTGCAGACTTCTCAGGGTCTGAGCCTTTGTTTCTGAGGTTTGGTCATGTTCAAACCTCAGGAACAGATTTACATGTGCCTGTAAATCTTTACCAGATGAACCGTTACTATCTGACCTGAAAAGAAAGGGCTAGGTCCCAAGGCACACCTTTCACTCTCCAAGGTCCCAGTCCTCGTTGAGAGGAAACAGATCTCAGTTGGCAGCTCCTTCAGGTCCTTCAGGGCCAGGTTTCCACAGCCTGCCCAGCTGTCATCCCGGAGGGAGCCAGGCACCCAACTCAACTGGCCCTCAGTCCCCTCAGCTGCCCAAATGGGGAGACCGGGTCCCACAAACTGTGACTCATACAGACGGCCACTGCTATTAGGTCAGAGACAGGGTTGAGGGAGAGGTTCACTGTGGCCTCAAGGGCTGGGCCAAGGCCAGTGGAGGCCGCATGAGGGCTCTGGGGCCCTGCAGGATGGAGCCCCAGTCTGCTCCCTGGGCCCTCCACTCACCCACGGACCCAAGGCTGGGGAATCTGGAGGGCCTCCGGAGAAGGCCTGAGTCTGCCTCTTACCTCACTCTCCACTTGGTGACCAGGACCCCACCGACCCCTGGCTGAACCGCTCCCCCAGTGGTCCCACACTGACAGTTACCAGCGGGCAGGGCCCGCTGTGGTGCTGACCAATAGCTGAGCAGGACAACTAACGGTCACTCATCGACAGTTGGTTGCTTCAGGGCGGGGCCCACTGAGGTGCCGACCAATGGCTGTGGAAGGCCTGTTGCCTAGTAACGGTGCAGAGTAATGAGGCAGAGCAATGGCCACCTGCTAAGGGCTGCCTCACCCTGCTCTGAGTGAGACGTCAGAACCAATTGGTAAAAATGCCAAATAGCAACCAGTGCTCACAAATGATCCTCAACATCAGACACACATCAGAACCAACTGGCAAGAACGCCCAAAAAGCACTAACACTCACACATGGGAAGGTTGCTGTGTGCACCGGGGCACAGTGGACTTACCCACTCTTGGAGCTTGTCAGCTCCTCCAAATGCAAGTTTCCATTCCGCCAATAAAAAGCATAAGTTGGCAGCCAGTGCCCAGCAGAGGAGAAACAAAGAGGATTCTCAAAACAAGTGGTGTTGATAGCTGCTCGGAACATCCCCCAAACCCCCTACTAGGGGCTAGATAACCACAGACAACAGGCTCACACACTGTCATGGCCATAGATCTCCCCTAGGAAACCCAGGAGAGCCGGATGCCATGAAGGCACAGGAGTGAGAAACAGCCAGCCCCGTCCTGGGGGCCAAAATGTGTTACAAAAGAGCAAGTGCAGGATCTGGTTGCTCGCCCCTCAAAAGCCAATAAATAGGCCAGGTTGGTGGAAAGGAAAGTTTCTCTATTTCAGATCTGGTAACTAGGATGGGGAGAAGGTGGCAGACAACTGTCCAAAGGCTGACTCCCCAGACTCCCAACAAGCAGGGGGGTGAGAGCCTTTATAGATAGAATGAGGTGGGACTACAAGTAGAAACAGCACAGCCATCTCTGACAGTCATCTTCAAATGAGTCATTAGTGGTCTGACCACCGTCATCTTGGTTGTTTTAGGTACAGTTAATCTTCAGTTTTGAGGTCCATTTATTCCCATTGCTTTCCAGCCAGTTCTTGGAATTGTGGCAGCTCATGTCCTGGGCACAGTCTAGTCACCATGTAGCTAACTTCTGCCACCTGTGTTTTAGTGTCTATAAGACAGCACACAGGATGTGGCTCAGAATATTATCTATAGCCCTTGATAAAGAAGTAAAGATCCTCGACTATGCTTAAGGACTACATTTAGTCTCCTTTAACTGTATTCCTTTGTTTCAGCATTTCTCACTTCTCTAGCTTAACTTATTCTTTGATTAAAGTTTTCCACAGACAAAAGGCTGGCAGAGGACGTGGTGGGTGGGGGGCAAGGACCATAGGTTCCTGCTCCGTTCATAATGGCAAACTCCTGTAACTGGATTACAGCTCCCATTTGAATTGGCATCAGCTATAGAAACTGTCAAGGCTTCTCTGGTGGCTCAGTGGTAAAGAATGTCTGCAATGCAAGAACGCAGGAGTCACAGATTCAGTTCCTGGGTCAGGAAGATCCCCTGGAGGAAGACATTGCAACCTACTCCAGTATTCTTCCTGGAGAATCCCAAGGACAGAGGAGACTGTAGGGTTACAGTCCATGGATCTCAAAGAGTTGGCCATGACTGAAGCAACTGAGCACGCATGTACACATAGAAACAATCAGATACTTCTGAGAAGTATCACATCCCTGCAGTTTCCCCTGGGATGCATCTGGCAGAGCCTCCCTTGTTGGATGAGTCCACAGCCTCATCCTTCAACATCACTGATTCCGACAAAAACGATGTTCTGGCTCGAGTGGCACCATTGCTCACAGTGTGCAGAGATAACGGTTGAGGGCGACAGCACTGGGGAAAGAGAGCTGTGTGAGTCAAAACTAAACTCTAGGTCAGTCCAATATATCTCTGAGGTGACTGCTCATATGCCTTTCAGATACATCACAGAGATGTGCACACTCTGAATCCACAATAACTTTCATGAAGAAGGAACATCATGTTAGTAGTAGTTTGAAAGGTCTGGAAATTCCACAACAGAATGATAATTTTAACTTCCTGACTGGTGATTATAAAATTGGTACCTGGGAGTTCATAAATATGCTCTATTGCCTACAAAGGTTAATAAATTCACAGACTAAGCACAAGGCAAACAATATCCATGTTCTGCCATTTAGCTGTGGCTGTGAGCCAAATTCCTCAGTATAAACCTCACAATTATAGTTTCATAACCTCCGGAGACACTTGAGTGACCGAATGATCTAATAGGTAAGAGTTTCTTACTTAGCAAAATCCAGGTAAAGGCACAGGCACGCTAGTCTCGAGGTTCTCAGAGAACCTCGACGAGGTGTCCTGTGTTCTGCAGGATGGAGCCGGCTTTCTGCAGTCTTGGGCTTAGGAAGCACTGCCCTTATCCCCTCAAGACACATCAGTCATTCTTCACAAGCTACAACAGATTTTCCTCCTCAAGCCAGTGACCCTGGGGCTGCAGAACTGAAGGAGGGTCCTAGCCTGACCTCTCCTGTGAGTAGAGGGCTCTTTTCCCTTCTGATCTCTCTGGAACCTCACAGCTCTGACGATCCTTTTCCTCCTGCTGCTTCCCCATCTCCCTACTCGAAGTAACAGGAGCTTCTGGTTGGTTCAGGCCTCTCAGTGTAAATGCTGGAAAGGAGGCCTTTTCTGCATCAGTCCGTGCCCACCCCACAGTCCTCCCAGGGATGCTGACTGTGAGCTAGTGGTCAGAGCTGGAATGCCTCCTGGATACACTTGGAAGACTCAGGACAAGTGAATATGCCATTCTGACAACTAAAAAGAGAGCTTATCATTTCAGGAGAAAGGGCAAGTGCCCAGAAACACTGAGACGCGTTGCCAAGAGCTCAGCTGTTAGCTGTTTCCCTCTGTATCTTATCGCAGAGTCATTACGTTCTCTAAGCCAAGTGAACCTGAGGAGATAGAAGAAAGCCTTGAGACTTGAATCTTATCTGTAAATTCCAGGCCTGAAGTCATGAACTACCAGTGGGGCGCCAGCAAACATGAAGTATTCAGGAGAAACGGGAAGAAAGCTTGTTTCCCAGAGTCAGCACTAAGCAGGGTTTGGCTACTGCTTCTCACAAGGGAACGAGTGAATCAAATTCATGTATTAGGAAACAAAAATTAAAGAGTTTTTATAAAAGTAATTAAAGCTACTTCAAGGTCTTAGTTTCTTTCCTGACCCCAAATGCTTGGAAAACCTTCATTGAATTGACTCCACTCCCTTCATATTTGTGTCAACATATCATTATTTTTATGTCAGGTTCATAAAATTAAGTCATTACAATGTATAGTTGTGAAGACCAACACTTTTCATGTACTTCTGACCTTTTATCACATCCGTTGATCAGGATTCCAGTCCTGGATGACTTCACATGCCTGCTTTCCCATGGTTGAATCTAACTAGCACCTTAAACCTGGGGAGGCTCACAAACCTCCCAATACCTTTCGGACATCTCTTGCCACTGTACTACAGCTTCACAGTTAAATCTTATTCTACGCTTCACAAATATTTCAGACTTTTTCTGCATATCTTCCAATTTTTAAACATTCTCAGTACTTCCCTTACTTTCCAGAAAAAGAATCACCTTCTACTGCATACCTGAATCAGATAATTAGAGGAAATTCTTCATTATCACAACGTTTACAAATATGCCTGAATTCATACTAAGCCCACTTTCTCCTATCTTACTCTTTACTCCCCTGCATCCTTGAAACTTTTATATAATTATTTGTATTCTAAGTACTATTTACCTGGGAACTAAAATTTTCAGAACTCTCAAAAATATCTTCCAGGAAGAATTAGCATGTTTAATGTTAAAATATTAAATAATGACTTTATGAATTACCTAATAAACCTGTTAAAATTTTCTATATTTTCAATGTATTCATTGTATTTTAATAAGCATTTATAATTTATTATTGCCTGGGAAATCCTTTACATGAGTTTATATAATTTCAATAAGCTTCTAGTATGGAATAGAAATGTGTACAGTAGACAGAGACTTGGAAAAAATGAAAATATATAATTATTTAAAGCAACTTTGTTGTTACAGCATTTAGACCAAAAAAAGAAATGTTAAACATGTAGATCTGAGTGACACGATTCATCTTGATGTAGTGAACATTTATAAAGAACTCTAAGAACTACAGAGTAAAACAACACTTCGTTCTTACTAAACATGAAAAAGTTACAAACATATTCTGGCCCACAAAAAGGCTCAATAAACGTCAAAATACTGGAATATTGCAAATTATTCTGAGGGTAAAATAACATCTTGAAGGGCTGTGGGGGTGGGCACAGAAGAAAATTGCTTCCCCCGGCCCTCCAACCCCTCCAACCCCTCCAACCCCTCCAGCAGTTTCATTTAGAATCCTGGTTCTGTGAGGATTGAGAAGCATGGAGAAATAGAAACAGGCCAGGAGCGATGAAAAGGATCCAGAGCAGGACCAGAACACGACACAATGAGGGCCCACTTTGGGGCCCATTCAGACAACAGAACCGCAAATCATGTATTGAGATTACTGTGTGAGTACATATTACGCACTAGTACATTCATTATCTCATGCAATTCCACGGAGCGATGCGATGTGATAACGTTGCCATCTCTGCTTTAGCAGAAGTGAGGATAGACTGTTACATGGCCTGTTCACTACCGATGGGGAAGTCAGAGCTGGGATGGGAGTGTGTGTATCATACAAGGCCAGTTGGTGTATTTCCTATCAGCAACCGCATGTCTAAGTGGATAAGCCACAGCTCACACAAGTACCTTCTAATGCAGGTTTGGGGGAGTAACAGTGAAAACTCTCCCACTTATTTACTATTCTTGATGCCGCCTCAATATCCTTTACTTCTGTGAAGTCCATACACCATTTTTGTCCTTTTTCGGGCTTCTTTGCATGAAATCTGCCCGGGGTATCCCTTATTTTCTGGAGGAGAGATCTCTGCTGTGGTCTAGTCTAATTGCTTTCCTCTATTTTTTTTTGTTGATCACTGAAGAAAGACTTTCTAATCTCTCCTTGCTACTCTTTGAAATTGCACTCAGATGGATGTATCTTTCCTCTTCTCCTTTGCTTTAAGCTGCTTCCTCTTTTCTCAGCTATTTTTAAGGCCTACTGAGACAACCATCTTGCCTTCTTGCATTTCTTTTTCTTGGGGATGATTTTGATCACCACCACGTGCACAGTGTTACAAACCTCTGTCCATAGTTTCCCCTCAGGCCCTCTATTAGATATACCCCTTGAATGTCACTTACACACTGCGTAATCACAACGGATTTAAGTCATACCTAAATGGTCTAGTGGTTTTCCCTGCTTTCTTCAATTTAAGTCTGAATTTGACAATAAGGAGTTCACCATCTGAGCCACTGTCAGCTCCCGGTCTTATTGGTGGCTACATAGAGCTTCTCTGTATTTGGCTGCAAAGAATATAATCAGTCTGATTTCTGTATTGACCATCTGGTGATGTCCATGTGTGGAAACTTTTTTCATGCTTTTTGGAAGAGGATGTTTGCTATGACCAGTGCATTCTCTTAGCAAAACTGTTAGCCTTTGCCTGCTTCAGTTTGTGCTGTAAGGCCCAAACTTACTTGTTACTCCCTGTATCTAGTATTCCTACTTTTGCATTCCAGTCTCCTGTGATGAAAAGGACATCTTTTGGGGGGCGTTAGTTCTAGAAGGTCCTGTAGTCTTCACAGAACCATTCAACTTCAGCTTCTTTAGCACCAGTGGTAGGGGCATAGACTTGGATTACCATGATACGGAATGGTTTTCGCCTTGGAGACAAACGAAGATCATTGTCATTTTTGAGATTGCACCCCAGTACTGCATTTCATGAGAAGGGCATGTCCTCTCCTCAGAAAAACAGATCAAGGTTCATAGAGAGAAGGGCTGCACCAATGCAAAGTGGGGCTAGGAGCCCTTCATGGGGATGATGGGTATGAGTAACAGTATATTGCTTAATATAAAAGCATAGTATTCGGAAAACAACCATTAAAAGGATCTAGGTAGGTAATCTCTAATGCAACTACACAAGGCAGTCTTGTCAATTCGTGTGGCTGGCGGTGGGGATTCCCAGGTTAAGGAAACAGGTCAGGGAGTCCAGGTCTGCAGAGTCGAGATTACCCCCACACACCACACATCTGGCTCTGGATCTATATGAAACACGTTGAGGGGGTGGGACGCCAGTGGGCAGCCTGGAGGTCTGTAGCAGGAGGGGTGGCCCATCTTTATTTCTAGAGACACTTACCTTTCTGACTCAAAAGTCCAAGTCACAGGGAAGCCTGTTCTTGGCATGTTTTTTTTTTTTTTTCCCAAAATTCCTTTAGCTATTCTAGTATCTGCCTTTCCAAATTTTTTCAATTGTAACAAATATTCTCCAAATACTTATCACTGGACTTCGTTAAATATGTAAAGATGTTTGTAGTCGTTTTTCACTTCTATA
The DNA here is from genome assembly GCF_049115385.1 of Moschus berezovskii. Lineage (NCBI taxonomy): Eukaryota > Metazoa > Chordata > Mammalia > Artiodactyla > Moschidae > Moschus > Moschus berezovskii. The sequence goes on along the minus strand of NC_142479.1, from coordinate 6,671,232 downwards.
TGATTTCCGGACTTAAAGTTCTTTGCAAGGACGCCACTGTGAAGCTGCAGGATATATTCACGCATGCTTTCCCCCCAGTACTTTTACGGTTGCCGCTTCACAATCCAGTCAGCCCTGTGAGCAGGGACCACGCAGGGTCCCTGGGCTGCGTCTGCGCCACCCACCCCCCCGGATCAACGGGACGGGTCTCCTCGGAGGCAGCCTCCTAGACAGGGGTTTCCAGCTCCCCGATGGCCGCGTTTCCTCTGAGGCCCACGTCGCGCAGCTGCGGCGTGTTGTGCGGGCTGGGCGCCGGCTTTGAGACAAACGTCCCGGGAGGCGCTCGGGCGTTTGCGCGGCTCCCGCTGTTCCCGTCTCAACAACAGGACGGCTACCGGGACCCGTCCCGAGAACGTTCCGGCCATTGTCCAGAGCCACCAGCCACCGCCTTGAACTCGTTCCTTCCTGCCCGGCTTCCCTGGTGGCTCAGACGTTAAAGCATCTGCCCTCAAGGCGGGAGACCCGGGTTAAGAAGATCCCCTAGAGAAGGAGATGGCAACACTCCACTACCCTTGCCTGAAAAGCCCCATGGACGGAGGAGTCTAGCGGGCTACAGTCCATGGGGCCTCACAGACACAACTGAGCGATTTCTTCTCATTGGAGCTTCCGCGCTCTGTGCAAGGGCTGCGCCACCGCAGCCCGCCCAGAGCAAGCGTTCGTGGAGCCGGCCGCGCTAGTCCTGGGAGCGGCGAGGACCGGACATCTCCTGTCCCTGGAGATTGAGTTGGCAGTTTGATGGGGCAGGAGCGCGGACACTTTATGGGAAGTAATTGTGGCCACCTTCCCGAATCAAGTGACACCACACGCTGGGGGCGGCCGGCGCTCTTTCGTGCCTCTCCACCCATTGGATGTTCTCCGTCTTTGATTAAAGGCCTGTGTGTGGTATGTCCCGCTGGCAAGTTAGCCCATGGCGAAGAAACGAGGTGGACTCACACACCCTTACCCCGTGGGTCTCATCCATCCTAATCCCAGTCGTTCACCTCTTCCCTGGAGCAGGGATCGATTCTAATGAGAAAATAAGAGGGACTGGAGAGCGATCCCAGACCGCTGTTATTCCCACAGGACCGCAGCACCCCATCCACAGGGGACACCTGGTGTGTCCTCGCCCCTTGGTGACCTGGGTCCATCCCGGTAACATCTTGGAAGTTCACCGGCGGCCAATTCGGTTTTTCAGTTCAGTGAGAAGCGTTCTCCGACTACACAGACAGGATGCCATGCATGTCCTGTGGCATCTCCAACGGAAGCGCCCCATCCCTTCTCCTGTGGGCTCCTTCCTTGGGCCCGTGGCTTGTGCACCAAACACACGCAGGTATCCGTGCCATGGGTGACACTGCGGGCTAATGGGGTGCTCACGGTGTGCTTGCGATTCCCTGAACATCAGGGAGAAGGGCCTGCACCGGGGTGGTTACAAAGGGGCCTGAGCCCCACTGCGATCCTGAGCACGCGGTCAACAGAGGTGCCTCTGGAGAAGCTGGGCTTTCTGCAAAGTGGGAGCAACCTCCATACTCGCAGATGAATGGCACACACTTAAAGTGATGTTTTCAATCTTCTTCTGTGTTTTAGCCTGTCGTTGGTTTTTCCCACCTAGGAATTGTGGAGTCTTATTAACATACAGAAACAAAATCTAACGTTTTTGAAATATGAGATATAGAGAAACGCACCATCGTGATCATTTTATGCATTACTGGTCCATGGCCTCACAGCCTGCTTTCCTGCAGATCTTCAACTCACCCCAGCACCACTGAGCCACCATCAAGCTCAGTCCTGATACCTTTTCTCAAAACCCTACACGCCATCCATCCTGACCAAGACACCAATGGGTGCCTCAGGATGGCGGCTAAAGAGCTTCTGTGCGAGAAGTTAAGGGATAATTGTGGCAAATGGAGGATGAGAGGTGACAAAAGTCTGATCAGCCAGAATCTGGAGTCTTTTAACCAGATACCCTCCGAATGGTGTGGCCCATGATGCCCCCAGGCTAGGAACCCTGCCAGCCAGGCGTTACTGCCCAGTGTGCTCTGGACCCTGGGTACCCAGGTTCCTGGATGTGTGGTCTGCTCCTTGATACATTTTTAGGACTGTGTGGCTTGTCCTACACCTGGGACTTTTTAGTCACAGGGAGTTTGTGCTAGCTTAAAACGCACACATTGAGAACTGAGTTTTATTGGGGCAAAATGAGGACAATAGCCCTGGAGACAGCATTTCTGAAGGCACGCTTACAAATGGCTGCAAAGAGAAGAGGGGGGTCAGTAAGCAAGGGACTGGTGAAGGGGAGTACATGGAACCAAGCTCATTTTGGCGGGCAGGTTTCTACTAGTCTCATGGAATACTGCTAGTCACCAGCACTCACCATGAAGGATTTTTCTGCTTTTCTAAATCTGAGATACAAGAATGGGGCTCATAAAATCGTCTCTTGAAAATGTTCTGAAGACCCGTACTGCAGATTTTTTCAAAACACATAGTTCTCCTTGCTCCTCCACCCTGAACTCATGTCAGGGGTGCTGAAGGTCAGCGGCTGCAGCAACTCATGATACATTGTAGAGGGCGAGTGCCGATTTGTAGTTGACAGTGCACACTCCAGCGACGTGGCCCTTAGGGGTCCCCCTGGAACCAGGTGGAAGTGTCCCCAGTCCAGTTCCCTGAATTCAGTGCAGTCCTGCCACCACAACACTTCCCCACTCCTGTGTTCTTCCTTAAACGTTCTCCCTCCATGTTGCAGACTGGTGTTCATGGACAGCAGTGTCGGGGGACAGCAAGAGTTGTAGCATCTTACAGTGGCCAGGAACTCAGCCGGGTTTCCCTGCTGGAAGGTTGTCTTACAAAACAAAGCTGTCAGGTTTAGGAACTGAGGCTCCAAGGGACTAGTTACTTGTCCTCAGTCGTTAAGAGGGCTTAGAGCTGAAGGCTGGTGACCTCTAAATCTGTCTCCAAAAGAGGCCATCCAAGGAGAGACCTTGCATTATAACTAGCAGGCACTTACCAGGTAGATTAAATACAGGGCTTCCCATGTGGTCTTCTGGTAAAGAATCTGCCTGCCAATGAAGGAGCCAGGGGTTCAATCCTGGGGCGGGAAGATCCCCTGGAGAAGGGAATGGCAACCCACTCCAGAAATCGTGTTTGAGAAGTCCATAAACAGAGGAGCCTACTGGGTTACAGTCAATGGGGTTGCAAAGCATCAAACAACTGAGCAATTAAACTTGACAAGTCACTCACGTTTTCGCTTTGAATCACTGCAATACAGTACCTGAGTACAAGAGATTGGTAACCACACTTAATGAGCGACTTAAGTGAGAGTAAAGCAAAAGCATACTCAGAAATCGGATAACTGACCCTCAACACACAGCCCACTGTGGCCTCAGTGTCTCAGCAGTTGTTCTCACAGCCAAGGACACGCTGCCATCCTTATTCCCTAAAAACTAAAATTTCTTTAAACTTCCTGATTTTCTCTAAGAAGCATGTTAGCATGTTACCATCTGATTTTGTTGTACATTTCCTCCGTCTGCCTGTTTAAGAATGGGGATCCCTGGGCTCCTGCTTCATCTGCTGTGGAGCCCTGGTGTGTCAAACAGGCCATGAATGCAGTGGGGGCTCTGAGAGTGTGCTCTGCGGGAGAGAGCACTGAGTGTTCAGGGGGCAGCAGTGTGTCCTGGAGCACGGCTGGGGGCTATATACAGAGGACGGAGGCTAACGTGCAGTAGGCCACTCTTCCTCTTCATCAATCTTGCTTATCACGAAGTTTGAACATCAGGCCCAGGGGAAAGCTTGCTCTGACTTGGGGACAGTCATAAGCACAGTAATCTGTACCTCCCAAGCTGAGGACAGGTGAGGGGGCATCAGATCCAAGATCAACCCGGGAGACAGTTCCCTCCTCCCACGCCTCTGCGAGTCTCCCTCAGAAACCGTATAGTCGGGTCCCCTTTGACCAATCTTTCCATTCTGTAATACGTTAATGCTTCCAGCTGAGAAAGGACTTTGTGCGCCGGAACTTGGAAAACCCTCTCCTCCATCCTTGACACGTCTGAGCCTTAACTGCCCTGGAGCTGCCCCACTTCCCAGGGGATTAAACCTCTTTGTTCGTCAGGGAGACCATGCGGAGGGCAGCCTCTGAGGCACCTCCAAGATCACTTGCACCTCTGTGATGAGCCCTCAGCCTCTGCGTGGGTGGGGTCCCACCTCCATGGGTGTTCCTGGGACTGAACTGTCTTCCTCTGGGAATCAGCCCCAAGACGACTTGTCCATCCTTGTGAGTGGGGAACGGTGAGAGTGCGGTGAGTGGCCCACAGGGTCCCCTGTTCTCTGATCACAGAGTTGGGAGCAGCCAGGGAGGAGGGCCAGTAGGGCAGCTCGCCCGGTGTGGGGGCCGGGCCCTGGGCTGTGTCCACGCAGTGGCCGTACCTGCCACAGATGCCCCTGGTGACAAACCTCTCCTGTGTCTGTAGGAGCCAGAGTCACTCTGCCAACTGAGAACCAGCATTACAATAAACACCCGCATTGATTTGCAGCGCTGAAGGGCTGCCTGTGACCCAGGAAATGCTCCCCTAACCTCCAGGTTCTTTTTGACAGGGCCTGTGAGGGAGGTGAGAAACTGCTTTGGCTGAGAAGACTCGGGTGGATCGGCTTCAAGGGTACATTCTTGGTGTGAAGTGCAAAACTGCACTATTTCAAAGTTAAGAGCCTGTATTCAGAACCAGGTTACTTAGATGGCTAATAGTTTCATGCAGGCATTGGTGAAAAAATAAAAGCTGTTACAAGTGGTTTTCATCATTTTGCATTTTTGTACATTTTACATTATAGTCTAAACAACCCTCTCTGGCTCACCCTGTAGTTTTGAGTCCCTGGTGCCAGTTCTGCGCCATGTACTTGTATTCTTTGTGGGAAGTGGTGACACTGGTTCATATACTGTACGTGAGGAGGCGCTGCACGGGCCAGAGGGCGCCCCTGGGATGTGGTGAGAAAAGGGAGGCAGTCACGAGCGTGGACGCGGCCTCTTGATGCAGTAACGGGGTCAAGAGGAGCGGTGTGGGAAGCCCTAGCTGACACCTTCCATATGCTCCTCTCCAATTACATCGTGGCCATGGGGTTCTCCCAAAATTCTTTAGTTGTGAATTCTTTGGCTTTCTCCAATCTTCACAAGTCTCACCAGGGATGTCACTAAACAAACCTAGGTTTGTCACTGAACGTCCTCAGCATTAACAATTACTGAAATATTGTATCACAGTCAAAATAAACTAAGAAATATAAACTAATAGGAAAATACATTAAGCCTCAGTGTCAGGCCTTCAGTGCCAGAAGGCTCAGCTGTGCTCAGTGAGTCACATGTTTTCCCACAAAAGTGCACAATTGAGGCCAAAGTGAAATGTGTGAGGAGGCGGGTGGAGAAGATCCTAAAAGGGAGACGCCACAACTGAGTCACATAAGTGAAGAAGCATGAAGTATGCTCCTGACCAACTCAGCACAAGGGGTAAGGCTGTAAGCTCCCTCGCCTGGCCTGTCCTCCCATGTGGAGTTGTGGGAGGAGAAGGAGGAGGTGTCCTCCATGTCTTTCATCTCTGGCTCGTCCCACACAACTGTCTGCCCCAGTCACTGCTGCTACTGCTGTCTTGCCAACTAGAGGTCAACGTTGCATGCACACGTTCCCACACTATTTCCTTTATTTTCACCAGAGGTTTGTAACTTTTACTCCTGTTCTCTAACATGGGCCACTGAGGAATTTAGTAGGTGCTATTTGGTTTCAAGATGGCAGACTATAAACAGGGGCTAATGTGGAGAGACATGCAAAATGTGATTTGGTCAAAATTGTTCAAGTAGTATAAAAACAGTCTGATACAACCTTTCACAGAAAAAGTAGAAGCCTCATTCTGGAAACCAGAAGGTTACAGTGAGAGGAAGTGAGGAAGCTGGTCCGGGGAGCGGGAGCAGGAGCGGGGGTGGGGGTGGCTAGGAGGTCCAGACGTCACGGAAGCAAACGTGGTGGCAGCTTGGCCGTGTCCTCTGTAAGGCTCATGTCTCAGCCCCTAGACAGGCAGCTGGGGCCAGTAGAGTCAGGGCAGGGTTCTCTAGCGCCCCGCTGGGCATGTCCTTAGAGCACACAGTGACACCCTGAGAGCGGGGAGGTCTGTGAATGAGAGCCTCTGTCCGCCTAGGTGTCCTCCATGCTCTCCTCCAGGCGGCAGTCTGTGTGCCCACACTTCCTGGTGGGTTTGCTGTGCATCCTGGGAGCTTGGGCTCTTGAGTGGACCTGCTCTTGATTTGGTGAGAATAGTTGAGTCTTCAGTACCAGAGTAGGTAGCAACTGCTAGGAGGAAAGACTCAAGCTGAGAGCAACAACTCCAACTGGAGTCTTGCCCATAATGACTCTATGCCACCGAAATCCGCTGATCTTACGCACTACGAGTGTGGCCTGTTGAAAAGAAGTGATTGAGACAGGTCTCCCGCCTATCCCTTGTATCCTACTGAGCCCCAGTTGCGGTGACCATCTCTATGCCACTGGCACCCCTGGCACAGAAAACTGCCCACTTGCGGGGTGTGCCATCTGGACACAACTTGCAGCCAAGAGCTCCTTGAAGCAGCCTCATCCCCAGATGGATCTCTGTTGGGTTGCTGCATCCCATGGCCAAGTGCAGTGAGGACACTGGAAAAACTGTGAGGTTGCAAATGCTGCACAATCCCCTCAGTGGTCTGGGCAAGGCTTTGTTGGGATTGCCTCACAGTTCAGTTTTGTCATCTGCCCCATCCTGCTTTCCTCACGGTCCCATCACGAAGGTTGACACTTCATCCATCCATCCCAACATCTGCGTTCATAGAGGTTTGTGACAAGTGGAACTGGGAGCGGAAATGAGAGGGATTTACGTTTCTCTTCACCTGGCTGGCGACCAGGATGCTCCCTCCTGGGCCAGGAGCAGCGCCCGAAGCCCAGCCCGCGTGCAAGTCCAGGTGCTGCACTCTAGTGGAGATGGGCTCCAGGTACTGCTCTCTGTGACGGCGCAGAGTCGGGCTACAACCTGAAACTAGGGCTCGCTCAGCTCTAGGTTTTTACAGTGAGCATCAAAGGAATGAGTTTCACTTACACTTTTAGAGAGCCTTAGAACTGCTTTGAAGAAACAGGGGGGCTTCATGGTACAGAATTGGACATCTTCTAAAGAAAATTAAAAATAAGAGAAAACCTCCGTGAAGCTACTTCAGCCCCACCTCCTTCAAGGATCATAGTGGATGTGACACATGGTGTAGATATCATCTATGCTCACTAATGAACCCTTGATACTACCTGCTGCATTGGCTGCACGGCATAGAGGTGTTTTTAAAAATGTGTTCCCTGGAATCAGCTTCATAAAGGTGGGGACAAAGTAGAAACTGTTTGCCATCCTATGGTCTGGAGCCCACAAAAGGAGTGGTCAATAAAACATTTCTATGGAGAAACAGAAACAGCAATTGAGCTACTGCAGGCAGCAGCGATCCACCCTCTAATACGGTAAGTCTGTGTGAGAGGACCAAAAAAAAGTACTTCTAGAATACATAATACAAGATGAAACCTGGGACTTTACCAGGCCAGATTTTTGGAACTAGATTTTTTTCACTTAAAAATTTTTATTTTTGCCTGGAAATGACTTCACCTGAAACCAGCTGTCATTTCTGGGAGGGTATAAAGTATCCAGCATGTTCTCGAGTGAGCACCACCTTCCCTCTCAGAGGACTTGAACTGGCCTTTGTGATGTGTGAGCCCTAAGATCATGAACAAGGCCACAGATAAAACGCATTTTATTTAAAACGACAAACCCACCTAAGTGCTGTTCTGGGTAGCAGGACTTTCTGGGCCACAGGGGCTGAACTGCAGCCCAGGCTGTACTGTATCCAACGATGGGGAAAAAGGAGCCTCCTTCTTGCCTGGTGTCTGACCTTCCAGGATCTAAGCATCTAAATCCTGTTTTAAGACTTAAAATGAAAAACTTGAGCCTCCAAATGTGCACAAGGTGACACGTTCAATGGCAACTTCACAAATAGTTTTCCCAAACTATTTGTGTGTGGAGTGGAAAGCTGTGTTGGGGATGGGAAGAAAAGGGAGGATATGCCTGGCTTTAAACTTCAGTTCAGTTGCTCAGTCGTGTCCGACTCTTTGCGACCCCATGAATCACAACATGTCAGGCCTCCCTGTCCATCACCAGATCCCGGAGTTCACTCAAACTCATGTCCATTGAGTCAGTGATGCCATCTAGCCATCTCATTCTCTGTCGTCCCCGTCTCCTTCCGCTCCCAATCCCTCCTAGCATCAGAGTATTTTTTCCAGTGAGTCAACTCTTCACATGAGGTGGCCAAAGTATTAGAGTTTCAGCTTTAGCATCAGTCCTTCCAATGAACACCCAGATCTCCTTTAGAATGGACTGGTTGGATCTCCTTTAAGTCCAAGGGACTCTCAAGAGTCTTCTCCAACACCACAGTTCAAAAGTATCCATTCCTCGGCGATCAGCTTTCTTCACAGTCCAACTCACATCCATACGTGACCACGGGAAAAACCATAGCCTTGACTAGACGAACCTTGGTTGGCAAAGTAATGGCTCTGCTTTTTAATATGCTATCTAGGTTGGTCATAACTTTCCTTCCCAAGGAATAAGCATCTTTAAATTTCCTGGCTGCAATCAGCATCTGCAGTGATTTTGGAGCCCAAAAATATAAAGTCTGACACTGTTTCCACTGTTTCCCCATCTATTTCCCATGAAGTGATGGGACCAGAGGCCATGATCTTAGTTTTCTGAATGCTGAGCTTCAAGCCAACTTTCTCACTCTCCTCTTTCACCTTCATCAAGAGGCTTTTGAGTTCCTCTTCACTTTTTGCCATAAGGGTGGTGTCATCTGCATATCTGAAGTTATTGATATTTCTCCCGGCAATCTTGATTGCAGCTTGTGCTTCTTCCAGCCCAGGGTTTCTCATGATGTACTCTGCATAGAATTTAAATAAGCAGGGTGACAATATACAGCCTTGATGTACTCCTTTTCCTATCCGGAACCAGTCTGTTGTCCCTTGTCCAGTTCTAACTGTTGCTTCCTGACCTGCATACAGGTTTCTCAAGAGGCAAGTCAGGTGGTCCAGTATTCCCATTTCTTTCAGAATTTTCTATAGTTTATTGTCATCCACAGTCAAAGGCTTTGGCATAGTCAAATAAAAATTCTACTCTTCGGGAAAAATTTTAGTTTCTTGAAAGTTAGAAAGATCCCTTAAGAACTATAGTCTGGGGACTGTTTGGGAAGATGAAGCAACGAGGTTCTGAAATTTTAGGAGTCAGCTGACGGCGCTCACCCTCCCTCTGAGCGTCTGAAATGGACTGAGCAGGTCATGCTCATGGGCGTCGCTGGGTTCCTCTCCCCATATCCCCGTGGTGTCTGTCAGAAGACGCTCTCTTCTGGGGGGAGGGAGGCTTCTTGGCCTTAATCAGAGAGCAGCACCCAACGGTCCTGTGGCTTCAAAAACGTCATGGTATGAAGTGACTCAACAACTGTCTTTTAGCATCAGGGTGTTGGATATTGTTTATGACAATCCGAAAATGGTTCTTAACAGCGATATCAATAACATAATTGGTTTCACTAAATAGCTACTAAAGTAGCCTAAAGTTCAACCTAAACTGTACCATGAAGTTTTTAGCTCTAAATTGTAAGGAATTTGAGACACAACACGACTGTGTTAAGACACTATGGAAACTGCCAGGCGACTGGACGTTTTTCACTTTTAAATAAAATTTATCTTTGAATTTATTCATACTGGATTCGTATGATAAGTGAGGAGGGATAGAAACAAATTATGACACTGTATATACTTATAGCAGAGTTGTGTGGTTCTAGAAAAAGTTTTGCACTGATGAACAACAGAAAACCCCCCCAAAAGAGGAAATTGTGATCAAAGTCATTGTTACATGAAAAAAGCAAGTTGCAATAAAGCATCACACCTTATTTAACAGAACCGAAATGAATCTATGGAATTTAATGTGTAAATGTAGATTTGAAGAAAAATTTTTAACAGTTTGGGGAATTATAAAATAAACAAGGGGTACCAGGAGAGGAGTGAAAGGGAGATTCTAAACTATTTCACTATTTTAAATAGTAAAACATTTCATTTACTGCTGACTGCCCTGGGTGTTTGGGCTGTGCGTGGGCTTTGCTTGTCCTGGTGGCCTGTCCCCGTTCAGAGCATGGGCTCGGGGAGCAGCCATCAGCAGTCACAGCCCTCTGGTCAGTAACAGAGCTGCACAGCGCCTAGCTGCCTTGTGGCCTGTGGAGTATTCCTGCGTCAGAAGTGGAGCCTTTGTTCCCTGCATTCGGAAGCAGATTCTTCCCACTGGACCATGAGGGAAGTCTTTATCTAGGATTTTTTTTTTTTTAAGTAAAATGTGTACTGCTTGTATTTAAAAAATACAAAAAACCTTTACCTCTAATGTTACAAAACTAGTGTACCTGTCATAAAGTCTAGACAATGCATTTCAGAATGAAGCAAGTGGTAAGTTTATATTGCAGAAGAGAATCTATATTTAACAACTGAAGACAGCACACACCCAGCACAACGAAACCCAGCAACACACAGTTGTATACTCGCTAGAACAGTTTGGGGCCTGCTCTATCTGGGATTGTTACATTAAAAATGAAATAAACATTAAGACATTTTTGCATACCTGCTGGCCTCTTCCAATTTAGATCTTTTTTTTCTGTCGTGTGTCAAATGCCATTTAAAATGAAGAAGCCCAATCTACAGAAGGAGCCCCCTCTGCTCCCTGCCTGCTGTGCTGACAGCTTGGAAGCGGTGACTCAGGCTCTCTGGCCTCAGTCCTGACCAGCACTGAAGTAGCAAAGAGCATTTTTGCTTCAGAACCCTAAAGGCAATTTATTATTGGATAATTTGGATCTGCAGAAAGCACAGGAGAGATGGTGGAGGGAGAGGCTCCCTGACTCCGGTTCTGACAGTCATCTTGAAGTTAGTCATCGGTGATCTGACCAGCATCATCTTGATTGTTTTCAGTACAGTTAATCTCCAGCTCCACGGTTAATTTGTTTCCATTTCTTTGAGGCCTCTCCTTGGAACTGTGGCAGCTTATGTCATGGCTACAGTCTAGTCGTCATGTATATAACTTGCCCACCTAGTTGTGGTTTCACAATCTGTAACACATCACTCTAGGGCCTAGGATATTATCTCCAACCCTTGAGAAGGAACTTAAAGATCCTTGACTAGGTTTAATAACTACGTTATTATTTATTTGGTCTCCTTCAGCTGTTCTCCTTTGTTGCTGCTTGTTCTCATTTTTGTGATTAAACTTGTTTTCTGACTGAAGTTTTACACAGACAAAGGGCTGAAAGGCATGGGGGACACGCACCCTAGAGTCCTGCTTCCCTTTCAGTATTGGTTTTTTACATCTGCCATAATTTTAAATCACATGCAACTTTATTTCAGGCAGTCAGAGATGGGAATTCTGGGGACAGGATAAAAATATAACTACATAACTAAATAAAGTTAGGAAGGCATGTGAAGCTAACTTACCTTAATATCCTACTTACTGTGGCTATCAGCAGGGAAGGCTCATCTACACTGCCATTTCTACAGAGTGGAGAGAAGGTGAGCCTTTAGTCCATTAAAAAAAAATACTTGAGTTCCTTGGTCTTACATTTCTTTTTTCATAGCCTCTCTTTTGGCCACAAAGTGGGGCATGTGGGATCTTAACTTCCAGACCGTGGGTTGAACCGATGCCTCCACGTTGGGAGCACAGAATCTTTACCACTAGGACCTGGCAGGTTGTTAAGCTGCCTGCCCCACTTGGTACAGAAGCACAAATATCTCTGAGCACATTAACCAGGACTAGTTTCACGAGCACCCACAGCCGTCCAGCTGACCTCTGTGGAGCCCCGTACTCAACCACAGAAAGGTGACTGTCCTGTGATCCTGGCCTTGGCACAGGCCTCAGGAACTGGGCTTTGTGAACAAACCAAAGCAGATTGACCTAGCTGCTCGTTCGTGGGAAGTTACTAGAGCTTAAAGTTTGAGTGCCACTCATAGTCCAGGTTCGAGTTATTGCGATTTTTAGTGCTTCACAGAATGCTCTACACGTTTTCAACCCCCACTCTCCCCTGATCCGCAGACGCTTACCTTCACTAGTTCATGACAACTCTCAGCGGAAGTACTGTAGCCATGTGTTCTGGGAAAATACATACTATCCAAAAACTAGAAATGCTGATAAAATATTCTGGTGAGGCTGGACCCAGAGCAGTTAATCCTACCTGAAGAAAGCCAGTGCACTCACACATTTTATCCTTGACTTCAGAAGGGCCCAGGCTCCCCGGCTTTTCCCTGAACTCCCCACAGTAAGAGCTCCTGACTTGGGAAGTGAAAGAAGACAAAGGCACCATCACCCTCCTCCCCACTTAGACCTCAGGTCCGTCACAGCCACACACACGGGGGGGAGCTGGATGTTCAGGACATAGCGTTACAGCTGCAGGGCGGTCACACATGTTATAGGAAGGACAAATGTGACTCCACAGTAGGTGTCTCTTTCACTTCAGCCTTTTATTCTATTGCCTTTGCTTCAAGAATGTAGGTTCTAGGAGAGTTCATTCTCAACACAGAAATTCCAGTTCAACACTTTCTGTGCATATAGAGAAGTTACAGAACAGAGACTAACATACTTGTCTTGTCGGAGGTTTATAGGAACATTGTGGCCTTACCTGTTTGGAGAAAGTGTCTTTGCACCAAGAAGCTTGCATCAACCAACTCACCCCTCCCTCACCTGACTTTACAAATGCTTTGCTATTTAAATCTCTAGGGAGCTCAGGCAATTTGGGCACCTGCCACCTGTCTCCATGCATGGCCCTGCCAAAACCTTTCTCTGCTTCAAACTATGACTTTTCTGCTTGCTTAGCCTCACTGTGCATCAACACATAAACGTATGCTCGGTAACAGGAGGAGACCTGCCTTACACTGCTTCAAACATTCTGCTGGACACTGTGACAGGGCCCAGAAAGAGATTTAGACAAAACACAAAGAAGAGCACCAGTTCATTCATCAGGCCACATGGTCTGCTTCTCTCCTAGAGTAACTGCACTATATTTTTTAAAATAGTATTCAGTTGTTTTTGCTGTGTTGGGGTCTTCAGTGATGTGTGGGCTTTTCTCTGGTTGCAGCAAGCAGAGGCTACTCTGAAGCTGGGGTGTCTGGGTTTCGCATTTCAGTGGCTTCTCTTGTTTTGAAGAGCTGGCTTTAGATATGCAGGCTTCGATTATTGTGGCACATGGGCTTAGTTGCTGCAATGCACATGGGATCTTCCCGGATCAAGGACTGAACCTGTGTCTCCTGCATTTGCAGGTGGGTTCTTTAGGGCTGAGCCATCAGGGAGTCTTAAACACTAAACTTTTAATGGAGCACGTGACTGCTTGAAACTATAGATGTTTCCAGCCTCCTTTGCAAAGAGGTTGCTTGTGAGGCTGAGCTCTTCCTCCAGGATGGAAAGAAATAAAGCTGTGCAACTTCCAGGATATTTTCTGGGGAGAGAGAAAGGCCCTTTCTCCTCCCCTCTTCTGCTTCAGGGAATGTAAGCCCAGAAAGGATAGCTCTATCCTACCCCTCCTCCACCTTGGGTGACAGAGAAGCTCTCTGAAACAGCCCTGAACGGCCAGCACTGGGCTGCCTGCCTCCAGATCTGGATGGGAGACAGAGGCACACTTCTTTTGCCTGTAATTGTGCGGGGACTTTGGTTACTGTAGGCAGGCTGAACCAGCACAGCAGGCTTTGAGGGAACTCTGTGTAGTGCCGTTGTCAGGCTGCTCTGAGAACCTCAGCTGGCTGGCATTTTCAGCTCCCCTTTACAAGGGGGGGACAGCCAAGCTCTGATCCAATCCACTCTCCGCTCCAAGCACTGCTCTGAAAATCTACTGTGTGAACATGGATGCTCTTAACTCTGTAAATCAGGAGCTGCCCCTTCCAGTGATGTGAACGTGCTCTCTCCCCTACACTTTTCTACATGCCCCCTAAAATTCCACATACCAGCTATTTTACTAGAGATTCAGCAGGTTTCCATTTTAAAGATTAGCAGACAAAAGGATATCTATTTTGATTATTGTATTGGGGTCCTAATTGTATATAATTAAAAATAGCACAGAATAAAACATTTTTGCTATATAAACTATCAATAAATTTAAATGAAAATGTACTTATAAATAGCTAAGAAAAACTCAAAATGTATTTATCAATGTGTTTTTATTATGCGAGAATGCATTTCAAGACAGAAACAGAGCACCAGATGAATAGTATACCTGGAAGCTGCATGAAAACTCATTTCGTTTCATAACAGGAAATGCCGTGATTCTCATATTAATGGAATAAAGTTGTCATAAGTGTTTGTAGCTTCTATATGAATCATGTCATCAGTGTGACCGTGTTAGCAGTTTTCTTTTCTCCAAATATAATAAATAGAACTTATAAATTCTGATAGTTTTCTATCAATGATTTTTGTTAACTTTTACACTCAGTGTACTTCACCAAACACTACTATAGTCAAAACAGACATATCTAAACCAGTTCAAAGTCGATTTATGGTTTACTCTTCCCCAGTTTGCAGAATGGAAATACTGACAGTCTTTGCAGTTGATGCTAATTCAGACGGGAGGTGTATTCCACCCATGCTGATCTGTGATGATTCTTGAGTGAAAGAAGCAGCAGGTGAATACCCTTCTCTCAGGAGTAATAACACACTTGGCGTCTAGGGTTTATTCTGAGATCTACTGGGGACAAAATTCACCAAAATTAGCCTGTTTATTAAGTAAAATCCTCATCATATAGTTTTAAGAAAATACTACTTTTCTTGAGAAGGGGCTGGCAAATTTTTCTAAAAGGCCAGTGAATCTATTAAACGTTGCCATGTAACTTCTGTTTATCCATCGACTCTACCATTGCAGCAAGAAAGCAGCCTCAGCTAAAAGGTTAGTGAAGGGCCATGCTGTTGTCCAATAAAATTTTATTTATAAACACAAAACTGTGAATGTCATACAATTCTCCTATGTTGTGAAACAGTATTAATTTTTTTTTCAACACTTAAAAATATAAAAATCATTCTTAAGTTGCAGGTCCTACCAGTACAGCTTGGGGGTAGAACCTGGTCCGTGGGTTGTAGGGTGCTATCACTGGGTCTATAGAACCACCATGCAACTGAGAGACCGGTGTTTCTTCCTCGAGACCAGCATTCCACAACAAACTGATCACACAAGTGAAACTGAAAGTGTTAGTTACTCAGTCATGTCCGACTGTTTGCAACCCCGTGGACTGTAGCCCACAAGGCTCCTCTGTTCATGGGACTCTCCAGGGAAGAATATTGGAGTAGGTTTCTATGACCCCGTCTCCAGGGGATCTTCATGACTGAGAGATTGAGATGTAACAGAAAATATGACCACTAAGCTCAACAGAAACCAAATTACCAAGCTCCACCCAAGGTGTGAATGGATCAGGTTCTTCCCCAGGACGCCTGCCCCCTGCTCACACGCAGCCCCCTCATGTTGGCATCCTCGCCCCTGGCAGTGAATGGAGGCCATCCTGTCCCTGGCATGCAGTGTGCCGGTTCGTTCTGAGCAGCAGTTCCTCCCTGGGCCCAGTTCATCATCCATCAGGTCCCCGCTATCTACCCTGGGAGGGGCAGAGAGCTGCCTTTTCATCCTAAGTCTCTGTGCCCCGAACCCCACTGCAGCTTCCCTGCCTGGTGATGGCCCAGGGGAGTCCAGCAGCTATTTTGTGCTCCGTGCACCCAAAAGGAGCCAGGCTGAGGCCTGCCCTGGCTGCTCACAGCCAGTGCCTGTGAAGGACTCTGGCAATTTTAGTTCACTTGACACCTTACTTTGGCAGAGAACAGAATGCCTTCTGCAAACATTTGTAAAGAATAATATTTGCCAAGAATGGGAAATCTGGACTCTTTCACACCAGATATGAAGGCTCAAAAACGAAGCATGCCTGGGCATGTGTACTTGGCTGCCACCTTGTTGCTCCACGTGGACCTTAAGTGCAGAAAGACAGACAACGGGGGCCTGGGGCATTTCCTCATCTTGCTCTGTGGCTCTAGCCTGGAAGCTGGCAAAACAAGAAGTGCAAGTGCTCCGGCCCCCTGATTGGCCCAGAGCCCAGGCAGACAGCAGAGGTGAGCAGAGACAGAGAGCCAGGGCCAGACGGTGGGCCAGCACACATCCTGTAAACACGGGGGGCCTTGGGCAAAGAAAAGCAGGAGCCTCGGGAATGACAGGAAACCACACATTTTGGGGTGATAAATGTCCTGGAAGCAAAAGAAAGCCTGAAAAAGTGGAAATCTCTGGTGTCTCACTGTAACTTTTCCTATGTGCTCATTACAATAAAATTAGTTTTGCAGACAAGAAGTTCCCATCATGCACTGAGGCTCTGACTTAAACTCCCTCATCCCCTTTAGAAGGCAGAGCTGCGTTGAAAATTTAAAAAATGTGGCCCCAGTCTTGAATGGTTGCATGGTTACAAGGGAGGACTTTGAGACTCTAAGTTTCCAGGTGGCAGCTGGCAGCAGACACTGTTTTGAGAGTGACTGATAGTGTCCATGATTCTGGTGCTGTAATAGGGACGAACAAATCAACTGTCTATTAGATCTGTTTCTTTTATTCTAATCTTTATGGTTTCACTTTGAGTTAAGAATGTTGTCTATAGCCTGAAGTATACAGGACAGCCCATTCCCAAGGCTCTGATCTTTAAGAGTATAACACTTTTCCATTCATGGACACAAAATTTTTGGACTAGAAAGTTCCATTTATTTTGTGGGACGTTTCCAGGAACATGGTGACCTGACCTTCAGGGACAGAGAATCCCTGCACCAAGAAGTTTGCAACAACCAACCTCACAGCTTGCTTTTGGAAAAGTTGTGTTGAGAGCTTTGGGGGAGTTTGGGGCTTTTGTAGGGGCGTGATCCCTCCATTCTTCTTACAGGGCCCAGCAACAAACTTTCCTCTGCTCCAAACTCAGGTGTTTCCATTTGTTTGGTCTCACTGTGCATTGGACACATAAACTTGCCTTCACTAACAACACAGGTCAGTTAATTCAAGCACTCCGTAATCCAAGGATGTGTCTGAAACCACATTCATAGTGGCCACCTGGCTCCATTGTGAATGCCTAGTTGAACCATAGTTGTCCCACTTGATTCTTAAATGCACCCCCCACACACACACACAGTGGTTAAAGCCAAAGTACAGTGCATGTTGAATAGGCCATAAACAGGATTTCAGTTTAGTTCAGTTCAGTTCAGTCGCTCAGTCTTGTCCGACTCTCCGTGACCCCATGAATCACAGCATGCCAGGCCTCCCTGTCCATCACCAACTCCCGGAGTTCACTCAAACTCATGTCCACAGAGTCGGTGATGCCATCCAGCCATCTCATTCTCTGTCGTCCCCTTCTCCTCCAGCCCCCAACCTTTCCTAGCATCAGAATCTTTTCCAGTGAGTCAACTTATCGCATGAGGTGGCCAAAGTATTGCAGTTTCAGCTTTAGCATCAGTCCTTCCAATGAACACCCAGGATTGATCTCCTTTAGCATGGACTGTTTGAATGTCCTTGGTTTTAGGGGTAGCCAAAATTCAAGTTAAGTCATATATAAGCCAAAATGACTTCTTCATACCTTAATATATGAAAATTTCTATTTTATTTCAACTTGTACAGAAAAGGTAGTGAAGTCAACAGAATAATGACCCTTCAAAAATCTGCTAATTCCCTAGTATATGAATATATTACCTTGCATGGCAAAAGGGACTTGTGTAGATGTGCTTAAATTAAGAATATTGACTTGGGGAGGCTTTCGGAAGTAGTTGTGTGAGTGCAAGAAAATCCAAGCATCCTAGATAAGAAAGGGGCGGGACAGAGGGTCAGAGCCAGAGAAGGCGGCGAGAGGACCGGGGCAGAGACAGCGATGTGACTGCAGGTGGGGCCAGGAGGTGAGGGAATCTTGGGGTCTCTGGAAGCTGGTGAAGGCAACAACAGACCCGCCTAATTCCTCCAGAAGAGCCCTACTGACAATGTAAGCTAGCCCAGTGAGACCCAGTTTGGATTTCTGACTCCAGAACTGTAAGAGAAGGATCTTGTGGTAATCCGTTACATCAGCAACCAAGAACTAATACAGGTAAAGAAATGTACCTTTTTTCAAAAGAAATGTATAACACAGGTAAGTGGAGTTATTTTGTATCTGGGAGTTGGAATGAAAAAGGGTTATGATAATGTTGCTCAGGAAATCAATGGCGAGGCCACTGTCCAAAGGGGAGCTGTGGGCAGAGGCTCGGGACCCTCCCTGCGGGCATGGGAACTGTGAGGAGGGCAGGTTCCGGCAGCCGAGCAGGGAGGGACGGTGTGCTCAGAGCCTCTGAGAGCATCTGGGCAGACGGCAGAGACCCCCTGCGCTCTGCGCTCCGGCGCCTCACCTAGCAGCTGAGCGCAGCTTCCAAGGATGAGCCGTGGAGAAAGAAAGGAGCCGTGGGAAGGAATCAATATAGTAATTAACGAAAATATGCTTCAGTTATGTTTCTCTCTTCCTTATTAAACTTAGTAGAAAGTGACAGCAGTATTTTAATGCTTTAATAAACTTATTTTTTACTTTTGAAAAGATTCAGCATAGTAAGGTGCTTCCCCAAACCTGAATTAAAAGCTGCTTTTGTTACATGTGGCTCATCCATTTAGACATGAAGATGCTGACAGGAAATATACAAACTGGTCCTGAATTACACAAACATTTGCATCCTAGCTCTCCCTACTCCTTGTCCATGTGAGGTTTCAGAGACCGACTAACCACCTCTAACCTCACTTTCTTTACTTCTAACGCAGGGATGAAAATGTTATTCTATTATATAGCTGTATGGAGAATTACATGAGATAATGTATTAACTCATATCTGAGGTCACGCTATAAAGAAAGTTGAGCGCCAAAGAATGGATGCTTTTGAACTGTGGTGTTGGAGAAGACTCTTGAGAGTCCCTTGGACTGCAAAGAGATTCAACCAGTCCATCCTAAAGGAAATCCACCCTGAATATTCATTGGAAGGACTGATGGTGAAGCTGAAACTCTAATACTTTGGCCACCTGATGCGAAGAACTGACTCATTGGAAAAGACCCTGATGCTGGGAAAGATTTAAGGCAGGAGGAGAAGGAGATGACAGAGGATGATTGTTGGATGGCATCATCAACTTGATAGATATGAGTTTGTGTAAGCTCCGGGAGTTGGTGATGGACAGGGAAACCTGGAGTGCTGCAGTCCATGGGGATGCAAAGAGTCAGACACGACTGAACTGAACTGAAGTCACACAAGCACTTCCCAAATGGCTCAGTGGTAAAGAACCTGCCTGCCAATATGCAGGAGACCTGTGTTCAATCCCTGGGTTGAGAAGATCTCCTGGAGGAGGAAATGGTAACTCATTCCAGTATTCTTGCCTGGAAAATCGCACAGACAGAGGAGCCTGGTGGGCTACAGTCCACAGGGTCACAAAGAGTCGCATGTGACTGAGAAAGCCCGCACATGCAAGGTCACATACCAATCCCAATAAGCCCAGTGAGTGATTTGAAACACTTTGTATTACTAGTCTACGTGGTCCCCAGGGTGATCACTCTTAGTTTTAGACTTCTGTCATGCATTGGGCCCTTCTCATTTTCCATGGGCTGCTTCTACTTTTCCATCTTCAGCCATCCACTTTGATGTAATTACTTCCAACTGAAACTCCACATGCCCTTGTGTGTGCTTGGAGGGGTGGGTGAGAAATAGCTTTCCTCTGTGCCCACGGAGCCCTTAAATTCAAGATCTTATTTAATCCTTATAATAAGCCTCTGACGTAGCACAACTATTCTTATTTTCCAAAACACAGAACTGAGACTTGGTGCTTTTAGTAACTTGGCCGGGATTGATCTCATATGGTCGCTACCTGCAGAAATTTGAAGCAGGATTTCAGTTCCTCAACCAGAGATTGAAGTCAGGCCACAGCAGTGAGAGCACTGATCTTGTCTAGTGGCCAGTGAAAAGGTCCTCGCCAGTCGACGTTGTAGAAATAAAATCTGACAAAATAGTTGGAAAATATTGAAACAAGTCAAGGGTTTATTAGAAGGAAGAGGGTACACTTGGGCACACACACAAGACGGCTCAGAGAGAGAGTTGCACCCTCTTAGCTTGAATCCCTTACATGGGGTGTTTCTTCCAGGTTCCCTTTGACCAGTCACCTTGCTTTGCTGAGTTCTGAGTCTGAGTAGGGTGTATCTCACGGTCCTCCACAGTGCGCATGCGCATCTCATAGCCAAGCTGGGTTCTAGTGAAGAGGACTAGGGTAGGTTGACATCACCTACGATGGGGTGGTGCCTCCTCCTTTTGACTTCCTAGGAGCCTTTCTCTGGATGTGTATTCAGGAAGGCCTCCTTGACCTGGAGAATGAGAAGCACATGGTCTCTTTACCTAGGCAGTGCCCAACTTCTCCTTTCTCCTGCTATTGCCTTCATCTTGGAGTATCTGTCCACAGGGGACAGACTCCAGCTGCCCAACGTGGGACCCATGTTTCTGGTGCCTCAGAATCACAGGGTGAATGAGTTAGTGACTGAGAAACCAAAACCGAAACTCAGACAAGTCTGGTTCGTTGGCACTCATACCCACAGGAAGTTCTCTTCCTGTTCTTTTCAGAGCTCAGAGGTTGTACTTTTTTTTTTTTTTTTTTTAGTAGCTCCTGTAGATTTTCCTTGTAACCAGAATACGGTCTGTTTATTTATTGTAGCCAGATTTGAAAATATTTATGATGAAAGAAGGAATTTTAATTCACCTGTAACACACAATCCCCCAAAATCTACCTATTAGATACGATCTCATGGCTTACTTTCTTTCCATTTTAAATATTTGCCTGATATAAAAATTACTATTGCCCAGCTAGCGCAGTTAGTAGAGTATGAGAGTATTAAAAGGTACTAGCTTTGTTTCATCAAATTGCTTTGCATTTAAGATTATTTCTCATTTTAGAATATTCAAACAGGTAAAACTTTGTAGCTTATTATTTACTTGGTGTTAATCCCCAGAAATGAGAAATGAAATCCCTGGGCCAAATAGGAAACATTTTAAAGGGTTTTCATTTGTATGTGCCACCAAAGAACCAAATAAGACAAATTGTAGAGGACACAGATCTTCATGAGTGAAAGCTACAGTCTTTGTTAATGGGTAAGATACTATATTGAAAGATTCTTATCTCTTTGTGGGGAAGAAAACATTATTTCACTCTTAATTTGGTTTCTTTTTCTATTTTCTGGCAACAGTTTATATTTTTTATTTCAACTTTCCTACTTACGTATCTTGCCAATTTTTACACCGTTCTACACTTACAGGAATTATTTATTAGGAATATCAGACCTCTATCAACTGTTAGAAATTACATTCTTGGGTAAAAAGCAGGAACATTCTAAGTTTGTATTTCTCCTCTTATTTTTTGGCAAATAAGACTTTAACAATATTGTGCAGTAAAACTCTTAAAACTTTTTCTGTGTACTTTGGCATTTAGGATAATATTATTTTCTTGCAGCTGCCTTAACAAAAGATCACGGGCTGGAGGGGAGCAGGGAAGGAATCTTAAGCAGCAAAAATGGGTTTCCCCACGGTTCTAGAGAGTGGAAGGCCAAGGTCGCAGCATGAGGAGCTGTGGTTCCTCCCGAGGCCTCCCCCTGGCCTAGCCTGGCAGCCTTCTCAGCGTCTGTTCGAATCAGCTGCCCTGTGGACACACAGCCTGTGTTCTTTGTGGCTCCAAATTTCCCCTTTCAAAGGGAAGGGGCACAGTCTGATTGGGTTATGTAAGGTCAGACCTCAATGGCCATTTTGGCCTCTTCCCTTCTCTCCTTCTCTTCTTCCCACTGGCGGGAAAAGGCTGATTATTGTGCTCTGTTCCCTCATTCCCTCCCCCATTGCTAGAATGTCCTTGAGGTATCGGTTTCTGGTAGAAATCAACCCTCTCCTAACCTCTCCCTCCTAACCTCCTGTCCAGAAACAGCGTTCTGCCCAGAAACAGCAAGAACTATTCCGCTGCGTCAGCACAACCTTGAGCAGACCGGGCAACCAACCCAGGCTTGCCCCCGGCTAACTGACCTATGAGAGACCACCACTTCAAATCTTGCCTAAAGTTATATAAGTTGCCTCTTGCCTTTGTTCGGCGTGGACTTCCTGACCTCGCTCTGTTAGGTCTTGGGGTTCCGCCCAGGGGTACGCAGCCATTAAAGCCTGTTACATTACCTATTTGGCGTCTGGGTTCTCTTATTCAACATCATTTGGCCGTCTCTACTTTACAGGTTAGAGCCCACTTTAACAGCCTCATTTTACTGTCCAACTCTTTAAAGGCCATAGATATATGTTTAGTCACACTTTGACATACTAGGGGTTAGGGCTTAACCATATGAACTTAGGGGTCAAAATTCAGTTCATAACAGTTTATAAATATCTCCCTTGTCTCATGATCATAGAAATATTTTTTCATCTTGAAGTTCACTGCATCATGTTTTCTGTTTGTATTCCACTTGGAATTTATTTGGATGTGCGATATTGGGGGGGAGATACATACAGAAAGTGCATAGGTAACACAAAGTATTTAAATATAAAAGAGTAAAAAAGAAACCATATTCGCACCACCTGTTCTCAGAAATTGGACATTCTAATTCCTCTGTATCTCAACCCTCTGACATTTCCCTGTTTTAATTAGAGATTCCCACTTGCATATGAATTAATAAAAAATACTTTGGATTTTCCTTTTTTTTTGGTTTTTGTATAAGTAGAATCACACAATGTGATCCTTTTGTGGTGTGATTATTATTTTGTTTTCAATATTGGTTTCTGAGGTTCGTTCCATGTTATTGAATGCAGGTGATTTGACTTTACTATTTAGTAGTACATACTTTAAATATACTTGTGGTGGTGGTTTAAATATACTTGTGGTGGTGGTTTAGTCATTACGTTGTATCTGACTCTTGTAACCCCAAGGACTGTAACCTGCTAGGCTGCTCTGTCCATGGAATTTCCCAGACAAGAATGCTGGAGTGGGTGGCCATTCCCTTCTCCAGGGGATCATTCTGATCCAGGGATCAAACCTTTGACTCCTGCATTGCAGGAG
Organism: Moschus berezovskii; assembly: GCF_049115385.1. Lineage (NCBI taxonomy): Eukaryota > Metazoa > Chordata > Mammalia > Artiodactyla > Moschidae > Moschus > Moschus berezovskii. The sequence continues at coordinate 6,648,085 of NC_142479.1, read as the reverse complement.
GATTCTTTATCACTGAGCCACTAGGGATGCCCTTCTATTAATGAGTATTGTAATGTTTCTTGTGCCCATTACTATTATAGATATAGTTCACATGTGTCGGCTCTATGGCTTGGGTAAGAATTAATAAAGCCTAGAGAATGAACACAGTTGATATACCTATTAACCAAAGACAACAGTTTCTGTTATTCTATATCTGAGCCAATGTTTTTGCTGTCATTTTAAAATGTTTACTCAACCGTGGCGTATGGAAAAGTGCTTGATTGTGATTTTAATATGCATTCAATTCATTACAAATGAGCTTGACCATCTTTTAAATTTTTCATTGGGTATTCATATTTTACCTTCCGAGAATTAACCGCTTATGTCTTTTTCACATCTTTTATTTAGATTTGAAAGTTCTTTATATTGGTGGCATATATCATCTACTTTGTGTCTTTTCTCTCATTCTTTTTATGATGTCTTTTAATGGCTGGTTCTTAATCATAGCATGTTTATATTTATCAATCTTTTCTTCATGGTTTCCACTTTGTGTGTCTTTTGAAGTTCTTCATTACCCTGGAATCATAGAGCATTTTTGTGTAGAGTTCTAAAGACTTTATGCGTGTGTTTCACCTTGAATTTCATGTGTCTGCATTGATTCTGAAGGGAAGCAGATTCTTCTCCAGCAAAGCCTGTGGAAACCAGAGGCCACACAGCCACTTCTTCACGTCTCCTCCCTCCCACAGCCTCAACTTGGACTGAAGGAGACATGAAGAAAGGAAGGATAAGACAGGGCAGACAAAGATGGGGGCTGATGTTTTCCATGAGTGGTGTGCAGTCTTCCTCTAAAAGGGGGCATCTGAGTATAGACCATGTAGACAGTGAGGGAACGAGACATTTATCACTGGAGGAGAAGCACATTTCAGCAAAACACAGGGAAAGTGGAAATGCTTTGCACAGCGAAGTGCTCCGAGAGTTCAGAGACGGCGAGGCGGCCGACACGATCAGGCTGTGTGCAGGTGCACGAGGAGAGGACTCCAGGACCCTGGTTCATTTCCACTCGCTTGTGCCCTTCAGGTTAGCCCCATCCTTACCTGATTAGAAAGCTTCTTGTTTTTAAGGAAGCAACTTGACTGCCCCTCTGACTCCTAGATAGAGCAAGGGGACACTCCACTGCATTGTGATGGAGATTACTTTCTATTACATCACGAAAGGATGAGTGTCTTAGAGAAGAGACTTTCGGTTTACTTCCTTGTTTTTTGTTTTTGGTATCCTTAGTGACAAGAATGGTCACTTCTCGATACATATTAAATCATGAACAAATGAATGCAAAGGAGTGATGGTAGCATTTCCTTCTGACTTTACTTGACCCAATAGGAACAAGGTACAGTAGGAGCACAGGGCCGCGGCTAACAGACTCTGTAAACCGTCAGGGCTGCTTGGCCCCTTGAAGAGGCCCGAGGAGTGAGTCTCAGCCACAGCTCCCTGCCGGGCCCCTTTAGTGCGGCCTCGAGACTGGCCTGCTCTTCACTCGGGCTCTGTCCCTTAGTCAGCGCCGCTGTCTGCAGTCTCTGCGGGCTGACCTCCGGCCTCGCTGGCCTTTCCTTGCCTCATCTCGGCTCTCCCATATTCACGGGCGCCCACCTGAAACACAGAACCGAGGTCTGTAGTCACTGCCCGCTGAGGACTGAAACCCGGCACACTGCTTGATTTCTGTTGTTTCAGACAACACAGGCATTAGCCTGTCCCTGGACAGAGGGACTGGCCATGCTGCCTGGGCAAGTCTCGCCTCACAGACAGCTTCCTGCCGTTTCACCTCGCCTTTTGCCTCCTTGGGGTGTCCTACATGTGACCGCCACCGGTGTTCCTCTCACTAACCCCTGGAGGGGTGAGTTGTGTCCAGCCCCGGCCTTGAGGCTGCAGTGGTTGATGAGCAGAGACCTGGTCAACGTGGCCACGTCATCCGGGTGAGCGGAGGGGCAAAGGTGCCCATGACCAGGGCAGTCACACAGCACGGCCTGAAGACCGGGTGGAGGGAGCTTCCCACGGGGCTGCGACTGCCAGGGGTCGACTGGAGCCCTGAGAAGCGCATGCTTCAAAGACAATGTGGAAGCTGGATCTTGCGTGTGAACCGAGTGTGAAGTCACCGCAAAAGAAAAGAGAGGGAGGGAAAGAGAAGCAGCGAGCAGAAGAGGCGGAGCACAAAGCCCGGATGCGCAGAAGCTGTCCCGCCAGAAGAGAATGGGAGCGGACAGAACAGAGAACGGAAGCAAAGGGCCGTTCAGGTTCCAGCAGAGGCTGTGCTGTCTCAGCCACCCTGCTGCCTGTGGGGTCGGGGAGGGCGAAGTCGTGTAGGAAAGCAGCGTAGAACTTCATAATGCCGCGTCCTTGATTAATAAATCTTCCAAATTCTTCCGTTCCTGCAGAAAATCATAAGTACTTCCTCTAAGATACTATGTATGAAGACCTGAGTACCAAACGATCTCATGCTCCACCTGGTCGTGCAGCTTAGAATTAAAGACAGGCCGAGGTGTGCCTCGGCTCGGCCTCAGAGGGGCTGGGACTCAGGGCATGTCCCTCACCCCACCTAAGCCTCAGTGCTCTTATTTCTAAAATGGGACACAGTCATGTTATCTTGATGATTATAAGTATTCTTATTCTGGAAAGAATAAGAAATTCTACGTGACATTCTACAATGCCTGTGATAGGGAGGCATGCATCACTGCTGTTGTTCAGTCACCCAGTTGTGCCTGACTCCTGCAACCCCATGGATTGCAGCGTGCCAGGTTTCTCTGTCCTTCACTGTCTGTTGGAGTTTATTCAAACTCATGTCCACTGAGTTGATGATGCCATTCAACCATCTCATCATACGTATTATTTATTTTTTATTTTCACTGGGAAATTAGAGATGCTTTACGAAAGACATCCTAATGACTGAACTGGGTACATAGATGGGTTTCCTTAACTTTGTGGAATGAATCCCCACATCAAGCAACCTCATTCCATTTTATTCCTCTCCATCTTGCTCTGCACTATTGGTATCATCTAGTTCCTCTTCCCTTTCCCCTTTCAGATTTTGATGTATTTTAAATGGTGAGTTTTGTCTCCATCTGTGGCCAGTGTAAAATGTTAGGCATCCACCACTGGGAACACGTGAAGAGGAATAAACCATGTGGGGCCCAATCATCCTGTAAACAAGGAGATTTCAGAGCTCTCTTTCAGTTGATAGCATTTCTAAATCCATTTAAAAATCAAAACGGAGTAACTATGCTTCAGGGGTCCATATACTGCTGGGTGCCCTTTGTGAATGAGGTTTCAAACACATCCCTGCATCCCTGAGAACTTGAGTTTCCTAAGCTGCCACAAACTCAAGGACATTATTAGTTATTTTCCAAACAGCATCTGCCTAGCAGCCACCAGTTACAACCCTGTAGTTTCAAAGTCTCCCAACTTCAAAAGTATATATTCATTTTGAACCCAAATCAGTCTTTGTTTAACAAGTCCTGTCCTGATAGCTTCTTGATAACTGATGTAACCTCGCAGGTTTTTGCCTTATAAACTTTCCCCATTTTGTAGTCTGGCAGAACACAATTCAAGTGCTTCTTGGATCCGTGTTTCCCAGGCTGAGTCTTAAAAAGCTCCAGACAAAAGCCTCTTTATTTCAAACAGGACTGTTTTCTGGGAATTCATGGTTAACAAGGGGTGGTCTGCTTCCTGTGTTCAGGACACCATTCTCCAGGAGGTCAAAGTTCACACTGCTTCTTCCCAGGACCTGTGTTGAGCCTTTATTCACATAAAAGTGCTTCAGCTGAGTAATTTATGCTTAACTTGTTGCTATTTTACAGATCTTCTCTCACATGTACTTAAATAACTTGATGCTATATACCTTGACAAATTATTAGAATTTTTTCAAAGCATTAACAAAGGAAATTTTGCTTAGTAAATTTTAAGAACTTGTTGGCTTTATTCAGTGATTCATGAGCCTGGCACCATTCCATCTTGCAGACAGAAAGGAGCTCCAAGAGTTGAAGAATGCAGATTTATAGGCAGAAGGGAGCAGAAGTCAGGAAGTTACACTAGGCTTCTTGCTAATTGCAGGGTTACTTTCTTTTACAGGAGAAGAGGGGCCTCTCAGAGAGGCGACTTAACTAGTGCTGATCAGGAGATTCCTGATTGAGTGGTTGGAAATTCCATTTCTGGGAGAACTGAAACTGTACAACAGTTTAGTCTCTGATGACATTGGGCTTAAAAGGTACCCCATTTGGTTCAGGTTTTCTATTATTCATAGAAGGTAGTAAATAGAGATACATCTTTAAGGCAAAAGAAGTTAACATTCAGAGCTTAAACATTTTACTTGATGACTCAATGGCAGAGCCAGTAAGTGAACCAACATTTGCTACCCAATCATTTTCTTCTGAAAGATCTCAAAGCTTCTTCTGATTGACCTATAAGTCACATCATTGATACACACACACTCTCTCTCTCTCTTATTACAGTGTCACAGCCCCTGCTTTCATTCATAAACTGTAAAACTGGTGATCTCACCACAGTGGTGATCACCACTGGTGATCTCCTCCAACAGAGTAAGTGAGATGCTGTAAGTTAACCCCACATCTTGCACAACAGCTAGAAATTTGGAAGGAAATTACAGATGGGACCCAAATGAAAAGTTCATCCACATATTGATGGTGAATCCTTGAAAGCCTCAAACAAAGCCATTCTTGGATAGAACTGCTTACCATTTTTGATTGTACAAATAGTGCTTCCTACATCAAAGCATTTTTTTCCTGTGATGAATTGATTATTAAGTGTTCTATCAAATGTACTTCACCATATATTTTCACTTTGGTCTTTTCATAATGAGCAAATAATGGAAAATGAAACAAGCTTACCTGAATTACTAGAGGCTGATTCTGTACAAGCGTTCTCACTGCTTTTATAATTAAAAGCATAAACTATAACATGAAGCCATAGCTCTGGCATCAGAGTTCTTTGTATTCCTACACTTAAAAAATAAATCTTGAAACTTCCCTTATGGCCCAGTGGTTAAGAGTCTGCCTTCCAATTCAAAAGATGTGAGTTTGATGCCTGATCAGAGAACAAAGATCCCTCACGCTGCGGAACAGCTAAGCCTGTAGGATGCAGCCAGAGAGTAGACTGCAGGCAAATTAATTCATTAGCTAAAAAATAAAAATGATTCATGTGACCAGAGTTTCCTTTTAGCACAGGCCATCGTTGGAACATTTATTGCCATGGTGATGGGCTGTTGGGGCTGTTTATACCAGACTAGGGTCACAATTGAAGGCTAGTCTTTTCAACATAAAAAGAACTATATAGATGCAAAAGAAACTCATGTTGTCCTATGAAAGTATATCCCATCTGTTTCTGAAAATACCTGATTTCCCTTGGTGACAAATTTTATATATCAGGATACGGATTTAGTTGAAAATCCACCTTCTAACAGTAAATAGATCTCTTTTTGTGTGGTGTCAAATTAGTTGATCTAAGTTGAGAATGATCAATCCCATGATCAATTCTCAGATTAAGTGGATGCTACCCTGTAAGTCCTCTGGGAGACGGCCTGCTAAACTGATCCATTGTTAGTTGGGAATGATTTTACATAGCATGGAGCATACATACCGTGCATGCTTCCAATAGCAAACAGTTGGAAGCATGACCTTGAGAAAGCAGCTTTGTAATTGAGGGAAACTTCAGAACTTCAGGGCTTCCCAGGTGGCTCAGTGGTGAAGAATCTGGCTACCAATACAGCAGACTCAGGAGATGGGAGTTCAATCCCTGGGTTGGGAAGATCCCATGGAGGAGGAAATGGCAACCCACTCCACTATTCTTGCCTGGAAAATCCCATGGATAGAGGAGCCTGATGGGCCACAGTCCATAGGATCACAGAGTCAGACATGACTGAACATGCATGCACACAGAATCAGAACTGCCTCAGATATTACATCCATGAGAAACCAAACTCATAGAAATAGAGAAAAAAAAAAAATGGTGATTTCCTGAATGGGGGAAACAAGGAGAGGTTGGTAAAAGGGAATAAGGATTCAATTATAAGATGATTAAGTTCTGAGGATCTAGTGTAAAATGTGGTGGCTATGTTTAATAATGCCATTTTTTATAACTGAAATTTGCTAAGAGGGTAAAATCTAACTGTTCTCACAAACATACAAAAAGTTATATGTGAGGAGATGGATACGTTAATTCACTAGATGGGGGATATCTTTTCACATTTATATGTATTTCAAATCAACATGATGTACACTTTAAATACCTTACAGTTTTATGTCAGTGAAGCCGAAAATTTTTAAAAGATACGGTTTGCTACCCTGATGCACATCAAGCTAAACATGGATGCCAAGTTTCTCAGCAGAGTAAAAGTTTATTCATGAAACAGCCAAGAGAGGAGACAGAAGAACAAATCTCAGATCCACCTTCTTGAAGGTACAGGGCCCAAGTTATCTATGGGATAAAGAAGCAGCCTGGCCTTAGGCAAGGGGCAAGGTGATTGACAGGTAAAGTGAGGTAATCAGTGTTCTTTCCAGTCATATCTGAATCACAAGTTTCTTCTTGGGATGCATGTTCAATAAATGGAGTCACTTAGTGTGATTTGAGGATGGAGTTTTAGGCCCTCTGACATAAAATGGTAAGTCATCAAATCCAGTTTTAGGAGTGATGGGTCCCAACCAGTCTTAGTTGGACTTGAGCAGGAACAGACTCAAAGTTCCTGGAAACAAATATCAGCCTCTCCTATTACTTCAGTGACCCATAGACAGAGGCTTTATCTATAGAGGTGGTTAAGGAGTCTCATGATATATTATCTAGGCTATGTGAAGCTTACAGTGTACATAGTTAAGTACAGGAAAAATAACTAACCCCAGTTTCATCAACTGAAACTGCTTTGCAAAAAGCAGAGAGGTTTTCAACATTGTTTTCCTTATTTGCTGCTCTGTCAGGCGCACTCACGGCTGTCTGTTAGTCACCAGTTTCTGTTAACCCAATGGGGCATAGCTTGAAGATGAGCTCTGCCACCCTATGACTTGTGGCTTCAAGATTACTTCCGTGAGAAGTAGGAGGTTCTTTGTGTCTAGCTCCATACACCTTGGATTCTAGAAGCTGTGTCAAATATCACGTGATCCAAAAAGTCTCCCTGATGGGTTGAATGTGGACAAACTTTGAAGTGAAAGTTGCTCAGTCGTGTCCGACTCTGCAACCCCATGGACCATAGAGTCCATGGAATTCTCCAGGCCAGAATACTGGAGTTGGTAGCCTTTCTTCTTTCCAAAGGATCTTCCCAACCCAGGAATCGAACTGGGGTCTCCTGCATTGCAGGCGGATTCTTTACCAAGTGAGCTATGAGGGAAGCCATGACAAGCTTTATTTATTACTGATTTCTAAATTATCACGTTTGTCAGTATTGTTGGCATGATTTACAAACAGCTGCAAATATCTGAATCATGGATTTAAGAGTTCAAGTTTCCCCCTTGCTTGAATATTGATTATTTGTTGGAAGTAAGAGAATATGAAAACTTACTTTACACATCCCTGAATACCACACAGATTCTTAGAACAGAGTTTATTGTTGAGCCTAAAAATGGACTGAAGCAAAACCAGACTCATGAATACCGATCACTCTCTCCGTTGCTCTGCCTTCATTTTTCTGCTTCAGGCTTCTCTCCTGGCAGGAGCAGTAGTGATGTAATATTTAATGATGTATTCAATTGACCAAAATTTTCATTCAGTTTGTCTGTAAGTAGTGTTTTGTTGTCTTTAACTTCATTCAAAACAATTTTTATTAGAGATTGTTTTGTGACAACTGTCACATCAGTGTGCATTTAAAGTAAACCTTTTAAAATTGGTGAATTTTTGTGTGACCATTCTAAAACTGAAGATGGGGGGGGAAGGAACATTAATAGGTTGTTATGGTTTATCATTTCTAGAAAGATAAAACTGAAAATGGAAGGCAAAAAAAAATACTGTGCATTGTACAAAGAAGGTGTTGTGGTTCATCAAATGTTTCCAAAGTGGTTTGCACAGTTTTTTGCTGGAGATTTTTTGACAGATGATGCTCCATGGTCAGATAGACCAGTTGAAGGTGATAGTAATCAAACTGAGACATTCATGGAAAACAAGCAATGGTATACCCAGTGGGAGATAAGAAACATACTCAAAATTGAGTTGAAAATCATCTGCACCAGCTTGGGTATGTTCATTGCTTTGATGTTAGGGTTCTGCATAAGTGAAGTGAAAAAACTCTTCTTGACTCTATTTCCACATACAATTCACTCCTTAAATATAATGGAAACATTCCACTTTTAAGCAAACTATGAAGGGCAATGAAAAGTGGATACAGTACAATAATGTGGAACTGAAGAGATCATGGGGCAAATTAAATGAACCACCACCAACTACACCAAAGGCCAATCTTCAACCAAAGAAGGTGTACGTGTATATGGTGGGATTGGAAAAGAGTCTCCTGTTAAGAGCTCCTTCCAAAAAAACAAATAATTAATTCCAAGTGCTGTTTCCAATTGGGCCAACCAAAAGCTGTATTTAGTGAAAAGGTTCAGAATTAGTCAGCAGATAATGCTTAATCTTTCATCAGGACAACACAAGACCAAATGTTTCTTTGATGAACAGGCCAAAATTGTTCCAGTTTGGCATGGACGTTCTGATCCATTCACACTATCTTATTCATCTTAAGGTATAATATTCACCAGGCATTGTATCTTAAGATTTCCATTTATTTCTTTAAGAAATTCTTTAAATGGAAAAAAAAATATTAATTCCTTGGAAGACTGAAAAAAACACTGAGAAGAGTTATTTGTTCAAAAAGATAAAAAACTTTGGGAAGATGAAATTACGAAGTTGCCTGAAAAATGACAGAAGGTAGTGAAACAAACAGTGAATATGTTGTTCAGTAAAGTTCTTGGTGAGAAAGAAAATTGTGTCTTTTATTTTTATCTAACAACCAAAAGAACTTCTGGCCAACCCAATAGTTTCATTGGTTCAGTTCAGCAACTCAATCATTTCCTACTCTTTGTGACCCCATGGACTGTCGCATGCCAGGCCTCCATGTCCATCACCAACTCCCAGAGTTTGCTCAAACTCATGTCCATTGAGTCGGCGATGCCATCCAACCATCTCATCCTCTGTCGTCCCCTTCTGTTTCCACCTTCAATCTTTCCCAGCATCAGGGTCTTTTCTAATGAGTCAGTTTTTTTATATCAGGTGGCCAAAGTACTGGAGTTTCAGCATCAGTCCTTCCAATGAATATTCAGGATTGATCTCCTTTAAGATTGACTGGCTTGATTTCCTTGAAGTTAAAGGGACTCTCAAGAGTCTTCTCCAACACCACATTTCAAAAGCATCAATTCTTTAGCACTCAGTTTTCTTTATGGTCCAACTCTCACATCCATACATAACTACTGGAAAATCCATAGCTTTGACTAGACAGACCTTTTTCAGCAAAGTAATGTCTCTACTTACTAAAGTAATAGTTTCGTATACATGGATTTTTCAGCTATAGAATAAACAACCATGTTTAGATCTATTCACAACCAAATTTTCTCTGAAGGGAAATTAACATGTGTTGGTTTTGTCAACTACAAATTGACACCAAGAGCATTGCCAATGACTGAACCGCAAAGGCGTTTGCCATCTGCCTCTATGGAGATTGAACCCCATGCTGTTATAGCTGTTCACCTCCAACACCCTCTGAGGGAGTTCAGGGTGGAGTGAGGCATTCTGTTCTCCAGGGAACCACTACCATTGGATGTTTTTAGGAACAGACTTTATGACTTCAATCCTTGCATCTCCTCATATTTAAAGAAGCACTAAATTCCTTCATGGTGACATCAGAAGCTCGTGACTAACAAAACATCTTTTGTAAATTGAGTGCTTCATGGTATTGAACTCCCGTCACCAAAACCTTATCTATCGCCTTTCTCCCACTGCCGATTTGGAGCAATCTCTCAGCGGTGCCTGAGATGCTACTTCCAAGGCTGCAGTCCTCATTTTGCCCCAAATAAAACTTAACTCACAGCTCTCAAGTTCTACACCTTTTTTTAGTCGACGGGTTTCTGTATATTTTCACCTTTACCTATAAGTGTCTTGAACACAGAACTCTCTTGACTTTGCAATGTTAGTGAGGCACTTGACTCATGTGCCCACTGCACTGAAAGTTCTTTGAGGGAGCATGGATATGAGTCATCTTTGCATCCCTCAGGGCGTCTCGGCTGGTAGTTGATGATACGCACTGCCAGCTACAAATTGGCACTTGCCAAGAGCAATGCCAGTGAATGAACAATGAAGGCACTTGCCATCTGCCTCTATGGAGACTGAAACCCGTGCTGCTATAGCTGTTCACCTTCAACACCCCCTGAGGGAGTTCAGGGTGGAGCGAGGCCCTCTGTGCTCTGGGGAAGCTGGTGGGACAGGTCTTTATAGATAGCTGAATGTTTTTAGGAACAGATTTTATGATCTCAGTCCTTGCACCTCCTCATATCTAGAAGTGAAGTGAAGTCGATCAGTCGTGTCCAGCTCTTTGCGACCCCAGGGACTGTAGCCTACCAGACTCCTCCGTCCATGGGATTTTCCAGGCAAGAATACTGGAGTGGGTTGCCATTTCCTTCTCCAGGAGATCTTCCTGATGCAGGAATTGAACCTGGATCTCCCGCTTTGTAGGCAGACACTTTACCATCTGAGCCACCAGGGAAGTCCCTTCATAGTGACATCAGATCCTGAGGACTAGCAAAAAACAAAACGAAACTAAACAAAAAAAAGACAAAAAAAAAAAAAACCTTTTGTAAAATGAGTGCTTCATGGCTTTGAACTCCCTCTTCACCGAAAACTTACAGGCTGCCCTTCCCCACTGTCACTTTGGAGCAGCCTCAGGGCTGTCTGAGGTGCTGCCTTCTGGGCTGCGGTGCTCATTCTGCCCCAAATGAAATGGAACTAGCAGCTCTCAAGTGGCGCATCTTTTCAGTCAATAGCACAAGCGGGAAGTCGAGGGGTGTCTAGCAGCTCAGCTGAGGGAGGATCACGCAAACAATACTGAATTGCGCACCAACGCACACCACTGGCATCAGAGAAGGTACGCTGACAAGACAGCGTGGGGGCAGAGAAAGGATAGGGGACCAGCAGAAACCGCAAAGGAAGGGCGTGAGGGTCAGCGAGCTCAGCTCCATTTCTTGGCAAACTTTATGCGCTCCTGGGGCAAGTGATCTGCTGAACGGGACCGCAGAGACCACAGACAGTGCTGGCGAGTTCACGACCCCCAGTGGGGTCGTACCCAGTGGATACAGAAGAGAATCAATATTGTCCACATCGGACATGTTTGATAAATACAGCTATATTTTTTGCTGATGTGGCAGTGTTTACCAAGGCAGAGCAATAAGAAAAATAGGAATATTTTATTTCCTTAGGTATTTTTACTTCCTGTATACTCTTTGTTGTATAATAATAGTAGCTACCTAGGTTACTGCACTATGATAAGCTACCTGGTCAACCTTAGCTCTGATCTCCCCTTGTTCTGTGGCACAGGACACATTAGTTTAACCTCTCAAAGTCTCAATCTCCTCCTTCATAAAACAATCGTGATGTAATCTAATACATGGGGCTGTAGAGAAGACTAGAGAAAATCAAGGATATGAAATTTTACCATATGGCCTAAAAGGTTAATTTTATACACAGGCCACTGTCATTAAACAACACATTAGGAAGAGGAAAATGATGAAATTCTGAGGAGATAGCCTGAGACCTGGATTCTACAGATCATTCTTATAAATTCTGCCTTCAAAGTATCACTCAATTCTCTCACTCAGAATTTCATTATCTTTCACAATATTTCAGTGCACTCCTAATCACTCTGACTTCCCCCTGCCTATCCTAATGCAACCCACCCCTCACACAGCTTTGAGACTGTTCTAAGCCACGAGGCTGATCAAACTGTCTTCCTGCAGGAGACACTGAGTCCCAAGAGAGGAGTCTGATGCTTGCCGGCCACCCACGGCTCCATCTCACAGGCTCACTGTGACCACTCTGCCCACCCGGGGGCACCATACTGCTCAGTCCACCGTGACCGGAGTGCAGAATTCCTTCCACAAGGACGCTTTGTCAAGAGATCCCCTCTGCCCCCTTCATTTCTCTGCAAACGAGTCTCTGGTAAAGTTCCCTTCTTTCAACGTTGTCATCGCCCTCCCAGCCCCTGACGATATTAATCGCTCTCCTCCACGCGTCATTCCATAGCCAGCTTTGCATGTTGTTACTGGTAGTTGTTTTTCTTCTGCTAGACTAGACTGTGAATTTCTTCAGAGTCAAATCATTTTTTATTTACTTTTGGATTTTTCAGTGACCAACACAAAACTGTTGACGATGCTCAAGTACAAATTAGCTGAATTCAATTAGTTGAATTACCTATGCGAATGTCAGGTTTATCTCCCCAACTGTAAAGTGAGGATGGTGATCTACTGCCGCTTTGAAGTGATCCTAAATAAAATCCCAGGCAATGCAGTTTGTAAAGATGTCTGTAGTGCTCCAAAAAAAGGTAAAGTCAACGAACTCAAAATCAGCTGCTCTAGATGTAGCAGGGGGCCCTTTCCTGAGGGCAGTGGCTCTCAGGTGGGGTTAGGCAACGCTCTGCCTTAGGTGTTGCCAGGAGCCTCCAACCCACCTCTGAGACCTGTTTCCACAGTAAGGATTCCTCCTGTTCTTGTTTAGTTGCTGACATTGTGGACAGGAAGTGAGCAAAAGGATAAGTATGGCTGTTGAGCCTTTGAGAGAGAGTCCCCCATGGACAGTGAGTGTGATCTCCTGAGAAAATCCTGGGAACAAGGCCAGTGAGGGGCTCGGCTGTTCTATACAAGCCAGGCAGCTATTACCTGACATGAGCCAGACCCTAACAATCCAAATGCCAAGCAGGGATAAAGCTGCCAGTGATACCAAGGGATCCTATAATAAATACAAATAAGAGCAAGAGAAAAATGTTTTCAGTTCAGCAGGAAAAGGAATGTCCTGGGAGCTTATCAATCTGGGAGGCAAAGCACATCCAAACATCACGGACCAGCTGATCTTGGTGAGGCAGCAGCAAGGGCTGGCGTGAAGTGAGATCTTGATTCCCCTCCCAGGGACTGAACCGGGGCAGCCTGGATGAAATCAGGGATCCCAGCCACCAGACCAACAGGGCTAGAAGCCAAACGTTCTTTCTCCCTGGAGATTTGCCCCCAGTGGAAAATGCAATTTTCATGGAGGCAGAAACTGTAAGTGCAGGTTAAAGTTTATTTTTTAGAGACAGCACAATAACAAGTGGGAGAGCACATGGAGAGACCATTTGCTTAGTTAAGACAGAAACAAGACAGAGCTGCACCCCCAGAAAGAACGGGTATGGGCGTCCCCCACTCATGAGGAGGCGCGCAGTGAGGAGGCAGTGACGCCATCTATAAAGGTCAGCCCTTCCAGGTCGCTGTCTCCCTTTAGGGAATTACCTGGTTTCTCTTCCCACACCTCATCCGCCGTGGGACTCTCCCCTGGGGTACACATGCGCCTCTCAGCCAGGACGGAGCTTGAAGTGAAGGCAGAGCCCTGCTGCTGATTACGGTCTGGCATTATCGCCTGAGCTGTGATCCACAAGGAGCCTTTCTGCGCATGTGTAGTGTCTCCCTTGTCCCCAAAGGGGGGGAAGCAGGGATCCCTTCATCCTTTACCTGAAGAGAGTTTTGCCTCTCTTGTCCTTGCCATGACTATTACCTTAAGGTGTTTACAAGGGACAAACACTGGCTGTTTATCCTGTTTATGTGGTTATATTCATTTCAGAGGCACCCAGAAGGCTGAGTGTAAATGCTTTAACTGGAGCCCACCTATCTCTTGTCTCAGGAAATGCTAACAGTTTTAAGTATCCAGCCTGAAGCTCACTCCTTCATACCCCATGAAATGTAAGCAGAAGGCCAGCTGTAAGTGTCCAACCTATAGACCATCTATTCCTATGTCACAGTGACAATGAGGGTGAGCAGGAGGATTCTAGTAAGACCCAAGAAGAACCTCGGTGGAGGCACAGAGGCTGCTTAGGCCCATGTGGTTAGTGGAGAAACTGGAGTTCTGAACACAGAGTCTGATGGTGCAGGAGGCAAGTTAAACAGGAGCAGAAACAGTAGCTCTGAGCTGCCTCGCAGTGTGACAGGCTGACCGCCCAGGGAGGTGAGGCAGCAGGAGTGCTTGGTGGGGGGACCTGGAGGGTGACAGGAGCAATGAAAACAGTGGAGGGGGCTAGGGGTCAGGGTAGATGTCAGCCCTCAGGAGGGGGATCCCGGGAAGACTGTTCCAGACTGCCGCAGCCTGGGGGCTAGCCATGCCAAAATGGGAATCCACCAAGGCTAGGACAGTCAAGTCAGAGCAGGGCGTGGATAGACAGTGACAGTAGCTGAGACGGTATGTGAGATCCCGCCTCCAAGAATCCCAAGGAATGGTGGAGAGGGTAAGGAATCATGGATCATGAGAGCTGAGGGCCTGTGCTGGGCATGGACCATGGACTTGAGAGATGCGAGGATCAATAAAACTTACTTTACTATTACGGTAGTAGAGCCCAGACAACAGAGTATACCATAAACTAAAAAGTATCCGATTAAAATGTGTCCACTTTTTCAAAATTTTCTGTGTAAATAAATACTAATAACATCAAAAGTAACAATATATTTATTTTTGAGGGTTTTTTTTTTTTTTTCCTGATTCAACTGGCACTAAAACACCCAACCTGAGTCTTTTAGTCTCCAAGGCAATCAATTACTTGGTGAATACAGTAAGTATTTGGAGACTCTTTCGAAATTCTAAAAAAAAAAAAATCTCTAGAAAAAGTAATATTTAAGCTTTCACCAATTTGGACTTTCCTACAAAGAAGAGGTGAGGTCTGTGGTTCTCAACTCTGACTGCAATTTAACATACTCAGGTGAAAGTTTAAATATGCTGCCATCTGGCCCCGTGGCCTCACACTTTGCCCAGGCTGTGAGATGGGACTTTTTTTTTTTTTTCATTTCCTTGGGTGATTTTAATAGGAAGACGAAGATAATTATCACTAAGCTCTGGAGCAAGAGGCTAAAGAAGTACCGTTGATCTCAGCTTTAGAAACTCATCTCTGTCTGCCCCTCCACATCTCCAACAGACTCCCTGGTCCCCACCAAGAATCCTCACTCCAGACTTGACTGTATTTTGTGAAGTCTCCATTCCAACAACAGTGCTGAATACCAGTGGTTTTTTTTTCTGACTTCTCTCTGCCCTCGTCCTCTGCTAGGCTCCTCCCCTGTTGCCTCCTCCTGATTTCTCTGACCACCCTACTTGGGATCTCGCTTCCTGTCTCACACGGTGACCTGACCAGACAGAATCCTAAGCATTGACTGAACTGAGGCATTGGATTGGCGATTTGTGGTGCACCTGCTGCTTCAACTCCTTGCTGGGAGGATGGAGTTTTGTTCTCATTTTCTGTTCACGCTTTCATCAAACCCCCAGGGTGCAGGCTCGGCGCGTTGTGCTGTCTCTTGCATATGTGTATATGCATTTTCCTTATTCTTCTCCCTAATTTTGCTCCTATCTCTTTCGTCTAGCAATAGAAGATAAGAATTTAAAGAGGCCCACGAGATTAATATCCTGGAAATGAGAGGACACCGTGTCCAGAGATCCGGGTAGCATCGCGCCGGTGGGGCTCCTGCGCAGCTCTTCTCCCCCCGCTCCCCGTGACCCCTGCCCATCGCTTCTTGCATCCAGTAATACCAACTTCCTCTCAGACCTCAGAACGCACCAGGCCCTTTCTGACCTCTGCTCATATCTTTTCTGCCTGGATTACTCTCTCTCCTGCCAACCAACTGCACATCCCACAATGTTTCTAACTGATCTCGTCCCCTCAAGATGTTCCAAATGCCCCTTTGTGGAGAAAGGAGATTCATCAACTGAGGAGGAAGCTCAGAAATCCTCTCTGACCTTTGAGCTGACCGCTCTTCAGAACCTCTCTCTACCAGGGTGGTTTATTTACTCATTTATTTTTCTGTGTTTATTTGTTATTGCTTTATTTATTCCATTTATTTTTCTGACAGTGTTTAGATTATCAATTGACGTTACTTGAATGGATGAAAGAAAAAACATGTTCACATGTTCCTAGTGCCTCCAGAGGATGTGAACAGAAGAACCAAGGGAAAGTGTAAGTTTTAATTTTTCAGTATTATATTTAATGTTCTAAACATCTTAAACATAAGGAGCTCTGTTACCCCTCAAAATGATCTTGAAGGCTATTAGTAGTCAAAGGAAAACAAAGTAAAGGTTGTCAATATTTTGGACTGAAAGAAAGGCTGTAGTTTGAGTAGAAACCGAAGTTGGCAAGTGCTCAGTGTTCTCTTCCTTCTTAACAGTAATGGAAAAGGCACGTTAGGAACATTGCTTGAAAGAGGAGAAACTGAAATTTCCTAAATTTCTTATAATTGCTTGCATTATCCTCATTTTGAAATAATGATACTGTGGAGACAGTTATGGTTTTTAATGCTCAAACATTAAACATTAATCACCTTACAGGTTATAATAAATCAGCCAATAAACCAATTAACAAACTAGTCTATCTTTTTAATATATTCATTGTACTTTGTCAAGCATCATTTATAATCTATAATTGCCTGTGAAATCCTGTAAATTAGTTTATAGCTTCAAGAAACTTCTAGTATGGAAAATAAATGTGTATGGTAGAAAAAGTCTTCGAAAAAATAAAAACATATCATTATAATGAACTTTGCTGTTAGAGCATCTGGATTCCCCACCCCCCAAAAATCAGTTAAGTATATAGATGATCTGAGTGACAATATTCATTTTGATATAATGAACATTTATAGAGAACTTTTCCTAATGACTGCTGAATAAATAACTTTTTTTCCTACTAAACGTGAAAAACTTACCGAGATCTTTTGGCACCCCAAACAGGCTCCATATACATATCAAAGTATTGAAATATTGCAGGTTACATTGAGGATTAAATTTAAAGACTTTGTGGGGGCACAGAAGAGGGCTGTTTCATTCCCCACTGCTCCAACCCCAGACACAAGCCGCCAACCTTCTCCCCCCATCAGAGCCAACTACTGATTTAAGATGGTGGGTGGGGATGTCACACATACAAACTGGGAGGTACATAATGCAGACTATTTCTCCAAGTCACCACTGAGGTAGGGTGGGTTATGAATTTTACTTGTGAGTTGTTAGTCTGGTGTTTTAACAAAAGTTGGCACACTTCATGAACTCCCACGTACACGTTTTGTAACTGCCATGCAGAAACCCCTAACTGCCTCTCGTGTGTGTGTGTTGAAGCTGCGGCACTCTCTCAGCGCTCCCCAGCTGGTACGCTCCTGCGATGAGCAGCCCTGTGTCAGCAGTGTGTGTGTCTCTGTGAGGCACCTGCAGGGCGCTGGCCAAGTCAGCCCAGGAGGGACTCAACGGCGCCTCGTGTTTGAGCTTGTGATAGGCACAGCTGATTCTCCTGAGTTTTGTCATCTTGAACGTCACCCTTGAACATTGTGGGAATGGTGCAGACTGAACCCGAATATTCGCCATGGTTTTTAAAATCAGTGACTCTGAGGGGTGTGACTTTCACTCAGAATGAGTGAGCCCTGCCCAGCGCGTCGCTGGGGAATTTGTCTAGAGCTGTCGATTATCCCAAGTCCAGGGCTGAGTCTGTAAACATTTGATAAGATTATCCAGAGAAGTTTTCCGTATTCTGCTCCTTGCACCCATACACTGATGCATGTACACTTACACAGCATCTACATCTGCCTGCAAGGATTGTGATTATTTCACTTTTTGAAGGATCCCATGAGGATGGACAATAGTGGCCACAATCACACCTTCCTTTATGGTCCGTATCTAACACCCGAAGCAGGGCCGGACACTCACTGCATGAATGCTTCAAACGGGTGAGTCAGTGTTAGATGCTTACTAACCCACTCCTTTGCTGTTGAAACCATGGCCGAGTTTGGCACAACAGTCACCATCAAAGCAAACCTTGTCCCTTTAGGACA
Organism: Moschus berezovskii; assembly: GCF_049115385.1. Classification (NCBI taxonomy): domain Eukaryota; kingdom Metazoa; phylum Chordata; class Mammalia; order Artiodactyla; family Moschidae; genus Moschus; species Moschus berezovskii. The sequence goes on along the minus strand of NC_142479.1, from coordinate 6,630,056 downwards.
GACCTCATGGGTTCTGATTTTATTGGTTTTGTTTTTTTAATAATGTTCAATCCACTGTGGGAAAACTGATTCACTCTCCTTAGTAAACAAAGACTCTGCAGTCTGTTTCTGGTCTGGAACCTGTGCATCAGCAGATAGTCGCTGACCATCCGAGCCAGAGGGCAGATCCCCCGCTGTTTGGAAGGACGGACTGTCCTCCCAGGCCTCGGGACACCCTTCCTGGGGCTGTTCTTTGGTGTTCGCCTTGCTCCTTCTCCTGACGTGAACTTGAGAACCACAGATGCATCTCATCTTGGAATTCCAAATCCATGTACATTTTCCCCATGAAGCATATATTGACTATTCAAGTCAGATGTGCTCTCACAGATGGATGAGGAAGAGAGATGGGGAGGATAAAGAAGGGTTTCCTAGAGTCCTGAGTCCAGCTGGGCCACAGGCTCATTAGAGTCAGAGTCCAGCTGGGCTACAGGCTCATTAGAGTCAGCATGGAGCAGAGCCATGTCATTAGCGAAAATGATCAGGAATCTCAAGTGCGGGGATCCCCCAGGGGCTCAGCGGTAAAGAATCCACCTATAAAGCAATGCTGGGGGTGTGGATTCTACACCTGGGTCAGGAAGATCACCTGGAGAAGGAAATGGCAACCCACTCCAGTATTCTTATCTGGAAAATCCCGTGGACAGAGGAGCCTGGTGGCCTACGATTCATGGGGTCCCAAAAGAGTCAGACACGACTTAACTAAACAACTAAACGATGCTAACTGCAGATTATGTGGAGGAAGTTGCCTTCCTGACATCTTGTGAGAATTCCCTCCATGTGCGCATCTTTATGAATATCAGAGAACTCATAAAAAATAAAAATGCTGTGTCTGAAACCAATGAGGTCGAACCTTCAGCCAGAAAGTTTCCTCCTTAAGGCAAAGAAAATCATGTAGTGAGAAGCCATCTCCCTCTCATCGCGGTGGAAGAACCTTCAGCTGGAGCTCAAGCTCCACACACACACAGAACTCAGAGTGGCTGCGCCCCCGACACAGTAAGGAAAACAGCAGGAACTCATCCAGAAGGGCACCCGTGGGTAAGCTCGAGGGAAATCCAATGACTGTGCGAATTGCATTCCTCATGGAGAGCACACTTCTAGGACAGGAGAGAATGCACAGTGAATGAAATAGTCTCAGTAATGAAGGAAGGAACCTGAGTTATTCCTCGTTCCTCAGTGATGAGTGTCCTCACTGAGGAGAGGTCAATCTGAAGTCAAGGTGGAAAATTTCTGCCCTGGTGTTCATATCAGAAAATGAACACTGGAAAGAAATAGTCCACACATGATGAGTTGGCGTGCCACTGGGACAAGGTTCATGCCTGTGATACTGCCTATTATTGCAAAGATTTTGAGAAATGTTGGATGAAAATTGGCTAACAAGTAACCAAAAGTAAAGCAACCCTACTGCAGTGGATCAGCAGTTGGACATAGGGAGGCACTCCTGAGCGAGTGTGTCTTTCAAAACCATGAAGCATTGTGTTGAGTAAGATAGGCCATATTTTTCAATACAGTCAACTATTGGTCAGTTGGTGACTTTCTATTTTTATGAACCTGGAAACCTAACTACAAACTCCAGAGTCAATCAGGAATTAATTCTGAATTGTAACAGAAAAGGTAAAACACGAATAATGTGTATTAACGGTTACAGCAGTGTTCAAATGTGTGCACATTTCAAGGGCTAAATGGGCAAGACTTACGCTCTGGGATTAAACTTTCATGCCTCAATTAATTCTATTATTTTTAAACCTACATGATGTTATCCTCATAAGTGAAAAAAGATTAATCTTTAACAGGGGTGTTAGGCACCTCATAAGTGAAAAAAGGATTAATCTTTAACAGGTGTGTTAGGCAAGAAGAGTGTGTGTCCCCAGACCAGAACATCCTAAGAAGTCAGAATCAGGCATAGGTTCATCCTTTACGTTAGATTTTGTAGCCAGGATGTGGTTTAATTTCGTCCATTGAAACAAATATCCAGGACTGTGATGGTGAAAGATGATTGCAGAGATGTTAGGAGTTCACTTTCAGAATGCGTTCAGCCACCAGGGGGTGTACACTCATTCACAGAGACACAACACCGTACCTACCCACACCTCCCAAATCCATGTACATCTGCCCTCCAGAGGTTTCCCCTCATCTCTAGCCGGTCAATCCTAGAAGAGAAAGTAACTGGAGAAATCGACACTGACAGCACACTATTTGGAAGTTAGACCTGCAAGAAAGCTAGTTTGGGAGGAGGAGGTAGCTTGTCATGAGTTCTGGCCCCTCTTCAGTTCAATCGCTTTTACTTTGTCAAAACAGGCATGATACCTCTGAGATCAGTTGAAGTTGACGGGGTTGAGGCATGGTGTTCATGGCAGCCATAAACCAGATGATGACGCCTGCAACATTTCTGGGCACGTGTGCCTGTATTGTATACAACCCAGTGCACCTATAGCCATGCACTCTCACACCCACAAGCTCAGAAAAGCAAGGAAGAGAGCGTACCACCTTGCTGATCCTTAAAGGAAAATGTGACTCCATAATGAGATAAATGTGTCATGCAGGAGCAGGGTCATCCAGGTCACCTTATTCATTCATCAAATTCTCAATTTTTAACAAATATTTATGAAGAACTTCCACTAGTTTAAAACTTGTGTTATTATGAAGATTAAAGTATAAATAATACAATTCCCTTCTCTTCATAGAACTCTGCATATAAAAATACATTAGACAGTAAAATTTCTGATAGTAAAAAAAGACAAGCCTCTTCTTGTACAAGAATGTTTGCAACTAGTCTACTGTAAGTTGCTTCTTTATAAAAAAATCATTTTGAAAGCGACATCAACTCTAATACTTGCAAAATTTATATATTTTCACAGTGGTTGGGTTATTCCAAGTATTTCACAAAATTCTGAACCCCTGAAAAGCTATTCTACAAGATGTGTGGCAAAGAAATGCTAGATTATCTTTGCACACAAGGTTTACTGTTAACTATATCATAAAATAAGTGCTTGTAAATTGAATTCTTTAAATCATTGTGTTTTTTTAAAATAAATATATTTTATAAAAGTAGAAAATCTTATACATGTCTCCTAAAATTCCACTATCACCTATTTAGAGAGTCAATGAACTTCCCTTTTATGGGACATTAGACAAAATTAATGCAGAAGTCAGAAGTTAAGAGATACCGGAGTAACTGGCAAGTTTGGCCGATTACTTCCACTCTGAAAGGTTATGCCAGAGAACTTTTTAAAGTATTGGAACAATTTTGATGAAAATGATTTATGCTGCATGTCTGTCCGAATTAGCCCCTCTGCAGTCTGCCATCTTGAAACCAAATAGCACTTACTAAATTTTCCAGTGGCGCATCTTGGTGAACAAGAATAAAAGTTACACATTTCTGCTGAAAATAAAGGAAATAGTGCATGCAAACAATATTTAACCCTTGCTATTTGGTTCTTTTTTGCAGGCTATGGCTTAACCTAGCACACTGCCTGCGCTTACGCGATAAGCCGTTAACAACCTTGTATCAATCATGCCATCAGTGAGGGAAGTTCAGAACAGTGGAGGCGGTAATTGACCTCTCGTTGGCAAGGCAGCCGTAGCAGCAGTGAGTGTGGTAAACAGTCCAGGGGATGAGCCAGAGAAGAAAGACATGGACACCTCCTCCTCTCACCACTCCACACGTGAGGCCAGGCCCGGGGGAGGCGCTTACAGCTGCTCCCTTGCTGTTTGCCTAGAGAACAACGCTTCATGCTTCTTCACTTCTGTGACTCAGTTGTGGCGTCTCCCCTTTATTTCTGGTTGGATCTTCTCTGCCTGCCTTCTCACATTTCACTTTGGCCTCAATTCTACACTTTCACAGACAAAATTTTGTTCAGCAGGCAGAGCTGATCACTCTGGCAATGAAAGCCTGACACTCCACTGAATATATTTTCATGTTAGTTTATATTTTCACTTACTTCATGATAATACAGCATTTCAGTAGTACTTGTTAATACAGAGGATGTTTAGCCACAAACATGTTTGTTCAGTGTCAACCCTGGCGAGACTTGTGAAAACTGGTGAAATCCAAAGAACCCACAAGTTTTAAGATCTTTGCACGAACGCCATGCCCACGAGGCAATTGAGGGGAGCAGAGAGGTATCAGCTAGAGCTTCCCACACTGCTCCCTTGGCCCATTACTAGATCAAGAGTGAATCAAGGCCGCCCCACCAGGATCTGGGCAAAGCAGAAGCCTAGGGGCCATGGCCACTCTCCTTGACTGACCGTCTTTCCCTTTTCTCACTGCATCCCCATGGCGCCAGCTGACCTGTGCATCAGTCCTCACCGACAGTGTATGAGCAAGTATTACCATTTCTCCTAAAGAGTACATGATGCAGAACTGGAACCTAACCCATGACACCCAACTTAAAACTACAGGGTGAGCAAGATAGGGGCTCAGTTTAGACTGTAATGTGAATCAGAGAAACACAAATTGATGTGAAAACCATTTATAACAATCCCTTTTATTGTTTCACCAATGCCCCCTGAAGAATGCAATTTTTTAGCCATCTAATGTGGTTGAATACAGGCTTTTAATTTTGAAATAATGCACTTTTGCCTTTCACACCAAGCATGTACCTTTGAAGCCGATGCTCAAATCTGCCCAAGTCTTCCCAACCAAAGCAGTTTTTTAACCTCCCCTCAGAGACCCCGTCAGAAAGTTTCCTGGAGGTTAGGGGAGCATTTCCTGGGTCACAGGCGGCCCTTCAGCACTGCTAATCAGCGGGGGTTGTTTATTGTAAATGCTGGTTCTGAGAGAGCTAGCAAAGTGACTGTGGCTTCCTATAGGAAGTTTGTCACCAGCGGCATTCTGCGGCCACTGAGTGGACACAGCCCAGAGCCCAGCTCCCACCCCAGGTGAACCGCCCTGCCGACCCTCCTCCCTGTTCGCTCCCAACCCTGGGATCAGAGAGCAGGGAACCCTGTGGGCCACTCACCGCACTCTCACCCTTCCCCACTCACAAGGGTGGACAAGTCGTCTTGGGGCTAGTTTCCAGAGGAAGGCAGTTCAGTCCCAGGAACACCCATGGAGGGGGGACCCCACACACGCAGAGGCTGAGGACTCACCACGGAGGTGCGGGTGATCATGGAGGCTGCCCTCCGCGTGGTCTCACCTGACGAACAAAGATGTTTAATCCCTGGAGCAGTTGGTGGGGGGCCCAGGACAGTCAAGGCTCAGACGTGTCAAGGATGGAAGAGAGGACTTTCCAAGCTCCAGCGCACAAAGTCCTTTCTCAGCTGAAAACACTAATGTATGCACAACGGAAACATTGGCCAAAGTGGACCTGACTATAGGGTTTCTGAGGGAGACTCGCAGAGGCGTGGGAGGAAGGAAGAAGGCCGTGAGGATCTGAGATCTGATGCCCCTTCTCCTGTCCTCAGCTTGGGAGGTAGAGGTTTTGTACGAAGACTCTGCACAAGTCAGAGCAGAGCTTCCCCTGGGCCTGATGTTCAAACTTCATAATAGTGACAGATACAGAGTAAGAGAGGGGCCTTCAGCACATTAGCCTCCATCCTTTGTATACAGCACCCAGCAGTGCTGCAGGACACCGCGCTACCCCCTTGAACACTCATTAGTCCCTCCCCCAGAGCACACTCACAGAGGCCCCACCACATTCATGGCCTGTTTGAGACACCAGGGCTCCACAGTGGATGAAACAGGAGCCCAGGGATCCCCATTCTTAAACAGGCAGACGCAGAGAGAGAATGTGCACAAAGTCCAACGGTAACATGCTTCTTGGAGAAAATCGGAAAGGATGTTTAAAGAAATTTTAGTGTGTTCAGGGAATAAGGATGGCAGAGTGTCCTGGGTTGAAAGAACAATTGCCAGGACACTGAGGCCACAGTGGGCTGCATGTTGAGAGTCTCTTTCCCCTTTTAGAATTTTGAGTGTTTTGCTTTAGATTGCTTTAGAAGGCAATGGCAAACCACTCCAGTATTCTTGCCTAGAAAATCCCATGGATGGAGGAGCCTGGTAGGCTGTAGTCCGTGGGGTCGCTAAGGGTCGGACACGACTGAGCGACTTCACTTTCACACATTGGAGAAGGAAATGGCAACCCACTCCAGTGTTCTTGCCTGGAGAATCCCAGGGACGGGGGAGCCTGGTGGGCTTCCGTCTCTATGGGGTCACACAGAGTCGGACACGACTGAAGTGACTTAGCAGCAGTAGCAGCTCTTTGAGTTTTGTTACCAATCTCATACTCAACATATTGTATTGCACTGATTCAAATGGAAAACTTTGGTGACTGTTGAGTGAAAAAGTTGTCTAGTTGGCTCAGTTTGATGCTCTGCAACCCCCAAGGACTACATAACAGGCTGGGTTCCTGTGATTATGGTACTTCTCAAGCAAGAACACTTCAGTAGTTGCCATTCCCTTCCTCCAGTGGATCTTCCCCGATGCAAGCATTGAACCCAATGGCTCTTGCATTGCAGGCAGATTCTTTTCCACTCAGCCCCATGGGAAGCCATCTACGTTAGAATTCAAGGTCTCCACTCAATGGATGGACTGTCTCTTGGCAACAGATTGAGGCCACCAGACTTCAACTCTTTAACCAAGACAAGTAATTGGCCCCTTGGAGCCTCAGTTTCTGAAACTGACCACTTCGCTTTGTTAGACAACCTCCCGGAGGGGAAACCTGGCTGAACTCCTGGCCACTGTGAGATAACTACACCCTCCTGCTGTCCCTCATCACTGCAGCCCATGAGCCCCCACTCTGCAACCTGGAGGTAGAATGTCTTGATGGAAGAAGGGAGGAGTGGAAAAGAGTGGGTAGTGTCAGGGCAGCGTTGAAATACAGGGGTCTGGACTCTGGCCACTTACCTCTAGGCCCCAGCAGCACACCGTGTGCAATGTCAACTACAAAGTGGCACTTGCCATCTACCCGGTACAAAGATTAAATCATGTGTTGCTACAGCTGCTGACCTTCAACACCCCTGACATGAGATCCACTTGTAGCAAAGCAAGAGTGCACTTTCTACTTTTGGAAAAACTGACAGAAGAGGTCTGCAGCTAGACATTTTCGAGGGACGATTTTATGAGCCGAATTCTTTTAGCTCATACTTAGAAAGAGCACAAAAACCCTTCAACAGTGACTTCTAAGCAGAAATCTGCGAGAATAATGGTTTCTTGCCAAAAAAAGTTCGTTGCATGTACACTCCTTCACCACAGTCACACGCTCACTGACCGCCCCACGTCCTCTTCGCAGCAGTTTCTAACCACCTTCAGAAGTGCTCTCTGCTGGGCTCTCGTCCTCACTTTGCCCTCCACAAAACTCAGTTCGAAATGCTGTTCACCCCTTTTAGGTTAAGAGTACAAACTCCCTGGGACTAAAAAGCTCCAAGGCTGAGGGTAGAGCCTATATAGACCTAAAAACGTGTCAGGAGCAGCCCCCACCCAGGAACCTGGGAGCCCAGGGTCCAGAACACACTGGGCAGTAATGCCTGGCTGGCAGGGTTCCCAGCCTGGGGGCATCAAGGGCCACACCACTCGAGGATACCTGGTTAGAAGACTCCAGATTCTGGCCACCTCTCTCAACTCCATTTGCTACCATTACCCCTCAACTCCTTGCACAGAAGCTCTTTTCTTTAGCTGCCGTCGTGAGGCACCCATTGGTGTGCTGTCCTGGTCAGGGTGGATGGCATACACGGTTTTGAGAAAAGGTACCAGGACTGAGCTTAATGGTTACTCCGGGATGGTGGAGCAAGTTGAAGATCTGCAGGAAAGCAGGGTGTGAGGCCGTGGACATAAAATCATGATCGTAAATCGTATCTCATTTTTAAGGACGGTAGAAGTTTATGTGAGGGACAGAATAGACAATTCCTAGGTGAGAAAAACCAACCACAGGCTGTAACATGGGTGAAGCTCGAAAACATCACCCTAGGTGTGTGACATCCGGCCGCGCATATGGAGGCCTCTCCTATTCTCCAGAAAGCTCTGCTTTTTTAAAGGCACCTCTTCCCACCGCGAAACAGAATGACAGCCGGGCTCAGCCCTCTTCCCGCCCATTCCTTAATGGTGCAGGCCGGTCCCTGTTTCCCGACATTCGGGCAACTGACTTCCAGGCTCCGGGCAGAATCGCCAGCACACCATGAGCGCCCCTCCGTTAGCCCTTGCTGTCACTTGAAACACTGAGAGCTACGTGTGTGTTTGGCGCATAGGCGCCGGGCCCAGGGAGCCCCCGGAAGAGAGGGGACAGGGAGGCGCTCCCGGCAAAGAAGTCACAAGACCAGAGGGGCGTTTTGTCTGCAGAACCTTACAACGCTTGTGGCGGAACTGAAAAACTGAAGTGGGCGCCGGTGAACTTCCACAGCATCACCGGGATGGGTCCAGGACCCCAAGGAGCGAGGACGCACCGCTGGGCCGCCTGAGAGCTGGGGTGCCGCGGTCCTGTGGGACAGAGAACGAGCGTTTGGGATCAATCGCCATTTCTTCCTAGTTTCGCATGCAGGCTGATCCGTTTCAGTGAAAAAGTGAACGACTGGGATTAGAATGGACGGGACCAACGGAGCAAGAACGCGGAAACCTGGCGCCATTCGTATACATCTTGCCTCACAATATTTCTGGGCCCCTTGCCAGGTGAAACCACAGCAGAGAGCGTCGTATGGGAGGAGGCACCAAGAAGGGCTGAACCCCCAGGCGAGGACCAGCACATGACTCGAAAAAGTGGCCATGCTTCCTCCCCCATAACGCTGCCAACTCAATCTCCAGCGACAGGAGAAGCTGACCGGTCCTCGCTGTTCCCGGGACTCTCGCCGCCAGCGCCGCCGGCTCCCAAAACGTTCCCTCCGGGCAGGCACCGGAGGCGCAGCCCTTGCGCGGGGCGCCAAAGCTCCAACGGGAAAAAAGCGAAGTTGGTCAGTCTTGTATGACTCTTGGCAGCCTCACGGACTGCAGCCCATCAGGCTCCTCTGTCCATGGGAATTTTCAGGCAAGAATATTGGAGTGGTTTGTAATTTTCTTCTCCAGGGGATTTTCCTAACCCAGGGACGAATCTGGGCCTCCCGCATTGCGGGCAGACGCTTTACCGTCTGAGCCATCAGGAAAGCCCAGCGGGAAGGGATGGGTTCACGGCGGCGGCCGGTGGCTCCGAATCACGGCCGGAAGGTCCCCGGGACGGGTCCCAGTCGCGGGCCTGTTGTCGAGAAGGGAACAGCGAGAGCCGCGCAAACGCCCGAGCGCCTCCCGGGACGTCTGTCTCAAAGCCGGCGCCCAGCCTGTTCAACTCGCGGCGGCCGCACGACCTGGGCCGCAGAGGAAACACGGCCATCGGGGAGCTGGAAACGCCCGGCCGGGAGGCTGCCTCCAAGGAGACAGCGCGCGGTTGATACCGGAGAGGCGGCTCACACGCAGGTCCAGAAACGCAACCATGAAAAGTACTGGAGGAAAGCATGCGTGAAAAATTTATATCCTGCAGTTTCATAGTGGCGTTCTTGCGAGGAACTTGTTTAAAGTCCGGAAATCATAAAGTGAGGATTAAACGGCTACAAACTGATCTTTACATGTTTTACGAGGGCCAGTGATAAATGTATCCGAAGAACATTCATGCAAATTTATGTGCCTAATAAGGAATTTTGAGGTTGGCTTTGCTTAATATAAAGGCAAAGTATTTGAAAGACTATTATGAAGAACTAGGTTGGTAAATTCTAAAACAACTGCACAAGGCAGTGTCATCAATTTGTGTTTGAGGTTTTGGTGTTAAATGAGACAGATCTATAGGTACTGCAAAGAAGTTGACAGTGAAACTGTTCAATGAAAATAAGTTGTAGAACTTCCAAGGGTGTTCTTCAAAATAATAATATGCATTATCTTCTGAAGAAACTTAAATGGAAAACCAAAGATACTAAAATAGCTAAAGGAATTTTGGGAAACAAAAACAAACGCAGAAAACAGGCTTCCCTGTGACTTGGGCTCTGGAGTCAGAAAGATAAGTGTCTCTAGAAATAAAGATGGGCCACCTTCCCTGGTACAGCCTCCAGGCTACCCGCTGGCATCCCAGCCCCTAAACATCTGTTTCTTGTAGATCCAGAGCCAGATGTGTGGTGTGTGGGTATAACCTCCACTCTGCAGACCTGTTTCCTTAACCTGGGAGTCCCCACCCCCAGCTACATGGATTGATATGATTGCCTTGTGTAGTTGTACCAAATATTACCTACCTAGTTCCTTTCAATGGTTGTTTTCCAAATGCTCTGCTTTTATACTAAGCAATGCTGGTACTCATACCAATCATCCCCATTAGGGGCTGCTGGCCCTGCATTGCATGGGTGCAGCCCTTCTCTCCATGAGCCTTGAGCTGTTTTCCCAAGGAAAGGACCTGTCCTTTCACAAAATGCAGTACTTGGGTGCAATCTCAAAAATGACAAAAATCTTTGCTCATTTCCAAGGCAAACTATTCACTATCACAGTAATCCAAGTCCATGTTCCAGCCACTAATGCTAAAGAAGCTGAAGTTGAATGGTTCTCTGAAGACCTATAAGACCTTCTAGAACTAACACTAAAAAGAAAAATGTTCTTTTCATCATAGGGGACTGGAATGCAAAAGTAGAACAACAAGAGAAACTTGGAGTAACAAGCAAGATTGGGCCTTGGAGCACAAAATGAAGCAGGGCAAAGGCTGTTTTGCCAAGAGAATGCACTGGTCATAGCCAACATCCTCTTCCAACAACACAAGGGAAGACTCTACACATGGACATCACCAGATGATCAATGCAAAAATCAAACTGATTATATTCTTTGTAGTCGAAGATGGAGAAACTCTATACAGTCAGCAACAAGAAGATCAGGAGCTGATTGTGGCTCTGATCACGAACTCCCTCTTGCCAAATTCAGACTTGAAGAAAGTAGGGGAAGCCACTAGGCCATGTATGACATAAATCAAATGCCTTATGATTATACAGTGGAAGTGAGAAATAGATTTGTGACTAGATCGGATAGACAGAGTGCCTATCAAAATTTCTTATTAGGCACATATGGATGAAGGTTCGTGATTCTGTACAGGAGACAGAGAGGAAGGCCATCCCCCCAAAAAATAAGAAATGCAAAAAGGCAAAATGGTTGTCTGAGTAGGCCTAAAAAATAGCTGAGAAAAGAAGAGAAGCTAAAGGCAAAGGAGAAAAGGAAAGATACACCCATCTGAATGCAGAGTTCCAAAGTGTAGCAAGGAGAGATAAAAAAAAAGCCTTCCTCAGTGATTAGTTAGTGCAAAGAAATAGAGGAAAACAATAGAATGGGAAAGATGAGGTCTCTTCAAAATAATTAGAGATACTAAGGGAACATTTCATGCAAAGATGGGCCCAATAAAGGAAAAAAATGGTATGGACATAACAGAGGAAGAGAATACTAAGAGGTGGCAAGAACACACAGAAGAACTATACAAAAAAGACCTTCATGATCCAGATAATCACGATGGTGTGATCACTGACCTAGAGCCAGACATCCTGGAATGTGAAGTCAAGTGGGCCTTAGGAAGCATCACTACGAACAAAGCTGGTGGAGGTGATGGAATTCCAGTTGAGCTATTTCAAATCCTGAAAGATGATGCTGTGAAAGTGCTGCACTCAATATGTCAGCAAGTTTGGAAAGCTCAGCAGTGGCCACAGGACTGGAAAAGGTCAGTTTTCAATCCCAAAGAAAGGCAATGCCAAAAAATGCTCACACTACCACACAACTGCACTTTTCTCACACACTAGCAAAGTAATGCTCAACATTCTCCAACCAAGGCTTCAACAGTAAGTAAACTGAGAACTTCCAGATGTTCAAGATGGATTTAGAAAAGGCAGAGGAACCAGAGATCAAATTGCCAACATCCGTTGGAGTATAGAAAAAACAAGAGTTTCAGAAAAACATCCACTTCTGCTTTATTGACTTCAAGGCTGTATATTGTCACCTTGTTTTTTAACTTATATGCAGAGTACATCAAGTGGAATAAATGCGGGGCTGGATGAAGCACAAGCTGGAATCAAGATTTCTGGAGAAATAGTAATAACCTCAGAAACACATATGACACCACCCTTATGGCAGAAAGTGAAGAAGAACTAAAGAGCCTCTAGATGAAAGTAAAAGGGAGAGTGAAAAAGTTGACTTAAAGCTCAACATTCAGGAGACAAAGATCATGGCCTCTGGTCCCGTCACTCCATGGCAAATAAATGGAGAAACAGTGGAAAGAGTAGCAGACTTTATTTTTTTGGGTTCCAAACTCACTACTGATGGTGCCTGCAGCCATGAAATTAAAAGACGCTTTCTCCTTAGAAGAAAAGTTATGACCAACCTAGGCAGCATTATTAAAAAGCAGAGACATTACTTTGCCGACAGAGGTCCGTCTAGTCAAGGCTATGGTTTCTTCAGTGGTCCTGTATGGATGTGAGAGTTGGACGATAAGGAAAGCTGAGTGTGAAAGAATTGATGCTTTTGAACTGTGGTGTTGGAGAAGACCCTTGAGAGTCCCTTGGACAGCAAGGAGATCCAACCAGTTGATCCTAAAGGAAATCGGTCCTGTATGTTCATTGGAAGGACTGATGTTGACGCTGAAACTCCAATATATTGGCCACCTGATGTGAAGAGTTGCCTCATTGGAAAAGTCCCTGGTGCTGAGAAAGATTGAAAGTGGGAGGAGAAGGGGACGACAGAGGATGAGAGGGTTGGATGGCATCACTGACTCAATGGGCATGAGTTTGATTAACTCTGGGAGTTGGTGATGGACAGGGAGGCCTAGAGTGCTGCAGTGCATGGGGTCACAAAGAGTCAGACACAAATGAGCAACTGAACTGAACTATTCCTGCCAAGCGAGAAGCCTGAAGCAGGAAACTTGTGGCAGCACAATGAAACTGTCATCACAGTTAATTAGAGCCTGGTTGCTTCAGTCCATCTCTAGGCTGAGCACTAAGTTTTGCTCTAGGTATCTGTGTGATATCTAGGGATTTGTACAATAAGTTTTCACAGTCTTTTACTTCCAACCATTAATCAATATCCAAGAAGGGGAAAAAGTCAGATTCTTAAATCCAGGATTCAGATACTTAACATTACCATTGCAGGGTAATGTCCATCCAGTGAAAATCTGCCTGACTAAGCAGAAAAGCTACAATTCTCCTGTCTCTTCTCTGCCTTAATGTCTGCAGGAAAGGGCAAGTGAATTGCCCCCTGAGTCCCTTTATGTTATGCTCACCTTAGATCCTGTCCCTATATAGCCCAATACCCTGAGGCAAAAAGTTTAAAGAGAGATGAAGCCAGGGAAGCAAACCAAGTGTCCTCTGATCTCACTGGGATGACCTTGTTTAGTTCAATTCAGTCACTCAGTCGTGTCTGTCTCTTTGCAACCTCATGGACTCAGCAACCCAGGCTTTCCTGTCTATCACCAACTCCCAGAGCTTGCTCAAACTCATGTCCATCAAGTCGATGATGCCATCCAACCATCTCATCCTCTGTCATTACCTTCTCCTGCCTTCAATCTTTCCCAGCATCAGGGTCTTTTCTAATGAGTCAGTTCTTCACATCAGGTGGTCAGTATATTGGAGTTTCAGCGTCAACATCAGTCCTTCCAATGAATATTCAGGATGGATTTCCCTTAGGATGGACTGGTTGGATCTCCTTGCTGTCCAAGGGACTCTCAAGAGTCTTCTCCAACACCACAGTTCACAAGCATCAATTCTTCATTGCTCAGCTTTCTTTATAGTCCAACTCTCACATCCATACACAACTACTGGGAAAACCATAGCTTTGACTAGATGGACCTCTGTTGGCAAACTAATGTCTCTGCTTTTTAATATGCTATCTAGATTGGTAGCTTTTCTTCCAAGGAGCAAGTGTCTTTTAATTTCATGGCTGCAGTCACCATCTGCAGTGATTTTGGAGCCCAAGAAAATAAAATGTCTCACTGTTTCCATTGTTGTCCACAAATCACATCTATCTGCTGGCCCCTCCTACCATCTGGCTAGGATTTTAGGTGCAGAGACCTGCTCAGCATTTCTGCCCTGAGTATCACAAAAGACCAGGGAAAACAAAAGATTGAACGGGAAGCAATCCAAGTGAGGAGATCATACTCAAGATGAGCTTATTACAGTTTGGCTTCACTTACTAGAAAAAGAGGGAAACTGTGCCGTATGTAGTTAAATTTCTACAGAAATTGGAAACTACCAGAAACCTTGAACTTGCCTTGAAAGTGAAAGTGTTAGCTGCTCAGTTGTGTCTGACTCTTTGTGACCCCATGGACTGTAGCCCACCAGGCTCCTCTGTCCATGGGATTCTCCAGACAAGAGTGCTGGAGCGGGTGGCCATTTCCTTCTCTTAAAGCTTGTTAAGCAGCCCTCTGCTTGCAGCCTGTCCTCATGGCACAAGCTCACTTTAACAGCTTCTTCTTTTGCACATCTCACACCCTCCAAGATTCACGCAGCCTAAACCACAAGATGTGGTCCCAGTTTTCTTCAAGGAGCTTGGAGCCAGCTATGTCTATTTCAAGCTTGAGCTAGGTAAGACTTACTGGGACCACATCCTTCAAAACTGGACCTGTGTAGGGTCCCGTGAATGACTGATCTCAGATGAGCAAATTCCACCCTTGGATCATGCTAAGTGTCTCCAGCTTTGAACACACATCCCATGAAGAAGTAACATCCTGTTACCCAGATACACCAGCACATAATACTAACTGACTTACCTTTCCTCACATCCAATCACCATCCACACCTAAAGCCATCCAGCCTCTTTATCCCATGAATATCTCAGACCCTGGTCCTTCAGGGAGGTGGATCTGAGACTTGTTTTCCCATCTCCTTCTTGGCTGCTCTGTGAATAAAATTTTTCTTGCCACAGACCTCAGTGTCTCAGGATTTGGTTTGCTGTGCATCAGACAAATGAACCTAGTTTGCTAACATGAGCACCAGTGTTTCTTGTCTTTATTTTTACCAAAGCTCCTCTTATCTGGGAGCAGAAATAGCTTTTAACTTCTTTTGGATTAGGCTATGTCAGTAAAGTTGACCTTGATGAATTCTAAAGTTCTGTATGTGAAGATGTATAGTGGCAGGTTCAATTAGAGTCTCTCCATATTACATTTTTTAAAATCCCAAAAGAGAAGACTATACCCTTCCAGAGTACACGCGCACACAGTGTGCGCCCCAGCTCATCACTCACATGAGCGTCAGCTCCAGAGGCCACAGCAGAGCTGAGTGTCAGGCAGAGCAACCAAGAAAGAAGCCCAGCATGCTGGACCCTGGGGGTGGCTGTAGACAGACAACATCAGGGCAGACTCACATCCAGAACTTACAGGCTGCCATGGGTGGGGAAATCATGGAGAAAAGCAATACTTGGGGGTCAGAGCATCAGTTGTGAGAGTATAAAAAAAGAAAAGGCTGGGAAATGGCCATGGAGCAGGCGGCAGTCTCAGGCCAGCAGTGATGATGGAGAAGCAGGAGGCTCCTTGGAAGGAGGTGCTCTTCGCAGGCTTGTGGAAAAACATAGGATGCTGGTGAAGATGAGGACTGAGGAATCCAACATATCAGAGAGAAATCAGAAGCCCCATCAGGAAGAGAAAGAATGTTACTGTGTAGCTGCACCTAATCAGAGCACTCACAGAGGGCCACTCTAAATGAGAATGAGGTCACCAACCAACTGCCTTCCACCACTTCTCACTTATAAATGTTGTAACACGCAAGTGAGTGAGACTGAGTTTGAAATCCAGGGGCAGTACCAGCATATCAGATATCCAAGTAGCTAATACACACTTCTGAAAGAGCAAGACAATCTCATTTCTTCCCTGGATCTGTAGATACATGATGTTTCTGGGTAGAGCTGACCTTGAACTTGTCTTTGACATGTCCACTCACCCATCCACAAGGTGTAGTTCACTGTCTCTCGGGCCACTGATGACACTTACAGTGAAACCTATTCACTGTGAGTGCCCAGAGACTCACAGAGTCGAAACAAGATCCTATCTGATCATCCATCCTGTGATTCCACTCCTGCACTTCCTGCTGCTGTTACATGGGCCACACATGAGCCAGTTCACCTGCCTTAATGTGCACACATGGGAAGGAGGTCACTTTCAGTAAACAGAAACTAGATATTTAATGGCAATTATACCAGAGGTTCCAAATGTCATCTCGGGCACAGAAATAATTGGAATTTTTTTTTTTTCCTTCAGAAAGTGTCTGGGGGGCCAAGAGTACCCACTCCACTTTCCCTGACTTTACTTGATTCTTCATATATATTTTTTTTTAACAGAAAATAAATCTAAAAAGGAGAGGCTACAGTGCAGGACAGTGAAGCAACACCAAAGGACAGAGTAACCCCCAGTGTCACAGGGTTTTGGCATCTCCCTTTGGATGACTGTCACCACTGTCTCTCTCAGTCAAAGACAGGCACTGGGGCCCCTTCCTTCAATAACCCAATTCCTCATGAGTGTTGAGTGTCCGCTCACCTGTTTGCAGGAATGTTGCAAGTGTTGTGACAGGTTAATAAGGGATTGTTCACAGAAGGCCATCTGCCTATGGCTCAGCAGCATCTCAAGCAGAAATATGGACCCTTCATGACTCATATCTGGATCTCCGTCTCAGGCCCATCAACTTAGGCTCTTCCATTTAGAATAAACACTAAAAATAAAAATTATTCCCATGACATCATCTCCTCAGTAAACTTCTCTGCGTGTCCAAATGCCTTCTCTCATATTTAGTTGTTAAGACATCCCCTTCATTTTTTTCTGGAAGGTAATGAGAAAAGAAATGTTGACATGCTAAGATATATGGAAAAGTCATTTTGGCTTATACATGGAGTTAACTTGAATTTTATGCAACTAACATATGTGCTTTATAAACCCTATGAACAAATTATGCTTTCACCCATTAGTCTTTATTTTATCTCAGTCCTAAATTGAATGTTTTGCTCAACAAAGAAAATGCAACTTACCTTAACAGGGAGCCCAACTCTTTCCCTAAGTAGGTTTTTTGCAGGTTTAACTTATAAAATGGGCATTCTCTCTGTGCTCATCTTTCTCTCAGCATCTGAGAAAATGATTCATCTGGGTGAAGAGTAGGTCTTTGGAGGGTAGATTTACAAATGGGTCTCTAAGGGGCGCTGGTTCTCCGTGAATCAGTACATTTACCCTCGCTGTTCTAACAGAATGTGCAAAGGGGCTTTCCACGTCTGCAGTGACCTTCCACCTTCTCGGTTCCAAGATATCTATCTGCTCCCCTGGGGAAAAAATCCTTTGGCTACAAAATTCTAATGTAGGAGATGAAGCACTGCCTGACTCAGGTCTTGGAATTTTCCTGTCCAGGTACACACAGTTCTCCTTGCTTAAAGATGAAATTAATTTATACTCTTTAACATTTATGAAGGAGATAGTAAGTGAAAAATTTAAACTAACAAAAGTAACTGAATTAATGTCCACTCTCAGTTCTCTGTGTGTGCTAAGCCTGGGCCTCCCACTGAAGGTTCTTCCACCATGATGACAGGGCTAGAGTGCATTTTCATATGACTTTCCTGGTGGTTTAAGGAAGAAAACTTCTGCCTGGAGGATCTACCTCAATGATTGCAGACATGGGCTGTCTCTTCCTGCATTCTCTGGTGCATATATATGTGAAAGGGTCATCTAAAGGCTCTTCTCCATTCATGACTTTTCACATGATGACTAAGGTCATGTCTTTGTCTAATGCTTTTGCACATAGATGACACTCATATGGTTTCTCTCCAGTGTGAATGAGTCCATGACTTTGAAGGAATGAAGATTCACTGAAAGCTTTTTCATGGTCATTCCAGATAAAGGGCTTCTCTCCTATACGGTCTTATAGGTGGGAATAAAAGTTGGCCTCTGATGAAGAATCTCCCACATTCATTACATTTTCAGAATTTCTCTACAGTGTGATTTTTGGTGTATACACAGCCAAGGCTCCAGCTGAGTAATTTCCCTCCTTCACAACATTTGTAGGGGTCTCTCCAGGGTGAGTTCTCTCATATTGTCTAAGTTTAAAGCATCGACTGAAGCTTTCCCATACTGATAGTTTCTAAATGATCTCTCTGTAGTAAAATTCACTTTCTGTTAGTTATGAATAAAGGTTGGCCAAAGGCTCTTCCAACTTGGCAACAGGTATGGGGTTTTTCTCTTGTCTGAATTATTGGTGCACTTAAAGGCAAGTGCTGTACTTGAATTCTTTCCCATATTCATAACATTTATTGGGGTTCTCTTCTGCGTGAGTTCATGCATGTGGAGTTGATGCTGTTACATGTGGAATCTTCCTCGTATGCGTCCCAGTCAATGGCCTCTTTTCCAATATGAAATCTCTGCTAATGTACAAGGAGAGGGGAGGCTATGCGGGATCGCCCACGCACATCTATGTACGTTTCTCTGCGTGCTGACAGCGCTCTGCTCTCTCTGTGGTCTCCTTCTGAAACTCTCCACGTTTGTTTTATTTTCATACGGTGTTACTTTGTTGAATTCATGAGGATTTTCTTTTTTGTAGTCTCTCACCTACATAATGTTCTAAATGACTTTTAAGTCTTCTTTAGTTTTCAAGCATTATGTATACAAGCTATGCTGAGGCAATTACCCTTCTCTTAAAGTTGAGGTTACAGTTTTACTTCAGGACAATAGTATCCCCAAACTGATACAGTTCAAAACTTTCTACTGGGATGGAATTTATGCTCAGGCTTACTTTTCTTCTGAAGATTGTGCTGAATTCCTAACTCCTCCCGTTACCAGATCTCTAATGTGATGAACAGATTTCATCCTCAAGAAACTTACCATTGATCTGCAGATAAATGGGCCCTTTCTGAAGGTATACTGTGTGGGTATCCTTCCATGCTCTCTAGAGCCACCTTCCATGCCTGAAAAAAAGAGGAAAAAGAAATATGTAGAGTGACTTAGGGGAAGGAAAATTTTGGAAATGTTTGCAAAGCTAAGGTATATATGTGTCAAGTATTGGCTTTTAACACAGAGAAATGGGAGAATGTAATAGTGATTAGATATACAATATGGAACATTGATGGAGAATATTTTTCAGGGTAAAATGAATGAAAAGTAAAATCAGAGTTTAATGTCAAGGAAAGTCAATAAAGGGGAGAGACTGAAATAAATATGGCTACTTGAATGCTTAGCTCCAATAATAATAGAAAGAACTCTCTCTGAAGCCAAGAAATATATACTAAGAAGAATCAAAATTAATATGTTCAGAGAATTAGGACACTATCAGAGGGATATTTCTGTACTGGCCTGACAAGATGTCAGAGCTGTCAGACCTCTCCCTGAAGAGACTCTGTAGCTGATGTGGCTACTCCTGTTTGCTCCCTGAGCTGTCTCCTCTCCACACAGAACCCAGGAGCCTGGATCCACCTGGACCTGGGACTCTGAGAGTCCTTTATGCCCTCCACCTCTCTTCTCCTGGTCCTGCCAGGAAATCACATCTATGTAGAGTCAAAAACCCTCTGTGGGAAGATGTGCATGGGTGTGGAGTTCTGTGTTGAAATCCGCGTGTGGTTTCCAAGTTCCCATCAGGAGGACAGGCAAGGTGAACAGTGAAGAGCAGTGCAGGGAAAGATGTCCTGAGCCCTGAACGCACTGCCAGCCCTTCCCAAGGGCAGAGAGGACACTAGTGCTGGGCTCAGAAGCACAGAAACTGTCTACTGATGCTCACACCCAGGCCTGAGGCAGCTGACAGAATATCCTTTTCCCCCTTCCTGTGACCACTGTGAATCACCTGTTCTATAGTGGATTGAACTTTATTAAAAAATATATATATATCCAGTAACATAACTCAGTCCCAACTCCATGAATTGTATTTTAAAGGGAAAATGTCTGTTCTGTTTAACTTTGTAGGGTTGAATTCCACCATGATTTGCACAGCAGAATAGTTTTTAGAAAACACTTAATACACTTATCTATCCATTTAACACCCCCATGAGATGAGTGCCCAGCACTGTTCTGAGTGTTCTATATGGAGCAGTAAGAAAGACATACGATTGTTTTCAGAAAGCCTACAGTCTCTTGACATGCTCAAGATGAAATAACCAAATGAACAGAACCTCTTCCTCCATGTCCTAAGTGCTGTAAGAGAGTGTGTGTGTCTGGGTAGCGGGGAGAGAGCTCTGGGGAAGCTCTTCTAGTTGATTCTCTAGTAAGTAAATAAATGCTGACAGTCTCAGCCACAGTGAACAGGTGAGAAGATGACCACTGTTCTCTAGCATCGCGTCCTTGGGCAGCTTCCTCTGGAAGGGCCTGGCAGGGCCATCCTTGTTGGATAAAGTTCACAGTCACATTTTAAAGGTCACTGACTCCTAAAAGCATGCTGGACATTCTGGTCCAGGTCACTCCATGCCCCCAAATGTCCAGAGCTGATGGTTGAGGATGACAGTGCTAGGAAAGGGCAGCTGTGTGTATCAAAATCGCAAGCCTGTTTGAATTCAAGTCTGATATTTCTTTGGGCTGACTTGGCATTTGCCTTTCAGATTTATCACAGAGATGTGCACACTCTCAATATACAATGACCTTTATGAAGGAACATCACATGAGGGGTGGGGTGAAATAACATAGACATTCTCCAACAACAGATCATAAATTCCTACTTACGGACTGATGATTAAAAATTTCTTACTTGTGAGTTTATAAATATACTCTGCTCCACATCAGTTAAATTAAATCTACAGACTAAATACAAGGTAAGCAAGAGCCATGTTCTGCTCTTTACCAGCTTTGACGATGGACAAATTATGCCCCCTTTTGAACCTCACAATTTTCATGTGTGAGTAAGGTTCATTACCTCCTGAGAGAGTAGAGTGAAAATCTAATAGCTAAGTGATTAGTACAGAACAAAACTCAGATGAAAGCTACACATTGTAAGTTACTTACTAGTTGTCCAGGAATGCTGTCATTAAACAGTGAGGTCTTGATGCGATACCGACGCCTCTGCACCGCTGAACGTTTATACTGAATTTGCGGTCAGGAGGCGGCGCCTGTCTCAGCTCCACTGTGGCCAGGTGTCTTCCTCAGATGCGAGGAGAACGTGCGCACCACGCGTCCAGGAGCCAGCGTTCTGCTGTCCCCTTGGTTGGCACCTTCTGCGGGAAAGAATGTCCTTCCCTTGGGAAAACCGCTCAAGGCTCACGGAGAGAAGGCTGCACCCATGCGGGGTAGGGCCGGCAACCCCTGGGGGGAACGATCTGTGTGTGTGTGTGGGGGGGGGACTGAGTGAATGGCTGGAGTGGGGACACCCAGGACGAGGAAGGAGGCCCTGGGGGGAATGATCGGGGGGACTGAGTGAATGGCTGGGTGGGGGGAACACCCAGGACGAGGAAGGAGGCCTGAGCACAGGTCTGTAGGGTGCAGGTTGCCTCCCACCCCACTTGGCTCTGGGTCCAGGAGGAACAGAGAAATTGAGGGGCTGGGATTCTAGTTGCCAGCCTGGAGCCTGTAGTCAGAGGGGGCAGAAAAGTAGGTGTGGCCCATCTTTATTTCTAGAGACGTTCACCTTTCTGACTCCAGGTTACAAGGAAGACTTGTTTTTTTGTTTTTTTTTTAATTGGTTAAGCAATTCTAATCACTTTGCCTTTCTATCCAAATTTCTTTAAATGATGGATGTTCTGTTTTTTGAAAAATAACATCATTGAGAGTTCTACAACTTGTTATTTTCGTTGAATAGTTCATACCCAACTTCATTCCAAGTACCTGCAGGTTTATCTCATTTAAAAAACATTAATGACCAAAACACAAACTGCCGACTGCCTTGTGTGGTTGTACTAGAATTTACCTACCTACTTCCTCTTAATGGCTATAATTCCAAATGCCCTGCTTTTATGTTAAGTAATTAAGTAATGCTGATCTTAAAATTTTTATTACACGTGAATTTGCACAAGTATTCCCCAGATACCCGTTTGTTATCATGGGTATTTGTGAAATATGTAAAGATCAGTTTGTAGGCAAGTTTATGGTTCGTTTCTTTGATGATTTCTAGACCTAAAAGGGAAAGTGCTTTACAAGGACTCCATTCTGAAATCACAGAGTATGAATGATTCGTTAAGGATTTCTCCGATTACTTTCATGGTTGCAGTTTTACAGTCCATGCAGTTCAAGTCCGCCTTGTTTGAGATCGTCCGTTCCCTCTGGTGGCGCTCCTGGTAAAGACCCTGTCTGCCAGTGCAGGAGATGGAAGAGACATGAGTTCGATACCTGGGTTGGGCAGATCCCTTGGAAGAGGGCATGGCACCCCGCTCCAGGATTCTTGCCTGAAGAGTCCCACGGACAGAGGAGCCTAATGGGCTACGTGGTGTCGCAGAGTCGGACACATCTGAGCACTCAAGCGTCTTACACTTCTCTCTGGAGCGTCGGCGACCTCTGCAAGGGCTGTTACTTGGCAGCCAGGCATGAGGAAGCGTTCCGAAAGCCGGCAACAGTGGCGGCGAAAGTCCCAGCATCGCCAAGGCCTAGGTGTCTCCTGCTATCGCTGAAGATTGTGCTGCAGGATTACTTAGGGTGACTTGCGACGTTTTGAGCGTTGCTTTGGTGCTTGATTGGGTTGACCAGCACTCCTGGGCTCTTCTGCCGATAGACCTGCCTGTGGTTACAGGACGTGATGCTGGCACCTGAAACTGTCTCCAGTGTGTCCCGTTTACAAGTAGTCTGGAGGTGGAATAACCGCGCCGGGTGTCCGCGTCGCTCACCTGTTGATCCCGTTCACCCTACTACCCAATCGCTGACATTTCTCCCGGGATAGGGACGGGCCCGAATGCGCAACGGATTCGGAAATCGAGCCCGGACCTTCCCGTTCTCCGTCCCGTGGGACCGCGACGACCCTGCTCACCGGCGGCCACGTTAGCTTCTCAGGTCCGGCGGGAACCGGGCTCCGGACCCTGCCGCCGGGGACCCCTCCGCACGTCGTGTTGGCCCCTGTCCTGGGCGCTGCGCGGGCACGTCAGTCACTCACCCCGCAGGTCCCCCGCCCGCGGTGACCGCGCGGACCCCGCAGGCTGGCGGCGGGCGTTCCGTCGATCCCGCTCGGGGGTCGGAGGCGCCTAACGGACGTTGGGAGACAGGGACTTGCCTCCGCCACACAGTGACGGCCGTAAGAACCCCGACCGAGCTCCCGGCGGTCGACAGAGGATTCTCCAGAGTCTGGTCTCCGTGGGCGCGGACACTGTGTGCTCTGGGCCGGGCAAAGCGATGCCTAGTGGCAGGGCTTGAAGCTGGGTGCTCACGAGCACCTTCGCCCGTATGCGTGCGACCCAGGTCCCCCCGGTGAGGTGTGCAAACAGTGGTGCCTCACATGGTGGCTGCTGCGGCGAGGTCGACCAGAAAGCCGCAGGGTGGTGTTTCACATAACATAAACATGAGTGAAAAGTTTTTCTATTGAGAATAAGAGTCACTACAACATAATCAAATGAATTCTAAAAATCGCCATTGTTACTCAACACTACTGTGATCACTTTGCAGCTAATTTTTAAAACATAGAATACAGTTTCTTTGTGCAGACTATTTGAAGATGACGAAAGACGTGTTCCACGATGCAGGATTTTCTAAATGCTCCCTGGGAGCAGATGATCCTCTTCCCTCCAAACAGGCCCACGTCTTATAGTAACCAACCCAGGAAGCCAGACCCCAGCCTCTACAGCAATACAGCCCAAGATGAGTGTTGGATCAGTGACTCACCTTCCTCATTTTCGACCTTCCCATTTACAGTGGAAATGTAATGCCAAATCTATTCCCACATGCAATCACATCAGACACCCCTCTTTCTGACAACCTGCCTCCAGCTCCTCATCACAAATTTCAAGGCTGGAAAGCCTGCCTGTTTTTTCCACCACAAATCGTCCCCACTGCCACATGTGTCCACTGTTCCAGCCTCAGGTGAGCAGTGGTGGCTGACTCTGCTTTACAGAAAAGTTCTGGATAAACTTGCTTGTTCTCATTTGGAAACTTTGTGGGTGTCCCAGTGGCAAAGAATTCACCTGTCAATGTGGATGTGAGTTAAATCCCTGGGTTGGGAGGACTGCGTGGGGAAGAAAATGGCAACCGAATCCAGTATTCTTGCCTGGAGAATTTCATGGACAGAGGAGCCTGGAGGTTTACATCCATAGGGTTGCAAAGAGTCTAACTTAAAGAGCTGCTGCAGTTGCTGCCTTTCAGCACCCCTAGAGAAGCTCAGGGTGGAGAGCAGAAAAGAGTCACCTGTGCTGTGGGAAAATATGTCTAGACGAGTTTTCAGATAGACATTTTCAGAAGATGATTTTATGAGCCCAGACTTGTATCTCCTCTTATTTAGGAAAGCACTAAAATCCTTCATGGTAACTTCTGCTCTTTGACTAAGCGGTAATCTTCATGAGACTAAAACTTTCTGCAAAAAATATGGGCTTGATTACCTCCACCAAAGTCACATATTTACAGAACTCCCCCTACCTCTGCAGCAGTTTCTCAATGCGATCTGAGACACGGTCCCTCAGGCTATCATTTTGCCCCAAAGAAGACAACTCACAGCTCTCAACACTATGAATTTTAAGTCAGCAACACAAGCTCCCATGTGCTAAAAAGTCCCAGCTTAAGGGGCATGGCCTGAAGAGGGCTGAAGGGTGTGTCAGAAGCAGCCTACACAGAAACCTGGGGAGCCCAGGGCTCAGAGCGCTCCGTGGACTGGAGTCTGACTGGGGGGGTGCCCAGCCTGGGGCCATCGATAGCCACACCTCCCTGAGGAGACTGGTCAGTACTTGGTTGGGAGACTTCAAATTCTGGAGGGTCAGGATTTTGCCACCTTTTTCTTCTGTCCTTTCCTTTGCCACCACTACCCTCAACTCCTGGCACGGGAGCCCTCTTCTTTAGCCACTGTCATGAGGCGCCCATTGTGGAGTCATGCTCAGGGTGGCTGGCGGGAGGAGTTTTGAGAAAAGGCAGCAGGTCTGAGCTTGGGTCCACTGAGCTTGATGGTGGCTCTGGGGTGGTGGAGCAAGCTGAGGATCTGCAGGATAGCAAGACACAATGCTCTGGACTGGAATGCATAAAATGATGGCAATCATTATATTCTATGTATTGTTCACAGTAAGATTGTCTCTAATAGGCAATTCTTAAGCAAAAGAGAGGAACCAGCCCTTGGCGAAAACATGGGTGAGCCTCAAAAGCATAAGTGTGAGAAGCCAGCCAGAAATGTCCATAGTTGTGCAGCTCTCCAATTATCTGAAATACACAGAACAGGCAAGCCCACAACAGCACCCAGGTAATTGTTGAGGGCCGGGGAAAGGGGAAGGGAAAGTGGCTGTTTAATCAGTTCTTGATTTCTTTCTGAGCTAATGAGATGTTCTGGATTCATTGTGATGACAGTTGAGCAAATGTCTATGTAAACTGAATCATCGCATTGTAAGCTGCTGAAAGGGTGAATTTTATGATGCATATTTCTCTTTAAACATTAACATGCAATTTTTTAGAAAGAACATGAAAGCATGACATCCTAAATTTGGTTCTCACTCTAATAAGCTCTGTAAACATGAAAAGACCTCCTCCCCAAAGGAGGATGTACGTGCATGCGCTCAGTCATTCCTGAAGAGGTAGGTGGCAAGTGCTGATTTGTAGTGGCATGTTCAGGGAATGTGGCCCATGGCGTTACACCGGGGCCAGCTGGAAGTGGCCAAAGTCCAATTCCTTTTGTTTCGGTGCCACCCTGACAGTGTCCACCCTTCCCCTACTCACTCCCGTATTCCTCCATAAAACATTCCACCGTCACATTGCAGGCTGGGGGATTGGGGGCAGCAAGAGCTCTAGCATCTCACAGTCATCAGGAACTCAGCCAGGCCTGACCTATGGAAGGTTGTCTGGCAGAGAAAAGCAGATTTACTTGGAGTTAGGAACAGAGAATCCAAGGGGAAGAGTGACTTGTCCTAAGTCATACAGAGAGCTTAGAATTGAGGTCTAGTGGACTCTAAATCTGTCTCCAAATACAGACCATCCAAGGAGAGACCTTGAATTATAGCTGTAGTCAGCTAATTATAATGAGGTATGTTGGTTCTGTAGTCAGGTAATTATAATGAGGTATGTTGGTTAAGTCCAAAGAGGGAGCAAGTGTGTCCTGGAGGCAGAGGGGTGAAGACTGCTCCCATCTGTTTCTGTTTCCCCACTTCCTGCTGCCCAGGGGCCCAGACACTGGGACACCTACTTCTCAACACCTTATGTTCCCATAATGTCTTCTTTTGGCTCAGGAATCTGGAAGGAGTCCTGCCATTTGTTTCTCAATGCTGAGGTACAGTCATGAAATGTCTTTATTCAACTGAAAATAAAAATCCTCCTAACTACTGAAGTGGCAGATGAGGTAAGGGTGAGACCAGGCCCCTCAGCTCCTGGTCCCAGAGAAAGGGAAGAGGAGGGAGAGAGAGAGAGACCTGTGATGAGCTCACACGTGGTGTGCTTCTTTCACTACTCATTGAGGCATCATCGCAAGTTTGAGTTCCTTCCTGAGTCTGGCCCAGTGTCCTCACAGATCTCACAGGCTGGAGAGGTAATCAAGCATGATCAGAGTCCTGTGGAGTTTCAGATGAGCCCAGATGCACCAAGAAGAAGGGGTAGCCATCAGCAAGTCTTCTTGGAGTGGTCAACTTCTGAACTGGGTCTCTAAGGGTGAGTTAGTTATCTAGCCACAGATTGGCACTGGGTGCAAAAGCAAAACACGAGGTGAGTAAATGAAGGGGGGCATCCCTGTAACACAAGGAGGTAGCCCACCAAGATGGTGGCCTGAGATCACAGGCCGCCCCAGGAGAACTGTGGGAAGGGGCCGAGTGTGCTGGCTGCCTCACCCCTGTGCGAGCTTTGCTGCTACACTGGCCTGTGCTCTACCTGCTCAGGGAGACCCTTCTGCCCTCTGCCCTGGGATAGTTCCTCTCTACTGGCAGTGACCACATGGGTGTTCTGTGTGTGATTGCCCTCCACTTGAGAGGAGTGCCTTGGTGCAGAGGTGAAGGTCAGTGTGCACTCTGAGGTTGGAGAGGACGGTGGGGAGTCCTGCAGTGGTGGGATCACGGTGGGAGGTGCTTGGGTGCAATGAGGCAGAAGCCACTCCTGGGACTTGAGGGCGGGGCAATTGGTGGCTACCCTTAAAGGGGGGACTCATTTGGGGCCTCACTGCCTTTGAACAGTTTTGTGGATCTTTGGTTAGAAACATCTGGAAGGCGTTACATACAGAGGATGAAGATATGAGAGTGTTTGGACCAGAATTCATGACCCAAGTGAGGTGGGGAGAAAGTGGAGTGGAAGGGGCCTGAGGGCATGGTGGAAATTCACTGACCAAGGTCATCAAAGGGGAGACCTTCACGTCCATTCCACAGCCTCCTGGTTACTCCCAGAGTGCCGGGCCCAGAGAGGCCACTCAATAAACAGGTGCTCACTTGATCCAAAGTCGCTGAGGCTTTCACCTTGATTCACCACAATGTAATATGCTGAATTCAAGAGATTGGTGACCAGGTTTACATTAATGAGCTAGAAAAGAGAAAGGAAAATAGACTCAAGAAAAATCAAAGAATCCACATTGTTAAATCTCTCAACAAGCTTTCCACTGTGGCCTCAGGGCCTTGGCACTTGCTGTTCTCCCAGCTCAGAATACTCTGCCATCCCCATTGAGTACTCTCTAAACACACTCTGAAATTTACTTAAACTTCCTGATTTTATTTTTCTCCAAGATGCATATTACCATTGAACTTTGCGTACATTTTATTTTTTCTCTCTGAGCCTGTCAGTTTCATATTGGGGTCTTCAGGCTCCTGCTTGATCAACAGCTGAGCCCCAGTGTCTGGAATGGGCCAGGAACAAAGTGGGAACTCCATGAACGTGTTCTGGAGACGGAACCCTGGGCATGTAGTGGGGACAGCAGGTGTCACAGAGCACTGCTCCAGGCTGTGAATGGAGGGGTCGGAGAACAACCTGCCGAAGGTCTTAGTCTTTTGCGCCTGTCTTACATTATCAGGATTGAACATCAGGCCCAGAGAAGGTAGCTGCTCTGACCTGGGGACAGCCGTACACACAGTAACCCGCAGCTCCTGTGCTGAGATCGAGAAGGATGGATGTCACATCCAGGCTCTCACCGGGAGCTCTCCTCCTCCACCATCTCATTTCTCTCTGAGAAACCTACTCTCAGGATCAGTGAGTTCTGCCCACGGCTACAGAAGCCGAACCCAGGACCAACGACACTGCTGAAGCTAACTCAGCCCCTTGTAACCATTGTCAAAACCCCCAATCATCACTAATTAGCTTCCTGACTCCCAATTGGGCAAAGATGCCCTCTCCAGTAAACACCCCATAGCACCCTAATCAATCACCTGATGCCAGCCCTTCAGCAGGAATTTTCTTTGTCTCAAGGCTATAACAATTGGTTATTAAACCCACAAAAACTGCTAACTCTCCCTGGTCTGCCAGAAGGTCAGCTCACTCTGCCTACAGTGCCCACATTATCTCTGCTTTGTTCATAATCAACCCACTGCCTTCTGAAATGCTGTGCCTAGAAAGTCCTTTCCAACCCACGCTCAGACTGCCTCAACCAGGATGCCAACCAGTTCCTCCATTTGGCAGGGCAGGTTCTGAGTGGTCCATATTTCCAGCTCAGAAAAGACTTGGCCTGAGCTTTGCAACTTAGAAAACCCTCCCCTCCACACCAGACCCACTTGAGTCTCACCTGCCCGGCAGCCACCCCACTTCCAGAGTGATTTGCAGTCTTTGTTCAGCGGGTCGGAACCCAGAGGCCAGGCTCTGAGGCTCCTCCAGCTGCCACGATCCCCCACACCTCTGTGAGGAGTCCTGAGCCCCTGAGGGGATGGGGCCCCCTCTGTGGGTCTCCCTGGGGCTGTGACGGAACGTCCCTCCTCCTGGACCGGCACAAGGATGACTTGTCCATACCCGTGAGGGGGAAGGTAGGAGCTCACAGCGGCCCCGAGGGCCCAGTGCCCTGGGATCCCCAGGATGGAAGCGGCAAGGAAAGCGGCCAACAGAGAGGCTCACCCGGCGTGGGCGCCGGGACGCGGGGCTGCTTCCAAGTGGCTGCGCCAGCCACAGATGCTGATGGGGACAAAGTGCTCCTCGTCTATGCGAGCCAGTCACTCAGGGAGTGCTCTCAGAACCAGCGTTTATGGTAAAAAAAAACAAAACAACAAAAAACACCTGTGCTGATGGGAAGTGATGACTGTGACCCAGGAGACGCTCCCCTAACCTTCAGGAAACACTCTGACATGTTCTCTGAAGATTAAAAAAAAAAAAAAAAGTCTGCTTTGGTTAAAAAGACAGGGGAGGAATTGAACATTGGCTGAAAAGGTACATTTTGGAAGAAGTAGAAAACCGCATTATTTCTAAATTAAAAGCCCATGTTTAGAACCAGATTACTTAGATGACTAATTGTATAATGCAGGCATTGGTGAAAATAAGAGCTATGTTAAAAGTTGTTTTAACATTAACTTGTATTTTCCTAAACCACATTAGTCTAAAGTTGAGTGTCCCTGTTTGGAAGGTGCTGGCTCTGCACCAGCATGCTTCATTCTTTAGAAGTGATAACACCTGTTTACACCGGTGTGAGGCATGGAGCACAGCCTGGCTGGGGCCCCTGGGCTGTGGGGACAGCAGGACGGGGGTTGGCCAGGGAGGGTGGGTCCTGCCCTCAGGCTTCTGCTTTGCCGGACACTCAGAGTGCCCTGGTTCACTCTTGACCTAGTAATGGGGGAGACAGACAAGAGCAGCCATAGGGGGAGCTGTAGTTGGCACCTTCCATATACTCTCCATTTGCATCTTGGGCATGGAGCACTCTCGAAGCTATTCGACTGTCTAGGTTCTTTTCATTCCTTTGGTCCTCACTAGGCTTCTTGCTAAGGTGTCAGTGTGTGCATGCATGCTGTCGCTTCAGTCAGGTCTGACTGTGACACTATGTACTCTAATCTGCCAGGCTCCTCTAGCCACGGGGTTCTCCAGGCAAGAATACTGCAGTGGGGAGCCACTCCCTTCTCCAGGACACTTCTTCACCAGGGGATGGAGCCTGGGTCTCCTGCATTGCAGGCAGACTCTATCATCTGAACCATCAGGGAAGTAATTACTTGTAGCTATTTTCCAACAGCACTATGTGGGGGTTGAACCCAAGTACAACCCTGTGTTTTCCTTTCCCCTGTGATCTGAAGCCTCTGCTGACACCTCGGTGCTCCCACTGGGTACTTTATTATTGTTCTCCTGCACTGCCTCCCCCAACGCCGCCCCTGGCCAGAGACACTCTGTGAGTTAGCAATGGACTTCAATGACCTACCAGCAAATCTAACGAAAACTGACCATGAACTCATGATTTTCAGCCCATTCCTGAAATGTAGATTGAAGCAATTTGAAGGACAGACTCTTATACAGCAAGAACTCTGGGAAGGGCGTGGTTAGAGGGAACATGGCAGAGACGCCCACTTGGCTCCTGTGAGTCTGGTCACTTCTCTCCTGGGGTGACTGCACACTCAGTTTTGAACTGAGCACATGGCTGCCTGAAAATACAGACATTCCCAACATCCTCTGAAGCTGGGATGTTTGTGAGACAAGCTCTCCCTCAAGGATGGAGGGAAAACAATTTGTGCAACTTGTTGACTATTTTCTAGGTGAGAGAACCTGCCTCTTCCTGCTCCTAATGTCTTGCTGTTGGGAATGTCAGCCTAGAAGGGGAAGCTCCATTCTGCTCCATGTCCACCCTGGAGGGGGCAAACAACCCTGGGATGACAGAACAGTATTCCTAGGATGGGGATGGAGCTTTCTGGAACAGCCCTGCCAGACCAACGCTGGCCTGCCCCCCTCCGCATCTAAATGGGAGACAGATGCACAACTACCTGGCTGTAATTTTGTAGAAATTTTTGTTTTTGCCCACAACCTTGACTGGCATATCAGGCTTTGAGGGGGTTTCTGTGCAGCACCCTTGTCAGGCTGCTCCAAGATGCAGTCTGGTATTTTCAGCTCTCCTTTCCGTGGGAGGACAGCCAAGTTCAGCTCCAATCCACTGTCGTTTCCAGCTGCGTCTCTGAAAATCTATGTGGAAAATAGATGTTCCTGACTCAGTGAATCAGGAGCTGATCCCTCTACCTTCCAGGGAGATGGACTTGTTCCTTCCCCCACACCATGAACCCCGCACTCTCCCCTAAACACAAAAGTTGCTCTTTCGCTGATAATATGGGAAGTTTCTAACTGCACAGCCTCAAGGCACAGGCATCTCGAGTGTGATGTAACTGGATTATCACAAGAAAGATGAGTTTTACTATGGTAGGTTCCTTTGTTGGCAAAGTAATGTCTCTGCTTTTTAATATGCCATCTAGGTTGGTCATTAATTTCCTGGCTGCAATCAGCATCTGCAGTGATTTTGGAGCCCAAAAAAATAAAGTCTGACACTGTTTCCACTGTTTCCCCTTCTATTTCCCATGAAGTGATGGGACCAGATGCCATGATCTTCGTTTTCTGAATGTTGAGCTTCAAGCCAACCTTTTCACTCTCCTCTTTCACTTTCATCAAGAGACTTTTGAGTTCCGCTTCACTTTCTGCCATAAAGGTGGTGTCATCTGCATATCTGAGGTTATTGATATTTCTCCCGGCAATCTTGATTCCAGCTTGTGTTTCTTCCAGCCCAGCGTTCCTCATGATGTACTCTGCATAGAAGTTAAATAAGCAGGGTGACAATATACAACCTTGACGTACTCCTTTTCCTATTTGGAACCAGTCTGTTGTTCCATGTCCAGTTCTGAGTGTTGCTTCCTGACCTGCATACAGGTTTCTCCAGAGGCAGGTCAGGTGGTCTGGTATTCCCATCTCTTTCAGAATGTATCACAGTTTATTGTGAGCCACACAGTCAAAGGCTTTGGCATAGTCAATGAAGCAGAAATAGATGTTTTTCTGGAACTCTCTTGCTTTCTCCATGAACCAGCGGATGTTGGCAATTTGATCTCTGGTTCCTCTGCCTTTTCTAAAACCTGCTTGAACATCTGGAAGTTCACGGTTCACATATTGCTGAAGCCTGGCTTGGAGAATTTTGAGCATGACTTTACTAGTGTGTGAGATGAGTGCAATTGCGCGGTATTTTGAGTCCGTCTAGTCAAGGCTATGGTTTTTCCCGTGGTCATGTATGGATGTGAGAGTTGGACTGTGAAGAAAGCTGATCGCCGAAGAATTGATGCTTTTGAACTGTGGTGCTGGAGAAGACTCTTGAGAGTCCCTAGGACTGCAAGGAGATCCAACCAGTCCATTCTAAAGGAGATCAATCCTGAGTGTTCATTGGAAGGACTGATGCTAAAGCTGAAACTCCAATACTTTGGCCACCACATGCGAAGAGTTGACTCACTGGAAAAGAGTCTGATGCTAGGAAGGATTGGGGGTGGGAGGAGACGGGGACGACAGAGAATTAGATGGCTGGATGGCATCACCGACTCAATGGACATGAGTTTGAGTGAACTCCGGGAGTTGGTGATGGACAGGGAGGCCTGGCATGCTGTGATTCATGGGGTCCCAAAGAGTCGGACATGACTGAGCGACTGAACTGAACTGAACTGATGGAAGGTTCCCTGCTAAACTGATGCACTGAAAACTTTAATTGGAAATATCACTAAAATCCATTTTCAATATTAAGCTAAAATATGGGAAATTGCTAAGTTTTGCCCTAAGCTCTCTGTTCAAGGAGACAGATATTTAGGAGTTGCCAGGGGTCTGATCTTTTCTAGTAATTTCTTAGACGTCTTTCACCCATATGGAACCTGCTAGTTTATAGAGAAAAAACCCATATAGTGAAATATTAAACTGCTTAAGAACATGGTAATAAGTTTTATAATTCATTTATTCATTTGTGCTTGTCTAAAAAGTGTCTTCTCCTTCAGGGCTAGTTTAAAATATAATTTATTAACAGAAAATTTCCTTCAGGTAAATGTGAGCATTAGAAGAGGCAGGGTGGATGAGAGTCGACTCCGGCCAACCTGTTCTGGATGATTCTCTATTAAATAGTGACAGTCTCACCCACAGAAACCAGATGACTGTTTTCAGCATCACAAGACAGGGCTGGTCTTTCTGGATGAAGCTCACAACCACCTCCTTACAGGTCACTGTTTCCTGAAGACAAAGTGGGTGTTCCACATCAGGTGGGCCTGTTGCAGGACAGGGGATCCCTTCCAGGGCCTGAAACTGGGCTTTTGTCTAACACTCGGAAATGAATTGTCCGAGGAGACACGTGTGCTGACAAAGCAAGAGATTTTATTGGGAATGGGCTCCCGCATGGAGAGCAGGAGGGTAAGGGAACCGAGGAGAACAGCTCAGTCACACGGTTCACAGTCTCGGGTTTGTGGTGATGGGATTAGCCTCCAGGTTGTCCTTAGCCAATCATTCTGACTCAGAGTCCTCCCTGGTGGTGCGCGCCTCCTTCAGCCAAGATGGATGCCAGAGAGGACTCTGGGAGGTGGTCGGACAGGTGGTGTCTCCTTTTGACCTTTCCCAAACTCCTCCGATTGGTGGAGACTTATTAGTTCCGTGTTCCTTACCAGGACCTCCTGTCACAAAACAACTCATGCAAATGGTGACTGTGGCGCCTGGACTGGAGGGCGCTTTCAGTCAGCAGGCTCTGGTGGGGAAGACAAGGGTGATGACTGGCTGGGGGCTCCCAGGATGACACAGAGGCTGAGGAGCCCAAGTCTGCAGGGCCAAGGTTACACCAACCCCTCTTTGGATCTGTGTCTGTCTGAGGGGAGCAGTGACTTTAAGGGGCTAGGATGCCAGCTGCCTGCCTGGAGGCCACAGGAGGAGGGGACAGAAAAGCAGGCAGTGTGGCTCGTCTTGGTTTCCGAAGACACTTCTTTCTAGCACCAGGTGCCAAGCTATGGGGAAGATTGTATTCTTTTTATAAAACTGCTTTAGCTGTTCTAATTCCTTTGCCTTTCTTAGTTCATTTAAAAGATAAATGTACAAATGTATATATTTTTTTCTTTTAGCACCAGTGGAAATCCTATAACTTGGCTACTTTTACCCAACAATTCATCATACAGATCTTTCCAAGTCAGTACCGATAAAAATTTCCTTACCAGATCCCTCTTAATGGCTGTTTCCTGAATGTTCTGTTTTTATATTGAGTGATACTAATATCAATAATTTTATTACACATAAGTTTGCACAAATGTTCCTCCCATGCTGATTTGTTATCATTGGACTTTACGTGTGGAATATGAAAAGGTGGATTTATGGCTGTTTATCATTCATTTCTTTGATGGCTTCTGGACTTTAAAAACGTTGTATCATGATTTCACTCCTTTTATTCCACAGAATAAAAATCATTCATACATGTTTTTACCGAATACTTTCATGGTTTCAGTTTTACAGCCCACACAGTCTGCTGCTGCTTCTGCTAAGTCGCTTCAGTCCTGTCCAACTCTGTGCGATCCCATAGACTGCAGCCCTCCAGGCTCCCCCTTCCCTGGGATTCTCCAGGCAAGAACACTGGAGTGGGTTGCCATTTCCTTCTCCAATGCATGAAAGTGAAAAGTGAAAGTGAAGTCGCTCAGTCATGTCCGACTGTTAGCGACCCCATGGACTGCAGCCCACCAGGCTCCTCCATCCATGGGAGTTTCCAGGTAAGCGTACTGGAGTGGGGTGCCATTGCCTTCTCTGGCCCACACAGTCTAAGTCTCACTAAATTCCTAAGTCCGCCCGGGAGCAGGGACTCACCCTCTGGGCGCCTGGGTCCTACCCTCGGGAATCGCTGAGGAGCGCGCCTTCTCCCGCGGCTGCCGGGAGAGATCTTCCCAGCTCCCGCCCTCCCGTCTGCTGTCTGGGTCTCCGCGCCCTGCCGGGTCAGGAGCCAGATCCCAGGCAGACGCCCGGGGCAGTGTGCGCCGCTCGTCGGGAGCCACCCAGCGGCCGCCGTGAGCCGGTCCCTTCCTGGGGAACGTGGGCCACTCCATCAAAGGCTGCGGTTCGGCCGCCGAGCCCGGGCAGAGCTCCAGAGGCCGGCGGTGACAGCGGCAACGTTCCCAGTGCCGTGAGGCCCGGCCAGAGCCTGCTGTCGCCGGAGATTCGGGCTGCAGGTCCACGGCCTGGGCGGGCGGCATCGGTGGATGTCGCTGCCCGGCCCGGTGGACCAGCGCGCCGCGGGGCCCCTCTGCCCGCGGGCGCCGCCGGGGCAGCTGAGCGCGAGCAGGAGAGGTCACGGCGCCTGCGCCCGCGGGGTTACACCTTATCGATGTTTCCCACTCGCCCGGAGGTGCGGACCACACGGATGCACCCAGACATGTCCTGTCTTCCCAGCCTCCCCCATCGCCCCCGATAGTTCTGATTCGCAAACGTGTGTCCTCTCCCGTAAGGGCCGGCCCTGCTGTCCAGAACAGGAGGCAGCGGAAGGGACCATGGGACGCCCGTCTTCCTCCCCAAAGGGCGCGCGAAAGCGCTTCCTTGCCATCTTGGGACGGTCGTCCCACTCCCTTCGCGGCTCTGAGGCTGCTCCCAGGCGGCCACGGTTCCCAGTGACATGCTCAGGACTCCACAGACGGGTTTCCCGCGGGGCGGGCTGCATCTACGCGAGGGGCGCCTGGCGTCCCTTCTATTCTCCTCGGGCTTAGAAGTAGGAAGGATGGTGTCCGCGTGGAGGCGCTGCATTTCGCGGTGTCAGACACGGATACATCTGTGTGAAGATCACAAAGCCGACAGATTGGTGGCTGCTGTGGCGAGATCGACCAGATGGCCGGACGCGTTGTTAGGGATTTTCATTAATATATGTGTTATAATGTAGGTGTTCAATGAGAAAACTCGAAACTAATTGCAATGAAAATCACCATTATCGTTGTTACTCAACAATACCATAATTATTACCTTTGTTTGCAGTTAATTTAAGAAACATGGTTTCAAGTCTATCCCCAGAATATCCAATTGAAGACGACCAGAGAAGGATGTTGAAATGAAGAACTTTCTTAACACACGGGGAAGTCGGGGAACCTCGCCTTCCAGCCAGGAGGCCCTGTCCTGCAGCAACCGACCTGGAAAACCAGACCCTGGCCTCTGCAGCAATGGGCTCCAGGATTCAGTGCATGGTCAGTGACTGCCACCTTCCTTATTTTTCTTCCTTTCAATTTACTACCAAGTGGGGGAAACCAAATCTGTTATCTAAACAGCTACCTGGGACGGCCCTCTTCCTGTCAGCCTGCCTCCAGCTACCCCATATTGCACGTTCTGAGCAGGACATGCTTTCCTTTTCCCCACCAGAACGTGTCCCCACTCCTATGTGTGCCCTGAGTCTCAGCCTGGGGGAGTGGTGGTGGCTGACTCCTTGCTCTGGAGACAAATTCTGAAGAAACAGTAAAGGATTGGAAAAATATCCTGGAGTAGGAAATGGCCGCCCACTCCAGTATTTTTGCCTGGAAAATTCCATGAACAGAGGAGCCTGGCCATCTACAGTCCGTGGGTCACAAAGAGTCAAACACGACTAAGCATGCACACACAGACACAGGCATCTTTGTTTTTGTCTACAGAGATTAGAGTGAGAACCAAATAATGCTCTGGGGATAATATGCAGGTTTTGTTATTTTTGAAAAAAAAATTCAAATTAATCATTTTAAGTTTAGATATATATCATATACCAAAAAATTCTCCTTTGAGCACTGTATTTTAGTGATTGCCTATTTATATAGTTGTTTAGCCATCATCACTATCTAATCCAGAATATTTTATATTTTATCTCCCTACAAAGACACCTAGTTTTCCTTAATCAATCACTTTAAATTCCACATTTCTCACTGTTTCATCCTTATGGAATTGCCTATTCTGTGTATTTCAAGCACATGGGTTTGTACAAATGTTGCCATTTAGGTTTGATTTCTTACACAATGTCATGTTTTTGAAGCTTATTCGTATTTTATCACGTGATCCATTCTTTTGTTTGGCTTCAGAATTTTCCTAAGTCTTTAACACACACACACACACACAGACATGCTACAGTTCTTTTAATGTGGAAAACACACAGAAGCCCAATGTCGCCATTAGAACCATTTTATGCACACAGTTCCATGGCATAAAGTAATGCCTTCCTGTAGGCACTCAACCTGCCCACCAACCCAGAGCGGCCAGCAAGCACAGAGGACACCAGCCCAACTGTGCTGTCCGGTCTCAGAATCCCCCACAGCACCCACCCAAGCCAAGACTCAACAATAGGTGCACCTTCCAGTGGCCAAAGGAGAGCCCATCCTGCCAGGGGAGGGGGTGGTGGCAAAGGGAGAGAGAGATGAAAGGAGAGACAAGTGGGGAAGTCCACAGCACCTGGTCCTCCCAGCTGGTCTTGCAACCAGGCTCAACCTTGCTTTAGCTTCTGAGCTCAGAAGTTAGTAGGTGCCTTCATGATGGTATGGCCCTAGATGATAGCAGTCCCGACGAGGCACCCCAATATCCCATGGTGTGGGGCCCTGCCATGCCAGCCTCACCATCCCTGGTCAGAGCCTTGGGGTGCCCAGCATCTGTGGGCAGACTGCTCCTGACACATCCTTCAGCCCTCTGGAGGCCCAGCCATCAGACTGTGACTTGGAGTTCCCAGGAGATGGTTATCACTCAGGGTATGTGGCCAGTGGCAATAGGGCCTGACCCTCTGGAAGTGAGTCAAGAAAAGCCCGGTGCTCTAATTCAATGCTGTCCTGATACCAACTGAGTGTCTCTCGCTGACATCTTCACTGCTTCATCGAGATATTCCACAAACCACTCGTGTTCTAGGCTGGGATTCTAGGGGCAGCCTTCACAGGGTTGCAGCCTTTCCCAGTGACCAATCTCAAGTGCAAATGCCTCAACCTCCAGACCATACTCCATAGGCAGTACTGCTATCAACGCTTAGGGTTAAAAACAGCAGATCCAAGACGCTGAAGACTTATCCTAGGTCTTGCAAAAGAATCAGAACTGAGGTTTGGTGGCTTTAATGCTGTGACCTAAAACCACACCATCTGCCAGGAGACATGTCAATCTCCAGGTAATCACAATCAGATTGATTACGTACAAAGAGGGACAAATGTGTCATGTTGGGAGGAGGGGGCTGGAAACATTGCCCCTCTGCTTTTGTCTCCCTGCTTCCAGCTGCCCAGGGGCCCAAGCCGCCTCCTCAATATCCTGTGTTCACATATTGTTCTGTTTTGACTCAGACAACACGGAGGGTTCCTGCCCTTCAAGTAGTAATTTTCTCAATTGTGAAGGGTACAGTCATGAAATGTCTTCCAGTGTAAAAATAAAGAAAAGATAGAAATCACCCAGCCTACTGGAGTTCTATGTGAGGTGAGGGTGATATAAGGTCCCTTGAGCTTCTGTACGGGAAAAAGGGAGGGAAGAGGAAGAAAAGCTAATCTTCAGTGAATGCAACCTTCATGTGGACTCTGTTTAGTCATTTTATCTGTGCAATTATTCAGTCATCATAATATTTACTCAAGGTTTTTTCTCTTTCTGGCCTGATGTTCTCAGGGAGCTCACAGGCTGAAGAGGTACTCAAAGTGAGAGAGTTAGTTCCTAGGCAGGTTGATAAGAAGTCCAGGGGTCCCCGAGGGGAGAGGGGTCCAGAGTTCCCAAGGAGGAGGAACGGGCAAACATCTTTTTTTTCTCTACATTCCTTAGTCTTGGTCACTTAAAACGTTTTTTGCTTTTTTTTCTTTAGGTCCAGAACTGATGATTACACAACTCAGTTTAAACTCTGTGAAAGAAAGTGCAGTTGCTCAGTCATGTCTGAGTCTTTTCGACCCCATGGACTGTAGCCTACCAGGCTCCTCTGTCCATGGGATTTTTCAGGCAAGAGTACTGGAGTGGGTTGCCATTTCCTTCTCCTGGGGATCTTCCCGACCCAGGGATCCAGCCCGGGTCTCCCGCATTGTAGGCAGATTCTTTACCATCTGAGCCACTTAAACTCTGTACTAAGGGTTATATAACAACAAAGTATCCTGCTTGAGGACAGTTTCCCCTTCCTGAAAACCTTCTGACTAATCCTGATCTCTTAGAATGTATATTATGGGAGTGGGTCTGGCAGGATCTTTCTGCTGTTAAATTCTAATCCTGTTTTCCTAAAATGTAAACTGTGGGAGTGGGTCTGGTAAAACTTTCACAAACTTGAGACATTCTTATGATTTATTGTAATGACTAATTTAAAAAGTATATCTCTCCCTTGCTAACACTAGCAAGGGGGGCACTCTCCATCCCCCTTCTGATGTCTATGTTAGAAGTTTTCTCTGACCCTTTTCCACTTTAATAAAACTCTGCTACACAAAAGCTTTGAATAGCAAAGGTCCCTGGTCCCTGGTCCTGAAGCTAAATTTTCTTCAGAGATCATGAATCTGACATCGTTCACAGTAAGCTCGACTGAATCTATAACAATCTCTTAAAAGCCAAATATAATCTTAAAATAAGCTATAAGCCCTATTAAAATAAAATAAAATTCAACTGAGTAAAATTTTAAAATCTTAGTGCCTTTATTTAAAGATTTATGAATCAGGCAGCATCCAATTTAGCAGCTAGAAACTCTGAGGAGTTGCACAAAATAAAAGATTTTTATAGACATAAGGGATCAGGAACAAGGAAGTTGTACTGGACAAAGAATCCAAGTGGTTACTGCCAGGTTATTTTCCATTAGAGACTGGGGAGGTCTCTCAGGCAGATGACTTAACTAGTGATATTCAGAAGATTCCTGGCTGACTGGCTCAAGATTTCATTTCTGGAAGGGCCAAAACTGCATTTACGTCTATTTTGCTAGCATGGTTCCTAACGAAACAATTCCTTTGGGGGCTGTTGCTTGCTTTTAACAGTCCCCTTGGGGCAGCACAAGGCTTACCATTGCTGGTTCCTCGCGAAGCACAGTGACTGGCGTGTTCATCCCCACATGCTGAGAGCACATGTGCTCTGTGCCAGGCTTGTGCTGGGGGCAGGGATCCAGCCACGACACTTCACAGTCCCTGACATTCAAGAGGAGAGGAAGACAGAAAACCACCACACTGTAAAAAGAAACGATCCTGCTGCTCCCACAGAGCTGACGCTGCGGAGGGAGACAAGGAATAAACAGAACAGCTTGTAGAAGAGTCAGCTCCGTGGAGTGAAGGGCGGGACGCGGCACAGCGGGATGGGGGGGCTGGGGCAGAGGCGGGGCGGGAAGGAGAGGAGTCCCAGGACCGAGGACTGGTGGGTGACGAGCCCCAGCGGGTGCTGACAGGGCCGGCCCTGGCGCCATGAAGGACCGAGGTGGGTAAGGGCGCAGGAGACATGGGGGAGCTGTCACTGCAGATGCACACAGGCTGTGTCTCAGGAGAGAAATACTTCAGCTGCGCTCAGGGCCACTGTCGCCTTCCCTTGTCACCCAGAGCCAGACACCGAGGATGGCCGCTAACTTCACACGCACTAGTCAGTCCTGAGCCTGCGCACCCAGCTCACTGTTCCCTCCTGAGGAATCACAGTAAAGGCCCCTGCACTGCATTCCCCTCCCTCCCTCTTCGGACAAGTCCGGTTCTTTCCCGTGTGGCCCAATGGCGTGGCCTGTCCCTTCTCTTGGGAACTCTAAGTCATCAACTCTCTTTCCAATGACAGTTGTCTCCTGATCTATTTGCCTTGTTATGCCTCAAATTTCCTATTAATGCACTATCTTTTAAATTAGCCGAGAATGACAGTACACTCTGCTCAAACTACTGCACAATTGCACTCATCTCACACGCTAGTCAAGTAATGCTCAAAATTCTCCAAGCCAGACTTCAGCAATACATGAACCATGAAATTTCCAGATGTTCAAGCTGGTTTTAGAAAAGGCACAGGAGCCAGAGATCAAATTGCCAACATCTACTGGATCATCAAAAAAGCAAAAGAGTCCCAGAAAAAATCTATTTCTGCTTTATTGACTATGCCAAAGGCTTTGACTGTGTGGATCACAACAAACTGGAAAATTCTGAAAGAGATGGGAATATCAGACCACCTGACCTGCCTCTTGAGAAACATGTAGGAAGCGACAGTTATAACTGGACATGGAACAACAGACTGGTTCCAAATAGGAAACGGAGTACATCAAGGTTGTATATTGTCACCCTGCTTATTTAACTTATATGCAGAGTACATCATGAGGAACGCTGGGCTGGAGGAAGCACAGGCTGGAATCAAGATTGCTGGGAGAAATATCAATAACCTCAGATATGCAGATGACACCACCCTTATGACAAAAAATGAAGAAGAACTAAAGAGCCTCTTGATGAAAGTGAAAGAGGAGAGTGAGAAAGTTGGCTTAAAGCTCAACATTCAGAAAACCAAGATCATGGCATCCAGTCCCACTCAATGCATAGGTCTCCAGTAATAATTCTTTCCTCAAAAGTTTTTCCTGCCCAGCCTTGTGGACTTTCACCTGTGTATGATCAGATGTCAGAGACTCAGCGGTCTCATTAGGCACTTGTAATAATTCTTTCTCTCTGAGTAGCTCTCTCTTTCTGATGCCCTGACCCACACATATCACGTTCTGCGCCTCCCTGGCTCACCTGTGTTCTCAGATCAGGACTTCGCTGGGGTGCATCTGGGTTCCCCTCCCTGTACCTGCAGCATGGAAAGTGTCTGAAGGCAGACAGCAGGGGGTTATCAGATGGCTTGTGTGTCTGTCTTCAGCCTAGGAACTTAGTCCTGCACTGCCTGCTGTCCAGGATCTGAAAACAGTTGTTTCAAGTATTTTGTTCAGCTTTCTAATTACCAGTGCTAGGTGAGGAAGTTCAGACACTGTTCCTCTTAAAGCTGGAAGTGGAAGTCACATTTTATTTTTACAGACACTCTTTGAATCAGTGATTCTAAATCAGTTAACCATATATGTTTGAAAGTATCTTTTGCTTCATTTTCTCTGTTTTGCTCTTGAAAATGTTAAAACCAAATATCAAGACACACACTAAAGCAGGTTTTGTTTTCTGTTTTTCCTAGTTGAACTTTACACCAACAAGTCCTAGGTAAGGACTTAGGAAGCTGCAATAAGTCAAGGCACCAGCAAGATCACAGGATCTGCAGTCAACAGGGATCTCAAAGGTACCAGAGATGGCCATGCCATAGGAGGTGGATGCAGCAGTAGACTTGCTAGAGAGATCACTGGACCTTAATAAAACCAGTGAGCCAACTGAAATACAGGAGGCTGAGGCCAGGTACAGCGCATTTGGTCAGTGTGAGCTGAAACATATTTAATTCTGAATTTCCAGAACCATTACCTCAAACAAAATGTTCACGTTCTTCTGGTATTCACACAGAAAGACTGCATAGAATCTTTTGCTTAGAAATTCTACTTCCATGGAAAAAAAACACCAGGAAGATTTCTTGGAGAATTTAAGAAATGTGTGGTTTTTAGGTGGAGAAAGAGGAAGTGAGTAAATGGTAAATGTGGTTCAGAAACAGAAAGGGGTCTGTGCAATCCCAGCAGCTCTCTTTGCTGGAAGGCAGGCTGTGCACTCACTGCTCCTTCCCCATTTTGCTGAGACCACTTTTATCATGTTTTAGGTAGCTCCAATGAAAACTTAAAGTACAGGGTCTTCCCTGGTGGTCCAGTGGTTAAGAATCTACGTTACAGTGCAGGGGACACCAGTTCGATCTCTAGTCCCGAGAAGATGCCACATGCCACAGAGAAATTAGGTCTGTACACCACAAATACTGAGCCCAGGCATTCTAGAGGCCAGAACTCCACAGCAAGAGAAGCCACCAAAGTGGAAAGCCCGACCACTGAAGCTAGAGCATAGGCCCTCTCATAGGCTGGATGGCATCACCGACTCGATGGACATGAGTTTGAGTGAACTCCGGGAGTTGGTGATGGACAGGGAGGCCTGGTGTGCTGTGATTCATGGGGTTGCAAAGAGTCAGACATGACTGAGCGACTGAACTGAACTGAATTGAAGCGAGATCCAATTTTTAAAATACTTTTCCTCCACTTTCCCCATGTGCTGGACATTCACTATCAATTGACAGAATATTTTATCGTTGTTCAGTCACTCATTCATGTCCAGTCTTTGCGACCCCAGGGACTGCAGCGCACCAGGCTTCCCTGTCCTTCACCACCTCCCAGAGATATATTTATACACTTCAGATGGATAGGAGGATAATCATTTGACTTCATACTTGAATTATTTCACTGAATCTGACATATTAATATGCTAGTAAGATATAAAACACTTGACTGACTTCAGCACAATAAAAAATAATTGAATCCGGTGACCATATCTTGAGACTGATTATAAACCAGCAGCCATGTTGCTGAGGAGCAGTGACACATGGGGGGACAGTTTCCGTGCTGAGAGAGAGGCTCACTGTCCTCGGGGCTTTAAGGGCTGCTTGGAAACACAGTGGAACGAGGCTCAGTGGCTGGGCCTGATCGGGGTCGCTTCCCAGGGACACGTAGGACGGAGTCCTGAGCATCCTGAGTGCCCACAAGGGGGTCTGCAGCTGCGGCCAGGGCAGCCCTCCGTGTATCAGTGGAGACGGGAGTTGCATTGTGTGTCTATGCGAGTCTGTGTAAGGTGATCTTGCATGCAGAGAAGTAAATTTGACTAAATGGCAGATGACCTCAGCTCTAATAGTAAGATTTGTTCTTAAATCAATTTTTCTCCTCTCGGCTTCTCCATCTGAAAGGAGTTCCTCTTCATGAGACCCATCCTCTTTTAATTCCATTTTTCAAAGCCTCACATTGTGTAGCTTTTTTTCAGTAAACAGCTTTCCATGTTTATTTCTCAGACAAGATAAGTGTGAGTAAAATTTTCTTATTGGGCTTTAAAGATAA
Source organism: Moschus berezovskii (assembly GCF_049115385.1). Classification (NCBI taxonomy): domain Eukaryota; kingdom Metazoa; phylum Chordata; class Mammalia; order Artiodactyla; family Moschidae; genus Moschus; species Moschus berezovskii. The sequence goes on along the minus strand of NC_142479.1, from coordinate 6,586,334 downwards.
ATACTTTTAAAATTAGAGGTTTCCAAAAGTTCTAAATTCATTCCTGTTCTCACATCAGTATCTTCAATCTTAAGCCTGTAATGAGCATTTTTTACCTGATTCCAGCACAACACTGGAGAGTGAATTGGTGATGGGACTTCACAGACCACTGGAATTTTGAACTCTCAACAGTTAGATCTCCTTTTACAGAAGCGCTAGCAGCCAATGGAACAAGGAACATATAGTGTCAGGTTACAGGGCTGACAGCAGGGAAAAGACAGTTTACTGATGGTAGAAAAGATCTGCCTTCTGACAAGCAGTCGCCTCTCAAGGTTAGGCAAGCCGGAAGTGCCTGCAGACGCAGAGACACGCACAGGGAGCCACACCCATTATCAGCGCAGCCGTCAGAAAGGGGTCGTTCCTTGGCCTGACTCGTGCTTCCTTTTTCTTTAACTCCCTGTGCTTCGGGGCTGCTCTGCTGAGTTGGACTCCCCTTTGCTTTTCCTAGATCTCCTTGGGGCCTTCTCACAACGTCGGCAGCAGGCAGGAGGCAGCGGGCCGTTGGGCAGTTCTGCTCCTGTAACGCGTCTGGCAGCCGTGCGGATGGGACAGCATGCTGAGCGTCCACCGTCCCTCTCACGGGTGTGGCTGTGCTGGGACCAGAGGTCGGAATGTGATGGGACCAGAGGTCGGAATGGGGAAGATGGAAGGGCTGCCTTTACTTTCTTTCACTCCCGGGCCAGGAGCTCTTAACCTGAGGGATTGGAGAGCCCAGAGAGACTGTGGCCGCCCTGAAGTGATGCATAAAACCTTTTGTTCAGATAAGACTAAATGCCCTGGATTCACCCCTTCAGAATATTTTATCTTTGTTCCTAGTCTGTACAGATCATGTGCTTTGAAGCACAAAACGGCTACAGGGATTTCATCACACTTCCACTGCTACCAGTTTCTAGTAAACACAGCTTTCAGAATCAAGAGAAGCTGGTGGCTGACAAGGCTTAAAAACATCCTATGAATTACCTCGAACAAAGAGCATTTGATTGTACTCTATTGGAACATTTTAAGTTCTATTAGTTTGCTTTTCACTTGTGAGCAGCTAGGTCAAATTGTTTCTAAACAAGAAAAACCAAACTTTATAAAGTCTATGTGTCTGACCAGGGTTATAGGCCACAAACTAGTTTAGGGCAGGTCCAAGGTCGACCTGAGAGTCTGTCATTACCAGAAATAAAGTAGCAAAGAGCATTTGTGACTCAAACACCAAAAGCGCTTTATTCCCGTATAATTTGGGTCAGGAAGATTCCCTAGAGAGGGAATGGCAACTCACTTCAGTATTCTTGCCTGGAGAATTCCACGGGCAGAGGAGCCTGGAGGGCTACAGTGCAAGGGGTCGCAAAGAGTCGGACACAACTGAGTGACTTTCACTTTCTTTTTTCAGTTTGGATCTACAGAGAGGTAAAGTATCATCTGTGGATATTTGTAAATGCTTCCTACAGATCCAGTTAAATGTTTTTGTGTTCTTCTGAAATTGCTCCCATGACATTGATATGGACTTCACACACTTATGGACCAAATTACTTTGCTTGCTAAGCAATGGTGGTAAAACAGTCAAAAAGCAAGCAAACAAGCCAAAGCCTGAACTATTTTTTAAACAGGCTGAAAGTGCCAGCTACTGTCCAATCTGTAGAAATGCCCAAGGAATAGAGCCACAGGAACTAGGATATTAAGCTAGGATATTAGATGGCAACCCACTCCAGTGTTCTTGCCTGGAGAATCCCAGGGATGGGGGCGCTTAGTGGGCTGCCGTCTATGGGACATGACTGAAGCGACTTAGCAGCAGCAGCAGCAGACTCACATGTAACTACACTTTCTACTTATATGCTATTTATAACGAGTTATGTAGTTATATTTATGCGCTCTCCTGAGCATTCTTAATCTTTGGTTACAGAAAGTAAGATATTGAAAATCACTGAACTGCGGCAGATAGAAGAAACAGTATCAGGCTATCATATGATTTCCACAGGTCCTGATTATCCAACACCAAAATGCCTTTAGAATTCTGGAGCAAAAATGTTCTTTGCCACTTATTCCTAGTAATGACGAGGCCCAGAGCTCCCTGAGTAGCCCCTCCTGCTGGGGACTTGACTGTATGTATTTAACATGTGTTTAAGAGATGACAGAAAACGAGAAAGCTCTAAAATGGCAAAAGCTTTCAGGTACACCAAAAAGGTGGTTTTAAATGTTGGTTTGAGTGTTTTGTTTCTAATGGAACAACCCATTATAGAACAGGCAAAAATAAGTTTAGAGACTAAAGTGTACATTTTCTTCCACTCAGAGATATTGGCAGCCAAATTAGTTTGAACATGTCTTTACTATGGACCTGGCATAAATTCAGACTTGCATAAATTCAGGTAGCTGCCTTCCAGGCTGCCTTAAGCCCAGCAAGTGCTCAGGGAGTGGTCTAGTGACTGGAGGAGGCAGACGTGTGCAGCCAGCGTTTCACCGTTTGCGCCGCTTGTGTGCTCGATCTGTCTCTAACCCTTCAGCAAATAGAAGCCCTTCCACATAGCTCATCATTTGTCTGACTCTGAAATTCATTGGTGCGGTTTTTATGATAAAGTAGTTCTGCACAATCATATCTAAAGTGTCTATTTAAATACAAGAAATATACACTGTTGTTCAAGTTCATCCTGAGTTAAGAGTACACAAAAGAACTGGATAATTTAGAGTAAAAGTAAAATTTCTCTTTCATCCCTGTCAGGGTATCTGTGGTTCATTTGTATATATCCCTCCAGCTTTTTAAAAAACATTTTCAAACATGTATATATATTTACACACAGACAATACAGTATCCTTTTAATTCAGTTAGACAAATAAGGTGTGTTGTTTTACAACTTGCTTTTGTCATGCAACAGTATGACTTTGAGGTGTCACCATTCCCTGTTTGGGGGTTTTCCAGTTGTTTTAAATAGGAATATAAACATCTTTAGAACAACATGATTCTGATACAAGCAAACTAGGTTCATCTAGCATACACATTTAGGGAAACTCAGAAATGTCTTTAGTTGCCCTGCGCATCCCACCATCTGGAAGGGAGGAGACTGCAAGCAAGGCAGTTCTCAGTAATGAACACCAGGCACCCCATTAACCCAGCCCGAAAGGAGGAGCGCGCGGCACAGACGGCTCACTGGCTGAAGGGACTGCCTTGTGGTGGCTGCGTCTCCAGCCTGGCCGGCAGCAGCCTGAGAGAATCAAGGAAAGAGGCAGTAGGAGGAGGACAGTGGAGGGCAGTAAATGGGCCTGCTGGCGGCAAAGCACAAAGCTCACAGCAGAGCCTGGGTAGGATGAGAGGGTCCGCAGGAGGAGCCGGAGGAGAGACCCCTGGAGGAGGCTCCCTCCTGCTCACCCCACCCAGAAGGTGCAGCAGGGCCGGATGGGGATCACTTCCGCTCCCCTCACTGAGACTGTGCGCTTCAGGTTGGTCTCGGGAACACACTTCTTGTTTCACTTGAGTGATTCAGTTGTGTCTCCCCTGTAATTTCAGGTTGGGGCTTCTCTGCCTGCCTTCCCCTCAGTTTTCTCTTTGGCCTCAGTCTTCATTCTTTTCTGCAAACAAAATATGGTCAGTAGGAAAAGCTGACCATGCAAAAGGCAACGGTCTGCCTCTGAGGAGTAAAATATACTCATATTGTTATACTAGCTTATTTTTATTTATTAATTTAATTTATTATAATGCTACAGAAATATATTCATTATAATGTAAATAAATATTAAATGTTATGTACTATTGTTATTTTAATATAATATTTATATATCAATGATATATGTTAATATTAATAATATATAGGCTGATTTAGTTAATGATACCCCTGATGAGAAGACTAATGAAGACTAAAGAAGTCAGAAAAAAACAGAAATGTGAAGATCTTTGAGAACTCCATGCTCACGATGTAAATGGCGAGACCTGCATGAAGGTTCTTAGCCAGGATTCCTCACAGGCTTCTCCAGGCCTCTATTATGGGGTCAACAGTGAACCAGGGAGTGAGGGTCCGGGCAAAGCCCCCAGGCCGAGGCTGGGCCGAGACCCCCGCCAGACTCCTTCCTGCTGTCACCGTGCATCACCTCCTCACTTACACTAGTGTAAACGGATGTTACAGCTTCGCCCACAGAGTGAAGGGCATGTGTTGCAGGAGAGCTGGAGTGAGCTCACTGGTGGCATACATCTTAAAACTATATAGAGAGGGAGGTGGAGGGAGGGAGACAGATAAACAGACACATGTGCCCTGGCTTTAGACTGCAGTGTGAAATTCATGATATTCAAACTGGTTAGCCTTTAGCTGTACTTTTATCAATAAGAGTCTGTATTAAACAGTGGATCAGTCACCTAAATATCATAGACTCTAAATCATCAACTAGGATTTTGAAACACTGTAGTTTTCTTTATTACCAAAATGTACTTTTGAAGCCAGTGTCCAGATCACCCAGTGTCTTCTTTGGGTGAGTGGTCACATGTTGTCGTCTTTTGTATTTTTGGTACAGCCCGTTAACAAACAGTGCTGTGAGTTTCATATGAACACCAAGAGGAACAGTTCAGCCACACATGTACATGTGTCATTTCTCCCCAAACTCCCCTCCCATCGAGCCTGCTATTAGCATTGAGTTCCGTGTGTCATGCACTGAGTCCTTGTTGATTCCTAAACAAAGGGGACACATGCTGCATCATCAGAGACCCTGTCAGAATGTTTCCCAGAGGTTAGCGAGGAGTTTCCTGGAAAACATTCAGCCCACCCCCTGTTGCCAGAGGAAGAGTGTTTATATACGGGTGTTAGTTTTGAGATAGTTTGGTGAACTGGACCAGTTCGTACAGAGATGGAAACAGCTTGTCACCATCAACCTTCCCCAGTAGGTTCAGCCTCCTCTGAATTCGCCCTGAGTCCTGATGGCAGAGCAGGCCAAGCCCCATCTGCCCTCCACCCCCAGTGCCTCCTCCCGCAGGGGCGCGGCCCGCAGGAGACGAGGGACTGACCGCTCGTCCCCTCCCTGCCACTCACCGGCCTGGACGAGCCAGCTCCCTGCTCTGGTTGAAGGAAGCCCCGGAAGAAGCGCAGCCCCGGAAGAAGCGCAGAGGGGCCCCTCCGTTCCCAGGACTGCGGGCTCATCGTGCAGGGCGGAGGGGACACAGGGGTGGGAGGAGCCTCAGCGCCAGACACTGTGGGAGCTTGTCTGCTGAACAGACTCAGGGACTGTCTGTTGGTCGTGGGATCTGAGGAACAGGGGAGATTTGGATGGACTGGGGCTAGATGGGAGAGTTTCCTATGGTCTAAAGCACAGACTGTGTCTCTCTGGGCTGAAAATATTAACTGCTGAGCACTTGCTCCCAACAAAAGTGTATTGGTTAGAGGTGTCCTGAGATGTGAGAGCTTCCTAGGGAGACTAGAGGAGATACCAGGAGGATATGACATGCCTTGTGGAGCCTGAACCACACGCCCAGCCTTCTGACCCCAGTTTTGGGAGGTAACAGTTTCTTATGCATGTCCCTGGTGGCTCAGATGGTAAAGAATATGCCTGTAAGTAGGAGACCTGGTTTCAATCTCTGAGTCGAGAAGATCCCCTGCAGAAGGAAATGACAACCCACTCCAGTATTCTTACCTGGAAAATCCCATGTAGAGAGGAGCCTGGCAAGCTACAGTCCATGGGGTCGCAGTGACATGATTGAGAGACTAATACCCTCTCAGGTAAGGGCAGCTGGTTTCCTTGGGCCTGATCAGGGAGGAGCACAGGTGAGCGTTGCTTCCGACGAGTGAAGGAGTCTTTGGGCCTAGAAAAGAAAACAGCAGTCTCAAAGGCCCTTGCTGAATCATCTAACTTCAGGGAAAACCAAACCGAACTTTAGGTCTTGCCCTGATGCTCCAGGCCGGTTGCATCTACCTTATTACCCCCTGTCCAGAGGATTTATCACCCCCTGCCCAACTACAAATGTCATCTCAACTAAAGAATACCCAAAACATCCCGCCTGACTAACGTTTCCCTTGTCGCTTCCACAAACCTCCCTTTAAATATGAAGCCTCCCGGATCCCTCTCACGCTCAGCCTGGTCGTTAGGCTGACTGCAGCCCCTCCTTGCCTAAATAAAGGCAACCTACTTCCATTGTGGCCGTCTCTGCTTTTCTGCCTCGCCTGATCTATACCTTACATCAAGCACTGTCCAAGAGAAGAGGGCAAACGGGTGCCCCTGGGGAGTCAAGACGCAGGCTGATTAGTCAGCAAGACAGCTGTGAGGGGGCGGAGTGGGCCCCCGCGGGGCCTCTCCCCACTGTTCCCGCATGCTCTGCAGTGCCAAGCTTTGGCCTGAATACGCCATAAAGAAGGACCCTTTGTATGCTATCTATTACCAGTTAACCACTAAAGGAAAGTTGCCTGTAAGCTTATACATAAAGCCCCATCTCTGGGAGCCCTGCATCCCAGGTAATACGCACCAAGCTAAAACAACTTTGTTTAGCTCACAGGAAACTTCCTGACCAGACTCACCTGTGATTCATGGCAGGGAGGCAGACATTAACACATCCCCCCTGGAGCCTAATCAGAATGAGGAAATATTTGACTTTCCTCCCCCCACCACCTTTGAGAATAAATGTAAAAGAAGCCTGAATTCTAACACAGGCAAGACTGGTCCTTGGGGGCAAGAGTCCTGGGATTCTGAATAAAGTCGCTGTTCCTTGCCCCAAGAACTCATCTCTCAATTTCTTGGCCTGTCATGAGGTAAGCAGCACAAGCTTAGACTCAGTTACAGAAGAGCTGACAGTCTTGCTCTCTTTTGGGAAGATTTCCATTTTCATTCATTTAGTCATTCATCGTGTATTTGAGTCCTGCTCAGAGCCAGGCCCTGACTAACTGATCACTCACCCTTGGAGACCCAGCTCAGACCTCACCTGGTCCACGACCCCTTTCCTGATCCCATGCTCTGCCCGCACCATTTTCTGCCTCACCCAGGACCCCTCAGGTCTTTAAGCACACTGTGATGAGCTCTCCAGCTTGTAAGCCCTGTGAGGACCTTGAACAGATGCAGAACGGGGCTCAGAAAATGTGATGATGTCCAATAATCAAATCGATGAGCTGGTCAAACACAAACCAGGCTTAGGTCATATTCACCAAAGGTCATCTTCTTCTCCCTCCTTCCAGAGCCAGAGTTTCAGGGGGACCTTTACCAGGAAACCAAGGATCTTCTCTGACACTAACCTCATCCAAAACATTAACAGTCTGGGTGGGTTTTATTTTCAATTTTGTTTCTTTTTACACTTGAAGTCACTTTGTGACTATTCCCCTGAATACTGAGTAACTGAATGATCACTTCTGTTGTGTCTGGGCCAAGAAAGCCCAATTCAGGGGTAGGATATGAGGAGGAGCAGGTCAGGGGAGTGGGGGGTGGGAAGCAGAAGAGTCAGGAGGCTCTGGCCCCTGTTCTCACTGCCCCGCCCCACCCTTTTTGTACTTAACCGTTCTGACTGTGATTACCGGGGGGTCAGTATGTCTCCTTGCTGATGGTCTGTCCTTTAGAGACAGCTATAGAGGTCACAAGACAAACCTAAGTTCTAGGGCCCCTGTGTGATCCAGAAGCAGTCATCTGTGCCTGCAGAGGGTCGGTTTCTGACCCACGGTGATGGCTCTCACAGAGTCGGGCGTGAGTTGGTGGCCGGCCCTGCTCACCGTGAGACGCTGCAGCTCTTGCTCTGCCCTGAAACCCCTCTGCAGCCTGGCTGTGTTCAGGGAACGCCTGGACAAAGCAGGCATGAGCTAGTAGGAGAGAGTGGGCACTTCAGGGGCAGAAGAGATACAGAAAAACTTGATTCCACTCTGGCCACTTCCAACTTATCCAAGCGTAATGCCACTTGTCATACACCCTGAGTGGACACGATCTCCTGGGAGCTCAGAGGACTCTCCTGAGAGCTGGGATGTGGAGCTCTGGAGGATGGGGCTGGGATAGCCCTCCACATGAGGCTGGGGCTCTGGGGCTCTGAAGCTGGGCCTGGCAGGTTTGCAGTGTAGACTGTCGGGGGTCTGGCTGAAGCTACTGGCATCTGTGGTCACACCTCCCTCAGCCATCTGACCGTTTCTGGCCGCAGCAGTTAAGCGGGGCTGGTCTGGCAGGCGTGCACCTGGGACAGGAGCTCAGCGCAGGCGGCTCCACCACCCGCCCCGCCTCGCCTCTCTCCTGGTCTCTGATTCACCGCCTCTGCACACACCCTCCCACCCCTCTAGTAGTTCTCTTCTTCTGCCGCCGTGGGGAGGCCTGTGTGGAGTCCTGGTCGGGTGGGTGGTATGGAGGGTCCCGAGAAGGGGTGTCAGGGCTGGGCTGTGTCCTCTGTGCTCGCTGGTGGCTCAGGGTCAGTGAGGCAGAGGGTCCCTGCACAGAGAGTTCTTAGTGATGTGGACTGAACGAATAACAGTGCAATAATGGTAATTTTATATTCTGTGAGTTTTTCACAATTAAAAAGAAAAGAACTCGGTTGTGTGTGTTGTGTGTGTGTATTATAATGGCCTAGAAAGGAAAATTCTTAAGTCAAACAGAGGAATGAAACATGTGCTAAACCATAGATGAGTCTCAAAGACACAGCACCAAGTGTAAGAAACCAGCCTATATGGCCCCGGTTGTACAAATCCATGAACTTTAAATATGCAGACTAGGCAAATCATTATGGATAAAAAGCACATAGACAATTTCCTAAAGCTGGGGGAAGGTGGAAAGGGCAGTGCCTGTTTAATGGGTAGTGGCTTTCTTTGTGAGGAGATGAAATGCTCTGATTTAGATCGTGGTGATAGCTGCGCAACTTTGCAGACAGATGATAAATCACTGAGTTGCACATTTTACAAAGTAAATTTTATGATATGTGAATTAGATGCCAACTTAAAAATCATGATTGATAAAGGATTTTTTTTTTTTTAAGAATTAACACAAGAAACACATCTTATCCTGAGTTTTATTTAGTTCTCACCCTTCTAACATCTGTAGGCAAACAAACATCTCGACAGAGATGAGGACTCAGATTTTCCTCCTTCAGGGACTGACTTCTCTGACTTCTTCTTCTTCATCACCAAACAGTGAGAATCCTCAGCCTCTGCAGGAGCTGTTCTCCATGTTCCTATCATCCCCTCTCCTTCTCCTTCTGCGCCCCCAGGACTGCTCTGATGGGCTTCCTCCCGCTAGCTCTCCGCCTCCTGAGTTCAGTCTGGGCTCCTCTCACCTGGGCTCCTGACCGCCCTCTGGCTGCAGCCTCTCTGCCCTCCTGTTTGCTTTCTCCCTGTGATTACTGATCTGCTTTAACTACAGTTCTGAACATGTCCATTCTCAACTCACAGCATCCGAGTGGCTCCCATCTCCCTAGGAAGGAGACTGGCATCTCTCCCTGACCCCGTCCTCTGCCAGCCCTCTCCCCCTGCCTCTACCCCACAGTCCATGCCGCCTTTGGCATCATCCAGGAGCTTAGGTGAACCCTGTGCCTTCACATCTGCCTTTTTGGTGCACTTACTCTCTCTCTGTTGCACCTACCACTGCCCCCTGGCTCTGGGTTCCTGGCTGCTAAACTGCGTTTCTCTGAGGCCTTGGCTTGAAAACCATCCGCTCTGCTGATTTTCCTCTGACTGCCTCAGGCTGTGCTGTGACTCCTTGTCCTCCGTGCCTTTTCTTGGTGAGCACCTGCCGTATGGTGGCACACATTTCTTGTCTGACGTCTCTCTTACACCCAGCGCTTCCTGAGGGCAGGAATCCAGCCTCCAGAGGTGCTCACTGCTCACCTGCACGGTGACTGAGGGCTGCGGCTCCCCCATCAGGCCTGCAGGGCCATCTGGGGCTCATCTCAGGCGCTGTCCGTGCTGTGAGGGAGCAGCTTTCACTTCAAGAAAGCCCCCGCCCTCTGGCTGCAGAGACAGGCTCTGGGAGGCGCGGCGTCAGGGGTGCGGCTCCGGCTCTACGCGAGCAATAGTCGCGGTGCGCGGACTTAGCTGCTCCCCGCCTTGTGGGGTCTTCCTAGATCGAACCTGTGTCTCCTGCGTTGTCAGGCAGATTCTTCACCACTGAGTCAGCAGGGATGCAGAGATCACACACTTCTGACATCTGCCAACTTTGTTGAGGCCCAAGAAACACCCAAGAGCGGCCGGGCCGCGCGTCTCACACACGTGGAAGCCGACGCCAGCAGAGCGCGTGGATGGTGTCCCGCGGCGCGTGGCGCAGCTCGGGCCCGGGGTCCTCACTCTCAGGACCAAGGTTTCTCCTGAGCCCACCGCGTCCTCCCCCAGGTCAGAGGAGAACACCTGGACCCACACCAGGCCTCTCAGGATCCGCGACTCTCGGGAGGAGGGTCTGAGGGTCTGCGGGTCAGACAGAGCCTTTATCAGAGGAGCTGAGAGGCGCAGGAGCTCGGCGGGCTCCCCTCCTGTGGCCCATCTGTGTCTGCTGCAGGCTCACTTTCTACTCCTCACGGTCGCCAAGAATTTTAGCTTCCCAAGGAGGTCCTTTCCATATTTTAACAATCGCAGTAAAGGGTCCTGCCTGTCATTTTATATTTTATTTGCCACCAGAGCTTTGAACAAGCAGTGACACAGTCAAGCCCTCATGTAATTGTAGACACTTCTAAGAAGAGTTCCTGCTGAGCCCTCCAAGATTAATTCAAGATAAAACTTAAAAAAAAATTCTCCTAGGCAACTGAACTACTTGAGTTGTGACATAAAATCATTTGCTTTCATCTAGTTTATTCATTGTGAATAGCACGCCAAAATAATAGTTTAAAAGTCATAATGGTCTTTTTGCCTTTATTTCTGAAGGTCTTTGCTGGTGGGCCCCATTTGTCTGAGGAGATTGGTATATGAACATGACACAACGTCATTTCCGGTCTGATGAAAGTTGTCATCTTCCTCTTCTCTGCAAGGGAAACGCCACCGTGGCTCACACTTCAGCTGTTTTACACTGTCTGGCATGAAGGTCATAAAAGCCCCTATGCTGTACTCATCATAAGTGTAACTGGACCCCTTAGCTCCACCCTCAGGAGCATTAACACCTTGCTACTGGAAGTGCAGCCCAGGGATCTGCATGAGTTGGCATTTCCTGGGAGCTTGTGAGAAATGCAGAACCCCATGCCTAACCCATCTGCTGCATTCAAGGCCGTAAGTATCCTTTACATTACTGAGAGGAAGGGAAGACTGCAGACCCTGATGCAAAGCTCATTGCTTTATCTCTCTCCGCAATTGTGAGAGCACATATCGTCCTTCCACCTTTTTCGTTTTTTTTAGTTGATGCATAGTTGACATATCCCTTCATATTCATTTTGGGTGTGCAACATAATGATTCACTCTTTGTGTATATTGTGAAATGATCCCCATGAGAAGTCCATCTCACGTCCATCATCACATTGTTCCATCTTCTGTGTGTGATGAGGACCTTTCAGACCCACGCTTTTAGCAACTTTCAAATATACAAGATAATTTAAAAAAATGGTATTATTAGCTATTGGTGCCATGCTGCACATGATGATCTTTTCTGTAATTGGAACTTTGTACCTTTTGACCACCCTCACCTACTTCACACACCCCCACAGCCCACCTTCTGCAACCGCCAGTCTGTGCCCTGTGTTGATGACCTTGGCGCTTTGTTTTTATTTATTTATTTTTTAAGATGCCACGCGTGAGTGAGATCGCCCTTTTTCTGTGCACTTGTACTAGTGCAGGTCTTAGTAGTTCCTGGGTCTGTTACCCTCTCAACATTCCGTGCTGAGTCTTCAGTTGCTCTGTGAGAATGATCATTCTGTGGATGGTAAACTCAGTGAAATGAGAATGTGATCTCCTCCCACCGCCTGTCATGGGGCAGATTCTCCCAGCCCTGGTGTGTGGCTCTGGGGCACTTACACTCCACATCAGTACAGTGTGTGGCCATTCAGTAGTGACTCTCTTTTCAACAATCGTGATAATGGGCATCACCTTTGATAAGTGCTTCATTAATTAGAGCAAATGCTGTTTGGAAACACAAGTCCAGACTTGAATCTCTCCCTTTGAAATATCAAATATCTGGCAGGAAATCAACTCCCTTAGGAGACTTCCCCCAGATTTTAGTCACAGAGTCTGCAAACCATGAAAACTTCACATGTTCTATAAGCCTTTACAGAAGGTTGCTTTTACATTAATTAAACCACAGGAGTGGGTTTGAACCTGACCTAATCCTAGGTGATGCAGAACTGACTTCTGTAACTCAGGGAACATTAATTGTGCTCTTGGAATCTATGGACAGATAGGAATGAGAATTCACTCATATAAAAAGCCACAAGGAAAGATCTTAACCCTTTCTCAAATTTTAATTGCAGGTATGGCTGGCAGAGTTTTGCCCTGTATACTCCCCATTTCAGAGATTGCTGAAAGCTTTGAATAAAGTGAAATTCCCATGGGGAGGATCCCTTGTGTTTCTAGAGTACAAGTTTCAACCTGTTGATTAGTCCCCCCCAGAGGGACCTGGGGTGAGGGAATTAAAGAACAGTTGATCATCAATCACTTTCCAGTGTCACTACTTACCAGAAGATAAAAACTGCCATAAGTTAACTTCTCCATTGTCCAAGCATGGCTAGTTCCTAGACCTTCAGAGATAACACTCAGTTCTTTGGCTACAGTACTTTAGTACCCAGGATACTATGTGGCCAAGTGCATGACTATGTGATTTTGGTGGCTATTCTCTGAACTGTGTGACTGAAGAAAGATCACAGAAATTGTGTAGATTATTTTCTGTGTGTACCAAGCACCTGTCACTTTGAACTCTTTTATCCACAGCCTAATCCTGAATCTCAAGTTCAGTACAACGAATGTTCCACCAAATATCTAGGAGCAAATGAAACAGGCTGGGGTAAGCCTAAAATTAATACATGTCAGAGCTGATGAACGTTAGAGATTACCTAGTCCAGTCTTCAAATCCTCCGAAGATGTGTGGCATCTCCAGATCATCGCAGAGCCAGGCCCTTTCCAGCACACCCCTGTCACTCATCCTTCAATCACCCATTCAATAGTGACTGAGAATCAACTCGTGTCAGGTGCCAGAAAAGAACCATGAGCAAGATATAGCCCTGCTCTCACAAAGTTTTCAGTCCAGCAGGAAATTACATAAGAACTGACAATCCGATGAATGTTACAGAGGGTGAATACAGTTGCTCTGGGAGAGGATGGAAGGGTTAGGGAAGACTCCCCTTGACAACGGGTACTGACCACGAAGATGAAATGATGGGGAGCTGGTGGAACAGGGGTAGGGAGAGGAGCTCCCCAGGGAGGAGGAGCAGCATATATAAAGCCTTGACTCAGGGGGAAACATATGGTGCCAGGCACTAAAAGAAGTCCAGGATGGCAGGGAGATTAGAATGAAGAGAAACACAGGGGTCACTCATGGAAGGTCCTCAAATCTTGGGCCTGGTGGTAGTAAGAAACTACTGAAACTTTTAAGGAGGATTTGGGTTGTTTGCTTTTTTTTTTTTAAGTAACATTTTCTGCTTTAGGAAGGATAGGTTGGAAGGAATACAGAGAGACCCTTTGGGGGCATGGGGTAGGCAGACATGGAAAATTTGACAAATCAAGGCAGAAAAGGGTGGGAGATTCAATTAAGGGGTGACATTTGAGACAGAAAGTAGAGTAAACATCACTCTGAGAACTCGATTCAGCTTGACCATTCTCCTGAGAGGTTTTCCTGGTGGCTCAGATGGTAAAGAATCCACCTGCAATGAGGGAGACCTGGGTTTGATCCCTGAGTTGGGAAGATCTCCTGGAGGAGGAAATGATAACCCACTCCAGTATTCTTGCCTGAAAATTTCCATGGACAGAGGAGCCTGGTGGGTTACAGTCCATGGGGTCACAAAGAGACACAACTTAGCAACTGAGTAGCAACTGAGTGCACAGGCACAGTGTTCATTCTGAGATTACTGAGAGCAATGGAACCAGTTTCACACCCACCTACAGGAGATTTGTTTCAAGGAGCAAAATTCACAATGCAACTGTTTCTAAAGCATAGCTCTCAGCATATATATATATATATATATATATTTAAAAAAAAACAAAACCTACCATATTTTGAGAGCGGAGGTGGGCAAACTTCTGTTAAGATGCAAAGAGTAGATATTTTAGCTTTGCCATGTGACATCTGCTGCATCTACTCAGTTCAGCCCTTGTATCCAAGAAGAATGGCAGATAAAAGGCACATGAAAGAGCCCGTCTCAAGAAAACACTACTTACAGACAATGAAATCTGGATGAATATGAGTATAATGAATATAATTTTCATGCTGCAAATATTATCTTTGAGAATTGTTTTCAATCATTTAAAGATATAAAAACCATTTTTAGCTTTCAGGCCCTACCAGCACAATCTGGGAGTGGAATTTGGCCCAGGGGATGCAATGGCCTATTCTATCCATTTGTAGTGGAATCTCCCACCCGTAGGGACCACCATTCCAAAACAGAGTGATTGTGCTATGTGCTGTAACTATGAAACCTATACTCAAAAAACAAAACCCAAATTACCAAAAATTGACTGAGGTGTGAGGGGTTCAAGTCCCCCCCGCATGGATGCTCCCCCCCACCCCCTGTTCATGCGTGGCCGCCTTGTTACTGCCAAAATCTCGCCTTTCTCTGCCCACCAATGCCAAATTAAAAAATATGGAGATGGAATTTCGGAGGAAGTAGACGGCTTTACTGCTCAACTGGCTAAGGGGAGCACACAGCAGGCTAGCACCCCTGTTCCCCTCCTGGGGGACCTGAGAGACTGTGTACAGCCTGGGTCTCCTGGGTCTGTCAGCTACCACCTTCCTTCCGAAATGCAAACAGCTCTAAGGGGTGACTTGCTACAAGAGGGTGCGCAGAGAGCAAAAGTGTGGCACCGGATGGAACTTACGTGGAATGAGGGGGCTTCTGGTCACAGACACTGCAGGGCAGCAACACTTCAAGCGAAACCAGGAGTGATTGGCTCTGCGACTACCGGTCACGTTTCCTCTCTAGTCTCTTCTCAGTTTGCTTTCCTTGTTGTCAGGAGAGGAAACACTTCATTTCCATTTTTGCTGCAACAACCTCATCTGTGCGTCCCCAGACTCGAGCAAGGAATGAAGCTGTCCTGTCCGGTACCCCTTTCTTGCTGTGCCCTGGCGCCCATCGAGTTTTGAGCAGCAGTTACTTGCTGGGCACAGTTCCTCACCCATCAAGTTGTCAGTACCTACTGAGGCTCCCAGAGGGACAGAAGCCGCCTTTCCAGCCCCTGCCCTGGAACTGGAGTCCAGCCCTGAGAGGCTGACTCTGACGGCTGACGACCAGCCGAGTCGGGCAGCGTGCTGTGTTCCGCGCACCCACAGGTGACTCAGACCTGCCCTTCAGGCTTACCGCGTTTCAAATCACCAACCGTCTTATTTTCGCCAGGGAAAGAACGCCTTCCACAAAACATTTATAAAGAACCTTTCTTTCTCCCTGGGTGGGAAATCTGGGTTCTTTCACACCAGAGTCATGGATCAAAGAAGCGGCGCGCATGCAGTTGACCCCAAGTCGTAGTTTGGAGACTGCCCCTGCACTCCTCGGGCAGACGGCGAGGCCGCCTTGCGCGGTGTCCCCTGGCCCTCGGGCTGCAGACGGGGCGGCCGGCGGAGCCAGAAGCCGAGGCGGCCCCGTGTCCCCCTCCGGCGGCGCCTCCGGCGGCCGCATCTCCTTGGCTGGGGCTGCCGCTCGGCCGGCCGCTCCGGGAAGCCGCGCCCGCGGGGCAGGCGACGCGCACGGAGGGCCCGGGGCCGGGCGGGACCCGGGGTCCCGTCCCCGCAGGAGCTCCGGGCCCCTGGCCGCCGCTGGAACCCGGGAGCCGGGTGCGCCCGGAGAAGCCGGGAGGCGGCGAGGAGAGAGCGGGGCGGTCTCCGAGCTCCGCAGGCGGTTCCGATCTCCCGTGGGCCGGGGAGGAGGAGGACCCGGGGGCCCCGCCGGCGGAGCAGCGGCCCCTCCGCCGGGCTAAGGGCTTCCGACTGACCGGGCTCAGCCCCGCGGGGAGAACCTGCACCCGCTCCCCGCACGCGGCCACCGACGGGGCCGCGCGTGCCCGCCCGCTCGCCTCCCCGGGCCCGACCCGGGGCCTCCTGCCGCCGTGGGAACGTGCGAGCGGAGGACCGGGAGGAGGGGCGCGCGGCACACCCGAGCTCGGTGGCGGGGCCAGGGCTCAGGCGTGCGGGTGCCCGGGCCGCCCCCAGCAGAGGACCCGAGCGGGAAGCTCCGGGGCTGGGGAGCACCGAGGGGCGAGGCGGGAGGAGTCTCCGGGGCTCCGGGCTCAGCGGCCGTTCTCTGTTTTCCATGTGCTCCTCCTTCATCTCTGCGGTCCGATCCGCCCTCCGCAGTCCTGCCACGCTGCTGTTAAGACGTTGTGCTTTTGTGTTGAATGGACGCTCTAGATCAGGACGTCACGGGGTAACCAGGAGTTAAAGAGGGTGGGGCACTTGCACAAATAGGTGGCGAGAAGACGCGGCCTCAGGCACCCCCACACCCGCAGCGGCAGCCTGCCCACCCACCCCTCATGTCTGCGGCGCCTCCTGCCTGACCCCCGCAGAGGCCCAGCTGTCCTGTGGATTCTGTGCCTGTGTTCTCCGTGGCCTCTCCCGGCTCAGCCCTGTCTGTGCAGACCCCACCCAACCTCCGCGACCTCATGCTTCAGGAAACGACCCTGACAGGTGTCACCCAAATACAGTCTGATCGCTGTTTCTCGCTGGTGAAAAATGAGGAAAGCATTCTTCTAGGCCTGTTTATTGTGACCCACTTTATGACCCAATTGTTTTATTACCTGTATATCATATTTTAGTAGTTGATTATACTCTTAGCTGTTGTGAAGGTACTTTGCAATTGTTTAAAGTAATTTTCTTTCAAGTTGTGTAGAAAGAGCACTGTCATCAACAGTTCCCCTCCCCTCAAAGATGTCCGGGTCCTAATCCCCAGAACCTGTGACTATTAACTCATATGGCAAAAGGGATTTGTGTGGGTGAGGTTAAAGAAAGGATCTACACCTGGGGAGGCCCTTCTGGGTTACTGGTGTGGGTGCAATGTAGTCCCAAGAGTCCTCAGAAGTCAGAGAGGGAGTTAGGAGGGTCACCGTTGGTGAAGGAGACGTGAGGACATGAGACACAGAGGGACTGAAGTGGCTGCTGGGCCCACAACCGAGCAGTGCAGTGAACCCTAGAAAAAACAGGCCCTCAGATCCTCCAGAAGGAACCCAGCCCCGCTGACACCTCGATGTCCCCACAGCGAGATCCATATTGGACTTCTCCAGACAGATGAGAAAGTGAACTTGTGCTCATTTGTTATACCAGCAGTAAGAAAGGAATACAGGTAGGGAAATGTATCTTTTTAAAAAATACATGGGTCCCTACTGGTAGGAAGAATTTCTTTAAAATTTAAAATGTTTTCTTTAAAAAATGTATCCTTTTAAAGATACATGGCTCCTCTACTTGTAGGAAGAATTTCTTTGTATCAGGGAGTTAGAATGAGGAAAGGTAATTCGATAATATGTATCCTCTGAAAAGCAATTCAGAAGCCACTCTCCTGAGAAAGAGGGAAGGGAAGATGTGTGTAGATATGAAAGGCCCTCCCTGGGGGCAGGAAGGGACTTTGGGCAGAGGAGCCTCCGGGAAACAGGTGGGAGGGCTGTGTGCTCACAATCTTACTTAGATCTGGAGATGCTCTGGAGACAGCTGAGCTGAGAGAGGGTGATCCCCAAGGGGGCTCCTGAGGCCTTGAACCTGCATCTTGACCACCAGGTGAGCACCGTCCCTCAAAGATGAGCATCCAGAAGCAGGGGGCGGAAGAGTGACCGGGGGGTGGGGGTGGGAAATGACCTTATATCACAACGTGTCCCATGTAAACTTTTTTTTTTTTCATCTTTCTCTCCCTTCTGATACCTAGTTGAAAGTGACAGCAATATGTTATCAAATGCTTAGGTAAGAAGCCAGTCATTCTCAGTCCCCAAGGCTGAAGTAAACTGTGCTTGTGTGAGTCAGAGCCCATGCATTTAGAAACAGGGGTGCTGGTCGAATGGACATTAGCAGGCTCTGAGTCACACGAACATCCACATCCTATCGTTACCCCTGTCCACTTGTGTGATTCTGGACAGGACGCCTAACATCTTCAATCACCTGTTTCTTTACTTCTAGAGTAGAAATGACAATCCTGTTGCTTCATAGAGCTGTGTGGAAAATTACATGAGATGAGACATGTATTGGCACTTATATGAGGGTCGCTCAGTTCAGTCCAGTCACGCAGTCATGGCCAGCTCCCTGTGGCCCCATGCACGCCAGGCCGCCCTGTCCCTCACCAGCTCCTGGAGCTCACTCAGACTCATGCCATCAAGGCGGTGATGCTGTTGAGCCATCTCATCCTCTGTCATCCCCTTCTCCGGCCTTCAATCTTTCCCAGCAGCAGGGTCTTTTCCAATGAGTCAGCCCTTCACATCTGTGAGGGTAGCTAACATAGTGAGGGTAGCTAGCAATCCCCCCAAATCCCAGGGAATGACTAGTGATACTGAGCACAGGGTGATCATGCTTAGCATCCTCTGATTTCTGGTCCTGCTTTGGATTCTTTCCATCTCTCTGGCCTGTTTCTACCTCTGCACCCCCCTGATCCAAAAAGACCTTATTCCTCTCTGCTTTAAAAATCTACTTTACACTGTGCAAGTTTGGAGGAGTCGGTGAGAAGCAGTCTTTCTCTGGGCCCACTCTGAGCCCTTTGAGTTCAGGAAACAAGGTTCTGAGGCAGCTGACAAAACTCAGACTTTGGTACTTTTAGAAACCCAGCCAAGATTACAGAGCAAGTGAAAGCGACCAAGATTCAAATGCAGATAAGCCCTGTCCCTGGGCCTCAGACCCACCGGAGGTCCACTTACCATTCTACTCAGATGGCCTCAGCAATTGCTTTCATGTTTCTTTTGAAGTGACTTTGTAGATTTCTTGGGCTTCCCTGGAGGCTCAGCTGTGATAAATCTGCCTGCAGTGCAGGAGATTTGGGTTCCATCCCTGAGACAAGAAAATCCCCTGGAGAAGGAAATGGCAACCCACTTCAGTATTCTTGCCTGGAAAATCCATGGACAGAGGAGCCTGGTGGGTTCCATGGGTTCACAAAGAGTCAGACACAACTTAGTGATGAAACCACCAACACATTATTATCAAAGCAATCTATATTTTATTGTAGCAAACTTTGAAAAATATTGGTAACTATGACAGATGATATTTGAATTTACCTGTGTACAATTCAGGAAATCTACCTATCAGAGATGATCTTACTTCATATTTTGGCTTATTTCCTTTCCAATTTAAACATTTCCATGGTGTAAAATTACTATACTTTGTTTAACCAAATCCTTATGTTGAGAATAAAGATTATTTCTCATTTTAGAGTACATATTCTAATAGTCAAAATATTTACCTAATTAATTGGTATAAATTCCCAGAAATGAGACTTAAAATTTCCATGCCAAATATAAATCACTTTTACAGCTTTTTGATCTGTATGTACTGTCAAAGGATCAAACAAGGAATGGTGAATACTTAGATCTGCTAAGGATGATAGCTACAATCTTTGTTAAATGTGTATGCTGTTATTTTATGAGGTTCTTGTCTCTTAATAGAAGACAAAACAATATCTCAGCCTTAATTTGTTGAGGGAAGTTGATTTTTTTTTCCTGTCTTCTAACAAGCATTTGTATTTCTTTATATGAACATTTCAGTTTATGGATCTTGCCAAACTTTTTGCTAGACTGCTAGAATCGTTGTTTTATTACACACTTACAGGAGCTATGTATTGGTAATGTCAAACTTTTGTCAAATGTATTATAGTTTTGAGTTTGTAATTTTCCTTTTTTTTTTTTTGACGTGTAAGTGTTTAGCAATGTTGTAGTAAAACCCACGAAGACTTTCCTATGTAGTTTGGCATTCAATGTAATGCTTATGTATTAGTTTGCTGGGGCTGCCATGACAAAATAGCATATCCTCAGAAGCTTGAGCAATAGATATTTGTTTTCTTGCAGCTCCAGAGGCTGGACAACCACGATCGTAGTGGGGCTGGGGTTGACTCTGCCGGGGACTTGCTCCTTGACTTGCAGCCAACCACTTTCCCTGGGTCCTCACTCGCCCCGTCCTCTGTGTGCACCCCTCCCCAAGGTTTCTTGCTGTGTTCAATGTCCTTTTCACAGATGGACAAGGGTCATACTGGATTAGGGCACAACTTGAAGGCCTCAATTTGTTTATCTCTTTAAAAACTCTGCAGATACAGTCACATTCTGAGTCTCTGCAGGTTAGAACGTCAACACATCTACCTGGGGGGACACAACCCAGTCCTTCAGAGTTTATCAAGGTCTTCCCATCTCAAGATTACATACATATTTATACTTTACTCTTAAGGTTTGTGGTATCAAATTTTATATTAAATGCCACTTGGAATTTATTTTGATGTGTGGCACAAATCTTACTGAGAAATAGGTTATACAAAAAAAGGCTTGTAGGTAATTTAAGCAAATAATTTGGAGAATAATAGTAAAGCAATTTCTCATGTTCTCAACACACACTCTCATTTAAAAAGATTCTAAGTTTTCTGTATATCTCAATTCTATGTCATTCCCCACCTTTTATTTGAGATTTAAACATGCATATGAGTTCCTAAGCAGTACACAGGCTTTTCTTCTTTTGTCCCTTTATGTAAGTAGAATCACAGTGATTATCCTTTTGTGACATAATATTTATTTTGTGTGTGGTGTCAGTTTCTGAGGTTCATTCATCCGTATGCATGCCATTGCATTACTTTTACTGCTATATAGTAGTCCATACTTTAAATGTACCAAATCTATCCATTCTATTGTTGCTGGGTGTTGGAGCTGTTTACAGCTCTTTGCTGTTAAGACTATCATTCACTTGTATCTACCTTATGAGCTGGGTAGGAATTAATTAAACTGAGGGTGTGCACTTGTCCAGCTGTGCTGTCATGACAGTGGGCATTCCAGTTAAGGAGGCATGACAGCTTCTTCTGTTCCACATCTGAGCCAACCTTTTCACAGTCACTCGTAAAATGTTTGCTCAACTGTGAGGTATAAGACGGTGTTTTGTTGAAATTTTAATTAGTATTTAGTCTATCACAAATGAAATGGATCACATTTTAAATGTTCATTGGACTTCCATGTTTCACCTTCCACGCAATGCCTGTTGATGTGTTTTTGACATCTGCTTTAAAAAAATATGTATTATGAAAGATCTTTACACTTGTTGCGCATGTCACTTCCAGCTCCCTGGCTTTTGCTTTCCCCATTTTCTGGTGTCTTTTGATGAGCAGCAGTTGTTCCTTGTAACAAGGTCATATTTATCCATCTTTTGTTCACCCGTTCATTTGGCTTTTTAAAGAAGTTCTTCATCCCTCAGACATTATAATAGCATTCTGTTAGGTATGCTCCAAAACGTTTCATGTTTTTTGTCTTTCACACTTAATGTTTAATGTATTAATACCTTCAATTTAAGTTTCAATTTACCTGCAGTTTATATTCATGCCTTGTCTCTGAAGAAAACAGCTTCTTTTCCAGCAAAGCCTGTGGAGAGCAGATACCCTACTCTCTCCCCACATCTCCCTTCACCCACAGCCCCATCCCTAGAGGCTGTCAGAGATGCAGGAGATAAAAGAGCGAGAGAGCAGGAAAAGCAGAGGCGAAGGACGGAGCTGCTGCTTTCCATGTGTGGTGTGGAAGCTCTCCCCCAGGAGGAGCATTTAGGTGAAGGCCCGAAGCCAGTGAAGGGGTGAGATATGTCGCTGGAAGAGAAGCTTGTTTCAGGGGGATCACAGAGAAAAGGGAACTGCTCTGTGCCTGGAGGGGCCTGGGGATTTCAACAACCGCCCAGGGCACTCTGTGGCCCGAGCCCCTGGGAGAAGCTGGGAATGAGGCTCATCTGCACAAATGTTCTTGCTCTTCACACTCGCTGCCCCCACCTCCAGGTGAAAAAGTCTCACTTTAAAGACTCACTGGAACCTCCATTCCCCTATGAGGCTGTCAGGGCTTCCAGGCTCCTTGGCGGAGCGAGTGGACTCTCCACTGCCCTGTGATGGGGGTTACTTTCTGCATTACCCGCAGAGAATGAGCTTCTCAAAGAGAGAGTTTGCTCTTTATCACTAGTGATAAAAATGTCCAATAAACATTGGATGAATTTATCAATGAATCCAAGAAGGAATGATGCTAACATTTTCTTCCATCTTCACAGTGGCCCATTAGAAACTGGTTATAGTAGGAACCCTGGGCTTCTGTTAGAAAGAATCTAGTAATGGTTAGGTCAGTCTTTCACCTTGTAGGTAGGTCCTAGGAATGAGACTCAGGTCAAAGCTTCCCGCCCTCTCCCCTCACTGAGAGCTGGTGACTGGTCAGCCCTTCTCTCTGTGTTCTGCCCAGTGGGTGTCAAGGTCTGCAGGCTCCATAGGCTGACCTTCCACCTGGCTTGACTCTCCGTGGCCATCCCAGATTCACAAGTGCCCACCTGGTACAGGGACCAAGAAGCTGATGTCATTATCTGCTGTGAGTCACAGCCCTGGGACCCTGACTGCTTTACGTTTGCTTCTGGCGACAAGGGCGTCCACCTGTCCCTGAACAGAGGGGCTGGCCACGCTGCCCTGGTCAGTTTCCTGCACAGGCAGACTTCTGTCATTTCACCTTGACTCTGCCTGTCCCTTTGCCTTATTGGGATGTCCTGCATGTCACAGCCACTCTTGTTCTTCACCCTGAATGAGGAAGTAGGTAAGTTCTTATGACTCCGAGAATCTCCGGGTGGTGAGTTATGTGGCCAGCCCTGGCCTTAGCACCCCAGGATGTTCAACTACCTAGCCCTACTGCATTCGTTCTGCCTGAGAGAGAGGAGGAGAGGGTGGACTTGGGGTGGGTCTTGAAGGTATTTACTGAGTCAGAGATGCTGAGAGCAGATCTGGTTTTCCTGATGGGGAGTCTGAATCATCATTGAAAGATGGCAACTTTCCCTACAGTCTGGGGCTCAGGAAGCCCAGCCAGCCTGCAGGCCCTCTGTTGCCCCTGGGTGAGCCCTGCAGATATCTGCTCCGGGGTCCATGGGCTGCTCTCCTCTAGGGGTTTTCTGCTGGTTTTGCTTCATTGCTACCCTCACGTCTCCTTGGACTATTCAGCAGAAGTGATGTGTGCCTGTTCCCTGAGACACTGAACACACTAGGAATTCCTCCTTTAATGTGACCTGGAGTTTTGTAAGTATTCTAAATATCTAACAGAATCAGGTACAAAATGTCAGAAGAAGAATGAAAATAAAGAGAAATGAAATGTCATTCTTTTTTTTTTAGCTGGACTCAGTCTTAAAAATGTAACTGCTACTGCTAAGTCGCTTCAGTCATGTCGGACTCTGTGCGACCCCGTAGACGGCAGCCCACTAGGCTCCACCATCCCTGGGATTCTCCAGGCAAGAACACTGGAGTGGGTTGCCATTTCCTTCTCCAATGTGTGAAAGTGAAAAGTAAAAGTGAAGTCGCTCAGTCGTGTCCGACTAGTAGCGACCCCATGGACTGCAGCCCACCAGGCTCCTCTGTCCATGCGATTCTCCAGGCAAGAGTACTGGAGTGGCCTGCCATTGCCTTCTCCGAAAAATGTAACTACTTGATGCATTTCTGTTGGCTGCACTGGCCGTCACTGCTGCGCCCTGACTTTCTGTGGCGCGGCCTGCAGAGGCCGCTCTTCACGGCGATACCCGGCTGCTCGCTGTGGCGCCTCCCTCGTCGTGGAGTGCCTGCTCCAGGGTGTGCACCCTTCAGTAGTCGGGGTGCACAGGCTTCGTTGCTCTGTGGCGAGTGGGAGCTTCCCAGACCAGAGATCAAACATGTGTCCCTGCCTTGGCAGGTGGATTCTCAACCACTGCACCTCTAGGGAAGCCCCTGGACTCAATCTTTCTGAAAGAACTGAATTTAGTTTCAAAAGGGAAGTTTAGCAGTGGCAAACGAGGCCAACGGTGGTTGGGGAATCTTTCAAGGACTGCTCTAAAGGAAGTCCTAGCATGGCTGGAAAGAGCACCCATGGTAAGACAAATAAAGAAACCAGACCCAGAATTAGAGCTGCTGGGGGCAGAACGGGGCAGTGCTGGGCCTCTGGACACCCTCTTCTCTTTCACATCAGCTGCTGCCCACAGACATCACGCAGGACACTAACCCCTTGGGGAGGGGGCTCGGCAGGAGATCAGCTGGGGAGGGAACCCAAGGTTTCTGACCATATTGGGGGCAGCTTCTCATTCTCCTGGGGCCACTAGATTATCTGAGGTCTTCATTTTGAGGGCTGAACTTATGGCTGATGCCTGAGCTCTCTTATGAAGACAACGGAATAGGTGGGACTTGCACTCAGAGGAAGCGCACTCTTCTGGGAAAATGGGAAACCTGGAGATGAACAGGGTGAAATAGAAAAAAAAAAAAAGATTATATTTCTTATCTTTTTAGAAGATGAAGAACATCAACTAAATGTCAGAATATGCTTTGAGTGGGCACATAAATTTGTTCAATGAAGAATGTAATTAATTTTTCTTCCTTATAGACAAATACTTTTCTACACAAAAATGATGAAATGAAGAAAGTTTCTGCCAATAATATTAGGGCAGAAATCCAGGTAGTATTTCACCAGTGTCTCTGCAGGTGTCAACTAAATTTCACCCCAAATTAAACTTCACTCCGTATTTGATGAGTGTGTCTGCCCTGTGGGTCTGTGACACCCACTGGGGGACTCATGATGTATGTGCTTCTGCTTCTTTCCTGTGCAAGGTGTTTAAGAGCTTATCTGTGCAACCAGAGTGCCTGACCTTCCACCAAGACATGACCCCTTAGGTTGTTTCACCCACCATTGAAAAGGTTCACAGTAGCTTGGCCACATATCTGAGGCCATGACAGAACTAAGATTATGGCTCCAAACTTGCCTGATTCCCACATGGCAGAGAGTCAAGATGACTGAAGGCAGTTGCATCCAGAGGGTCAGGGGGAGGGCACAGCAGGAAGGATGGGGGACTCTAAACCACTTCAGTGGGTATTGGATAACAAAGCCTGATGCATTTGATCAAGAATTAGTTATGGAAATGTTTGAGAGTGGTGTTTGTTCTGTGTAACCAAGATTCCCCAAGTTATCACTGTGAGGGTTTCCTGGGATTTGGTGTAAATCTCAGGAATTGAATATTGATTAAATAACTCTGAACGAGTAGGTCTATTCAGAGTGTAACAGCTCATGATTTTCATTTTCTTTCTGTGCAAAGTGGAAATATAACTACTTTGTTGATGTGGGGAGTAGCCCATAGTGTTTTACCTTTGACCCCAGAGAGAGGAGGGTTCATCATATCTGCATGCTCGTGGTTTGGTAGGAGGAGTCCCCCACCCCCAGGTGAGTGGTTGGGGACTCATGCCTGGGGTATCTAGCACGGCTTTAGAGGCTTGGATCTCATGACTGCTTTCTATCTCCTCAGCTTTATCTGGTCAGTTTCAACTGTCCTTCATGAGGATGCAGAGGAGGACAGTGGTGACTGAGTCTTGACATTGAAACAATGAGAGACTTGCTCCAGCTTCTGGTTTGATCTGTGTCTTGCCAAATTGTCCAGTTTCTCATTTCGGCCTATATCTTCTAACACCACCAGGAAATAGTAATGCCAGTAACATCTACCACTCTTTTAGGTGTGTGGCCACTCAGAGCCTGACATGGAAACAGCCTCTTTCTGTCAGTCACACCCACTCATGACAGCATCTGTAAAGGTTGTGACTTCAGAGGACTGATGGGAGAGGTTTCCATTAAAAGAAAAAAAGCAACCCTCAGGCTCATTGGAGAAAACCCCCCTGATTTACCATGTGAATGGCCACAGTGGCCTCAGGTGTGTAGTGAACATAGATGACAGTGATGAGTGTGAAAGAAGTTTCCAAACCAGGAGAACAGGCATGTTGTCGGGTGAGTCCAGTGTGACAGAAGCTGGGGCAGAGGTGGGTGATGGGCAAGAAAGGGTCATGAGAAATCATTTAGTTTTCCTGATTTTTAAAAATATTAAGCTTTTATAGACTATATTTGAACACATTGGTAGCTACAAAAAAGAAAATTTGCTCGTTAACTTCTTCACAATAGCTCAGTTTCTCTCTGTGTTCTTCAACTTTGTTCAAATTTGAAGATTCAACACAATGTGTGCAGATTCTTATTTCTCAGTGGTGACTATGTATTGAGGAGAGTGGACCGAATAAAGCGCAGGGACTGGACAACAAACTTCAGACTTGGGAGCTCCAAGCCCACACTCTCCACAGTGAAATCAGTAAAACAGCCAGGGTCTGTTAGCGCAGAGGACCCGGGAAGTAGCAACAATGATCTCCTTTCTGCTCCCACCATTGACAGCCCTAGCAGGAGTCCAGCTTAGCTCCTGGGGTATGTGTGTGCCTCTACGTACATGTGTGAATGTGTGTGTGGGCCTCTATGCGTGAACATGTGTGTGTGTGAGAGAGAGTGTGAGTGTGTGTGAGTGTGTGTGTGTGCTTGTGTGCGCACATGTGTGTGAGTGTATGAGTGTGTGTGAGTGTGTGTGTGCTTCATACTCTTCCTGCCACATAAGTGAGCCTGGATGCTTCAAGTGAACAATGGCTGTGCCACACAAACAGCACAGTGGACTCTGCTCTTGTGTCTTTGGGAGCAGGGTGCACACAGAGTTAGTATAAGGAGTCCAGGTGCACACTTCCAGTTGCCCCCATGGTTCATGCCTGTTTTGCTAGGGGAATGGCCTTTCCCTGGGATATCAGCCCAGAGCTTATGGAGAGAAGGACTCCACAGGTGTATGTGAGAGCCAGCAGCTCTGGGCCTGGATGATGGGCACACCGAGTGAACTGCTTGAGGCTCCTGGTGTGGAGGCAGACTGTGGCCTTGGGCCCCCGGGCTTCAGTCAGCGTTCTGTTCGCTGGCAGCAACTCTGGGTGTCAGTGCAGCAGGGAGCCTGAGGGGATGAGAGGCCCGCTGCCTGTCCCAACACTAGTAGGGGGAGCAGAAGAGCACCTAGTGTGGCCCATCTGTGTTTCTGGCACGCTTATCTTTCTGTCCAGACACTAGGCTATAGGGAAGACTTAATTCTTGATTTTTAAAATTGCTTTAAAATTGCTATTCTAACTTCACTTTTCCACTTCATTTTTTAAAAAGACAAGTGTCTATACGTATATTTGCACCACTGGACGCGCTGAAACTTTCTGTTTTCATTTAACAGTTTGTCATCGACGTCTTTCCAAGTCAATACCTATAGATCTAAGTCATTTAAAAAAACAGCAATAAACCAAGAAGCAAACTGATTGTCTTATGTTATGTGAATACAAGGAAAATTTATTTAGCTGCTCCCCTGCTATGTTTTCTAAGTATTCTGTTATTAAGTAATCCTGATATCAACAATCTTATCATACATGTAGTTGCACAAATGTCCCCGCACGCTCCTTTTTGGTCATCTTTGTTTGGTAAAGACCAATTATGCAATTTGCTTAATTACAATTAATCAAATTGTAAAGATCAATTACGTGGTCAGGTTTTCAGTGGTTTCTTTTATGGCTTCTGAGACTTGTTTTTCTAGACTTCAGTAATGGAGAAGGCAATGGCACCCCACTCCAGTACTCTTGCCTGGAAAATCCCATGGATGAAGGAGCCTGGTGGGCTACAGTCCATAGGGTCGCTAAGAGTCAGACACGACTGAGTGGCTTCACTTTCACTTTCCACTTTCATGCATTGGAGAAGGAAATGGCAACCCACTCCAGTGTTCTTGCCTGGAGAATCCCAGGGACGGGGGAGCCTGGTGGGCTGCCCTCTATGGGGTCGCACAGAGTCGGACACGACCGAAGCGGCTTAGCAGCAGCAGCAACAACACCTCAACTCTGAAATTACAGAATAAAATATTTTCCGTGCTTGCTTTGTTTCGGTTTTACTTTCACTGTTTCAGCTTACAGTGAAAGCCCAGCCCAGTCCCCTGCAGAATCTCCCTTGTTCAGGTTGACCTGCGGCCCTGCCATCTCGCGGGAAGGGCCTCTCCTCCGCCGCAGCCTCCCGCTCTCCGCCCGCCCTCGTTTGCTGCCGTGGCCGCTCTGCGTCGCCGCGTCGCGCTGACCCGAACATGGCGCCCCCTCAGAGGCAGAGGCCCTGGGTGAGCTAGGGCGTTCGGGCGGCCGGCGCTGCTGCGCGCTGCCGGCGACGGCGCCTCGTCTCGTGGACGCTCGAACCGGTTGTCGGGCGCACCCCGGCGGCCGCTTTCAGATCGTCCCTTCTCTTTGGTTTCCTTCACCAGGGCTGCGATTCACCCTTCACCCGGCGTAGGCGAGGCAGAGCTCCAGACGACGACAGCATTGGCGGCAGTAAACCCGGTGGCGCCGAGGTTTGGGTAAGCCTGCTCCTGCTGAAGATTTTTCCTTCAAGTTTATGTGGGGCAGCTTGCTACCGCAAGCACTTGCGAGTATGCCGACGCTCGCTCGAGTCGACCAGCATCTCTCCGCGCTTCTCCATCTGTGGGGTCTCCGAGGTGGGCAGAAAGAGTCTGCCGCGCCGGAGCTCCTATGGCTCGTCGGCTGGCTTTCTGTTTCATCGCTAGGGGCGTCCCTCTCCCCTTCGCGGTCCCCAATTCCAGGATCTGGGGCTGGGCCAGCCCGCGCGGTTCAGGCTCTGAGTGCTCGTTGGCGGGCGCGTCTGGGACTCGCTTCTCGGCCTGGGAGCGTCCTGCTCCCGTTGGACTTGACCGCGCAGATTTGCGTGGCGATGCCGGACCATGTCCCTAACAGCTGGTGAGCGGTCCGGACGTTTCCTCCGCCCGCGGGGATCGCATGAGTTAACCGCTCGCGGCCGGGCGTGGCGATCGTCCGAGGCCTGGCTGCGTTTTCACGAGGGCCGCCTGTGGTCCCTTCTGTTCACCTTGCGTGTTCGGCAGTTGTGCGGACCTCACACACGGGTCTCTCACCGCGGGTGGCAACACGGAATGTCGCCGCCGAACAAGGACATCTACTGCCCGGGCTCGGTGGTCAGACGCACCAAATATTTGAAACACAGAAAGCGGCCAGGGCCGTCTGGTGAGGGTCCGGGGGAGACACGGGTCTTTAGTGTTTGATAAGTCTCTGAACTCTTGGACGTCAGCACACGGGGAGAGAGAACAACCTGCGATGGACTTGGAGGGAACGAGTGCGGAGCGGAGGTGCTGTGCCTTCTGCACCATGTGATCTGGATCTCTCCCATTCGTCATAACCAGGCAATGACCGCCGAAAAGTCGACCAGAGGGCCAGACAGGTTTCAGCTTTGAAATTGGCTATAGTGTGAGTTTTAGCAGGTGAAGAATGCTGAAATCTGTAATAATGAAACAATGTTTTCATTGTTACTCGACGTTACTGTAATTATCACCGTCGTCTGTAATTAATGATAAAATTTACCCACAGAATAGCTAGCTGATTAGTTGAAGATGACCAAGGAAGAATTTCAGTATGTCTATTGATGCTAAAGCTGAAACTCCAATACTTTGGCCACCTCATGCGAAGAGGTGACACTGGAAAAGACTCTGATGCTGGGAAGGATTGGGGTCGGGAGGAGAAGGGGACGACAGAGAATGAGATGATTGGATGGCATCACCGACTCGATGGACATGAGTTTGAGTGAACTCCGGGAGTTGGTGATGGACAGGGAGGCCTGGCGTGCTGCGATTCATGGAGTCGCAAAGAGTCGGATATGACTGAGTGACTGAACTGAACTACTTGCTTACAAGCAGAGGAAACTCTCTCTACAACCCAGAAGACCCTGCCCCATGCCCCTCAGCAGCCATTCTGGATCCAGACCCCCAAACTCTGCAGCAATAGGCCCCAAATGCCAGGTCTTGGTCGGTGACTGTTTCCTCCTGTATCCTTTCCAATTAGAAACAAATCGACGGGAATATGTTCCTCTAAAGCAATCCCATGGGCGCCCCTCTTCCTGTCAGCCTGCCTCCAGCTTCCCTCCATCACAAGATCTAAGCAGTACTTGTCTTCCTGTTTTGCTGCCACTCCTATGCAGACCCTGTCTCAGCCTAATGCAAGTAGTGCTGGCTGAACTCTTGGAATGCAAATAGTAGCTGCTAAATGCACTTACTGATCTGTATTTAAAAATCTTTTAAACATCTTGATAATGGAAGATAATATTGAGTCAGGACATGTGTGACATTAACAATTTCCTTACTTTTTAGACACTAAATACTGGGCCCTTTATAACTTTTCCATCTTAAAACTAAAGCTATGGAAAGAGGGGATGGAGGCTCAAGAAGCAAGTGGTATACAAATATATAAAAAATTATGGCTAATTTGCATTGTTGTATGGCAGAAACCAACACAAAATGGTAAAACAATTTTCCGCCAATTAAAAAATAATTTAAAGAAAGAATTCTAAAGCTATTTGAATGCCTTTTATATGCAAAGACATATTCCCATATTACTTTTTTCACTTTTTTAAGAATTCTAAAAGTGGAATGACAAGGTTTATTGACATCTTTTAAAAATTGCTCTCTAGAAATGTACCCATTTATGTACGTGTGTACTGATCACTATCCTTCATCTAACAGCCATATTTTGAAAAATATTTACTATAGAAGGGATTATTTTATCTTTTGCTTCTGAGACCAGTGTTTTCATGTTTTTATTCATTATGCAATTTCACCTGTATGTCCTCAGATTGATATTCAATAAAGACTCAAAGGGATCATTAGGCAGCTGTGGAACTTTCTCTCTGAGCAACTCCCTCCTTTTTGATGCCCTGCCACACAGATTATAGCCTCCCTGGCCTCCCAACTCACCGGTGTTCTCAATTCAGATTTTTGCAGGAATTATTTATGGGTTCCTCTACCTTCAGTTGCAGCGTGAAAACTGCCTGAAGGACGAGAGCTGGGGAGTCATCAGGTTGATATGTGTGTTCACCTTCACTCGAGGAAACTAGTCCTGGAACCCAGTCCTGGAACCCTCGGGACACTGCCTGCTGTTCAGGGTCTGAGGACAGTTGTTTCATATTTTGTTCCTCTAATTCCCAGTGGTAGGTGAGGAAGTCTAGACGCTGTTCCTCTTATCGTTGCAGGAAGGGGAACCCTTTCCAGGGCCCTAGAGTGGGCTCACACATGCTGACAAAGCAAAAGACTTTATTGGGAAGGGGCACCCAGGAGGATAGCAGCAGGGTAAGGAAACGCAAGGGGACTTCTCTGCCATGTGACTTGCAGTCTCAGGTTTTATGGTGATGGGGCTAGTTTCCAGGTTGCCTCTGGCCAAGCATTCTGACTCAGGGTTCATTTCATGTATTTTGTTCAGCTTTCTAATTATCAGTAGTAGATGAGGAAGTCCAGACACTGTACCTCTTATATTTAGAAACAGAAATCACATTTCAAGAGAAAGTTATACTTTTGAATCAATAATTTAAAATAGCCTAACCACACATGCTTGAAGGTGTCTTTTGTTTCATATTCTTTGTTTTGCTCATGAACATGTTAAAATAAAATGAAATACCAGGAGATATACTTAGATGGTGGTTTTCCCCCTAGAAGAACTTGATGCCAATAAATCCTGGGTAAGGTCTTCAGAGTCTTTGAGTTTGAATCCTTCCCATACTATAAGTCACTGAGGCAATTTTTACTCCAGGTTTCATAAGATCTGTTGGTCTAATAAGTCACACTAAATTTTCCCACAGCTTATATTGTGGAGAATATTTTTTCCCCTGAATCCCAGTGTCCGCTTTCTTTTTCAGCCACTAGCAGTTCATTCTGCTCTAAAGTGTGCAGTTCACTATCTCTGGATTGGCTTAGGGTGACCACCTGTGTGACACTTGGCAGTTCACATCTCATTTCTAATCCATGAATTTGAATTAAAGGGACTTTAAGGCTCTTGCATTCATTACTCAATAAATACTTATCAGCTGAGAATTTTAATCACTGGAGGCACATTAATAAATGGAAGAGATAAGGGCCCTACCCTCATGTGGCTTGCTGGAGTACACAGACTGTTATAAATAAAAAAATTTGATTAGCATTATAAAGAAAAAACTTAGCTTTCCAGGTGACTCAGTGGTAAAGAATCCACCTGCCAACAGGAGACATGGGTTCAATCTCTGGATCAGGAAGCTCCCCTGGAGAAGAAAATAGCAACCTACTCCAGTATTCCTGCCTGGGAAATCCCATGGACAGAGGAGCCTGGCGGGCTACAATGGAGTTGCAAGAGTCAGACATGACTTAGTGATTAAACAACAGCAATGATGGAAAAAATCAGGATCACATGGGATGGTAAAGGGGAAATACCAGCATTAGATGGGGTGGTCTAAGAGTGTTCATCTGAGATGTTAATATGAGCTGCCATCCAGATGAGCAGAAAACAGCAGCCACTTTAAGCTCTAGGACAACGGCATTCTAGACAGAGGGAAGAGCAGGTACAAAGGCCCTCAGATGGGCACCAACTTGGAGGGTGGAAACACGTGGTGGCTCAGTTGACAAGAGTGAGCGCATACAGGGTGAAGGGGAAGGCAGGGCCGGGGGGAGTCAGAGCCTAGCTCAGTGCTGGCAGTCCGTGATCCTGGGATTTGATCCTGCTCTGAATACTGCTCACATGAGTACAGCACATTAGATGCCACGTGCCCACACAGATGGATGACGCAGGGCCCTGGCAGTCAGACACTGTGCATGCAGTAGTCAAGGCACCAGCAAGATCACAGGATCTGCAGTCGGCAGGGACCTTAATGGCGCCAGAGAGCCTATTTTAAACTCAGTAGACTGAAGAGCGATTTTTGTAGTCTTGGCCAGTATGAACCAAAATGAATTTATTTCTACAGTTTGCAGAACTGTTGCCTAAAAAAAAAAAAAAAAAGCTGGGCTTTTTATGAAGTTTATGTAGAAAAGATACATAGAACCCCTGCCTAGAAATCCTACTTCCATGGGAGAAAGCCACCAGGAAAACTGCTTGGAAAGTTTAAGGATTGCGACTTTTAAATTATAAAATAGAAAGACACTAAAATACAGGAAAAGTTCAGAGAGAAAAAGGGTTGATCCAAAGCTGGCAGGCTTTGTCCTGCTGAAAAGGTAGGTAGGTACCCAACACATAGCACCCTCCCTCACTTTGCAGGGATTATTCCTACCATGCTTTCCCATGGACTGCAGCCTGCCATGCTCCTCTGTCCCTGGGATTCTCCAGCCAAGAATATTGGAGTGGGTTACCATTTTCTTCTCTAGAGGATCTTCCTGACCCAGGGATCAAACCTGTGCCTCCGGCATTGCAGGTAGATTCTTTACCACCCGAACCACCAGGGAAGTCATTGCACTTTACATGGTGCCAGTTTAAAATTCAGCTCAAGTAATTTTTTTCAGGTTAAGTAATTCCTAAGACCCAAATAGCTCCCCCTTGATGTTATCTGCACACTGGCATGTGTAAACCGCAAGAACTCCCTCTTCCCTGAAGACCTCCAGTCACCAGCCTTTTTCACGTGTCTCCTATCACATCTGTCCACTGGTGTCACGGGCTCTCTGCCCGACTCTGCACAGAACTGTTGCTGATGGCATCTCTTTTTAGGCAGGGTATCATTCTGTCACCCATCACCTAAACTTCAAAGTCTTCCCATCTGAGATTGTATTTCTATGTTCCTTAAAAGAGCATTTTAACAAAATCTCAATTTGAACATGAATGGGTTTTACCTACCAATTTTTATCTGTCTTTCATTGTATCCTGTGGTCTGATTCTGCTCTTAGTCTCTTATGAAACAACTTGCCAGGACTTATTAATGACTTCTGATCCCTTTTCCATTTACCGCCACCCTTCTGTGGCACATGCTTCTATGACACGTCCTTATTGCCATGACGCTCCTTCCTTCTGCAATGCCTGCTGCTGCCTTCCTACTTATCTGTTGCACCCTTTCCCGTGTGTGTCTCTCCCTGGCACTCACAGCAGGTTTACAACAGACTCACTCAGATGCTCTTCCCTTTGGAGTCCCTGCCTCCCATTTCAGCTGTGATATTTGGGTACAAATTCCCAAGTATTTATCTCCAACCGAGACTCCTGCTCCCACGTCTGGGCTCTGTAGAATCGTCATGTGAATAATTACCATGGATAAAACCTAATATACCTTTCCTTCTCCCCAGTTACACCCCTTATGGGCCCTCCCTCTCTCCTGGGCAACAGGCTCCCTGGTTCAGATCATCCATGACCCATTTCTCTAAACTCAAGCAGTTGTCTGGCCACGTTGCCTCCAGCTCTAATGGAGTGAGCTGAGCAGTGATGGACCCAGAGAGGAGTGGAGACAATAGGCATGTACCCGGAGAGGTTGCAGCTGCACTGGGAATAAAAGGCAGTGCTGAGGAAAGGGAAGACTACAGAGGGTTTCTAAAGGTTAGGAAACGTTGGAAAGCAGTTCTAAACACAGATTGGGGAGTGGTGTGATAGAGAAGTTGCAGTTTAAAGAGAAAGGCTCGTTGCTGCCTCAGAAGGATCTCTTACTGGTAGCATCTTATCAAATGCTCTCTCAGTTACAAATACTCCAGGTTACAAACCCTTTAGAAATATATCCTACACTTTTGCTAGCAGCAGAATAACACAGTTCAAAGTTGTACATTGCAGCATTGTTCGTAATACAGATTGTTGCATATCAGTGTTCATCCCAATGTGATGGGCAAAGAGTATTATAATAGTACATCATCCATTCGGTGTACTGCTGTGCAGGAAATTATGTCCTGATAGAGGACAATTTCCAAGGCATTGTCAAATAAATAAAAGGAACATGTAACAAAGCACCATGCTTAGTACACCACTATTTGTGTTTTTAATTAGGGCATGAAGGAGAAATACATTTTCATGTTTGCTTATAAGGAACTCTAGAAGGACTCCTAAGAAACAAAATATTACCTGTGGAGGGCAGATGGTCCTGGACAAACAGGCTAAATGATAGGAGGCACAAATTAAGGCAAAGTATATTTTCAGTATCTTGAATCATGTACCTGTATTATAACCTCTTTGGAATTTTCAATAAATTGAATTTTTTCAAACCTCCAAAGAATAAAATGCATTTTACTCTTTTTATTTTACTATTTTTACCAACTGAATGAATTTCTTGTTTGTTTTACCACAGCTGTTGTTTGGTTTCTCTAAAATGTCTATTCATGAGTCTTTTCTGCTGGTTTTGATGTTTTTATTTAACTTTGGTAAGAAACAAAGAAAAATATTTTTCTCAACACCTTGGGTAGTTTGTCCTTTTCTTTTTTCCCCCTTTCAGATACTTTATATACTTCGTGGGTTTTGGCACTATTTTCATAACTTCTATTTGCAAGAAAGAGGATAAAGCGATGCTAGTTTACTAGGGTTGCCAGAATAAAGTATCACAGACTGAGGCTTAACTAACAGAATTTCATCTAGGTTATCCACTCTTATAGCATTCAGCTGTTCAGAGTTCTCCCTTACTGTTCTATTTTGTCATATCAGCAGTTATGCTTCCTCTTTTGTTACTGATTTTAGCTGTCTTTTTTCTTAGTCAATATAGCTAAAGACTTGTTACTTTTGTTAACCTGTTTGAAGTAACTTTTGTTTAAAATTGATTTGTTTGGTTTTCCTCTTCTGTATATTTATCTGAGAGCTAATCTTTACTATTTCCATTCTTCCTTCTAGCTTTGAGTTTGGTTTGATCTCTCTTTTCTACCTAGGTGTAAAGATAGGTTGCTTATTTGAGCTTTCTTTTTAATGTATGCATTAACAACTTTACATTTCATTGTTGGTGATGTTTTTGCAGAATCCCATACACTTTGGTAGGTTCTGTTTATATTTTTGTCTCCAGATATTTTCTAAGTTCCTTTTTTTATTATTTTTTAGCCTATTAGTTATTTAAGAGTGTGTTTAATCCTCACATACTTGTGGATTTGCCCACTTTCCCTTCTACTATTAATTTTTAATTTCATTGTATTGTGACAGGCAAAAGTTCCTTTGTATGATTTGAGTCTATTTATAGTAGACTTATTTTCTAGCCTAATATATGGTCAATTTTGGAGAATGTTCCCCGTGCACTTGTGAAAAGTATGGAATCTGTCTGTCTCTGCCCGGCTCACATGGTGCCCTAGCTGCACGGTTCTCAGGGGTCACCTCGCACTTTTGGGTGCGATTGTTGGGTCGGTCGGCCATTTTCGTGCATTAGTCACACGGAGAGATCACTGGGACAAAAGGGACTCCTTTCTGCCAGCCGGTTGACTCTCAGTACCCCCATTCTATGTCAGGTAGGCTAAGAGTGAGCTCTGGTACGTCCTGGGAGCCTCTCTCAGACTCACCCCTTGGCTACATTTTCAGAAACTGTAAAATTTAGCCCTGCAAAAGGCCTGGCCCAAATACAAACTCAGTTCAGTTCAGTCGCGTCCAACTCTTTGTGACCCCATGGACTGCAGCACGCCAGGCCTCCCTGCCCATCACCAACTCCCGGAGCTTGCTCAAACTCATGTCCATTGAGTTGGTGATGCCATCCAACCATCTCATCCTCTGTCATCCCTTTCTCCTCCTGCCCTCAATCTTTCCCAGCATCAATGGCTTTTCAAATGAGTGAACTCTTCGCATCAGGTGGCCAAAGTATTGGAATTTCAGCTTCAACATCAGTCCTTCCAATGAGCACCCAGGACTGATCTCCTTTAGGATGGACTGGTTGGATCTCCTTGCAGTCCAAGGGACTCTCAAGAGTCTTCTTCAACATCACAGTTCAAAAGCACCAATTCTTCAGTGCTCAGCTTTCTTTATAGTCCAACTCTATGTTCACTCTTGCCATCTCCTGTTTGACCACTTCCAATTTGCCTTGATGCATGGACCTAACATTCCAGGTTCCTATGCAATATTACTCTTCACAGCATCAAACCTTCCTTCTAAGACCAGTCCCACCCACAACTGGTTGTTGTTTTTCTTTGGCTCCATCCCTTCATTCTTTCTGGAGTTATTTCTCCACTGATCTCCAGTAGCATATTGGGCACCTACTGACCTGGGGAGTTCCTTTTTCAGTGTCCTATCTTTTTGCCTTTTCCTACTGTTCATGGGGTTTTCAAGGCAAGAATACTGAAGTGGCTTGCCATTCCCTTCTCCAGTGGACCAAATTCCGTCAGACCTCTCCACCATGACCCGTCCTGTTGGATGGCCCCACATGGCATGGCTCATAGTTTCATTGGGATAGACAAGGCTGTGGTCCGTGTGATAAGATTGGCTAGCTGTCTGTGATTGTGGTTTCAGTCTGTCTGCCCTCTGATGCCCTCTCTCTGTGCCTCCCACCTTACTTTAGTTTCTCTTGCCTTAGACGTGGGGTCTCTCTTCAGGGATGCTCCAGCAAAGCACAGCCACCGACCCTGACCTTGGACGTGTGGTAACTCCTCCCGGCCACGCTCCTGCGCCATGGGGGACCCCAAAAAATGATTTCTGAAAGGCACACGGTTTTTGCCAAAAGCAGTGAGAGAACTCAGAAGTTCCTTATGTTCAGTCCTTCACAGCCGTCAGTCCGAATCTGGACTTCAGGGATTCATGCCGTATGTCTTCCTGTTGCCTCCCTGTCTTCTGCCCGCCTCTCTCTCCATCAAGTTTCCTAGACGACCTCTACTCGACCTTTCATACCCACATGATCTCCAGGAAAGGATTCTGAGGTTCCCTTTGGTCCAGGTCTTTCTCCTATATTCAAAAGACTGAAGGATCTAAAGGTCTCCTAACATTCTGAAGATCCTCTTCTAACTATGCTTCTCTCTCAAGTGGGGAGGGAACCAAGCTTCTCCCACCCCTGAACATCCTAAAGAATTCCCTTGTAACTACTCCTGTTTCTCGGGGTGGGAAAGGACCAAGCTTCCCCCACTCCTGCAAATTCCCTTAACCCTCAGATCCTTCTGATGGGACAAAGACCTCCCTTCCCACCAGAGGGACAATCCAAGATTTTTATCAGCTGATCTGCCCCTGATATCAGAGCCAATTTGAGCACTATTTGGCCTATAATTTAGGTATAAAACTATGATTACAGAAAGGAAACGTAACTTTCTGACACAGGATGGCCATGATATTCTTTAGACTCAGGAGAAAACTGGTTAAAGTGATTTTTTTTTTTCTTGGAAACTGCAAAACCAGTTCTTTTTGCATATGCAATTAAAAACAAGTTTGTTAAAAAGCCTGCCTAGGGAAAAGCTTGAAGTTAATCTTTTCCATGTCCCTGAAATACACGGCCCACTTTGCCTGAGACCTCAGCCTTGGGCAAATTAGAACTTCAGAAAAAAAAGGTGGGGGGTCAAAGAGACATTTTAAATATCAAGTGGAAAACTATGAGTTTTCTGTCTGTCTGTCTGGATTTATGTGTGCCTCAGTGTGTGCTTTTTGTTTGTTTGTTTGTTTTAATAATATTGCCAAAATGGTAAATGAGTTCTAATTTAATTGGCCTAAAGAAAAGTTGAAGAATAAAAATTCTTAAAGTAGTAGTAGTTGGTTGGTTTGTTTCACTTAACGACTCTCTAGTTGTTCCACCACCACTTGTTGAAAAGACTGTCTTTTCATGATGCTTGTTGAAAGTCAGCTGGCCATATATTTGAGGGTCACATTTCCCTGGTGGCTTAGATGGTAAAGCGTCTGCCTACAATGTAGGAGACTCAGGTTCAATCCCTGGGTCCGGAAGATCTCCTGGAGAAGGAAATGGCAACCCACTCCAGTATTCTTGCTTGGAAAATCCCATGGACAGGGGAGCCTGTTAGGCTACAGTCCATGGGGTTGAAAAGAGTCAGACACGACTGAGCGACTTCACTTCACTTCAAAGAAAAATAAGTACTTACAAATCACAATTCTAAATACAAGAGAAATTAACCTAAATGAATATCAGATTCACGTGAACTGGGAAATATTCAATATTAAATATCTGGTATTAATGTTTGCTTGCTAATCTAATATAGACATGTCTAAGATTCAGTCATTAACATTAAGCATAATATTTTCATTGTGCCTAGGTTTATTATAAGTTAAATATTGTTATATTGTTATATCTGTTACAAGATTGTCAACAAGGAAAGTATCTCTAGGGGAAAAAAAAAAAACTCCTAAAAATGTAAATGAGATATGAACTTTTAGATAAATTATTAAGATATTAAGAATAATTATATTTTAGGAATGTCTGTCTAAAATAGTCTCCAGACTGAGGTAACTTGAATTTCTAGGGGTGTGCTAAACTAAGTGACAGAGGTTTATTGAATAACATTTCCAAATAAAATAAGATTCTGAAACATTCATTACTGAACACTAACTTCCTCTTAGAGAGAAACTAGAGATTTTGGACTACTAATGAATAATGTTTGATGCCATCCTGAGATGTTCTCCAGAGTTTTGTTTAGAAATTATCACTGGTAATTATGTTCACTAATCTATAGAATGCTAATATAAAGGTCAGCTCTTCGTTGCTTGAGGAAAGTAGGATGCGTGTTCTCAGTAAAAAGGATATGAGGAATGAAATTACACTTAATGAAGGGAGAGGTAAGTAGGTCTGGCTTACAGGTGGCTGTTTCAGGACGGGAGAGCAGAGTAATGGGCGCAGAACGTGATGAGAAGGCTTCATGGAACGTGGACCCAAGGGAAGAGTTCTGTGCATAAATGCAAGTATTCTTGAGATGGTGAACTGCCTTTGATAATGGATTTTAAGTTTCTTCATCTCTGAAGTGATCGATGTTTACCTTTGAAATCGTTTGTTAACTTTGGCTTAGTGAGTAACTATTGTTTCATAGTGACTCACATGATCCTATCCGATCGAGTGTTATAAACCCTTTTGATATTTGTTGAAAACATTTCTTAAATCACTTGACTTCTAGTCAACTTTGGGATGCTTCAGAGGACCCCTGAGACATTTCAAAGAGAGATATTAAACCACCTGAGTTCATGTGACACGTTAAATTACACAGGAACTGCTGTTGGAGGAGTGACGGATCTTCTCAGGTTATACTGTATGGTTGGTGTTACTAATACAGATATCCTAGAAATTATGTGCAATTCATGGAAATCTGATATGTCCTGGTAAAATGTTGTCACTTATAATTCTAGTTATCATATTAAAGTGTTACATACCACAGCAATGATCAGGCTACTTTGTCAATTGCAATTTAATCAGACTTTAAACATGCCTTCTTTAAAAAAAAGTTAATAAACATGCCTTCTATGGTCTCATTCTGATGCCTTTGCAAGAATGCTGATACTTCAAGATTTATGGAAAAGACTTCTAAGATTAAGCGATAAACATATTTTGTTTGTTTGTTATCTGGTAAGCTGGTACCAGACTGGAATTTAGTCTACTCTCTATGTTAAGAGAACAAAGTTTTCTTAGAATGAGGCTTTCAAAAACAGATTATGAATTTATTTGCCTTTAAGTGATTTATATTTGTTTTTAAAATCTTGTTACGTTGGTAAAGTAAATAGCATTATTTAAGATTTGGAACATGTAAAAGCTCATTTTGCTCCCACAAAAAAAAAAAAAAAAATAACCCATCTCTGTTAGACTTTTGCTATTCTGATGTCCTTAAAACATGGCAACAGTCTACTCCTAAAATGGGGAATTAAAAATGCATGAACAGTAGGTGTCAATCAAAGAGTCAGGGCTATGGGAAATCCAAGGCGGCCCCTTGGCTTTTCCCAGCTCCCTGACAAACTTCATTTTTATTTGATGTGTTAAAGCCTTCCCTGGCTACAGGGTTAATGCCCTCACAATGACAAAAAATTACATTTCAGCTAATATTAAGTTCTGGTTTTGTTAGTTAAGGTCTGTGTTTACTACGACTCACTTCTGAGATAGTTCCTTGTTGCTATGTTACATTGCTAAAAAGTTCAATTAATTAAGTTATTTAAAAAGACACTCTAAGTTTGTTTCTAAAGCTTATCTCAAAAACCAATCTTTGGATAAAGGTCAGATCCTCCAAGATGTGCAGCCAGGAGAGTCACACCTGGGTGTAATCATTTAACTATATCAGATGCCCTGGGGTATACTGCTGCTGCTGCTGATAAGTCACTTCAGTCGTGTCCGACTCTGTGCGACCCCATAGGCGGTAGTCCACCAAGCTCTGCCCTCCCTGGGATTCTCTAGGCAAGAACACTGGAGTGGGTTGCCATTTCCTTCTCCAATGCATGAAAGTGAAAAGTGAAAGTGAAGTCGCTCAGTCGTGTCCGACTCTTAGCGACCCCATGGACTGCAGCCTACCAGGCTCCTCCATCCATGGGATTTTCCAGGCAAGAGTACTGGAGTGGGTTGCCATTGCCTTCTCTGGGGTATACTGAGCTCTACCTAATGAAAGCTCTTGACTTAAATTCTTGCTTGTGACCTTACTAATAACTGCTGGCTATATTATTTTCCATGTTGCTTGTTTCAGAAGATTGTTTCTTACATTATTAAATGTGTGACTGACCTGTGATAAAATGCTGATATATAGCTCCATATGAGATCAATGACTGTAATAATGTAACTCTAGATATGGGAAGAAGCAACAAGAGGGAATATTCTCTTGGGCCAAGAGGCTAGTAAGACAGGTACGCTCCTGAGACTTCTGCTACTTGCAAGGCCTGGTCTAGTAAGAGCACACAGTGGCCTGTCAATGGAATCTTCATTAGACCCGGGACACAAGGGCTGTGAAATGCCCCCAAACCATGGTCAAATATGTGGCTATGAAGGGACCCTGCTGACTGGAAGTTGGCACTTGCCAGCTGTCTCTACAAAGATTACATCATGAGCACCGCAAGCTGCTGACCTTCAACACCCCTTGAAAGGAGTTCAGGGTGGAGATTAGAAATAAGGCACTCTGTGCCTTGGGAAAAACCCAGAAGAACCGACCTTCAGAGAGTCACGTTTTCAGGTAAAGATTTTTATGAGCCCAACTTCTTGCATTTTCTTGTACCTAGAGAAACACTAATGTCACAAACCAATATCTAGTCCTGGTTCTCCTGGCTAGCTCCTCAGGAGCTTTTCTACTTCTCTTAATCTTTGGGCCATGTATCTTTAACTTTCTTGTTAAGTTTGTTTCTTCTAGAAGAGTACAACAAATCTCCAAGTGATTGTCCAAGTTTGACAAGAATATTCCCTGGCCAACACCCAGACAATGCTGAAAGAAGCTGCCTTATCATTCCATGGACTCTCATCTCCTTCTGTAAATGCATCTTGGCAGACAGCAAGCAAAGGGAATCTAGAGCCCCACGACGCCCCTACAGCCTGAAGAAGCCAGAGTGGTCATCGCCCCGTTTCCCCTAGGACCGGGTTCCCAAATGCCTGAGAAGGGAAATAGGTAGATAGTTAGATGTGAGCAGGGTATCAAAAGGGGCCAAGGAACTGGCCCTAAAAATAAAGAGAGGGAGGAATGTGGAGACCCAAGGACAGAAGAGCAGAGAAAACCAAGGTGGAACAGAACGCAGGAATGGAGAACCAGACCCTGATCGTCCTTCCCGCCCCCGTGTTGTAACTACTAACGGATTTCAGGTCCTCCTGAGCAGTGTAACCTGTCTCCTCTCTACCCCACAGGGAGAAGGCCTTTGCCTTACTATCCTCTCCCCTTCCCCCCAGTATATGTGCCTCGTCCAATAAGCAAATGACCTGCAAGGCCTCTATCCTGCTCCCTGTACCCTGGGTATAAAAGTGGACTAAGGACCCCTGTTCAATGTCGGTTCTCTCTTGAGCTGGCCCGCTGTTCTAATAGTGTCTCCCACTTTAATAAACTTTATTTCCCTCTCACTCTGTCTCATGTCAGGAAATTCTTTTCCAACCGGCACCCAGACCACGACAATTTTCCTCACTGTTACAAAATACTGATTAAAGGTTCCCATCTGAAACAGGAATGTCTGATTTACTTAAAGGGATGACTGTAACTGACACAGGAAACCCCACAAGGCTATCAGGGGATTTCTCAGAAGAAAACTACAGGCGAGGAGAGAGTAAAATGAAACATTCAGAGGGCAGAGCAATAAAAACTGCCAACCAGGAAAACTCTATTCACCAAGCTTATCCTTCAAATATGAAGGGAAAATAAAGCCTTTCCTAAAGAAAAGCTGAGGGAGTTCATCACCACCAGACCTGCCTTGCAAAGAATGCTGAAGAAGTTCACGCAGAATTAGCAAGATGCAAAGTAACACATGACCACACACAAAAGTATGTAACACACTAGGTGAGGTGAGAATATACAGTCAGACTCAGTTAATGCCTCTCACGCAGAAGAATGGTGTATCAAGAACTTCAAGTATAAAGGTTCAAGGAAAGGATGATGAAGAGTAGCTACAGCTAATATACCTTATTAGCAAACACACAGCATAACAGAGAGAACTCAGACGTCAAAACATCACACAGGAAGAGTTAAACGGCGGAGCCTCTTCATTGGCCAATAAAGACAGAGTACAATCAGCACAGGACAGACTGTTTTACGTATAAAATTTTAATGTAAGCTTCACGGTAACCACAGTAAAAGTCTAGAGTAGATGCAAGATATATAGAAAGGGGAAACAATACCATGATGAAAAGCCACCAATTTACAAAGGTAGTCAGAAACAAAGGGAAAAGGAATCAATGGAGACCAAAAACAACCAGAAAGCGATCACTCAGATGGCAGGAGTCAGTTCTTCATCAATACCCAGTCTAAATGCAAATAGAGTGGGTTCTCTAATAAGAAGACACAGATGCTTTTAAAAAAAGACCCAACTATATGTTGTATACAAGAAACTCACTTCAGCTTTAAGGATACACAAAGGCTCAAAGTGAGGGGATAGATGAAGGTATTTCACAGGGATGAAAACAGAAAGAAAGGGGACATGGTAATTCTTATATCAGACAAAATAGACTTTAAGCAAAAAACAATAACAAGCATCCAAGGAGGCCGTTGTATGACAAAGGGGTTAATACGTCAAAAAGTATACATACATACATATACACAGACACACACACATATATGCAGATATATAAAACAACATTGGATCACTTAAGTATTTTAAGCAAATAATAACAGATCTATAGGGAAAAAATAGACATTACAAAAATGTAGGGGGTTTCAACATCTTACTCTTAGCAATGGATAGATCATCCGAACAGAAAATCAAGAACAGCATGTTGGAATTAAAC
The DNA here is from genome assembly GCF_049115385.1 of Moschus berezovskii. Taxonomy (NCBI): domain Eukaryota; kingdom Metazoa; phylum Chordata; class Mammalia; order Artiodactyla; family Moschidae; genus Moschus; species Moschus berezovskii. The sequence continues at coordinate 6,542,277 of NC_142479.1, read as the reverse complement.
CAAACTTTAGACCAAACTGAATTAAGAGACATATATAGAACCTTCCATCCAATGGAGCCAGAATACACATCTTCTCAGATCTACACAGAACATTCTCCATGGGTAGATAATGCGATAGATGGGACATAAGCAAGTTTAAGCTGATGTCGTTGTTGTTGCAGATGTTGTTGTAACGTCACTCAGTTGTGTCTGATTCTTTGAGACCTCTGTCCATGAGATTTCCCAGGAAAGAATCCTGTATTGGGTTGCCATTTCCTTCTCCAGGGAATCTTCCTGACCCAGGGATCAAAACCAAATCTCTTGCATTGGCAGGTGGATTTTTTTTACCATCTGAGCCACCACAGAAGCCCCTAAGAAGTATATATTACATATATTATAAATAATTTTATTCCTTTAAAGACAGTGACTTGCTGGCTTAAAAATTATGCACAACCTAAAAGTTTGGAATTATGTTTTATTTAGCAAGAATTTTTAGGATTTCAAAACAGGGAGATAGCACCTCAAGAAACCCCAAGGTAACTGCTCTGAGGTGAGGGGAGAGCCAGGTTACATAGAAGTTTTGCGATAAACAGCAAGCAATCAGAATATCAAAGATTATTGTTAATTAAAGCCAGATATCTCAAGTGAATGAATTTAGCACTTTTCTGTGTATGGGAATATGCAAGAGTCTGGGCTCACTGAAATTCCTTTGATATGCATCTCAGCTGTTGGGGACAGTATCCTGTGTTTTTGTTCTGGAAGGAATAGCAGTCTTTATTTATTTATTTGGCTGTGCCAGGACTTGGCTGTGGTACGTGGGACATTTTAGTTGTGGCATATGGGACCTAATTCCCTGACCAGGGGTGGAACCCGGGCCCCCTGCATTGGGGGCATAGTCTGTCTTGAAGTAGGATCTTATTTCCTCATCTAGGAAGTGAACCTAGCTGCCAGTCCACCAGTGGTTAGAGGTTACAAGCTAAGTTCCTTGATTCTTACTCCATTTGAAAGCAATAATGTTTCAAGGAGGCAAAAACTGCAGAACAGGTGCAAAGTTTTTAATATAGAGACACAGCAAAACATAGGAGAGCACACAGAGCAATAATGTATTTCTGTCAAAAGCAGGATAGAAACACACACTGGGAGAGGAGTACGGGAGTCCTGAATGAGAAGCAGCAAGAAGCCGATTGAAAACGCTTATATAGGACTGTCCTTATAGAGGGTCTTTGTTTACATTTGGCCAATTATTTTGTTTCTTTTCTTACACCCGGCTGGTCCTTGGACCCTAAGATGCCTGTGCAAATTTGTGCTAATATGGACTCCACCACACAAGCCTGTAGGTGTATGGCCACGCTTATGGGACGGGACTCCCTTCCCTTTCTGACCCTCAGGAAGCCTTCCTGCACATTTATGGACAGAGAAGTCCTCCTTGACCTAAGGAGTGGACACCATATCTCCTCACTTCAGCAGAGCTCAGTGTTTGCCACTAGCTTTGTCCTTGGAGTGTCTAGGTGAGAGCAAAGCTTCAACTTTACTCCACTTGACAATCACCAGGTGTCCAGCCTGGGACCCATCTATATCCTACCGCATTTTCACATCTTGAGTTCCCTCGGGTCTCACCAAGGGGCATAGCTGCAGTCTGAAGGCTGCCAGAAGGCAGACAGTCTTTCCCTCTTGAGCCCTCAGCGCTTCACCAGCTCACCTTTGGCTGGTGGCTGCAATCACTGATGACTGTGAAATCTTTTGTTATGGATATGGCAGGAAATATTCCATTTCTCAATGGGAAAGCAAAAGTATAATAAATTCTCATTCACTTAAAATATAACCACCATGAAGGATTTTAACACTTTTCTAGATACCAGGAGATACAAGAATTGGCCTTGTAAACTTGACTCCTGAAAATATCTATCTGAAGACTTGCTCCACCAGTTTTTCCCACAGCAGAGAGGGCTTCATTTCTGCTCGCCACCCTGAATTCCTTTCAGAGGGTGTTGAAAATCAGCAGCTGCAGCAGCACATTATTTAATCCTTGTGGATGTAGAAGGCAAGTGACGATTCCAAGTGCCAATTTGCAGTTGAACATCCTAACATAGTGCGTTTTAATACATCTCTGTTTTACCTTTTCAATATTTTCTCAACTACTTCCACATGATATCTATGTCAACTACAAATTGGCACTTGTAAAGAGCATTTGCCAGAGACTGAACTACAACAGGGATTTGCTAGCTGTCTCAGAGGAGATTGAACCCTGTGCTGCTGAAGCTGCCGACCTTCGACATACATTGAGGGGAATTCTGAGTGGGAAACCAGGCACTCTGTGCTCCAGGGAAACTGGTGGATCAGGTGTTTTAGATAGTCAGATATTTTCAGGAACTGATTTCTTGATCCCAATTCTTATATTTCTTCATACCTAGAAAATCACTAAATCCCTCCACGGTGACATCAGCTCCTCGTGACCAGCAGAAAACCTTTTGTAAAGTAAGTCCTTGATTGCACTGAACTCCCCTTCACCAAAATCTTATATATTGAACTTCCCTCACTGCCTCTTTGAAGCAGTCTCTCAGAGTTGTCTGAGGTACTGTCTCCTGGGCTGCAGTTCTGATTTTGCCCCAAATAAAATTTAGTTTGCCAACTATCACATTGTGCATATCTCCAATTTTCTCAACAAGCTCTCTAGTCTTTCCCATTCTATTGCTTTCCTCTATTTCTTTGCATTGTTAAGAGGATTTTCTTATCTCTCCTTTCTATTCTTTGGAACTCTGCATTCTGATGGGTATATCTTTCCTTTTCTCCTTTGCCTTTCACTTCTCTTCTTTTCTCAGCTCTTTGTAAGGCCTCCTCTGACAACCATTTCTTTCTTTTGGGGATGGTTTTGGTCACTGCCTCATGTAAAATTTTATGAACTTCCATCCATTGTTCTTCAGACACTCTATCAGACCTAGATCCCTTGAATTTACTTGTCACCTCCACTGTATAACCATAACGGATTTGATTACATCATACCTGAATAGCCTAGTATGTGAGTAGAGGCCAGTAGGAAAGTGAGGACCCCAGCTCCCTAAGTCAGTTTGCAGTCCTATCCATCATATTTGGTTTGGAAATGAGAGACTCTAAGTTTCTGGTGAACTCTACCAACCTGGCCCCATTTGGGCCATTATTCTCTGTGCATTTCCATGCTCACATAGCAGGCACAAACAGAAATAGGGCCCATAGTGGGGGACGACGTGAGATGGTAAAGGAAGAGAAAACACAGTGTCAGTGCTGGGAGAGCAGGAAGGGCTGGAGGCAGCTCTGCCATGGAGCAGGGGCCTCCACACCCCGTTCCTGGCAATGAGCAATGGGATCAGAAGTCCAAGGCATGAGGGGGAATCTCCGTGTTACCTGAGTCCTGCCTGGGTGTGGCCTCTCCACAGTGTTCTCCAGGGAACGGGGTCTCAGCCCCACAGGCCACCTTCCAGACTTTTAAAACCAGGCTGAGCACACACCCATCCCCAGTATATACGGTGCTACAGGACAGAAGGCCTCGCTTTCCTTCCTACACACTGTGTGCTTGCTAGTGGACCCCCCAAGGGCCACTCAGTATGTTTGGGAAATCTGTCAGCCTTGGTTCTCCACCACTGACCCCTGTGTTCTGAGAGCTTGGAAAAATGCTTTCCACTCACAGAGGAGACAGGAGCTGAAGGAACGAGGGCTTGTGGTGAGTAGGAGAGGGCACAATTGTGGACCCAGTGTCAGGGCTCCAGAAAGACCAGCCCTAACTGTGTTCTAGAGGTTCTAATTTGGAATTAGGAGGAAATTACTGCCCTGTCTGAGCAGAGGATGCAACATGAACGAATTAAACACCAAAGAGAGGAAAGAAAATGAAAAATCAGAAGGAGATTCCTGGGTCTTTCCACAGGCCTGGTAGCCTGCCTGAAGTACACTTTCACCTCTGGAACTCTGGAGAGCCTCCGTCTTGAAGACCTGAATGAAGGTTCGGGATAGTCCTGCAATGCTAGCGCGGGCCACCAGGAGGCCAGCGGCGTCCCGGATCGGGGTGGCTGGCTGAGCTTTGCTGGAGCAGCTGGAGCGAGAAAAAGGATGACAGAGGTCATTCTGGCCATGCCCCCACCTCAGAAACAGCATGCTCTTCCTAGTAAGGGTCATCATCTCAAGAGACTGACCCAGACAGAAGAGGAAGGGGAGCCCTGGGATCTTCCCGTTTATTGACTCAGCACCCAGGCTGTGAGCACTACCTCTATGCCAGGTGACTCAGTGGTCCCGAGGACAATGCCTAAAATGACCAGCGACCCCTGTCTTCCAAGGAGCTCTAGGTTTGGAGTGAGGAAAGAGAAAAGTATGAAAGCCAGACAGGAGAAGGAAAAGAACAAGTGCTCTACTGAAAATAAAAAAGGCGTTGTGAGGGAGGGCTTGGAGTCACTGGTCAGGAGGGTCTGAAAGGCCTTGCTGCGGTGACCAGGATGAAAGGAAGGAGCCAGGCCTGCACAATTCTAGGAGAAGCACGTTTGAGAGCAGGCAGCCCTTACACAGAAACCTGGAGGCAGAAGTGAGCAGCCAGGCTGAGGCTAGGAAGGCGAACATTGTGTCTGGAGGGATGCTGGTAGGAGATGGTTGTGGGGGTGGGGGGTGGGGATCAGTTCCTGGTTCCCAGTAGGCTGCTTTCTGCTCCTCTATGACAGCATCACTCCAAGACTACACTTTTAAACCTTGTCTATTAAACTGCTCACAGGGCCAGAAATGGCTTATCTGGGTGCTTCTGCTTCAAAGTCTCTTTGCTGTTGTGGCTGAGAACTCAGCTTATAATATTTTGGGGCTCCAAAATCACTGCAGATGGTGACTGTAGCCATGATAATAAAAGACGCTTGTCCCCTGGGGAAAAGTTATGATGAACCAAGACAGCATATGAAAAAGCAGAGACATTACTTTGCCAACAAAGATACATTTAGTTAAGGCAATGATTTGCCAATAGGCATGTATGAATGAGAGAAATGGACTATAAAGAAAGCTCAGCACCGAAGAACTGATGCTTTTGAACTGTAGTGTTGGAGAAGACACTTGAGAGTACCTTGGAGTGGTAAGACATCTAACCAGTATATCCTAAAGGAAAGCAGTTCAGAATATTCATTGGAAGGACTAATGCTGAAGGTGAAACTCCTATAATTTGGAAACCTCATGAAAATAACTGACTCATTTCACAAGGCCATGATGATGGGAAAGACTGAAGGAAGGAGGAGAGGGAGACAACAAAGACTGAGATGGCTGGATGGTACCACCAACATAATGCACACTAGATGGATTAAATTCTCAGATTAAGCCAGGGATATGCAAGCTGGGCAACCTGAAGACCATGGGTTCGCAGAGTTAGCTACTGAGCTGAAACGAAATCAATGAAGATTTCCCTCCTGGAGGAAGATGATTGTCGGATTCCTTTTCAGTGTGTGACATGTGTCTTGGCATTTGGCCTTCCTTCCAGCCTTGCTTGCTGGAGATTCACTGCGGGGCTTCCCAGTTCAGCACACAGATGCGGGCTGGGGAGGAATTCCGTGAGCTCACCATTCAGATCCTAACATACTTGTGGAAACATATGTCTGTCCACCTACCCGCTCCCCTTTACTGGTCATCTCCACCACAGACCCCTGCCTGAGGACAACCCATCCCCGGACAACACTAAACCCTTGTCTCAACTTTGCTCTCGAGTGAGGGTCACTCCAATTTCTTTGGTTTCTCACTAGCCACTCTTCTAGCGTTCAGGGTCCTAGCACCAAAAGATGCCGGGAGTCTGGCACATATGTTTTTCTCACTTCAGGGCCGTTGGTCATGACCCAAAGTGAGCTCATTTACAAAGGCATAGGTTTGCTGCAACTTTGGATTCCTTCTTCAGCTCCTTTTCTCTCCGTTGCCTTTTTTCCTTCCTTTTCCTTCTTCCATTTTCTGGGGGTTTTTCGTTTGTTTGTTTTGGTTGGTTGGTTTTGGTTTTTATGGGTTTTTTTTTTGGGGGGGGGGTTGGGTTTTTTTTTTGTAGTTTTTCCTGTTCTCTTTTAAATTTTTTTCTGGGGTTTTGTGTTCATTTTATTATTTTTCTGTTGCTTTCATTCTATTTCCCTATTTTAAATACACCAGCTGACTCATAGAGTCGTCTTTCCAATTCAGGGGCTCAAAACGCACTATAACTCAAGGTATACAAAAGATTTCCCTCCTGGAGGAGGATGACTGTTGGTTTCCCTCTTGGTGTGTGACACGTGTGTTTGTTTGTTCTCCGTCCTGGACGTTATGCTTGCCTTGCGGGACTAGGTGGGTTCCACAGTCCATGGGTTTACCACAGCTGAAGTGTTGATTCCGTTGATCTTTACTAGGAAAGAACGGCCCTGACCCCGTTTTCCTCCTTAGCCTATTGCACCCCTCCCACCTCCCGCTCCCCCACCCCCTCCCAGGACCCTACCGCTTTGTGCTTTATCATCCAAGTGTTCACACCCTTGCTGTCCTTTTGCCTCCTTCCCATGGCACAGAGAAGTGAGATCAGCCAGTCTTTTTCTCTCTTTTACATGGATTTCCCCCAGCATAAGGCAACCTTCCCATGCCCTCTGCCAAGCCGCTCCAATCTCCAGTCTTCTCCTTTTCCTTTTTCTTCTTCAGAGGGTGTGGATGGGGCAAGCAGTAAGTCCATTTGTGGCAATGGGGCGGAGGAAGTCAGGTGGTGACGAGGAGGGCGGGCTGTGGGTGGCTCCACTTCCTCGTCCAGGGCACGCTTGCTCATGTTCTTGGGGCAAGAGACTGCCCTGTCATTCTTTTTCCTCTCCGCATGGTGCGGTGCAGGTAACCGTGCGGGGGAAACAAACCATCGGAATGTTCTCCGATCCTCACCAAGCCGACCAGCGCAGTCAGCAGCCAAAATTGTCCCTCGAGGTCTGAGATGCTAAATTATAAATTCCTGGGCTGCCCTGTGATGGAGGGAAAGTGAAAGAGGAGAGTGAAAAGGTTGGCTTGAAGCTCAACATTCAGAAAACAAAGATCATGGCATCTGGTCCCATCACTTCATGGAAAATAGATGGAAAAACAGTGGAAACAGTGTCAGACTTTATTTTTTTGGGCTCCAAAATCACTGTAGATGCTGATTGCAGCCATGAAATTAAAAGACTCTTACTCCTTGGAAGGAAAGTTATGACCAACCTAGATAGTATATTAAAAAGCAGAGACATTACTTTGCCAACCAAGGTCCATCTAGTCAAGGCTATGGGTTTTTCCCGTGGTCATGTATGGATGTGAGAGTTGGACTGTGAAGAAAGCTGATCGCCGAAGAATTGATGCTTTTGAACTGTGGTGCTGGAGAAGACTCTTGAGAGTCCCTTGGACTACAAGGAGATCCAACCAGTCCATTCTAAAGGAGATCAATCCTGGGTGTTCATCAGAAAGACTGATGCTAAAGCTGAAACTGCAATACTTTGGCCACCTCATGCGACGAGTTGACTCACTGGAAAAGACTCTGATGCTGGGAAAGGTTGGAGGCGGGAGGAGAAGGGGACGACCGAGAATGAGATGGCTGGATGGCATCACCGACTCTGTGGACATGAGTTTGAGTGAACTCCGGGAGTTGGTGATGGATAGGGAGGCCTTGCGTGCTGTGATTCATGGGGTCGCGGAGAGTCGGACACGACTGAGCAACTGAACTGAACTGAACTGAACTTGGGGGTTTGAAGCCAACAGCCAAGAAAAAGAAATGAAATGCAAGAGGTGATCGGTAAGGGTGCTCAGGCGCCCCTCCACCAGGTCACAGGATCATGAGGCAGTGGAGAAAGCAGCTAGGGGAGGACAGTGTCGCCACCACCCTGAACACTTTGGAGGCCGGCCGCGTCTCCTCACTTCCAGTGGCGTTTGTCCGGGGCCAAGCTGGACGAGACAACTGACTGGCACACAGGATGGGCAGGGTCGGAAGTCCAGTTGACTTGCTCTCCCAATCTAGGCTGGGCTTGGGTCTTTCCTCAGGGCGGCACGGAGGACCTTTGCCTTCAGAAATGAAGGCCGCATGACGTGTCTCCGCTTGGGCACCAGTGCAGTGCTGGTGGAGAGGTTTTCCCGGGACCCGCTGGGTGGCCCTTCTCCCCTTGCCTGCGTGGCGGTGCCGGTAGTGCCCGTGGGGGCGCCTGTGGCAGTGTGGGTCGCTGCTCCCGTTCGGCACTTGGAGCTTCTCCAGCATACTCTTGCACCAGAAATGGAGCCCCAGGGGTCTTTGCGGATGACTGTTCTACCAGTGACACACGGATGCCCGCATCATTCCTGCTACATCCTTTCCCAAGTAGCCCTGGGCCTCCCAAAGACGGCCACCCATAAAGACTGCTTGCCTATCTTCTCCCCAGACACTGCTCGACGTTTGGGCCGTTTCCGAGGGCCTGACCGGCCGGAAGGAGACGATTCACGAACCTGCACCCACTCCTCCCTGCCCCCCGAAGGGCTCCAGAGATCGTCTCCATGCTCGGCTGGCTAGCTTTGAGCGTTCTGGGAGGCATCTCCAGGCTGTGTCCCTCACCAGAGGCCAGCGGTGTGGCTAGTAAGTGGAGACGGGGAAAGAAAGGCAAACCCACACAGGCCCCAGCCAGAGAGGACTCTCCCACCACTCCCGCAGAAGTGGGAAGTCCTTTGGACTGGGCTGGACGGTGGACTCGACATACACATAGGGTATAAAAGATTTTCACAAATGGTGTTCAGGGTCCTTGGCTAAGAGGAGACTCTGCCTTGGTACCGCCAGTGTAATAAACTGCACTCCACTATCTGCATTGTTCTTCTGAGTGAGTTTGTTTCCCGGAACGAGAGGCTATAACAAAAAGAGATCAGTTCTGGGTGTTCTTTGGAAGGACTGATGTTGAAGCTGAAACTCCAATACTTTATCCACCTGATGCGAAGAGCTGACTCATTTGAAAAGACACTGATGCTGAGAAAGATTGAGGGCAGAAGGAGAAGGGGCGACAGAGGATGAGATGGTTGTGCCATCACTGACTCATTGGACATGAGTTTGGATGGACTCTGGAAGTTGGGGATGGACAGGGAGGCCGGATGTGCTGTGGTTCAATGGGTCATAAAGAGTCGGACATGACTGAGGGACTGAACTGAGAGAGCAGATATTCTTCCTTCCTGAGTTCCCTGAGGGCTCACCAGCTCACACTGGAGGGCTGCAATTGCTGATATCTATGACATCCCTGTTTACTTATACAGCAGGGAATAGTCCATTTCTCACTCCCTAACACCATACACAAAAATAAACTCTAAATTATTTACAGATCTCAATGTGAGGATCGACACTCTAAAACCCTTGAGGAAAATATAGGCAGAAAATGCTTTGTTGTAAATCACAGCAAGTTTTTTTTTCTGGATCCACATCTTAAGAGTAAAAATAAATAAAATAAAAGTAGGCCAAAGTGACGTAATTAATCTTAGCAGAATTTTCACAGCAAAGTAAACCCTAAATGAAAGAAGAAGACGACACTCAGAACAGAAAAAAAATTTTTTTCTAAACAAAGATCCCCAGAAATAATTCATCTCCAAAACATACAGACAGCTCGCCCAATATCAAAAAACAAAAATACCCAATAGGAAATGGACCAAAGAGCTCAATGGACATTTCATGAAGAAGGCATACACATGGCCATTAAGCATTTGAAAAGGTGCTCAGTATCACTAATGGGTAGAGGAAGACTGATGAAAAGTCCAGTCAGAATGGCCGTCTCAGAGAATCTCCAACAATACATGTTGCAGAGGATGCGGAGAGAAGGGAATTCCCTTGCACTCTTGGTGGGAATGTAAATCTGTCTATCCATTAGGCAGAGTATGAAGTTTCTTTTAAAATACTGAGCATAACATTGTAGCTACGCCTTCCGGGAAACAAACTCACTGAGAAGGACAATGAAGATAGTGCAGTGCAGTTTATTAACCGGAGGGCCCAAGACAGAGTCTCCTCTTAGCCAAGGACCCTGACCACATTTTGTGAAAACGTAATATACCCTAAGTGTATAAGGTTCCCTGAAACTAGTCTGAACAAAGGAAAAAGAAAGATACAATTAAAGTTAACCCATGATTCATATGCCTTGAGTTCAGTTCAGTCGCTCAGTCATGTCCGACTCTCCACGACCCCATGAATCACAGCACGCAAGGCCTCCCTGTCCATCACCAACTCCCGGAGTTCACTCACACTCATGTCCACAGAGTCGGTGATGCCATCCAGCCATCTCATTCTCTGTCATCCCCGTCTCCTCCCGCCCCCAACCTTTCCCAGCATCAGAGTCTTTTCCAGTGAGTCAACTCGTCGCATGAGGTGGCCAAAGTATTGCAGTTTCAGCTTTAGCATCAGTCTTTCTGATGAACACCCAGGATTGATCTCCTTTAGAATGGACTGGTTGGATCTCCTTGTAGTCCAAGGGACTCTCAAGAGTCTTCTCCAGCACCACAGTTCAAAAGCATCAATTCTTCGGCGATCAGCTTTCTTCACAGTCCAACTCTCACATCCATACATGACCACGGGAAAACCCATAGCCTTGACTAGATGGACCTTGGTTGGCAAAGTAATGTCTCTGCTTTTTAATATGCTATCTAGGTTGGTCATAACTTTCGTTCCAAGGAGTAAGCATCTTTTAGTTTTCTGGCTGCAATCAGCATCTGCAGTGATTTTGGAGCCCCCAAAAATAAAGTCTGACACTGTTTCCACTGTTTTTCCATCTATTTTCCATGAAGTGATGGGACCAGATGCCATGATCTTTGTTTTCTGAATGTTGAGCTTCAAGCCAACCTTTTCACTCTCCTCTTTCACTTTCATCAAGAGGCTTTTGAGTTCCTCTTCACTTTCTGTCATAAGGGTAGTGTCATCTGCATATCTGAGGTTATTGATATTTCTCCCAGCAATCTTGATTACAGCTTGTGCTTCTTCATATGACTTAAGCCTAGGTAATTAAGAGTGGACAATTATCAATAGGCTTGTGGTCATATCAAAATGAAGAAGGCAACGGCAACCCACTCCAGTACTCTTGCCTGGAAAATCTCATGGACGGAGGAGCCTGGTAGGCTACAATCCAAGGGGTTCTGAAGAGTCAGACAGGACTGAGCAACTTCAATTTCACCTTTCACCTTTCACTTTCATGCATTGGAGAAGGAAATGGCAACCCACTTCAGTGTTCTTGCCTGGAGAATCCCAGGGACAGCGGAGCCTGGTGGGCTGCCATCTATAGGGTCACACAGAGTCGGACATGGCTGAAACGACTTAGCAGCAGCAGTAGCAGCATACCAAAATAAGCATAAAAGAATGTATGATTCTATTCAGTTACATAGATAATTAGGGTATTTTTTTAGATGATGGAGAGTCTAAGTATGAGCCCTGAGGCTCTTTCTTCTTGGAGTCCGGTTTTCCAGTTGGTATGTCGTTTCCATAGATACTGGGCAAATAGCTCAAAGTCCATGGTCTGGCCCAAGATGGAGTCCTGCTTTCAAGATAGAGCCTTTTCTGTTTCCTCCTTCAATATAAATACCGTAGGATCCAGCAATCCCATATCTGGGTGTAGGTACAGAGAAAACCAAAATTTGAAAAGACGCCTGCAGCCCTATGATCACAGCTACACTAGGACCATAAACAGGACACGGCAGCAATCTAAGTGCAGAACACAGATGAGTGGATAAAGACGATGGACACCGAGACATAACACAACATTACTCAGCCACTGAAAGAACCAAGGAATGACAGTTCCAGCCACAGGGAGGAAAGTAGAGGTGATCATTCTCAGTGAAGTAGGGGAGACAGGGCATAACAAGAATCATATGGCATCACTTCTAGGTGGAATCTAAAAATGGAAATGAACTTCTTTACCAAAAAGAAACGGTCTCACAGACTTATGGTTCACAAGAAGTTTATAGTTCCCAAGGAGGAAAAGCGGAGGGCAGGGAGAAATGATTTGGTTCAGATTAATATACACACACTTCTATTTATAAAATCATCCACAAGGACCCACTGCATAGCACAAGGAACCCTCCTCAACACTCCATAATAACTTACATGGGAAGAGAACCTGACATAGAACATGTATGTGTCTAGTTGTACATGAATCAAGCACCTGGAAAGACATCCCCTTCACTCATTACTGTGCTCAGTTGCTCAGCTGTGTCCAACTTTTTGCAACCCCATGGACTGTAGCCTGCTAGTTTCTGCTGTCCATGGAATTTTCTAGGAAAGAATACTGGTTGGGTTGCCCTTTCCTTCTGCAGGGAATCTTCCCGACTCGGGGATCAATTCTGAATCTCTCGCATCTCCTGCACTGCAGGCAGATTCTTTGCTGATGAGCCGTACCAGGGAAGACCCACTCATTGTCAAATCAATGCTAATCAAATCTACACTCAAGGAGTTCCCTCCCACCAGTCAGAACGGCCACCGTCAGACATATCTCCATAGAACAAATGCTGCAGAGGGCCTAGGGAAAGTGGAGTCCTCCCACACCCTGAGTGGGGGTGCACAGGCGTGCAGCCATGATGGGAGACAGCATGGAGTGTCCTAAGCAAAGAGAACAGAGCAGCCAAGGGACCCGGCAACGCCGCTTCTGGGCTCAGACCCAGAGAACAGCACAAGACACGTGCACCCCTGTTTTCAGAGAAGCGCTATTTACAACAGCCAAGACATGGAGTCCACTTAAATGTCAAGCGACAACAACATGAATACTGAGTGATCCATCTATACACTGGACTACTCCTAGGCTCTGGGGGTGGAGTCAGGATGGGAGAATGTGGCCTCTGACCAGCAGCTGGTTGGAAGAAGGGAGACCAGTCCTGAGGGTAGGTGTTCCCTGAAGTCTGCGGGCCCCAGTGCCCTGATGGACTTCATCCGCAGTGGGGATGTGGGCAGGGCCTGAGTCCCTTTGATGAATCCACAGCAGCACTCGGCTTAGAAGTCTCCTGAGGGTGTCTCAAACTCTGACACCGTGTTTTACAAAGGACCAGGAGAATGAAGATGACCTCCTGACGGCGTCCTTCCGGCTAGAGTTGTTTCCAAAAGACCACCATCACCTACATAGTGTCAGCTGTGACCCACCTACCCCCTCCTGGCCTTTCCTCTTCCTCCCAGTGACTATTCCAGTAACATTTCCTGCCTGGTCCCCTCTCCCAGGCCAGATGCGTCTGTCCATCCACTGCCGCTCATCTCACCCTGGGGACTAACAGGCCCCTCAAGGACTGCGATCCTGCTGCTCCCCACACACAGGAGGCAGCCCCACCTTCCTTCTCCAGCTGCTGAGCCCAGACACCTGGTGTGACCGAGCAGGAACCTGTGGGCCCTCCCAGGATAGACCCCGTCCCGTATGCTCTGCTGCAGCTCCTCTCTGAAGCATGGAGATAGCAGCATCTGATGCGCACTCCAGGAGTTGTTTTACAGATGCTAAAAGCCCCACTGAGCGGAAGAAGGTAACTACTTTATGAGCATGAACACGTCACCCCCAGAGTATCCAGTGCCTGAGGATTTGAGGTTAGCCACCTGTTACCTCAGCAGCCAGAGAACCGTGAACCAGAGGATCACAAACTCCGTGACCCCTCCCTCAGGGGGACTGCAAACTGCTCGCTGAAACCCTTCGGGGAGTCTGGGCTTAAGAGCACCAGTTAGTTGTCCTCTTTGCAGTGGTGCTTTTATAACCATCACTTCCCTGTCATGCACCGCAACCTGGCATCAGATTGGCTTTATTGCACTCAGGCGTGTGGACCCAAGTTCAGTTCAGTAACATGGGGACCTCCCAGGCTCCCACTTCCTTGTGCCCCAGTGACTGTCAGCTCCCCCTCCAGAGCCCACGGCCAGTCCCACACTAATTCCCTCTACACCTAAGCCCGTTATCACTGGTTACATGATGGTATTTTTGATGACATCCAGAAGAGCCAGCTTTGCAAGGTAGACACTTCTGGATGTGACACTAGGTCCCTTTCCACAGACAGGATGGAGTAACTGTTTTCACGGGCCCCACGGTGGGAGAACTCACCTTCTGATGAAACCAGGACTTGATCCTTTCCAGGTGATTCCATGCTCCTCATTCTCCCCAGCCCGCACCCACATGGCTGCCATCTGTGCCTGTCTGTATGGGGCCTTGGTAATCTCCTAAAATGTGGGTGATTTTTCACACAGATAATGGGTTGAACAGTGGCCCCAAATGGTGTGTACCCCCAGAACACGTGAACAATACCGTATCTGGGAAAAGGGTCTTTGCAGATGTAGCTAAAGATATCGAGGTGAGGTCACGTTGGGTGTGCGTGGCCCTCAATCTAACTGGAATGTACCTTGAAATGGACAAAAGAAGGGAGACAGACACTGAGGACAAGCCACATGAAGATGAAGGAAGAGAAGGGAGAGAGGTGGCGGCAAGCCCAGGGACCCCGGGAGCCCCTGAAGCTGGAAAAGGCAGGAAGGACCCTATCCTGGAGCCTCTGGAGGGACCTCAGCCCTGCGCCACCTTGATCTCAGGTGTCTGGTCTCCAGGACTGGGGGAGGATGAACTCCAGCTGTTTTAACCCACCCAGCTTGTGATCATTTGTTAGAAAGGCTACAGAGCAGCCACACAGACCCTGCTCTGTAGGATCCTAGAAGTGTGGGTCTCACTAGAAGCAGATGGAGGGTGTATTACAGAGCCCTTTGAGTCAGCACTGGGCCCTCAGAAATGCTAAAGTAGTGGCTGGACCCCAGAATGTTGAGGGGTCAAGTCTGAAGCCTGTCCCTTGGGCTGCACAGGCCTCTCCAGGTTCTTACACCTGAAAAAGTGGTGTAACATCTCAGTCCTGACTGAGGACATTTAATGTCACTGTTAACACTGCTAATTTCACCAGTTACACAGGTGAAAACCCAGTTAAGATACTTGCCACACTGATGATCAGTTCTGAAGATGGTCAGGGGTGGGGACTCACATGCAGCCAGCAGCCTTCAGCGCCTCCACCCCCTTACCCCACCCAGTCTTCCACCCCAGCCCCCAAGGAGCATCCTCAGTGGGAAGTTGTGGGACCCAACGGAGGCCTCTCTAAATAAACCTTGGCTGAGCCCCAGGCTACCTGCTCCTGAACCTCATCCATCGTTCTCAGGAAAAAACACCCGAATATGAGCAAAGACCTCACAGGCTGGAGAAAAGTGTTTTGGGCCATCTCAGCAACACCATGCTTGCCGAGTTGGTCCTGACCCAGGGGCTCTTCTGGAACCTTTCTGTTCCCTACCTGAGTTACCTCTCCAGCCCTGCTCCCACTGCCTTTTCTCTTGTTTTCTCACCCCTGACCCCCACTTGGGGAGACGTCCAATTGCAGGAACAGGTAACACACCGCTTCCTTAACTGTTCTAGAAAAGACCTGATCACAAACAGTAACTGCAAGGCAGTCTCGCCAGCCCAGCCCACACGCCCTGCAGAGTATGGTGTCAAGTCCAGCTGTAGGCACTCTGACACCCGCTTAGAGAGACTTTAGCCCAGGCGCCCCTGGAAGGGCTTGCAGGCTGGTCAGGTCAGCCAACCCTCCCCCATCAGGGCTCACAGTTGCAGAAATGGGCCTTTTTGTGCCTGCCAGGTGCAAGGAACAGGGGTGGGTCATGAGGGTCAGGATGGACATGGGGCTGGAGTGCTGGCTTATTTTCTAATCATTTTATCTGGCCCATGAGTGGGAGGTAATTTCAAGAAGACCCTCTCCTAATGAGGGGGACTCCACAAGTCAGGGAGAGGAGGGGTGGGGTGTGGAGACAGGGCCCAGTGCCCAGGTGCAGTGGAAGTCACTGGAAGACTCGGTGGAGGGAGGATGTGTAGTGAAGCCCAGGGTCACTGCCCTGTCCAGGAGCAGCTAATTGTTAGTTCAGGTCCTGCTCTAAGGGGCTCAGGGTCAGGTCTGACCAACAGGTGGACTGGAGGTGCTCTGCAATGAGGGCCCTGTACTCAGTTCCTGGGTGTAGAGCCCTGCGAGTACCTGCCCAGGTGAGCCCCGTACCCTTGGAGGAGCCTACCTACCAGAACCCTGTGCTCCTGGGAGGGGTGTGTGAATGAGCGCCCTCTTTGTTCAGCAGGCACAGAGTAGCTTCCCTGTGGGCAGCGCCGGAATGAGATGAGAACCAGGACACACAGTGGGCCCTGAGCCCGCCCTGGGCCCATGCAGAGGGAAGAGGGCGGGAGGCGGGTGCTGGCCGCTGTGCTGAGTGGGAGGCCCCACCTGACAGCACGGGGCCTCCCCAGGACAGCAGACAGCCTGCCCAGGGTGGTGGGAGCTCCCGGAGACCCTGCAGGGGCTGTGAAAGGGAAGGGCCAGGCCGGAGGGGAGTGAGGGCCCAGGCAGAGCCAGGGGGCGCGGGGCCCGAGGTGGCCTTTGTGGTCTGAGGGGGAGTGGGCGAGCAGGCGGTGAGTGTGACCCAGGAAAGCAGCCCTGCTAACGGGAGACTGAATCCGTCTCAGAGGGACAAGCCTTCCGGATGAGCCCAGACACAGGATGAGACAGGAATCCTGGTAAAAGATGGTGAGTGAGTCCCCCTAAGAGGAGCCTCTGGAGCTGCCCCGGGAGGGGATGAAGGGGACACATATGAACCTGCTGTGAGTGGGCACTAACCCTGGGAGGGGGGCACACACCCCACTCCATGGCTGCACAGCTGTCCTTCTGGATGGGTCGCTTGGCTTCTCAGAGCCTCAGCCTCTCAGCCTGCTTGTGGGCTGATGGTAGCACGAACTGACCAGTCATTTGCTCAGAACAGCGCAGAAAGGGGCCTCAGGGAAACTCCACAGAACACCATCAGGACAGGACTCATGTCTCCGGGCCTGCAGGACCCGGAGAGCAGACTTCCAGGAGAGCCTGGGACAGGCTCGGTCTGGTGGTTGGTGGAGTGGCCCTCCTGTCCCCAGGCCCTGCCAGCATTGGCCCTTCAGGCTCTGGGTCGGGGAGCCCGTGGGGTGTGGGTCCAGCTGTGCCCACCAGGGAGGCCTGGAGGACCTGGCGAGGAAGCACTGGTGTGGCTGTCACCTGTGCACAAGCTTCCGAGCAGGGTCCAGTGGGAGCTCTTGCTCTGCACGTGAGTTTCAAGCCCATAGCGCATATGAGATTCTACAGCTCTGCTTGTTTTCTGCACGCCAAGTCCTGGCACTCAGGACACCCACTGCCCCGGTGAGAGGCACGGCTGACCTGACTTCAGCTGCTGCTTCTGGGTTGCTCCTGACCGCACGCCCGGCAGCCCGCGTCACCGAGTCAGACTGTCTGGTGGCGTCGGGGCGTGGGGAGAGAGCACAGGCCAGGCCCCAGGGGCCGTGCCGGCCAAGGCCGGTGCTGCCGCTGTAGGTGTGCCCTCTCTGCCCCCAAGGCAGAGACCACTGTCCCCTACAGACTGTAGCCAAGTCTTTCCATGGACCCTGCTCGGGCCCTAGCCTGACCAAGGTTCTGCCTCAACAGAGAAGGTTTACTTCTTCCATTCGGGTTCAAGTAGGTGATTATGAAACAAAAGCTGAGGCCAACACAGCACAGGCTTTGTTCAGAGGCCAAAGAATGGAGAAGTGGGAACAAAGCTCACAGCTCAACTTCTCACCCACCTGGGGAGAGTGGTTTGATTTTAAAAGTAAAGACAAAGTGTGAAGAACGAGGCTAATGCTGAGGGGACAGGTACCTTTAGGGGAAGGGCAGGGCTTTCCGAGTTAGTGGGGTGCCACCTCCTTTTTACCTTTTTCTGGTTCTTCATGGCCAATGGTTGGTTTATCACTTAATATAATGATCAAGTTAACAGCGAGCGGTGACCTGAAGCGAGATCTTAATTCCCTGCCCAGGAATGGAGCCTGGGAAGCCTGGATGTGGACCAGGAATCCTAGCCACCAGACCAGCAAGGACTAGAGGCTAGAAGCTATATTTCCCCAGATTTTGCCCCCAGTGAAAAATATTTTTACCATGGATGCAGAAACTGTAACTGCAGTTATGAAATTTATTATTAGGGGCACAGCATAACAGCAAATGGGAGAGCACACGGAGAAATGGTTTGTTAAGATGGAAGCAAGGCAGGGAAAAGGTGTGGGTGTCCCCCCAGTGAGGGTGAGCGCAGCAAAGAGGCAGTCAAGTCATTCATACCAGTCACTTAGGGCAGTTCTTCCGGGTCTTTGTCTTTCTTCAGACCAGTTACCTGGTTTCTTTTCCCACACCTGACCTCCCCTGGGTGCACACTCACCCCTCAGGCAGGATGTATCTCGAAGTGAAGGCTTCTAGGAGGGGCATGACTCACTATGGCCTGGCATTACCTCTTGAGTTCTGACCCAAGAAGCCTTTCTGTGCATGTGCAGTGTCTCCTTTGTCCCAAAAGTCTGGGGCAGAGATCCCTGAATCCTTTCCTCACACAGACTTCTGCCCTCTCTTCATCCTTGCCGTGACTATTACCTTAAGGTGTTTATAAGAGACAAACACTGGCTATTTACTCTCTGTTGTTACTTCCACTTCAGAGGGCAAACAGGAGGCTGACTGCAAGTACCTAGACTGAAGCCCACCTCTCTCTTATCTCAGAAATGCTAACAGTTTTAAGTATCCAGCCTGAAGCCTACTTCTTCATGTCCCACGAAATGCAAACAGGAGGTCAGTTACAAATGTCTAATCTGGAGCCCAGCTATCCCCTACATCAATAATACACTAAAATCACCACACAATGAGACTCAGGGTCTGCTGGAAGTCAGAGTCACCGCCATTGTGGTCCCAGCTGGTTCCATCTGGCTTTATTCGTAGCTTCCTCTCTTCTCTCTAGACCGTTCACCTTAAAGACTTTTGTTACCTCCTGCTAAAGGGCTGAAAAGGCTAAAGGGTTGAGAACAAGGGCACCCATATTAAAAGAGGTTTCAGATGCTGCTACAGCACCTCCTAGCCTTTCCTGAGAATACTGCTGAGCGGGGTCATTCAGGCCGCAGGGCACACAGCTTGCTCCAGATGCTCGTGTGGGGAGGAGGGCATAGCAATGGGCTCCTCCTGCAAACCCCAGAATCACTCACAGATCGGCCCCAGAACCACTTGTGGAGTGGCAAGAAGGGGTGTGCCCCTACTAGACCTGGGGGAAGGGGCGGGGCCTCAGGGCTCCTGGGGTGACAGGGAGAAGGGGTGTCCCCCTACTAGACCTGGGGGAAGGGGCGGGGTCTGAGGGACCGCCTCACCTCGGGACCTGCTGGGAGGATCCAGGCTCAACACAGGCTGGATGCTCACAGCTGAGACGCGCCTCAGGGCGCAGTGGGGCTGCCCGGGGGAGGGGCCCTGAGCAGGGCACTCACCACCCTTCCTGCGCTGGGTCCCTCGAGGGCGTCTGGGTGTCTCTTCCCCCAGCAATGAAGGGCGGAACCCTGAGAGTCACCCCCACCCCGTCCCCTCAGGGAAGCGCACTAGAGCCTTGGCACCCGGCTGGAGGCTGGTCACATGGTGGTGTCTGCCCTCACCCTCCAAAATGCCAGTGCTGAGAAGGGGAGCCATGGCTCAACATGAACCTCACGGTTGGTGCAGACAGCATAGGTGCAGGGGGCTGCCCCTAATGGGAAGGAGGCTTTAGATCAGGACAGGGAGCTGCCCACCAGTTGCATGAGCTTCCTGGGGCTGCGGTGACAAACGACCACATGCAGATGCTCTGAACAACAGAAGCCTGTCCTCTCTCAGTCCTGGAGACCAGACGTCTGAGGTCAGGTTGTCCCAGGGCCGCGCTCCCTCCAGAGGCTCCAGCCCAGTGTCCTTCCTGCCTCTTCCAGTTTTGGGGGGTCCAGGCATCCCCGGGGCCCAGTGTTTCAATGTGTCCAAAGTGGTTTGTGAAGTTTTACGCAGGAGATTTCTCGCTGGAAGATAATCCACGTTCGGGTAGACCTGTTGAAGTTGACCGTGATAAAATAGAGACATTAACTGAGAACAATCAACTTTATACCACGAAGGAGATAGATGACATGCTCGAAATATCCAACTCAAGTGCTGAAAATCATTGCATTAACTTGGTTAATCACTTTGATGTTTGGGCCTGTGGCCCTCCACTGTCAGGCCTCAGCTTCCAGGCCTTCACCTTTCACAGGAGAGACTGATTTCCTGCTTCCAAGGAGACAGATGGGAAATGGAATCCTTAACCTTACCCTTGAATTGTGCCCTTTAACATGATGCTGGAGGTGGGAGAAGGACTGGCAAATCTCCAGGACCTGAAATGGTCTGTTTGGTTTTTTCCTTTATACTTCTCACTAGCTTTTCCGGTTTACTAGGATGTGGGTTGAAGTAGTTCTTTGTGTGCTCACAATTTACTCCCTTCAGAAGCCACATGGAGCAATCAGAGAAACTGAATTTCAGAAGATATAGCTAATCAGAAACCCAATGTTCATTATTCAGAACTGCTTATGTTTTTCATGGAGCAAATAATTACTAGAACCACGAAGTAAATAATAAAAGTTAATACCTTTATAATATAACATTTCTCATGGATTCATCTGGGCTTTACATAGTTACACACCAAGCCGTGCGGACTGCCCCTTGGTGTGGGCAGCAAAACCTTCCACTTAGCTCCCCAGGTTGAGTGAGAAACAGGAGCATGTTCTCTGCAAGTACCACACCCTAGGCTGGGTGTTAGGAATTCACAGGTACTGCGACTTTAACGACCTGACTTATATGTGTAACCGAACCAGGTTGGGCTCCCCGTGGTGCATGTGTGCGCTGGCACGTTCAACCCTTGGTGACCCCGTGGACTGCAGTCCCACAGGCTCCTCTGTCCATGGGGTTTCCCGGCAAGAACACTGGGGGTGGGTTGCCATTTCCTCCTCCAGGGGATCTTCCCCACCCAGCGAAGAGGAGTTAGGACGTGTCCTGTGAATCAGGGGTAAGGGGGAACACCAGACCTTTGGGTCTTTGCTGTTTCTCCTGGCCCAGTTCAGTTCAGTCGCTCAGTCGGGTCCAACTCTTGGTGACCCCATGGACTGCAGCATGCCAGGCCTCCCTGTCCATCACCAACTCCGGAGCTTCCTCAAACTCATGTCCATTGAGTCGGTGATGCCATCCAACCATCTCATCCTCTGTCGTCCCCTTCTCCTTCTGCCTTCAATCTTTCCCAGCATCAGGGCCTTTTCCAATGAGTCAGTTCTTCGCATCAGGTGGCCAAAGTATTTCACTCTAATGGACAATCCACACAGGATTTTCCCTGAGGCTCTGCTTGTCCCTGGAACCAGAGTTGAGCATGAAGAACTGCTGCCACCTTGTGGCTATATCAGTTCAGTTCAGTTCAGTTCAGTCGCTCAGTCGTGTCCGACTCTCCGCGACCCCATGAATCACAGCACGCCAGGCCTCCCTGTCCATCACCAACTCCCGGAGTACACTCAAACTCATGTCCACAGAGTCGGTGATGCCATCCAGCCATCTCATTCTCCGTCGTCCCCTTCTCCTCCCGCCCCCAACCTTTCCCAGCATCAGAGTCTTTTCCAGTGAGTCAACTCGTCTCATGAGGTGGCCAAAGTATTGGAGTTTCAGCTTTAGCATCAGTCCCTCCAATGAACATCCAGGATTTATCTCCTTTAGAATGGACTGGTTGGATCTCCTTGCAGTATAAGGGACTCTCAAGAGTCTTCTCCAACACCACAGTTCAAAAGCATCGATTCTTCGGCGATCAGCTTTCTTCACAGTCCAACTCTCACATCCATACATGACCACGGGAAAAACCATTGCCTTGACTAGACGGACCTTGGTCGGCAAAGTAATGTCTCTGCTTTTTAATATACTATCAAGGTTGGTCATAACTTTCCTTCCAAGGAGCAAGCGTCTTTTAATTTCATGGCTGCAATCAGCATCTGCAGTGATTTTGGAGCCCAAAAAAACAAAGTCTGACACTGTTTCCACTGTTTTTCCATCTATTTCCCATGAAGTGATGGGACCAGATGCCATGATCTTTGTTTTCTGAATGTTGAGCTTCAAGCCAACCTTTTCACTCTCCTCTTTCACTTTCATCAAGAGGCTTTTGAGTTCCTCTTCACTTTCTGCCATAAGGGTAGTGTCATCTGCATATCTGAGGTTATTGATATTTCTCCCAGCAATCTTGATTCCAGCTTGTGCTTCTTCCAGCCCAGCGTTCCTCATGATGTACTCTGCATATAAGTTAAATAAGCAAAGCCAACAACTTTAAAACCAGTTCTCAAGGAGTCTTACTATTCAAAAGGCCTCTGGTGGTTTAGTAGTTCAGTAGTGTCCAACTCTTTGTGACCCCATGGACTGCAGCCTGCCAGGCTCTTCTGTCCATGGGGTTTTCCAGGCAAGAATATTGGAGTGGGTTGCCATTTCCTTCTCCAGTGCAACTTCCCGACCCAGGGATCGAACCCAGGTCTCCTGCATAGCAGGCAGATTCGTTACCAACTAAGAAACCAGGGAAGCCTAACTTTATTCCAAAGGCCTGAGAGGCTGTAAATGACACCTGCCCTTCAAGTAATGTCCCTAGGAAAATCATCAAATATAGAATTCAAAGCAGGGCCCAATTTCAAGAGGTACGTTGTACTCACACTGTCTAAAGTCCAAGAGCACTTGGCAACATACTCCACATGACTACCTCCTAAAACGAGGTCAATCAAACCCACCACGAGGAATCACCTCATATTGCTCAGAAAGACCAATAGCAAAAAGATCTACTGAAACTAAGTCCCACAGTGGGCTTAGAGAAAAAGAAATCCTCCTTTCCTCCTTGTTTTTATGCAAATACGTACAGGAAATATGCAAAGCAGCATAGGGATTTCTTTAAAAAAAAAAAAAAAAACTAATATATTACCCTTCTTTTTCTTTTTTTATATTATGCTTATTTTTCTAACCCAAGTTATTAGAACTACGACCTAGCTTTTTAAATATACTAATCAAGTACTTAAATACGTAAGGTCATAGAGACAGACAGTCCACAGTTTTGACATT
The DNA here is from genome assembly GCF_049115385.1 of Moschus berezovskii. NCBI lineage: Eukaryota > Metazoa > Chordata > Mammalia > Artiodactyla > Moschidae > Moschus > Moschus berezovskii. Next base: position 6,519,444 of record NC_142479.1, on the reverse strand, counting down.
TACTTGGAAGAAAATAAAAAATAAATTTTAACAATACCACCTCGCAGCTGTCAGAATGGCCATCATTAAAAAGTCTACAAATAAACGCTGGAGCAGTTGTGGAGAATAAGGAACCATATGTATCTGGTCAGTGACAATGTAATTACTGATGTGAACATTTTAGTGGCATGTATAAATATGAGTTGAGTAGGGTTATGATAACTTAGTGTTGGCAAATGAATATTTTTTTCATGTCTTTTTCATATATTCCTTTTGAGATTCTGTTCCATTAAACATTATCACAAGATATTAATATAGTTTCCTATACTATGCAGTGGGCTTCCCTCATAGCTGTCAGTAAAGAATCTGCCTGCAAGTAGGAGACCTGGGTTTGATTCCTGGGTCGGGAAGATTCCCTAGAGAAGGAAACAGCAACCCACTCCAGTACTATTGCCTGGAGAATACCATGAAATGAGGAGCCTGGCAGACTACAGTCTATGGGGTCGCAGAGTCGGACACGACTGAGCGACTAACCCGCCACCAGCACGCTGTACGCCACCTGGCTTCTTTCGTGTGTAGTAGTTGTGTATTTGCTAAAAACCCCAAACCCCTAATTAATCCCTCCCGTTGCCCTTTGGTAACCGTACATTTGTTTCCTATTTTTGTGAGGCTGCCTCTGTTTCATAAATGAGTTCGTTAGTATCGTTTCGTTTGCGTTCCTTCCACATGTAACTGATACCATGTGACGTCATTTTCTGACGTCACTCAGTGTCCATCTCTCTGTGGCTGTAAACGGCATTGCTTCCTTCTACCTTATGGCTCAGTAATAGTGCACTGTGTGTATGTGGTTGTCTGTGCATGAAAACACATAAACAGACTATCTGAAATGTGCAAAAATCTGCTTGCAAAGCTGGAGACCTGGGTTCGATCCCTGGGTCGGGAAGTTACCCTGGAGAAGAAAATGGCACCCACTCCAGTATTCCTGCTTGGAGAATCCCATGGACAGAGGAGCCTGGCAGGCTACAGTCCATAGGGTCGCAGAGTCAGACATGACTTAGCACTTTCTCCTTTCTTTCACGAGGGTTTGGTTAAACAGACTATTCATCTGGAATGTGCATGTGTGCCTGTGAACGTCATTGCTCTCTGTCCTGTGACCATCACGACATGATGGCTCGTGATGTTTGTAAACAATATTCAATTTCAGCTACAAGTTGCTTGACTGTGTTAAGGATGCTGACATCCATAGTTTAGTTCAGTTCAGTCTCTCAGTAATGTCCGACTCTTTGCGACCCCATGGACTGCAGTACACCAGGCCTCCCTGTCCATCACCAACTCCCGGAGTTTACTCAAACTCATGTCCGTTGAGTCAGTGGTGCCATCGAGCCATCTCATCCTGTCGTCCCCTTCTCTTCCCACCTTCAATCTTTCCCAGCATCAGGGTCTTTTCAAATGAGTCAGTTCTTTGCATCAGGTGGCCAAAGTATCCATAGCTGACTCCCAAAACTCCCCAAAATTAAAAAATAGCAAATGCACGAAACCACTTACGTGTGAGCATGGTAGGTTAGTCCTAAGTTCATCGTGATGTCTTATTTAAAGGGAAACAGTAGATGATTTTACGTGAGATGGCCCTGAAGTAAGGACCAGATATCACATACAGTTCATTTATAGAAATCCACATGAAGCATGGGCCAGAAATTAAGAGGCATATTTTGGGGCAAATGGATACTTTTTCACATCTTCATAATTAAGCTCTGATTATCAGCAATGATAAGCATGTTGACCACAGATGACTTGACTTAATATGTCATATATGATAAATATACATAGCTATAATATAGCATTAATGACTTCAATGACCCCTGTAAAAATGAATACCAACTGGAATCTAAAGTGGATTGAACTGTTTAATGTGTTGTGTAATATCAACTGGCTGATATACATGCTTATAGACATTAGATAATTCATGATTTTACATATCATGTAATAAATATTTAAATAAAAAGCACCATGGTTTATTAAAGTGCTATAATAAACCATAATACTATACTTATATATGTAGAAGGGCATATAATTCTCCAAGCAAACAGTACTGTTTGCTTTTATGGCATCAATTTTGAACGCTTGTGTGCCACTTAATGACAGTGTTTATGTCCTATAAGCAAATTGTTCGGGAAATAGTTTAAGCTGAATTTCAACTTCCTGTGCTGATGGAGAGCTGGAGCACCTTCCCTGAGTCTTAAGGAGATATAGTACTCTCCATTTCTGAAAAAGACTCTTACACTTTGGCAGGTTACTTTTAATAATGCTTATTAGTGCTAAACTAAACAACAAAAATTACAAAAATATATAGAACAGATGCTAGTTCTCTAATGATAGTATATCGGTGATCAGTGGAATATCTTCCAATTCATGTGTGTTAATAGGTCCACTGCTGGGAATCAAAAACAAATTAGTCAAGAGGCATCAATGCTGCACTTTGCTGTTTTGACATACAAACTACTGGCACAACTGCCAAAAGGACAGTCGGGAACATGAGGGACAACACACCCACTTAGCGCGAACTGATCACAGAGTAGCACATGCAGATTACAAGTCTTATTTCAGTCTGATGTGAAGGGGCAATGTGGAAGGAGTTAGCCAGCATATAATTTTCTGGGTCCCCTAGAAGGTCAGATGAGAATACTAATAAGAACAAGGCAGCCAAGGGATCCTCAGCTTTGTAGTTCGGATGAAATGAGATTGTGCGAGAACTGGATGAGATGCCTGTTGGATTGCTAGACTCTGTTTCATGAAAGATTAGTAATCGACTGCTAAAACTGCAATAAAAAAAAAAAAAAAAAAGTGAGGATAAAGTGGAAGGCAAAGAATCAAATGAGGACCAGAATCCTCCTCTGATTCTTTTGAATAACTTAGCGCCAATGGGAGGAATGGCTAAAACCAAACTTGAGAAACCCATTTCTCCGCAAAAGGACATTTAGACTTATTGCAACAGGTATTAAAGCATCAGTAAGCTGACTCTATGTTCATCATTCTAACAGTGCAAAATTCACACGGCAGGCCTCCTGCTACATGAATAAAAGCAAGAAAGAACATGGAACCTCCCTTTCTATGGAAGTAGCAAATAATCCATACAATGTTTACATACTGGTACATATGACTTGTACTTCATGTACAACATATTGCTAGAAATAAATCTGTTGTGATTTCATTTGCAAAAGTAAACAAATACAAAGCAAACAATGGGAATTTGGTTGTGATATTTGATGGGGACGGCAGATCAATAAATGCACTGTTAACAATTATGATTAACATCTTGAATTTTCAAATGTTCATCGTTACTGTTCTTATAGTCAAAATACAATGATTTTTCCTTTCATTGCCATGTTTCAATTCCAAGTAAGAATACTGATGACATTCATTGTACTGTTAGTTTTATAAGGTTTTTTTCCAAAATCTTGATAAATTTGTAGTAGGTGTGGATTTATTAACATGGTAGAATTGCTTGTGTTACCCTAATGAATTTTGATGAGTTAATTTTGTTTAATACACAGGGCAACTGTTAGAAGTTTTGGGTAGGATGCTGAGGTTTGAGTTGAAAATCGTGTTGGGTATATTCGCTTTTTGTAATGATGGAAATACAGACTGAAGTCACCATGTAGTATCTGTTCACATTGACTAAACAATTAGAATCAAGATCACATATTAACAGCAATGTGGAAAATCAGATATGCTTGTGGATATGGAAAACAGTAGACTATATGTACAATAGTTTGGCATTTCCTCAGAAAGATAAAAATGCACTTACTACTCATTTCACCGGCTTCACTCTTGGATATCTATGTCAGTAACTGAAAACAGCTGTTCAAACAACTGGTACACTATTCCTAGCAACATTATTCATAATAGCCCAAAGGTAGATGAAAGGCTGTTGGTGAGCCATGAAAGACGCCGGGATTCTTGGCCTCCAGAAAGGAATTCAATCCTGGGCCAGTGACGAGGCTTGATTGCTCAGAGCTTTTGTGTAATATAGTTTTATTAAAGTACAAAAGAGATAGAGAAAGTTTCTGACACAGACACCAGAAGGGGGCAGAAGGAGTGCCCCCTGCTAGTCTTTAGCCAGATGACACATAGCTACTAGCAGGCTGCTGATTAGAGAAAGGTGATGGCTCAGAACTCAGAGACACACCAAGCCCCTCACTCACAGCATGCACTGAGGTAACACTGGCAGGTGAGTAATCCCGGGCCATAAAGCATTCATTGGGTGAATCTTGAAGAAAGGCAGGTTTCCAAGCAAAAACACAGTCTCATTAACATAGCTTAAGAGAACATTTGCATGAGTAAAACAGACTGGTTTGTCAAGTCGGTTCTGAGTCTTAGGTGGAACTGACTTGAAGAAAGACAGAGTCTAGGGTAAATAGATACTTCATTAACATACTTTAGAAAAACATTTCCATAAGAAAAACAAACTGGTTAGCTCAAGGTTTGATAAAAGTTAAGTTCAGGTGGAACCAGGTGTCATCATGGCAACACATATTTTAAAAGAAACCTCTTTTTAAATTTGTATTTTACATTTACATTTAAAGTCGCTCAGTCCTGTCCGATTCTTTGTGATCCCAAGGACTATACAGTCCATGGAATTCTCTAGGCCACAATACTGGAGTGGGTTGCCCTTCCCTTCTCCAGGGGATCTTCCCAACCCAGGGATCGAACAGGGGTCTCCCGCATTACAGGGGGATTCTTTACTAACTGAGCTGTCAGGGAAGCCAAAAATCTGACACTTGTAGTTTGTTTCCTCCTGCCGCTTAAGAGAGAGATAAACAGTGTGACACGTGCAGCCTGTTTCCTCTGTTTGGAGACCCCTGGCCTTCCTGCCTGTTGCCCTCTCGGTCCCCCCTTTTCTTTTAGGAGAACTGTGTTGCCTAAGCAAAGGGGCATCTTCTCTAAATTGGTGAGGCAACATATTCTCCTAACCCTCATATTGAGGGTCTCTGATCCAGGGGCCCCAGGTAGTAGTTGGAGGAGCAGCTGGAGGAAGCTGCCACAGTGGCAGGAGGTTGACCAACCATTTGTAACTTAAAAGCTTTCATGCACCTAGAAACAAATACAGCTACACAGTTACAGATGCAGGGAGCAAACATCAAGAGCAGAACGATCAGCAACGTTAAGTCACATTATGTCCATGGTTAAGGTACACAGTGTGGCACCAGTCCACTTTAGGGTTGTTAGATGCCATCAGATTAGCAAGAGGCATCACATACTATTGCCGTTGTCGAAGGTATTATAGACCTGGAGAAAGTCTTTTCCTTGAAGTGGAGACGTCCACCACGGGAAGCCGCCCACTCACTGATGAAGAGGGGAGCGCGCCACAGATTGTGGAATGCAGCGTAGGAGCGAGCCCAGGACAGGAACGCATTGTCTTGAGGATCAAACGGCAGACTCAGGACTTTTGGAGTCAGCAGAAGTAGGCTCACACAGATTATCAGGCCCATCTGAAAAGTACAAAGTCAGAGCATAGAAAGTAAAGACATAAAATGCAGTCACTTAGTTTTGGTCAGGGTACCACCTCTTAACGCGAGTGTGGTGTACCCACGAATCAATTCCTGGCACCTTGACAGCTGTGAGAGAAGAAAGAATAACCTGGTAAGGGCATTCCCAGAGGGGCTCAAGGGATGGGCCCCCAGACCCCAATGTTTTTATCAGGACCTCAGTTCCCGGCTCAAACAGAGGCTTGCTTGACTCAGAGGCTGGGTCAGGAGTTGTCTCCTGGAGTTCCTTTAATGCCTGTTGAAAGGCTGAGAGCTGAGTTAACATAATTAGTAATTTCGAGGCTTCAGGGTCTATAACAATGTCTGTGTGTAAGAAAGGCCTTCCATAAATACATTCAAAGGGGGACAATCCCTCCTTTCTGGGGGAAGTTCAAGCCCTCATTAAAGCTAAGGGTAGAACTTTAAGCCAATTGTCCTGAGTCTCCTGAGTTGATTTCTGCAGAGGTCTCTTAATAATGTCATTACCTTTTTCAACCTTTCCTGTGGATTGGGGTCTCCAGGAATAGGGTAAGTGATATTCTATTCCTAGAGCTTCTGACAACCCCTGAGTTACAGTGGCTTTAAAGGCGGAGCCATTGTCACTCTGAAGGCTCTCTGTCAGCCCAAACCTAGGAATAATTTCAAGGATTAAAATTCTTATAACCTCCTTAGCAGACAGGGAAAAGTCTCAATCCATCCAGTGAAAGTATCCACCCAAACTTGTAAGCAAGAATACCCATTTGCTTTTGGCAGATGAGTAAAATCAATTTCCCAGTCCTCTCTAGGGTATTTTCCACTTCGTTGTAACCCAGATTTTGCTAGCTTTCCAGTCTTTGGATAATTTTTCCGACAACCTCACATCTTTTGATAATGCTCTTTAAAATTTTCATTATATTTTTACCTTCAAACAAACGAGAAGCCATCTGGTAAGTACTATCTGCACCCAAATGAAAGCTCTGGTGTACACCCTTAAGAATTTTCCATTGAGCACTTTCGGGAATTATTAACCGTCCATCCTCAGACTGTAACCATTCTTTATCAGTAATCTTTGCTCCTCTTTTCTTATATCTTTCCAATTTTTCCTCAGTATATTGTGGTTTTTTCTGTTTCATAGGACCTGTCCAGGTCAAAGGCGTCTGCAGTTAAGGGCTTTCGTAAAGCACCACTTTTCTGGCTTGACAGTCAGCCAATTGATTACCTTCGGCTACTTTACTCCCATCCCTGCTGTGACCTTTGCAATGCATAACAGCTACTTCTTTAGGACAATATATAGCAGTTAAAAGTCTCTCCTTCTCTCTGAAATGCTTAATAGGTTCTCCTGTTGCTGTTTGTAAACTGTCTTTCTTTCCATATTGCACCAGGAGCATGTAAAGTGAAATAAGCACACTTAGAATCAGTGTAGATACTTACCCGCTGCCCTTTGCTTAACTCTGGAGCTCTGGTCAGAGCCACAGGCTCCGCTAGCTGATCACTCATTCCCTGGGGGAGATATTTTGCTCCAAAAACCTGTTTAGCTGTCACCATGGCATAACCTGCTTCCCATCCCATACAAAAGAACTGCCATCTGTAAATATTTTCATGTCAGGATTGTCTAATGGGGTCTTCCCAAGCATCATAGTTTAAAGTTAGAAATTGGGATTGTTCCCAATAGTGATGAGGTGCCTCATTTTCCTTCTCAGGAAGGAAAGTGGCAGGATTTAAGTTCCCACAAACTTTAAGCTTAGCTACTGGTCCTTCTAACAAGTGACTGATATTTAAGAAGCCAACTGTCTGTCATCAAATTAAATTTAGAGTTTAAGATTCCACTCCTACAGGCTGCTGGTGAGGCCCTCAGGGTTGCGTCAAAACTCCCAAGGCCCTACCTTTTCTTTCAGTGTTAAATTAAAGTCTGACCCTGTGGGCGAGCTCAAAGCAGAAGCTTGCAGGAGAGCAGTCTGAAGAGCCTTAAAAGCCTTGTGAGTATCTGGAGACCACACCAGTTTGTCAGTTTGGCCTTGTTGAGTCTCAGCTATAAGTTTATATAAAGGCCGGACAAGTTCCCCATAACCTGGAATCCAAATGCAGCAGTAGCCCGTGATTCCCAAAAAACCTCTCAATTGTCTTAAAGTCACAGGTAGGGGATGATTTCAGTCCATTCAGTTCAGTCGCTCAGTCGTGACTGACTCTTTGCGACCCCATGAATCACAGCACGCCAGGCCTCCCTGTCCATCACCAACTCCAAGAGTTCACTCAAACTCATGTCCATCGAGTCGTTGATGCCATCCAGTCATCTCATTCTCTGTCGTCCCCGTCTCCTTCCGCCCCCAATCCCTCCTAGCATCAGACTCTTTTCCAGTGAGTCAACTCATCCCATGAGGTGGCCAAAGTATTGGAGTTTCAGCTTTAGCATCAGTCCTTCCAATGAACACCCAGGATTGATCTCCTTTAGAATGGACTGATTGGATCTCCTTGCATTCCAAGGGACTCTCAAGAGACTTCTCCAGCACCACAGTTCAAAAGCATCAATTCTTTGGCGATCAGCTTTCTTCACAGTCCAACTCTCACATCCATATATGACCAAGGGAAAAACTATAGCATTGACTACACGGACCTTGGTTGACAAAATAATGTCTCTGCTTTTTAATATGCTATCTAGGTTGGTCTTAACTTTCCTTCCAAGGAGTAAGCGTCTTTAAATTTCATGGCTGCAATCAGCATCTGCAGTGATTTTGGAGCCCCAAAAAATAAAGTCTGACAGTTTCCACTGTTTCCCCATCTATTTCCCATGAAGTGATGGGACCAGATGCCATGATCTTAGTTTTCTGAATGTTGAGCTTTAAGCCAAACTTTTCACTCTCCTCTTTCACTTTCATCAAGAGGCTTTTTAGTTCCTCTTCACTTTCTGCCATAAGGGTGGTGTCATCTGCATATCTGAGGTTATTGATATTTCTCCTGGCAATCTTGATTCCAGCTGGTACTTCTTCCAGCCCAGCGTTCCTCATGATGTACTCTGCATAGAAGTAAATAAGCAGGGTGACAATATACAACCTTGACGTACTCCTTTTCCTATTTGGAACCAGTCTGATGTAAATGGTAAATGGCACGTTATCTATTTTTAATTACAATGGGAAAAAAGAATGCAGTATTGATACATGCTACAACATGAATAAACACTGCAAACATCTTTAGTGAAACAGATTCCACACAGAAAGGCCACTCTGCGCGCATAGTCACCTTGAAGTTTGCTTGAAGTCCACCAAGGTTGTCCACATGACCGAAACGCTCAGTCACACTCCAAACAGAAACCAGATGAGGATGGGAAAAAAAAGATATTCATACAATTGGGACAACTGCTGAAAGTGGAAGTGGCCTGTGAATTACATTATAACGTGGAAACCATATGATTTCCTGATTCTGTGTTTATGTGCTGGTTCCACAGGAGAAAGCGTCCATTTTGGATAAAATGCATGGAGTATTTTAGGTGATGTGATAAATGGGAGTACTTTTTACCATTATTAGGAGATTTCTGTACATTTTAGATTACTGGAAAGTAAATTATTTTTCAAAACAACCATTTCAGTACACAGAAGAAAATCAGGTAAGACAGGCATGAAACTTTCTTATAGAGGCCAAGACTTACCCAGACGAAGTTTAAGGAAAGTTGTGATAATCATTGTCCTTGCAAGAGTATGGTATGAAGAACCACCGTGGAAAGAGGCCATTAGTAGCCACCATGTCTTGGGTCCTCTGGATGACCTACTGCAGGAGAAACAGATTTTACAAATAAAATTTTCCATATAACTTCACAAAAAGTTGTTAGAATACATTCAGTAAAGTTGAATACTTTGAAATCAATATATAAAAATCAGTTGTGTTTCTATACCCTACTATAACAATCAGAAAAAAATCTTTAAGAAAATTCCACTTATAATTGCATCAAAAAGAATAAAACATCTAGCAACAAATTTGGCCAAGGACATAAAAGACCAGTAGTCTATTTCCATATGATAGAAACTAGGTAACTAGAAAGCACTGATGAACCAAAGAAAACACAAATAAACAAATATATTCCACACTCAAGCACTGGAACAATGAGTAATTAGAATGTCTATTCCAACTAAAGCCATCAGCAAATGCACTACGATCACAAAAACAATATCCAATGGCATTTTTCATAGAAATAGAAATATTCCTAATATTAGTCTGTAACAACTAAGGACCTTGAACAGGCAAAAAGACTGAGAAAGAAGAACACAGCTGGAGGCATCTTCCTCTCTGACTTCAAACGACATCGCGGAGCTGGAGTAACCCCAACAGTGAGGAACTGGCATGAACACAGATACATGGAATCAAGGAAAGAACAGAGAGCCTAGGAATGAACCCACATGTACGTGGTCAGTTCATGAAAATCAAACCAGGAACGAGCAAAGGGGAAAGGAGAGGCCTCTCAAGAAACAGTGGCAGGAAAACTGGCCACCTACACCGAAGAACATCAGTCAAGATCATCCTCTAGATCATCTAACAGAAATCTAACTGAAAACCCGCCACTTTGCGCAGGGAGCTCTCCCCCACTCCAGTCCTCTGAGATGGCCCTCCGGGCAGCGCTCAGCTGGACACAGGAAACGTCTACTTCGTCCTCATTTCTCCCTCTTGCAGCGCCTCCCTGCTGGCGGGCACTGAGGCAAGCCAGCTCCTCTCAGCCTGGACACAGCCCCGTTTTCCAGAAGCCCGAGCCCTGACACCCTTAGGAGACAAAGCTCCCCCAGTGGGTCCTGGAGCCCAGTGTGAAGCTAAGCGTCCTGCGCTCACGAGTCAGAGGGGGTGTGGTACCCCTCCCGGCCGCCAGAGAAGAGCGGGCAGCCCCACGCTTACAGAGACCAGAGGGCTCACCCAGAAGCAGCTCTGCTGGGAGCACTCAGACTGCAAGCCCACACTGAAATAGAGCAGAATAGCTTCACAACACTCCTCAAAACATGGCTAATGAAAAATCAGCGCCTGAATGGAATGCAGCCATAAAAAGGAACACATTTGAGTCAGTTCTAATGAACTGGATGAACCTAGGCTTCACTTTCACTTTTCACTTTCACACATTGGAGAAGGAAATGGCAACGCACTCCAGTGTTCTTGCCTGGAGAATCCCAGGGGACGGGGGAGCCTGGTGGGCTTCCGTCTATGGGGTCACACAGAGTCGGACACGACTGAAGTGACTGAGCAGCAGCAGCAACAGAGCCTGTTAAGCAGTAGTCAGAAAGAGAAAAACCAATGTTATACATTAACGCATATATATGGAATCTAGAAGGGTGGTACTGACGGATTCGTCAGATTAGCATTGTAGACGCAGACACAGAGAACAGACTGACGAACACGGGTGGGGACAAGAGGGAGAGGGAATGCATGAAGGGCAGCACGGCCGCACCAACACGTGTGAGCGCGACGGCCCCTGGGGATGTGCGCGTGACCAAGGGGCTGACTCTGGGGCTCTGCGAAAACCCAGACGGGCGGCGGGGCTGGGCGGGAGTGGGAGAGAGTTGAGCGCGAGGGCACTCCTGTACACCTGTGCTAAATTCACATTGATGCATGACAGGAATTGAAGCCATAGTGTAAGCAATCATCAATCAATTAGAAATAAACAAATATATTTGCTGCATGGCTCAGGAAACTCAAACAGGGGCTCTGTATCAACCTAGAGTGGTGGGATGGGGAGGGAGATGCAAGAGAGGTTCAAAAAGGAGGGGATATATGGGTACCTACGGCTGATTCATGTTGAGGTTTGACAGAAAACAGCAAAATTCTATAAAGCAATTATCCTTCAATTAAAAAAAAGATTTTTTAAATAAAAAAAGTAGATATTTTTAGAAAAAACATGGAATGAAATGAACATAAACACAAACTATAAGACATATTTCCGTATTTTCAGTTTCCCTTCTCCTTACTTTCGGCTTTTCCTTTCCTTCTTCTTTAGGGTTTAGAATAGTCACTGATAACATGTAACTTGATGAAATTTTTTGTATATGAACTTGCATGTAACCACTGCTCAGATCATGGTACATAACTGAAGTCAGCAGACCTTTTCTGTCAGGCAGTACTAATTTTTTTTTGGCCAAGCTGCACAGCATGTGGGATCTTAGTTCCTAGACCAGGGGTCAAATCCATGCCCCTTGCAGGGAAAGGGCAGAGTCTTAGCCAGTGGACTGCCAGGGAAGTCCCAGTAATAATTTAGACTTGGCAGGCCATGTAGTCCTTGTTTGCAGTACTCAACTCCACCTTGCAGGGCAAAAGCCACCATGTCCATGTGCAAATAAGTGGGTGTGGGTGTGTCCCAAAAAAAAGGTTATTGACCAAAGCAGGCAGTGGGTCAGATTTGGCCCAAGGCCTTATTTGCCAAGTCTTGTTATGGTGTATTCTTAGAATCTCACAGAGCTCCCTTTAACCCGTACATAATTGAGAGTGACCCTCCCTATCCATTCAGATGTAACCACTATTTTGACAGCTGTCATCATTATGGTTCGTCTTTCTTGTTCTTGGACTTGGTGTGAATGGAACTGTTTTCATGTACATATTCCTTTTTGTCTCATTTTCTTCATTCAGCATCATGTGTGATTCATCCGTGTTGATTATTTATTTTTGCTTTGTAGGTTTGCATTGTATGACTATACTATCATTTATTTATCTGTTCTCCTGTTGATGAAGATTTGCATTGCTTTCAGATTGGAGCTATTATGAATACTCCTGGGGGTGAAAAAAAAAATCTTCATTTCTTTTTGTGGACTCTATAAAAAGGCAAACAAAACTCTAGATGATATCTTGATTGGTCACCATGTTAATTAAATTAATAAATGGCCTCAGTGAACGCTTTGAAAGCATACCTGAATAGAAGCAGGATTTGTTTGCTTACATTATGGATTCTATCATCGTTCCTTATTCTTGTTTAGAAAAAGTAAAGATATATTTTCGGTGACAATTTAGTGAGTGCCCACTCCTAGGTACAAGGCAATGGATTTGGAACCCAAAGGCCTGCCCTTTCACCTAGGGGATCTGTGCCTTTGGCTATAGCAGGGAACCTCTCTGAGTCACTTTCCTCATCTGTGAAATGGTAGGAGCCAATATGTAAGAATAAAAATATCTGTGGACTACAAATTTGTACAGATGTGAGACAGTAGTGTTACTGTACAAAGATATATCAATAATGGTCTCTGTCCTCAAAGAGAACACAATGTGGTAAAAACAATGACCATGACATGTGTTATGTGAGTATACCAGAGAGTCAACAGTGAGGAGGTGTCTTGTTTGGACCAGCCGCAGGGCAAGGGGGTAATGAGGATGGCAGAGCCCCCTGGGTTTGAGCCACCAGGGTTTGCTGATGGACTGAATATGGGATTATGGGTTGTGAGAGAAAGAGTCCTGGATGATTATGATTGCGGGGTGTTTGCCTGATCCGCAAGACCGACAGAATCGCCACTGATTGGTGCAGAAGACCAGGAGGACATTTGTTCTGAGCTGTCCTGTGCAGATGGACAGGATTTCCCTAAGGGGATATAGTGGAGTCCATAAAGGGACACCCATCTCACATAAAGGAGAACTGGGGGGACCTTTGGGGAGTCAGTCGGTCAAAGCTGAGAATGTAGGGAAAATGAACAAAAACGCATAAAAAATGATGGCAGATCATGTGGACCAGCTGACGCACATGGCCGTTCTCCTACGTGCCCAGGAAGATAACTGGAGGGTTTCAAGCCACAGGACCTTAGAACCTTGGAATAAGCCAATGAGACTCTAAACACTTCTTCCTGACTCTCTCCCTCAGGTCAGTTTGCTCAGTAAGTTAGTCTTTGAGGGGAATCCAGAAGTATTGAAACTACTTTGAAAGTAGAAACATGTAACTGGGGCTGTGTTGATCCTCATATGTCCCATGTTGGCCTCATGAGCCACTTTAGGAACTGTTTCTGGGGTCTTGTTTGTGACCGAAGGAACTGAGGTGGGGAAACAGATGCTGAGAATTACAGAAACACTCATTTCCTCAAATGATTCAAGAGCTGAGGGTATCGAAGGAAGGCCAAGCACAAGAGAAAATTTAAAGCAAAATCAGACATGAACCATAATGCCTAAAGACCTGGGTGTGGTTCTTCCCAAGCCACACAGTCATTGTGTTATCTTGGACATATTACCCACTGAATTTAGTGCTATGTTCATTTGCAAAACCAAGGTGGTTGTCCCCTGTTGACCTTCCCCCCAGGGCTGTAACAAATGTCTAACAAGATACTGTAAGTCAGACACCGTTACTTGCTGCAGCATGTTAATCAGGTTCCTGTCAGAGCAGTGAATTAGGACAGCAGAGTTGCTCATTTCCAGCAGAGCCAGCCAGTCTGCTTTTCCAGCCTTTTGAATTCTTGTCATTCTGCAGGCCACACAGGGCTGGGGCAGGCAGGGAGAAGAAAGTAAACCCCAGGGGCTCACCTTAGAGGTAGGCAATGATGTGATAGTGGCTTCCTTTCTGCATATGGAGCCTGGCTGTTTAGTGTGAGCTTCTTGTCTTTAGGGTTCTCTTCTGAGACCCCCAAGGGTCCCAGGGCACCTTTCTTTCTGAGTTATTTGCCAATCATAGCCAGTTAGCCAAAGCTCTCTGTGAAAGTTTAGGGAAACCTGAGGAGCCTGGCTTTGACATCTTGGAAAGTGAGAGAATGATTCTCTTTTCTGTTTTTGGAGCACCCTGACATACCCTCAGGCAGGCCCGTGGCAGCCCTGAGTACAGCTGGAGGACCCTGACCTCCTCCACTCTGCAGTGCTCACCTGCTTCATTTCAGAAGAGGCCTGAGGGCAGAGCTGGGCCTTTTTATTGTCTTCACTCCTGGGCCTCCCTGGCCCTGGAGGAAGAACCTTCTGGAAGCAGACATGTCTGCCAGTGGCAATATATGCATAGTAATTACTGTCCTCTTTCATAAATTATCCAATGCCTCATCATTAAAGGGGAGCTACCAGATCACTTTAATAAACAGAAGTTTATAGGAAGGGGTGGTTGATAGTTAAGAGCTTGAAATTTAGCTTTAAGTCAAATTGTGTTCAAATCACCTCTCTGGATTTTATGAAACAGAGGCAACCTTGGATTAGTCACTTTACTGTCTGAGTCTCATTTTTCTTGTCTGTGAAGTGGACATAGTCATAAGTATCCTTTAAGACTACTGTCTTAAAGTAGGAAGTCATAAAATACTTGGAGTAATAGGCAAATTTGGTCTTGGAGTACAGAATGAAGCAGGGCAAAGGCTAACAGAGTTTTGTCAAGAGAACGCACAGGTCATAGCAAACACCCTCTTCCAACAACACAAGAGACAACTCTACACATGGACATCACCAGATGGTCAATACCGAAATCAGATTGATTATATTCTTTGCAGCCAAAGATGGGGAAGTTCTATACAGTCAGCAAAAACAAGACCAGGAGCTGACTGTGGCTCAGATCATGAACTCCTTACTCCCAAATTCAGACTTAAATTGAAGAAAGTAGGGAAAACCACTAGACCACTCAGGTATGACCTAAATCAAATCCCTTATGATTATACAGTGGAAGTGACAGATTCAAGGGATTAGATCTGATAGAGTGCCTGATGAGCTATGGATGGAGGTTTGTGACATTGTGCAGGAGACAGGGATCAAGACCTTTCCCCAAGAAAAAGAAATGCAAAAAAGCAAAACGACTGTCTGAGGAGGTCTTACAAATAGCTCTGAAGAGAAGTGAAAAGCAAAGGAGCAAAGGAAAGATATACCCATTTGAATGCAGAGTTCCAAAGAATAGCAAGGAGAGATAAGAAAGCCTTCCTCAGTAATCAGTGCAAAAAAATAGAGGAAAGCAATAGAATGGGAAAGACAAGAAATCTCTTCAAGAAAATTAGAGAAACCAAGGGAACATTTCATGCAAAGATGGGCTCGATAAAGGACAGAAATGGTATGGACCTAACAGAAGCAGAAGATATTAAGAAGAGGTGGCAAGAATACACAGAAGAACTGTACAAAAAAGATCTTCCCGACCAAGATAGTCACGATAACGTGATCACTGACCTAGAGCCAGACATCCTGGAATGTGAAGTCAAGTGGGCCTTAGAAAGCATCACTACGAACAAAGCTGGTGGAGGTGATGGAATTCCAGTTGAGCTATTTCAAATCCTAAAAGATGGTGCTGTGAAAGTGCTGCACTCAATATGCCAGCAAATTTGGAAAACTCAGCAGTGGCCACAGGATTAGAAAAGGTCAGTCTTCATTCCAGTCCCAAAGAAGGGCAATGCCAAAGAATGCTCAAACTACCGCACAATTGCACTCATCTCACACGCTAGCAAAATGCTGCTCAAAATTTTCCAAGACAGGCTTCAACAGTACCTGAACAGTGAACTTCCAGATGGTCAAGCTATATTTAGAAAAGGCAAAGGAACCAGATATCAACTTGCTAACATCCCTTGGATCATCGAGAAAGCAAGTGAGTTCCAGAAAAACATCTATTTCTGCTTTGTTTACTATGCCAAAGCTTTGACTGTGTGGATCACAACAAACTGTGGAAAATTCTGAAAGAGATGGGAATACCAGACCACCTCTTGAGAAATCTGTATGCAGCTCAAGAAGCAACAGTTAGAACTGGACATGGAACAACAGACTGGTTCCTAATTGGGAAAGGAGTATGTCAAGGCAGTATATTGTTACCCTGCTTATTTAACTTATATGCAGAAATGTTTCTCATGAGAAACGCTAGGATGGATGAAGCACAAGATGGAATCAAGATTGCCGGGAGAAATATCAATAACCTCAGATATGCAGATGACACCACCCTTATGGTAGAAAGCGAAGAAGAACTAAAGAGCCTCTTGATAAAAGTGAAAGGAGAGTGAAAAAGTTGGCTTAAAACTCAACATTCAGAAAACTAAGATCATGGCATTTGGTCCCATCACTTCATGGCAAATAGTTGGGGAAACAGTGACAGACTTTACGTTTTTGAGTTCTAAAATCACTGCAGATGGTAACTGAAGCCATGAAATTAAAAGATGCTTACTCCTTGGAAGAAAAGTTATGACCAATCTAGGCAGCATATTAAAAAGCAGAGACATTACTTTGCAACAAAGGTTTGTCTAGTCAAGGCTATGGTTTTTCCAGTAGTCATTTATGGATGTGAGATTTGGACTATAAAGAAAGCTGAGCACCAAAGAGCTAATGTTTTTGAACTGTGGTGTTGGAGAAGACTCTTGAGAGTCCCTTGGACTTCAAGGAGATCCAACCAGTCCATCCTAAAGGAAATCATGCTGAAGGAAATCATCCTAAAGGAAATCCTGGGTGTTCATTGGAAGGACTGATGCTGCAGCTGAAACTCCAATACTTTGTCACCCTGATGTGAAGAACTGACTCATTTGAAAAGAACCTGATTCTGGGAAAGATTGAAAGCGGGAAGAGAAGAGAATGACAGAGGATTAGATGGCTGGATGGCATCACCGACTCAAGGGACATGAGTTTTAGTAAATTTTAGGAGTTGGTGATGGACAGGGAGGCCCAGCATGGGGTTGCAAGAGTTGGACACGACTGAGTGACTGAAATGAACTGAACTGAAGTATAGTATAATCAGTAAATATTAGCTCACAGGAGATCATAATTTTAGACTTAATTAGAGGTGGTTTGTTGTTATACAGAGGCTATTTAGAATCAGTAAATGAATTCAGTTTGATTTTTTATTTTCAGTCTAGAAAGTTGGGTTCTGGCCTTTATCATCTGCCAGAATTAGGGAAGAGATTTTAAGATTAGTTACATGAGACTGAGTTTACGCTTTCAAAGGTGATGTTGGAGAAGCTGAAAGAGCAGTGAAGCTGAGAGGAAAGGAAGTGGCGAATTAGCTGAGATTGAGGGATGGACAAAGAGTGGGACATGACTGAAATGACTTAGCAGCAGCAGCAGGAACACTTGGGGTGGGTGGGCAGGAACCAGGCAGGACTCCTCACCTGACAGCCCAAACTCTCATCTGCTTACTCAATTTTATGAACATTGGAAGCAGCACAAGTCCCATAGGAGAGGAGGAAAACCTTTGATGTCTTAAGTCTAGTCAACCCTTCTTCTTCAGGTTTGGAAAGAGGCTGAGGAGCACTGGTGTTTTATCTTTATATTGTTACAACAGTACTAATAATCAACACCAAAACCGTTGCAGAGGTTCTATGAATCCAGCAGTTTATGGGCATTGTCTCTGATCATTACAACATAAGATGTACTAGTCTCATTCCCCACTGAGAGTGGGTCACTAGCTTCCCAGGGGTGTTAAATAACTCACTCACGTACCCACAGCCAGTTGAGATTCTAACCCAGGAAGCTCATGCTCTTACCGTGCTCCACTGCCTCTTGGAGCTTCCCTTGTAGCTCAGTTGGTAACGAATCTGCCTGCAATGCAGGAGACCTGGGTTCAATTCCTGGGTTGGGAAGATTCCCTGGAGAAGGAAATGGCTACCCACTCCAGTATTCTTGCCTGGAGAATCCCATGGACAGAGGAGCCTCGCAAGTTATACCATGGGGTCGTAGTGACTGAACCACCACCACCACCACTGCCTCTTACACTAAGCAAAGTAGGCCTAGAAATACCTTGAATGTTGACAAGCTTCTTCCTCCAGGTAAGACTAAGTCAAGATCATCTTATATTTATAATGTGCCCTGTTCAGAGTCAGATGAGCAGAGTATGTTCAGATGTTCATAGAAAATGTTACAGGCTCTTCTTTTTCTGAAATAAGAGGTTCCTAGACATTGTTAGGAGAAGGCAATGGCACCCCACTCCAGTACTCTTGCCTGGAAAATTCCATGGATAGAGGAACCTGGTAGGCTGCAGTCCATGGGGTCGCGAAGAGTCGGATATGACTGAGCTCCTTCACTTTCACTTTTCACTTTCATGCATTGGAGAAGGAAATGGCAACCCACTCCAGTGTTCTTGCCTGGAGAATTCCAGGGACGGGGGAGCCTGGTGGGCTTCTGTCTATGGGGTCGCACAGAGTCGGACATGACTGAAGCGACTTAACAGCAGCAGCATACGTTGTTAACCCAAATGTCTGTTTTCCTCAGTTCTGCTCACAAGAGACATGGAAAATTTGTTCACAATGCCTTCTTGGGAAAAAGGATAAGACAATAGCTTAACAGTGTGGTTTAGGGACTCATCAGTGGTCCTTCTTCTGGAAGGCATCCTTTCTTCATTCACTCAGTGTTCATTCATTATGTCAATTAAGAACTTATTGTATACTATACTTTCTTCTAATCTTGTTTCTGTCTTTAGATTGTGTTAGTCGCTCTGTTATGTCTGACTCTTTGTGACCCCATGGACTATAATCCACCAGGCTCCTCAGTCCATGGGGTTCTCTAGGCAAGAATCCCGGAGTGTGTAGCCATTCCCTTCTCCAGGGGATCCTTCCAACGCAGGGATCAAACCTGGGTCTCCTGTATTGCAGGAAGATTCTTTACCATCTGAGCCACCAGAAGAGCCCCATCTTTAGCTTGATTGTCTTCTAGAAGTTTCAACTCACTTTCATGTAGTCTGTAAAAGAAGTATAATAAAGTGGACTCTAACTGAGCCCAGAAGGAATTCACAACTCTTGGGAATATCATCCTTTCTATAAACTAGGGCACTCCCAAGTGCAACTGAAGGCTAAGTTTGTCATGCCTAGAGCAGGTATGATTTTTGGTTCTTAAGATAAATGGCCAACAGGTATATGAAAGAGTGCTCAGTGTCATTAATAATCAGGGAAATGCAAATCAAAGCCATGGTGAGATATTACCTTGTACCTGTTTGCATGGCTATTATCAAAAAGACAAAATATAACAAGTGCTGATGAGGTTGTAGAGAAAAGGGAATATTTTTGCACTGTTGATGGGAATGTAAACTCATGCAGCCATTATGGAAAACAGGATTGTGGTTCCTCAAAAAATTAGAAATAGAACCACTGTATGATAGAGCAATTCTGCTTCTAGGAAAATATCCAGACGAAATAGAACCAGTATCTTCAAGAGATATCTGTGCTTCCACGTTCACCACAGCTTTATTCACAATAGTCAAAACATGGAAACAAAGTGTTCACTGATGAATGATACAGAAAGTGATATATATGACATATCAATTTCATTAGCTATGGTATTATCTATTTATAGATAATGAAATTTTATTCAGCCTCAAAAAGGAAATTTTATCATTTCCAACAACATGAATGAAACATGGAGGACATTTTGCCGAGTGAAATAAGTCAGAGAGAGACAGATACTGCATGATCTCACTTCTCTGTGGAATCTAAAAATGTCAGACTCTTAGAAGCAGAGGGATGATGGTGGTCACCAGGGATGGAGTGGAGGAAATGAGGACGTGTTGGTCATGAGGTATAAAGATTCAGATATGGAGGAGGGATAAGTCCTGGAGATCTAAAGTACAGCACGGTGACTTTAGCTAACGATACTGTACTGTACACTTGAAATGTTCTAAGAGAGTAGATCTTAGTTGCTCTAACTAAAAAGAAGATAAGTATGAGAGGTGATGGATATGTTAATTGTTGTTGGTTAGTTGCTAAGTTGTGTCTGACTCTTGCTACCCCATGGACTATGCCTGCCAGGCTCCTCTGTCCATGGAATATTAAGGCAAGAATATTGGAGTGGGTTGCCATTTCCTTCTCCAGGGGATCTTCCTGACCCACAGGGTTCAAACCCATATCTCCTGCATTGGCAGGTGGTTTCTTTACTACTGAGCCACCAGGGAAGCCTAAATATGTTAATTACCTTATGGTAAACATTTTAAAGAGTAAATGTACATCTGAAAATCACATTGTATGCCTTAAATGTAAACAATTTTTAATTGTCAGTTACCCCACAGTAAAGCTAGGATTAAAAAAAAAGAGAGTTTGGGAGCAGTGGCTGTAAGCATTTTGCTTAGTGTGGGTCTACAGCAAGTATTCAATGAAAGATAGCTATTAAGTTTTGTCATTTAGTCAAACTGCTTAAACCAACTGTGATGAATGATTGCATTTTTGAGAACTTCTAAAATAATTCTGCTTTATATGGGGAAAATCCAATGGCTTGTGAGCTGGAGAATATGGATTTGAATGCTGGCTCTGTCATTTAACTGCCAGTCCTTGGGCAGATGTTTTCACCTCCTCTGCCTCTTGTGTTTTCATCTCCACCCAGTAGTAACATTTACTGAGCATTTCTTATGAACTCCACTTTTTGCTAGGTTTTCAGAAGATTAAAGCATAGTAAATTAAGATCCTGACAGTTCTTCTGGCATGACTGGGAAACTGAGGGGGCGTGGGCAGAGGTGAAATCCTGGGACAAACAGAACCATAGGATGCAGAGATGTTGAGAGCAGGGGAAGATGAACGGGGCTTCACAAACTGTGGGACATGGGCTGAGCCTCTAAGGTGAGGAAATGTTAGGCCCAAACCAGCCATTTACGCAGGAGCTGGGAAAGGAATAGTGTGGACTCTGGCTGGAATAGCAGGGTGTGTGCAGAGGAATTGAGACCAGCCTCCGCAGAGCAGACTGCTGGGTTTGCAGTAGTGAGTGAGGAAGGTACACAGGAATTGCTGGGTCTTTTTAGGAGTGCCTGCGAAAGTCAAACCTGTGAGTTACATTGTTTCTCTTTCTCGTTCTGGGTCACCTTCCATGTGATGATCCAGAAGAAGCTTTGTTTTGTTTGCTTTGATAAAACTTTCAAAAAGAAAGGTGATGACAAAGGTGTTCCCAGGAGCCATGTTCTCCTTTCTGAGGGGATTAATCAGAAAGTGGCCAGAAGCATGTTGGTGCCCGTGTGGACTACAGGAGGTGGTGTCTATTGGGATGCAGAACCTGCTCTCAAACGTAGCTGCTGCTGCTGCTGCTAAGTCACTTCAGGCGTGTCCGACTCTGTGTGACCCCATAGACGGAAGCCCACCAGGCTCCCCCGTCCCTGGGATTCTCCAGGCAAGAACACTGGAGTGGGTTGCCATTTTCCTCTCCAATGTGTGAAAGTTAAAAGTGAAAGTGAAGTCGCTCAGTCGTGTCCGACCCCTAGCGACCCCATGGACTGCAGCCCACCAGGCTCCTCCATCCATGGGATTTTCCAGGCAAGAGTACTGGAGTGGCTTGCCATTGCCTTCTCCGATAATTCCATTAAAAACCTATAAAAATTTTAGAAAACAGCAAAAGGTCTCCATGACCTTCAGTCTGGTGATGAGTTCCAACACACAAGAAAAAAGCCAATTCACCAAATGTTTAATATAAATTAATTAAAACACTGACTTTTAAAAATGTATACTTTTACTCTGTGAAGGACCATACTCGAGAGAACCAAAAGACAAACTCTTAAATGAACCACTGACCACACACACTTGCCAGGCAGCAGAGAAAACACTTGCAGGAGTCAGCTTACAACAGGAGGTCCTGGTAAGGAACCTGGAACTAAGAAGCTACCACCAACCAAAGAACTCAGCAGAGGTCAAAAGGAGACAGGAAACTCCAGTCCAGAGGTCCTACCAACCTCCCAGGATCCTCCTTGCTGGAATCCATCTCGGCTGAGTGATGCATGTACCCCCAGGAAGGACCCCAATTCAGAATGACTGGCAAGAGACAAACCAGAAACGAACCCAGTGACCATAAAACCTCAGACCGTGAGCCACGTGGCAGAGCAGTTCTCTCCGTTTCCCTCACCCTCCTGCCCTCCGCCCCAGCAGCCCTTCCCAGTCAAGTCTCGCTTGGACAGCACTCCTCTCCTCGGACAACTCATTTCCAAGTGTCAGACAAGAACACACTCTCAAGCCCTGGAAGGGATCCCCCTTCCTTCATCAAAACCACAATCCAGGAGAAAATATCTTCAAAACGCTATCTTGCAGAGAAGGAAATGGAACCCCCTCCAGTATTCTGGCCTGAGAAATCCAAGGGACAGAGGAGCTTGGTGGGTTACAGTTCAACAGCAGGGCATCTCTGAGGGGAAGAAACCGTCCCAGGAACGTTGAGGAGCTCGCCAAAGGGCCCAGAGCTTTTGATAGCACAGTCAGAACTGTGGCTGAGGACTCCCAGCTGCCATGCCTGTTGATCCTGGCCTCTCTCACCAGATACACATGTGGAAAACTAGAGTCTAAAACATGCCTGAGGGCTTCCCTGGTGGCTCCGTGGTGAAGAATCCGCCTGCCAGTGCTGGAGATGCAGGTGTGATCCCTGGAATGGGAAAATCCCACATGCTATGGAGCCCCTGTGCCACAACTGCCGAGCCTGTGCTCTCGATCCTGGAAGCCACAATGCCGAGCTCACAGAGTGCAACTACTGAAGCCCGTGAGCCTGTGCCCCACAACAAGAGGAGCCACTGTAGTGAGAAGCCCGCACACCCTAACTAGGGAAAAGCCCACACACGAAGACCCAACACAGCCAAAAGTAAATAAAATTAATTTTTTTAAAAAACACATATCTGATAAAGAATCTGTACTCAAATTGTCCAAGAACACTAGAGCAAACAAACCCAGTAATAAAGACTGAAGCAGACAGCTGGCCACAGAAGATATCCTGATAGTAAACAGTCCTACAGAAACATCCTCAAGATGCTGGTGGAGTGAGTGCACAGCGTGCAAAGCTGCTTAAATGGAGATCAGGGAGACTCAGTTAAGAGAAGGGACTCAGGATCAGGAAAGGAACTGAGGGAAGGAGGCTCGCCATCATATTCGGAGCAGCCCAGCAGAGTTCTAAAGGCGGAAGAGGAGGAGGAGGCTGGAGCTGTGCAGAGGATGGAAGGGGGAACTAAAGCAGTCCCCAACCTCCAGGCTCTAACGCCTGCTGATCTGAGGTGGAGCTGCTGTAATAAGAATGGAAACAAAGTGCTCAATAAATGTAATTTGTTTGAATCATCCCAAAGCCTTCCTGCATCCCTGTCCGTCAAAAAACTGTCTTCCACAAAAAACCCCGAAGTCAAGGAAGGAACTTGAAGTGTACTCAGCTGTCCCAGGTTGCTGGCTTAGGGAGATGCTAAAGCAGGGGTGTCCAAAGAGGTAGAACCTCCCTTGCACAGGGTCCTCAACAGATCTCCAATAGCCTTGGAGATGATGGGAGAGATTGGTTTCATTTTTTAAATATCTGTGTGGCATAAACTTAAAACCTAGCAATACTCTTAGAGTCCTCATAATAAAAGGTTTTCTTTACTGATCTGTGAAGTACCAACTGTGAAGACCACTGTTCCAAAATGCCTCACAGTGTTGCTGACGCTTCCATGGATGTAACTGTGCAAAATTCAACTTATTCAATAAAAACTACGAAGCATCTGCCCTGTGCCCAGCACTCTCCCGAGGTTGGGGATGCAGTGAAAACACTCCATAAGATGCGCAGCTGGTAGGCACATTCTTTAAAAATGCCGTTTACTTTTCCACCCATAGTTTATCCTCAATGGCAACACTTGCTGATTGAAGACCATGCTGGGTAGGAAGCTCACCAAAAACCCAGCAGCCAGGGTTCCCGGAAGGATGTCCTGCTCCTCCTTGGACAGTCCTCCACCCTCTCTGGGCCTCAGTTTCCTCATCTGTACAAAACATGGACATCTGACTATAGTTCATTCCTGGAACCCACGTCTATACAGGGGGAGGGGAAATATCACCCAGGCCTACTCTAAGGCCTCATGATGGGCCAAAGTTAAAGAGACCAGATTTAAAGGAAAATATGTCCTTGTTGGTTTTCAGTTAGACAGACAGCTACAATGCCGGAAGGAGCCCCCGGCCCTGCGGAATGTGCCTGGGAAACTCGACTGGGAAATTCTTACACATCGGGAGATGGCTCTGAGCTGGATTTCCACAAACAAGGGCACCCATGCCAAGGACAAGAGCAGAGCCCTGTGCCCATCAGCCACAGGAAGAGACTGCCTGCAGGCTCAACATTTACAAGCGGCCCCTAGGGCCTTCGCCAAACTGCTGGGGCGCCACTGCGCTTTCTGCGTCCTTCCCTTCTCTCACTCTTTTCGCAAAAACACACACTTCTTCATGGAATGCCGCAGTGGGGGGAAAACAGACCTTCAACTTTTAGCCCTCAATTTACAATAAGAGGCTCTAGGGGTTTTGTTTTTAAACTAAAGAACAACATAATTGAAAATTTTTAAACGTTTAGGATAAATTTTTATTCAGTTCCAAGATACCAAACTCACTGCACACGGTTTCCATGGAAAGGCCCCTCGGGGGGACAGCCACTGATTTCACGATGGAAGGGCAGTAAGGTGCCCCCCTCCCTTCTGTTCCACCTGAGTGGCCACCAGGTGTTTTAATCCATGCCCCTCTAAGGGGTAATTCTGAAACCCTTCCCTTTCCCTGGGCTTCCCTGATAGCTCAGCTGGTTAAGAATCCACCTGCAATGCGGGAAAGCTGAGTTCAATCCCTGGGTTGGGAAGCCTCCGCTGGAGAAGGGATACGCTACCCACTCCAGTATTCTGGCCTGGAGAATTCCATGGACCGTATGCATAGTCCACAGGGTCCCAAAGAGCTGAACACCACTGAGCGACTTCCACTTTCCCTTTTCCCTTTCCCATCCAGCAGGAGGCCAAGGGCCGGCAAGACTGCAAAAGCGAAGGAAGCAGGGCTGGGCAGCCGTCCAGAGTGGGGCTTCCCGGGGTCCCAGCAGGTGAGATCTCCATGAAGGATAAATCCCTTGGACTCTCCACTGGCCAAAGGAGAGTGACTCTCTCAGAGCAACAGCCCCTCTAAGGTTCTGCTTACAGAGACCTCGCTGCGGGCTCTAGGCTGCTTGGGAAAACCACAACTGGGCTTTATGCCAGGGGGTAGGCTTGGGAATGTCCTCAAAACCTTATTCCAAAGGCAAGCCCTTGCCGGGACCACCAGGTTAGGGGGCACCAAGGCTGTGCCAACAGGGAGAGGTTAATACATGCTTCCCTCCACGCACAGCCACCGAGCCCCAGTCCCCTTACCTGTGGTTCACACAGAGGCCTAACGGGAGCAGGAACCCACAAAAGGGCCACTCGCACCCACCACACGCTGGCTCCCAAGACCCCTGCCAGCTCTCCTGGGACCCAAGCAGGAGGTGGGAGGAGGCGCGCCAGGCGCCCTCGGCCCCAGACCAACGCAAGGGGCGCTCCGCCCTGACGCCCGCTCCCGGGAAAGGCGCAGGCCTTGCCACAGTGCCCAGGGGAACCGCAGCCAGGGCTGAGCAAATCCCGCCGCATGCGGACCGCGTCCACGTGGAGCCGGAGAGTCCATACACTCGCTGGCCGGGCATCTGTCCCCTTTCCTGCCAATGCCAGGGAGGAAGCGTGCCCATGCCCCACCACGAGCGATGCGCGGTGCACGAACTCCCAATGCACGGACACCACGCCAGGCTGGACTCACCGAGACCAATGCCGCCAAGATAACAGCGTGGCGGGTCTAAGTCCCTGCAAACAACCCAAGGTTTTAAATGGAAAAGGGATTTGAATAGACGCTTCTCCAGATAAGATATACAAATGGTCAACCATCGGGTGAAAAGATGTTAAGCATCATTAGCCATGATGTAAATGCAAATTAACCCCATAATGTCACAACCTCCAACACCAGAAGGCCTACAACCAAGAAAACTAAAAATAACATGTTGGCAACAATGTAGAGAAACTGAAGAGTTTCCCACGGAAAAATGAATACGTTGTGGAGCTGCATGAGAAAATATGTGTACAACAATGTGAATGTAGTTAATGCTATAGAACTATATACTTGAAATGGTTTAAATGCTCAATGTTACATATTTTTAATGGCAATGAAATATGAATGAAGCAGTTATACGTGTTACAACATGGTTGATCACTTAAGGTATTAAGTCAAATACGTCATAAGAAAAGCCACCCAGGTCATAATCATCCTGTGTGTTTTGAATCCACAAAGGTTCTGAAAAGGAGGGACAGTGTCAGCTGGGAAAACTGGACTCCACACACCGAAGAACAGGACTGGGCTCTGTCTATACCACACACAAAAGCCAACCTTCCATACCAAGTCCCCCTCTCCTGGGCCCTCTGAAGAAAGCCACCCTCAGCGTCAGCCACTCACAGGAACTTCCCCCACTTTTCCTCACCTTTTCCTTTAGCACCTCCAGCTCCCAGCAGGTCCTGAGGAGACCAGGCTCCTATTAGTATGAAAGGACACCACAGGGTCCCAAAGCTGAAGCCCCAGTGCATCCTGAGGAGACCCAGCTTCCATTAGCATCAACTCCCCGTCCAGTTGTCTGGAAGCCGAGGCTGTCTGCAGGCACTCTGCCCCGAGGGTTTGAAAAGCCAAAGCCCCAGCGGGTCCTGAGGAGACTGGGCTCCTGGTGGCCACGCGCAAACCAAGGTCTGTGGGCAGACCGTGAATCCCTGCCAGCTTGTGGAGGCGAGCTCTGCATTCACGACCAGAAAAGAGAAAGGTGCAGGCCAAGGTGCTCTCACAGTTCAGCTGATGCCCTGGCCCCTGAGGGCAGTGGTGCAATATCCATTAAACTGTGCAGTTCAGTTCAGTCGCTCAGTCGTGTCCAACTCTTTGTGACCCCATGGACTGCAGCACAACAGGCCTCCCTGTCCATCACCAACTCCCGGAGCTTACTCAAACTCATTTCCATCAAGTCGGTGATACCATCTAACCATCTCATCCTCTGCTGTCCCCTTCTCCTCCTGCCATCAATCTTTCCCAGCATCAGAGTCTTTTCAAACAAGCCAGTTCTTCGCATCAGGTGGCCAAAGTATTGGAGTTTCAGCTTCGACATCAGTCCTTCCAATGAATATTCAGGACCGATATCCTTTAGAATGGACTGGTTGGATCGCCTTGGAGTTCAAGGGACTCTCAAGAGTTTTCTCCAACACCACAGTTCAAGAGCATTAATTCATCAGCGCTCAGCTTTCTTTATAATCCAACTCTCACATCCATACATGACCACTGGAAAAACCATAGCCTTGACTAGATGGACCTTTGGTGGCAAAGTAATGTCTCTGCTTTTTAATATGCTGTCTAGGTTGGTCATAAATTTTCTGGCAAGGAGCAAATGTCTTTTAATTTCACGGTTGCAGTCACCATGTGCAGTGATTCTGGAGCCCAAAAATGTAGTCTGTCATTGTTTCCCCATCTATTTGCCATGAAGTGATGGGACCAGATGCCGTCTTAGTTTTCTGAATGTTGAGTTTTAAGGCAACTTTTTCACTCTCCTCTTGTACTTTCATCAAGAGGCTTTTTAGTTCCTCTTCACTTTCTGCCATAAGGGTCGTGTCATCTGCATATCTGAGGTTATTGATATTTCTCCCGGTAATCTTGATTCCAGCCTGTGCTTCTTCCAGCCTGGCATTTTGCATGATGTACTCTGCACATAAGTTAAAAGAGCAAGGTGACAATTACAGCCTTGACATACTCCTTTCCTGATTTGTAACCAGGCTGTTGTTCCATGTCCAGTTCTAACTGTTGCTTCCTGACCTGCATAAAGACTTCTCAGGAGGCAGGTCAGGTGGTCTGGTATTCCCATCTCTTTCAGAATTTTCCACACTTTGTTGTGATCCACACACTCAAAGGTTGTGGCATAGTCAATAAAGCAAAACTAGATGTTTCTCTGGAACTCTCTTGCTTTTTTCATTATCCAACAGATGTTGGCAATTTGATCTCTGGTGCCTCTGCCTTTTCTAAAACCTGCTTGATCATCTGGGAGTTCACGGATCACATATTGCTGAAGCCTGGCTTGGAGAATTTTGAGCATGACTTTACTAGTGTGTGAGATGGGTGCAATTGTGCGGTAGTTTGAACAATCTTTGGCATTGCCTTTCTTTGGGATTGGAATGAAGGCTGACCTTTTCCAGTCTTTTGGCCACTGCTGAGTTTTCCAAACTTGCTGGCATATTGACTGCAGCACCTTCACAGCATCATCTTTCAGGATTTGAAATAACTCACCTCCACTAGCTTCATTCATAGTGATGCTTCCTAAGGCCCACTTGACTTCGCATTCCAGGATGTCTGGCTCTGGGTGAGTGATCACACCATCATTGTCATCTGGGTCCTGAAGGTCTTTCTGTACAATTCTTCTGTGTGCTCTTGCCACCTCTTCTTAGTATCCTCCACTTCTGTTAGGCCCACACCATCCACACCACACCTGTGAGCTCTGTTAAGCTCCTTACATATGCCAGGGCTCGCTGCTGGAGGGCGAGGAACAACAGGAGCCCCTCACTGATGGGGGGCGTGCACAGTCACTCTGGAAGACAGCGAGGCAATTTTTTCCAAAGATAAAAGAGTTTTACTTTGGTATTCAACAACCATGCTTTCAGTATTTAGTCAGCTCCTTTGAGAATGTATCTGCAAATTAAAACAAGGATGCCATTATACACAGCAGCACTATTCATAATATCTAAAAACTTGAAGAAATCGGGATATCCTTCAATAGAAGAATGCAATCAAAGTGGAGTACACCGTGCCAAGGCGACTGGAATCTGCCACCCCAAAGTATGATTCGCTGGCATAAGGATTATTTCAGAGTAAAAAAAAAGAGAAAACTGAGTAGTGATTGCCCTTTCATGAAAGACATTTACAGTAGAGAAACCTCCATATTTAAGGTCTGTCCCTCTCTGCACCGGAAATAGATGATTAAATCTCAAGTAGCTCTTATCAATGGCAAAGTCCTCGCTTAAATCTGCAAACAATCATTTGCTTCTTTACCTTATTGTGCGTGATAACCTGCCCTAATAGCTTCCCTCCCCCAAGGTCTTCCTTCTGTTTGCATCTGAAGACGGCATTTCAGGTGATGAAAGTGAAAGTTGCTCAGTGTGTCTGACTCTTTGTGACCGCATGAATCACAGCACGCCAGGCCTCCCTATCCATCACCAACTCCCAGAGTTACCTCAAACTCAACTCCATTGAGTCAGTGATGCCACCCAGCCATCTCATCCTCTGTTGTCCCCTTCTCCTCCTAACCACAATCCCTCCAAGCATCAGAGTCTTTTCCATTGAGTCAAGTCTTCACATGAGGTGACCAAAGTATTGGAGCTTCAGCTTTAGCATCAGTCCTTCCAATGAATACCCAGCACTGATCTCCTTTAGAATGGACTGGTTGTATCTCCTTGCACTCCAAGGGACTCGCAAGAGTCTTCTCCAACAGCACAGTTCAAAAGCATCAATTCTTCAGAGCTCAGCTCTCTTCACAGACCAACTCTCACATCCAAACATGACCACTGGAAAAACCATAGCCTTGACTAGATGGCCCTTGGTTGGCAAAGTAATGTCTCTGCTTTTTAATATGCTGTCTAGGTTGGTCATAACTTTCCTTCCAGGAGTAAGCGTCTTTTAATTTCATGGCTGCAATCAGCATCCGCAGTGATTTTGGAGCCCAAAAAATTAAAGTCTGACACTTTCCCCATCTATTTTCCATGAAGTGATGGGACCAGATGCCATGATCTTAGTTTTCTGAATGTTGAGCTTCAAGCCAACTTTTTCACTGTCCTCTTTCACTTTCATCAAGAGGCTTTTTAGTTCCTCTTTACTCTCTTCCATAAGGGTGGTGTCATCTGCATATCTGAGGTTATTGATATTTCTCCCAGCAATCTTTATTTCATCCTGTGCTTCTTCTAGTCCAGCGTTCCTCATGATGTACTCTGAATATAAGTTAAATAAGCAGGGTGATGATATACAACCTTGACGTACTCCTTTTCCAATTTAGAACCAGTCTGTCGTTCCATGTCCAGTTCTAACTGTTGCTTCCTGACCTGCATACAGGTTTCTCAAGAGGCAGGTCAGGTGGCCTGGTATTTCCATCTCTTTCAGAATTTTCCACAGTTTACTGTGATCCACAATTTGATCTCTGATTCTTCTGCCTTTCCTAAAATCAGCTTGAACATCTGGAAGTTCACGGTTCACGTATTGCTGAAACCCCGCTTGGAAAATTTTGAGCATGACTTTACTAGCGTGTGATGTGAGTGCAACTGTGCGGTAGTTTGAGCATTCTTTGGCATTGCCTTTCTTTGGGATTGGAATGAAGACTGACCTTTTCCAGTCCTGTGGCCACTGCTGAGTTTTCCAAATTTGCTGGCATATTGAGTGCAGCACTTTCACAAAATCATCTTTCAGGATTTGAAATAGCTCAACTGGAATTCTATCACCTCCACAAGCTTTGTTCGTAGTGATGCTTCCTAAGGCCCACTTGACTTCACAATGCAAGATGTCTGGCTCTAGGTCAGTGATCAAACCATTGTGATTATCTTGGTCGTGAAGATCTTTTTTGTACAGTTTTTCTGTGTATTCTTGACATCTCTTCTTAATATCTTCCACTTCAGTTTGGTTCAGTTCAGTTCAGTTCAGTCGCTCAGTCGTGTCCGACTCTCCGCGACCCCATGAATCACAGCACGCCAGACCACCCTGTCCATCATCAACTCCTGGAGTTCACTCAAACTCATGTCCACAGAGTCGGTGATGCCATCCAGCCATCTCATTCTCTGTCATCCCCGTCTCCTCCCGCCCTCAACCTTTCCCAGCATCAGAGTCTTTTCCAGTGAGTTAACTCGTCGCATGAGGTGGCCAAAGTATTGCAGTTTCAGCTTTAGCATCAGTCCTTTCAATGAACACCCAGGATTGATCTCCTCTAGAATGGACTGGTTGGATCTCCTTGCAGTCTAAGGGACTCTCAAGAGTCTTCTCCAGCACCACAGTTCAAAAGCATCAATTCTTCCGCGATCAGCTTTCTTCACAGTCCAACTCTCACATCCATACATGACCACGGGAAAAACCATAGCCTTGACTAGACGGACCTTTGTTGGCAAAGTAATGTCTCTGCTTTTTAATATACTCTCTAGGTTGGTCATAACTTTCCTTCCAAGGAGTAAGCATCTTTTAATTTCATGGCTGCAATCAGCATCTGCAGTGATTTTGGAACCCAAAAAAATAAAGTCTGACACTGTTTCCACTGTTTTCCCATCTATTTGCCATGAAGTGATGGGACCAGATGCCATGATCTTTTTTTTTTCTGAATGCTGAGCTTCAAGCCAACCTTTTCACTCTCCTCTTTCACTTTCATCAAGAGGCTTTTGAGTTCTTCTTCACTTTCTGCCATAAGGGTAGTGTCATCTGCATATCTGAGGTTATTGATATTTCTCCCAGCAATCTTGATTCCAGTTTGTGCTTCTTCCAGCCCAGTGTTCCTCATGATGTACTCTGCACATGAGTTAAATAAGCAGGGTGACAATATACAGCCTTGACGTACTTCTTTTCCTATTTGGAACCAGTCTGTTGTTCCATGTACAGTTCTGACTGTTGCTTCCTGACCTGCATACAGGTTTCTCAAGAGGCAGGTCAGGTGGTCTGGTATTCCCATCTCTTTCAGAATTTTTCACTGTTTACTGTGATCCACACAGTCAAAGGTTTTGGCATAGTCAATGAAGCAGAAATAGATGTTTTTGTGGAACTCTTGCTTTTTCCATGATCCAGCGGATGTTGGCAATTTGATCTCTGGTTCCTCTGCCTTTTCTAAAACCTGCTTGAACATCTGGGAGTTCACGGTTCACATATTGCTGAAGCCTGGCTTGGAGAATTTTGAGCATGACTTTAGTAGCGTGTGAGATGAGTGCAATTGTGCGGTAGTTTGAGCATTCTTTGGCATTGCCCTTCTTTGGGACTGGAATGAAGACTGACCTTTTCTAATCCTGTGGCCCCTGCTGAGTTTTCCAAATTTGCTGGCATATTGAGTGCAGCACTTTCACAGCACCATCTTTTAGGATTTGAAATAGCTCAACTGGAATTCCATCACCTCCACCAGCTTTGTTCGTAGTGATGCTTTCTAAGGCCCACTTGACTTCACATTCCAGGATGTCTGGCTCTAGGTCAGTGATCACGTTATCGTGACTATCTTGGTCGGGAAGATCTTTTTTGTACAGTTCTTCTGTGTATTCTTGCCACCTCTTCTTAATATCTTCTGCTTCTGTTAGGTCCATACCATTTCTGTCCTTTATCGAGCCCATCTTTGCATGAAATGTTCCCTTGGTTTCTCTAATTTTCTTGAAGAGATTTCTTGTCTTTCCCATTCTATTGCTTTCCTCTATTTTTTTGCACTGATTACTGAGGAAGGCTTTCTTATCTCTCCTTGCTATTCTTTGGAACTCTGCATTCAAATGGGTATATCTGTCCTTTGCTCCTTTGCTTTTCACTTCTCTTCAGAGCTATTTGTAAGACCTCCTCAGACAGCCATTTTGGTTTCTTGCATTTCTTTTCCATGGGGATGGTCTTGGTCCCTGTCTCCTGTACAATGTCACAAACCTCCGTCCAGAGTTCATCAGGCACTCTATCAGTCTAGTCCCTTAAATCTATTTCTCACTTCCACTGTATAATCATAAGGGATTTGGTTTAGGTCATACCTGAATAGTCTAGTGGTTTTCCCTACTTTCTTCGAGTTAAGTCTGAATTTGGCAATAAGGAGTTCATGATCTAAGCCACAGTCAGCTCCTGGTCTTGTTTTTGCTAACTGTATACAGCTTCTCCATCTTTGGCTGCAAAGAATATAATCAATCTGATTTCGGTGTTGACCATCTGGTGATGTCCATGTGTAGAGTCTTTTGTGTTGTTGGAAGAGGGTGTTTGCTATGACCAGTGCCTTCTCTTGACAAAAGTCTATTAGCCTTTGCCCTGCTTCATTCCGTGCTCCAAGGTCAAATTTGCCTGTTACTCCAGGTGTTTCTTGACTTCCTACTTTTGCATTCCAGTCCCTATAATGAAAAGGATACCTTTTTTGGGTGTTAGTTCTAAAAGGTCTTGTAGGTCTTCGTAGAATTGTTCAACTTTGGCATTACTGGTTGGGGCATAGGCCTGGATTACTGTAATGTTGAATGGTTGCCTTGGAAACGAACAGAAATCATTCTGTCATTTTTAAGATTGCATCCAAGTACTGCATTTCGGACTCTTTTGTTAACCATGATGGCTACTCCATTTCTTCTAAGGGGTTCCTGCCCACAGTAGTAGATATATAATGGTCATCTGAGTTAAATTCACCCATTCCAGTCCATTTTAGTTCACTGATTCCTAGAATGTCTATGTTCACTCTTGCCATCTCCTGTTTGACCACTTCCAATTTACCTTGATTCATGGACCTAACAATCCAGGTTCCTATGTAATATTGCTCTTTACAGCACTGGACCTTGCTTCTATCACCAGTCACATCCACAACTGGGTATTGGTTTTGCTTTTGCTCCATCCCTTCATTCCTTCTAGAGTTATTTCTCCACTGATCTCCAGTAGCATACTGGGTACCTACCGACCTGGGGAATTCCTCATTCAGTATCCTATCATTTTGCCCTTTGATACTTTTCATGGGGTTCTCAAGGCAAGTATACTGAAGTGGTTTGCCATTCCCTTCCCCAGGGACCACATTTGGCTGTGGTCCATGTGATCAGATCGACTAGTTTTCCTGTGATTATGATTTCAGTGTGTCTGCCCTCAGATGACCCCTCACAATACCTACTGTCTTATTTGGGTTAGTTTTCTGTAATTGTGGTTACCATTCTGTCTGCCCTCTGATGGAGAAGGATAAGAGGCTTATGGAACCTTCTTGATGGGAGGGACTGGCTGTGGGGGAATCTGGATCTTGCTCTGATGGGCGGGGTCATGGTCAGTAAATCTTTAATCCAATCTTCTATTGATGGGTGGGGCTGTAGTTTAGCCTGAGGCCAAACTATGGTGGGGGTAATGGGCGTAATGGTAGTAATGGCTACCTCCTTCAAAAGGACACATGCCAGGACTGTTGTATTCAGTGCCTCTGAACCCATGGCAGGCCACTGTCGACCCACGCCTCTGCCAGAGACTCAGACACTCACAGGCAAGTCTGGGTCAGTCTCTTGTGGGGTCACTGCTCCTTTCTCCTGGGTCCTTGGTGCACACAAGTTTTTGTTTGTGCCTTCCAACACTTTGCTTCCCTAGTCCTGTAGACGTTCTGCAATCAAATCCCACTGGCCTCCAAAGTCAAACAGTGCGAGGATTTCTTTAGTATAATTGTTCTACAATTTGTGGGTTGTCTGCTCGGCAGCTCTATGGTGGGTAACCCTGAGTGATCCAGGTCTGCTGCAGTCAAAGTCCCTGTCCCTGCAGCAGGCCACTGCTGACAGATTAATAAATCTATTTTAAAACAGACTGAGTTCAGTTCAGTTCAGGTGCTCAGTCGTGTCTGACTCTGTGACCCCATGAATTGCAGCACACCAGGCCTCCCTGTCCATCACCAACTCTGGGAGTTTACTCAAACTCATGTCCATTGAGTCAGTGATGCCATCCAGCCATCTCATCCTCTGTTGTCCCCTTCTCCTCCCGCCCCCAATCCCTCCCAGTATCAGAGTCTTTTCCAATGAATCAGTTCTTTGCATGAGGTGGCAAAAATATTGGAATTTCAGCCTCAACAGCAGTCCTTCCAATGAACACCCAGGACTGATCTCCTTTAGGATGGACTAGTTGGATCTCCTTGCAGTCCAAGGGACTCTCAAGAGTCTTCTCCAACATCACAGTTCAAAAGCATCAATTCTTCGGCACTCAGCTTTCTTCACTGTCCAACTCTCACATCCATACATGACCACCGGAAAAACCAGAGCCTTGACTAGATGGACCTTTATTGGCAAAATAATGTCTCTGCTTTTTAATATGCTATCTAGGTTGGTCATAACTTTCCTGCCAAGGAGTAAGTGTCGTTTAATTTCATGGCTGCAATCACCATCTGCAGTGATTTTGGAGCCCAAAAATTAAAGTCTGACACTGTTTCTACTGTTTCCCCATCTATTTGCCATGAAGAGATGGGACCAGATGACATGATCTTAGTTTTCTGAATGTTGAGCTTTAAGCCAACTTTTTCACTTTTCTCTTTAAAACAGACTGAAAGACTCTTCATATTCACAAGGCCTGCAGGGCTCTAAATGACAGTTGCCCTGAGGAAATGCCCAGGGATGAATCACTGGAAAGTAGCAGTTGCTCAGCACTAAAAGTGTCCCCTCACAAAGCTGCTGCTGGCCGCCATCGTCATTATACAAAACCCAGGCCAGCAACATCAATCCAGAAGAGGAAAGTGGGGAGCACAATGCTCGCCACCCTGCCCTAGCTTCTGAAAACGGACACAGGGAATTCCCTGGTCCAGCAGCTAAGACTCCGCACTTCCAGGGCAGGGGCCCAGGTTTGATCCCTGGTCAGGGAACTAGATCGCACATGCCACAACTAAGAATTTGCTGGCCACAACTAAACATTCTGCGTGCCGCAACTAAGACTCAGCGAAGCCAAATAAAAATTTGAAAAACAAATTTAAAATAATAAAAATGGATGTAAAATCTCATCAGTAAGCCAGGCACCCATGATAGATAAAGCTTCAACCTGAAAAAAGATCAGAAAAAGGCCCTGCAAACTGCAATGCTTCTTCCACTCAATAGTAACAAGAAGGCAAGGCAGAGGCACGTCATACTTGACAGCAAAAGCCACCTTCTTTCTACAAAGAACACGATGATTTTGGAAGGACAAAATGGCTTTCCCTGAGAAAGAAGGTAAAACATGACAATTCCACAGGAAGGACGAGTTGTTCCCACGGTACTAGTTAGATCAAGAATTCGAAATAAAGAAGTAAGTTGAATACTATTAATAATTATTAGGAGGTAGATGTATATGTCTGAACTTCCATGTAGCACATGTTTTCCTGTGACTTTTTCTGGGTCTGTTTCCTCATTAGGGTTAGTGACTTCGAAGGTTCCTTCTAGTGTTCAGATTTAATAAATGTTGAGTAATTGATTTCATTAATAAGATTGCAGATTACAAATGCATGCATCTGAAGTATAACAGATGCCATGTGAATGAAAGTAAAAATGACATATTTACCTAGCACTGAGCTTTTTTTTTTTTTTTTTCATCTAAAACTTTCCTTATAGTGGAAATCTTAAGATTTCCAACAGGAACATGAACTATATAGGACATGAACATCAACTATGACCTATATACTGGGACTTCCCTGATAGCTCAGTTGGTAAAGTATCTACCTGCAATGCAGGAGACCCCGGTTCAATTCCTGGGTCGGGAAGATCCACTGGAAAAGAGATAGGCCACCCACTCCAATATTCTTGGGCTTCCCTGGTGGTTCAGCTGGTAAAGAATCCGCCTGCAATGCAGGAGACCTGGGTTAGTTCCCTGGGTTGGGAAGATCCCCTGGAGAAGGTAAAGGTGACATGAATATCAACTATGAACGACATACTAATATCTTGACCTACATAAGCCAACATCAAATTGTACATTTACTATTCCAAATAGGATTAAACTGAAGTTGCTGCTGCTGCTGCTAAGTCGCTTTAGTCGTGTCCGACTCTGTGCGACCCCATAGATGGCTATTATTCAGTAAAACCTGACTGGGAAAAACTAAGACTAAGGATATTTTAGTCTACAGATGCTGATTGCAGCCATGAAATTAAAAGACACTTACTCCTTGGAAGGAAAGTTATGACCAACCTAGATAGCATATTAAAAAGCAGAGACATTGCTTTGCCAACAAAGGTCCGTCAAGTCAAGGCTATGGTTTTTCCCGTGGTCATGTATGGATGTGAGAGTTGGACTGTGAAGAAAGCTGATCGCGGAAGAATTGATGCTTTTGAACTGTGGTGCTGGAGAAGACTCTTGAGAGTCCCTTGGACTGCAAGGAGATCCAACCAGTCCATTCTGAAGGAGATCAATCCTGGGTGTTTATTGGAAGGACTGATCCTAAAGGGGAAACTGAAATACTTTGGCCACCTCATTCGACGAGATGACTCACTGGAAAAGAGTCTGATGCTGGGAGGGATTGGGGGTGGGAGGAGAAGGGGACGACAGAGAATGAGATGGCTGGATGGCATCACCTACTCGATGGACATGAGTTTGAGTGAACTCTGGGAGCTGGTGATGGACAGGGAGGCCTGGCGTGCTGTGATTCATGGGGTCGCAGAGAGTCGGACACGACTGAGCGACTGAACTGAACTGAAGGATATTTTAGAGGAGCATTTTCAGAGACCTCAAAAACTTAAGATAAGCCTAGACAAAAAGTGGTCAAGAATTCAGTGCCTCAAACTTCCAAAGATTTCTTCAAACTGTTAGGCTCCTCAAATCCAGATGCTGAGTGCTGCTCCAGAAAGGAGCGGTGTTTGGCAGCAGCCCCAGGAGGATGAGAAGCAGCTTACCCCGAGCTGGCCCATGAAGAGCAGTGCCGCCGGCCTCCTGCCCCGCCACCTGCAGGAGCTGAAGCAGCAAAGCTGCTGGAAGCCTTTTAATGGAAGACTTGCAACCCTAACCCTGGCGATTTTTCAGCCAACCACTTTTGAAGTGCAAGCTTCTGACAGAAACTTGGAAACAACCCTAAGCACTGCCTGGTTCCTGGTCCGAGGGCAAGCAGACCAAAAGATAGACAGAGACACAGAAAGAGAGGCAGACAGAGCCCCTGCGAGTCCAAGTAGGAAAGCAGGCCAGTCCCAAGGGGCCACTCATGGGACTTTTTTATTAAAAAAAAGGAAAAAAAAATTACTTCCTATCCCAAGCCATATAAAAAAATTATTATGAACAGACTAAAGACCTTAGTGTAAAAGGTAAAAATCATAAAATGTTAGGAAGACAATATATGGGGAAATACCTTTATAAACATGAAGTAGGGAGGAAGTTCTTAGAAAGAAATAAGAAGTGCTATTAAGAAAAAGGTAATAAATGACATTAAAATGAAGAATTTATGTTCATTAAAAAAACACTAGAGAGACGAGAGAAGCCACAGACTGGAAGTGGATCGTTTCGGGGGGCCGTCTCCATAGAATAAAAAGACAATTCAATAAAACAATGAGGGAAAAGACTTAAGCAGCTGTTTCAGAGAAGCTGAAAGCTGAACGATCCATTAGTGCATGAAAAGATGCTCAACCCACTAATAACCATGAAGATGCAAACCAAAATCATATGAGGAATCACTGAGCTTCCAACAGATTAGTAAAAAGCTTACATCTGACACCACCACTGTTTGGAGGAAGTGAAGCAGGCAGAACTGTCACTTGAACTGTAAACCGGGGGAGCCACCCTGGAAACTCCCTGGTGTCACTCCATTCAGTCAAACTGAAGGTGCACACACTCCAGGATCCAGTCCCCCTCCCTGGGGCGTATCCTGAGAGGCTGCACACGCGCGCCCCGGGAATGGGCACAGTATCACTGTCTGTCTCAGCAAAATATCGAAACAAATGTCTGTCAACAATAGAAAGGATATGTAAATTCTCACACAATGGAACATAAATCAGTAAAAACGATATGCAACATGGGTTAATCTCAAGAACACAATAAGCAAAAAATTCAGACCTTGAAAAAAAAGATGATGTACTCAGTTCAAAAACATGCAAAATTAAACAAAAGAACATTGTTTAGCACAAGAAACACACGTGGTGAAACTAAAGAAAAGCAAGAGACAGGAACTCCCTAGCGATCCAGCGGTTAAGATGCGGCACTTACAGTGCCACGGCCTGGATTCAGTCTCTAGTCAGGGGCCTAAGATCCCACATGCCATGGGGCCAGAAAAACAGTAAAGAAAACAGAAAAACATGAAGTCAGTACAAGCCAACGCCAGTGATTGCGTGGGGTGGGAGAGGGGCAGGATCAGGGAGGGCGCCTCCAAGGCAGCGGTAGCATCCTTCTGGGGAGACTGGTGACGACGGGTGCTCCGGGCATGCTTGTCCTTCAGGTGGTGTATATTCTTCTCTATCTACTCAATATTTAACAAGACAGCTTACAAAACTAACCAGTGTGATTTCTGACTTTAAGCCATGATTTGAAGATATTAACTTGGGCAGCTGACTGAGTTACACTCAACCAGGAACGTCCCTGACAGGGACCCACCCAGCCTTGAGACTACAGAGATGAGAGATGCGTCACCAGCCAAGCTCCTGAGCTGGAGACAACTCCCCACTGGGCCCTGGAGCCTTCCACTCAGGACAGGAAAGGCACAGCTTGGATGAATCCAGTCAGTAGAGGAAGTGGGGTGAGTGGGGTAGGGGGAACAGGTTCTACTGCCAGACCTTTTAAGACCAGAAGCTGATTACATTTCTGATGTGACAGTGAACCCACCAGGGCTGCTTTCAGCAGACTCCCAGCGGGAACTGCCACCTCTGAGCCTCTGCACGCTGCTCTTCAGACTCGAGTGAGCAACTCTCAACTCTAACCCTGCCCTCTGCTTCCTTCCTTTGAAGCTCAAGGCTGATCTCTTCTAACAAGCAGGTGTGAACATAAGAGCCCAGGCCCGGGCTTTCTGCACCATCTGTAACTGCATCATTGAGGCCAC
The DNA here is from genome assembly GCF_049115385.1 of Moschus berezovskii. Classification (NCBI taxonomy): domain Eukaryota; kingdom Metazoa; phylum Chordata; class Mammalia; order Artiodactyla; family Moschidae; genus Moschus; species Moschus berezovskii. Next base: position 6,479,743 of record NC_142479.1, on the reverse strand, counting down.
CGTAGGCGCCCTCGGACTGTTAAGTTACTGACACCCACGAGGACGCCGAGAGGGCCAGACACCTGGAGGAAATGCTAACATCTCTCACAGCCAAATGCCTACTCTTGTGACCGCTGTTATTTCAATCATTTAAAATGTGGCTGGCGAAAGCAAATTACGGTAAATTACGGTCTCTAGGACGATATGCTTTGTGCACAAAATGTGCTTGGAGATTTTCGTTCCCTGTGAGGTTGGGGTCCCTTCCTCTGGTGGTGTCCGTTATCCTGCCAGACACCAGGTCTGAGAACCTCTGCCAGCCGTGCGGCACCATCCTCAGGGGAATTCAAGGATGGTAGAGAGTGGGACAGCTGGGTCTTTTTTTGTGGCAAACTGTTCAAACTGAAGCGCTGCCCACAGAGGCTGCCCTTTTGGCATTCTAGACTGAAGGCTCAGTTTGTGTGCGACAAAATCAAGCCACGTGACCCTTTAAAATGTCTCCCCTGTACACACAGACAGACATGAACGTGCACACAAGGGCCCGGGCACAAGGACACACAGACGCCAGTAACAGTTACCTGGGACAGGAACCGGGTCAGGCATGAGAGGGTCACTCACTTTCCTACCCTAAGCATTTTCCTTCCTCAACTCTGCATGCTCGCTCTCTTGACCCTCATAGGCCGCTGTTAGATCATCCTTTCCCAACTAACACACGGTAACACTAGATACCGACTGTGCACTCAAAGACTAGATAAAACATTTTACACGCATTACTTCATTAATAATTGCACCCAATAAAGCTGGCATGAGGTCGTCATTATTCCCATCACACACCTGAGGAAATGGAGGCTTAGAAAGGTCAAGTACTTTGTCCAAAGGCACACAGCTAGTAAGTACAAGGACCAGGTATGTTAGGCTCAAGTATCTTTGACTTAGAAGTTCATGCTTCTAACCAGCACCCTGTACCCCAGAGATTCTCTGCTGATTTTTGTTGTCTAGTCGTTCTGTTGTGTCCCACTCTTTGTGACCCCATGGACTGTAGCCCATCAAGCTCCTCTGTCCTTGGGATTCTCCAGGCAAGAATACTGGAGTGGGTTGCCATCTCCTTCTCCAGAGGATCTTTCTGACCCAGGGATCGATCCCACATCTCCTGCAATCGCAGGTGGATTCTTTACCACTGAGCCACCTGGGAAGCCCTCAGAGGTTCTTAGTTGAGGGCAGTTTTGCCCTGGGACACACATGGCCTCCTCTGGAGACGTTTCCATTTGTCACAGCTGGAGGTAGACGGGGGCTGCTGGCACCTGTGGGCAGAGGCCAAAGGTGATACTCAGCACCCTGAAGTGCACAAGACAGCCCCCAGGACAAAGACTCACCAAGCCCCAAACGGCAACCACGTCAAAGCTGAGAAACTGCTCTACTGGAAAAAGACAGAAAGACGGAGAAACGGTCTTGGACCTAAACTCTCATAGTTTAGGTCACGGTTCACCACGCTGTCATGCCATATTACACACAGATACCAAGGAGACCATCACGCGGCCTATCTTCATCAACAGCACAGCAAACCCTCGTCACACTGCAGGCCTCTCTAGCCCTACTGGCTGAGCATCCATCCATTCCAGTGTTCACTGAGCAGCAGCTCCGTGCCAGGAAACGATCCACACAGAGGGGACACCTGGAGAGACAAGGCCCTGTGCCTGCACGTGAGCTGCCCGTGGCCTCACAGGCGACAGGCGAGGAGACCTGTAACATCACCGGAGGCAAGAATGTACCGCGAGACCGCACAAGGATGCTAGGAAGTCACAGAGGAGGAGCTCAAAGGCAGCTGAGGAGAGGGTGGGAAGGGCGGGTAGGACTGGGAAGAAGTTTCCCAGAAGCATTTGAGCTTGAAGGAGTTAACCAGACAGAGGGAATCCTTTCCTTCCCAAAGGACCCCTCGCCAGCCCTTTCAGACAACAGTCTCTGAGAATCCAGATGGACCACTTTAGTTAGAAAGCTTGGTGGAACTCCTGAGAAAAACAGGGTGCGCACACAGCAGTCCCTGATCCCCTGAGTACAACCTGGGCAACCTGCCTCAAGACGGACAGACCACAGCCTGGCTTCCCCAGTGGTTTGGGCCTTCTGGGACTGCAGTCCGAACCAGCCTCTCTGGCTTCGAACCATCCCGCACCTTGCAGCAGGAGGAAGCCGACATGTTCACAGCAGGCCCTGTGAACTACATGCTCGATTTCCCATAATTCTCAAAGCAATTCTCCAAAGTAAACACTGTTGCCGCTGTTTCACAGATCAGGGAACTGAGGAGCAGTAGTGGAGTAACTGGCCCTCAGGACAGAGAGCCTCTAACCAGGAAGCAGGGGCACACACCTGACCCCGGAGTCCTTGCAGCCTGGATCTGCGGGGGCCTTTCTAACGCAATCCAAAGCACGTCGTGTGCCGTGACTCTTGACCACCTCACAGAGCCTTCCACGTCAGTCACCCTCCTGTGCTCCACATGCTTTTGAACAGACCGCTGGCATCTCCGGCACTGTGCTGTCATTGCACACGTGCTCAGTTGTGTCCGACTCTTTCTGATCCTATGGACTGTAATCTGCCAGGCTCCTCTGTCCATAGGATTTCCCAGGCTAGAATACTGGAGTGGGTTGCCTTTTCTTCCTCCAGGGTCACTTCTTGATCTCCAGGGTCACTCCTGCGTCTCCTGTGTTGGCAGGGGGATTCTTCACCACTGAGCCACTTGGGAAGCCCATACCATGATTACCATGTAGTTAAGAGCGCCTTGATCTCGGGATCCAGCTCCCTCATCTCCACAGCCTGACCCCCAGCACAGTGTCTGACACGTCAGGCACAGAAAACACTGTGTAAGCAAGCCTGGACTCCCTGGGCCCAAGCAACATGAACAACCCAAAGCCAGAGGGGCCTGCCTTAGGGGCCCAGAGGCTGGGGAAACACACCCCACCCTGTTTCACCAGTGAGTGGACTTTCCTCAGGCCTACTATCAGCGTCAGTAATCCAGTCACACTGGGGACAGAACAGATTCTTTCATCCAACTTTCCCTCCAGCATTGGAACAGCTGTGATTCCTCCTTTGGTTGTACACCAGAGGCAGGGGTTTAGGGACACACTGTACAAAAATATGTATCTTTAAACAATAGAACCTCAAAAGGAAAGGGTATGTGCTCCCTACTCTTTCTCTCTCTGCCATAGAGAGTGCATACACAATGGCAGGAGCTAAAGCAGCCTGCTCAGTCCACGAGATGGAAGCCTGGGTTTGAGCAGGGAGAGCCACATGATCAATGGAACCTTGCTTCTGGATGACTTCACAGAACAGAGTGAGCTGCCCTGACCAGTTCTGGACTGCCTACTTCCAGACTATTAAGGGAAAGGAATAAATTTTTATTTCCTTGTAGTCACTGTATTTTAGGGCATTTTAGATTGTACTTAATTAAAACAAGGTGTGAACACTGTCCAGGGATTAACCTAGCAAGATCTTTGTCAGCAAAACGACAACATCATCAACATTCTCATACCCAAACTAACTAGGATTTTGTCATTACTGTACACATTTAAAGAAAAAGTTATCTTGAAAAGGTGAGTTGAATCACGGTGCACCTAGAGAAGAAGGACAAACAAACTGACCTCCTGGTTTGTTTCATCTTTGAGTCTTAACAGACATACCTCAGATTTCCAAGATGCCCAGGCTACTCTGTTCCGACAGCTTGTCTGGGGAAACTCCAGCTTGGCTCTCCTCCTCCAGCTCATTACCTGAATCAAAGACCAAGTTGAAAATCTGATAAGAACCTGTAGGATTCTAACAGCTGCTCTTGTATCCACCAAACACAGGTAAATGCAGAGCACTGAGCGCAAAGCCTGGCACAACAAAGTCAGTGCTCAATAAATGTAACACTGGATTGTTACTGGGCTGCTGCATGCCAGACCCTGTGCTGGACAGCCGGGGCACAAAGATGAATATACCTAGTCCCAGTCCCTACTACTCAGGAAAGCCCCCTACACTCAGGAAAGCCTGCTGACCGAAAGACACAGCACAAGGTTGATAAGCAAAAGCAATGAGGCTGTGCCCAAGTAGAATTGCAACACTAGCATTCCCTGGGATGTCCCAGACCCCGTGCTTCTCACCCCAGACCTTCACCCAAATAACACATTCCTTCCCACAACTGTAGAGACTTTTGATGGATGCTAGATCACCAGGGAACAGCTCCATCTGAATGTTTTACAGGCATTTACTACAGACATGTTCAAAACAAAATGTATCTTCCCTCCTTAAACCCCTCCCCATACTGTTCCCTATCCCACTGAGCAGCATCACACCACCAGTCAAAAACTCCGAGCCAACCTCTCCCCAGCTGGAGGCTGACCTCTCACCCAGCCTCTAGATCCCCTATCTAAGTCATCACCAACTTTGGTCAAGTCTACCTCCAGCACATCTCTCCCCACCTTCTGCCTCTAATCTAACTCAAGGCCATGGTCATCTCTTACCTCCACAGTTCTAGTAGCCTCTTAATGGGCCTCCAGGGCCATTCCCTTTAGTCTTCACTAGAGTGATTGTTCTAATCCACAAATCTGATTCTTAAATATGTCCTCATTAACCCAAAATTGCAAGTCCACAGCTAGGTTTAAAAGGCTCCCTAAGGGACCAGGATTCGTGTTTGGGGAACTAAGGACACCTCATGCCCCATGCCTGCTTCCCCTCCCCAAAACAAGACTCGTGAGGACCAGACCACAGACTGGTCTCTTTCATTTCTGTCCCCAGGCAGCTTTCTCACACATTCCATCTTAAACTGAGAATACTCTTCCCCTTTTCTGCCTGCACTCCCCAAGCATCTTCCCGTTCTGTTTCCTGAGAACAGAAGCCTTCCTGGATTCTCCTAAACCGGGTGAGGTGCCTCTACTCAGTGTTTCCAGAGCAAGAATTTTCCTGCTTTTCTTCCATCATATAAGAATTGCCTAGGTTTCCGTATGTGTCCCACGTGAGTTTCTGAGCTCTGGGTGACGATGATGATGATGATACAAAAAATAACAGCAACAAGCACACTCAGCATTTACTGTGTGCCAGCAAACCTTCTCAGCACTTTACCCCTATTATCTCACTTAACCTTTATAATCGTAATTTAGGAGGCAGGTTTCATTCTCAACTCTCTTTAAGGATGAGGAAAGTGAGGCAGGAGGCGAGTAACCAACGTGCCTAAGGACACAGCTGGCAAGCACCGAGACAGGATTCAAACCCGGCTGCTTGGCTGCACAGCCTACACTTTGTAACCACGACGCCGGTCTGGGTCACGCGCTCCATCCTCAGAATCCATCAGGAGCTGAGCCACCGTCTGCGGAGCGAAGGAAAGAATGAAACGCTCCCACACGCGCAGCATCGGTGTCCACCTCGACCAGCTCCTCCAAACCCCCGCAGGCATGTGTCCTCGGCCCCGCTCGGTGGGCAGCGCCCCGCACCCTCATGTTGAGCGGGGTCCCCTCAGTCCCGGTTCCGCTCCCAGTCCCAGTCCACTTCCCTCCCCTCCCACACACAACCGTCCCCGGCGTCCCGCCGCGCCGCATCCTCCGTCGCCTCTGCCAGAGCCTGGGAGCCCCCGGCCCCTGTGCTTGCTCATCGTCACCCGCCAGGTCCCGAAACACACCGCAGCGGAGAGCGTCACGACCGCGAGCAGACAGAGGGCGCCGCCATGTTAGAGTCGGGCGGAACCGACCGCGCTGGCTTCCCGGCGCAACTTCCGGCGCATACGCAGCGCCCGCCCGACTAGTAGCTCGCGGACACGCGCATGCGCCTAGTAATCCAGACCCTCTATAAAACGGATTCTGAGCTTACAATTGTTCTCTTTGTAACCCTTCTTTGGGTTAGGAAGGGTTCAGCCCTTCCTTGAAGCTTTTACGCTTCAAACGTAAAAGTAACAGCTTTTACGTGTTCAGCGATTCCTGTGTGCCAGGCACTGTGTTAACCGCTTTACGAGCATTATCTCAAGTCCTCTCACCGTCATACGATATTTTTCTCCCACTTTGAAGAAGGGAAAACCGAATTTCAGGGTAAATGAATTGCCCGTTGTCACGCATCTTACAAGTGGTGAAGCACAGATGTGAACCTAGTTGTTGCTTCAAAGCTGTTACGTTTTTCTACTTTCTGAGCTAAACATCGCCCCTTTCCCTGTTCAGGGGTTGTCCAGGGTTAGCCTGTGTGTGAATGAGGGTGCCTGAAAACAAAAGTCAGCTTGCAGATTTCACCAGCGCCTCTGTGGTGTCTTTCCAGCTTTTCACCACCACCAGGCCATTGACTACTGAATAGTTCCTAATAGTTCTCCTTTCATTTTTGACCCTGTTTATTTTCATGATCCATAGTTTTAACAACACCCTTGCAACAACCCTGATCTCCTTTGCTCTCTGGTCTTTTTGTCACGTGGATTTCATAAGAATTTCAACCCTGGATGAATCCAACTGCTCCTTTTTCCCTTTGTCAACACTCAAAGAGCCAATCACAACTGGAGAAAGTACCCAGTGGGACAGACTGTCCTCTACAAACTCATGACTGTCAGCCTTAAGAGGGACTTCAGCAAATGTCAGTATGGGCAGTTCACTGCTCCTCTCTTCACAATAGCTAGTGAAACTAAAACACTCAGCAGCAGTTGACTTCACCCTTTCTTTTACAGGAAAATATTAATAATAGCAAATCTGATAGGAAACCTCTTGTCGTCCCAATATTAAACATGTAAGTTTCTACTTCTGAGTCCATCTGTATTAGATCTAGTCAACTGAGACTTACCATCCATTCCTTTCAGAATCTAAAAAGTTAAAATTTTATTTTCCAGACTCAGTAGCAGTTGGAATCCCAGGTACAGGAAGGATCTGCCAGTAGGTAAGATTTGGAAGCTATTGGCTTGCTGATGTTAGCTGATGTTTGCTGGCAAGAAAGGTCATGCAAATGTGGGATGCTGCAGCCAGCAGTGCATTGTGGCTTGTCTGCAGCTTCCTGAGTGTTCAGAAGCATCTGTGAGATGGGAACTTCAGGGTAGTCAGGTCTACTTTCGTGTTGGAAGGGGAACATCAGGATTACTCTCGAGGCATGGAATGGGAAGAGGGACTCATCTAGAGTTGAGTCCATAAATTGTGTGCACCTCTGCAGTGGGGAGGGGTATGTCAGGGAACTTTTTGAGTCACATATAGGGTGTCAAGTACCCGTTCGAGTTTCAAGCGGGAATGTAGGATTTCTCTTGAGAATCTGCAGCGGAAAAGTTTCTATTCACGCATTGAGGGGAGAATCTTGTGGTTTGTCTTGAATTTTGGCGGGAAGCTTGGGTTTCTTCTTGAGTTGTAATGGGGACCTCAGGATCTCGCTCGTGTTGCTTCAAGGAATACAGGTCTCCTTTCGTATTGGAGGGGAAATTCAGGATAACTCTCAAGGTATGGAATGGGAATAGGGCCTCATCTCGAGTTGAGTCCGTAAATTGTGTGCTCCTCTCCAGTAAGGACGACTATGTCAGGGAACTTTTGAGTCGCATAAAGGGTGTCAAGTACCTGTTCGAGTTTAAAGTGGGAATGTGGAATTTCTTTTGAGACTCTGCAGCAGAAAGGATCCTCATCTTACACTGATGGGGGAATCTTGTGTTTTTTCCCGGCTTGCAGCGGGAAGATTGGGGTTCTTCTCGAGTTGTGATGGGGACCTCAGGAACTCGCTCGTTTGCCCCAGAGGTATCAGGTGTCCTTTCATGTTGGAAGGGGAACCTCGGGAATCCTCTCGAGGTGCGGCAGAACAACACGGCCGCCACTAGCGTTGTGTAGGAATATTGTGTGCTCCTCTTCAGTGGGGACCGCTATGTCGGGGAAGTTTTTGAGTCGCATAAAGGGTGTCAAGTACCCGTTCGAGTTTCAAGTGGGAATGTGGGATTTCTCCTGAGACTCTGCAGCGGAAAATTTCCTCATCTTGCATTGAGGGGAGAATCTTGTGGTTTTTCTCGAGTTGCGTCGGGAAGCTTGGGGTTCTCGAGTTGTGATGGGGCCTCAGGAAATCGCTCATGTTGCCCCAGGGAAGTCAGATCTCCTATCGTGTTGGAAGGGGTACCTTGGGATTCCTCTCGAGGCTCAGCAGAGGAATAGGGCCGCATATAGCGTTGAGTCGGTAAACTCTATTTACCTCTCCAGTGGGGACAGGGATCTCTGGGTTGATCTCAAAATTCACCTGGGGAGTCAGGCCTGGTCGCGTGTTCAGACACGGAACTCCGCTTTCTTCTTGAGTTGTAAAAGGGGTGTTAGGCCACAGTCGAATTGAATTTGTACCTGAATATTGTATGGAGAATGCTCGGTGAGTCAGGTCTCCACTCTTCTTGTGAGTTGATACTCGACGATACAGTTGAATCTGTAGATTGGAATCAGACAATATCTCGAGTGGGTAGAGACATCGATACCTTTTCCAATTGTGTTTAGAAACCCGGGGGATCCTACCGAGTTTGAAGGTGGTACCGACCTCCTTGTACTGTGCAACGGGAACGTCCAGATTCCATTCCAGACAAAGCAGGAAAATGGACTGTCATCTGGAAAAGAGGACTGGAAATCAGGGCACTTTGTCAATTGTGGCAGAAAACTCAGTGTTCTTCTCGATTGGGGCTTTGCATGTCAGTGTAAGTTTTGAGTCGCATAAAGGATGTTAAGTAACCTGTCTCGTTTCAAGCGGAAATGTGGGATTTCTCTTGAGAATCTGCAACGGAAATGTTCCTTATCTTGCCTTGAAGGCAGAATCTTGTGGTTTACCTCGAGTTGCACCGGGAAGCTTGGGATCCCTCTCGAGTTGCGATGGGAACTCCCTCGTGTTGCTTCAGGGAAGTCAGGTCTCCTTTCGTTTTGTAAGGGGAAATTCGGGATTACTCTCGAAGTGTGGAATGGGAATAGGGCCTCATCTAGTGTTCAGGGCATAAACTGTGTGCAATTCTCCAGTGGGGACGGCTATGTCGGGGAAGTTTTTGAGTCGCATAAAGGGTGTCAAGAACCCGTTCGATTTTCAAGCGGGAATGTGGGATTTCTCTTGAGACTCTGCAAAGGAAAAGTTCCTCATCTCGTCTTGAGGGAGAATCTTGTGGTTTTCCTCTAGTTGCGGTGGGAAGCTTGGGGTTCTTCTCGAGTTCCGACAGGGACCTCAGGAATCGCCTGTATTGCCCCAGGGAAATCAGGTCTCCTTTTGTGTTGGAAGAGGAACGTTGGGATTACTCTTGAGGCGTGGATAAGAATAGGGCCTCATCTAGAGTTGAGTCCGTAAATTGTGTGCTCCTCTTTAGTGGGGACTGCTATTTTGGGGAAGTTTTTGAGTCAAATAAAGGGTGTCAAATACCCGTTCGAGTTTCAAGCGGGAATTTGGGATTTCTCGTGAGACTCTGCAGTGGAAGTTCCTCCTCTCTCATTGAGGGGAGAATCTTTTGGTTTTTCTCGAGTTGCGTCGGGAAGCTTAGGATTCTTCTCGAGTTGTGATGGGGAACTCAGGAACTCACTCGTGTTGTCCCAGGGAAGTCAGGTCTCCTATCGTGTTGAAAAGGGAACCTCTGAATTCCTCTCGAGGCGTAGCAGAGGAATAGGGCCGCAAATAGTGTTGAGTCGGTCAGCGGTGTGTTTTTCTTCAGTGTGGACCGGGATCTCGGGGTGGCTCTCAATATTCACCTGGGGAGTCAGGCCTCGTCTCATGTTCAGACATGGAACTCCGCTTTTTCTCGAGATGTAAAAGTTGTGTTAGGCCACTGTTGAGTTGAATTTTTACCGGGAGATTGTATCGATAATGCTCGGGGAGTCAGGTCTCCACTCGTCCTGTGAGCTGAGACTCGAGGATACATTTGAATCTGTGCAGTGGAATCAGACAATGCTGCGAGTGGGTGGGGACATCAGTACCTTTTCCAATTGTGTTTTGAAACCCCGGGGATCCTCCCGAGTTTCAAGGTGGTACTGGCCTCCTAATGTGCCACTTGAATTTCGGATTCAATTCCAGACAAAGAAGGGAAATCAACTGCCATCTGGAAAAGAGGACTGGAAATCGGGGCACTTTGCCAATTGTGGCAGGAAACTCGGTGTTCCTCTCGATTGGGGCTGGCTATGTCGGTGTAAGTTTTGAGTTGCATAAAGGATGTTAAGTAACCTGTCGCGTTTCAAGCGGATATGTGGGATTTTTCTTGAGAATCTGCAACAGAAATGTTCCTCATCTCGCCTTGAGGACAGAACCTCTGGTTTTTCTCTAGTTGTGGCGGGAAGCTCGGGGTCCCTCTCGAGTTGTGTTCGGGACCTCAAGAACTTAGTCGAGTTGCTTCAGCGAAGTCAGGTCCCATTTTTTGTTGGAAGGGGAACTTTGGGATTACTCTCGAGCTGGTAAATAGGAATAGGGAATAGGGCCTCATCTCGATTTCAGTCCATAAATTGTGTGCTTCTCTCCAGTGGAGGCGGCTATGTCAGGGAACTTTATGAGTCGCATAAAGTGTGTCAAGTACCCGTTCGAGTTCCAAGCGGGAATGTGGAATTTCTCTTGAGACTCTAAAGCGGAAAAGTTTCTCATCTCGGATTGAGGGCATGTTCTTGTGTTTTTTCATGAGTTGCGGCGGGAAGCTTGGGGTCCCTCTTGAGTTACGACGGGGATTTCAGGAACTCGCTCGAGGTGCTTTAGGCAAGTCAGGTCCCTTTTGTGTTGGAAGGGGAACTTCGGAATTACTCTTTTGCCGTGATATGGGAATAGGGCCTCATCTCAAGTTGAGTCCATAGATTGTGTGCTCCTCTCTACTGCGGACGGCTATGTCAGGGAATTTTTGAGTCGCATAAAGTGTGCCAAGTACCCGTTGGAGATTCAAGCGGACATGTGGGATGTCGCTTGAGACTCTGGAGCAGAAAATTTCCTCATCTCGCATTGATGGGGGAATCTTGTGGCTTTTCTCGAGTTGCGCCATGAAGCTTGTGTTTCCGCTCAAGGTGCAACTGGGACCTCAGGAACTCGCTTGTGTTGCCCCAGGTAAGTCAGGTCCCCTTTTGTGTTGGAAGGGGAACTTCGGAATTACTCTCTTGCCGTGATATGGGAATAGGGCCTCATCTCAAGTTGAGTCCATAGATTGTGTGCTCCTCTCTACTGCGGACGGCTATGTCAGGGATCATCGAGTTTACTCTCGAGGCTTGGAATGGGAATAGAGCCTCATCTAAAGTTGATTCCATAAATTGTGTTCTCCTCACAAGTGTGGACAGCTTTTTCAGGTAATGTCTTGAGTCGCATAAAGGATGTCAAGTACGCGTTCGTGTTTCTAGCGGGAATGTGGGATGTCTCTTGAGACTCTGCAGTGGAAATTTTCCTCATCTCAACTTGAGTGCAGAATCTTGTGTTTTTTCTCGAGTTGGAGCGGGAAGTTTGGGTCCTTCTCGAGTTGAGACATGGCCCTCAGGAACTGGCTCATGTAGTCCCTGGGAATTCAGGTCTCCTTTCATTTTGGCAGGGGAAAATCGGGATTACTCTCAAAGCTGGAATGGGAATAGGGCCTCATCTAAAGTTGAGTCCATAAATTGTGTTCTCCTCTCAAGTGGGGACAGCTATGTCAGGGAATGTCTTGAATCGCATAAAGGGTGTCAAGTAGGCGTTCGTGTTTCAAGCGGGAATGTGGGATTTCACTTGAGAATCTTCAGTGGAAATTTTCCTCATCACACCTTGAGTGCAGAATCTTGTAGTTTTTCTCGAGTTGCAACGGGAAAATTGGGGTCCTTCTCGAGTTGCGATAGGGACCTCAGGAAATCGCTCGTGTAGTCCCTGGAAAGTCAGGTCTCCTTTCATTTTTGTAGGGGACCATCGGGATGACTCTTGAGGCGTGGAATGGGAATAGGGCCTCATCTATATTTGAGGCCATAAACTATACTCCTCTCAAGTGGGGACAGCTCTGTCAGAGAATGTCTTGAGTCGCATAAAATATTTCAAGTGCCCTATCGAGTTTCAAACGGGAATGTGGGATATCTCTTCATACTCTACAGGGGAAATTTTCCTCATCTCACTGTGAGTGCAGAATCTGATGGTTTTTCTCGAGTTGCGGAAGGAAGTTTGGGTCCTTCTCGAGTTGCGACAGGGACCTCAGGAACTCGCTCTTGTAGTCCCTGGGAAGTCAGGTATCCTTTCGTTTTCATAGGGGAACATCGGGATTACTCTCGAGGTGTGGAATTGAAATAGGGCCTCATCTAAATTTTAGGCCATAAATTGTGTTGTCCTCTCAAGTGTGGACAGCTTTTTCAGGGAATGTCTTGAGTCGCATTAAGGATGTGAAGTACGCGTTCGTGTTACTAGTGGGTATGTGGAATTTTCCTTCAGACTCTGCAGGGGAAATTTTCCTCCTCTCACCTTGAATGCAGAATCTTGTGGTTTTTCTCGAGTTGTGGCAGGAAGCTTGGGTCCTTCTCGAGTTGCGAGACCTCAGGAACTCGCTCGTGTATTCCCTGGGAAGTCAGGTCTCCTTTCCTTTTCTTAGGAAAACATCGGTATTACTCTCGAGGCGTGGAATGGGAATAGGGCCTCATTTAAAGTTGAGTCCATAAAATGTACTCCTCACAAGTGGGCACAGCTATGTCAGAGAATGTCTTGAGTCGCCTAAAAGGTGTCAAGTACCCTATCGAGTTTCAAGCGGGAATGTGGGATTTCTCCTGAGAAGCTGCACGGGAAATTTTCCTCTTCTCCCCTTCAATGAAGTATCATGTGGTTTCTCTCGAGTTATGGCTGGAAGCGTGGAGTCCTTCTTGAGTAGCGACAAGGATCTAAGGAACTCGCACATGTAGTCCCTGGGAAGTCAGGTCTCCTTTCGTTTGGTAGGGGAACATCGGGATTACTCTCGAGGCGTGGAATGGGAATAGGGCTTCATCTAAGTTTGAGTCCATAAATTGTGTTCTCCTCTCAGTGGGGACAGCTATGTCAGGGAATATCTTGAGTCACATAAAGGGTGTCAAGAACCCATTCGCGTTTCAAGCGGGAATGTGGGATTTCTCTTGAGACCCTGCAGGGGAAATTTTCCTCATCTCACCTTGAGTGCAGAATCTTGTGGTATATCTCGAGTTGTGGCGGTAAGATTGGGTCCTTCTCGAGTTGCGACAGGGACCTCAGGAACTCACTCTCTCGTGTCGTCCCTGGGAAATCAGGTCTTTTTTTCGTTTTGGTAGGGGAACTTCGGGATTACTCTAGAGGCTTGGAATGGTAACAGGGCCTCATCTAAAGCTGAGTACAAAAATTGTGTTCTCCTCACAAGTGGGGACAACTATGTCAGGTAATGTCTTCAGTCGCATACAGGGTGTCAAGTAGGCGTTTGTGTTTCAAGCAGTAATGTGGGATTTCTTTTGAGACTCTGCAGTGGAAATTTTCCTCATCTCACCTTGAGTGCCGAATCTTGTGGTTTTTCTCGAGTTGCGGCGGGAAGCTTTGGGTCCTTTTCGAGTTGCGACAGGGACCTCAGGAACTCGCTCGTGTCATCCCTGGGAAGTCAGGTCTTTTTTCGTTTTGGTAGGGGAACTTCGGGATGACTCTCGGGGTGTGAAATGGGAATAGGGCCTCATATAAAGTTGTGTCCATAAACTATACTCCTCTCAAGTGGGAACAGATATGTCAGAGAATGTCTTGAGTCGCATAAAGGTGTCAAGTACCCCTACGATTTTCAAGGGGGAATGTGGGATTTCTCTTAAGACTCTGCAGGGGAAAAATTCCTCATATCACCTTCAGTGCAGAATCTTGTAGTTTTTCTCGAGTTGCTGTGGGAAGCGTTGTGTCCTTCTCAACTTGTGACAGGCACCTCAGGAACTCCCTCCTGGCATCCCTGGGAAGTCTGGTCTCATTTCGTTTTGGTAATGGAACATCGGGATTATTCTAGAGGCGTGGAATGGGAATAGGGCCTCATCTAAAGTTCAGTCCATAAATTGTGTTCTCCTCTCAAGTGGGGATAGCTATGTCAGGGAATGTCTTGAGTCGCATAAAGGGTGTCAAGTACCCTTTAGCATTTCAACGGGAATGTGGGATTTCTCTTGAGACTCATCAGGGGAAATTTTCCTCATTTCACCTTGAGATCACAATCTTGTGGTTTTTCTCGATTAGCTGCGGGAAGTTTGGGGTCCTCCTCGAGATTTGACAGGGACCTCAGGAACTCACTGGTGAAGTCCCTGGGAAGTCAGGCCTCCTTTTGTTTTGGTAGGGGAACTTCGGGATGGCTCTCGAGGTGTGGAATGGGAATAGGGCCTCATCTAAAGTTGAGTCCATAAACTATACTCCTCTCAAGTGGGGACAGCTATGTCAGAGAATGTCTTGAATCGCATAAAAGTTTTCAAGTACCCTGTCGATTTTCAAGTGGGAATGTGGGATTTCTCTTGAGACATGCAACGGGAATTTTCCTCTTCTAACCTTGAGTGCAGAATCTTGTGATTTTCTTCCAGTTGCAGTGGAAAGCTTGGGGTCCTCTTCGAATTGCGAAAGGGACCTCAGGACTTCGCTCGTGTATTCCCTGGGAAGTCAGGTCTCCTTTCGTTTTGGTAGGGGAACATCGGGATTACTCTTGAGGTGTGGCATGATTAAGGGCCTCATCTAAAGTTCAGTTTTCCTCATATCACCTTGAGTGAAGAATCTGGTGGTTTTTCTCAAGTTGCGGAGGGAAGCTTTGGATCCTTCTCGAATTTTGACAGGGACCTCAGGACCTCGCACGTGTAGCCCCTGGGAAGTCAGGTCTCCTTTCCTTTTAGTACATCGGGAACATCGGGATTACTCTCGGGGCACTTAATGGGAATAGGGTCTCATCTAAATTTGAGTCCATAAATTGTGTTCTCCTGTAAGGTGTGGACATCAATGTCAGGGAAAGTCTTGAGTTGCATAAAGGGTGTCAAGTACCCTTTCGACTTTCAAGCGGGAATATGGGATTTCTCTTGAGACTATGCAGGTGAACTTTTCCTCATCTCACCTTGGGTGCAGAATGTTGTGGTTTTTCTTGAGTGGCGGCAGGAAGCTTGGGCTCCTACTCGAGTTGCGACAGGGACCTCAGGAACGGGCTCCTGTAGTCCCTGGGAAGTCAGGTCTCCTTTCATTTTGGTAGGGGAACATCGGGATTACTCTCGAGGTGTGGCATGGGAATGGGGCTAATCTAAAGATGAGTCCATAAATTGTGTTCTCCTCTCAAGTGGCGACAGCCATGTCAGGGAATGTCTTGAGTCGTATAACAGATTGTAAGTACCCGTTCGCGTTTCAAGTGGGAATGTGGGATTTCTCTTCAGACGCTGCAAGGGGAATTTTCCTCATCTCAGCTTGAGTGCAGGATTTTGTGGTGTTTCTCAAGTTGCGCCGGGAAGCTGTGTGTCTTTCTCGAGTTTCGACAGGGACCTCAGGAACTCGCTCGTGTAGTCCCTGGGAAGTCAGGTCTCCTTTCGTTTTGGTAGGGGAACATTGGGATTACTCTCGAGGCGTGGAATCGGAATAGGGCCTCATCTACAGTTCAGTCCATAAATTGTGTTGTCCTTTCAAGTTGGGACATTATGTCAGGGAATGTCTTCAGTCGCATAAACCGTGTGAAGTACCATTTCGCGTTTCAAGCGGTAATGTGCAATTTCTCTTGAGCCTCTGCAGGGGAAATTTTCCTCATCTTACCTTGAGTGCAGAATCTTGTGGTTTTTCTCGAGTTGCGGCGGGAAGCTTGGGATCCTTCTCGAGTTGCGACAGGGACCTCAGGAACTCGCTCGTGTATTCCCTGGGAAGTCAGGACTACTTTCGTTTTGGTAGGAAAAAATCGGTATTACTCTCGAGTCATGGAATGGGAATAGGGCCTAATTTAAAGTTGAGTCCATAACCTGTAATCCTCTCAAGTGGGGACAGCTATGTCAGAGAATGTCTTGAGTCGCCTAAATGGTGTCAAGTACCCTATCAAGTTTCAAGCGGGAATGTGGGATTTCTCTTGAGAATCTCCACGGGAAATTTTCCTCGTCCCTCCTTCAATGAATTATCATGTGTTTTCTCTCATGTTGGGGCTGGAAGCTTCGGGTCCTTCTTGAGTTGCGACAGGGACCTCAGGAACTCGCACGTGTAGTCCCTGGGAATTCAGGTCTCCTTTCCTTTAGGTAGGGCAACATCGGGATTACTCTCGGGGCCTTTCATGGGAATAGGGCCTCATCTAAAGTTGAGTTCATAAATTGTGTTCTCCTCTCAAGTGTGGACAGCTTTTTCAGGGAAAGTCTTGAGTCGCATAAAGGGTGTCAAGTACGCATTGACGTTACAAGCGGGAATGTGGGATTTCTCTTGAGAGTCTGCAGGGGAAATTTTCCTCATCTCACCTTGAGTGCAGAATGTTTTGGTATTTCTCGAGTTGCGGCGGGAAGACTGGGTCCTTCTCATGCTGCGACAGGGACCTCAGGAACTCGTTCGTGTAGTCCCTGGGAAGTCAGGTCTCCTTTCGTTTTGGTAGGGGAACATCAGGATTACTCTCGAGGCGTGGACTGGTAACAGGGCCTCATCTAAAGCTGAGTACAAAAATTGTGTTCTCCTCTCAAGTGGGGACAACTATGTCAGGTAAAATCTTCAGTCGCATAAAGGGTGTCAAGTAGGCTTTGTGTTTCAAGCGGGAATGTGGGATTTCTCTTGAGACTCTGCAGGGGAAATTTTCCTCATCTCACCTTGAGAGCAGAATCTTCTTGTTTTTCTCGAGGTGCGGCTGGAAACTTGGGTTCCTTCTCGAGTTGCAACAGGGACCTCAGTAACTCGCTCGTGTAGTCCCTGGGAAGTCAGGTCTCCTTTCCTTTTGGTAGCGGAGATTCCGGATGACTCTCGGGGCGTGGAATGGGAAAAAGGCCTCACGTAAAGTTTTGTAGACAAATTGTTCTCCTCTCAAGTGGGGGCAGTTATGTCTGAGAATATCGTGAGTCGCATAAACAGTGTCAAGTGCCCTTTCCCGTTTCAAGCAGGAATGTGGGATTTCTCTTGAGACTCTGCAGGGGAAATTTTCCTCATCTCACCTTGAGTGCAGAATCTTGTGGTATTTCTCGAGTTGCGGTGGGAATCTTGGTGTCCTTCTCGAGTTTCAACAGGGACGTCAGGAACTCGCTTGTGTATTCCCTGGGAAGTCAGGTCTCCTTTCCTTTTGGTAGGGGAAAATCGGGATGACTCTCGGGGTGTGGAATGGGAATAGGACCTCATGTAAAGTTGTGTCGATAAACTGTACTCCTCTCAACTGGGGACAGTTATATCAGATAATGTCGTGAGTCGCATAAAAAGTGTCAAGTAGCCTTTCGCGTTTTAAGCGAGAATGTGGCGTTTCTCTTGAGACTCTGCAGGGGAAATTTTCCTCATCTCACCTTGAGTGCAGAATCTGGTGGCATTTCTCGAGTTTCGACAGGGACCTCAGGAACTCGCTCGTGTATTCCCTGGGAAGTCAGGTCTCCTTTCCTTTTGGTAGGAAAACATTGGTATGGCTCTCGAGGCGTGGAATGGGAAAAGGGTCTCATTTAAAGTTGAGTCCAAAAACTGTACTCCTCGCAAGTGGGGACAGCTATGTCAGAGAATGTCTTGAGTTGCCTAAAAGGTGTCAAGTACCCTTTCGCGTTTCAAGCAGAAATGTGGAATTTCTCTTGAGAAACTGCACGGGAAATTTTCCTCTGCTCTCCTTCAATGAAGTATCATTTGGTTCCTCTCGAGTTGCGGCTGGAAGCGTGCAGTCCTTCTCGAGTTGCGACAGGGACCTCATGAACTCTCTCGTGTAGTCCCTGGGAATTCAGGTCTCCTTTCGTTTTGGTAGGGGGACATCGGAATTACTCTCGAGGCGTTGGAATGGGAATAGGGCCTTATCTAAAGTTGAGTCGATAAATTGTGTTCTCCTCTCAAGTACGAACTGCTGTATCAGGGAATGTCTTGAGTCGCATAAAAGCTGTCAAGTACCCCATCGAGTTTCAAGCGGGAATGTGGGATTTCTCTTGAGACCCTGCAGGGGGAATTTTCCTCATCTCACTTTGAGTGCAGAATCTTGAGGTTTCTCACGAGTTGCGGCTGGAAGCTTGGGGTCCTTCTCGAGTTGTGACAGGGACCTCAGGAACTCGCACGTGTAGTCCCTGGGAAGTCAGGTCTCCTTTCCTTTTGGTAGGGGAACATCGGGATTACTCTCGGCGGGTAAAGGGAATAGGGCCTCATCTAAAGTTGAGTGCATAAATTGTGTTCTCCTCTCAAGTGTGGACAGCTATGTCAGGGAGGGTCTTGAGTTGCATAAAGGGTGTCAAGTACGCCATCGCATTTCAAGCGGGAATGTGGGATTTCTCTTGAGACTCTGCAGGGGGAATTTTCCTCATCTCACCTTGAGTGCAGAATCATGTGGTTTTGCTCGAGTTGTGGCGGGAAGCTTAGTGTTCTTCTCGATTTGCGACAGGGACCTCAGAAACTCGTTCTTGGAGTCACTGGAAAGTCAGGTCTTTCTTTTTTGTAAGGTAACATCGAGATTACTCTCGAGCAGTGGAATGGGAATAGGGCCTCATCTAAAGTTGAGTCCATAAATTGTGTTATCCCCTCAAGTCGGGACAGCTATATCAGGGAATGTTTTGAGTCGCATAAAGGGTGTCACTGAACCGTTCGCGTTTCAAGCGGGAATGTGGGATTTCTCTTCAGACTCGACAGGGTGAATTTTCTTCATCTCACCTTGAGTGCAGAATCCTTTGGTTTTTCACGAGTTGTGGCGGGAAGCTTGGGATCATTGTCGTGTTGTGACAGGGACATCAAGAACTCGCTCGTGTAGTCCTTGGGAAGTCAGGTCTCCTTTCCTTTTTCCAGGGGTAAATCGTGATGACTCTCGGGGCGTGGAATGGGAATAGGGCTTCATCTAAATTTGTTTCCATAAACTGTACTCCTCTCAAGTCAGGACAGTTATGTCAGAGAATGTCTTGAGTCGCCTAAAAGGTGTCAAGTACACTAACAAGTTTGAAGCGGGAATGTGGGATTTCTCTTGAGACTCTGCAGGGGAAATTTTCCTCATCTCACCTTGAGTTCAGAATTTTGTGATTTTTCTCGAGTTGTGGCGGGAAATTTGATGTCATTCTGGAGTTGCGAAAGGGACCTCAGGAACCCACTCATGGAGTCTATGGGATTTCACGTCTCCTTTCGTTTTGGTAGGGGGACATCGAAATTACTCTCGAGGAGTGGAATGGGAATAGGGCCTCATCTAAAGTTGAGTTCATAAATTGTGTTCTCCTCTCAAGGGGGGACAGCCATGTCAGGGAATGTCTTGAGTCGCATAAAAAGTGTCAAGTACTCATTCGCGCTTCAAGCGGGAATATGGGATTTCTCTTGAGACTCTGAAGGGGAAATTTTCCTCATCTACCTTGAGGGCAGAATCTTGTGGTTTTTTTCGAGTTGCAGAGGGAATTTTGGAGTCCTTCTCGAGTTGTGACAGGGACCTCAGGAACTCGCTCGTGTAGTCCCTGGGAAGTCAGGTCTCCGTTCGTTTTGGTAGGGGGACATCGGAATTACTCTCGAGGAGTGGAATGGGAATAGGGTCTCATCGAAAGTTGAGTTCATAAATTGTTTTCTCCTCTCAAGTGGAGACATCTATGTCAGGGAATGTCATGAGTCGCATAAAGGGTGTTAAGTACGCGTTCGTATTTCAAGCAAGAATGTGGGATTTCTCTTGAGACGCTGCAAGGGGAATTTTCCTCTTCTCACCTCAAGTGCAGAATCTTGTGGTTTTCCTCGAGTTGGGGCGGGAAGTTTGGGTTCCTTCTTAAGTTGCGACAGGGACCTCAGGAATTCGTTCTTGGAGTCCCTGGGAAGTCAGGTCTCCTTTCGTTTTGGTAGGGGAACATCGGGATGACTCTCGAGGCGTGGAATGGGAATAAGGCCTCATCTAAAGTTCAGTCCATAAATTGTGTTCTCCTCTCACGTGGGGACAGCTATGTCAGGGAATGTCTTGAGTCGCATAAAGGGTGTCAAGTACCCGTTCGCGTTTCAAGCGAGAATGTGGAATTTCTCTTGAGACTCTGCAGGTGAAATTTTCCTCATCTCACTTTGAATGCAGAATCTAGAGGTTTTTCACGAGTTGGGGCGGGAAGCTTGGGGTCCTTCTCGAGTTGCAACAGGGACCTCAGGTACTCGCTCGTGTAGTCCCTGGGAAGGCAGGTCTCCTTTCATTTTGGTAGGGGAACATCGGGATTACTCTCAATGCATGGAATGGGAATAGGGCCTCATCTAATGTTGAGTCCATAAACTCTACTCCTCTCAAGTTGGGACAGCTATGTCAGAGAATGCCTTGAGTCACATAAAAGCTGTCAAGTACCCCCATCTAGTTTCAAGCGGGAATGTGGGATTTCTCTTGAGACTCTGCAGGGGGAATTTTCCTCATCACACCTTGAGTGTAGAATCTTGTGGTTTTTCTCGAGTTGTGGCGGGAAGCTTGGAGTCCTTCTCGAATTGCAACAGGGACCTCAGGATTTCGCTCTTGTAGTTCCTGGGAAGTCATGTCTCCTTTCGTTTTGGCAGGGGAACATCGGAATGACTCTCGAGGCATGGAATGGGAATAGGGACTCATCTAAATTTGAGTCCATATACAGTGCTCTCCTCTCAGTTGGTACAGTTATGTCTTGAGTCGCATAAAGGATGTCAAGGACGCGTTCGTGTTTCTATCGGGAATATGGGATTTCTCTTGAGACTCTGACGGGGAAATTTTCCTCATCTCAGCTTGAGTGCAGAATCTTGTATTTTTTCTTGAGTTGCAGCGGGAAGCTTGGTGTCCTTCTCGAGTTGCTACAGGGACCTCAGGAACTCACTCGTGTAGTCCCTGGGACGTCACGTCTTTCGTTTTTGTAAGGTAACATCGATATTACTCTCGAGGAGTGGAATGGGAATAGGGCCTCATGTAAAGTTGAGCACATAAATTGTATTTTCCCCTCAAGTGGGGACAGCTATGTCAGTGAATGTCTTGAGTCACATAAAGGGTGTCACACACCAATTCGCGTTTTAAGCGGGAATGTGGGATTTCTCTTGAAACTCTGCAGGGGGAATTTTCTTCATCTCACCTTGAGTGCAGAATCAGGTGTTTTTTCTCGTGTTGCTGCGGGAAAATTGGGGTCATTTTCGAGTTGCGACAGGGACATCAGGAACAGTCTCATGTAGTCCCTGGGAAGTCAAGTCTTTCGTTTTTGTAAGGTAACCGCAGGATTAGTCTCGAGGCATGAAACGGGAAAAGGGCCTCATCTAAATTTGAGTCCATAAATTGTGTTCTCCTCTCAAGTGGGGGCAGCTATGTCAGGGAATGTCTTGAGTCGCACAAAGTGTGTCAAGTACCCGTTTGCGTTTCAAGCGGGAATGTGGGATATCTCTTGAGACTCTGCATGGGAAAATTTCCTCATCTCACCTTGAGTGCAGACTCCTGTTGTTTATCAGGAGTTGCCGCGGGAAACTTGGGGTTCTTCTCGAGTTGCGACAGGGACCTCAGAAACTCGCTCGTGTAGTCCCTGGCAAGTCAGCTCTCCTTTCCTTTTGGTAGGGGACAATCAGGATGACTCTTGGGGCGTGGATTGGGAATAGGGCCTCATCTAAAGTTGTGTCCATAAACTGTACTCCTCTCAAGTGGGGACAATTATGCCAGAGAATGTCTTGAATCGCATAAATGGTGTCAAGTACCCTAACGAGATTCAAGCGGGATGTGGGATTTCTCTTGAGACTCTGCTGGGGAAATTTTCCTCATCTCACCTTGAGTTCAGAATCTTGTGGTTTTTCTCGAGTTGCTGGGGGAAGCTTTGTGTCCTTCTCGACTTGCGACAGGGACCTCAGGAACTCGCTCGTGTAGTCCCTGGGAAATTAGGTCTCCTTTCGTTTTGGTAGGGGAAAATCGGGATTACTCTTGGGGCGTTTAATGGGAATAGGGTCTCATCTAAAGTTGAGTGCATAAATTGAGTTCTCCTCTCAAGTGGGGACAGCTATATCAGGGAATGTCTTCAGTCACATAAAGGGTGTCCAGTACCCATTCGCGTTTCAAAAGGAATGTGGGATTTCTCTTGAGACTCTGCAGGGGAAACTTTCCTCATCTCACCTTGAGTGCAGTGTCTTGTTGCTTTTCTCGAGTTGCGGCGGGAAGCTTGGGGTCCTTCTCAAGTTGCGATAGTTACCTCAGGAACTCACTCGTGTATTCTTGGCAAGTTAGGTTTCCTTTCGTTTTTATAGAGGAACACCGGGATTACTCTTGAGGAGCGGAATTGGAACGGAGCCTCATCTAAAGTTGAGTCCATAAATTGTGTTTTCACCTCAAGTGGGGACAGCTATGTCAGGGAATGTCCTGAGTTGCATAAAGTTTGTCACGGACCCGTTCGCGTTTTAAGTGGGAATGTGGGATTTCTCTTGAGACTCTGCAGGGGGACTTTTCTTCATCTCACCTTGAGTGCAGAATCTTGTGTTTTTTCTCGAGTTGCAGCGGGAAAATTGGGTTCATTGTTGAGTTGCGACAGGGACATCAGGAACTCGCTCATGTAGTCCCTGGGAAATCAAGTCTTTCTTTTTTGTAAGGTAACATCGGGATTACTCTCGAGGCATGAAATGGGAAAAGTGCCTCATCTAAATTTGAGTCCATAAATTGTGTTCTCCTCTCAAGTGGGGACAACTATGTCAGGGAATGTCTTGAGTCGCATAAAGTGTGTCAAGTACCCGTTCGCGTTTCAAGCGGGAATGTGGGATTTCTCTTGATACTCTGCAGGGGAATTTTCCTCATGTCACCTTGAGTGCAGAATCTTGTGGTTTTTCTCGCGTTGCGGCGGGAAGCTTGCCGTCCTTCTCGAGGTGCGACATGGACCTCAGGTACTCGCTTGTTTAGTCCCTGGGAAATCAGGTCTACTTTCTTTTTGGTAGGGGAACATCAGGATTACTCTCGAGGCGTGGAATGGGAATAGGCCCTCATCTAATTTTGAGTCCATAAATTGTGTTCTCCTCTTAAGTGGGGACAGCTATGTCAGGGAATGTCTTGATTCGCATAAAGAGTGTCAAGTACCCCTTCGAGTTTCAAGGGTGAATGTGGGATTTCTCTTGAGACTCTGCAGAGGAAATATTCCTCATCTCACCAGAGTGCAGAATCTTTTGTTTTTTCTCGAGTTGCGGCGGGAAGCTTGAAGTCCTTCTGGAGTTATGACAGCGACCTCAGGACTTCGCTCGTGTAGTACCAGGGAAGTCAGGTCTCCTTTCGTTTTGGTAGGGGAACATCAGGATTACTCTCAAATCAGGGAATGGGAATAGGGCCTGATCTAATTTTGAGTCCATAAATCATGTTCTCCTCTCAAGTGGGGGCAGCTATGTCAGGGAATGTCTTGAGTCGCATAAAGGGTGTCAAGTACCCGTTCGAGTTTCAAGCGGGAATGTGGGATTTCTCTTGAGAATCTGCAGGGTAATTTTCCTCATCTCACCTTGAGTGCATAGTCTTGTGGTTTTTCTCGAGTGGTGGCGGGAAGCTTGGGGTCCTTCTCGAGTTGCGACAGGGACCTCAGGTCCTCGCTCGTGCAGTCCCTGGGAAGTCAGGTCTCATTTCGTTTTGGTAGCGGAACATCGGGATTACGCTAGACCCGTAGAATGGGAATAGGGCCTCATATAAATTTCAGTCAATAAATTGTGTTCTCCTCTCAAGTGGAGACAGCTAAGTCAGGGAATGTCTTGAGTCGCATAAAGGGTGTCAAGTACGCGTTCGTGTTTCAAGAGGGAATGTGGGATTTGTCTTGAGACGCTGCAAGGGGAATTTTCCTCTTCTCACCTTGAGTTCATAATCTTGTGGTTTTTCTCGAGTTGCGGCGGGGAGCTTGGGGTCCTCCTCGAGTTGCGACAGGGACCTCAGGAACTCGCTTATAGAGTCCCTGGGAAGTCAGGTCTCCTTTAGTTTTGGTAGGGGAACATCGGGATTATTCTCGAGGCTTGGAATGGGAATAGGGCCTCATCTAAAGTTGAGTCCATAAACTGTACTCTCAAGTGGGGACAGCTATGTCAGAGAATGTCTTGAGTAGCATAAAATGTGTCAACTACCCCATCGAGTTGAAAGCAGGAATGTGGGATTGCTCTTGAAACTTTTCAGGGGGAATTTTTCTCATCCCACCTTGAGTGCAGAATGTTGTGGTTTTTCTCTAGTTGCGGCGGGATGCTTGGAGTCCTTCTCGAGTTGCGACATGGACCTCAGTATCTCGCTCGTGTAGTTCTGGGAAGTCAGGTCTCCTTTCGTTTTGGTAGGGGAACATCGGAATGACACTCGAGGTTGGAATGTGAATAGGGCCCCATCTAATGTTGAGTCCATAAACAGTCCTCTCCTCTCACGTGGGGACAGTTATGTCTGGGAAAGTCTTGAGCCGCTTAAAGGGTGTCAAGTACCCTTTTGAATTTCAAGCGGGAGTTTGGGATTTCCTTTGAGATACTGCTGGGGAAATTTTCCTCATCTCACCTTGAGTGCAGAATCTTGTGTTTTTTCTCGAGTTGCGGCGGGAAGCTTGGGGTCCTTCTCAAGTTGCGATAGTTACCTCAGGAACTCGTTCGTGTAGTCCCTGGGAAGTCAGGTCTTCTTTCATTTTGGTAGAGGAACACCGGGATTACTCTCGAGGAGCGGAATTGGAATAAAGCCTCATCTAAAGTTGAGTCCATAAATTGTGTTTTCCCCTAAAGTGGGGACAGCTATGCCAGGGAATGTCCTGAGTTGCATAAAGGGTGTCACGGACCTATTCGCGTTTTAAGCGGGAATGTGGGATTTCTCTTGAGACTCTACAGGCACAATATTCTTCATCTCACCTTGAGTGCAGAATCTTGTGTTTTATCTCGAGTTGCAGCGGGAAAATTGGGGTCATTGTCGAATTGAGACAGGGTCATCAGGAACTCGCTCATGTAGTCCCTGGGAAATCAAGTCTTTTGTTTTTGTAAGCTAACATCGGGATTACTCTCGAGGCATGAAATGGGAAAAGTGCCTCATCTAAATTTGAGTCCATAAATTGTGTTGTCCTCTCAAGTGGGGACAACTATGTCAGGGAATGTCTTGAGTCGCATAAAGTGTGTCAAGTACCCGTTCGCGTTTCAAGCGGGAATGTGGGATTTCTCTTGAGACTCTGCAGGGGAATTTTCCTCATGTCACCTTGAGTGCAGAATCTTGTGGTTTTTCTCTAGTTGCGGTGGGAAGCTCGGCGTCCTTCTCGAGGTGCGACATGGACCTCAGGAACTCACTCGTGTAGTCCCTGGAAAATCAGGTCTACTTTCTTTTTGGTAGGGGAACATCGGGATTACTCTCGAGGTGTGGAATGGGAATAAGCCCTCATCTAATGTTGAGTCCATAAATTGTGTTCTCCTCTTAAGTGGGGACAGCTATGTCAGGGAATGTCTTGATTCGCATAAAGGGTGTCAAGTAACCGTTCACGTATCAAGCGGGAATTTGGGATTTCTCTTGAGACACTGCAGGGGAAAATTTCCTCATCTCACCTTGAGGGCAGAATCTTGTGGTTTTTCTCGAGTTGCAGCGGTAAGCTTGGAGTCCTCCTCCAGTTGCAACAGGGACCTTAGGAACTCGCTCGTGTATTCCCTGGGATGTCAGGTCTCCTTTAGTCTTGGTAGGGAACAACGGGAATACTCTCGATTCCTGGAATGGGAACAGGGCCTCATCTTAATTTCAGTCCATAAATTGTGTTCTCTTCCTAAGTGGGGACATATTTCAGGGAATGTTTGAGTCTCATAAAGCGTATCAAGTAACCGTTCGCGTTTCAAGAGGGAATGTGGGATTTCTCTTGAGAATCTGCACGGGAAATATTCCTCATATCACCTTGAGTGCAGAATCTTGTGGTTTTTCTCGAGTTGCGGCGGGAAGCTTAGCGTCCTTCTTGAGGTAAGACATGGACCTCAGGAACTCGCTCGTTTAGTCCCTGGTAAATCAGGTCTACTTTCTTTTTGGTAGGGGATCATCGGGATTACTCTTGAGGTGTGGAATGGGAATAGACCCTCATCTAACGTTGAGTCCATAAATTCTGTTCTCCTTTTAAGTGGGGACAGCTATGTCAGGGAATGTCTTGAGTCGCATAAAGGAAGTCAAGTACCCCTTCGAGTTTCAAGGGTGATTGTGGGATTTCTATTGAGACTCTGCAGAGGAAATATTCCTCATCTCACCTTGAGTGCAGAATCTTGTGTTTTTCTTCGAGTTGCGGTGGGCCGGTTGTGTTCCTTCTGGAGTTGTGACAGGGACCTCAGGACTTCGCTCGTGTAGTACCAGGGAAGTCAGGTCTCCTTTCGTTGTGGTAGGGGAACATCGGGATTAAGCCAGAGGTGTGGAATGGGAAAAGGGCCTCATATAAATTTCAGTCCATAAATTGTGTTCTCTTTCTAAGAGGGGACAGCTATGTCAGGGAATGTTTTGAGTGGCATAAAGTGTGTCAAGTACCCGTTCGCGTTTCAAGCAGGAATGTGGGATTTCTCTTGAGACTCTGCAGGGGAAATTTTGATCACCTCACTTTGAGTGCAGAATCTTGTGGTTTTTCTCTAGTTGCGGCAGGAAGTTTGAGTTCCTTCTCGAGCTGGGACAGGTACCTCAGTAACTCGCTCGTGAAGTCCCTGGGAAATCAGGTCTAGTTTCGATTTGGTAGGGGAACATTGGGTTTACTCTCGAGGCATGGAATGGGAATAGGACCTCATCTAAAGTTGAGTCCATCAATTGTGTTCTCCTCTCTAGTCGGGACAGCTATGTCATGTAATGTCTTGAGTCCCATAAAGGGTGTCAAGTACCCGTTCGCGTTTCAATTGGGAATGTGGGATTTCTCTTGAGACTCTGCAGGGGAAATTTTCCTCATCTCACCCTGAGTGCAGAATCTTGTGGTTTTTCTCGAGTTGCGGCGGGAAGCTTGGCGTCTTTCTCCAGTTGTGACAGGGACCTCAGGAACTGGCTCATGTAGTCCCTGGGAAGTCTGATCTTTCTTTTTCGTAAGGTAACATCGGGTTTACTCTCGAGGCATGGAATGGGAATAGGGCCTCATCTAAAGTTGAGTCCATAAATTGTGTTCTTCTCTTAAGTGGGGACAGCTATGTCAGGGAATGTCATGAGTTGCATAAAGGGTGTCAAGTACCCGTTCGCCTTTCTAGCGGGAATGTGGGATTTCTCTTCAGACTCTGCAGCGGCTATTTTCCTCATCTTACCTTCAGTGCAGAATCTTGTGGTATTTTTCGAGTTGTAGCAGGAAGCGCGGGGTCATTCTCGAGTGCAACACGGACCTCAGGAACTCACTCGTGTAGTCCATGGGAAGTCAGGTCTCCTTTCGTTTTCGTAGAGAAAATCGGGTTTACTCTCGAGGCGTGGAATGGGAATAGGCCCTCATCTAAAATTGAATCCATAATTGTGTTCTCCTCTCATGTGGGGACAGCTATGTCAGGGAATGTCTTGAGTCGTATGAAAGGTGTCCCGTTCGCCTTTCAAGCGGGAATGTGGGATTTCTCTTGAGACTCCGCAGGGAAAATTTTCCTTATATCACCTTGAGTGCAGAATATTGTGGTTTTTCTCGAGTTGCGGCGGGAAGCTTGAAGTCCTTCACGAGTTGCGAAACGGACCTTAGGAACTCGCTCGTGTATTCCCTGTGAAGTCAGGTCTTTCGTTTTCGTAGGGAACATCGGGATTACTCTCAAGGCGTGGAATGGGAATAGGGCTTCATCTAAATTTGAGTCCATAAATTGTGTTCTCCTCTCAAGTGGGGACAGCTATGTCAGGGAATGTCTTGAGTCACATAAAGGGTGTCAAGTACCCGTCCGCGTTTCATGCGGGAATGTGGGATTTCTCTTGAGAAGATGCAGCGGAAATTTTCCTCATCTCACCTTGAGTGCAGGAACTTGTGGTTTTTCTCAAGCTGCGGCGGGATGATTGGGGTCCTTCTCGAATTGTGACAGGGATCCCAGGTACTCGCTCGTGTAGTCCCTGGGAAGTCAGGCCTTTAGTTTTCGTAGGGAACATAGGGATAACTATCGAGGCGTGGAATGGGAATAGGGCCTTCTATAAGCTGAGTCCATAAATTGGCTTCTACTCTCAAGTGGATACAGCTATGTCAGGGAATTTCTTGAGTCGCATAAAGGGTGTCAAGTAGCGGTTTGCGTTTCAAGCGGGAATGCGGGATGTCTCTTGAGACTCTGTAGGGGAAATTTTCCTCATCTCACCTTGAGTGCAGAATCTTGTGGTTTTTCCCGAGTTGGGGCGGGAAGCTTGGGGTGCTTCTCGAGTTGCAAGAGGGACCTCAGGAACTCGCTCGTGTAGTCCCTGGGAAGTCAGGTCTCCTTGGTTTGGTTTGGGAACATCGGTATTACTATTGAGGCGTGGAATGGGAATAGGGCCTCATCTAAATTTGAGTCCATAAATTGTGGTCTCCTCTCAAGTGGGGACAGCTATGTCAGGGAATGTCTTGAGTTGCATAAAGGGTTTCAATTACCGGTTCACGTTTCTAGTGGGAATGTGGGATTTATCTTCTCACTCTGCAGGGGAAATTTTAATCATGTCAACTTCAGTGCGGAAACTTGTGGTTTTTTTCGAGTTGCAGCAGGAAGCTTGGGGTCCTTCTCGAGTTGCGATCGGGACCTCAGGAACTCACTGGTGTAGTCCCTGGGAAGTCACGTCTTCTTTCGTTTACGTAGGGGAACATCTGGAATACTCTCGAGGCATGGAATGGGAATAGGCCCTCATCTAAATTTGAGTCGTAAATTGTGTTCTCCTCTCAAGTGGGGACAGCTATGTCAGGGCATGTCTTGAGTCACATAAAGGGTGTCAAGTACCCGTTTGTGTTTCAAGCGGGAATGTGGGATTTCTCTTTGGACTCTGCAGGCGGAATTTTCCTCATTTCACCTTGAGTGTGGTTTTTCTCGAGTTGCGGTGGGAAGCATGGGGTCCTACTCGAGTTGCGACAGGGACCTCAGGAACTCTCTCATGTAGTCCCTGGGAATTCAGGTCTTTCGTTTTCCTAAGGGAATATCGGGATTATTGTTGAGGCGTGGAATGGGAAAAGGGCCTCATCTAAAGTTGAGTCATAAAATGTGTTCTCCTCTCAACTGGGGACCGCTATGTCAGCGAATGATTTGATTCACATAAAGTGTGTCAAGTACCCATTCGCGTTTAAAGCGGGAATTTAGGATTTCTCTTGAGACTCTTCAAGGGGAATTTTCCTCATCTCACCTTGAGTGCAGAATCTTTTGGTTTTTCTCGAGTTGCGGCGGGCAGCTTGGGGTCCTTCTCGAGTTGCGACAGGGACCTCAGGAACTCGCTGTTTTATTACCTGGGAAATCTGGTCTCCTTTCTTTTTGGTAGAGTAACATCGGGATTACTCTGGAGGCGTAGAATGGGAATAGGGCTTCATCAAATGTTGAGTCCATAAATTGTGTTCTCCTTTCAAGTGGGGACAGTTATGTCTGTGAATGTTTTGAGTCGCATAAAGTGTGTCAAGTACCCGTTAGCGTTTCTAGCGGGAATATGAGATTTCTCTTGAGATACTGCAGGGGAAATTTTCCTCACCTCACCTTGAGTGCAGAATCTTGTGGTTTTTCTCGAGATGCGGCGGGAAACTTGGGGTCCTTCTCGAGTTGCGACAGGGACCTCAGGAACTCGCTCGTGTAGTCCCTGGGAAGTCTGTTCTCCTTTTGTTTTGGTCGGGGAACCTCTGGATTACTCTAGGGCGTGGAATGGGAATAGGGCCTCATCTAAAGTTAAGTCCATAAATTGTGTTCTCCTCTCAAGTGTGGACAGCTATGTCAGGGAATGTCTTGAGTCGCATAAATTGTGTCAAGTCCCCTTTTGCCTTTCAAGCGCGAATGAGGGATTTCCCTTGAGATTCTCCAGCGCAAAATTTACTCGTCTCGGATTGAGGGGATATTTTTGTGGTGTTTCTCGAGGTGCGGTTGGAAGCTGGGGGTACTTCTTGAGTTGCGACAGGGACATCAGGAACTCGCTCGAGTTGTTTCAGGGAAGTCAGATCTCCTTTTGTTTTGTAAGGGGAACCTCGGGATTACTCTCGAGTCGTTAAATGAGAATAGGGCCTGTTCTCGAGTTGAGTCCATAATGTGTGTTCTCCTCTCCAATGGGGACAGCTGTGTGAGTGAACTTTCTTGGTAGCATAAAAGGTGTCAAGTACCCTTTTTCCTTTCAAGCAGGAATGTGGGATTTCACTTGAGATTCTGCAGCGCAAAATTTCTTCATCTCGCATTGAGGGGTTAATATTTTGTTGTTACTCGAGTTTGGCGGGAAGCTGAGGGTACTTCTCGAGTTGAGACGGCAACTTCAGGAACTCAAATGGGTTGCTTCATGGAAGTCAGGTCCCCTTTTGTGTTGGAAGCAGAAATTCAGGATTACTCTCATGCCGTTAAATGAGTATTGGCCTCTTCTCGAGTTGAGTCCATAAAGTGTCTTCTCCTCTCCAATGGGGACGGCAGTTTGAGGGAACTTTCTGAGTCGCATAAAAGGTGTCAAGTAACCTTTTCCCTTTCAAGAGGGAATGTTGGATTTCTCTTGAGATTCTGCAGCGCAGAATTTCCTCATCTCGCATTGAGGGGACAATTTTGTGGTGTTTCTCGTATTGGGGTGGGAAGCTGGGGGTACATCTCGAGCTGCAACGGGGACCTCAGGAACTCGCTTGGGTTTCTTCAGGGAAGTCAGGTCCGCTTTTGTGTTGGAAAGGGAATTTCAGTATTACTCTCGATCCGTTAAATGGTAATAGGGCCTCTTCTGGAGTTGAGTCCATAAATTGTGTTCTCCTCTCCAATGGGGACGCCTATGTCAGGGAACTTTCTGAGTCGCATACAGGGTGTTAAGTACAGTTTGTCTTTCCAGCCGGAATGTTGGATTTCTCTTGAATTGTGCAGTGCAAAATTTCCTGATCTCGCATTGAGGGGATAATTTTGTGGTGTTTCTCGAGTTGAGGCGTGAAGCTGGGGGAACTTCTCGAGTAGCGAAGAGGACTTCAGGAATTCACTCTGGTTGCTTCAGGGAAGTCAGGTCCCCTTTTGTGTTGGAAGGGGAATTTCGGGATTACTCTCGAGCCGTTAAATGGGAATAGGGCCTCTTCTCGAGTTAAGTCCGTGAAGTGTGTTCTCCTCTCCAATGGGGATGACTGTGAGGGAATTTTCTGAGTCTCACTCGGCAGCGCAGACGCGAGAGTTGACATCCCCTCCAGGGAAGACGCAAGAGAAGCCTTCCCCGCCTGTGCAGACGTGAGAGACCCCGGCCCCTCCCACGCAGACGTGAGAGACACCAGCCCCACCCGGGCAGACGCCAGAGTCGCGAGCCCCGCCCGTGCAGAGTCGATAGACAGCGGCCCCGCCGGTACAGACCTGCAAGACCCCAGCCTGTTCCGTGCAGATGCAAATGACAGCGTCCCCGCCCGCGCAGACGTGAGAGTCGTGGGCCCGCCGGCTCAGACCCTAGAGTCCGTGGCCCTGCCCACGCAGACGCGAGAGACCCAGGCCCCACCCACGCAGACGCGAGAGACCCCGGCCCTTCCCATGCAGATGAGAGAGACGCCGGCCCCGCCCGCACAGACGTGAGAGATGCCGGCCCTGGCGCTACCGACCATTCAAAGATGCGCGGCCATGAAGAGGTACCCCACGCCTGAGGCCAGGGCAGGCGGCCAAGAGGAGGTACCCCAGCTCCAATAGGCGGTGGCTGTGTAGGGGAGGGCCAAGAGGAGGTACTTACGTTCAAGGTCAGGAGGGGCGGCCTTGAGGACATACCCCTCATCCAAGGTAAGGTGCAGCAGCTGCGCTTTCTTGGAGCAGCTGTGAAGAGATATTCCACACCCAAGGTAAGAGAAACTCAAATAAGATGGTAGGTATTGCGAGGGTGCATCAGAGGGCAGACACACTGAAATCATAATCACAGGAATCTAGTCGATCTGATCACATGGACCACAGCCGAATGTGGTCAACTGGAGAAGGGAATGGCAAACTACTTCAGTATACTTGCTTTGAGAACCCAATGAAGTGTATCAAAGGGCAAAATGACAGGATACTGAATGAGGAATTCCCCAGGTCGGTAGGTGCCCAGTATGCTACTGGAGATCAGTGGAGAAATAAATCTAGAAGGAATGAAGGGATGGAGCAAAAGCAAAACCAGTACCCAGTTGTGGATGTGACCAGTGATACAAGCAAGGTCCGGTGCTGTAAAGAGCAATATTGCATAGGAACCTGGAATGTTAGGTCCGTGAATCAAGGTAAATTGTAAGTGGTCAAACAGGAGATGGCAAGAGTGAACATAGACATTCTAGGAATCAGTGAATTAAAATGGACTGGAATGGGTGAATTTAACTCAGATGACCATTATATCTACTACTGTGGGCAGGAATCCCTTAGAAGAAATGGAGTAGCCATCATGGTCCACAAAAGAGTCTGAAATGCAGTACTTGGATGCAATCTTAAAAATGACAGAATGATTTCTGTTCATTTCCAAAGCAAAGCATTCAACATTACAGTAATCCAGGCCTATGCCCCAACCAGTAACACTGAAGAAGCTGTAGTTGAACGGTTCTATGAAGACCTACAAGACCTTTAAAACTAACACCCAAAAAAGATGTCCTTTTCATTATAGGGGACTGGAATGCAAAAGTAGGAAGTCAAGAAACACCTGGAGTAACAGGCAAATTTGGCCTTGGAGCACGGAATGAAGCAGGGCCAAGGCTCATAGAGTTTTGTCAAGAGAACGCACTGGTGATAGCAAACACCCTCTTCCAACAACACAAGAGAAGACTCTACACGTGGACATCACCAGATGGTCAACACCAAAATCAGATTGATTATATTCTTTGCAGCCAAAGACAGAGAAGCTGTATACAGTTAGCAAAAATAAGACCAGGAGCTGACTGTGGCTCAGGTCATGAACTCCTTATTGCCAAATTCAGACTTAAATTGAAAAAAGTAGGGAAAACCCCTAGACCATTCGGATATCACCTAAATCATTTCCCTTATGATTATACAGTGGAAGTGAAAAATATATTTATGGGACTAGATCTGATAGATAGAGTGCCTGATGAACTCTGGATGGAGGTTCGTGACAATGTACAGGAGACAGGGACCAAGAGCATCCCCATGGAAAAGAAATGCAAAAAAAGCAAAATGGCTGTCTGACTTGGCCTTACAAATAGCTGTGAAAAGAAGAGAAGCGAAAAGCAAAGGAGAAAGGGAAAGATATTAGCATTAGAATGCAAAGTTCCAAAGAATAGCAAAGAGAGATAAGAAAGCCTTCCTCAGTGATCAAGGCAAGAAATAGAGGAAAACAACAGAATAGGAAAAACAAGAGATCTCTTCAAGAACATTAGAGATTCCAAGGGAACATTTCATGCAAAGATGGGCTCGATAAAGGATAGAAATGGCATGGACCTAACAGAAGCAGAAGATATTAAGAAGAGGTGGCAAGAATACACAGAAGAACTGTACAAAAAAGATCTTCACGACCAGGATAGTCACGAAAATGTGATCACTGACCTAGAGCCAGACATCTTGGAATGTGAAGTCAAGTGGGCCTTAGAAAGCATCACTACGAACAAAGCTAGTGGAAGTGATGGAATTCCAGTTGAGCTATTTCAAATCTTGAAAGATGGTGCTGTGAAAGTGCTGCACTCAATATGCCAACAAATTTGGAAAACTCAGCAGTGGCCACAGGACTGGAAAAGGTCAGTCTTCATTCCAATCCCAAAGAAAGGCAATGCCAAAGAATGCTCAAACTACCGCACAATTGCACTCATCTCATACGCTAGTAAAGTCATGCTCAAAATTCTCCAAGCCAGGCTTCAGCAATATGTGATCGGTGAACTCCCAGATGTTCAAGCAGATTTTAGAAAAGGCAGAAGCACCAGAGATCAAATTGCCAACATCCGCTGAATCATGGAGAAAGCAAGAGAGTTCCAGAAAAACATCTATTTCTGCTTCATTGACTATGCCAAAGCCTTTGACTGTGTGGATCACAATAAACTGTGGAAGATTCTGAAAGAGATGGGAATTCCAGACCACCTGAGCTGCCTCTTGAGAAACCTGTATGCAGGTCAGGAAGCAACACTCAGAACTGTACATGAAAAAACAGACTGGTTCCAAATAGGAAAAGGATTACGTCAAGGCTGTATATTGTCACCTTGCTTATTTAAATTATATGCAGAGTACATCATGAGAAATGCTGGGCTGGAAGAAGAACAAGCTGGAATCAAGATTGCTGGGAGAAATATCAATAACCTCAGATATGCAGAAGACACCACCCTTAGGGCATAAAGTGAAGAGGAACTCAAAAGCCTCTTGATGAAACTGAAAGAGGAGAGTGAAAAGGTTTGCTTGAAGCTCAACATTCAGAAAACAAAGATCATGGAATCTGGTCCCATCACTTCACTGGGAATAGATGGAAAAACAGTGGAAACAGTGTCAGACTTTATTTTTGGGGGCTCCAAAATCACTGCAGATGCTGATTGCAGCCATGAAATTAAAAGGCGCTCACTCCTAGGAAGGAAAGTTATGACCAACATTGATAGTATATTAAAAAGCAGAGACATTACTTTGCCAACAAAGGTCCGTCTAGTCAAGGCTATGGTTTTTCCCGTGGTCATGTATGGATGTGAGTGTTGGACTGTGAAGAAAGCTGATCGCCGAAGAATTGATACTTTTGAACTGTGGTTTTGGAGAAGACTCTTGAGAGTCCCTTGTACTGCAAGAAGATCCAACCAGTCCATTCTAAGGGAGATCAGTAGTGGGTGTTCATTGGAAGGACTGAAGCTGAAGCTGAAACTGCAATACTTTGGCCACCCCAGGCGACGAGTTGACTCACATGAAAAGATTCTGATGCTAGGAAAGGTTGGGGGCGGGAGGAGAAAGGGACGACAGAGAATGAGATGGCTGGATAGAATCACCGACTCTGTGGACATGAGTTTGAGTGAACTCAGGGAGTTGGTGACGGACAGGGAGGCTTGGCGTACAGTGATTCATGGGGACGCAGAGAGTCGGACACTTCTGAGCGACTGAACTGAACTGAACTGAATAAAGTGTGTCAAGTACCCTTTTGCCTTTCAGGCGGGAATGTGGAATTTCTCTTCATTGTGCTGCGCAAAATTTCCTCATCTCGCCTTGAGGGGATAATTTTGTGGTGTTTCTCGAGATGCGGCGGGAAGCTGAGAGTTCTTCTCGAGTTGCCACGGGGACCTCAGGAACTAGCTCGGGTTGCTTCAGGGAAGTCAGGTCCCCTTTTTTGTTGGAAGGGGAATTTCGCGATTACTCTCGAGACGTTAAATGGGAATTGGCCTCTTCTGGAGTTGAGTTCATAAAGTGTGTTCTCCTCTCCAATTGGGAAGGCTGTGTGAGTGAACTTTCTGAGTCACATAAAGGGTGTCCAGTACACTTTTGCCTTTCAAGCGGGAATGTCGGATTTCTATTGGGATTCGACAGCGCAAAATTTCCTCATCTCGCATTGAGGGGATAATTTTGTGGTGTTTCTAGAATTGCGGCGGGAAGCTGGGGGTACTTCTAGAGTTGCGACAGGGACCTCAGCAACTTGTTCGGGTTGCTTCAGGGAAGTCAGGTCCCCCTTTGTGCTGGTAGGGGAACTTCTGGATTACTCTTGAGCCCTTAAATGGGAATAGGGCCTCACTCGAGTTGAGTCCAAAAACTGTGTTCTCCTCCTCAATGGGGACGGCTGTGTGAGGAACTTTCTGAGTCGCATAAACGGTGTCAAGTACCCTTTTGCCTTTCAAGCAGGAATGTGGGATTTCTCTTGAGATTCTGCAGCTCACAATTTCCTCATCTCGCATTGAGGGGATAATTTTGTGGTGTAACTTGTGTTGGGGCGGGAAGTTGCGGATTATTCTCTTTGCGATGGGGACCTCAGGAACTCGCTCAGGTTGCTTCAGGGAAGTCAGCTCCACTTTTGTGTTGGAGGTGGAACTTCCAGATTACTCTCGAGCCGTTAAAAGGAAATAGGGCCTCTTCTCCAATAGAGTCCATAAAGTGTGTTCTCCTCTCCAATGGGGACGGCTGTGTGAGAGAACGTTCTGAGTCGCATAAAAGGTGTCTAGTAACATTTTCCCTTTCAAGAGGGAATGTAGGATTTGTCTTGAGATTCTGCAGCGCAACATTTCCTAATCTTGCCTTGAGGGGATAATTTTGTGTCGTTTCTGGAGTTGTGGTGGGAAGATGGGGGTACTTCTCGAGTTGCGACGGGGACCTCAGGAACTCGCTCGGTTTGTTTCAGGGAAGTCAGGTCTCCTTTTTTGTTGGATGGGGAACTTCCGGATTACTCTCCAGCGGTTAAATGGGAATAGGGCCTCATCTCGAGTTGAGTCCAAAAGTGTGTATTCCTCTCCAATGGGGAAGGCTGTGTGAGGGAACTTTCAGAGTTGAATAAAGGGTGCCAAGTACCCTTTTGCCTTTCAGGCAGGAATGTGGGATTCCTCTTGAGATACTGCAGTGCAAAATTTCCACATCTCGCATTGACAGGATAATTTTGTGGTGTTTCTCTAGTTGCGATAGGAAGATGGGGGTACTTCTCGAGTTGCGACTGGGACCTCAGGAACTCGCTCGGGTTGGTTCAAGGAAGTCAGGTCCCCTTTTGTGTTGTAAGGGGTACTTCGGGATTACTCTCAAGCCGTTAAATAGGAATTAGCCTCTTCTCGAGTTCAGTCCATAAGTGTGTTCTCCTCTCCAATGGGGACGGCAGTTTGAGGGAAATTTCTGAGTCGCGTAAAGGGTGTCAAGTAACCTTTTGACTTTCAAGAGGAAATGTGGGATTTCCCTTGAGATTTTGCAGCACAAAATTTCCTCATCTTGCATTGACGGGAAAAATTTATGGTGTTTCTCGAGTTACGGCTGGAACACAGGGGTACTTCTTGAGTTGTGACGGGGACCTCAGGAAATCGCTCGGGTTGCTTCAGGGAAGTCAGGTTCCCTTTTGTGCTGGAAGGGGAACTTCCGGATTACTCTGCAGCTATTAAATGGGAATAGGGCCTCTTCTCGATTTGAGTCCATAAAGTGTGTTTTCCTCTCCAATGCGGACCGTTGTAGGGAACTTTCTGAGTCGCATAAATTGTATCAAGTAACCTTTTGCATTTCACGAGGGAATGTGGGATTTCTCCTGAGATTCTGCCACGCAAAATTTCCTCAATTCACATTGAGGGGATAATTTTGTGGTGTTTCTAAATTTGTGGAGGGAAGCTGGGGCTTATTCTCGAGTTGCGATGCGGACCTCAGGAACTCGCTCAGGTTGCTTCAGGGAAGTCAGATCACATTTTGTGTTGGAAGGGGAATTTCCTGATTACTCTCGAGCCTTTAATTGGGAATAGGGCCTCATCTCGAGATGAGTCTGAAAAGTGTGTTTTCCTCTCCAATGGGAATGGCTGTGTGAGAGAACTTTCTGAGTTGTATAAAGGGTGTGAAGTACCCTTTTGCCTTTCAAGCGGGAATGTCGGATTCTCTTGATATTCTGCACCGCAAACTTTCCTTATCACTCATTGAGGGGATAATTTTGTGGTGGTTCAAGAATTGGGGCGAGAAGCTGGGGGTACGTCTCGATTTGCGACGGGGACCTCAGGAACTCGCTGGGGTTTGTTCAGGGAAGTCAGGTCCACTTTTGTATTGGAAATGGAACTTGAGGATTACTCTGGAGACGTTAAATGGTAATAGGGGCTCTTTTCGAATTGAGTCCATAAAGTGTGTTCTCTTCTCCAATGGGTACGGCTGTGTGAGGGAAATTTCTGAGTCTCATAAAGGGTGTCAAGGACCCTTTTTAATTTGAAGAGTGAATGTGGGATTTCTCTTGAGATTCTGCAGTGCAAAATTTCCTCATCTCGGATTGAGGGGATAATTTTGTGGTGTTTCTCGAGTTGCGTTGGAAGCTGGAGGTACTTCTCTAGTTGCGACTGGGACCTCAGGAACTTGCTCGGTTTGCTTCATGGAAGTCAGGTCACTTCCGGAATACTCTCAAGCCTTTAAATTGGAATAGGGCCTCTTCTCGAGTTGAGTCCATAAGGTGTGTTCTCCTCTCCAATGGGGACGGCTGTGTGAGGGAACTTTCTGAGTCGCATAAACAGTGTCAAGTAACCTTTTGCCTTTGAAGAGTGAATGTGGAATTTCTCTTGAGATTCTGCAGCAGAAATTTTCCTCATCTCGCATTGAAGGGATAATTTTGTGTTGTTACTCAAGTTGCGACAGAAAGCTGAGTGTACCTCTCGTGTTGGTACGGGGACCTCAGGACCTCTCTCAGGTTGCTTCAGGGAAGTAAGTTCCCCTTTTGTGTTGGGAGGGTAACTTCGGGATTATCCTCGAGCCATTAAATAGGAATGGTCTCCTCGAGAGTTGAGTCCATAAGGTGTGTTTTACTCTCCAATGGGGACGGCGGGTTGAGGGAATTTTCTGAGTCTCATAAAGGTTGTCAAGTGCCCATTTGCCTTTCAAGGGAGAATGTGTGTTTTCTCTTGAGATTCTGCAGCGCAAAATTACCTCATGTCTCATTGAGGGGATAATTTTGTGGTGTTTCTCGAGTTGTGGCGGGAAGCTGGGGGTACTTCTCGAGTTGTGACGGGGACCTCAGTAACTCGCTCGGGTTGCTTCAGGGAAGTCAGGTCCCCTTTTGTGCTGGAAGGGGAACTTCTGGATTACTCTTGAGCCCTTAAATTGGAATAGGGCCTCTTTTTGAGTTGAGTCCAAAAAGTGTGATTTCCTCTCCAGTGGGGACGGCTTTGTGAGGGAACTTTCTGAGTCGCATAAAGGGTGACAAGTACCCTTTTACCTTTCAAGTGGGAATGTGGGATTTCTCTTGAGATTCTGCAGCACAAAATTTCCT
Source organism: Moschus berezovskii (assembly GCF_049115385.1). Classification (NCBI taxonomy): domain Eukaryota; kingdom Metazoa; phylum Chordata; class Mammalia; order Artiodactyla; family Moschidae; genus Moschus; species Moschus berezovskii. Next base: position 6,441,039 of record NC_142479.1, on the reverse strand, counting down.
CATCTCGCATTGAGGGTATAATTTAGTGGTGTGTCTCGTATTGCGGCGGGAAGCAGGGTGTCCTCCTCGAGTTGTGATCGGGACCTCAGGAACTCGCTCGGGTTGCTTCAGGGAAATCAAGTCCCCTTTTGTGCTGGAAGGGGAACATTCCGATCACTCTCGAGCCCATTAATGGGAATAGGGCCTCTTCTAGAGTTGAGTCCATAAAGTGTGTTCTCCTCTCCATTGCGGACGGATGTTAGGGAACTTTCTGAGTGGCATAAATTGTTTCAAGTACCCTTTTGCCTTTCAAGTGGGAATGTGGAATTTCTCTTGAGATTCTGCTGCACAATATTCCTCATCTCGCATTGAGGGGATAATTTTGTGGTGTTTCTCGAGTTGCGGCTGGAAGCAGGGGGTACTTCTCGAGTTGCGACGGGGACCTCAGGAACTCGCTCTGGTTGCTTCAGGGAAGTCAAGTCCCCTTTTGTGTGGGAAGGGGAAATTCCGGATTACTCTCGAGCCATTAAATGTGAATATTGCCTCTTCTCGATTTGAATCCATAAAGTGTGTTCTCCTCTCGACTGAGGATGGATGTTAGGGAACATTCTGAGTCGCATAAAGGAATTCAAGTACACTTTTGGCTTTCAAGAGGAAATATGGGATTTCTTTTGATATTCTTCAGCGCCAAATTTCCTCATCTCGCATTGAGGGGATAATTTTGTGGTGGTTCTCGATTTGCGACGGGAAGCTGGAGGTACTTCTCGAGGAGCAGCAGGGACCTCAGGAGCTCACTCAAGTTACTTCAGGGAAGTCAGGTCCCCTTTTGTGCTAGAAGGAAAAGTTCCGGATTAGTCTCAAGCCCTTTAATGGTAATAGGGCCTCTTCTCGTGTTGAATCCATAAAGTGTGTTCTCCTTTCCAATGGGGACAGATGTTAGGGAACTTTCTGAGTGGCATAAAGTGTGTCAAGTACCCTTTTGCGGTTCATGCCTGAATGTGGGATTTCTCTTGAGATTCTGCAGCGCAAAATTTCGTCATCTCGCATTGAGGTGATAATTTGTGGTGTTTTTCGAGTTGCGTCGGGAAGCAGGAGGTACTTCTCGAGTTGCGATGGGTACCTCAGGAACTCACTCGAGTTACTTCAGGGAAGTCAGGTCCTGTTTTTTGCTGGAAAGGAAACTTCGGGATTACTCTCGAGCCCTTTAATGGGAATAGGGCCGCTTCTCGAGTTGAGTCCATAAAGTGTTTCTCCTCTACAATGGAGCCGGATGTTAGGGAACTTTCTGAGTGGCATAAAGTTTGTCAAGTACCCTTTTGCCTTTCAAGCGGAAATGTGGGATTTCTCTTGACATTCTGCATTGCAAAATTTCCTCATCTCGCATTGAGGGGATAATTTTGTGGTGTTTGTCGAGTTGCGGCAGGAAGCAGAGGGTAGTTCTCAAGTTGCGACGGGGACCTTAGGAACTCGCTTGGGTTGCTTCAGGGAAGTAAAGTCCCCTTTTGTTTTGGAAGGGGAACTTCCGGATTACTCTCGAGCCGTTAAATGGGAACATTGCCTCTTCTCGATTTGAGTGCACAAAATGTGTTCTCCTCTCCACTGAGGGCGGATGTTAGGGAACATTCAGAGTCGCATACAGGAAGTCAAGTACCCTTTTTCCTTCAAGCGGGAATGTGGGATTCTCTTGAGATTCTGCAGCGCACAATTTCCTCATCTCGCATTGAGGGGATAATTGTGTGGTGTTTCTCGAATTGCGGAGGGAAGCTGGGGGGTACTTCTCGAGTTGCGATGGGGACCTCAGGAACTCCCTAGAGTTACTTCAGGGAAGTCAGGTCCCCTTTTTTGCTGGAAGAAGAACTTCCGGATCACTCTCGAGCCCTTTAATGGGAATAGGACCTCTTCTCGATTTGAGTCCATAAAGTGTGCTCTCCTCTCCAATGGAGACGGATGTTAGGGAACTTTCTGAGTGGCATAAAGTGTGTCAAGTACCCTTTTGCCTTTCAAGCGGGAATGTGGGGTTTCTCTTGAGACTCTGCAGTGCAAAATTTCCTCATCTCTCATTGAGGGGATAATTTGTGGTGTTTCTCGAGTTACGGCGGGAACACAGAGAACTTCTTTAGTTGAGAGGGGGACCTCAGGAACTCGCTCGGGTTGCTTCAAGGAAGTCAGGTCCCCTTTTGTGTTGGAAGAGTAGTTTCCGGATTACTCTCCAGCCATTAAATGGGAATAGGGCCTCTTCTCAATTTGAGTCAAAAAAGTGTGTTTTCCTCTCCAATGGGCCGGCTGTGTGAGGGAACTTTCTGAGTCGCAAAAAGGGCATCAAGTAGCGTTTTACCTTTCAAGCGGGAATGTGGGATTTCTCTTGAGATTCTGCAGCGCAAAATTTCCCATCTCGCTTTGAGGGGATATTTTTGTGGTGTTTCTCGAGTTGCGTTAGGAAGCTGAGGCTACTTCTCGACTTTCGACGGGACCTCAGGAAATCGCTCGGGTTGCTTCAGGGAAGTCAGGTCCCCTTTTGTGCTGGAAGGGGAACTTCCGGATTACTCTGCAGCTATTAAATGGGAATAGGGCCTCTTCTCGTGTTGAGTCCATAAAGTGTGTTTTCCTCTCCAATGCGGACCATTGTAGGGAACTTTCTGAGTCACATAAATTGTGTCACGTAACTTTTGCATTTCACGAGGGAATGTGGGATTTCTCCTGAGATTCTGCCACGCAAAATTTCCTCAATTCACATTGAGGGGATAATTTTGTGGTGTTTCTAAATTTGTGGAGGGAAGCTGGGGCTTATTCTCGAGTTGCGATGCGGACCTCAGGAACTCGCTCGGGTTGCTTCAGGGAAGTCAGATCACATTTTGTGTTGGAAGGGGAATTTCCTGATTACTCTCGAGCCTTTAATTGGGAATAGGGCCTCATCTCGAGATGTTTCCGAAAAGTGTGTTTTCCTCTCCAATGGGGACGGCTGTGTGAGAGAACTTTCTGAGTTGTATAAAGGGTGTGAAGTACCCTTTTGCCTTTCAAGCGGGAATGTCGGATTCTCTTGATATTCTGCACCGCAAACTTTCCTTATCACTCATTGAGGGGATAATTTTGTGGTGGTTCAAGAATTGGGGTGAGAAGCTGGGGGTACGTCTCGATTTGCGACGGGGACCTCAGGAACTCGCTGGGGTTTGTTCAGGGAAGTCAGGTCCACTTTTGTATTGGAAATGGAACTTGAGGATTACTCTGGAGACGTTAAATGGTAATAGGGGCTCTTTTCGAATTGAGTCCATAAAGTGTGTTCTCTTCTCCAATGGGTACGGCTGTGTGAGGGAAATTTCTGAGTCTCATAAAGGGTGTCAAGGACCCTTTTTAATTTGAAGAGTGAATGTGGGATTTCTCTTGAGATTCTGCAGTGCAAAATTTCCTCATCTCGGATTGAGGGGATAATTTTGTGGTGTTTCTCGAGTTGCGTTGGAGCTGGCGGTACTTCTCGTGTTGAGACTGGGACCTCAGGAACTTGCTCGGTTTGCTTCATGGAAGTCAGGTCACTTCCGGAATACTCTCAAGCCTTTAAATTGGAATAGAGCCTCTTCTCTAGTTGAGTCCATAAGGTGTGTTCTCCTCTCCAATGGGAACGGCTGTGTGAGGGAATTTTCTGAGTCGCATAAACAGTGTCAAGTACCCTTTTGCTTTTGAAGAGTGAATGTGGAATTTCTCTGAGATTCTGCAGCAGAAATTTTCCTCATCTCGCATTGAAGGGATAATTTTGTGTTGTTACTCAAGTTGCGACAGGAAGCTGAGTGTACCTCTCGTATTGGGACGGGGACCTCAGGACCTCACTCGGGTTGCTTCAGGGAAGTCAGGTCCCCTTTTGTGCTGGAAGGGGAACTTCTTGATTACTCTCGAGCCGTTAAATGGGAATAAGGCCTCTTCTTGAGTTGAGTCCAAAAAGTGTGTTTTCCTCTTCAATGGGGACGGCTGTGTGAGGGAACTTTCTGAGTCATATAAAGGTTGTCAAGTACCTTTTACCTTTCAATTGGCAATGGGGGATTTCTCTTGAGATTCTGCAGCGTAAAATTTCCTCATCTCGCATTGAGGGTGTAATTTTGTGGTGTTTCTCGAGTTGTGATAAGAAGTTGGGGGTACTTCTGGAGGTGAGACGGGGACCCCAGGAAATCGCTCGAGTTGCTTCAAGGAAGTCAAGTCCCCTTTTGTGTTGGAAGGGGAACTTCCGGATTACTCTAGAGCCGTTAACTGGGAATATTGCCTCTTCTCGATTTGAGTCCATAAAGTGAGTTCTCCTCTCCACTGAGGACCGATGTTAGGGAACATTCTGAGTCGACTAAAGGGAGTCAAGTACCCTATTGCCCTGGAAGCTGGAAAAGTGGGATTTCTCTTGCGATTTTACAGCACAAAATTTCCTCATCTCGCATTGAGAGGATAATTTGGTGGTGTTTGTCGAGTTGCGGTGGGAATCAGGGGGTACTTCTCGAGTTGCGATGGGGACCTCAGGAACTCGCTTAGGTTGCTTCAGGGAAGTCAAGTCCCCTTTTGTGTTGGAAGGGGAACTTCATGATTACTCTGGATGCGTTAAATGGGAATATTTCCTCTTCTCTATTTGAGTCCATAAAGTATGTTCTCCTCTCCACTGAGGATGGATGTTAGAGACAATTTTGAGTCGCCTAAAGGGTGTCAAGTACCGTTTTGAACTTCAGGCGGGAATGTGGATATCTCTTGAGATTCTGCAGCGCAAAATTTCATCATCTCGCTTTGAGGGGATAATTTTTTGGTGTTTCTCGAATTGGGGCGGGAAATCGGGGTACTTCTCGAGTTGCTACGGGGACCTCAGAAACTCACTTGAGTTACTTCAGGAAATTCAGGTCCCCTTTTGTCTGGAAGGGGAACTTCTGGATTACTCTCGAGCCCGTTAATGGGAATAGTGCCTCTTCTGGAGTTGAGTCCATAAAGTTTGTTATCCTCTCCAATGGGGACGGATGTTAGGGAACTTTCTCAGTGGCATAAAGTGTGTCAAGTAGCCTTTTGCATTTCAAGCGGGTAGGTGGGATTTCTCTTGAGATTCTGTAGCGCAAAATTACCTCACCTCGCATTGAGGGGATAATTTTGTGATGTTTCTCGAGTTTGCGGCGGGAAGCCGGGGGTACTTCTCGAGTTGCGACAGGCACCTCAGGAACTCGCTGGGGTTGCCTCAGGAAAGTCAAGTCCACTTTTGTGTTGGAAGGGGAACTTCCGCATTACTCTGGAGCCGTTAAATTGGAATATTGCCTCTTCTCGATAAGAGTCCATACATTGTGTTCTCGTTTCCTCTGAGGACGGATGTTAGGGGCCATTCTGAGTCGCCTAAAGGGAGTCAAGTACCCTTTTGCCTTTCAAGCGGGAATGTGGGATTTCTCTTGAGATTCTGCAGTGCATAATTTCCTCATCTCGCATTGAGGGGATAATTTTGTGGTGTTTCTTGAATTGCGGCGAGAAGCTGGGGCTACTTCTCCCGTTGCGAAGGGGACCTCAGGAACTCACTCTAGTTACTTCAGGTTAGTCAGGTCCCCTTTTGTGCTAGAAGGGTAACTTCCGGATTACTCTTGAGCCTTTTAATGGGAATAGTGCCTCTTCTGGAGTTGAGTCCATAAAGTGTGTTCTCCTCTCCAATGGGGACGGATGTTAGGGAACATTCTGTGTCGCCTAAAGGGAGTCAAGTACCCTTTTGCCTTTCAAGCGGGTATGTGGTCTTTCTCTTTAAATTCTGCAGCGCAAAATTACCTCAATTCACATTGAGGGTATAATTTTGTGGTGTTTCTCGAGTTACGGCGGGAAACAGGGGGTACTTCTCGAGTGGCATCGGGGAATTCAGGACCTCGCTCGCGTGGCTTCAGCGAAGTCAATTCCCCTTTTGTGCTGGAAGGGGAACTTCCAGATTACTCTCAGCAATTTAATGGGAATAGGGCCTCTTCTCAATTAGAGTCCATAAAGTGTGTTCGCCTCTCCACTGAGGACGGATGTTAGGGAACAGTCTGAGTAGCCTAAAGGGAGTCAAGTAACCTTTTGCGTTTCAGGAGGGAATGTGGGATTTCTCTTGAGATTCTGCAGCGCAAAATTTCCTCATCTCGCATTGAGGGGATAATTTCTTGGTGTTTCTCGAATTGAGGCGGGAAGCTGGGCGTACTTCTCCCATTGCGACGGGGACCTCAGGAACTCACTCAAGTTACTTCAGGGAAGTCAGGTCCCCTTTTGTGCTGGAAGAGGAACTTCCGGATTACTCTCAAGCCCTTTAGTGGGAACACAGCCTCTTCTGGAGTTGAGTCCATAAATTGTGTTCTCCTCTCCAATGGGGACAGATGTTAGGGAACTTACTCAGGGGCATAAGGTGTGTCCAGTACCCTTTTGCCTTTCTAGAGGAATGTGGGATTTCTCTTGAGATTCTGCAGCGCAGAATTACCTCATCTCGCATTGAGGGGATAATTTTGTGGTGTTTCTCGAGTTGCGGCGGGATGCAGGGGGTACTTCTCGAGTTGCGACGGGGACCTCAGGAACTCGCTCGGGTTGCTTCAGGGAAGTCAAGTCCCCTTTTGTGTTGGAAGGGGAACTTCCAGATTACTCTCGAGCGGTTAAATGGGAATATTGCCTCTTCTCGATTTGAGTCCATAAAGTGTATTCTCCTCTCCACAGAGGACGGATGTTAGGGGCCATTCTGAGTCGCCTAATGAGGGTCAAGTACCGTTTTGCGTTTCAAGCGGGAATGTGAGATTTCTTTTGAAATTCTGCAGTGCAAAATTTCATCATCTCGCATTGAGGGGATAATTTTGTGGTGTTTCTCGAATTGGGCTGGGAAACTGGGGTACTTCTCGAGTTGCCACGGGGACCCCAGAACTCACTCGAGTTACTTAAGGGAAGTCAGGTCACCTTTTGTGCTGGAAGGGTAACTTCCGGATTACTCTCGAGCCCTTTAATGGGAATAGTGCCTCTTCTGGAGTTGAGTCCATAAAGTGTGTTCTCCTCTCCAATGGGGATGGATGTCAGGGAACATTCTCAGTGCATAAATTCTGTCAAGTACCCTTTTGCCTTTCAAGCGGGAATGTGGGATTTCTCTTGAGATTCTGTAGCGCAAAATTACCTCATCTCGCATTGAGGGAATAATTTGGTGGTGTTTCTCTAGTTGCGGCGGGAAGCAGGTGTACTTCTTGAGTTGCGACGGGGACCTCAGGAACTCACTCGGGTTGCTTCAGGGAAGTCAAGTCCCCTTTTGTTTTGGAAGTGGAACTTCTGGATTACCCTGGAGCCGTTAAATGGGAATATTGCCTCTTCTCGAGTTGAGTCCATAAAGTGTGTTCTCTTCTCCATTGAGTACAGATGTTAGGGAACATTCTGAATCGCCTAAAGCGAGTCAATTAACCTTTTGCCTTTCAATCAGGAATGTGGGATTTCTCTTGAGATTCTGCGGTGTAAAATTTCCTGATCTCTCATTGAGGGAATAATTTTGTGGTGTTTCTCAAATTACTGTGGGAAGCTGGGGGTACTTCTCCGAAGGCGGCGAGGACCTCAGAAATTCACTCGAGGTACTTCAGGGAACTCAATTCCCCTTTTGTGATGGAAGGGGAATTTCCGGATTACTCTCGAGCCCTTAATGGGAATAGGAGCTCTTCTCGAGTTGAGTCCATAAAGTGTGCTTTCCACTCCAATGGGGACAGATGTTAGGAACATTCTGAATCGCCTAAAGGGAGTCAACTACCCTTTTGCCTTTGAAGTGGGTATGTGTGATTTCGCTTTAGATTTTGCAGCGCAAAATTACCTCATCTCGCATTGAGGGGATAATTTTGTGGTGTGTCTCGAGTTGCGGCGGGAAGCAGGGGGTACTTCTTGAGTTGCAACGGGGACCTCAGTGTCTCGCTGGGGTTGCTTCAGGGAAGTTAGTCCCCTTTTGTGCTGGAATGGGAACTTCCGGATTACTCTCGAGCCCTTTAATGGGAATAGGGCCTCTTCTCGATTTGAGCCCATAAAGTGTGTTCCCTTCTCCATTGGGGATGGATATTAGGGAACTTTCTGAGTGGCATAAAGTGTTTCAAGTACCCTTTTGCCTTTCAAGCGGGAATGTGGGATTTCTCTTGAGATTCTGCACCGCAAAATTACCTCATCTCGCATTGAGGGGATAATTTTGTGGTGTTTCTCGAGTAGGGCGGGAACCAAGGGGTACTTCTCGAGTTGCGACGGGGACCTCAGGAACTCGCTCGGGTTGCTTCAGGGAAGTCCAGTCCCCTTTTGTGTTGGAAGGGGAACTTCCAGATTACTCTCGAGCCGTTAAATGGGAATATTGCCTCTTCTCGATTTGAGTCCATAAAGTGTATTCTGCTCTCCACAGAGGACGATGTTAGGGGCCATCCTGAGTCGCTTAATGAGAGTCAAGTACCGTTTTGCCTTTCAAGCCAGAATGTGTGATTTCTTTTGAGATTCTGCAGGGCCAAATTTCATCATCTCGCATTGAGTGGACAATTTTGTGGTGTTTCTCGTATTGGGGCCGGAAACTGGGGTACTTCTCGAGTTGCGACGGGGACCTCAGGAACTCACTCGAGTTACTTCAGGGAAGTCAGGTCACCTTTTGTGCTGGAAGGGGAACTTCGGATTACTCTCGAGCCCTTTAATGGGAATAGTGTCTCTTCTGGAGTTGAGTCCATAAAGTGTGTTCTCCTCTCCAATGGGGACAATGTCAGGGAACATTCTCAGTGGCATAAATTCTGCCAAGTACCCTTTTGCCTTTCAAGCGGGAATGTGGGATTTCGCTTGAGATTCTGTAGCGCAAAATTACCTCATCTCGCATTGAGGGGATAATTTTGTGGTGTTTCTCGAGTTGCGGCGGGAAGCATGGGGTACTTCTTGAGTTGTGACGGGGACCTCAGGAACTCGTTCGGGTTGCTTCAGGGAAGTCAAGTCCCCTTTTGTGTTGGAAGGGGAACTGCCGGATTACCCTGGAGCCGTTAAATGGGAATATTGCCTCTTCTCGAGTTGAGTCCATAAAGTGTGTTCTCTTCTCCACTGAGTACAGATGTTAGGGAACATTCTGAATCGCCTAAAGCAAGTCAATTAACCTTTTTCGTTTCAATCGGGAATGTGGGATTTCTCTTGAGATTCTGCAGCGTAAAATTTCCTGATCTCGCATTGAGGGAATAATTTTGTGGTGTTTCACGAATTACTGCGGGAAGCTGGGGGTACTTCTCCGATTGCGACGAGGACCTCAGAAACTCACTCGAGGTGCTTCAGGGAACTCAACTCCCCTTTTGTGATGGAAGGGGAATTTCCGGATTACTCTCGAGCCCTTTAATGGGAATAGGGCCTCTTCTCGAGTTGAGTCCATAAAGTGTGTTCTCCTCCCCTATGGGGACGGATGTTAGGGAACTTTCTGAGTGGTATAGAGTGTGTCAAGTACCCTTTTGCCTTTGAAACGAAAATGTGGGATTTCTCTTGTGATTCTGCAGCGCAAATTTACCTCATCTCGTATTGATTGGATAATTTTTGTAGTGTTTTTCGAATTGCGCCGGGAAGCTGGGGGTACTTCTCGAGTTGCGACGGGGACCTTAGGAACTCGCTCGGGTTGCTTGAGGGAAGTCAAGTCCCCTTTTGTGTTGGAAGGGGAACTTCCGGATTACTCTTAGCCCTTTAATGGGAATAGGGCCTCTTCTCGATTTGAGTCCATAAAGTGTATTCTTCTTTCCACTGAAGACGGATGTTAGGGACCATTTTGAGTAGCCTAAAAGGAGTCAAGTAGCCTTTTGCCTTTAAAGCGGGAATGTGAGATTTCTCTTGTGATTCTGCAGCGCAAATTTACCTCATCTGGCATTGATTGGATAATTTTGTGGTGTTTCTCGAGTTCTGGCGGGAAGCAGGGGATATATCTTGTGTGGAGACGGGGACCTCAGGACCTCGCTCGCATTGCTTCAGCGAAGTCAATTCCCCTTTTGTGCTGGAAGGGGAAATTCCGGATTACTCTCAGCAATTTAATGGGAATAGGGCCTTTTCTCGAGTTGAGTCCATAAATGTGCTTTCCTCTCCATGGGGACGGATGTTAGGGAACATTCTGAATCGCTTAAAGGGAGTCAACTGCCCTTTAACCTTTGAAGCGGGAATGTGGGATTTCACTTGAGATTTTGCAGAGCAAAATTACCTCATCTCGCATTGAGGGGATAATTTGGTGGTGTTTCTCGAGTTGCAGCGGGAAGCAGTGGGTACTTCTCAAGTTGCGACGGGGAACTCAGGAACTGGCTCCAGTTACTTCAGGGAAGTCAAGTCCCCTTTTGTTTTGGAAGGGGAACTTCCAGATTACTCTCGAGCCGTTAAGTGGGAATAGTGCCTCTTCTCTATTTGAGTCCATAAAATGTGTTCTCTTCTCCACTGAGGACGGATGTTAGGGCCATTCTGAGTCGCTTAATGAGAGTCAAGTACCGTTTTTCCTTTCAAGCGGGAATGTGGGATTTCTCTTGAGATTCTGCAGTGCATAATTACCTCATCTCGCATTGAGGGGATAATTTTGTGGTGTTTCTAGAGTAGGGCCGGAAGCAGGGGGTACTTCTCGAGTTGAGACGGGGACCTCAGGACCTCACTCGGGTTGCTTCAGCGAAGTCAAGTCCCCTTTTTTCCTGGAAGGGGAACTTCTGGATTACTCTCAGCCATTTAATGGGAATAGTGGCCCTTCTCTATTTGAGTCCATAATGTGTGTTCTCCTCTCCACTGAGGACGGATGTTAGGGGCCATTCTGAGTCGCCTATAGGGAGTCAAGTACCCTGTTGCCTTTCAAGCAGGAATGTGGGATTTCTCCTGAGATTCTGCTGTGCAAAATTTCCTCATCTCGCATTGAGAGGATAATTTTGTGGTGTTTCTCCAGTTGCGGCGGGAAGCAGTGGGTACTCCTCAAGTGGCGACAGGGACCTCAGGACCTCGCTCGGGTTGCTTCAGGGAAGTCAAGTCCTTTCTTCTGTTGGAACGGGAACGTTCGGATTACTCTCGAGCCCTTTAATGGGAATAGCGCCTCTTCTCGATTTGAATCCATAAAGTGTGTTCTCTTTTCCACTGAGTACAGACATTAGGGAACATTCTGAATCGCCTAAAGCGAGTCAATTAACCTTTTTCGTTTCAATCGGGAATGTGGGATTTCTCTTGAGATTCTGCAGCGTAAAATTTCCTGATCTTGCATTGAGGGAATAATTTTGTGGTGTTTCTCGAATTACTGCGGAAAGCTGGGGGTACTTCTCTGATTGCGACGAGGACCTCAGGAACTCACTCGAGGTACTTCAGGGAACTCAATTCCCCTTTTGTGATGGAAGGGGAATTTCCGGATTACTCTCGAGCCCTTTAATGTGAATAGGGCCTCTTCTCGATTGAGTCCATAAAGTGTGTTCTCCTCCCCTATGGGGTCGGATGTTAGGGAACTTTCTGAGTGGCATAGAGTGTGTCAAGTTCCCTTTTGCCTTTCAAGCGGGAATGTGGGATTTCTCTTGTGATTCTGCAGCGCATCTTTACCTCATCTCGCATTGATTGGATAATTTTGTGGTGTTTCTCGAATTGCGCCAGGAAGCTGGGGGTACTTCTTGAGTTGCGACGTGGAACTTAGGAACCTGCTCGGGTTGCTTGAGGGAAGTCAAGTCCCCTTTTGTGTTGGAAGGGGAACTTCCGGATTACTCTCAGCCCTTTAATGGGAATAGGGCCTCTTCTAGATTTGAATCCAGAAAGTGTGTTCTCCTCTCCACTGAGGACGGATGTTATGCACCATTTTGAGTAGCCTAAAAAGAGTCAAGTAGACTTTTCCCTTTCAAGCTGGAATGTGGGATTTCTCTTGTGATTCTGCAGCGCAAAATTACGTCATCTCGCATTGAGGGGATAATTTTGTGGTGTTTGTCGAGTTGCGGCAGGAAGCAGGGGGTACTTCTCGAGTGGCGACGGGGAATTCAGGACCTCGCTGGCATTGCTACAGGGAAGTCAATTCCCCTTTTGTGCTGGAAAGGGAACTTCCGGATTACTCTCAGCAATTTAATGGGAATAGGGCCTCTTCTCAATTAGAGTCCATAAAGGGTGTTCTCCTCTCCACTGAGGATGGATGTTAATGACCATTCTGAGTGGCCTAAAGGGAGTCAAGTACCCTTTTGCCTTTCAAGCGGGAATGTGGGATTTTCTTGAGATCATGCAGCGCAAAATTTCCTCATCTCACATTGAGGGGATAATTTTGTGGTGTTCCTTGAATTGCGGCGAGAAGCTCGGCGTACTTCTCGAGTTGCGACGAGGACCTCAGGAACGCACTCGAGTTACTTCAGGAAAGTCAGGTCCCCTTTTTTGCTGGAAGGGGAACTTCCGGATTACTCACAGCCATTTAATGGGATAGGGGCTCTTCTCTATTTGAGTCCATAAGGTGTGTTCTTGTCTCCTCTGAGGACGGATATTAGGGGCCATTCTGAATCGCCTAAAGGGAATCAAGAACCCTTTTGCCTTTCAAGCCGAAATGTAGGATTACTCTTGAGATTCTGCAGGACAAAATTTCCTCATCTCGAATTGAGGGGATAATTTTGTGGTGTTTCTTGAATTGCAGCGGGAAGCAGGGGCTACTTCTCCCGTTGCGATGGGGACCTCAGGAACTCACTCGAGTTACTTTAGGTTAGTCACTTCCCCTTTTGTGCTAGAAGGGGAACTTCCAGATTACTCTCGAGCCCTTTAATGGGAATAGTGCCTCTTCTGGAGTTGAGTCCATAAAGTGTGTTGTCCTCTCCAATGGGGACGGATGTTAGGGAACATTCTGTGTCGCCTAAAGGGAGTCAAGTACACTTTTGCCTTTCAAGCGGGTATGTGGTATTTTCTTGAAATTCTGCAGCGCAAAATTACCTCATCTCACATTGAGGGTATAATTTTGTGGTGTTTCTCTAGTTGCGGCGGGAAGCAGGGGGTACTTCTCGAGTGGCGACTGGGCATTCAGGACCTCGCTCGCGTGGCTTCAGTGAAGTCAATTCCCCTTTTGTGCTGGAAGGGGAACTTCCGGATTACTCTCAGCAATTTAACTGGAATAGGGCCTCTTCTCAATTAGATTCCATAAAATGTGTTGTCCTCTCCACTGAGGACGGATGTTAATGACCATTCTGAGTCGCCTAAAGGGAGTCAAGTACCCTTTTGCCTTTCAAGCGGGAATTTGGGATTTTCTTGAGATCATGCAGCGCAAAATTTCCTCATCTCGAATTGAGGGGATAATTTTGTGGTGTTTCTCGAATTGCGGCGAGAAGCTGGGCGTACTTCTCTAGTTGCGACGGGGACCTCGGGAACTCACTCGAGTTACTTCAGGGAAGTCAGGTCCCCTTTTGTGCTTGGAAGGGGAACTTCCGGATTAGTCTCAAGCCCTTTAATGGGAATAGGGCCTCTTCTGGGGTTGAATCCATAAAGTGTGTATGCCTCTCCAATGGGGACGGATGTTAGGGAACTTTCTGAGTGGCATAAAGTGTGTCAAGTACCCTTTTGCCTTTCAAGAGGGAATGTGGGATTTCTCTTGAGATTCTGCAGTGCAAAATTACCTCATCTCGCATTCAGGGGATAATTTTGTGGTGTTTTTGGCATGCGTCGGGAAGCAGGGGGTAATCTCGAGTTGCAACGGGGACCTCAGTGTCTCGCTGGGGTTGCTTCAGGGAAGTCAATTCCCCTTTTGTGTTGGAAGGGGAATTTCAGGATTACTCTGGAGCCGTTAAATGGGAATATTGCCTCTTCTCAATTAGAGTCCATAAAGTGTGTTCTCCTCTCCACTGAGGACGGATGTTAGGGACCATTCTCAGTAGCCTAAAGGGAGTCAAGTACCCTTTTGCGTTTCACGAGGGAATGTGGGATTTCTCTTGAGATTCTGCAGCGCAAAATTTCCTCATCTCGCATTGAGGGGATAATTTTTTGGTGTTTCTTGAATTGAGGCAGGAAGCTGGGTGTACTTCTCCCGTTGGCATGGGGACCTCAGGAACTCACTCGAGTTACTTCATGGAAGTCAGGTCCCCTTTCGTGCTGGAAGGGGAACTTCCGGATTACTCTCGAGCCCTTTAGTGGGAATACGGCCTCTTCTGGATTTGAGTCCATAAATTGTGTTCTCCTCTCCAATGGGGACGGATGTCAGGGAACTTACTCAATGGCATAAAGTGTGTCAAGTACCCTTTTGCCTTTCTAGGGGGAATGTGGGATTTCTCTTGAGATACTGCAGCGCAGAATTACCTCATCTCGCATTGAGGGGATAATTTTGTGGTGTTTCTCAAGTTGCGTCGGGAAGCAGCGGGTACTTCTCGAGTTGCAACGGGGACCTCAGGAAATCGCTCGAGTTGCTTCAGGGAAGTCAAGTCCCCTTTTGTGTTGGAAGGGGAACTTCCAGATTACTCTTGAGCCGTTAAATGGGAATATTGCCCCTTCTCGATTGAATCCATAAAGTGTTCTCCTCTCCACTGAGGATGGATGTTAGGGGCCATTCTGAGTCGCTTAATGAGAGTCCAGTACCGTTTTGCCTTTCAAGTGGCAATGTGGAATTTCTTTGAGATTCTGCAGCGCAAAATTTCATCATCTCGCATTGAGGCGATAATTTTGTATTGTTTCTCGAATTGGGGCGGGAAACTGGAGTACTTCTCGAGTTGCGACGGGGACCTCAGGAACTCACTCGCGTTACTTAAGGGAAGTCAGGTCACCTTTTGTGCTGGAAAGGAACTTCCGGATTACTCTCGAGCCCTTTAATGGGAATAGTGTCTCTTCTGGAGTTGAGTCCATAAAGTGTGCTCTCCTCTCCAATGGGGACGGATGTTAGGGAAACTTCTCATTGGCATAAAGTGTGTCAAGTACCCTTTTGCCTTTCAAGAGGGAATGTTGTATTTCTCTTGAGATTCTGCAGCGCAAAATTTCCTCATCTCCCATTGAGGGGATAATTTTGTGGTGTTTCTCGAGTTGCGGCGGGAAGCAGGGGGTACTTCTTGAGTTGCTACGGGGACCTCAGGAACTCGCTCGGGTTGCTTCAGGGAAGTCAAGTCCCCTTTTGTGTTGGAAGGGGAACTTCTGGATTACCCTGGAGCCGTTAAATGGGAATATTGCCTCTTCTCGAATTGAGTCCATAAAGTGTGTTCTCTTTTCCACTGAGTACAGACGTTAGGGAACATTCTGAATCGCCTAAAGCGAGTCAATTAACCTTTTTCGTTTCAATCGGGAATGTGGGATTTCTCTTGAGATTCTACAGTGTAAAATTTCCTGATCTTGCATTGAGGGAATAATTTTGTGGTGTTTCTCGAATTACTGAGGAAAGCTGGGGGTACTTCTCCGATTGCGACGAGGACCTCAGGAACTCACTCGAGGTACTTCAGGGAACTCAATTCCCCTTTTGTGATGGAAGGGGAATTTCCGGATTACTCTCGAGCCCTTTAATGGGAATAGGGCCTCTTCTCGAGTTGAGTCCATAAAGTGTGTTCTCCTCCCCTATGGGGTCGGATGTTAGGGAACTTTCTGAGTGGCATAGAGTGTGTCAAGTACCCTTTTGCCTTTCAAGTGGGAATGTGGGATTTCTGTTGTGATTCTGCAGCGCAAAATTACCTCATCTCGCATTGAGGAGATAATTTTCTGGTGTTTGTCGAGTTGTGGCGGGAAGCAGCGGGTACTTCTCCAGTGGGGACAGGGACCTCAGGACATCACTCGAATTGCTTTACGGACGTCAAGTCCCCTTTTGTGTTGGAAGGGGAACGTCCGGATTACTCTTGAGCCGTTAAATGGGAATATTGACTCTTCTCGATTTGAGTCCATAAAGTGCGTTCTCCTCTCCACTGAGGACGGATGTTAGGGAACATTCTGAATCGCCTAAAGGAATTCAAGTAACCTTTTGCCTTTCAAGCGGGAATGTGGGATTTCTCTTGAGATTGTGCAGCGTAAATTTTCCTCATCTCGCATTGAGGGGATAATTTTGTGGTGTTTCTCGAATTGCGGCGGAAAGCTGGGGCTACATCTGCAGTTGCGAGGGGGACCTCAGGAACTCACTCGATTTGCTTCATGGAAGACTGGTCCCCTTTTGTGCTGGAAGGGGAACTTCCTGATTACTCTCGAGCCCTTTAATGGGAATAGGGCCTCTTCTCGAGTTGAGTCCATAAAGTGTGCTTTCCTCTCCAATGGGGACGGATGTTAGGAAACATTCTGGATCGCCTAAAGGGAGTCAACTACCCTTTTGCCTTTGAAGCGGGAATGTGGGATTTCGCATGATATTTTGCAGCGCAAAATTACCTCATCTCGCATTGAGGAAATAATTTGGTGGTGTTTCTCGAGTGGCGGCAGGAAGCAGGGGTACTTGTGACGGGGACCTCAGGAACTCGCTCCGGTTACTTCAGGGAAGTCAGGTAACCTTTTGTGCTGGAAGGGGAACTTCCGGATTACTCTTGAGCCCTTAATGGTAATAGTGCCTCTTCTGGAGTTGAGTCCATAAAGTGTGTTATCCTCTCCAATGGGGAGGGATGTTAGTGAACTTTCTCAGTGGCATAAAGTATGTCAAGTACCCTTTTGCCTTTAAAGTGGGAATGTGGGATTCCTCTTGAGATTCTGCAGCGCAAATTTACCTCATCTCGCATTGAGGGGATAATTTTTTTGTGTTTCTCGAGTTGCGGCGGGAAGCAGGGGGTACTTCTCGAGTTGCTACGGGTCCTCAGGAACTCGCTGGGGTTGCCTCAGGAAAGTCAATTCCCCTTTTGAGCTGGAAGGGGAACTTCCGGATTACTCTGGAGCCGTTAAATGGGAATATTGCCTCTTCACGATTAGAGTCCATAAAGTGTGTTCTCCTCTCCACTGAGGACGGATGCTAGAGACCATTCTGAGTAGCCTAAAGGGAGTCAAATACCCTTTTGCCTTTCAAGCTGAAATGTGGGATTTGTCTTGAGATTCTGCAGCGCAAAATTTCCTCATATCGCATGGAGGGGATAATTTTGTGGTGTTTCTCGAATTGCAGCAGGAAGATGCGGGTATTTCTCGAGTTGCGACGGGGACCTCAGGGACTCACTCGAGTTACTTCAGGGATGTCAGGTCCCCTTTTGCGCTGGAAGGGGAACTTCCGGGTTACTCTCATACACTTTAGTAGAAATACGGCCTCTTCTCAAGTTGAGGCCATAAAATGTGTTCTACTCTCCAACTGGGATAGATGTTAGGGAACTTTCTCAGTGGCATAAAGTGTGTCAAGTACTCTTTTGCCTTATTAGCGGGAATTTGGGATTTCTCTTGAGATTCTGCAGCGCAAAATTTCATCATCTCGCATTGACGGGTTAATTTTGTGGTGTTTGTCGAGTTGCCGCGGGAATCAGGGGTTACTTCTGGAGATGCGACGGGGACCTCAGGAACTCACTCGAATTATTTCAGGGAAGTCAGGTCCCCTTTTGTACTGGAAGGGGAACTTCCGGATTACTCTCGAGCCCTTTAATGGGAATAGGGCCTCTTCTAGAGTTGAGTCTATAAAGTGTGTTCCCCTCTCCAATGGGGACGGATGATAGGCAACTTTCTGAGTGACATAAAGTGTTTCAAGTACCCTTTTGCCTTTGAAGCGGGAATGTGGGATTTCTCTTGAGATTCTGCTGCGCAAAATTACCTTATCTCGCATTGAGGGGATAATTTTGTGGTGTTTCTCTAGTTGTGGCAGGAAGCAGGGGGTACTTCTCGAGTTGGGACGGGGACCTCAGAAACTCACTCAGGTTGCTTCAGGGAAGTCAAGTCCCCTTTTTTCCTGGAAGGGGAACTTCTGGATTACTCTCAGCCATTTAATGGGAATAGTGGCTCTTCTCTATTTGAGTCCATAATGTGTGTTCTCCTCTCCACTGAGGATGGATTTTAGGGGCCATTCTGACTGGCCTAAAGGGAGTCAAGTACCCTGTTGCCTTTCAATAGGGAATGTGGGATTTCTCCTGAGATTTTGCAGCGCAAAATTTCCTCATCTCGCATTGAGGGGATAATTTTGTGGTATTTCTCCAGTTGCGGCGGGAAGCAGGAGGTACTCCTCCAGTGGCGACAGGGACCTCAGGACCTCGCTCGGGTTGCTTCAGTGAAGTCAACTCCCCTTTTCTGTTGGAAGGGGAACGGTCGAACTACTCTCGAGCCCTTTAATGGGAATAGCGCCTCTTCTCGATTTGAATCCATAAAGTGTGTTCTGTTCGCCACTGAGGACAGATGTTAGGGAACATTCTGAGTCACCTAAAGAAAGTCAAGTAACTTTTTGCCTTTCAAGCGGGAATGTGGGATTTCTCTTGAGATTCTGCAGTGTAAAATTTCCTGATCTCGCATTGAGGGAATAATTTTGTGGTGTTTCTCGAATTACTGCGGGAAGCTGGGGGTCCTTTTCCGATTGCGACGAGGACCTCAGGAACTCACTCGAGGTACTTCAGGGAATTCAGGTCCCCTTTTGTGATGGAAGGGGAATTTCCGGATTACTCTCGAGCCCTTTAATGGGAATAGGGCCTCTTCTCGATTGAGTCCATAAAGTGTGTTCTCCTCCCCTATGGGGACGGATGTTAGGGAGCTTTCTGAGTGGCATAGAGTGTGTCAAGTACCCTTTTGTCTTTCTAGCGGGAATGTGGGATTTCTCTTGTGATTCTGCAGGGCAAATTTACCTCATCTCGCATTGATTGGATAATTTTGTGGTGTTTCTAGAGTTGTGGCAGGAAGCTGGGGTACTTCTCGTGTGGCGACGGGGACCTCAGGACCTCGCTCGCGTTGCTTTAGGGACGTCAAGTTCCCTTTTGTGTTGGAAGGGGAACTTCCGGATTACTCTCGAGCCGTTAAATGGGAAAATTGACTCTTCTCGATTTGAGTCCATAAAGTGTGTTCTCCTCTCCACTGAGGAGGGATGTAAGGGAACAGTCTGAATTGCCTAAAGGGATTCAAGTAACCTTTTGCCTTTCAAGCGGGAATGTGGGATTTCTCTTGAGATTGTGTAGCGTAAAATTTCATCATCTGGCATTGAGGGGATAATTTTGTGGTGTTTCTCGAATTGCGCCGGGAAGCTGGGGGTACTTCTCGAGTTGCGACGGGGACCATAGGAACTCGCTCGGGTTGCTTCTGGGAAGTCAAGTCCCCTTTGGTGTTGAAAGGGGAACTTCCGGATTACTCTCAGCCCTTTAATGGGAATAGGGCCTCTTCTCGATTTGAGTCCAGAAAATGTGTTCTCCTCTCCACTGTGGACGGATGTTAGGGACCATTTTGTGTAGCCTAAAAGGAGTCAAGTAGCCTTTTGCCTTTCAAGCGGGAATGTGGGATTTCTCTTGTGATTCTGAAGTGCAAAATTACCTCATCTCGCATTGAGGGGATAATTTTGTGGTGTTTGTCGAGTTGCGGCGGGAAGCAGGGGGTACTTCTCAAGTGGCGACGGGGAATTCAGGACCTCTCTCGCACTGCTTCAGGAAAGTCAATTCCCCTTTTGTGCTGGAAGGGGAACTTCCGGATTACTCTCAGCAATTTAATGGGAATAGGGCCTCTTCTCAATTAGAGTCCATAAAGGGTGTTCTCCTCTCCACTGAGGACGGATGTTAATGACCATTCTGAGTCGCCTAAAGGGAGTCAAGTACCCTTTTGCCTTTCAAGCGGGAATGTGGGATTTCTCTTGAGATTCTGCAGCGCAATATTTCCTCGTCTCACATTGAGGGGATAATTTTGTGGTGTTTCTTGAATTGCGGCGAGAAGCTCGGCGTACATCTCTAGTTGCGACGGGGACCTCAGGAACTCACTCCAGGTACTTCAGGGAACTCAGGTCCCCTTTTGTGATGGAAGGGGAATTTTCAGATTACTCTCGAGCCCTTTAAAGGGAATAGGGCCTCTTCTCGATTGAGTCCATAAAGTGTGTTCTCCTCCCCTATGGGGACGGATGTTAGGGAGCTTTCTGAGTGGCATAGAGTGTGTCAAGTACCCTTTTGCCTTTCTAGCGGGAATGTGGGATTTCTCTTGTGATTCTGCAGGGCAAATTTACCTCATCTCGCATTGAGGGGATAATTTTGTGGTGTTTCTCGAGTTGCGGGGGGAACCTGGGGGTACTGCTCGAGTTGTGATGGGGACCTCAGGAACTCCCTTGGGTTACTTCAGGGAAGTCAGGTCCCCATTTGTATTGGATTGAGAACTTCTGGTTTACTCTCTAGTCGTTAATTGGGAATATGGGCTCATCTCGAATGAGTCCATAAAGTGTGTTCTCCTCTCCAATGGAGACTGATGTTAGTGATAATTTTCAGTCGCATAAATGGTGTCAAGGACCCTTTTGCCTTTCAAGAGGGAATGTGGTATTTCTCTTGAGATTCTGCAGCGCAAATTTCCTCATCTCGCATTGAGGATATAATTTTGTGGTGTTTCTCGAGTTAGGGCGGGAAGCTGGGGGTACTTCTCGAGTTGCGACGGGGACCTCAGGTACTCCCTCGGGTAGCTTCAGGGGAGTCAGGTCCCCTTTGGTGTTGGAAGGGGAACTTCCGGTTTACTCTCGAGCCGTTAAATGGGAATAGGGACTCATCGCGAATTCAGTCCATAAAGTGTGTTCTCCTGTCCAATGGGGACGGCTGTGTGAGGGAAATTTCAGAGTCGCATAAATGGTGTCAAGTACCCTTTTGCCTTTCAAGAGGGAATGTGCTATTTCTCTTGAAATTCTGCAGTGCAAAATTTCCTCATTTCGCATTGAGAGCATAATTTTTGGTATTTCTCGAGTTGCGGCCGGAAGCTGGGGGTACTGCTCCCGTTGCGACGGGGACGTCAGGAACTGGCTCGGCTTGCTTCAGGGAAGTCAGGTCCACTTTTGTGTTGGAAGGGGAACTTCCGATTTACTCTCGAGCCCTTAAATGTGAACAGGGGCTCATCTCCAATTGAGTAAATAAAGAGAGTTCTCTTCTCCAAAATGGACTGATGTTAGTGAAATGTCTGAGTCGCATAAAGGGTGTAAAGTACCCTTTTGCTTTTCAAGAGGGAATGTGGTAATTCTCTTGAGATTCTTCAGTGCAAAATTTCCTCATCTCGCATTGAGGGGATAATCTTGTGGTGTGTCTCGAGTTGCCGCAGGAAGCTGGGGCTACTTCTCGAGTTTCGACGGGGACCTCAGGAACTCACTCGGGTTGCTTCAGGAAGTCAAGTCCCCTTTTGTGTTGGAAGGGGAACTTCCGGTTTACTCTCGAGCCGTTAAATGGGAAGAGGGGCTCATCCCGAATTGAGTTCATTAAGTGTTTTCTCCTCTCTAATGGGGACACTGCGTGAGGGAACTTTCTGAGTCGCATAAAGTGTGTCAAGTACACTTTTGCCTTTCAAAAGGTAGTGTGGTATTTCCCTTGAGATTCTGCAGCGCAAAATTTCCTCATCTCGTATTGAGAGGATAATTTTGTGGTGTTTCTCGAGGTGCGACGGGAAATGGGGGTACTTCTCGAGTTGCCACAGGGACCTCAGGAACTCGCTCGGGTTGCTTCAGGGAAGTCAGGTCCCCTTTGGTGTTGGAAGGGGATTTTCCGGTTTACTCTCGAGCCGTTAAATGGGAATAGGGCCTCATCTCGAATTGAGTCCATAAAGTGTGTTCTCCTCTCCAATGCCGACGATATTAGTGAAATTTCTGAGTCGCATAAAGGATGTCAAGTACCCTTTTGTCTTTCAAGAGGGAATGTGGTATTTCTCTTGAGATTTTGCAGCGCAAAATTACCTCATCTCTCATTGAGCGGATAATTTTGTGGTGTTTCTCGAGTTGCGGCGTGAAGCTGTGGGTACCTCTCGAGTTGCGACCGGGACCTCAGGGTCTCGCTCGGGTTGCTACAGGGAAGTAAGGTCCCCTTTGGTGTTGGAAGGGGAACTTCCGGTTTATTCTCCAGCCGTTAAATGGGAATAGGGGCTCATCACGAAATGAGTCCATAAAGTGTGTTCTCCTCTCCAATGGAGACTGATGTTAGTGAAATTTTTCAGTCGCATAAATGGTGTCAAGGACCCTTTTGCCTTTCAAGAGGGAATGTGGTATTTCTCTTGAGATTCTGAATCGCAAAATTTCCTCATCTCGCATTGAGGGGATAATTTTGTGTTGTTTCTCGAGGTGCGGCGGGAAGCTGGGGGTACTTCGCGAGTTGCGACGGGGACCTCAGGAACTCGCTCGGTTTGTTTCAGGGAAGTCAGATCCCCTTTGGTGTTTTAAAGATAACTTTGGTTTACTCTCGAGCCCTTAAATGTGAACAGGGTCTCATCTCGAATTGAGTCCATAAAGTGTGTTCTCCTCTCGATTGGGGACTGCTGTGTGAGGGAACTCTCTGAGTCGAATAAAGGGTGTCAAGTACCTTTTTGCCTTTCCAGAGGGAATGTGGTATTTCTCTTCAGATTTCGCATCGCAAAATTTCCTCATCTCGCATTGAGGGGATAAGACTGTGGTGTTTCTCGAGTTGCGGCGGGAAGCTGAGGGTACTTCTCTAGTTGCCACTGGGTCCTCCGGAAATCGCTCGGTTTGCTTCAGTTAAGTCAGGTCCCCTTTGGTGTTGGAAGGGGAACTTCCGGTTTACACTCGAGCCCTTAAATATGACCAGTAACTCATCTCGAATTGAGTCCATAAAGTGTGTTCTCTCCAATGTGGACGGCTGTGTCAGGGAACTTTCTGAGTTGAATAAAGGGTGTCAAGTACCATTTTGCCTTTCCAGAGGGAATGTGGTATTGCTCTTGAGAGTCTGCATCGCAAAATTTCCTCCTCTCGCATTGAGGAGATAATTTTGTGGTGTTTCTCAAGTTGTGGCGGGAAGGTGGGGGTACTTCTCGAGTTGCGACGGGGACCTCAGGAACTCGATCGGGTTTCTTTAGGGAATTCAGATCCTCATTGGTGTTGGAAGGATAACTTTTGGTTTACTCTCGAGCCCTTAAATGTGAACAGGGGCTCATCTCGAATTAAGTCCATAAAGTGTGTTCTCCTCTCCAATGGGGACGGCTGTGTGAGGGAACTTTCTGAGTCGATTAAGGGTGTCAAGTACCTCTTTGCCTTTCAAGAGGGAATGTGGTATTTCTCTTGAGATTATGCATCGCGAAATTTCCTCATCTCGCATTGAGGGGATAATTTTGTGGTGTTTCTCGAGGTGCGGCGGGAAGCTGGGGTTACTTCGCGAGTTGCAACGGAGACCTCAGGAACTCGCTCGGGTTGCTTCAGGGAAGTCAGGTCCCCTTTGGTGTTGGAAGGGGAACTTCCGGTTTCCTCTTGAGCCCTTAAATGTGAACAGGGGCTCATCTCGAATTGAGTCCATAAAGTGTGTTCTCCTCTCCAATGGGTACGGCTGTGTGAGGGAACTTTCTGAGTCGAATAAAGGGTGTCAAGTACCTTTTTGCCTTTCCAGAGGGAATGTGGTATTACTCTTGAGATTCTGCATCGCAAATTTTCCTCCTCTCGCATTGAGGGGATAATTGTGTGGTGTTTCTCGAGTTGCGGCCGGAAGCTGGGGGTACTTCTCGAGTTGCGACGGGGATCTCAGCAACTCTCTCGGGTTTCTTCAGGGAAGTCAGGTCTCATTTGGTGTTGGAAAGGGAACTTCCAGTTTCCTCGCGAGCCCTTAAATATTAACAGGGGCTCATCTCGAATTGAGTCCATAAAGTGTGTTCTCCTCTAGATTGGGGACGGCTGTGTGAGGGAACTCTCTGAGTCGGATAAAGGGTGTCAAGTACCTTTTTTCCTTTCAAGAGGGATTGTGGTATTTCTCTTGAGATTCTGCATCGCAAATTTCCTCATCTCGCATTGAGGGGATAATGTTGTGGTGTTTCTCGAGTTGGGGCGGGAAGATGAGGATACTTCTCGAGTTGTGACTGGGACCTCCGGAAATAGCTCGGGTTGCTTCAGTTAAGTCAGGTCCCCTTTGGTGTTGAAAGGGGAACTTCCGGTTTTCACTCTAGCCCTTAAATATGAACAGTAACTCATCTCGAATTGAGTCCATAAAGTGTGTTCCCCTCTCCAATAGGCACGGCTATGAGAGGGAACTTTCTGAGTTGAATAAAGGGTGTCAAGTACCTTTTTGCCTTTCCAGAGAGAATGTGGTATTGCTCTTGAGAGTCTGTCGCAAAATTTCCTCCTCTCGCATTGAGGAGATAATTTTGTGGTGTTTCTCAAGTTGTGGCGGAAGGTGGGGGTACTTCTCGAGTTGCGACGGGGACCTCAGGAACTCGATCGGGTTTCTTTAGGGAATTCAGATCCTCATTGGTGTTGGAAGGATAACTTTTGGTTTACTCTCGAGCCCTTAAATGTGAACAGGGGCTCATCACGAATTAAGTCCATAAAGTGTGTTCTCCTCTCCAATGGGGACGGCTGTGTGAGGGAACTTTCTGAGTCGATTAGGGTGTCAAGTACCTCTTTGCCTTTCAAGAGGGAATGTGGTATTTCTCTTGAGATTATGCATCGCGAAATTTCCTCATCTCGCATTGAGGGGATAATTTTGTGGTGTTTCTTGAGGTGCGGCGGGAAGCTGGGGGTACTTCACGAGTTGCAACGGAGACCTCAGGAACTCGCTCGGGTTGCTTCAGGGAAGTCAGGTCCCCTTTGGTGTTGGAAGGGGACCTTCCGGTTTCCTCTCGAGCCCTTAAATGTGAACAGGGGCTCATCTGGAATCGAGTCCATAAAGTGTGTTCTCCTCTCCAATGGGTACGGCTGTGTGAGGGAACTTTCTGAGTCGAATAAAGGGTGTTAAGTACCTTTTTGCCATTGAAGATGGAATGTGGTATTACTCTTGAGATTCTGCATCACAAAATTTCCTCATCTCGCATTGAGGGGATAATTTTCTTGTGTTTCTCGTTTTGCGGCGGGAAGCTGAGGGTACTTCTCGAGATGCGACGGGGAGCTCAGGAACTCGCTCAGGTTGCTTCAGTGAAGTCAGGTCCCCTTTGGTGTTGGAAGGGGAACTTCCGGTTTACATTCGAGCCCTTAAATATGAACAGTGACTCATCTCGGATTGAGTCCATAAGCTGTGTTCTCCTCTCCAAAGGGGACGGCTGTGTGAGGGAACTTTCTGAGTCGAATAAAGGGTGTCAAGTACCTTTTTGCTTTTCAAGAGGGAATGTGGTATTTCTCTTGAGATTCGGCATCGCAAAATTTCCTCCACTCGCATTGAGGGGATAATTGTGTGGTGTTTCTCAAGTTGCGGCGGGAAGATGGGGGTACTTCTCGAGTTGCGACGGGGACCTCTGGAACTCGCTCGATTTGCTTCAGGGAAGTCAGGTCCCCTTTGGTGTTTTAAAGATAACTTTCGGTTTACTCTCAAGCCCTTAAATGTGAACAGGGTCTCATCTAGAATTGAGTCCATAAAGTGTGTTCTCCTCTTGATTGGGGACTGCTGTGTGAGGGACCTTTCTGAGTCGAATAAACTGTGTCAAGTACCTTTTTGCCTTTCCAGAGGGAATGTGGTATTTCTCTTCAGATTCTGCATCGCAAAATTTCCTCATCTCGCATTGAGTGGATAAGGTTGTGGTGTTTCTCGAGTTGAGGCGGGAAGCTGGGGGTACTTCTCGAGTTGCGACTGGGTCCTCTGGAAATCGCTCGGGTTGCTTCAGGGAAGTCAGGTCCCCATTGGTGTTTGAAGGGGAACTTCCGGTTTACACTCGTGCCCTTTAATATGAACAGTAACTCATCTCGAATTGAGTCCATAAAGTGTGTTCTCCTCTCCAATGGGGACGGCTGTGTCAGGGAGCTTTCTGATCTGAGTTGAATAAAGGGTGTCAAGTACCATTTTGCCTTTCCAGAGGGAATGTGGTATTTCCCTTGAGATTCTGCATCGCAAAATTTCCTCCTCTCGCATTGAGGAGATAATTTTGTGGTGTTTCTCGATTTGCGGCGGGAAGCTGGGGGTACTTCTCGAGTTGCAATGGGGTCCTGAGTCGAATAAAGGGTGTCAAGTACCTTTCTGCCTTTCAAGAGGGAATGTGGTATTTCTCTTGAGATTCTGCATCGCAAAATTTCCTCCTCTCGCATTGAGGGGATAATTTTGTGGTGTTTCTCGAGTTGCGGCGGGAAGTTGGGGGTACTTTTCGAGTTGCGACGGGTACCACCTGAATTCCCTGGGGTTGCTTCAGGAAAGTCAGGTCCCCTTTTTTGATGGAAGGGGACCTTCCGGTTTACTCTCGAGCCCTTTTATGTTAACAGGGGCTCATCTCGAATTGAGTCCATAAAGTGTGTTCTCCTCTCCAATAGAGACTGATTTTAGTGAAATTTCTGAGTCGCATTAAGGGTGTCAAGTACCCCTTGCCTTTCAAGAGGGAATGTGGTATTTTTCTTGAGATTCTGCATCGCAAAATTTCCTCATCTCGCATTGTGGGGATAATTTTGTGGTGTTTCTCGAGTTGCGGCGGGAAGCTTGGGGTACTTCTCGAGTTGCAACGGGTACCCAAGGAACTCGCACGGGTTACTTCAGGGAAGTGACGTCCTCTTTGGTGTTGGAAGGGGAACTTCCGGGCTTCTCTCTAGCCCTTACATGTGAACAGGGGCTCATCTCGAATTGAGTCCATAAAGTGCGTTCTCCTCTCCAATGGGGACAGCTGTGTGAGGGAACTTTGTGAGTCGCATAAAGGGTGTCAAGTCCTCTTTTGCCTTTCAATTGGGAATGTGGGATTTCTCTTGAGATTCTGCAGCGCAAATTTTCCTCATCTTGCATTGAGGGGATAATCTTGTGGTGTTTCTCGAGTTGATGCGGGAAGCAGGGGCTACTTCTCGAGTTCCAACGGGGAAGTCAGGAACTCGCTTGGGTTACTTCAGGGAAGTCAGGTCCCCTTTTGTTTTGGAAGGGCAACTTCTGGATTACTCTGGAGTTGTTAAATGGGAATATTGCCTCTTGTCTATTTGAGTCCATAAAGTGTGTTCTCCTCTTTAATGAGGACGGATATTAGGGAACATTCTGAGTGGCATAAAGTGTGTCAAGTCCCCTTTTGCCGTTCATGAGGGAATGTGGTATTTCTCTTGTGATTCTGGAGCGCAAAATTTCCTCATCTCGCATTGAAGGGATAATTTTGTGGTGTTTCTCGAGTAGCGGCGGGAAGCTTTGTGTACTTCTCGAGTTGCGACGAGGACCTCAGGAACTTACTCGGGTTGCTGCAGGAAAGTCTGGTCCCCTTTTGTGTTGGAAGGGGAACTTCCGGTTTACTCTCGAGCCATTAAATGGGAATAGGGGCTCATCTCGAATTGAGTCCATAAAGTGTGTTCTCCTGTCCAATGGAAACGGCTGTGTGAGGGAACTTTCTGAGTTGCATAAAGGGTGTCAACTACCGTTTTACCTTTCAAGAGGGAATGTGGTATTTCCCTTGAAATTCTGCAGAGCAAAATTTTCTCATCTCGCATGTAGGGGATAATTTTGTGGTGTTTCTCAAGTTGCGACTTGAAGCTGGGGGTATTTCTCGAGTTGCCACGGGGAACTCAGGAACTCGCTCGCGTTGATTCAGGGAAGTCAGGTCCCCTTTTGTGTTGTAAGTCAACTTCCTGATTACTCTGGAGCCGTTAAATGGGAATAGGGCCTCATCAAGAATTGAATCCATAAAGTGTGTTATCCTGTACAATGGGGACTGATGTTTGTGAACTTTCTGAGTCGCATAAAGGGTGTCAAATACACTTTTGCCATTCAAGAAGGAATGTTCTATTTCTCTTGAGATTCTGCAGTGAAAAATTTCCACATCTTGCACTGAGTGGATAACTTTGTGGTGTTTCTCGAGTTTCTGCGGGAAGCTGGGGGTACTTCTCAAGTTGTGACGGGGACCTCAGGAACTCGCTCGTGTTGCTTCAGGGAATTCAGTTCCCCTTTTTTTTTGAAGGGAACTTCCGGTTTACTCTCGAGCCGTTAAATGGGAATAGGGCCTCATCTCGAATTGAATCCTTAAAGTGTGTTCTCCTGTTTAATGGGGACGGCTGTGTGAGGGAACATTCTGAGTCGAGTAAAGGGTGTCAAGTACTCTTTTGCCTTTCAAGAGGGAATGTGGTATTTCTCTTGGGAATCTGCAGCCCAATATTTCCTTATCTCGTATTGAGGGGATAATTTTGTGGTGTTTCTCGAGTTTCGGCGGGAAGCTGGGGGTACTTCTCGAGTTTCGACAGGGACCTCAGAAAATCGCTCGGGTTGCTTCGGGGATGTCAGGTCCCCTTTTGTGTTGGAAGGGGAACTTCCTGTTTACTCTTGATCCGTTAAATGGGAATAGGGCCTCATCCTGAGTTGAGTCTATAAAGTGTGTTCTCCTCTCCAATGGATACGGATGTTAGGGATCTTTCTCAGTGGCATAATTTGTGTCAAGTACTCTTTTGCCTTTCAAGTGGGAATATGGGATTTCTCTTGAGATTCTGTAGCGCAAAATTACCTCATCTCGCATTGAGGGGATAATTGTGTGGTGTTTTTCGAGTTGGGGCGGAAAGCAGGCGTTGCATCTCTAGTTGCAACGGAGACCTCAGGAACTCTCTCGGGTTGCTTCAGGGAAGTCAAGTCCCCTTTTGTATTGGAAAGGGAAATTCCGGATTACTCTCGAGCCCTTAAATGGGAATATTGCCTCTTCTCCATTTGAGTCCATAAAGTGTGTTCTCCTCTCCAATCAGGATGGAAGATAGGGACCATTCTGAGTCTCCTAAAGGTAGTCAAGTACCTTTTTGCCTTTCAGGAAGGAATGTGGGATTTCTCTTGAGATTCTGCAGCGCAAAATTTCCTCATCTCGCAGTGAGGGGATAATTTTGTGGTGTTTCTCCAGTTGCGGCAGGAAGCTGCGTGTACTTCTTGAGTTGTGTTGGGGACCTTAGGAACTTGGTCGGGTTGTTTCAGTGAAGTCAGGTCCCCTTTTGTATTCCAAGGGGAACTTTCGGTTTAATCTCGAGCCGTTAAATGGGAATAGGGCCTTGTCTCGAATTGCGTCCATAAAGTGTGCTCTCCTCTCCAATGTGGACGGCGGTGTGAGGGAACTTTCTGAGTCGCATAAAGGGTTTCAAGTACACTTTTGCCTTTCAAGAGGGAATGTGATATTTCTCTTGAGATTCTGAATCACAATATTTCTTCGTCTTGCATTGAGGGGATAATTTTGTGGTGTTTATCGAGTAGCGGCGGGAAGCTGGGGATACTTCTCGAATTGTGACGGGGACCTCAGGAACTCTCTCGGGTTGCTTCAGGGAAGTCAGGTCACCTTTTGTGTTGGAAGGGGAACTTCTGGTTTACTCTAGAGCCGTTAAATGGGAATAGGGCTTCATCTCGAAATGAATCCATAAAGTGTGTTCTCCTCTTCAATGTGGACAGCTGTGTGAGGGAACTTTCTGAGTCGCATAAAGGGTGTCCAGTACACTTTTGCCTTTCAAGAGGGAGTGTGGTGATTCTCTTGAGATTTGCAGCGCAAAATTTCCTCATCTCGCATTGAGGGGATAATTTTGTGGTGTTTCTCGAGTTGTGGCGGGAAGCTGCGGGTACTTCTCGAGTTGTGATGGGGACCTCAGGACTCGCTCGGGTTGCTTCAGGGAAGTCAGGTCCCCTTTTGTGTTGGAGGGAATCTTCTGGTTTACTCTCGAGCTGTTAAATGGAAATAGGGCCTCATCTCGAATTGAGTCCATAAAGTGTGTTCTCCTATCCAGTGGGGACTGATGCTACTGAAATTTCTGAGTCGCATAAAGGGTTTCAAGTACCCTTTTACCTTTCAAAAGGGAATGTGATACTTCTCTTGAGATTCTGAAGCACAATATTTCTTCATCTCGCATTGAGGGGATAATTTTTTGGTGTTGCTCGTGTAGCGACGGGAAGCTGGGGGTACTTCTCGAGTTGCAACGGGGACATCAGTAACTCGTTTGGGTTGCTTCAGGGAAGTCAGGTCCCCTTTTGTGTTGGAAGGAGAACTTGAGGTTTACTCTCGAACCATTAAGTCGGAATAGGGCCTCATCTCGAATTGTGACCATAAAGTGTGTTCTCCTATCCAATGGGGACTGATGTTAGTGAAATTATTGAGTCGCATAAAGGGTTTCAAGTAACCTTTTGCCTTTCAAGAGGGAATGTGACACTTCTCTTGAGATTCTATAGCGCAAAATTTCCTCATCTCGCATTGAGGGGATAATTTTTTGTTGTTTTTCTAGTAGCTGTGGAAGTTGTGGAAACTTCTTGAGTTGAGACGGCAACCTCAGGAACTCCTTCTGGTTGTTTCAGGGAAGTAAGGTCCCCTTTTGTGTTTGAAGGAGAACTTCAGGTTTACCTTCGAGCCGTTAAATGGGAATAGGGCCTCATCTCGAATTGAGTCCATAAAGTGTGTTCTCCTCTCCAATGGATATGGCTGTGTGATGCAATTAACTGAGTCGAATAAATTGTGTCAAGTACACTTTTGCCTTTCAAGAGAGAATGTGGGATTACTCTTGAGATTATGCAGCAAAATTTCCTCATCTCTCATGGAGGGGGTCATTTTTTGGTGTTTCTCAAATTGCGTCGTGAAGCTGGGGATAATTCTCAAGTTGCGACGGAGACCTCAGGAACTCGCTCGGGTTGCTTCAGGGAAGTCAGGTCCCTTTTGTGTTCAAATGGGAACTTCCCGTTTACTCTCAAGCCGTTAAATGGGAATAGGGCCTCATCTCGTATTAAGTCCATAAATAGTGTTCTACTCTCCAATGGGGACGGCTGTGTGAGGGAATTTTCTGAGTCGCATAAAGGGTGTCCAGTACCCTTTTACCTTTCAAGAAGGAATGTGGGATTTCTATTGAGAATCTGCAACGCAAAACTTTCTCATCTCGCATTGAGGGGATAATTTTGTGGTGTTTCTCGAGTTGCGGGCGGGAAGCTAGGGGTAATTCTTGAGTTGTGACGGGTACGTTAGTATTTCGCAGGTGTTACTTCAGTGAAGTCAGGTCCCCTTTTCTGTTGGAAGGGGAACTTCCGGTTTTCTCTGGAGCCTTTAAATGGGAATAGGGCCTCATCTCGAATTGAGTCCATAAAGTGTGTTCTCCTCTCCAATGTCGACTGATGTTAGTGAAATTTCTGAGTCGCATAAATTGTTTTAAGTATCGTTTTGCCTGTCAAGAGGGATGTGGGATTACTCTTTAAATTATGCTGCGCAAAATTTCCTTATCTCGCATTGAGGGGATAATCTTGTGGTGTTTCTCGAATTGCGGCGGGAAGCTGGAGATACTTCTCAAGTTGCGACAGGGACCTCAGGAACTCGCTCGGGTTGCTTCAGGGAAGTCAAGACCCCTTTTGTGTTGGAAGGGAAACTTCAGGATTACTCTGGAGCTGTTAAATGGGAATAATGCCTCTTCTCGATTTGAGTCCATAAAGTGTGTTTTCCTCTCCACTGAGGAAGGATGTTAGGGAACATTCTGAATCGCCTCAAGGGAGTCAAGTACCCGTTTGCCTTTCAAGTGGTAATGTGGGATTTCTCTTGAGATTCTGCATCCCCAAATTTCATCATCTCGCATTGAGGGGATAATTTTGTGGTGTTTCTCGAATTGCGGCGGGAAGCTGGGGGTACTTCTCCAGTTGCGGTGGGGACCTCAGGAACTCGCTCGGGCTGCTTCATGGAAGTCAAGTCCCCTTTTGTGTTGAAAGGGGAACTTCCGGATTACTCTCGAGCCGTTAAATAGGAATATTGCCTCTTCTCGACTTGAGTCTATAAAGTGTTTCCTCCTCTCCAATGAGGACGGTTTTAGGGGCCATTCTAAGTTCCCCTAAAGGGAGTCAAGTACCCTTGTGCCTTTCAAGTGGGAATGTGGGATTTCTCTTGAGATTCTGCAGCAAAAATTTACCTCATCTCACATTGAGAGCATATTTCTGTGGTGTTTCTCGAGTTGCTGCGGGAAGCAGGGTTTACTTCTCGAGTTTCTACGGGGAACTCAGGACTTGATCGGGTTGCTTCAGGGAAGTAATGTCCCCTTATGTGTTGGAAGGGGAATTTCCGGATTACTCTCAAGCTGTTAAATGGGAATATTGCCTCTTCTCGATTTGAGTCCATAAAGTGTGTTCTCCTCTCCACTGAGGAGGGATGTTAGGGACCATTCGGAGTCGCCTCAAGGGAGCCAAGTACACTTTTGCCTTTCAAGTGGGAATGTGGGATTTCTCTTGAAATTCTGCAGTGCAAAATTTCCTCATGTTGCATTGAGGGGATAATTTTGTGGTGTTTCTCGATTTGCGGCGGGAAGATTGAGGTACTTCTGGATTTGCGACGGGGACCTCAGGAACTCACTCCAGTTATTTCAGGGAGTCAGGTCCCCTTTTGTTCTTGAAGGGGAGCTTCTGGATTACTCTCGAGCCCTTTAAATGGAATAGGGCCTCTTCGGAGTTGAGTCCATAAAGTGTGTTCTCCTCTCCAGTGGGGAAGGATGTTAGGGAACTTTCTGAGTGACATAAAGGGAGTCAAGTACGCTTTTGCCTTTCAATTGGGAATGTGGGATTTCTCTTCAGATTCTGCAGCGCAAAGTTTCCTCATCTCGCATTGAGGGGATAATTTTGTGGTGTTTCCCGAATTTCGGCGGGAAGCTGGGGGTACTTCTCGAGTTGTCACGGGGACCTCAGGAACTCACTGGAGTTACTTCAGGGAAGTCAGGTCCCCTTTTGTGCTGGACGGGGAACTTCCAGATTACTCTCGAGCCCTTTAAGGGAATAGGGGCTCTTCTGGAGTTGAGTGCATAAACTGTGTACGCCTCTGCAATGGGGACGGATTTTAGGGAACTTTCTGAGGGGCATAAAGTATGCCAAGTTCCCTTTTGCATTTCAAGGGGGAATGTGGGATTTCTCTTGAGATTCTGTAGCGCAAAATTTCCTCATCTCGCATTGAGGGGATAATATTGCGTTGTTTCTAGAGTTGCGGCTGTAAGCATGGTGTAATTCTCGAGTTGAGCTTAGAACCTCAGAAACTCTCTCGGGTTGCTCCAGGGAAGTCATGTCCCCTTTTGTGTTGGAAGGGGAAATTCTTGATTACTCTTGAGGATTTAAATGGGAATATTGCCTCTTCTCGATTTGAGTGCATGAAGAGTGTTCTCCTCTCCACTGAGGATGGATGTTAGGGAACATTCTGAGTCGCATAAAGGGAGTCAAGTACCCTTTTGCCTTTAAAGAAGGAATGTGGGATTTCTCTTGAGATTCTGCAGCGAAAATTTTCCTCATGTCTCATTGAGGGTATAATTTTGTGGTGTTCCTCCAGTTGCATCGGGAAGAGTGGGTATTTCTCGAGTTGCGGCGGGGACCTCAGGAACTCACTCGGGTTGCTTCAGGGAAGTCAAGTCCCCTTTTGTGTTGGAAGGGCAACTTCCGGATTACTCTCCAGCAGTTAAAAAGGGAATATTGCCTCCTCTCCATTTGAGTCCATAAAATATGTTCTCCTCTCCACTGAGGACAGATGTTAGGGAACATTCTGAGTCGTATAGAGGGAGTCAAGTACCCTTTTGCCTTTCAAACGGGAATGTGGGATTTCTCTTGAGATTATGCAGCGTAAAATTACCTCATCTCGCATTGAGGGGATAATATTGTGTTGTTTCTCGAGTTGCGGCGGGAAGCATGGGGTACTTCTCGAGTTGAGCCGGGAACCTCAGGAACTCGCTCGGGTTGCTTCAGGGAAGTCAAGTCCTTTTTGTGTTGGAAGGGGAACTTCTTGATTACTCTCTAGCCTTTAAATGGGAATATTGCCTCTTTTCGATTTGACTCCATGAAGTGTGTTTTCCTCTCCACTGAGGACAGATGTTAGGGACCATTCTGAGTCGCCTAAAGGGAGTCAAGTACCCTTTTGCCTTTCAAGCGGAAATGTGGGATTTCACTTGAGATTCTGCAGCACAAAATTTCCTCATCTCACATTGTGGGAATAATTTTGTGGTGTTTCTTGAGTTGTGATGGGGACCTCAGAAACTTACTCGAGTTACTTCAGGGAATCAGGTCTCATTTGTGCTGGAAGGGGAACTTCTGGAATACTCTTGAGCCCTTTAATGGGAATAGGGCCTCTTCTCCAGTTGGGTCCGTAAAGTGTGTTATCTTCTCCAATGGGGACGGATATTATTGAACTTTCTGAGTGGCATAAAGTGTGTCAAGTACGCTTTTGCCTTTCAAGCGGGAATGTGGGATTTCTCTAGAGAATCTGCAGCGCAAAATAACCTCATCTCGAATTGAGGGGATAATTTTGTGGTGTTTCTCGAATTGCATCGGGAAGCTGGGGGTACTTCTCGATTTGCGTCGGGGACCTCAGGAACTCCGTAGGGTTGCTTCAGGGAAGTCAAGTCCCCTTTTGTGTTGGAAGGGAAACTTCTGGAATACTCTCGAGACATTAAAAGGGAATATTGCCTCTTCTCCATTTGAGTCCATAAAATATGTTCTCCTCTCCACTGAGGATTGATGTTAGGGAATATTCTGAATCGCATAAAGGGAATCAAGTACTCTTTGGCCTTTCAAGCGCGAATGTGGGATTTCTCTTGAGATTCTGCAGCGCAAAATTTCCTCATTTCGCATTGAGTGGATAATTTTGTGGTGTTGCACAAATTGAGGCGGGAATATGGGGGTACTTCTGGAGTTGTGACGGGGACCTCAGGAACTCACTCCAGTTACTTCAGGGAAGTCAGGTCCCCTTTTTTTCTTGAAGGGGAACTTCCGGATTACTCTGGAGCCCTTTATATGGAATATTGCTTCTTCTCGATTTGAGTCCATAAAGTGTGTTCTCCTCTCCAATGGGGACGGATGTTAGGGAACTTTCTGAGTGGCATAAAGTGTGTCAAGTACGCTTTTGCCTTTCAATCTGGAATGTGCGATTTCTCTTGAGATTCTGCAGCGCAAAATTTCCTCATCTCCCATTGAGGCGATAATTTTGTGGTGTTTCTCCAATTCCTGTGGGAAGCTGGGGGTACTTGTCGAGTTGTGGCTGGCACCTCGGGAACTCGCTCGGGTTGCTTCAGGGAAGTCAAGTCCCCTTTGTGTTGATACGGGAACTTCCGGATTATTCTCGAGCCGTTGAAAGGAAATATTGCCTCTTCTCCATTTGAGTCCAAAAAATATGTTCTCCTCTCCACTGAGGATGGATGTTAGGGAACATTCTGAGTCGCCTAAAGGGAGTCAAGTACCCTTTTGCCTTTCAAGCGGGAATGTGGGATTTCTCTTAAGATTCTGCAGCGCAAAATTTCCTCATCTCGCATTGACGGGATAATTTTGTGGTGTTTCTCGAATTGTGGCTGAAAGCAGGAGGTACTTCTGGAGTTGTGACGGGGACCTCAGGAATTCACTGGAGTTACTTCAGGGAAGTCAGTTCACGTTTTGTGCTGGAAGGGGAACTTCCGGTTTACTCTCTAGCCCTTTAAATGGAATAGGGCCTCTTCTCCAGTTGAGTCCATAAAGTGTGTTCTCCTCTCTAATGGGGATGGATGTTAGGGAACTTTCTGAGTGGCATAAAGGGAGTCAAGTACGCTTTTGCCTTTCAAGTGGGAATGTGGGATTTCTCTTGAAATTCTGCAGGGCAAAATTTCCTCATCTCGAATTGACAGGATAATTTTCCGGAGTTTTTCAAATTGCGGAAGGAAGCACGGGGTACTTCTAGAGTTGCGGCCTGGACCTCAGGAACTCACTCGAGATTCTCCAGGGAAGTCAGGTTCCGTTTTGTGCTGGATGGGGAACTTCCGAATTACCCTCGAGCCCTTTAATGGGAATAGGGGCTCTTCTGGAGTTGAGTCCATAAAGTGTGTATGCCTCTCCAATGGGGACGGATGTTAGGGAACTTTCTGAGGGGCATAAAGTGTGTCAAGTTCCCTTTTGCCTTTCAAGCGGGAATGTGGGATTTCTCTTGAGATTCTGCAGCGCAAAATTTCCTCATCTCGCATTGAGGGGATAATTTTGTGGTGTTTCTCAATTTGTGGGGGCTAGCAGGGGGTACTTCTCTAGTTGCGGCGGGGACCTCAGGAACTCGCTCGGGTTGCTTCAGGGATGTCAAGTCCGCTTTTGTGTTGGAAGGAGAACTTCCGGATTACTCTGGAGCTGTTAAATGGGAATAATGCCTCTTCTCGATTTGAGTCCATAAAGTGTGTTCTCCTCTCCAATGAGGACGGTTTTAGGTGCCATTCTGAATCGCCTGAAGGGAGTCAAGTACCCTTGTGCCTTTCAAGCGCGAATGTGGAATTTCTCTTGAGATTCTGCAACAAAAATTTACCTCATCTCGCATTGAGAGCATAATTCTGTGATGTTTCTCGAGTTGCTGTGGGAAGCAGGGTTTACTTCTCGAGTTTCGACGGGGAACTCAGGACTTGATCGGGTTGCTTCAGGGAAGTAATGTCCCCTTATGTGTTGGAAGGGGAACTTCCGGATTACTCTCGAGCTGTTAAATGGGAATATTGCCTCTTCTGCATTTGAGTCCATAAAGTGTGTTCTCCTCTCCACTGAGGAGGGATGTTAGGGACGATTCGGAGTCGCCTCAAGGGAGCCAAGTACACTTTTGCCTTTCAAGTGGGAATGTGGGATTTCTCTTGAAATTCTGCAGCGCAAAATTTCCTCATGTTGCATTGAGGGGATAATTTTGTGGTGTTTCTCGAATTGCAGCGGGAAGCGGGGGGTACATCTCGAGGTGCCACGGGAACTTCAGGAACTCACTCGAGTTACTTCAGGGAAGTCAGGTCCCCTTTAGTTTTGGAAGGGGAATTTCCGGGTTACTCTGGGGCCATTAAATGGGAATATTGCTTCTTCTCGATTTGAGTCCATAAAGTGTGTTCTCCTCTCCACTGAGGACATATGTTAGGGAACATTCTGAGTGGTATAAAGGGAGTCAAGTACCCTTTTGCCTTTCAAGCGGGAATGTGGGATTTCTCTTGAGATTATGCAGCGCAAAATATCCTCATGTCTCATTGAGGGGATAATTTTGTGGGTTTCTCCTATTGCGGATGGAACCTAGGGGTACTTCCCGAGTTGCGAAGGGGACCTCAGGAAATCACTCGAGTTACTGCAGGGAAGTCAGGTCCCCTTTTGTGCTGGAAGGCGAACTTCTGGATTACCCTCGAGCCCTTTAATGGGAATAAGGCCTCTTCTCGATTTGAGTCCATAAAGTGTGCTCTCCTCTCCAATGGGGACGGATATTAGGGAAATTTCTGAGTGGCATAAAAATTGTCAAGTACACTTTTGCCTTTGAAGCGGGAATGGATGATATTTCTTGAGATTCTGCAGCGCAAAATTACCTCATCTCTCATTGAGGGGATAATTTTGTGGTGTTTCTTGAGTTTCGGTGGGAAGCAGGCGGCACATTTTGAGTTGCGACGGGGACCTCAGGAACTCGCTCCAGTTTCTTCAGGGAAGTCAAGTCCCCATTTGTGTTGAAAGGGGAACTTCCGGATTTCTCTCGAGCCGTTAAATAGGAATATTGCCTCTTCTCGATTTGAGTCCATAAAGTGTGTTCTCCTCTCCACTGAGGACGGATGTTAGGGATCATTCTGAAACGTATAAAAGGATTCAAGTACCCTTTTGCCTTTCAAGCGAGAATGTGGGATTTCTCTTGAGATTCTGCAGCGCAAAATTTCCTCCTCTCGCATTGAGGGGATAATTTTGTGGTGTTTCTCGAATTGCGGCGGGAAGCTGGGGGTACTTCTGGAGTTGCGACGGTGACCTCAGGAATTCACTCGAGTTACTTCAGGGAAATCAGGTCCCTTATTGGCTGGAAGGGGAATTTCCGGGTTACTCTGGAGCCGTTAAATGGGAATATTGCCTCCTTTCGATTTGAGTCCATACAGTGTGTTCTCCTCTCCAATGGGGACTGCTGTGTGAGGGAACTTTCTGATTTGAATAAAGGGTGTCAAGTACCTTTTTGCCTTTCAGGAGGGAATGTGGTATTTCTCTTGAGATTCTGCATCACAAATTTCCTCCTCTCGCATTGAGGGCATAGTTTTGTGGTGTTTCTCGAGTTGCGGCGGGAAGCTGGGGGTATTTCTCGAGTTGCGAAGGGGACCTCAGGAAATCACTCGAGTTACTGCAGGGAAGCCAGGTCCGCTTTTGTGCTGGAAGGTGAACTTCCGGATTACTTTCGAGCCCTTTAATGGGAATAAGGCCTCTTCTCGATTTCAGTCAATAAAGTGTTTCCTCCTCTGCAATGGGGACGGATGTGTGAGGGAAAATTCTGATTCGAATAAAGGGTGTCAAGTACCTTTTTGCCTTTCAAGAGGGAATGTGGTATTTCTCTTGAGATTGTGCATCACAAATTTCCTCCTCTCGCATTGAAGGGATAATTTTGTGGTGTTTCTCGAGTTGCGGCTTGAAGCTGGGGGTACTTCTCGAGTTTGGACGGGGACCTCAGGAACTCGCTCAGGTTGCTTCAGGGAAGTCAGGTCCCCCTTGTTTTTGGAAGGGGAACTTCTGGTTTCCTCTCGAGCCCTTAAATGTGAACAGGGGCTCATCTCAAATTGAGTCCATAAAGTCTGTTCTCCTCTGCAATGGGGACGGCTGTGTGAGGGAACTTTCTGAGTCGATTAAAGGGTGTCAAGTACCTTTTTTTTTCCTTTCAAGAAGGAATGTGGTATTTTTCTTGAGATTCTGCTCGCAAAATTACCTCATCTCGCATTGAGGGGATAATTTTGTGGTGTTTCTCGAGTTGCGGCGGGAAGCTGGGGGTACTTCTCATGTTCCGACGAGGACCTCAGGAACTCACTCGGGTTGCTTCAGGGAAGTCAGGTCTCCTTTGGTGTTGGAAGGGGAACTTCCGGTTTACTCTCGTGTCGTTATTTGGGAATAGGGGGTCATCTCGAATTGAGTCCAAAAATGTGCTCTTCTCTCCAATGCTGACTGATGTTAGTGAAATTTCTGAGTCGCAAAAACGGTGTCAAGTAAACTTTTGCCTTTCAAGAGGGAATGTGGAATTTCTCTTCAAATTATGCAGTGCAAAATTCCTCATCTAGGATTGAGGGGATAATTTTGTGCTGTTTCTCGAGTTGCGGCGGGAAGCTGGGGGTACTTCTCCAGTTGCGACGGGGACCTCAGGAACTCGCTCGGGTTGCTTCAGGGAAGTCAGTTACTTTTTGGTGTTGGAAGGGGAACTTCCGGTTTCCTCTCGAGCCCTTAAATGTGAACAGTGGCTCATCTCGAATTGAGTCCATAAAGTGTGTACTCCTCTGCAATGGGGACGGCTGTGTGAGGGATTTCTGAGTCGAATAAAGGGTGTCAAGTACCCTTTTTGCCTTTCAAGAGGGAATGTGGTATTTCTCTTGAGATTGTGCATCACAAATTTCCTCCTCTCGCATTGAGGGGATAATTTTGTGATGTTTCGCGAGGTGCGGCGGGAAGCTGGGGGTACTTCTCGAGTTTGGATGCGGACCTCAGGAACTCACTCGGGTTGTTTCAGGGAAGTCAGGTCCTCCTTGGTGTTGGAAGGGGAACTTCCGGTTTCCTCTCGAGCCATTAAATGTGAACAGGGGCTCATCTCGAATTGAGTCCATAAAGTGTGTTCTCCTCTTCAATGGGGTCGGCTGTGTGAGGGAACTTTCTGAGTCGAATAAAGAGTGTCAAGTACCTTTTTTCCTTTCAAGAAGGAATGTGGTATTTTTCTTGAGATTCTGCATCGCAAAATTACCTCATCTCGCATTGAGGGGATAATTTTGTGTTGTTTCTCAAGTAACGGCGGAGGCTGTGGGTACTTCTCGAGTTGCGACAGGGACCTCAGAAACTCGCTCGGGTTGCTTCAGGGAAGTCAGGTCCCTTTGGTGTTGGAAGGGGAACTTCCGGTTTTTTCTCGAGCCCTTAAATGAGGGGTTCATCTCGAATTGAGTCCATAAAGCGTGTTCTCCTCTGCAATGGGGACGGCTGTGTGAGGGAACTCTCTGAGTCGAATAAAGGGTGTCAAGGACCTTTTTGCCTTTCAAGAGGGAATGTGGCATTTCTCTTGAGTTTCTGCATCGCAAAATTTCCTCATCTCGCACTTAGGGGGTAATTTTGTGGTGTTTCTCGAGTTGCGGCGGGAACCTGGGGGTATTTCTGGAGTTCCGACGGGGACCTCAGGAACTCGCTTGGGTTGCTTCAGGAAAGTCAGGTCCCCTTTGGTGTTGGAAGGGGAACTTCCGGTTTACTCTCGAGCCCTTAATTGTAAACAGGGGCTCATCTCGAATTGAGTCCATAGAGTGTGTTCTGCTCTCCAATGGGGACTGATGTTAGTGATATTTCTGAGTCGCATAAAGGCTCTCAAGTACCCTTTTGCCTTTCAAGAGGGAATGTGGTATTTCTCTTGAGATTCTGCATCGCAAAATTTCCTCATCTCGCATTGAGGGGATAATTTTGTTGTGTTTCTCGAGTTCTGGAGGGAAGACGGGGGTACTTCTCGATGTGCGACGGGGACCCCATGATCTCCTTCGGGTTGCTTCAGGGAAGTCAGGTCCCTTTTGGTGTTGGAAGGGGAACTTCCGGTTTCCTCTCGAGACTTTAATTGTGAATAGGGGCTCATCTCGAATTGAATCCATAAAATGTGCTCTCCTCTCAAATGCAGACTGATGTTAGTGAAATTTTTGAGTTGCAAAAACGGTTTCAAGTACACTTTTGCCTTTCAAGAGGGAATGTGGTATTTCTGTTGAGATTCTGCATCGCAAATTTCCTCGTCTCACATTGAGGGGATAATTTTGTGGTGTTTCTCGAGTTGCGGCGGGAAGCTGGGGGTACTTCTGGAGTTGCAACGGGGACCTCAGGAACTCGCTCGGGTTACTTCAGGGAAGTCAGGTCCCCTTTGGTGTTGGAAGGGGAATTTCCGGTTTCCTCTCGAGCCCTTAAATGTGAACAGGGGCTCATCTCGAATTGAGTCCATAAAGTGTGTTCTCCTCTGCAATGGGGACGGCTGTGTGAGGGAACTTAATAAGTCGAATAAAAGGTTTCAAGTACCTTTTTGCCTTTCAAGAGAGAATGTGGTATTTCTCTTGAGATTCTGCAGTGCAAAATTTCCTCATCTCGCATTGAGGGGATAATTTTGTGGTGTTTTTCGAGTTGCGGCGGGAAAATGGGGGTACTTCTCGAATTGCGACGGGGACCTCAGGAACTCGCTTGGGTTTCTTTAAGGAAGTCAGGTCCCCTTTTGTGTTGGAAGGGGAACTTCCGGATTACTCTCCAGACGTTAAATGGGAATTGGACCTCATCTCCAGTTTACACTATAAAGTGTGTTCTCCTCTCCAATTGGGATGACTGTGCGAGGGAATTTTCTGAGTCTCATCCGGCGGCGCAGATTCCAAAGATGCCGTCCCCTCCCGCGCAGATGCTAGAGAAGCCTTCCCTGCCTGCCCAGAGGCGAGAGACCCCGGCCCCTCCCACGCAGACGCGAGAGACACCGCCCCCACCCGCGGAGAACCGCGAGACCCAGGCCCCTTCCGCACAGATGCGAGTTACACTGCCCCCGCCTGCGCAGAGGCGAGAGTAGCCTGCCTCGCCTGCTCAGACCCTAGAGTCCCGGATCCCTCCCGCGCAGACGCGAGAGACCCAAGCCCCGCCCGCGCAGTCGCGAGAGAATCTGGCCTCACCCGCACAGACGCAAGAGCACCTGGCCCCTCCCGCGCAGACGCGAGAATCACCAGCCCTTCCCGCTCAGACATGAGAGTACCCGGCCCCGCCCGCGCAGATGGGAGAGATGCCTTCCCCGCCCCCACAGTAGGGAGAGACACTGTCCCTGCCTACTCAGAGGCGAGAGACTCCGGCCCCGCCCGCGCAGACGAGAGAGATGCAGGCCCTGGGGCAACTGACCATGCAAAGATGCGCGGCCATGAGGAGTTACCCCACACTTGAGGCCAGGGCAGGCAGCCAAGAGGAGGTACCCCACGTCCAATAGGCGGTGGCTGTGCGGGGGAGGGCCGAGAGGAGCTACTCTTGGTTCAAAGTCAGGAGGGGCAGCCTTGAGGACATACCCCTCATCCAAGGTAAGGTGCAGCAGCTGCGCTTTCTTGGAGCAGCTGTGAAGAGATATCCCACACCCAAGGTAAGAGAAACTCAAATAAGATGGTAGGTATTGCGAGGGGGCATCAGAGGGCAGACACACTGAAATCATAATCACAGGAATCTAGTCGATCTGATCACATGAACCACAGCCGAATGTGGTCCACTGGAGAAGGGAATAGCAAACCACTTCAGTATACTTGCCTTGAGAACCCCATGAACAGTATCAAAGGGCAAAATGACAGGATACTGAATGAGGAATTCCCCAGGTTGGTAGGTGCCCAGTATGCTACTGGAGATCATTGGAGAAATAACTCTAGAAGGAATGAAGGGATGGAGCAAAAGCAAAACCAGTACCCAGTTGTGGATGTGACCGGTGATAGAAGCAAGGTCCGGTGATGTAAAGAGCAATATTGTATAGGAACCTGGAATGTTAGGTCCATGAATCAAGGCAAATTGGAAGTGGTCAAACAGGAGATGGCAAGAGTGAACATAGACATTCTAGGAATCAGTGAATTAAAATGGGCTGGAATGGGTGAATTTAACTCAGATGACCATTATATCTACTACTGTGGGCAGGAATCCCTTAGAAGAAATGGAGTAGCCATCATGGTCCACAAAAGAGTCTGAAATGCAGTACTTGGATGCAATCTTAAAAACGACAGAATGATTTCTGTTCATTTCCAAGGCAAACCATTCAACATTACAGTAATCCAGGCCTATGCCCCAACCAGTAACACTGAAGAAGCCGAAGTTGAACGGTTCTATGAAGACCTACAAGACCTTTTAGAACTAACACCCCAAAAAGATGTCCTTTTTATTATAGGGGACTGGAATGCAAAAGTAGGAAGTCAAGAAACACCTGGAGGAACAGGCAAATTTGGCCTTGGAGCACGGAATGAAGCAGGGCCAAGGCTAATAGAGTTTTGTTTAGAGAACGCAGTGGTGATAGCAAACACCCTGTTCCAACAACACAAGAGAAGACTCTACACGTGGACATCACCAGATGGTCAACACCAAAATCAGATTGATTATGTTCTTTGCAGCCAAAGACAGAAAAGCTGTATACAGTTAGCAAAAACAAGACCAGGAGCTGACTGTGGCTCAGATCATGAGCTCCTAATTCCCAAATTCAGACTTAAATTGATGAAAGTAGGGAAAACCCCTAGACCATTCAGATATGACCTAAATCAAATCCCTTATGATTATACAGTGGAAGTGAGAAATAGATTGAAGGGACTAGATCTGATAGATAGAGTGCCTGATGAACTCTGGACGGAGGTTCGTGACATTGTACAGGAGACAGGGACCAAGAGCATCCCCATGGAAAAGAAATGCAAAAAAAGCAAAATGACTGTCTGAGGTGGCCTTACAAATAGCTGTGAAAAGAAGAGAAGTGAAAAGCAAAGGAGAAAGGGAAAGATATAAGCATTAGAATGCAGAGTTCCAAAGAATAGCAAGGAGAGATAAGAAAGCCTTCCTCAGTGATCTATGCAAAGAAATAGAGGGAAACAACAGAATAGGA
Organism: Moschus berezovskii; assembly: GCF_049115385.1. NCBI lineage: Eukaryota > Metazoa > Chordata > Mammalia > Artiodactyla > Moschidae > Moschus > Moschus berezovskii. The sequence continues at coordinate 6,397,791 of NC_142479.1, read as the reverse complement.
AAAACAAGAGATCTCTTCAAGAACATGAGAGATTCCAAGGGAATATTTCATGCAAAGATGGGTTCGATAAAGGACAGAAATGATATGGACCTAACAGAAGCAGAAGATATTAAGAAGAGGTGGCAAGAATACACAGAAGTACTGTACAAAAAAGATGTTCACGACCAGGATAGTCACGAAAATGGGATCACTGACCTAGAGCCAGACATCTTGGAATGTGAAGTCAAGTGGGCCTTAGAAAGCATCACTACGAACAAAGCTAGTGGAAGTGATGGAATTCCAGTTGAGCTATTTCAAATCTTGAAAGATGATGCTGTGAAAGTGCTGCACTCAATATGCCAGCAGATTTGGAAAACTCAGCAGTGGCCACAGGACTGGAAAAGGTCAGTCTTCATTCCAATCCCAAAGAAAGGCAATGCCAAAGAATGCTTAAACTACTGCACAATTGCATTCATCTCACACGCTGGTAAAGTCATGCTGAAAATTCTCCAAGCCAGGCCTCAGCAATATGTGATCCGTGAACTCCCAGATGTTCAAGCAGGTTTTAGAAAAGGCAGAGGCACCAGAGATCAAATTGCCAACATCCGCTGGATCTTGGAGAAAGCAAGAGAGTTCCAGAAAAACATCTATTTCTGCTTCATTGACTATGCCAAAGTCTTTGACTGTGTGGATCACAATAAACTGTGGAAGATTCTGAAGAGATGGGAATCCCAGACCACCTGATCTGCCTCTTGAGAAACCTGTATCCAGGTCAGGAAGCAACACTCAGATCTGTACATGGAACAACAGACTGGTTCCAAATAGGAAAAGGATTACGTCAAGACTGTATATTGTCACCTTGCTTATTTAACTTATATGCAGAGTACATCATGAGAAATGCTGGGCTGGAAGAAGCACAAGCTGGAATCAATATTGCTGGGAGAAATATCAATAACCTCATATATGCAGATGACACCACCCTTAGGGCATAAAGTGAAGAGGAACTCAAAAGCCTCTTGATGAAAGTGAAAGAGGAGAGTGAAAAGGTTGACTTGAAGTTCAACATTCAGAAAACAAAGGTCATGGAATCTGGTCCCATCACTTAACTGGAAATAGATGGAAAAACAGTGGAAACAGTGTCAGACTTTAATTTTTTGGGCTCCAAAATCACTGCAGATGCTGATTGCAGCCATGAAATTAAAAGGCGCTTACTACTAGGAAGGAAAGTTATGACCAACCTTGATAGTATATTAAAAAGCAGAGACATTATTTTGCTAACAAATATCCGTCTAGTCAAGGCTATGGTTTTTCCCGTGGTCATGTATGGATGTGAGAGTTGGATTGTGAAGAAAGCTGATCGCCGAAGAATTGATGCTTTTGAACTGTGGTGTTGGAGAAGACTCTTGAGAGTCCCTTATACTGCAAGGAGATCCAACCAGTCCATTCTAAGGGAGATCAGTAGTGGGTGTTCATTGGAAGGACTGAAGCTGAAGCTGAAACTGCAATACTTTGGCCACCTCAGGCGACGAGTTGACTCACTGGAAAAGATTCTGATGCTAGGAAAGGTTGGGGGCGGGAGGAGAAGGGGACGAGAGAGGATGAGATGGCTGGATAGAATCACCGACTCTGTGGACATGAGTTTGAGTGAACTCCGGGAGCTGGTGATGGACAGGGAGGCTTGACGAACAGTGATTCATGGGACGTGGAGAGTCGGACACGACTGAGTGACTGAACTGAACTGAACTGAATAAAGTGTCTCAAGTAGCCTTTTGCCTCTCAGGCGGAAATGTGGAATTTCTCTAGATTGTGCTGCGCAAAATTTCCTCATCTCGCCTTGAGGGGATAATTTTGTGGTGTTTCTGGAGTTGTGGCGGGAAGTTATGTGTACTTCTTGAGTTGCGACGGGGACCTCAGGAACTCTCTCGTGTTGCTTCAGGGAAGTCAGGTCCGCTTTTGTGTTGAATTGGGAACTTCCGGTTTACTCTCGAGCCGTTAAGTGGGAATAGGGGCTCATCTGGAATTGAGTCCATAAAATGTGTTCTCCTCTCCAATGGGAACGGCTGTGTGAGGGAACATTCTGAGTCGCATAAAGGGTGTCAAGTACCCTTTTGCCTTTAAAGCGGGAATGTGGGTTTTCTCTTTAGATTCAGCAGCACAAAATTTCCTCATCTCGCATTGAGGGGATAATTTTGTGGTGTTTTCTTGAGTTGCGGCGGGAAGTTGGGGGTACTACTCTAGTTGCGACTGGGACCTCAGGTACTTGCTCAGGTAGCTTTCGGGAAGTCAGGCCCCTCTTTTTGTTGGAAGGGGATATTCTGGATTACTCTCGAGCCGTTAAAAGGGAATAGGGCCGCTTCTCGAGTTGAGCCGATAAATGTGTTCTCCTCTCCAATGGGGATGGATGTTAGGGAAATTTCTGAGTGATATAAAGTGTGTCAAGTACACTTTTGCCTTTCAGGCCAGAAAGTGGATTTCTCTTGAGATTCTGCAGCGGAAAATTTCCTCATGTCGCATTGAGGGGATAATTTGGTGGTGTTTCTCGAGTTGCGGCGGGAAGAAAGGTGTAATTCTTGAGTTGCAAAGGGGACATCAGGAACTCACTCGGGTTACTTCAGTGAAGTCAAGTCCCCTTTTGTGTTGAAAGGGAAACTTCCGGTTTACTCTCGAGCGGATAAATGGGAATATTGCCTCTTCTAGATTTGACTCCATTAAGTGTGTTCTCCTCTCCAATGAGGACGGATATTAGGGACCATTCTGAGTCGGCTCAAGGGAGTCAAGTTCCCTTTTGCCTTTCAAGCGGGAATGTGGGATTTCTCTTGAGATTCTGCTGCGCAAAATTTCCTCATTTCTCATTGAGGGATAATTTTGTGGTGTTTCTCGAACTGCGCCGGGAAGCTGGGGGTTCTTCTCGAGTTATGACGGAGACCTCAGGAAATCACTCGAGTTACTTCGGGGAACTCAGGTCGCATTTAGTGCTGGAAGGGCAACTTCCGGATTACTCTCGAGCCCTTTAATGGGAATAGGGCCTCTACTCAAGTTGAGAGCATAAATTGTGTTCTCCTCTCCAATGGGGATGGACGTTAGGGAACTTTCTGAGTGGCATAAAGTGTGTCAAGTACCGTTTTGCCGTTCAAGCGGGAATGTGGGAATTCTCTTGAGATTCTGCAGCCCAAAATTTCCTCATGTCACTTTGAGGGTATAATTTGGTGGTGTTTCTCGAATCGCGGCGGGAAGCTGGGTGTACTTCTCGAGTTGCGATGGGGACCTCAGGAACTCGCTCGGGTTGCTTCAGGGAATTCAGGTCCCCTTTGGTGCTAGAAGGGGAAATTCCGGTATACTCTCGAGCCGTTAAATGGGAATAGGGGCTCATCTCGAATTGAGTCCATAAAGTGTGTTCTCCTCTCCAATGGGGACGGCTGTGTGGGGGAACTTTCTGAGTCGAATAAAGGGTGTTAAGGACCTTTTTGCCTTTCAAGAGAGAATGTGGTATTTCTCTTGAGATTCTGCAGCGCAAAATTTCCTCATCTCGCATTGAGGGGATAATTTTGTGGTGTTTCTCGAGTTGCGGCGGGAAGCTGTGGGTACTTCTCGAGTTGCGACGGGGACTTCAGAAATTCGCTTGGGTTTCTTCAGGGAAGTCAGTTCCCCTTTGGTGTTGGAAGGGGAACTTCCGGTTTGCTCTCGAGCCCTTAAATGTGAACAGGGGCTCATCTCGAATTGAATCCATAAAGTGTGTTCTCCTCTCCAATGGGGACAGCTGTGTGAGGGAACTTTCTGAGTCGAATAAAGGGTGTCAAGTACCTTTTTGCTTTTCACGAGGGAATGTGGTATTTCTCTTGAGATTCTGCGGCACAAAATTTCCTCATCGCCCACTGAGCGGATAATTTTGAGGTGTTTCTCGATTTCCGGCAGGCAGCCGGGGGTACTTATCAAGTTGCGCCGGGGACCTCAGGAACTCGCTCAGGTTGCTTCAGGGAATTCAGGTCCCCTTTTATGTTCGATTGGGAACTTCCGGTTTACTCTCGAGTCTTTAATGGCAATAGAGGCTCATTACGCATTGAGTCCATAAAGTGTGCTCTCCTGTTAAAGGGAATGGCTGTGTGAGGGAACTTTCTGAGTGGCATAAAGGGTGTCAAGTACCCTTTTGCCTTTCAAGAGGGAATGTGATAGTTCTCTTGAGATTCTGCATCTCAAATTTCCTCTTCTCGCATTGAGGGGATAATTTTGTGGTGTTTTACGAGTTGCGGTAGGAATCTGGGGGTACTTGTCGAGTTGCGACGGGGACCTCAGCAAGTCGCTAGGGTTGCTTCAGGGAAGTCAGGTCCCATTTGGTGTTGGAAGGGCAACTTCCGGTTTACTCTCGAGCCATTTAATGGGAATAGAGGCTCATCACGAATTCAGTCCATAAAGTGTGTTCTCCTCTCCAATGGGGACGGCTGTGTGAGGGAACTTTCTAAGTCACATAAAGGGTGTCAAGTACCCTTTGCCTTTCAAGAGAGAATGTCGTATTTCTCTTGAGATTCTGCAGGGCAAAATTTCCTCATCTCGCATTAAGGGGATAATTTTGTGGTGTTTCTCGATTTGCGGCGGGAAGCTGGGGGTACTGCTCGAGGTGGGACCGAGACCTTTGGAACTCGCTCGGCTTGCTTAAGGGAAGTCAGGTCCGCTTTTCTATTGATTGGCAACTTTCGGTTTACTCTCGAGCCGTAATGGGAATAGGGGCTCAATACGAATTGAGTCCGTAAAGTATATTCTCCAATCACTGGGAACGGCTGTGTGAGGGAACTTTCTGAGTCGCATAAAGGGTGTCAAGTACCCTTTAGCCTTTCAGAGGGAATGTGATATTTCTCTTGAGATACTGCATCGCAAAATTTCCTCATCTCGCATTGAGGGAATAATATTGTGGTGTTTCTCGTGTTGCGGCAGGAAGCTGTGGGTACTACTCGAGTTGCTACGGGGACCTCAGGAACTCTTTAGGCTCATCTAGTATTGAGTCCATAAGGTGTGTTCTCCTGTCAAATGGGGACGGCTTGTGAGCGAAATTTCTGAGTCGTATAAAGGGTGTCAAGTCCCTTTTTGCCTTTCAAGAGGAAATGTGGTATTTCTGTTGAGATTATGCATCGCAAAATTTCCTCATCTCGCATTGAGGGGATAATTTTGTGGTGTTTCTCGAGTTGCGGCCGGAAGCTGGGGGTACTTCTCGAGTTGCGACGGGGACCTCAGGAAGTCGCTCGCGTTGCTTCAGGGAAGTCAGGTCCCCTTTGGTGTTGGAAGGGGAACTTCCGGTTTCCTTACTAACGGTTAAATGTGAACAGGGGCTCGTCTCAAATTGATTCCATACAATGTGTTCTCCTCTGCAATCGGAATGGCTGTGTGAGGGACCTTTCTGGGTCGAATAAAGGGTGTCAAGTACCTTTTTGCCTTTCAAGAGGGAATGTGGTATTTCTCTTGAGATTCTGCATCGCAAAGTTACCTCATCTCGCATTGAGGGGATAATTTTGTCGTGTTTCTCGAGTTGCGGCGGGAAGCTGGGGGTACTTCAGGAGTTGTGACGGGGACCTCAGGAACTCGCTCGGGTTGCTTCAGCGAAGTCAGGTCCCCTTTGGTGTTGGATGGGGAACTTCCGGTTTCCTCTCGAGCCCTTAAATGTGAACAGGGGCTCATCTCGAATTGAGTCCATAGAATGTGTTCTCCTCTCTAATGGGGACGGTTGTGTGAAGGAACTTTCTGTGTCGAATAAACGGTGTCAAGGACCTTTTTTCCTTTCACGAGGGAATGTGGTATTTCTCTTGAGACACTGCAGTGGAAAAGTTCCTCATCTCGCATTGAGGGGATAATTTTGTGGTGTTTCTCGAGTTGCGGCGGGAAGCTGGAGGTACTTCTCCAGTTTTGACGGGGACCTCAGGAACTCGCTCGGGTGGCTTCAGGGAAGTCAGGTCCCCTTTGGTGTTGGAAGGGGAAATTCCGATTTCCCTCGAGCCCTTAAATGTGAAGAGATGCCCATCTCGAATTGAGTCCATAAAGTGTGTTCTCTTCTCCAATTGGGACGGCTGTGTGAGGGAAACTTCTGAGTCGAATAAAGGGTGTCAAGTACCTTTTTGCCTTTCAAGAGGGAATGTGGTATTTCTCTTCAGATTCTGCATCGCAAAATTTCCTCATCTCGCATTGAGGGGATAATTTTGTGGTGTTTCTCGAGTTGCGGTGGGAATCTGGGGGTACTTCTGGAGTTGCGACAGGGACCTCAGGAACTTGCTCGGGCTGCTTCAGGGGAGTCAGGTCACCTTTGGTGTTGGAAGGGGAACTTCCGGTTTCCTCTCGAGCCCTTAAATGTGAACAGGGGCTCATCTCGAATTGAGTCCATAGAGTGTGTTCTCCTCTCCAATGGGGTTGGCTGTGTGAGGGAACTTTCTGAGTCGAATAAAGGGTGTCAAGTACCTTTTTGCCTTTCAAGAGGGAATGTGGTATTTTCTTGAGATACTGCATCGCAAAATTTCCTCATCTCGCATTGAGGGGATAATTTTGTCGTGTTTCTCGAGTTGCAGCGGGAAGCTGGGGGTACTTCTCGAGTTGCGACGGGGACCTCAGGAACTCGCTCGGGTTGCTTCAGGGAAGTCAGGTCCCCTTTGGTGTTGGAAGGGGAACTTCCGGTTTCCTCTCGAGCCCTTAAATGTGAACAGGGGCTCATCTCGAATTGAGTCCATAGAGTGTGTTCTCCTCTCTAATGGGGACGGTTGTGTGAAGGAACTTTCTGTGTCGATAAACGGTGTCAGGGACCTTTTTTCCTTTCACGAGGGAATATGTTATTTCTCTTGACACACTGCAGTGGAAAAGTTCCTCATCTCACATTGAGGGGATAATTTTGTGGTGTTTCTCGAGTTGCAGCGGGAACCTGGGGGTATTTCTCGAGTTGTGACGGGGACCTCAGGAACTCGCTCGGGTGGCTTCAGGGAAGTCAGTTCCTTTTTCGTGTTGGAAGGGGAATTCCGGTTTCTTCTCGAGCCCTTAAATGTGAAGAGGTGCCCATCTCGAATTGAGTCTATAAAGTGTGTTCTCCTCTCCAATGTTGACGGCTGTGTGAGGGAACTTTCGGAGTCGAATAAAGAGTGTCAAGTACCTTTTTGCCTTTCAAGAGGGAATGTGGTATTTCTCTTGAGATTCTGCATCGCAAATTTCCTCATCTCGCATTGAGGGGATAATTTCGTGGTGTTTCTCGAGTTGCGGCGGGAGCTGGGGCTACTTCTAAAGTTTGCGACGGGGACCACAGGAACTCGCTCAGGTTGCTTCATCGAAGTCAGGTCCCCTTTGGTGTTGGAAGGGGAAATTCCGGTTTAATCTCGAGCCCTTAAATTTGAACAGGGGCTCTTCTCGAATTGAGTCCATAAAGGGTGTTCTCCTCTCCAATGGGGACGGCTGTGTTAGGGAACTTTCTCAGTGGAATAAAGGGTTTCAAGTACCTTTTTGCCTTTCAAGAGGGAATGTGTTATTTCTCTTGAGATTCTGCATCGCAAAATTTCCTCATCTCGCATTGAGGGGATAATTTTGTGGTGTTTCTCGAGTTGCAGCATGAAGCTGGGTGTACTTCTGGAGTTGCGACGTAGACCTCAGGAACTCGCTTGGGTTGCTTCAGTGAAGTCAGGTCCCCTTTGGTGTTGGAAGGGGAACTTTCGGTTTGCTCTCGAGCCCTTAAATGTGAACAGGGGCTCATCTCGATTTGAGTCCATAAAGTGTGTTCTCCTCTCCAATGGGGATGGCTGTGTGAGGGAAATTTCTGAGTCGAATAAAGGCTGTCAAGTATCTATTTGCCTTTCAAGAGGGAATGTGGTATTTCTCTTGAGATTCTGCATCGCAAAATTACGTCATCTCGCATTGAGGGGATAATTTTGTGGTGTTTATCGAGTTGCGGCGGGAACCTGGGGGTACTTCTCGTGTTGCGACGGGGACCTCAGGAACTCACTCGGGTTGCTTCAGGGAAGTCAGGTCCCCTTTTGTGTTGGAAGGGGAACTTTCGGTTTGCTCTCGAGCCCTTAACTGTGAACAGGGTCTCCTCTCGAACTGAATCCATAAAGTGTGTTTTCCTCTCCAATGGGGACGGCAGTTTGAGTGAACTTTTTGAGTCGAATAAAGGGTGTTAAGTATCTTTTTGCCTTTCAAGAGGGAATGTGGTATTTCACTTGAGATTCTGCATCGCAAAATTTCCTCCTCTCGCATTGAGGGGATAATTTTGTGGTGTTTATCGAGTTGCGGCGGGAAGCTTGGGGTACTTCTCGAGTTGCGACGAGGACCTCAGGAACTCACTCGGGTTGCTTCAGGGAAGTCAGTTCCCCTTTGGTGTTGGAAGGGGAACTTGCGGTTTGCTCTCGAGCCCTTAAATGTGAACAGGGACTCCTCTCGAACTGAATCCATAAAGTGTGTTCTCCTCTCCAATGGGGACGGCTGTGTGAGGGAAATTTCTGAGTCGAATAAAGGGTGTCAAGTACTTTTTTGCCTTTCAAGAGGGAATGAGGTATTTCTCTTGAGACTCTGCTTGGCAAAATTTCCTCATCTCGCATTGAGGGGATAATTTTGTGGTGTTTCTCGAGTTGCAGCGGGAAGCTGGGGATACTTCTCGTGTTGCGACGGGGACATCAGGAACTCGCTTGGGTTTCTTCAGGGAAGTCAGTTCCCCTTTGGTGTTGGAAGGGGAACTTCCGGTTTGCTCTCGAGCCCTTTAATTGGAATATTGCCTCTTCTCGATTTGATTCCATAAAGTGTGTTCTCCTCTCCACTGAGGACGAATGTTAGGGACCATTCTGAGTCGCCTTAAGGGAGTCAAGTACCCTTTTGCCTTTCAAGCGGAAATGTGGGATTTCACTTGAGATTCTGCACAGCAAAATTTCCTCATCTCACATTGTGGGGAAAATTTTGTTGTGTTTCTTAAGTTGCGATGGGGACCTCAGAAACTTACTCGAGTTACTTCAGGGAATCAGGTCCCATTTGTGCTGGAAGGGGAACTTCCGGAATACTCTTGAGCCCTTTAATGGCAATAGGGCCTCTTCTGTAGTTGAGTCCACAAAGTGTGTTATCTTCTCCAATGGAGACGGATATTATTGAACTTTCTGAGTGGCATAAAGGGTGTCAAATATCTTTTTGCCTTTCAAGCGGGAATGTGGGATTTCTCTTGAGATTCTGCAACGCAAAATAACCTCATCTTGCATTGAGGGGATAATTCTGTGGTGTTTCTCGAATTGCGGCGGGAAACTGGGGGTACTTCTCGAGTTGCAGCGGGGACCTCAGGAACTCGCTCGGGTTGCTTCAGGGAAGTCAAGTCCCCTTTTGTGTTGGAAGGGGAACTGCCGGAATACTCTCGAGCCATTAAAAGGTAATATTGCCTCTTCTCCATTTGAGTCCATAAAATATGTTCTCCTCTCCACTGAGGATGGATGTTAGGGAATATTCTTAATCGAATAAATGGAGTCAAGTACCCTTTTGCCTTTCAAGCGGGAATGTGGGATTTCTCTTGAGATTCTGCAGCGCAAAATTTCCTCATGTCGCATTGAGGGGATAATTTTGTGGTGTTTCTCGAATTGAGGCGGGAAGATGGGGGTACTTCTGGAGTTGTGACGGGGACCTCAGGAACTCACTCCAGTTACTTCAGGGAAGTCAGGTACCCTTTTGTTCTTGAAGGGGAACTTCTGAATTACTCTGGAGCCCTTTAAATGGAATAGGGCCTCTTCGCGAATTGAGTCCATAAAGTGTCTTCTCCTCCCCAATGGAGAAGGATGTTAGGGAATTTTCTGAGTGACATAAAGGGAGTCAAGTATGCTTTTGCCTTTCAATTGGGAATATGGGATTTCTCTTCAGATTCTGCAGCGCAAAGTTTCCTCATCTCGCATTGAGGGGATAATTTTCTGGTGTTTCTCGAGTTGTGGCGGGAAGCTCGGGGTACTTATCGAGTTGCGACGGGGACCTCAGGAACTCGCTCGGGTTCCTTCAGAGAAGTCAGGTCCCCTTTTTTGTTGGAAGGTGAACTTCCGATTTACTCTCGAGCCGTTAAATGGGAATAGGGCCTCATCTCGATTTGAGTCTGATAAGTGTGTTCTCCTCTCCAATGGGGAAGGATGTGTGAGGGAACTTTCTGATTGGCCTAAAGGGTGTCAAGTACCTTTTGCCTTTCAAGAGTGAATGTGGCATATCTCTTGAGACTCTATAGCGCAAAATTTCCTCATCTCTCATTGAGGGGATTATTTTGTGGTGTTTCTCGAGTTACAGCGGGAAGTTGGGGGTAATACTTGAGTTGCGACGGGGACCTTAGGAACTCGCTCGGCTTGCTTCAGGGAAGTCAGGTCTCCTTTGTATTGGAAGGGAAATTCCGGTTTACTCTGGAGCCGTTAAATGGGAATAGGGGCTCATCTCGAATTGAGTCCATAAAGTGTGTTCTCCTATCCAATGTTGACGGATGTTAGGGAACTTTCTGAGTGGCATATAGTGTGTCAAGTATGCTTTTGCCTTTCAATCGGGAATGTGGGACTTCTCTTGACATTCTGCAGCGCAAAACTTCCTCATCTCGCATTGAGGGTTAATTTTGTGGTGCTTCTCGTGTTGTGGCAGGAAGCAGGGAGTACTTCTCTAGTTGCGGCGGGGACCTCAGAAACTCGCTCGGGTTGCTTCAGGGAAGTCAATCCCCTTTTGTGTTGGAAGGAGAACTTCCGGATTACACTGGAGCCCTTAAAATGGAATAGGGCCTCTTCTCCAGTTGAGTCCATAAAGTGAGTTCTCCTCTCCAATAGGAATGGATGTTAGGGAAGTTTCAGAGGGGCATAAAGTGTGTCAAGTTCCCTTTTGCCTTTCAAAGGGGAATGTGGGATTTCTCCTGAGATTCTGCAGCGCAAAATTTCCTCATCTCCCATTGAGGGGATAATTTTTTGGTGTTTCTCGAATTGCGGCGGGAAGCTGGGGTTACTTTTGGAGTTGCGACGGGGACCTCAGGATCTCACTCGTGTTACTTCAGGGAAGCCAGGTCCCCTTTTGTTTTGTAAGGGGAACTTCCGGATTACTCTGGAGCCGTTAAATAGGTATATTGCCTCTACTCGACTTGAGTCCATAAAGTGTGTATGCCTCTCCAATGGGGACGGATGTTAGGGAACTTTCTGAGTGGCATAAAGTGTGTCAAGTTCCCTTTTACTTTCAAGCGGGAATGTAGGATTTCTCTTGAGATTCTGCAGCGCAAAATTACCTCATCTCGCACTGAGGGGATAATATTGTGTCGTTTCTTGAGTTGGGGCAGGAAGGAGGGGGTACTTCTGGAGTTGAGACGGGACCCTCAGGAACTGGCTCAGATTGCTTCTGGGAAGTCAAGTCGTTTTCTGTGTTGGAAGGGGTACTTCTGGATTACTCTCGAGCCTTTAAATGGGAATATTGCCTCTTTTCGATTTGAGTCAATGAAGTGTCTTTTCCTCTCCACTGAGGACGGATGTTAGGGAACATTCTGAGTCACCTAAAGGGAGTCAAGTACCCTTTTGCCTTTCAAGCGGGAATGTGGGATTTCTCTTGAGATTCTGCAGCGCAAAATTTCCTCATCTCACATTGAGGGGATAATTTTGTGGTGTTTATCGAGTTGTGGCGGGAAGCTCGGGGTACTTATCGAGTTGCGACCGGGACCTCAGGAACTCGCTCGGGTTTCATCAGGGAAGTCAGGTCCCCTTTTGTGTTGGAAGGTGAACTGCCGATTTACTCTCGAGCTGTTAAATGGGAATAGGGCCTCATCTCGAATTGAGTCTAATAAGTGTGTTCTCCTCTCCAATGGGGAATGATGTGTGAGAGAACTTTCTGAGTGGCATAAACAGTGTCAAGTACCCTTTTGCTTTTCAAGAGTGAAAGTGGTAATCTCTTGAGATTCTGTAGCGCAAAATTTCCTCATCTCGCATTGAGGGGATATTTTGTGGTGTTTCTCGAGTTACAGCGGGAAGCTGGGGGTACTATTCGAGTTGCGACGGGGACCTTAGGAACTCGCTCGGCTTGCTTCAGGGAAGTCAGGTCCCCTTGTGTATTGGAAGGGAAATTCCGGTTTACTCTGGAGCTGTTAAATGGGAATAGGGGCTCATCTCGAATTGAGTCCATAAAGTGTGTTGTCTTCTCCAATTGGAATGATGTTAGTGACACTTCTCAGTCGCATAAAGGGTGTCAAGTACCCCTTTGCCTTTCAAGAGGGAATGTGGTATTTCTCTTGAGATTCTGCAGCGCAAAATTTCCTGATCTCGCATTGAGGGGATAATTTTGTGCTCTTTCTCGAGTTGCAGCGGGAAGCTGGGGGTGCTTCTCGAGTTGCGACGGGGACCTCGGGAACTCGTTCATGTATTCCCTGGGAAGTCAGGTCTCGTTTCGTTTTGGTAGGGGCACACCGGGATTACTCTCGATACGTGGAATGGGAATAGGGTATCATCTAAAGTTGAGTCCATAAATTGTGTTCTCCTCTCAAGTGGGGAGAGTTATGTCAGGGAATGTCTTGAATCGCATAAAGAGTGTTAAATACCCGTCCGAGTTTCAAGGGTGAATGTGGGATTTCTCTTGAGCCTCGGCAGGGGAAATTTTCCTCATCTCACCTTGAGTGCACAATTTTCTGGTTTTTCTAGAGTTGCGGCGGGAAGCTTGGGGTCCTTCTCGAGTTGCGACAGGGATCTCGGGAATTCACTGATGTAGTCCCTGGGAAGTCAGGTCTCCTTTCGTTTTGGTAGGGGAACATTGGGATTACTCTCGAGGCGTGGATGGGAATAGGGCTTCATCTTGAGTTCATAAATTGTGTTCTCCTCTCTAGTGTTCAGAGCTATCTCAGGGAATGTTTTGAGTCACATAAAGGGTGTGAGGTACACGTTCGAGTTTCAAGCGGGAATGTGGAATTTCTCTTGAAACTCTCAGGGGATATTTTCCTCATCTCACCTTGAGTGCAGAATCTTGTGGTTTTCCTCGAGTTGCGGCAGGAAGCTTGGGTTCCTTCTTGAGATTCGACAGGGACGTCAGGAACTCCCACTTGTAGTCCCAGGGATATCAGGTCTCCTTTCAATTTGGTCGGGCAACATCAGGATTAGTCTCGAGGCGAAGAGTGGGAATAGGGCATCATCTAAAGTTGAGTCCATAAATTGTGTTCTCCTCTCAAGTGTGGACAGCTATATCAGGGAATGTCTTGAGTTGCATAAAGGATGTCGATTACCCGTTCGCGTTTCAAGCGGGAATGTGGGATTTCTCTTGAGACTCTGCAGGGGAAATTTTCCTCATCTCACCTTGAGTGCAGAATCTTGTGGTATTTGTCGAGTTGCAGCGGGAAGCTTGGGGTCCTTCTCGAGTTGCGATAGGGACTTCAGGAACTCGTTCATGTAGTGCCTGGGAATTAAGGTCTCCTTTCCTTTTGGCAGAAAACATCGGGATTACTCTCAAGGTGTGGAATGGGAATAGGGTCTCATCTAAATTTGACTCAATTAATTGTGTTCTCCTCTCAAGAGGGGACAGCTACGTTAGGGAATGTCCTGTGTCGCTTAAAGGGTGTCAAGTACCCGTTCGCCTATCAAGCGGGAATGTGAGATTTCTCTTTGGACTCTACAGGGCTAAGTTCCCTCATCTCACCTTGAGTGAAGAATCTTGTGGTTTTTCTCGTGTTGCGGCGGGAAGCTTGGGGTCCTTCTCGAGTTGCGACAGGTACCTCAGGAACTCGCTCGTGTAGTCCCTGGGAAGTCAGATCTCCTGTCGTTTTGGTAGGGGAACATAGGGAATACTCTTGAAGCGTGGAATGGGAATAGGGAGTCATCTATAGTTTAGTCCAGAAATTGTGTTCTCCTCCAAATGGGGACAGCTATGGCAGGTTGTATCTTGAGTAGCATGAAGGGTCTCAAGTACCTGTTTACGTTTCATGGGGGAATGTGGGGTTTCTCTTGAGACTCTGCAGGGGAAATTTTCCTCATTTCACCTGGAGTGCAGAATCTTCTGGTTTTTCTCGAGTTGCAGCGGGAAGATTGGGGTCATTCTCGAGTTGCGACAGGGATGTCAGGACCTCTCTCTTGTAATCCCTGGGAAGTCAGGTCTCCTTTCATTTTGGTAGGTGAACATCGGGATTACTCTCGAGGTGTGGAATGGGAATAGGGCCTCATCGAATGTTGAGTCCATAAAGTATGTTCTCCTCTCAAGTGGGGACAGCTATGACAGGGAATGTCTGGAATCGCATCAAGGGTGTGAAGGTCGCGTTCGGGTTTCAAGTGGGAATGTGGGGTTTCTCTTGAGACTCTGCAGGGGATATATTCATCATCCCACCTTGGGTGCAGAATCTTGTGATTTTTCTCGAGTTGCTGTGAGAAGATTGGGGTCCTTCTTGAGTTGCGACAGGGAACTTAGTAACTCGCTCTTGTAGTCCCTGGGAAGTCAGGTTTCCTTTCATTTTGATAGGGGAACATCGCGATTACTCTCGACGTGTGGAATCGGAATAGGGCCTCATCTAAAGTTGAGTCCATAAATTGTGTTCTCCTCTCAAGTGGGGACAGCTATGTCACGGAAAGTCTTGAGTCGCTTAAAGGTGTCATATACCCGTTCGAGTTTCAAGGAGAAATGTGGGATTTCTCTTGATACTCTGTAGGGGAAATTTTCCTCACCTCCCCTTGAGTGCACAAACTTGTGGTTTTTAACGAGTTGCGGCGGGAAGCTTGGGGTCCTTCTCGAGTTGCGACAGGGACCTCAGGAAATCGCTCCTGTGTTCCCTGGGTAGTCAGGTCTCCTTTCGTTTTGGTAGGGGAACAAGGGGATTACTCTCGAGACGTCGAATGGGAATAGGGACTCATGGAAATTTGAGTCCATAAATTGTGATCTCCTCTCAAATGGGGAAAGCTATGTCAGGGATTGTCTTGGGTCGTATAAATACTGTGAAGTACTCGTTCGAGTTTCAATTGAGAATGTAGGTTTTCTCTTGCGAATCTGCATGGCAAATTTTCCTCATCTCACCCTGAGTGCAGAATTTAGTGGTTTTTCTCGAGTTGCAGCGGGAAGCATGGGGTCCTTCTTGAGTTGGGACAGGGACCTCAGGAAATCGCTCCTATATTCCCTGGGTAGTCAGGTCTCCTTTCGTTTTGGTATGGGAACATCAGGATTTTTCTCGAGGCATGGAATGGGAATAGGGCCTCATCTAAAGTTTTGTCCATAAATTGTGTTCTCCTCTGAAGTCGGCACAGCTATGTCAAGGAATGTCTTGAGTCGTATAAAGGGTGTGAATTACCCGTTCGAATTTCAAGAGGGAATGTGGGGTTTCCCTTGAGACTCTGCAGGGGAAGTTTTCCTCATCTCACCTTGAGTGGAGAATCTTGTGTTTTTTCTCGGGTTGCAGCAGAAATTTGGGGTCCTTCTCGAGTTGCAACAGGGACCTCATGAACTCACTCGTGTAGGCCCTGGGAAGTCAGGTCTCCTTTCGTTTTGGTAGGGGAACATCGGAATTACTCTCTAGGCGTGGAATATGAATAGGGCCTCATCTAAAGTTGAGTCCATAAATTGTGTTCTCCCCTCAAGTGGGGACAGCTATGTCAGGGAATTTCTTGAATTGCATCAAGAGTGTGAAGTTCGCGTTTGGGTTTCAAGCGGGAATTTGGGATTTCTCTTGAGACTCTGCAGGGGAAATATTCGTCATCTCACCTTGAGTGCAGAATCTTGTGGTTTTTCACGAGTTTTGGCGGTAAGCTTGGGGTCCTTCTCTAGTTGGAACAGGGTCCTCAGGAACTCGCTCGTGTAGTCCCTGGTAAGTCAGGTCTCCTTTCATTTTGGTAATGGAACATCGGAATTACTCTCGAGTTGTGGAATGAGAACAGGGCTTCATCTTAAGTTGAGTCCATAAAGTATTTTCTCCTCTCAAGTGGGGAGAGCTATGTCAGGGAATGTCTTGAGTCTCATAAAGGGTGTGAAGTATGTGTTTGAGTTTAAAGCGGAAATGTGGGATTTCTCTTGAGACTGTGAAGCGGAAATTTTCCTCATCTCACCTTGAGTGACGAAACTTGTGGTTTTTGTCGAGTTGCGGCGGGAAGCTTGGGGTCTTTCTCGAGTTGCGACAGGACCTCAGGAACTCGCTCGTGTAGTTCCTTGGAAGTCAGGTCACCTTTCGTTTTGGTAGGGGAACATCGGGTTTACTCTCGAGGCGTGGAATGGGAATAGGGAATCATCTAAAGTTAAGTCCATAAAGTGTGTTCTCCTCTCAAGTTGGGACAGCTATGTCAGGGAATGTCTTGAGTCGCATAAAGGGTATCAATTATCCGTTCGAGTTTTAAGCTGGAATGTGGGTTTTCTCTTGAGACTATGCAGGTGAAATTTTCCTCATCTCATCTTGAGTGCAGAATCTTGTGGTTTTCCTTGAGTTGAGGCAGGAAGCTTGGGGTCCTTCTCAAGTTGCTGCAGAGACCTCAGGAACTCGCTCAAGTAGTTCCTGGGAAGTCAGGTCTCCTTTCGTTTTGGTAGGGGAACATCGGGATTACTCTCGAGGTGTGGAATGGGAATAGGTCCTCATCTAAAGTTGAGTCCATAAATTGTGTTCTCCTCTCAATTGGGGAGTGCTATGTCAGTGAAAGTCTTGAGTCGCATAAAGGGTGTGATGTACCCGTTCAAGTTTCAAGCGGGAATGTGTGATTTCTCTTGAGACCCTGCAGGGGAAATATTCGTCCTCTCACCTTGAGTGCAGAATCTTGTGATTTTTCTCGAGTTGCGGCGGGAAGCATGGGGTCCTTCCCGAGTTGCGTCAGGGACCTCAGTAAATCACTCCTGTATTTCCTGGGTAGTCAGGTCTCCTTTCGATTTGGTATGGGAACATCAGGATTATTCTTGAGGAGTGGAATGGGAATAGGCCTCATCTAAATTTAAGTCCATAAATTGTGTTCTCCACTGAAGTGGGGACAGGTATGTCAGGGAATGTCTTGAGTTGCATAAAGGCTGTCAAGTACGCTTTCGAGTTTCAAGCGTGAATGTGGGAATTCTCTTGAGTCTCTGCAGGGGAAATTTTCCTCATCTCACATTGAGTGCAGAATCTTGTGGTTTTAAACGAGTTGTGGCGGTAAGCTTGGGGTCCTTCTCGAGTTGCCATAGAGTCCTTTGGAACTCGCTCGTGTAGTCCCTGGTAAGTCAGGTCTCCTTTCGTTTTGTTAGAGGAACATCGGGATTACTCTTGATGCATGGAATGGGAATAGGGTTTCATCTTAAGTTGAGTCCATAAAGTGTTTTCTCCTCTCCAGTGGGGAGAGCTATGTCAGGGAATGTCTTGAGTCGCATAAAGGGTGTTCAGTACGCATTCGAGTTTCATGCGTCAATTTGGGACTTCTCTTGAGACTCTGCAGGGGAAATATTCGTCATCACACCTTGAGTACAGTATCTTGTGGTTTTTCTCGAGTTGCGGCGGGAAGCTTGGGGTCCTTCTCGAGTTGGACAGGTACATCAGAAATTCGCTCGTGTAGTCCTTGGTAAGTCAGTATTACTTTCGTTTTGTTAGGGGAGCAGCGGGAGTTCCCTTGAGGCATGGAATGGGAATAGGCCCTCATCTAACGTTGAGTCCATAAATTGTGTTCTCCTCTCAAGTGGGGAGAGCTATGTCAGGGAAAGTCTTGAGTCGCATAAAGGGGTTCAGTACACGTTCTAGTTTCAAGCATTAATGTGGGATTTCTCTTGAGACTCTGTGGGAAAAATATTCGTCATCCCACCTTGAGTGCAGAATCTTGTGGTTTTTCTCGAATTGCGGTGGGAAGCTTGGGTCCTTCTCGAATTGCGACAGGGACCTCTGGAACTCGCTCGGGTAGTTCCTGGGAAGTCAAGTTTCCTTTCGTATTGGTAGGGGTCACCGGGATTACTCTCGAGCCGTGGAATGGGAATAGGGCCTCATCTAAAGTTGAGTCCATAAATTGTGTTCTCCTCTCAAGTGGGGAGAGCTGTGTCAAGGAATGTCTTGAGTCGCCTAAAAGGTGTGAAATTCCCGTTTGAGTTTCAAGCGGAAATGTGGGATTTCTCTTGAGACTCTGCAGTGGAAAATTCCTCATCTCCCATTGATGGGATAATTTTGTCGTGTTTCTCGATTTCTGGCGGGAAGCTTGGGGTTCTTCTCACTTTGCGACTGGGATCTCAGGAACTCGCTCGTGTTGCCCCAGGGAAGTCAGGTCTCCTATCTTGTTGGAAGGGGAACTTCGGGATTACTCTCGAGCCATTAAATGGGAATAGGGCCTCATTTCGAGGTGAGTCCCTAAATTTTGTGCTCCTCTCCAGTGTGGACGGCTATGTTAGGGAACTTTTTGAGTCACATAAATGGTGTCATGTACCCGTTCAAGTTTCAAGTGGTAATGTGGGATTTCTCTTGAGATTCCGCAGAAGAAATGTTCCTCATCTCGTATTGATGGGGGAACATTTTCATTTTTCTCTAGTTGCAGCAGAATGTTAGGGGATCCCCTCGAGTTGCGACGGGGACCTCAGGAACTCGCTCGTGTTGCCCCAGGTAAGTCAGGTCTCCTGTCATGTTGGAAGGGGAACCTCGGGATTCCTCTCGAGGCGCAGCAGGGGAATAGGGCCGCATCTAGTGTTGAGTCGGTCAACTGTGTGTTTCTTGTTTGTGACGACAGAGATCTCGGGGTTGGTCTCAAAATTCACCTGGGATGTCAGGCCTCATCTCATGTTAAGATATCGAACTGCGCTTTCTTCTCGAGTAGTAAAACGGGTGTTAGGTCACATTAGATTTGAATTTTTACCTGGAGATTTTATCGTGTATGCTCTATGAGTCAGGTGTCCACTCATCCTGTGAATTGATACTCGAGGATACCTTTGAATCTGTGCAGTAGAATCAAACACTATCTCGAGTGGGTGTGACATACATAAATTTTCCATTTCTGTTTTGAAAACCTGGGGATCCTCCTGAGTTTCAACGTGGTACACGCCTCCTCGTACTCTGTGACTGGAACATCTGAATTCCATTCCAGAGAAAGCAGAGGAATCGACTCTCATCTGAAAATGAGGACTGAAAAACAGGACAAGTTGTCAGTGTGGCAGGTAACTCGGTGTTCCTCTCGATTGGGCTGTGCACGTCGGTTTAATTTTTGAGTCGCATAAAGGATTTTAAGTAGTAACCTGTCGAGTTTCAAGCGGGAATGTGGAATTTCTCTTGCGAATCTGTAACGGAAATGTTCTTCATCTCGCCTTGAGGGCAGAATCTTGTGGTTTTTCTTGAGTTGCCGCGGGAAGCTTGGGTTCCAACTCGCGTTTGGCCGTGGACGTCTGGAACTCACTCCTGTTGCTTCAGGGATGAGAGGTCTCCTTTGTGTTGGAAGGGGAACTTCAGGATTACTCTGGGGCCCTTAAATGGGAATAGGACCTCATCTCGAGTTGAATCCATAAACTGTGTGCTCCTCTCCAGTGGGGACATCTATGTTAGGGAACTTTTTGAGTTGCATAAAGGGTGTCAAGTACCCGTTCGAGTTTCAAGCGGGAATGTGTAATTTCTCTTCAGATTCTGCAGCAGAAATGTTCCTCATCTCCAATTGATGGGGTATTTCTCGCTTTCCTCGAGTGGCGGCAGAAAGCTTGGGGTTCCTCTCGAGTTGCGACGGGGACCTTAGTAACTCGCTCGCGTTGTCCCAGGGAAGTTAGCTGTCCTTTACTGTTGGAAGGGGAACCTCAGGATTCCTCACGAGGCGCCGGAGAGGAATAGGGCAGCATATAGTGTTGTGTATGTAAATTGTGTGCTCCACTTCAATGTGGACAGCTATGTCGGGGAGGTTTCTGGGTCTCATAAAGTGTGTCTAGTACCCGTTCGAGTTTCAAGCGGATTGTGGGATTTCTCTTGAGACTCTGCAGCAGAAAAGATCTTCATCTCGCATTGAGGGGAAATTTTGTGGTGTTTCTCGATTTGTGGCGGGTTCTTCTCGAGTTGCGACCTCAGGAACTCACTCGTGTTCCCCCACAGAAGTCAGGTCTCCTATCCTGTCGGAAAGGGAACCCCGGGATTCCTCTCGAGGCGCAGCAGAGGAATAGGGCCTCATCTAGCTTTAGGTCGGACAACTGTGTGTTCCTTGACGGAGGTGACAGGGATCTCGCGGTTGCTTTCAAAATTCACCTGGGGAGTCAGGCCTCGTCTTTTGTTCAGACATGTGACTGCGCTTTTTCTCGAGTTGTAAAATGGGTGTTAGGCCACGTTAGAGTTGAATGTGTACCTGGAAATTGTATGCTCAGCGTGTCAGGTCTCCATTCGTCTTGTGAGTTGATAATCGAGGACACATGTGAATCTGTTCAGGAGAATCAGACAATATCTCGAGTGGCTGGTGACATCCGTACCTTTTCCATTTGTGTTTTGAAAACCTGGGGATCCTCCCGAGTTTCAGCGTGGTACACGCTTCCTCGTACTTTGTGACTGGATCGTCCGGATTCCATTCCACAGAAAGCAGAGGAATCGACTCTCATCTGGAAAAGAGGACTGGAAAACGGGGCAATTTGTCAGTGTGGCAGGAAACTCGGGGTTCCTCTAAATTGGTACTGTGTTTATCAGTTTAATTTTTGAGTCGCATAAAGGATATTAAGTAACCTGTTGAGATTCAAGAGTTAATGTGGAATTTCACTTGCAAATCTCAAAGGAAATGTCCTCATCTCTCCTTGAGGGCAGAATGCTGTGGTTTTTCTTGAGATGCGGCGAGAAGCTTGGGCTCCCTCTCGAGTCGAGCCGGGGACGTCAGGAACTCGCTCGTGTTGCTTCAGGGAAGTCAGGTCCCCTTTGTGTTGGAAGGGGAACTTCTGGATTACTCTCTCGAGTCATTAAATGGGAATAGGACCTCATCTCGAGTTAAATCCATAAATTGTGTGCTCCTCTCCAGTGGGGACGGCTATGTTAGTGAACTTTTAGAGGCGAATAAAGGGTGTCAAGTACCTGTTCGAGTTTCAAGAGGGAATGTGGGATTTCTCTTGAGATTCTGCAGCATTATTGTTCCTCATCTCTCATTGATGGGGGAATGTTGTCATTTTTCTCGAATTGTGGCAGAAAGCTTGGGGTTCCTCTCGAGTTGCGTCGGGGATCTCAGGAACTCGTTTGCATTGTGCCAGGGAAGTTAGGTCTCCTTTCGTATTGGAAGGGAAACATCGGGATTCTTATCGAATCACGTTGGAGGAATAGGGCCACATCTAGTGTTGTGTACATAAATTGTGTTCTCCTCTTCAATGTGGAAGG
The DNA here is from genome assembly GCF_049115385.1 of Moschus berezovskii. NCBI lineage: Eukaryota > Metazoa > Chordata > Mammalia > Artiodactyla > Moschidae > Moschus > Moschus berezovskii. Next base: position 6,376,640 of record NC_142479.1, on the reverse strand, counting down.
CTATGTTGGGGAAGTTTATGGGTCGCATAATGGGTGTCAAGTACCCGTTCGAGTTTCAAATGGGAATGTGGGATTTCTCTTGAGACTCTGTAGCGGAAATATTCCTCATCTCGCATTGAGGGGACAATTTTGTGGTGTTTCTCGAGTTGCGGCGGGAATCTTGGGGTTCTTCTCGAGTTGCGACGGGGACCTCAGGAACTCGCTCGTGTTGCAATAGGGAAATCAGGTCCCCTATCGTGTTGGAAGGGGAACCTCGGGATTCCTCTATAAGGAGCAGCAGAGGAATAGGGCCACATCTACTGTTGAGTAGGTCAACGGTTTGTTATTCTCCAGTTGCGACAGGGATCTTGCTGTTGTTGCGGGTGAAATGACACAAAGACAAGACACACAAAAGACAGACAAAGACACAACTCCGGCTGGAGGAAAAATTCTGCTCAAGCCCCCTTGCGGTTTATTTTTATACCCCGGTAGCTGGACACATACCAAAATCTAAGCAATGCATTTTTCTACCAAATAAGGACAAAAAGCCAAGCACATTTCAAGGACGTGAGGAAGAAAGGGAGGAAGTGACAACATTATGTTTATTACGAAGCCTGCCGAGAACTCCAGCCTCTTCCTTATTTTTAAGGAGCTCATGTTCCCTCGTATGCAAGTGGACCATTAACCTTGGATATTGTGTGCAGGCTTCCTGGCAGATCATCCTGTTTCAAGCATGCTCTGCCCAAGCAGAGAGTCTTGTTTGCAGACTTCCTTAACCATTCTTTCTCGTGGTCACTGTCGGGCTCCTACATTTCCCACTTCTTTCTGAGAGGCAGTAGCAAGCTGTAAGGTGGCAATAATGCATTGTCTGTCCTTTTTTAGTTGTTGCCTTCTCCACCAGCACCGGAAGACTAGAATAATAACACAGCATAATAGTATTATGAGCAAAATATTTCCAAAGTAGTTCCAATTAGAGTAGATACATGCCCAAAAAGATTCAAATTTTTCATCCCTTCCTGCAAATCCTTTAACAGATTGGACCCAGTAATATCAGGTAGCGTTTTGCTAAATGTATACAAAATTTGTTGCTCTAATTCCATAATTTCCCTGGTTAGGTTTTGATGCCCTGTTAAAGACCGTTTCACCTTTTCCCAACCCTCACTCATGTTGAAAGGCACAGGTGTTATACATAATTGAGAGGAGTTCCCATCACATTTCAACACACTTCTTGAGGATAAGACAGTTAATTGATCCCCAAGCCAAGAAACAGTATGTTGAAGATTGTGCACATAATTTGCAAGTTGGGTATCCAAATCTCGTTTTTGTTGCCATAATAAATGAGAGTCTTTATGCCATTCCCGCACAAAGTCTGCTTTTTGGATTCCTTGATGCAAAGCAAGTCCTGCCATGGCAGCGGTTGTAGTAACTGAAGCCACTGCAAGAACTGAAGCTATGATTACTCCAAGCATGCATCGGGATCAATGAAGCAAAGTCTGTACAGCAGTCGCCAAATGAGATAGAGCAAAAGAGTCTGACCAAGGTCTTGTCAAACTTATAGGTAGCCATACTTCGGTTTGAGTTTTAACAACCACCATAGAAAACTTAGAATTGCGATTTTGTATGTCAAAATTTTCCCACCATGATTGATTTACACATTGTGTTAAATTACAATGATTACACGATATAGATCCCTCAGTTGCATTTCAAGTCCAGTTCCCATACAACAATGCAAAGGTGTATTTTAAACAAGCCGTAGCAGAATAAGATTTATTAATATGCAAGTTAACATGTAAGGGACCTGAACTGTCACTTGTATCCAAAGTATAGTTTTCCGACCATATAGTGAGATTCCCGGAAACTGCCCACAATTTCCAAATATTCCCTTGGAAGTGGGGATACCCTAACAATTGCAACTGAGGGGGAATGAGTGCAAACTGCTGCTATTTTACGGTTTCATTACCGTTACCCATTAAAGTACCAATAATTCGATGCCATTTGAGAGTTTTGTTAGACCATTTTTCAAAAATTTGGCTATGATCAGGGCTCTTATCTACAATAACAAATCCAGAATATTTCATGACTTTGAAACGCCAATGACCTTGGCACCTTTCCCATTCCAAAGATTCTAGAGAAGAAAAAAAAATTTAGAAGGGCATAATGGTATAAAGGTATCAGAACGATGACTCATTGGTGTCTTAGAGGTTTTGAATCCCCTGGTGGAAACAAGCACAGTAAAGACAGCAGGATAATAGTTATCATATTATACCCCCCAGGTATTATAAGAGTGATGATTGTGCTTTTTTATAGAAAGGCAAAAGGGTTGTCCTCTAATGCACAATGGGAGGCCCTCCACTGCAACAGTAACATTATTTATGTTATATTGATTATTATGGTGATACAAATGCTCAATTTCTCCACACGCGGGTGGTGGAAAGAATGCAGTTTCATTGGTGCATACCTATACTTCAGGTTCACCCCAAGAGACAGCTCTCACAAGAGGAGAATTAGGAACATAAGCCCAATAAGTATATTCTATCGCTTGCGCATACATTACCTGACAGGTAACCACAGCCATCATAGCCAACAGCCAATTAGTAGGATTGAGAGGTTGACCAGCATTAACGAGGGTTTTTTCAGCCTCCTGTGTAAGCTTCTTCAGTTGCCCCCATGTTGGAAGGGACGCAGATAGGGTAGGGAAAGTAAAGCTCCGCTGTGCAGAAAGCTCTTCAAATTTTCGCACAAATTGGTCATCCATGATGAATCTTGATCAACCGAGTTGGTGTCCAAAACCTAAAATTATCAACAGATGTGAAAGCATAGCCTCGTCCTAAATATATCAGTGATGCTGAACCCAACCTTTTTATCTTTATACCAAAGGAGTGTATTCAAGATCTTCTTATCCTCATCTTTTCTTCGAAAATGCAGTTCTGCTGCTGATAGAATTTCTTTGCGTCAAATATTCAAAAAATTTAAAGTAAGTAAGGTTTTATTCAAGATATCTTTTGGTTTCATAAATCTCTCCTGTTCCCCTTTTTTTATTTTTTCAATATATTTACGTAAAGTACGATTAGCTCTTTCAATGGTAGCTTGTCCTTGACTATTATAAGGGATGGCAAAAGTATGAGTTATATGATATTGGGATAAAAAGTGAGCTAATTTAGCCAATTGGTAAGCAGGTGCATTATCAGTTTTTAATTCAATTGGTATTCCCATAATTGCAAAACAAGATAATAAATGACTAATAGCAGCGTCATCTTTTTCAGAATGTAATGCAGTAGCCCATTGGAAATGTATGCATGTATCTATAGTATGATGGACACATTTTTGTTGCCCAAAACATGAAATAAAAATAAGATCCATTTGCCATATCTGATTTGCTTGTAGTCTTCTTATGTTGACACCTGGTTGGGTAAATGGTAAAGTAAAAGGCGCACATTTGGGACATGAGCGAACAATATTTTCAGCTTATTTTTGAGCAATATCATAAGATATTTTTAATCCTTTAGAGTTAGTGTGTGGCAGATGATGCTCTTGTTTTGCTACTTTTATATGATAAAGTAATGCATGAATTGCAGCATTTCCGAAGGACAAGGGTCCAGGAAGGGCGGAATGAGCATGGATATGAGTAAAGAAAATTGATTTTGAATGTTGTAGAAGCAATTGCTGCACCTGATAAAACAATTTATCAATATCTGTCTTAAGAGTTATAGGCAGGGAAACTTGAGGAAGTTGAAGACAAGAAAGAACAGCATATCGAGAATTTGAAACAATGTTAACAGGAAGTTGAGGAAAATCTTGCAAAACTAAATAAATAGCCCACAACTCAGCAGGCTGTACAGAGGAGAATGAATGGGGAAGAACTTTAGAACGTTCAAAAGTAAAATGTCCAGCGGTGTTTTTATTTGCATCAGTAAAAACAGTGGGTCTTTTAACTGGAACATCTGAAATCGGAGATTTCATGGCGTTGGCTCGAAGAAAATCAATCAATTTAGATGACGGATAATGATTCGAAAATGAACCAGGAAATGAAGCAAGGGAGATTTGCCAATTTTTATTAAATTGTAAACATAAAGATATCTGAGCATTTGTTAATTGAATGAAAATTTGGTGTTTTTTTTTTTTCTGATAATTGTAAAATACGATTGTGACCCTTTTGTATAAGAAAGGCTAACTTATCCATATATATATAGTTAATTTTTTAGAGAAACTATTAGGTAAAAAAACCATTTTATTAATCCTTTTCCTTGAGCAATTGCACCAGATGGAGAATGAGGGGTATGAAATATTATGAACGCAATAGGTTGAGACGCAGAAATATATGTTAAAAAACCATCATTTAATCTTTGTTCAACAAACTGAAGCTCTTGCAAAGCCAAGGGGGTTAAGATTCGGGGACTATCTAAAGCTGTGTCTCCTTTTAAAGTAGAAAATAAGTGTTGTAATTGATAAGTAGGAATCCCAAGTACCGAGTGAAGCCAATTAATATCTCCTCATAATTTCTGGAAGTCATTTAAAGTTTTTAAATTGTATCTTTTAATTTGCAAATTTTGAGGCCAAATTTGGTGTTGTTCTAATATGGTCCTTAAATAAGAAATGGGAAAATCCTTTTGAATTTTCTCTGGTGCTATCAGCAAGTTATATTATTTCAAAGCCTCCTGTACTTTTCAGAAGAATTTATCACGTTCAGCGATACCGGGAACTGCCAATAAGTGATCATCCATATGATGATAGAGAATATAATTAGGATATTCTTGACAGATAGATTGTAAGGAACGAGCTACAAACTCTTGATATAAGGTAGTACTATATATCGTTCCCTGTGGCAAGACTGTCCAATGGTAGTGCTTAACGGGCTGAGCATGATTAAGAACAGGAAACGTGAAAGCAAATTTATCTCTATCTTATAATTGTAAGGGAATAATAAAAGAAAAAAAAACAATCTTTAAGATCTAATACCATTAAAGACCAATTTTTTGGAAAAAGAGCAGGAGAAGGAAGGCCCAACTGTAAGGCTCCCATGGGTTCAATACATTTATTAACTTCTCTTTAATCAGTCAACATTTTCCATTTTTCAGATTTCTTTTATTATAACAAATACAGGAGAATTCCAAGGGGAAGTAGAAGGCTCTGTATGGCCAAGGTGAAGTTGTTTGTTATTAATTACTCTAAGGCCTCGAGCATCATTTTTGGTAATGGCCACTGCTCAACGCATTTAGGAGTATTAATTATCCATTTTAATGAGAGTGCTCGAGGAGTTTGAGCAGTGGCTATTAGTTTCCCGACAGAATGCTTACAGAGGCTCCCATGGGAGAGAGAATATCTCTTCCCCATATATTAATAGGTATACTAACAATATAAAAAGCGACAAAAACTGTTTTTCCATTATGGAACTGGCATTGTAAAGGACGAGTACTTTTTCAAACATCTGCAATGGAGCCTATCCCGGTCAACATTAGAGGACTCTTTTCTTTGTTCCAGTCTTGGGGCCGTTGTTGGGAGGATATGACTGAAACATCTGCCCCGGTGTCTATTAGCCCTTCAAAGTTCTTTCCTTGTATGGTCAAGGAAAGGACAGGACGAGAATCCTTGATGAGCATCTCCCAAAATATATGTTGCCCAGTACTTCTAAAACCTCCTGACCTTTCATAAGGAAGAGCAGAAAATGGTAGATAAGATAAAAGAAGTACTTGTGCTATACGTTCTCCAGCCAATAGTGAAATTGTAACAGAAGTAGAGACCAAAATTAAAATTTCTCCAACAAAATCTGAGTCTATTACTCAAGGAATTATGGTTAGGCCTCTTAGAGCGGCACTATTGCGGCCCAATATTAAGCCAAAAGTGCCTGTAGACAATGGGCCAAATACGTTTGTTCTTAATTTATAAATGCCACAGCCCGGAGACAAAAGAATATTTTCAGCGAGAGGCAAATCAGCAGCAGCTCTTCTTGAAGTTGCAGAGCGTAAATCTGACACCAATAGAGGTTTGGTTTTTCCTGTTGTAGTGGTCATCTCTAAGCGTTGTTGGGAAACAAAGGAGTTACTTGAGGAGCAGGAGGCATGGTTAATTGCATCCCTGTCATTGATCCTGGGACCCAGGGACTGAGGCAGGCTAAGTAGTTTCCGAATGTGGGTTACCAATAGGATTGCCATATTTATTAGTTTTAGAGAAGCATTCATTGGTCCAATGAAGCCCTTTACTACATTGGCGGCAAAGCCCATGGGGCTTATTTTGTTTTGTATATCCTTGTTTTGCCTTTATTTTTTTGCTATCCTTTTTCATATGTCCAGGTTTCCCACAATGGTAACAATTTTTGCCCTTAGAGGGCTTCATAGCTTGAGCCAAGGCAGTAGCAAAAACAGTAGCACTATGTTCAGTTCCTCCCACTCCCGAACAAGCTCTAATATATTTAGCTACAGAAGCCCCCTGTCCCCTTAAAGGACCTAAAACACGTTTACATTCCGGGTTTGCATTTTCGAAAGCAAGTGTTTGTAAAAGTATCTCTGAAGTTTCATCACGTCCAACAGCCCCTCAACAGTCACCCACAATCTAGCAAGAAAATCAGTATAAGGTTCATTGGGTCCTTGTAAAGTTTTTGTGAAAGAAGGCTGAGCTTGGCCAGTAGGTACAATATGGCGCCAAGCCCTAAGAAATACTTGACGCACCTGTTGTAAATCCTGGTCAGAATATTGAGCCTGATCTCTTAAGGCTCGAAATTGTCGTTCTCCCATCAATTTATCTTCTAAAGGACCAGGAGGGTTCTGTCCCTCATTAATTTTAGCCTGTGTTTGGGCTTTTTCTTCTCACCAACTCTTTAATTGCAACCACTGGGATCCTTTAAGCAGAGCCTGGGCTATGGACTCCAAATCGAAGGGAAGAATCAATTTTGCCTTCTCTACAGAATCTAACATAGCTAATACAAAAGGGGATTGGGGACCATATTGAGCAACAGCAGCTTTAAGATCCTTGAAAAATTTATATTTAAAAGGCGAATATTGAACATTAATCATATTGTTGGGAGCTGCTTGCCATTGAATTGGAAATAACTGTGGAGGATCTGTAAAACCACCAGAGGGCACAGGGATATCATCATCATAAAACGTGGACTCGGGAAATGAGAAAGAGGGCCCCTCTTGGCCTACATCTGGAGAACTATGCGATACCGGAAAAAGAGAAGCATCGGGAGGGGCTGTAGGAGTAGGAACTCTCTTTCTTCCTTCATTCTGTGTTTTCCACCACTGTTGAAAATTTCGGGTCACTTTATCAACATCGTCGTTCCCTTCGGACGATGAGGAGAAATCACTAGCACTATCAGATTTGGTGTCTGATTCCCCATCCCTGGAATGCAAAGCAGTGGCCACGGAAGCGTCATTTAAAGCAGCACCATTTGATTTTTTGTTTGTTTGTTTCTCAATAGGACTTCCTCATAAATTACCTCAGATTTTGTAGATTTAGTTTCACTATCGGTGGAAAACAATGCAAGTGCTTGAGTGATAGCACTACATAGAGTCCACAATTTCAAAAGAATTATGTTACCCTTCTGATGCTGTTGCCGTAATTCTTTCTTTATTAATTTCCATTCCTTTAAGTTTAATTGTACTTTAGGTTGGCACTTAAACTAATAACAATGCTGCTCCACAAGGGGAAATAACTCCGAAAAACGACGACTAGATGCCTTTACCCCAATGGAGTGGAGAAGTCCTTTGACTAGCTCCATGTATTGTGCGTTTGCTGATGGGGAATTCCCCACAATTTTCCCGAAAGTTCCCCTGCCTTCGACCTACAATTCCCGAGGGGTTACTCACCCTTTCGGTTTCACTTGGGCCCCACGTTGGGCGCCAGATGTTGTGGGCTAAATGACACAAAGACAAGACACACAAAAGACAGACAAAGATACAACTCCGGCCAGAGGTGAAATTCTGCGCAAGCCCCCTTGCAGTTTAATTTTATACCCCAGTAGCTGGGCACATACCAAAATCTAAGCAATGCATTCTTCTACCAAATAAGGACAAAAAACTAAGCACATTTCAAGGACAGGAGGAACAAAGGGACGAAGTGACCACATCATGTTTACTGCAAAGCCTGCCCAGAACTCCAGCCTCTTCCTTTTTTTTAAGGAGGGCATGTTCCCTCGTATGCGAGCGGAACATTAACCTTGGATATTGTGTGCAGGCTTCCTGGAAGAACATCCTGTTTGCAAGCATGCTCTGCCCAAGCAGAGAGTCTTGTTTGCAGGCACATCTCTGCTTCCTTAACCATTCTCTCTCGTGGTCACTGTCGGGCTCCTAAAGGCGGTTGCTCTCAAAATTTTCCGGGTGATTCATCCCTCGTCTCTTGTTCAGACATGGAACTGCGCTTTCTTCTCGAGTTGTAAAACGGGTGTTAGGCCCCATGAGAGTTGATATAGTAACTGAAGATTGTATCGAGTATGCTCAGGGAGTCAGGTCTCCACTCGTCTTCTGAGTTGATAGTCAAGGCTACATTTGAATCTGTGCAGTAGAATCAGACAGTATTTCCAGTAGGTGGTGACATCCGTACCTTTTCCATTTGTGTGTTGAAAACCTGGGGATCCTCCCGAGTTTCAAATTGGTACCCGCCTCCTCGTACTGTGCGACCAGAACATCCGGATTCCATTCCAGAGAAAGCAGAGGAATCGACTCTCTCATCTGGAAAAGAGGACTGGAAAACGGGGTAATTTGTCACTGTGGCAGGAAACTCGGTATTCCGCTGGATTGGGGCTGTGTATGTCGGTTTAATTTTTGAGTCGCATAAAGGATGTTCAGTAACCTGTCGAGTTTCAAGTGGGAATGTGGAATTTCTCTTGCGAAGCTGCAACGGAAATGTTCCTCATCTCGCCTTGAGGGCAGAATCTTGTGGTTTTTCTTGAGATGCGGCAGGAAGCTTGGGGTCCCTCTCGAGTTGGGCTGGGGACCTCAGGAACTGTCTTGTGTTTCTTCAGGGAAGTCTGGTCCCCTTTTGTGTTGGAAGGGGAACTTTGGGATTACTCTTGAGCCGTTAAATGGGCTTAAGGCCTCATCTTGAGTTGAGTCCGTAAATTGTGTGCTCCTCTCCAGTGGGGACGGCTATGTAAGGGAGATTTTTGAGTCGCATAAAGGGTGTCAAATACCTCTTCGAGTTTCAACTGGAAATGTGGGATTTCTCTTGAGATTCTGCAGCAGAAAATTTCCTCATCTCGCATAGATGGGGGAACTTTGTCGTTTTTCACGAGTTGAGGCGGAAAGCTTTGGGTTCCTCTTGAGTTGCTATGGGAACGTCAGGAACTCACTCGCGTTGTCCCAGGGAAGTTGGGTCTCTTTGCTGTTGGAAGGGGAACCTCAGGATTCATCTAGAGGCGCGAGAGAAGAATAGGCTCGTTATCTAGTGTTGTGTAGGAAAATTGTGTGCTCCACATCAATGTGGATGGCTATGTTGGGGGAATTTTTTGAGTCGCATAAAGGGTTTCAAGTACCCGTTCGAATTTCAAGCGGGAATGTGGGATTTCTCTTGAGATTCTGCAGCGGAAAATTTCTTCATCTCGCATTGAGGGCATAATTTTTTGGTGTTTCACGAGTGCGGCGGGAAGCATTGGGTTCTTCTCGAGTTGTGGCGGGGACCTCAGGAAATCCCTCGTGTTGCCCCAGGGAAGTCAGGTTTCCTATCGTGTTGGAAGGTGAACCTCCGGATTCCTCTCGAGGCACAGCAGAGGAATAGGGCGGCATTTAGTGTTGATTCGTTCAACTATGTGTTCTTTGCCAGTGGCAACAAGTATCTCGGGGTTGGTCTCAAAATACACCTGGGGAATCAGGCCTCGTCTGTTGTTCAGACATCGAACTGCACTTTCTTCTCGAGTTGTAAAATGGGTGTTAGGCCACATTAGAGTTGAATTTGTACCTGGAGATTGTATCGAGTATGCTCGGGGAGTCAGGTCTCCACTCGTCTTATGAGTTGATACTCGAGGATACATTTGAATCTATGCAGTAGAATCAGACAATATCTCAAGTGGGTTTTGACATCCGTACCTTTTCCATTTGTGTTTTGAAAACCTGGGGATCCTCCTGAGTTTCAAGGCGGTACCCACCTCCTCGTACAGTGCGACCTGAAGGTCCGGATTCCATTCCAGAGAAAGCAGAGGAATCTACTCTCATCTGGAAAAGATGACTGGAAAATGGGACAATTTGTCAATGTGGCACAAACTTAATGTTCCTCTCTACTGGGGCTGTGTATGTCGGTTTAATTTTTGAGTCGCATAAAGGATGTTCAGTAACCTGTCGAGTTTCAAGTGGGAATGTGGATTTCTCTGGTGAATCTGCTACGGAAATATTCCTCATCTTGCCTTGAGGGCAGAATCTTGGTTTTTCTCCAGTTGAGGCGGGAAGCTTGGGTTCCCTCTCGAGTTGCGCCGTGGACCTCAGGAACTCGCTCGTGTTGCTTCAGGGATGTCTTGTCCCCTTTTGGGTTGGAAGGGGAATTCCGGGGTTACTCTTGAGCCGTTAAATGGGAATAGGCCCTCATCTCGTGTTGAGTCCGTTAATTGTGTACTCCTCTCCAGTGGGGACGGCTATGTTAGGGAACTTTTTGAGTTCCATAAATTGTGTCAAGTACCCTTTCGAATTTCCAGTTGGAATTTGGGATTTCTCTTGATATTCTGCAGCAGAAAATTTCCTCATCTCACATTGATGGGGGAACACTGTCGTTTTTCTTGAGTTGCGGCGGAAAGCTAGGGGTTCCCTGCGAGTTGCGACGGGGAACTCAGGAACTCGTTCACGTTGTCCCAGGGAAGTTAGTGCTCATTTGCTGTTGGAAGGGGAACCTCAGTATTCCTCTCGAGGTGCGTGGGAGGAAAAGGGCCGCATCTAGTGTTGTGTACGTAAATTGTGTGCTCCGGTTCAATGTGGACGGCTATGTCCGGGAAGTTTTTGGGTCGCATAAAGGGTATCAACTACCCGTTCGAATTTCAAGCGGGAATGTGGGATTTCTCTTGAGACTCTGCAGTGGAAATATTCCTCATGTCTCCTTGAGGGCAGATTTTTATGGTTATTCTCTAGTTGTGGCAAGAAGCTTGGGCTCCCTCTCGATTTGCGACGGGGACCTCTGGAACTCGATGGTGTTGCTTCAGGGAAGTCAGGTCTCCTTTCGTGTTGAAGGGGAACCTCGGGATTCCCCACGAGGTGCGGCAGAGAAATAGGGCCGCCTCTAGCGTTGTGTACCTAAACTGTGTGCTCCTCTTCAGTGGGGACAACTCTGTCGGGGAAGTTTTGATTCGCATAAAGGGTGTCAAGTACTTGTTTGAATTTCAAGCAGGAATGTAGGATTTCTCTTGAGACCCTGCAGCGGAAAAATTTCTCATCTCGCATTGAGGGGAAAATCTGATGGTTGCAGCGGTAAGCTTGCGGTTCTTCTCCAGTTGTGACGGGGACCATATGAAATCGCTCGTGTTGCCCCAGGGAAGTCAGGTCTCCTTTTGTGTTGAAAGGGGAACCTCAGGATTTCTCTCGAGATGCAGCAGAGGAATAGGGCCGCATCTAGCGTTGAGTCTGTCAACTCTGTGTTCTTTTCCAGTGGCGACAGGGATCTCGGGGCTGCTATGAAGGTTCTACTGGAGAGTCAGGCTTCATCTCGATTTGAAGCATGGAATTCTGCTTTCCTTTCTAGTTGTAAAAGGGGAATCATTCTTCGTGTCTTGGTCAGGAGGTTCATTAGGGCTTTTTCTCTCGGCTGAGCATGGGTGTCAGGTTTCTCATCATGTTGTGAGGGGATAGTCGGTGTTCCATTGAAGCTTTGCTAGATCATCAGGACTTACCTCGATTGGAGGTGGAACTCAGAGTCCTCAGCATCTTCCGCGGGAGGGCACTTGAGTTTCAATAGGAGACAGAGGCCTCCTCTTGTGGTGGGAGAAGAAGAAAGGATACATCTAGAGTTGAAGCAGGGTTTGAATGCTCATATCATGAGGACGTGGGGAATACAGAGCTCTTCTAGAGCTGTGCACGGAAACTGGGCTTTTCTCTCAATTGAAGATGGATATTCTGGGAGCCCCTTCAATTGTAAATAGGGATTCAAGTCTCCTGTGGTCTCTTGAGAGAGAACTCGGGATTGCTCTCCAGGCACTGTAGGAATAAAGGGCCTCAAGTGACGTTGCCTGGGGCTTCTCGTGGTATATGGAGATTGCAAAGGGAAGTATGGCTTTCATTTCGAGTTATGCTAGGGAACTCAGGGAGACACTGGTATTGCCTCAGGGAAGAAAAGTTGTGAGGGGAAGTTCGTGATAGATCTCATGTCAATGCAGAGGAATCGGACTTCAATTCACATTGAAAGTGGGTAATCCCAAAGTGTTTCTTGAATTTGGGCAGGAATCTTTCGGATCCCTCGAGTTGCAAAAGGGGCCTCACGGATCCTCTCAAGTTGTCTCTGGGAAGTCCAGAAACCTTTTGTAGTGTGGAGAGCCTTTGGGATGCCTTTCAAGACAGTGCAGGGGAATAGGGTCTCATCTGGAGTTGAGGCGCTAACCTCAGTGTGCCTCTCCAGTTCTTACATGGATCACAGTGTTCCTACGAAGTTTCAAAAGGGGAGTCATGCCAAGTCTCTTGTTGAGGCATGGAACTCCACTAACTTTTCGAGTTGTAAAAGGGGTGGTAGGCCTCTTGTTGAGTTGATTTTCTGTCCTGGGGCTTTTTCTCTATGATGCACCTTGGAAATCAGGCCACCCTGAGTGGTGTTACTTGATCCTGGGAGTTCCCTTTGAATTGGGACGGTGGAATCAGTCCTTATATTGAGCGGATGGTTAAATTGGTGTCTTTTTGAATTGTGGCACGACTCCCCGGGGTCCTCTCGAGTTTTAAGAGGACATAGGCCTCCTCTTCAGATTTGACAGAAACATCGGTATTAATTTCCATACGAAGCAGGGCAATCGATCCTCACCTTGAGATGACGAGTGGAAAACGGGTCTCTTCTTGAGCTGTGGCAGGAACCTCACTGCTCCTCTTGAGTTTAGCCGGGTATCTCGGGGAAACTCTTCAGTTGCCTATAGTGTGCCGATTATCCTTTCGAGTTTGAAGAGGGAATGTGGGACTTCTCTTAAGACGCTGCAGCAGAAAAGGGCGTCCTGTCGCGTGGAGTGGAGAATTTCATGGTTTATCTGGAGTTGAGGCTTGAAGCTTGGAAGTATTCTCGCATTATGATGGGAACCACTTGGACTTGCTAGTTTTGCCTCAGGGAAGTCAGGTCTCCTTTCCTGTTGAAAGTGGAACTTTGCCATTCCCTTGGAGTCACTGCAGGGCATGAGGGCCACATTTAGACTTGAGTGGGTAAACTCAGTATTCCTTTCAAGTGACCACATGGATCTTGGTGTTGCTCTGATGGTTGCACTGGGGAATCAAGCCTAGTCTTTGTTGAGGAGGGAGCTCTACTTTACCCCCGAGTTGTAAAAGGACTATCAGGTCTGCTTTCTGTTTTAGCGGGAAATTTGCGCTTTTTCAAGAGTCTCAGCAGGGAATTCATGCCTCCGATCATGTTGCGAGTTGATACTCCGTGTTCCACTGGAGCTGCTGCAAACACAACATGACTCATCTCTAGTTGAGTGTGAACTCGGAGTCCTTTGAACATGCTGCAGTATCTACAGTGTTGCCCTCAAGTGTAAATAGATGTGACAGGACTCGTCCTGTGGTACGAGGTGAAATTGGGATTCCTCTTCAGTTGAACGTGGAACGCTCATTATCTTCAGCTGAGGTGTGATCACTGGCCTTTTCTTAAATTGTGGTGGGGAAAATCGGTTTTCTTCTCTCATTGGGACCGGTAGCTCTGGGAGACCCTTAAGTGGCATCAAGGAACTCAAGCCTAATCGAATTTCGAGAAGGAACTTGGGACTTTGTCTACGTGCTGTAGGAAAAAAAAGGGGGGGGGGCATCATCTTGCTTTGAAAGAGGAATTTCGAGGTTATTCTCGAGTTGCGGCGGGAAATGTGGTGATCCTCTCGAGTGACGATGGATATATCAGGGAGCCTCCTGTGTTGTTTCTGGGAAGTCAGAACGCCTTTCCATTTGCGAGGGGAACCTTGGGATTCCTTTGGAGTCACTGCAGAGAAGTAGGCCTGCATCTAGATTTGAGTCCGTTTAACTCAGAATTCCTCTCCAGTAGCGAAAGGGTTGCTCTCAAAATTGTCTTGGGGAGTCAGGCCTCGTCTCGTGTTCAGACATGGTACTCCACTTTCTTCTCGAGTTGTAAAAGGAGTGTTAGGCCACAATTGAGTTAAATTTTACCTGGAGATTTTGTTGAAAATCCTCAGGAGACAGGTCTCCACTCGTCTTGTGAGTTGATATTTGAGGATACATTTGAATCTGTGCAGTGAAATCAGACAATATCTCGAGTGGGTGGGGACATTGGTACCTTTTCCAATTGTGTTTTGAAACCCGGAATTCTCCCGAGTTTCAAGGTGTTACAGGTCTCCTTGTACTGTGCGACGGGAACGTCTGGATTCCATTCCAGACAAAGCGGGGGAATCGACTTTCATCTGGAAAAGAGGACTGGAAAACGGGACACTTTGTCAGTTGTGGCAGGAAATTCGGTGTTCCTCTCGGTTCAGTTCAGTTCAGTCGCTCAGTCCTCTCCCACTCTTTGCGACCCCATGATTCACAGCATGCCAGTCCTCTCTGTCCATCACCCTTTCCCACAGTTCATTCAATCTCATGTCCATCCAGTCGGTGATGCCATCCAGCCATCTCATTCTCCGTCGTCTACGTCTCCTCCCACCCCCAATCCCTCCCAGCATCAGACTCTTTTCCAGTGAGTCAACTCGTCACATGAGGTGGCCAAAGTATTGGAGTTTCGGCTTTAGCATCAGTCCTTCCAGTGAACACCCAGGATTGATTTCCTTTAGAATGGACTGGGTGCATCTCCCTGCAGTCCAAGGGACTCTCAAGAGTCTTCTCCAGCACCACAGTTCAAAAGCATCAATTTTTCGGCGATCAGCTTTCTTCACAGTCCAACTCTCACATCCATACATGACCACGGGAAAAATCATAACCTTGACTAGACGGAACTTGGTTGCCAAAGTAATGTCTCTGCTTTTTAATATGCTATCTAGGTTGGCTATAAATTTCCTTCCAAGGAGTAAGCATCTTTTAATTTCCTGGCTGCAATCAGCATGTGCAGTTTTTTTGGAGCCCCCCAAAAATGAAAGTCTGACGGTTTCCAAGGATTCCTCATCTATTTCCCATGAAGTGATGGGACAAGATGCCATCATCTTCGTTTTCTGAATGTTGAGCTTCCAGCCAAATTTTCACTCTCCTCTTTCACTTTCATCAAGAGGCCTTTGAATTCCTCTTTACTTTCTGCCATAAGGGTGGCGTCATCTTCATATCTGAGGTTATTGATATTTCTCCCAGCAATCTTGATTCCAGCTTGTACTTCTTCCAGTCCAGCGTTCCTCATGAGGTCCTCTGCATTTAAATTAAATAAGCAGGGTGACAATATACAACCTTGACGTACTCCTTTTCCTATTTGGAACCAGTCTGTTGTTCCATGTCCAGTTCTAAGTGTTGCTTCCTGACCTGCATACAGGTTCCTCAAGAGGCAGGTCAGGTGATCTGGTATTCCCATCTCTTTCAGAATCTTCCACAGTTTATTGTGATCCACACAGTCAAAGGCTTTGGCATAGTCAATGAAGCAGAAATAGATGGGTTTCTGGAACTCTCTTGCTTTCTCCATGATCCAGCGGATGTTGGCAATTTGATCTCTGGTGCCTCTGCCTTTTCTAAAACCTGCTTGAACATCTGGGAGTTCACGGTTCACATATTGCAGAAGCCTGGCTTGGAGAATTTTGAGCATGACTTTAGTAGCGTGTGAGATGAGTGCGATTGTGCAGTAGTTTGGGCATTCTTTGGCATTGCCTTTCTTTGGGATTGGAATGAAGACTGACCTTTTCCAGTCCTGTGGCCACTGCTGAGTTTTCCAAATTTGCTGGCATATTGAGTGAAGCACTTT
Organism: Moschus berezovskii; assembly: GCF_049115385.1. NCBI lineage: Eukaryota > Metazoa > Chordata > Mammalia > Artiodactyla > Moschidae > Moschus > Moschus berezovskii. Next base: position 6,360,689 of record NC_142479.1, on the reverse strand, counting down.
CACAGCATCATGTTTCAGGATTTGAAATAGCTCAATTGGAATTCCATCACCTCCACTTGCTTTGTTCATAGTGATGCTCTCTAAGGCCCACTTGACTTCACATTTCAAGATGTCTGGTTCCAGGTGAGTGATCACGCCATCGTTATTATCTTTGTCCTGAAGATCATTTTTTTACAGTTCCTCTGTGTATTCTTTCCACCTCTTCTTAATATCTTCTGCTTCTGTTAGGTCCATACCATTTATGTCCTTTATCGAGCCCATCTTTGCATGAAATATTCCCTTGATATCTCTAATTTTCTGGAATGTTTATGTCAGTGTCACTTTTGTGTCACCTAAAGGATGTTAAGTAACCTGTCGAGTTTTAAGCGGGAATGTGGGATTTCTCCTGAGAGTCGGCAACGGAAAAGTTGAACATCTCGCCTTGAGGGCAGAATCTTGTGATTTTTCTCGAGTTGTGGCGGGAAGCTTTGGGTTCCTCTTGAGCTGCGTTGGGGAATTCAGGAACTCCTTCGTGTCGTTCCAGGGAAGTCAGGTCTCATTTTGTGTTGGAAGGGGAACCTCGGGATTTATCTCGAGGTGTGGCAGAGGAATAGGGCCGCATCTAGCATTGTGTGCATAAACTGTGTGATCCTCTTCAGTGGGGACGACTATGTCGGGGAAGGTTTGAGTTGTATAAAGGGTGTCAAGTACCCATTCAAATTTCAAGCGGGAATTTGGGATTTCTCTTGAGACTCTGCACTGGAAATGTTCCTCATCACGCATTGCGTGGAGAATCAGGTTGTGTTTCTCGAGTTGCGGTGGGAAGTTTGGTATTCTTCTCAAATTGTGATGGGGACCTTATGAACTCGCTCGTGTTGCCCCAGGGAAGTCAGGATTCCTCTCGTGTTGAAAGAGGAACCTCGGGATTTCCCTCGAGGCACAGTAGAGCAATAGGGCCCCATCTTGCATTGAGTCGGTCAACTGTGTTTTCCTCTCCAGTGGCGACTGGGATCTTGGGGTTGCTATGAAGGTTCTGCTGGGGAGTCAGGTTTCGTCTCGATTTGAGGCATGGAATTCTGCTTTCCTTTCGAGTTGTAAAATTGGAACCAGTACTCTTGTTGTGATCAAGCTGTTCATTAGGGCTTTTTTTATAGGCTCAGCATGGGTGTCAGGATTCCCATCACATTGTGAGGGGATCGTCGGTTTTCCATTGGAGCTTTGCTAGATCATCAGAACCTAGTTTGATTGGAGGTGGAACACAGAGTCCTTTATCCTTTCATCAGGACTTTATCCTTTTCATCGGGAGTGCTCTCGAGTTTCAATAGGAGACAGAGGCCTTATCTTGTGGTGGGAGAGGAAGAAAGGATTCCTCTAAATTTGAAACAGGGTTTTAACGATCATATCGTGAGGAGGTGGGGAATACAGAGCTCTTCTTGAACAGTGGATGGAAACTCAGGGTTTCACTCGACTGAAGATGGGTATTCTGTGAGCCACTTGAATTGTAAATAGGGATTCAAGCCTCCTATGTAATCTTGATAGTCAACTCGGGATTGCTCTCCAGGCGCTGCAGGAAAAAAAGGGCCTCATGTGAAGTTGCCTGGGGCTTCTCGTGGTTTTTAGCGAGTCACGAAGGGAAGTTTGGATTTCCTTTCGAGTTACGCCAGGAACTCAGGGAGACACTCGTGTTGCCTCAAGGAAGTCAATTTGCAAGGGGAAGGTCGTGATTGTTCTCGAGTCAATGCAGAGGAATCGGGCTTCAATTCACATTGAAAGGGGTAATGCCAGAGTGTTTCTAGGTTGGGGGCAGGAAACTTTCAGATCCCTCGAGTTGCGAAAGAGGCCTCACGGAGCATCTCAAGTTGTCTCTGAGAAGTCCGGAATCCTTTTGAGCTGTGAGAAGACTTTGGGATGTCTTTCGAGTCAGTGCAGGGGAATAGGGTCTGATCTGGAGTTGAGGCGCTAACCTCAGGGTGTCTGTCCAGTTCTGACATGGGTCTCAGTCTTCCTATGAAGTTTCAACAGGGGAGTCATCTCACGTCTCTTGTTGAGGCTTGAAACTCCGCTATCTTTTCGAGTTGTCCAAGGGGTGTGAGGCCTCCTGTTGAGTTCAATTTCTGTCCTGGGGCTTTTCCTCCATGATGCACCTGCAAAGTCAGGCCTCCCTTATTGGTGTTACTTGATCCCGGGAGTTCTCTTTGAATCAGCACAGTGGAATCAGTCCTTATTCAAGCAGATGGGATAATCCGTGTCGTTTTGAATTGCGACACGACTCCCCAGGGTCCTCTCGAGTTTCAAGGGGACATAGGCCTCCTCTTCACATTCAACAGGAACATCGGGATTAATTTCCAGACAAAGAAGGGGAATCGATCCTCACCTCGACATGACGAGTGGAAAACTGGTCTCTTCTTGAGTTGTGGCAGAACCTCGCTGCTCCTCTCGAGGTTGGTCGGGTATCTCGGGGAACTCTTTGAGTTGCATATAGGGTGCTGAGTATTCTTTCGAGTTTGAAGAGGGAATGTGGGATTTCTCTTAAGATGTTAAGCAATTAGACTATCCCTGCTGCTAGAGCTGCTGCATCCATTTAACTGTGGAAATGCAGGCTAAAAAAAACCCCGCATCTTTCCGAGAAGTTCTCCAAATGGGTTTAGGAACAACACGTTTGCAAACCAGAGTTGATGACATGCATGTCCATGGAAACTTGACACCTCTCAACAAATGCATGACAAATGATTCCTAGACACACATTGCATGCAAAACGGATCACAAATCCAGAAGGAAATGGAGCAGACATTAGACATGAGCTCTGAGTCTTCACACACAATACAGAATGGCACTACACAAAGAGTAACCAGGGAACAGTGAACTTTGTCAAATCCAAGATTTGGACTCTGGGAAAGACCTTCTGAAAAATGTAAACGAGACATCCCACGTTCGGAGACAACTGTTTGCATACACAGAACTTAGGTAGGATTTGGCTCTTAATACACAAAACACATGATCACAAATGAGCCTGAAGGAGGGGTCTGAAGGGACACCAGGCGAAGGAAGGGACACGGAGAGTACACCGAATGATGCCCAGCACTGAGGGCCTGAGAAATATGATCTAGCTGCACTTCCCGAGACGCATGTTACCCTGGACTAGGCTTGTTCTACCTGGAGGCTCAGAGAGATGGACAGTGAGGAAGGGGAAGAGAAATCCTTGGCATTTCTATCACTCACAGCAAACAGAAGGAGAAGGCAAATATCAACCCCACCGATGGTGACATTCCCTGAAAGGCAATAGCTAGGAGTCCATCTAACCCGGGAGGGAAGCCCCTGTTCTCAGAGAACTGCAAGAGATGGATGAAAGAAGGTGAAGCCCACCAATCCAATGGAACATAAGCTGTGCTCACGGATCAAAAGAATTCCTCCTGGTAAGATGATGTCGGTTCCCCCTCCCCCGACCCCCACCGTGGGGCAATCCAGAGTTTCCACGCTATTCCTCTCAAAATACCAACAGCTGTTCTCAGGGAAATATAACGAAAGAATTCCAAAATGTCTATGGAAATATTAGGAGTCAAAGGAGTCAATGCAATCTGCCGCAAAGTCGTGAAATGGACATCACAGGCTGCCTGATAGCCAGTTAGACTATCACACTAGGATCATCAGGACAGCATGGTACTGGGAAGAAATGAAACACGCAGAACCAGATCCATGGAATGGAATTGAGGGTCCAGAAATAAACCCAAGCTTCTATGGTCAATTCCTCGATGCCAAAGGAGGGTACACAATACGAATGGGAGCAAGAGCCTCTGCAACGAAAGACAATGGGAATTGGAGATGTTTCCATCTGAAAAATCACATTGGCTTTTGGTCTCATAACACCTCAGATTCAGTGAAACACATCAACGCAACACTGAAGAGATGAAAGTCCTGGAAATAAACAAGGGACATTGGCTCCTTAATGTCAGGGACTTCTCAACATGTGTGGGGGGTGAAGCAAAATTGGGTGTCTTCAAGTCAAGGAAGCAGGAAACCAAAGGACACCAATGGGCTTGCATCCATTTGAACAGCTATGCAACAGAAAAGCTAAGCATTCACAAATCAAAATGGTAACAAACTGAACACAAAAGAATATTTGCAAGGAGAATATCGGCGAAGGGGTTCCTTCGCAAAAGAGAGTGAGAAATTCCACCACTAAGTCTCCCAGAATTGACCACAGAAGAATCCCTTCCCCTCACACAAACTCCAGTCCCTAATCATTACCTCACTCAAAAGGAAAAACTATAGCCTCACCCTAGGTCAATATTATACATGTGTACATGCATTCACAGTTTTTGAGCATCCACAGGAGAGACACAGAGAAGAAGAGACAGACTGAATTTGGACAGGTCATAAAAGAGACGGAACGAGGGCCAAAGACTGAACAATGGAGAGAGGAAATGAGTCAATTTCACAGAATTTGCATGAATCTCTCCTGAGGATGGAAACAATGACAGTGCCTATTCCCCCTCGATGATTAGACTCAAAGACAAGGATGTGGGGAGCCACTGTTGGAACAGCCTCCCCCACCCCTCGAGGCTGAGTGGGACACTTGGTAGGACGAGGAAGGTTGATATCAGAAGGGGCGATGTCTGAATATGACCTTCCGATCCTCCCAATGTGGGGGTCAAGAAATAGGCAGGAAGGGGACTGCCTTCGCCCAGGTCCCAGAGCCCATCCAGGCCTGATTCTGCCCCATTCTGTGCTAGGTCAGCCCTGTGTGGAATCCTTCCTTTGGGAAGTCTGTGTCCAAGCTCCTTTTGATGGAGGCCCAAAGTTTGAACAGGCACTGGAGCTCTTCGTAGGCTGACAGACCTAGGCAGGAGATGGGAGAGGGACCCCCACTTTGCACACGGAGAGACTGGGGAAACCCTGCGGGGCACATGTCTTGCCCAGGGCCACATCACTCCTGAGAAGAAGGAGCCTGGGTTGAAAGCAGCTCTGTCCTCAGAGCTCAGGCTCTGGCTGCACCAAGTTCGCCCCAAGGCTGTTGGATGGGGTGTGTAGGTGTCACTTTGCCTGCACGTGGACTAAGGGCATTGGGGAACAGCCAGAAACCAGAGGTTCCCTTTGGGAGCTTGTGGAAGGGACCTCAGCCACGAACCCAGGAAATGATGTCACTTCCTGGCAACAGAACCCAACAGAATCCGCAACCCATGTATCCAGGCCTCCCCAGCGGAAAGGAGCCCCAAGCCAGATCACTTGCTGTCAAGATGTTCTGCTGCTTGCCCCTGCTAAGAGGCCGGGGCTTCAGGAGACTCACAGGCAGAGTGTTTGGGAATGTGGTCGACGCTGGCTCAGGCACCCCCCTCCTCGAGAGGCCTCTGGCCCTTTGCCCGAAGGAACAGAAAGGTACCAGGGGAGCCCCAGACCGGGTCCAGCCACATCTCCCGTCCCACGCGGGGAAGACTGAGGCCTTTCGCTGTGTGTGGATGGGGGTTTCTCCGGGTGTGTCGAACTCAAGCAAGCCCAGCCACATGAGGGTCAGGAGTCCATGGGCTGCTTGTGGCCACACCCCAGGGGAGAGCAGGCTGGGTGGCATGAGGAGAGTCTGGGCAGTGCCAGTTGCCCATGCTGGCCACACACCCTCATGAGGTTCTCCGTCCTTCCGGGTGGGTATCTGAGCAGACACTTGTGTCTCTGGTCTGTCTTGGAGCAGAAGGGCAGGCAGGCAGGAGCAGCAGCCATCCTGGCCAGGCACAGCTCAGAAATATCGAAGCAGGGCTGGCTGATGGTCACTATCATTGCAGATCGTCCCAACTGAGTTGCCCCTGAGGGGCACACCCTATCCACCTCCCAGAGGGAGGGCTCAGCTCACCAGCCCCCTGCCCTGGAGGCTAAGTACAGGCTCCAGGTGAGAGTGGCCTCGGAGGGCTCAGCCCAAATGGCGTTGAAGAGGAAGAGGGCAAGGCCTGCTCCTCAGACACCACCCAGCACACAACACGGGGCCCAGTCTCAGGCTGCCACGGAACTCAGCACAGCTGGCTCTGACCCAAAGCTCTGAGAAGCCCTGCCTCGGAGGCAGCTGGAGGACCTGGAGCCCAGCAGGGCAGAGCACAGAGGTGAGGCGGCTGGGGCTGCTCCATGTGAGTGTGGGGAGGCGGTGCTGAGCCACAGAGAGAGGAGTCTCCCAGAGCTGGGGCTGGGCCTGGACCAAAGCCTGGCCTCACACCACCCATCTTGGAGACTGCAGAGAAGACTCCGATGGTGGGCCTTCTTAGCGAATCTCTAGGAAGCTTTCTGGCCCACTTAGGCACATGGCAAGGCTGGCCTGTGGCAAACTCTTCTTCTCCCCCAGCTCTAGCTTTGGCCGTCAAACTCAGCCAGCCTCCAAGTCCAAGACCTGTCACTAGGGAGGAGGAGAGAGGTCCAAGTGCAGGACCCAGGGATCCAGTTAAGGGAGACCGAGTCTTGAGACGTCCCCTCCCAATGACACGGGGCCAGCCAGGTACTGGCCAGCACCCTCAGCACATCGGATTTCTGTGCCAGGATGACCCCCAGCCCCAGGCCCCGATGTCCCACCCGGCCTTCCAGAAACTCCACCTCCACGTGCACTTGCTCCTACTCAGGCTTTGGCAGCAGAACCCCAGTCAAGGCCTGAGTGACCACATGTGCAGAGGCAGCCTGCCCTGGCTCCTGCAAAGGACTCAGACGCCCACCATGACTGTCCCACCCCTACAGGGAGAACAGGCCCCTGCTCTGGACAGAGACCAAGAGCCCTTCGGCAACCAAATCATCCAGGGGCGCGGTTGGTGCTGCAGCCTCCATCCCTGTATGTTCTCCATGGATGCTGTCCACTCCCTCCCCACCCAGGGGAGACTGAATTTCCTTAACCTGAGCTGATTTTCATTAGGGTCCTAGGCATTTTTCTCCTCCTCTTTATTTTCTTTTATACCTTTCTGTATATTTTGCTCCTAAGTGTGTGTCAATAAAGCTTCCTTCGTTGATGCCAGTTGGGAATATGGAGGCCTTCACAATGCTGTGTAAGCATCACCACTGTCTACATTGGGACGCCCTCATTCTATCCACCCTCACTTCAAAAAAAAAAAAAAAAGCCTCGATTCATGGCAAGCAGTCCCCATCCAACTCTCCTCCGCATGACAACATTGAGTCGTCTTCTCTCTGCATTTCTTCCCATCCTTTCGGGGTCCCCAGTCAATGCCAATCACTAAAATGAGAGGAAACTGGATTTTGCTCTGACTAAAGGTGAATGTTATAGTCTCTCAATATTGTTAGTCTTGGCATTCCCGTGAATTCTACAGTCCAAGGAATTCTCTAGGTCAGAATCCTGGAGTCGGTAGCTTTTCCTTTCTCCAGGGGATAGTGCTGATTCCCCACATATTGGAAGACCAAACTGGAGAATTCTGGTTTCTACGTCATTTGAAGGATCCTTTGGGTATCTGATAGGACCAGGTAGATCCTTTCAAGATGTCATCTGCCAAACGAAGCCCTCTCGGCAAATTGTTCAGAATCTCCAGGTAGCATTGCTGTTGCAAGTGGGACACCTCAGGCACAAGAGAAAGGCTGAGTTCTTCCGCCGGCACAAACAAACTCACAGCAATAAACCAGGCAGGAGAAATGGAAAGATAAACCCACACCAACAAAGGGACAAATTTTCCTCAGAACACAAGGCCAGAGAAAGACCCACCATTTTTGTGTCCCCCACACGCTGGAGAAAATCAGTGATCGGGAAGGAAACAGAAGAAACATGTGCATGTCCAATGAGAGGCAATACACATGGTTAGTGTAGCTCAGAGACAGCCTGACGCTTCGCATGGACATGCGGGCAAAGGGAAACACAGTGCAAGTGGTGCTGGTCATCATCTCAGAGCTAGGTGCTCAGGATGGTGACAACCAAGCTTCAGGACCACGAGAGGGAGTGGAGGGCCTAGCAGAGCCCATAGACAATTCTCTCGCTCTCTGGCCGAAGAGTGTGACAGACCCATCAAAGTCCCACAGGAGCATCTCTTTACGATAAGTGCCCACCCTCAGGGTGGATCCCACTCCACTTCTGGCACGGTTGTTCCTCTCCTCTGAAGTGCTCACCTCTGGCGGTCCGAAACCGCAGGCCTGCTGGGCGCCTGTGGAGTCGAAACTGACTTCAACTACTCACACAGCCAAGGACACTCAAGGATGCTTGTGGCCTCTGGCTCAAAGATGGAAGATCAGCACCCTGTCAACCCGACCTGGGGATCGGTGCTGAAAGGGAGGCCGCACCCGACTCCCTTTTCACTGGACACAGCGTCCCTGCTGCTAGAGCTGCTGAATCCATTCATCTGCGGAAATGCAAGCTGAAAAACCCCCATCTTTCCAAGAAGGTCGACAAAAGAGTTTATGAGCAACGCATTTGGAAACCAGAGGGAATGACATGCATGTCCATGGAAACTTGACACCTCTCAACAAATGCACTTCAAATGATTCCTAGACATACGTTCCATGCAAAACGGTTCACAAATCCAGAAGGAAATGGAGCAGACATTAGACATGAGCTCTTAGTCTCCACACACAATACAGTAAGGCACTACACAAAGAGTAACCAGGGAACACAGTGAACGTTGTCTAACCAAGATTTGGACTCTAGGAAATACGGTCTGTAAAACTCAAACGACACCTCCCAAGCTGGGAGACAACTGTTTACAGACACAGAACTTAGGCAGTATTTGGCTCCTAATACACAAATGACATGAACACAAACGAGCCTGAAGGAGAGGACTGTGAAGGGACACCAGGCGAAGGAAAGGACACAGAGAGTACACCGAGTGATGCCCAGCATTGAGGGCCTGAGAAACACGGTCTAGCTGCATTCCCTGAGACTCGTGGGACCCTGGACATGGCCTGTTCTACAAAGAATCTCAGAGAGATGGACAGTGAGGATGGGGAACAGAAATCCTTGGCATTTCTAACACTCACTGCAAACGCTTAGAAGGACAAGGCAAGGATCAACCCCACCGACAGTGACATTCCCTGAAAGGCAATAGCTAGGAGTCCATCTAACCCAGGAGGGAAGTCCCTCTTCTCAGAGAACTGCAAAAGATAGATGAAAGAAGGTGAAGCCCACAAATTCAATGGAAAATAAGCTGTGCTCACGGAGCAGAAGAATTCCTCCTGGTAAGATGATGTCAGTTCCCCATCCCCCCGATCCCCACAGTGGGGCATTGCAGAGGTTCCACCCTATTCCTCTCAAAATACCAACTGCTGCTCTCAGGGCATTATAACCAAAGAATTCCAAAATGTCTATGGAAACACAAAGGAGACAAAAGGGCCAATGCAATCTGCCGCAAAGCCCTGAAATGGACATAGCAGGCTGCCTGTTAGCCAATTTGATTATCACACCAGGATAACAGGACAGCATGGTACTGGGAAGAAACGAAACACGCAGGACCAGGTCCATGGAATGGAATTGAGGGTCCAGAACTAAACCCAAGCTTCTATGGTCAATTCATTGATGCCAAAGGAGGGGAGGCGATAAGAATGGGAACAAGAGCCTCTGCAACGAAAGGACGTGGGAAATGGAGATGGTTCCATCTAAACAATCACATTGGCTTTTGGTCTCAGAACACGTCAGATTCAGTGAAACACATCAACGCAAAGCCTGAAGTGATGAAACTCCTGGAAATAAGCAGGGCCCATAGGGTCCTCCTTGTCAGGGATTTCTCAACATGTGTGTGTGTGGAGGGAAGGAAAATTGGGTCTCTTCAATTCAAGGAAACAGGAAACCAAGGGACACCCACCAGCTTCCATCCACTTGAACAGCTTTGCAACAGAAAAGCTAAGCATTCACAAACCAAAATGGTAACAAATTGAACACACAAGCATATTTGCAAACAGAATATCGGAGAAGGGGTTATTATGTAAGAGAATGAGAACTCACACCACTACGTCTCCCAGAAGAAACCCCAGACCTAACCCTTCCCCTAACACCAACTCCAACCCCAAACCTTTACCTCACTCAAAATGAAACCCTAAAGCCTCAGCCTAGGCCAAAAATATACATGCGTACATGCCTTCACAAGCATGCGAGCATCCACAGGAGAGACACAGAGTGGAAGAGACAGACTGAATTTGGAAAGGTCAAGAAAGAGAGGAAACGAGGGAGAGAGACTGAACAATGCAGAGAGGAAATGAGTCACTTCACAGAATTTGAATGAATCTCTCTTGAATTTGGAAAAATTGACTGTGCCTATTCTCTTGCAAGTGGTAAAATGACCCAAGATGATGGGACTCAAAGACAAGGATCCGGGGAGCCACTTTTGGGAGGCCTCCCCTCCCCTCAAGGCTGAGTGGGACACTTGAGTAGGACAAGGAAGGTTGATATCAGAGGGGGCGATGGCTGAATATGACTTTCTGGTCCTCCCAATCCGGGGGTCAAGAAATAGGCAGGAAGGGAACTGCCTTTTCCCAGGTAACATAGCCCATCCAGGCCTGATTCTGCCCTTTTCTGTGTTAGGTCAGCCCTGTGTTGAATCCATCCTTTGGGAAGTCTCAGTGTCCAAGCTCCATGTGAGAGCGGCCCAAAGTTTGAACAGGCACTGGAGCTGTTCGTAGGTTGACAGACCTAGGCAGGAAATGGGAGAGTTAGCCCCACTCTGCAGATGGAGAGACAGGAAACCCTGCAGGGCACATGGCTTGCCCAGGGCCACATCCCTTCTGAGAAGAAGAAGCCTTGGCTGAAAGCAGCTGTGTCCTCAGAGCTCAGGCCCTGGCTGCACCCAGGTCTCCCCAAGGCTGTGGGATGGGCTGTGTGGGTGTCACTGTGCCTGCACGTGGCCTAAGGAAGTGGGGGAACAGCCAGAAACACAGAGGTTCCCTTGGGGAGCTTTGTGGAAGGGACCTCAACCACGAACCAGGAAATGATGTCATTTCCTGGCAACAGAACCCAACAGAATCCTCAACCCGTGTATCCAGGCCTGGCCAGCGGAGAGGAGCCGCTTGCCAGATTGCTTGCTATCAAGATGTTTTGCTGTTTGCCCCTTCCCAGAGGCCGGGGCCTCAGGCGAGCTCACAGGCCGAGTGTGTGGGAATGCAGTGGACGCTGGCTCAGGGGTCCCCCGAGAGGCCTCTGGCCCTTTGCCCGAAGGGAGAGAAATGTAACAGCGGAGGCCCAGGCCGGGTCCGGCCACCTCTCCCAACCCACCTGGGGAAGCCTGAGGCCTTTCCCCGTGTGTGGATGGGGGTTTCTTGGGGTGTGTCTGCCTCAAGCACGCCCAGCCACATGTGGGTCAGGAGCCCGTGGGATGCTTGTGTCCACACCCCAGGGGAGAGCAGGCTGGGTGGCATGGGCAGAGTCCGGGCAGAGCTGGCTGCCCAGGTTGACCTCACGCCCTCATGGGGGTCTCCGACTTCCCGGGTGGGTATCTGAGACACACGTCTCTCTGGTCTTTCTGGGAGTAGAAGGGCAGGCGGGCAAAAGCAGCAGCCATCCTGGCCAGCCTCAGCTCAGAAATATTGAAGCGGGGCTGGGGTTACTGTAATTGCAGATCGTCCGAGGGGCACACCACATCCACCTCCCAGAGGGAGGGCTCAGAGCACCAGCCCCCTGCCTGGGAGGCCCAGTGCAGGCTCCAGGTGAGCGTGGTCACGGAGGGCTCAGCCCACCTGGCGATTAGGAGGAGGCGGGCAAGACTTGCTGCCCAGACGCCACCCAGCACACACCGCGGGGCCCAGTCTCAGGCTGCCATGGAGCTCAGCACAGCCGGCTGTGACCCAGAGCTCCGAGATGCCCTGCCTCGGATGCAGCAGGAAGACCTGGAACTCAGTACGGCAGAGCATGGAGGTGAGTTGGCTGGGGCTAATGCCTGTGAACGTGGGGACGCGGTGCTGAGCCACACAGGGAGGAGTCCCACAGAGCTGGGGCTGGGCCTGGATCAAAGGCTGGTCTCACACCACCCATCTTGGAGACTTCAGAGAAGACTCTGATGCTGTGACTTCTTAGCGAATCTCTAGGAAGCTTTCGTGCCCACTTAGGCACATGGCAAGGCTGGCCTGTGGCAAATTTTTCTTCTCCCACAGCTCTATCTCTGGACATCAAACTCAGCCAGCCTCCATGTCCAAGACCTGTCCCTAAGGAGGTGGGAGCTCAAGGAGCAGGACCCAGGGATCCACTGAGGGGAGATCGAGACCTGAGATTTCCCCTCCCAATGTCATGGGGCCAGTCGGGTACTGGCCAGCACCCTCAGCACATCCGAAATCTGTGCCTGCACGACCGCCAACCCCAGGCACCGATGTCCCACCCCACCTTCCAGAAACTCCACTTCCATGTGCACTTGCACCTGCTCGGGCTTTGGTGGCAGAACCCAAGTCAGGGCCTGAGTACCTACTTTCGCAGTGGCAGCCTGACCTGCCTTCTACCAAGGACTGAGATGCTCACCATGACTGTCCCAACCTTGCAGGGAGAACAGGCCCCTGCTCTGGACAGAAGCCCAGAGCACTTTGGCAACCACATCATCCAGGGGCGCGGTTGGCTCTGCAGTCTCCATCCCTGTGTGTTCCCCATGGACGCTGTCCACTCCCTCCCCACCCAGGGGAGATTTACATTCCTTACCCTGAGCTGATTTTCATCAGGGTCCTAGGCATTTTTCTCCTCGTCCGAAATGCAGTACTTGGATGCAATCTTAAAAAAGACAGAATGATTTCTGTTCGTTTCCAAGGCAAACCATTCAATATTACAGTAATCCAGGTCTATGCCCCAACCAGTAACGCTGAACAGCCGAAGTTGAACGGTTCTATGAAGACCTACAAGACCTTTTAGAACTAACACCCAAAAAAGATATCCTTTTCATTATAGGGGACTGGAATGCAAAAGTAGGAAGTCAAGAAACACCTGGAGTAACAGGCAAATTTGGCCTTGGAGCATGGAATGAAGCAGGGCAAAGGCTAGTAGAGTTTTGTCAAGAGAACGCACTGGTCATAGCAAACACCCTCTTCCAACAACACAAGAGAAGGCTCTACATGTGGACATCACCAGATGGTCAACCCCGAAATCAGATTGATTATATTCTTTGCAGCCAAAGATGGAGAAGCTCTATACAGTTAGCACAAACAAGACCAGGAGCTGACTGTGGCTCAGATCATGAACTCCTTATTGACAAATTCCGACTTAAATTGAAGAAAGTAGGGAAAACCACTAGACCATTCAGGTATGACTTAAATCAAATCCCTTATGATTATACAGTGGAATTGAGAAATAGATTTAAGGGACTAGATCTGATAGATAGAGTGCCTGATGAATTCTGGAAGGAGGTTCGTGACATTGTACAGGAGACAGGGACCAAGAGCATCCCCATGGAAAAGAAATGCAAAAAAGCCAAATGGCTGTCTGAGGAGCCCTTACAAATAGCTGTGAAAAGAAAAGAAGCAAAAAGCAAAGGAGAAAAGGAAAGATATAAGCATCTGAATGCAGAGTTCCAAAGAATAGCAAGGAGAGATAAGAAAGCCTTCCTCAGTGATCAATGCAAAGAAATAGAGGAAAACAACAGAATAGGAAAAGCAAGAGATCTCTTCAAGAACATTAGAGATTCCAAGGGAACATTTCATGCAAAGATGGGCTCGATAAAGGACAGAAATGGTAGGGACCTAACAGAAGCAGAAGATATTAAGAAGAGGTGGCAAGAATACACAGAAGAACTGTACAAAAAAGATCTTCACGACCAGGATAGTCACGAAAATGTGATCACTGACCTAGAGCCAGACATCTTGGAATGTGAAGTCAAGTGGGCCTTAGAAAGCATCACTATGAACAAAGGTAGTGGTGGTGATGGAATTCCAGTTGAGCTATTTCAAATCTTGAAAGATGATGCTGTGAAAGTGCTGCACTCAATATGCCAGAACATTTGGAAAACTCAGCAGTGGCCACAGGACTGGAAGAGGTCAGTCTTCAGTCCAATCCCAAAGAAAGGCAGTGCCAAAGAATGCTCAAACTACCGCACAATTGCACTCATCTCAATCGCTACTAAAGTCATGCTCAAAATTCTCCAAGCCAGGCTTCAGCAATATGTGAACTGTGAACTCACAGATGTTCAAGCGGGTTTTAGAAAAGGCAGAGGCACCAGAGATCAAATTGCCAACATCCGCTGGATTATGGAGAAAGCAAGAGAGTTCCAGAAAAACATCTATTTCTGCTTCATTGACTATGCCAAAGCCTTTGACTGTGTGGATCACAATAAACTGTGGAACATTCTGAAAGAAATGGGAATACCAGACCAACTGACCTGCCTCTTGAGAAACCTGTATGCAGGTCAGGAAGCAACAGTCAGAACTGTACATGGAACAACCGACTGGTTCCAAATAGGAAAAGGAGTACGTCAAGGCTGTATACTGTCACCTTGTTTATTTAACTTATATGCAGAGTACTTCATGAGGAACTTTGGGCTGGAAGAAGCACAAGCTGGAATCAAGATTGCTGGGAGAAATATCAGTAATCTCAGATATGCAGATGACACTACCCTTATGGCAGAAAGTGAAGAGGAACTCAAAAGCCTCTTGATGAAAGTGAAAGAGGAGAGTGAAAAGGTTGGCTTGAAGCTCAACATTCAGAAAACAAAGATCATGGCATCTGGTCCCATCACTTCATGGGAAATAGATGGAAAAACAGTGGAAACAGTGTCAGACTTTATTTTTTTGGGTTCCAAAATCACTGCAGATGCTGATTGCAGCCATGAAATTAAAAGACGCTTACTACTTTGAAGGAAAGTTATGACCAACCTTGATAGTATATTGAAAAGCAGAAACATTACTTTGCCAATAAAGGTCAGTCTAGTCAAGTCTATGGTTTTACCCGTGGTCATGTATGGATGTGAGAGTTGGACTATGAAGAAAGCTGATTGCCCAAGAATTGATGTTTTTGAACTGTGGTGTTGGAGAAGACTCTTGAGAGTCCCTTGTACCGCACGGAGATCCAACCAGTCCATTCTAAGGGAGATCGATCCTGGGTGTTCATTGGAAGGACTGATGCTAAAGCTGAAACTCCAATACTTTGGCCACCTCATGTGACGAGTTGACTCACTGGAAAAGACTCTGATGCTGGGAAAGTTTAGGGGCGGGAGGAGAATGGGACGACCGAGAATGAGATGGCTGGATGGCATCACCGACTCTGTGGACATGAGTTTGAGTGTACCTCGGGAGTTACTGATGGATAGGGAGGCCTGGCGTGCTGTGATTCATGAGGTCACGGGGAGTCGGACACGACTGAGCGACTGAACTGAACTGAACTGACTGATAGCTTTCTGTATATTTTGCTCGGAAGTGTGTGTCAATAAAGTTTTCTTCTTTGATGCCAGTTGGGAATATGAAGGCCTTCACAATGCTGTGTAAGCATCAACACTGTCCACATTTGGACACCCTCATTCTATCCCCCCCACCACTTCCAGCAAAGCCTGTATTCATTGCAAGCAGTCCCCGTTCCACTCTCCCCCGCCAGACAACATTGAGTCTTCTTCTCTCTGCATTTCTTCCCATTTTGGGGGGTTCAACAATCAATGCCAATCACTAAAATGAGAGGAAACTGGATTTTGCTCTGACTGAAGGTGAACGTTTTAGTCTCTCAGTATTGTTAGTCTTGGCATCCCCATGAATTCTACCATCCATGGAAATCTCTAGGCCAGAATCCGTGAGTTGGTAGCTTTTCCCTCCTCCAGGGGATTGGGCTGACTCCCCACATATTGGAAGACCAAACTGGAGAATTCTGGTTTCTATGTCATTTGAAGGATACTTTGGGTATCTGAAAGGACCGTGTAGGTCCTTTCAAAATGTCATCAGCCAAACGAAGCCCTCTCAGCAAATGTATTCAGAATCTCCAGGTAGGCATTGCTATTGTAAGTGGGACACCTCAGGCACAAGAGGAAGACTGAGTTCTTCCACCGGCACAAACAAACTCACAGCAATAAACCAGGAAGGAGAAATGGAAAGATAAACCCACACCAACAAAGGGACAAGTGTTCCTCAGAACACAAGGCCAGAGAAAGACCCACCATCCTTGTGGCCCCCACATGCTCAAGAAAATCAGTGCTTGGGAAGGAAACAGAAGAAACATGCACAAGTCCAATGAGAGGCAATGTACTTGGCTAGTGTAGCTCAGAGACAGCCTGACGCTTCACATGTATACGCGGGAAAATGGAAACACAGTGCAGGTGGCGGTGGTCATCATCTCACAGCTAGGTGTACAGGATGATGACAACCAGCCTTCGGGATCCAAAGAGGGAGCGGAGGGCCTAGCAGAGCCCATAGACATCTCTCTCGCTCTCTGGCAGAAGAGATTGCCGGACGAATCAAAGTCCCACAGTAGCATCACTTAATGGTCAATGCCAACCCTCAAGGTGAATTCCACTTACTTCTGGCACGGTTGCTCCTGTCCTCTTAGATGTTCACCTGTAGCGATCCAAAGCTGCAGACCTGCTGGGCGCCTGTGGAGTAGAACCTCACTTCAGCTGCTCACACAGACAAGGACACACAAGGATGCCTGTGGCCTCTGGCTCACAGATGGAAGATCAAAACCCTGTCAACCTGAACTGGGGACGAGTGTTGAAAGGGAGGAGGCACCCGACTCCCCTTTCACTGGACACAGCGTCCCTGATGCTAGAGCTGCTTAATCCATTCAACTGTGGAAATTCATGCTGAAAAACACCCATCTTTCCAACAAGGTCTCTAAAAGGGTTTATGAGCAACGCATTTGGAAACCAGAGGGGATGACATGCATGTCCATGAAAATTGACACCTCTCAACAAATGCACTTCAAATGATTCCTAGACATATGTTCCATGCAAAACGGTTCATAAATCCAGAAGTAAATGGAGCATACATTAGACAAGAACTCTGAGTCTTTACACACAATACAGAAAGGCACTACACAAAGAGTAACCAGAGAACACAGTGAACTTTGTCAAATCCATGATTAGGACTCTGGGAAAGACCGTCTGAAAAACGCATAAGACACCTCCCATGCTGGGAGACAACTCTTTGCATACACAGAGTTTAGGCAAGATTTGGCTCCTAATATGCAAACGACATGAACACAAACTAGCCTGAAGGAGAGGTCTGAAGGGACACCAGGCGAAGGAAGGGACACAGAGAGTATACCGAATGATGCCCAGCACTGAGGTCCTGAGAAACACGGTCTAGCTGCACTCCCCGAGCCCCGTGGGACCCTGGACTAGGCCTCTTCCACCTGGAGGCTCAGAGAGATGGACAGTGAGGAAGGGGAAGAGAAATCCTCGGCATTTCTAACACTCACAGCAAATTCTTAGAAGGAGAAGGCAAGTATCAACCCCACCGACAGTAAATTCCCTGAAAGGCAATAGCTAAGAATCCATCTAACCCAGAAGGGGTGCCCCTCTCCTCCGAGAACGGCAAGAGATGGATGAAAGAAGGTGAAACCCACCAATCCAATGGAAAATAAGCTGTGCTCATGGATCAGAAGAATTACTCATGATAAGATGATGTTACTTCCCCCTCCCCCGGACCTACACCATGGGGCAATCCAGAGGTTCCACGATATTCCTCTCAAAATAAAAACGGCTGCCCTCAGGGCATAAAAACCAACGAATTCCTAAATGTCTATGGAAACACTACGGTGTCAAAAGAGTCAATGCAATCGGCCACAAAAACCTGAAATGTATATAGCAGGCTGCTGATAGCCAATTAGATTATCACACTAGGATCATCAGGACAGCATGGTACTGGGAAGAAATCAAACATGCAGAACCAGATCCATGGAATGGAATTGAGGGTCCAGACATAAACCCAAGCTTCTACGGTCAATTCCTCGACGCCAAAGGAGGGAAGGCGATAAGAATGGGAACAAGAATCTGTGCAATGAAAGACTGTTGGAATTGCAGATGGTTCCAGCTGAACAATCACGTTGGCTTTTGGTCTCAGAACACGTCAGATTCAGTGAAACACATCACAGCAAAGCCTGAAGTGAAGAAACTCCTGGAAATAAGCACAGGACATAGGCTTTTAATGTCAACATATGTGGGTGGAAAAGCAAAGTAGGGTCTCTTCAAGTCAAGGAAACAGGAAACGAAAGGACACCCACGAGTTTCCGTCCACTTGAACAGCTTTGCAACAGAAAACCTAAGTATTCACAAATCAAAATGGTAACAAACTGAACACAAAAGGATATTTGCAAACAGAATATTGGAGAAGGGGTTCCTACGTAAAAGAGACTGAGAACTCACACAACTAAGTCTCCCAGAAAAAAACCCAGACTTATCCCTTCCCCTAATACCAAATCCAACCCGATACCATTATCTCACTCGACACGAATCCATAAAGCCTCACCCTAGGTCAACACTATACATGTTTACATGCATTCACAGACATGCGAGCATCCACAGGAGAGACACAGAAAGGAAGATACAGAATGAATTTGGAAAGGTCAAGAAAGAGACGGAACGAGGGAGAGAGACTGAACAATAGAGAGAGGAAATGAGTCAATTTCACAGAACTTGCATGAATCTCTCTTGAGGATGGAAACAATGACAGTACCTATTCCCCCTGCAAGGGGGAAAATGACCCAAGTTGATGAGTCTCAAAGACAAGGATTCGGGGAACCACTGTTGGGGCAGCCTCCCCCAGGCCTCGAGGCTGAGTGGGACACTTGAATAGGACGAGAAAGGTTGATATCAGAGGTCGCGATGTGTGAATGATTTTCCGGTCCTCCCAATGCAGGGGTCAAGAAATAGGCAGAAAGGGGACTGACTTTTCCCAGGTCCCAGAGCCCATCCATGCCTGATTCTGCCCATTCTGTGCTAGGTCAGCCCTGTGTTGAATCCGTCCTTTGGGAATTCTCAGTGTCTAAGTTCCATGTGATAGCAGCCGAAAGTCTGAACAAGCACTTGAGCTGTTTGTAGGATGACAGACCTAGGGAGGAGATGGAAGAGTGACCCCCACTCCGCAGATGGAGAGACTGGGGAAACCAAGGGGGGCACATGTCTTGCCCAGGACCACATCACTTCTGAGAAGAGGGAACCTGGGCTGAAAGCAGCTGTGTCCTCAGAGCTCAGGCCCTGGCTGCACCCAGGTCTCCCAAAGGCTGTGGGGTGGGCTGAATGTGTGTCACTGTGCCTGCACGTGGCATAAGGGCATGGGAGAACAGCCAGAAACCCAGAGGTTCCCTTGGGGAACTTTGTGGAAGGGACCTAGGCCACGAACCAGGAATTGATGTCATTTCCTGGCAACAGAACCCAACAGAACCCACAACCCGTGTATCTAGGCCTCCCCAGCGGAGAGGAGCCCCCAGCCAGATCGCTTGCTGTCAAGATGTTCTGCTGTTTGCCCCTGCCCAGAGGCCGGGTCCTCAGGCGAGCTCACAGGCAGAGAGTGTGGGAAGGCCATCGACGCTGGCCCAGGGCCCCTCCGAGAGTCCTCTGGCCCTTTGCCCGAAGGAACAGAAAGATAACAGGGGAGCCCCAGGCCGGGTCCGCCCACCTCTCCCTTCCCACCCGTGGAAGCCTGAGGCCTTTCGCTGTGTGTGGATGGGGGTTTCTCAGGCTGTGTCTGCCTCAAGCAAGCCCAGCCACAGGTGGGTCAGGAGCCCGTGGACCGCTTGTGTCCACACCCCAGGGGAGAGCACGCTTGGTGGCATGGTGAGCGTCCAGGCAGAGCCGTGTGCCCAGGCTGACCTCAAGCCCTTGGCGGGGGGTCTCCATCCTCCCTGGTGGGTATCTGAGCAGGCATTCATCTCTGTTCTTTCTGGGAGCAGAAGGGCAGATGGGCAGAAACATTAGACATCCTGGCCAGGCTCAGCTCAGAAATATCGAAGCAGGGCTGGCTGATGGTCACCATCATTGCATAGCGTCCCACCAGAGGTGGCCTCTGAGGGGCACACCCCATGCACCTCCCAGAGGTAGGGTTCAGAGCACCACCCCGTGACCAGGAGGTCCAGTGCAGGTTCCAGGTGAGCATGGCCACGGAGGGCTCAGCCCAACTGGCAATGAAGAGGAGGCGGGCAAGTCCTGTGAGACACCACCCAGCTCACAAACCGGGGCCCAGTCTAAGGCTGTCACGGAGCTCAGCACAGCTGGCTCTGACACAGAGCTCCAAGAAGCCCTGCCTCAGAGGCAACAGTAGGACCTGGAGCCCAGCATGGCAGAGCTCAGAGGTGAGGCGGCTGGGCTTCTGCATGTGAGTGTGGGGAGGCGGTGCTGAGCCACACAGGGAGGAGTCCTACAGAGCTGGGGCTGGACCTGGACCAAAGGCTGGCCTCAAACTACCCATCTTGGAGACTGCAGAGAAGACTCCGATGCTGGGCCTTCTTAGCGAATCTCTAGGAAGCTTTCGTGCCCACTTAGGCACATGGCAAGGCTGGCCTGTGGCAAACTTTTCTTCTCCCCCAGCTCTAGGTCTGGCCGTCAAACTCAACCAGCCTCCATGTCTAAGACTTGTCCCTACAGAGGTGGGAACTCCAAGTGTAGGACCCAGGGATCCACTGAGGGGAGATCGAGACCTGAGACGTCCCCACCCAAAGATACGGGGCCAGCCATGTACTGGCCAGCACCCTCAGCACATCGGATCTCTGCATGTAGGACACCCAGCCCCAGGCCCTGATGTCGCACCACGCCTTCCAGAGCCTCTACCTCCACCGGCACTTGCACCTGCTCAGGCTTTGGCGGCAGGACTAAAGTCAGGGCCTGATTGACCACCTGCACAGAGGGAGCCTGTCCTGGCTCCTGCCTAGGACTCAGATGCCCACCATGACTGTCCAACCCCTGCAGGGAGAACAGGCCCCTACTCTGGACAGAGGCGCAGAGCCCGTTCGGCAAATACCTTATCCAGGGGTGCAGGTGGCTCTGCAGCCACCATCCCTGTGTGTTCCCCATGGACGCCCTCCACTCCCTCCCCACCCAGGGGAGATTGACTTCCCTTCCCCTGAGCTCATTTTCATCAGGCTTCTAGGAATCTTTCTTCTCATCTTTTATGTCTTTTATGGCTTTGTGTATATTTTGCTCACAAGTGTGTGTCAATAAATTTTCCTTCCTTGATGCCATTGGGAATATGGAGGCCTTCAATGCTGTGTAAGGATCACCACTGTCTACATTCGGACACCCTCATTCTCCCCCTTCCCCAACTTCACAGCAAAGCCTGGATTCATAGCAAGCACTGCCCGTTCCTCTCTCCCCCGCCTGACAACATTGAGTCTATTTCTTTCTGCATTTCTTCCCATTCTTTCGGGGTCCCCAATCAATGCCAATCACTGAAAAGATAGGAAACTTTATTTTGGTCTGACTGAAGGTGAAAGTTATAGTCTCTCAGTATCGTTCGAGTCTTTGCATTCCCATGAATTCTACAGTCCATGGAATTCTCTAGGCCAGAATCCTGGAGTGGGTAGCTTTTCCCTTCTCCAGGCAATTGTTCTGACTCCCCATATGTTGGAAGACCAAACTGGATTATTCTGGTTTCTATTTCATTTGAAGTAGCCTTTGGGTATCTGAAAGGACCGTGTAGGTCCTTTCAAGAAGTCATCTGCCAAACGAAGCCCTCTCGGCAAATGTGCTCAGAATCTCCAGGTAGGCAGTGCTGTTTCAGTGGGAAACTGCAGGCATAAGGGAAAGTCTGAGTTCTTCCGCCGGCACAAACAAGGGCTGACCTAGCACAGAATGGGGCAGAATCAGGCCTGGATGGGCTCTGGGACCTGGAAAAAGGCAGTCCCCTTCCTGCCTATTTCTTGACCCCCTCATTGGGAGGATCGGAAGATCACATTCAGCCATCCCTCCCTCTGATATCAACTTTCATCCTCCTGCTCAAGTGTCCCACTCATCTTCGAGGGGTTGGGGAGGCTGCCCCAAAAGTGGCTCCCCGCATCCTTGTCTTTGAGCCTCATCAACTTGGGTCATTTTCCCCTTTGCAGGGGGAATAGGCATTGTCATTGTTTCAAAACTCAAGAGAGATTCATGCACATTTTGTGGAATTGACTCATTTCCTCTCTCCATTGTTCAGTCTTTCTCCCTCCTTCTGTCTTTCTTGAGCTTTCCAAATTCATTCTGTATCTTCCTTTCTGTGTCTCTGCTGTGGATGCTCGCGTGCCTGTGAATGAATGTAAGCATGTATATTGTTGACCTAGAGTGAGGCTTCAAGGTTTCCTTTCCAGTGAGGTAAAGGTTTGGGGATGGAGTTGAGGTTAGGGGAAGGGATAGGTTTGGGGTTTGTTCTGTGAGACTTAGTCGTGTGAGTTCTTGTCTTTTTTACTTAGGAAACCCTTCTTCTATATTCTGCTTGCAAATATTCCTTTGTGTTCAGTTTGTTACCATTTTGTTTTGTGAATGCTAAGCTTTTCTTTTTCAAAGCTGTTCAAGTGGATGGAAGCTAGTTGATGTTGTTTGGTTTCCTGTTTCCTTGACTTGAAGAGACGCAATTTTGCTTCCGATACCACACACATGTCGTGAAGTCCCTGACATTAAGGAACCTATGGCCCGTGCTTATTTCCAGGAGTTTCATCACTTCAGGCTTTGCGTTGATGTGTTTCACTGAACCTGAGGTGTTATGAGACCAAAAGCCAATGTGATTATTCAGATGCAACCATCTCCAATACCCACAGCTTTTCGTTGCAGAGGCTCTTGTTCCCATTCATATCGCCTCCCCTCCTTTGGCGTCAATGAAGTGACTATAGAAGCTTGGGGTTATTTCTGGACCCTCAATTCCATTCCATGGATCTGGTTCTGCATGTTTGTACCATGCTGTCCTGATGATCCTAGTGTGATAGTCTAATTGGCTATCAGGCAGCCTGCTATGTACATTTCAGGGCTTTGTGGCAGATTGCATTGACTATTTTGACTCCTTTCTGTTTCCATAGGCATTTTGGAATTCTTTGATTATAATGACCTGAGAACAGCCTTTGGTATTTTGAGAGAAATAGCATGCAACCTCTGGATTGCCCCACGGTGGGGGTTGGGGGGAGGGGGAAGTGACATCATCTTACCAGGAGGAATTCTTCTGATCCGAGAGCACAGCTTATTTTCCACTGGATTGGTGGGCTTCACCTTCTTTCATCCATCTCTTGCAGTTCTCTGAGAAGAGGGGCTTCCCTCCTGGGTTAGATGGACTCCAAGCTATTGCCTTTCAGGAAATGTCACTGTCGGTGGGGTGGATCCTTGCCTTCTCCTTCTAAGTGTTTGCTGTAAATGTTAGAAATGCCAAGGATTTCTCTTCCCCTTCCTCACTGTCCATCTCTCTGAGCCTCCAGGTAGAACAGGCCTAGTCCAGGGTCCCCAGGGGCTCGGGGAGTGCAGCTAGATCATGTTTCTCAGGTGCTCAGTGCTGGGCATCATTCGGTGTACTCTCCAGGTCCCTTCCTTCGCCTGGTGTCCCTTCAGACCTCTCCCTCAGGCTCCTTTGTGTTCATCTCACTTGTGTATTAGAAGCTAAATCTGCCTAAGCTCTGTGTATGCAAACAGTTGTCTCTCAGCTTGGGATGTGTCGTTTGCGGTTTACAGACCATTTTTCCCAGAGTCCAATTCTTGGTTAGACAAGTTCACTCTGTTCCCTGGTTACTCTTTGTGTAGTGTCTTTCTGTATTGTGTGTGAAGACACAGAGCTCATGTCTAATGTCTGCTTCATTTCCTTCTGGTTTTGTGAACCATTTTCCATGGAACGTATGTCTAGGAATCATTTGAATTGCATTTGTTGAGAGGTGTCAAGTTTCCATGGACATGCATGTCATCCCGTCTGGGTTCCAAATGCGTTGCTCCTAAACTTTTTAGGATAACTTCTTGGAAGGATGGGTGTTTTTCAGCTTGCGTTTTCACAGTTGAATGGATTCAGCAGCTCTAGCAGAAGGGGTGCTGACTCCAATGAAGGGAGTCGGGTGCGGCCTCCCTTTCAGCACAAATACCCAGGTCGGATTGTCAGGGGGCAGATCTTCCATCTGTGAGCCACAGGCCACTGGCATCCTTGTGTTCCCTTGGCTGTGTGAGCAGCTGAAGGGAGTTTCGTCTCAGCAGGCGCCCAGCAGGCCTGTGGCTTCGGACCGCCAGAGGTCAGCATCTTAGAAGACAGGAGCCACTGTGCCAGAAGTGGAGTGGGATCCACCCTGAGGGTGGGCACTGATCGTCAAAAGATGCTCATATGGGACTTTGATGGGTGGGGCACACTCTTCTCTCAGATAGCGAGAGAGATGTCTATGGGCTCTGTTAGGCCCTCCACTCCCTCTTGTGGTCCCGAAGGCTGGTTGTCACCATGATGAGCACCTAGCTCTAGATGATGACCACTGCCACCTGCCCTGTGTTTCCTTTGGACCGCATGTCCACGCAAAGCGTCAGGCTGTCTCTAAGCTACCCTAGCCATGTCCATTGCCTCCCATTGGACCTGCATATGTTTCTTCTGTTTCCTTCCCGATCATACATTTTCTCGAGCATGTGGGGACCACAAGGATGGTGGGTCTTTTTCTGGCCTTGTGTTCTGAGGAAGAGTTTTCCCTTTGTTGGTGTGGATTTATCTTTCCATTTCTCCTGCCTGGTTTATTGATGTGAGTTTGTTTGAGTCGGGAGAAGAACTCAGCATTTCCTTGTGTCTGAGGTGTCCCACTTACAACAGCACTGCCTACCTGGAGATTCTGAGCAGTTTTCGAGAGGGCTTCGATGGGCAGATGACATCTTGAAAGGACCTACACTGTCCTTTCATATAACCAAAGGCTCCTTCAAATGACACAGAAACCAGAATTCTCCAGTTTGGTCTTGCAATATGTGGGGACTCAGAACAATCCCCCGGAGAAGGGAAAAGCTACCCACTCCAGGATTCTGGCCTAGAGAATTCCATGCACTGTAGAATTCATGGGCATGTCAAGACTCTAACAATACTGAGAGACTATAACGTTCACCTTTAGTCACAGGAAAATCCAGTTTCCTTTCATTTCAGTGATTGCATTGATTGGGGACCCCGAAAGGATGGCAAGAAATCCAGAAAGAAGTAGACTCAATGTTGTCAGGCGGGGGAGAGAGGAATGGGCAGTGCTTGCCATGAATCCAGGCTTTGCTGGGAAGTGGGTGGGGGGATAGAGTGAGGGTGTCTGAATGTAGACAGTGGTGATGCTTACACAGCATTGTGAAGGCCTATATATTCCCAAATGGCATCAAGGAAGGAAAATTTATTGACACACACTTGTGAGCAAAATATACAGAAAGCCATAAAAGACATAAAAGATGAGACGAAAGATGCCTAGGAGCCTGATGAAAATCAGCTTAGGGGAAAGGAAGTCAGTCTCCCCTGGGTGGGGAGGGAGTGGACAGCATCCACAGGGAACACACAGGGATGGAGCCTGCAGAGCCAAACGCGCCCCTGGACGAGGTGTTTGCTGAACGGGCTCTGGGTCTCTGTCCAGAGCAGGAGCCTTTTCTCCCTGCAGAGGTGGGACCGTCATGGTGGGTGTCTGAGTCCTTGGCAGGAGCCAGGGCAGGCTGCCCTTGTGCAGGTGGTCACTCAGACCCTGACTCAGGTTCTGCCACCAACGACCGAGCAGGTGTAAGTGCACGTTGAGGTGGAGGATCTGGAAACGGGGTGGGACATCGCGTCCTGGGGCTGTGCTGACTGTGCCTGCCAATACCCGGTTGGCCACATGTCTTTGGGAGGGTACGTCTCAGGTCTTGAACCCCCCTCAGTGGATCCCTGGGTCCTACACCTGGAGCTCCCACCTCCGTAGGGACAGGTGTTGGAGGTGGAGGCTCGCTGAGTTTGATGGCCGGAGCTAGAGCTGGGGGAGAATAAAAGTTTGCCACAGGCCAGCCTTGCCATGTGCCTAAGTGTGCACGAAAGTTTCCTAGAGATTCGCTTAGAAGGCCCAGCATCGGAGTCTTCTCTGCAGTCTCCAAGATAGGTGGTGTGAGGCTAGCCTTTGGTCCAGGCCCAGCCCCAGCTCTGGGGGACTCCTACCTGTGTGGCTCAGCACTGAATCCATACACTCATGTTCTGCAGTCCCAGCCACTTCACGTCTGTGCTATGCCGTTCTGGGTTTCAGGTCCTCCTGCTACCTCAGGTGCAGGGCTTCTCAGAGCTCTGGGTCAGGGCCAGCTCTGCGGAGCTCTGTGGCAGCCTGAGACTGGGCCCCGGGGTGCATGCTGGGTGGTGTCTGGGTAGCAGGCCTTGCCCGCTCCGTCTTCATCTTCAGCTGGGCTGAGCCCTCCTTGGCCACGCTCACTTGGAGGCTGCACTGGGCTTCCCGGGCAGTGGGCTAGTGCTCGGAGCCCTCCTTCTGGGAGGTGGATGGGGTGTGCCTCTCAGGGGCCAACTCGGGTGGGACTCTCTGCAATGATAGTGACCATGAGCCAGCCCTGCTTCGATATTTCTGGGCTGAGGCTGGCCAGGATGACTGCTGCCTCTGCCTGTCTGCCCTTCTGCTCACAGAAAGAGCAAAGAAAAAGATCTGCTCAGCTACCCACCCGGGAGGACAGAGACACCCCTGAGGGTGTGAGGTCAGCCTGGGCACGCGGCTCTGCCTGGACACTCCCCATGCCAACCAGCCTTCTCTCCCCTGGGGTGTGGACACAAGCGACCCATGGTCTCCTGATCCACATGCGGTTGGGCTTGCTTGAGGCAGATATACCCCGAAAAACCCCCATCCACACACAGCGAAAGGCCTCAGGCTTCCCCGGGTGGGACAGGATAGGTGGCCGGACCTGGCCTGGGGCTCCCCTGTTACCTTTCTGTTCCTTCGGGCAAAGGGCCAGAGGACTCTCGGGGGGTGGGGGGCTGAGCCAGTGTCAACCGCGTGCCCACACAATATGCCTGTGAGCTCGCCTGAGGTCCCAGCATCATCTGGGCAAGGGCAAGCAGCAGAACATCTTGACAGCAAACGATCTGGCTGGGGGCTCCTCTCCGCTGGGGAGGACTGGATACCCGGTTTGTGGATTCTGTTGGGTTCTGTTGCCAGGAAGTGACATCATTTCCTGGTTCGTGGCCGAGGTCCCTTCCACAAAGCTCCCCAAGGGAACCTCTGGGTTTCTGGCTGTTCCCCCACGTCCTTAGACCACATGCAGGCACAGTGAAACCACACAGCCCACCCCACAACATTGGGGAGACCTGGGTGCAGCCAGGGCCTGAGCTCTGAGGACACAGATGTTTTCAGCCCAGGATCCTTCTTCTCAGAAATGATGTGACCCTGGGCAAGGCATGTGCTCCGCAGAGTAACCCAGTCTCTTGATCTTCAGAGTGGGGAACACTCTCCCATCTGCTGCCTAGGTTTGTCAGCCTACGAACAACTCCAGTTCCTGTTCATACTTTGATCCTCTATCACATGGAGCTTGGACACTGAGACTTCCCAAAGGACAGATTTCACACAGGGCTGACCTAGCACAGAATGGGGCAGAATCAGGCCTGGATGGGCTCTGGGACCTGGGAAAAGGCAGTCCACTTCCTGCCTATTTCTTGACCCCCGCATTGGGAGGACCGGAAGGTCATATTCAGACATCGCCCCCTCTGATATCAACCTTCCTTGTCCTACTCAAGTGTCCCACTCATCCTCGAGGAGTGGGGGAGTCTGCCCAAACAGTGGTTCCCCGCATCCTTGTCTTTGTATCTCATCATCTTGTGTCATTTTACCACTTGCAGGGGGAATACGCACTGTGAATGTTTCCAACCTCAAGAGAGATTTCATGCAAATTCTGTGAAATCGACTCATTTCCTCTCTCCCTGGTTCAATCTCTCTTCTGCGTTCCGTTTCTTTCTTGACCTTTCCAAATTCAGTCTGTCTTCCTCTCTGTGTCTCTCCTGTGGATGCTTGAATGCATGTGAATGTATGTACGCATGTAAACTGTTGACCTAGGGTGAGGCTTTAGTGTTTCATGTAGAGTGAGTTAAAGCTTTGGGGTTGGAATTGGTGTTAGGGGAAGGGCTAGATCTGGGGTTTGTTCTGGGAGACTTAGTGGTGTGAGTTCTCAGTCTCTTTTACGTAGGAACCCCTTCTCCGATATTCTGCTTGCTAATATTCTTTTTTGTTCAGTTTGTTGCCATTTTGATTAGCAAATTCTTAGCTTTTCTGTTGCAAAGCTGTTCAAGTGGATGGAAGCTGGTGGGTGCCCTTTGGTTTACTGTTTACTTGACTTGAAGGGACCCAATTTTCTTCCACCCCCACACACATGTTGAGAAGTCCCTAACATTAAGGCGCCTATAGCCCGTGCTTATTTCCAAGAGTTTCATCACTTCAGGCTTTGCATTGATGTGTTTCACTGAATCTGACATGTTATGAGACCAAAAGCAAATATGATTGTTCAGATGGAACCATCTCCAATTCCCACGGCCTTTCCTTGCAGAGGTTCTTTTTCCCATTCGTATCACCTCCCCTCCTTTGGCGTCGAGGACTTGACGTTAGAAGCTTGGGTTTACGTCTGGAACCTCAAATCCATTCCATGGATCTGGTTCTGCGTGTTTGATTTCTTCCCAGTACTATGCTGTCCTGATGATCCTAGTCTGAGAGTCTAATTGGCTATCAGTCAGCCTGCTATGTCCGTTTCAGAGTTTTACGGCAGATTGCATTGACTCTTTTGACTCCTTCGTGTTCCCATAGACATTTTGGTTTCTTCGGTTATAATGCCCTGAGAAAAGCTGTTGGTATTTTGAGAGAAATAGAGTGGATCCTCTGGATTGTCCCACGGTGGGGGTCCGGGGGAGGGGGAATTGATATCATCTTACCAGGAGGAATTCTTCTGATCCTTGAGCACAGCTATTTTCCATTGGATTTGTGGAATTCACCTTCTTTTATCCATCTCTTGCAGTTCTCAGAGAAGAGGGGCTCCTCTCCTGATTTAGATGGACTCCTAGCTATTGTCTTTCAGGGAATGTAACTGTCGGTGGGGTTGATAATTGCCGTCTTCTAAGCTTTTGATGTGTTAGTATTGCCAAGTATTTCTCTTCCCTTTCCTCACTGTCCATCTCTCTGAGCTTCCAGATAGAACAGGCCTAGTCCAGGATCCCACGGGCCTCGGGGAGTGCACCTAGACCCTGTGGATCAGACCCTCAGTTCTGGGCATCATTTGGTGTACTCTCTTCACCATTGGCGTCCCTTTCTTCACCTGGTGTCCCTTCAGACCTCTCCTTCAGGCTCCTTTGTGTTCATGTCATTTGTGTATTAACAGCCAAATCCTGCCTAAGCTCAGTGTATGCATACAGGGTCCTGCTACCTCTGCCATCCCACCCGGGGAAGCCTGAGGCCTTTCCCTGTGTGTGGAAGGGGTTTTCTCGGCGTGTGTCTGACTCAAGAAAGCCCAGCTGCATGTGGGTTTGGAGCCCTTTTACTGCTTGTGTCCACACCCCAGGGGAGAGCAAACTGCTTGTCATGGGGAGCGTCCAGTTAGAGCTGGTGGACCAGGCTGACCTCACGCCCTCGGGTGTGTCTCCGTCCTCCTGGGTGGGTATCTCAGCATATCTTTGTCGCTGCTCCTTCTGGGAGCAGAAGGGCAGACGGGCAGAAGCAGCAGCCATACTGGCCAGTCTCAGCTCACAAATATCAAAGCAGGGCTGGCTGATAGTCTCTATCATTGCAGAGCATCCCACCCGAGGTGGCCCCTGAGGGGCACACCCCATCCATCTCCCAGAGGGAGGGCTTAGAGCACCAGCTCCCTGCCCGGGAGGCCCAGTCCAGGCTCCAGGTGAGCGTGGCCACGGAGGGCTCAGCCCAACTCGCAATGAAGACGGAGCAGGCCAGGCCTGCTACACAGACACCACCCAGCACGCACCCCGGGGCCCAGTCTCAGGCTGCCACGGAACTCAGCAGAGCCTGCCCTGACCCAGAGCTCTGAGAAGTCCTGCCTTGGAGGTAGCAGTAGGACCTGGAACCCAGGAGGGCAGAGCAAATAGATGAGGCGTTTGTGGCTGCTGCATGTGAGTGTGGGGAGGTAGTGCTGAGCCACACAGGGAGGTGTCCCCCAGAGCTGGGGCTGGTCCGGGACCAATGGCTGGCCTCACACCACACATTTTGGAGACTGCAGAGAAGACTCCGATGCTAGGCTTTCTTATAGAATCTCTAGGAAGCTTTCGTACCCACTTAGGCACATGGCAAGGCTGTCCTGTGGCAAACTCTTCTTCTCCACCAGCTCTAGCTCTGACCGTCAAACTCAGCCAGCCTCAACATCCAAAACGAGTCCCTACAGAGGTTGGAGCTCCAGGTGCAGCACCCAGGGATCCACTGAGGGGAGATTGAGACCTGAGACGTCCCCTCCCAAAGAAATGGGCGAGCCGGGTACTGGCTTGCACCGTCAGCACATCGGAACTCTGTGCCTGCACGAACCAGAGCCCCAGGCTCCCATGTCCCACCCCGTTTTCCAGAACCTCCACCTCCACGTGAACTTACACCTGCTCGGGCTTTGGCGGCAGAACCCGAGTCAGGGCCTGAGTGACCACCTGCAGAGGGGCAGCCTGCCGTGTCTCCTGCCAAGGACTCAGACGCCCAACATGCCTGTCCCACCCCTGCAGGGAGAACAGGCCCATGCTCTTGACAGAGACCCAGAGCCCTTTCATCAAAAACCTCGTCCAGGGACGTGGTTGACTCTTCAGGCTCCATCCCTGCGTGTTGTCCGTGGCAGCCGTCCACTCGCTCCCCACCCAGGGGAGATTGACTTCCATTCCCCTGAGCTGATTTTCATCAGGCTCCTAGGCATCTTTCTTTTCATCTTTTATGTCTTTCTGTATATTTTGCTCGCAACTGTGTGTCAATAAATTTTCCTTCCTTGATGCCATTTGGGAATATGGAGGCCTTCACAATGCTGTGTAAACATCACCACTGTCTACATTTGGACACCCTCATTCTATCCCCCCCACTTCCTAGCAAAGCCTGGATTCATGGCAAGCACTCCCCGTTCTTCTCTCCCCGCCTGACAACATTGAGCCTACTTCTCTCTGCATTTCTTCCCATACTTTTGAGGTTCCCAATCAATGCCAATCACTGAAATAAAAGGAAACTGGATTTTGCTCTGACTGAAGACTAAAGTTATAGTCTCTCGGCATTGTTAGAGTCTTGGCATCCCCATGAATTCTACAATCCATGCAATTCTCTAGGTCAGAATCCTGGAGTCGGTAGCTTTTCCCTTCTCAGTGGATTGTTCTGACTCCCCACATATTGGAAGACCAAACTGGAGAATTCTGGTCCCTATGTCATTTGACGTAGCCTTTGGGTATCTGAAAGGACCATGTAGGTCTTTTCAAGATGTTATCTGCCAAACGAAGCCCTCTCGGCAAATGTGCTCAGAATATGCAGGTAGGCAATGCTGTTGTAAGTGGGACACCTCAGGCACAAGGGAAATGCTGAGTTCTTCCGCTGGCACAAACAAACTCACAACAATAAACCAGGCAGGAGAAATGGAATGATAAACCCAAACCAACAAAGGGAGAAGTGTTCCACAGAACACAAGGCCAGATCCACCATCCTCGTAGTCCCCACATGCTCGAGAAAATCAGTAATCGGGAAAGAAACAGAAGAAACATGTGCAAGTCCAATGTGAGGCAATGCACATGGCTAGTGTAGCTCAGAGATGGCCTGATGCTTCGCATGGACACGCGGGCAAAGGGAAACACATTGCAGGTGGCGGTTCTCATAATCTCAGAGCTCGGTGCTCAGGTTGGTGTCAACCAGCCTTCGGGACCACAAGAGGGAATGGAGGGCCAGCAGAGCCCATAGACATCTGTCTCGCTCTCTGCCAGAAGAATGTGCTGGACCCATCAAAGTCCCACTGGAACATCTCTTGGCGATCAGTGCCCACCCTCAAGGTGGATCCCATTCCACTTCTTGCACGGTTGATCCTGTCTTCTGAGATGCTCACCTCTGGTGGTCCAAAGCCTCAGGCTTTCTTGGTGCCTGCGCAGACGAAACTCCCTTAAGCCGCTCACGTGTCCAAGGGCACACAAGGATGCCTGTGGCTTCTGGCTCAATGATGGAAGATCAGAGCCCTCTCAACCAGACTTGGGGATCGGTGCTGAAAGGGAGGCCGCACCTGACTCCCCCTTTCACTGGACAAAGTGTCCTTGCTTCTAGAGCTGCTGAATCCATTCAACTGTGGAAATGCAAGCTGAAAAACACCCATCTTTCCGAGAAGGTCTCCAAAAGAGTTTAGGAGTGACACATTGGAAACCAGAGGGGATGACATGCATGTCCATGGAAAATTAACACCTCTCAACAAATGCACTTCAAATGATTCCTAGACATACGTTCCATGCAAAATGGTTCACAAATCCAGAAGGAAATGGAGCAGACATTAGACATGAGCTCTGAGTTTTCACACACAATACCAAAAGGCACTACACAAAGAGTAACCAGGGAACACAGTGAACTTTGTCAAATCCAAGATTTGGGCTCTGGGAAAGACCGTCTGAAAAACACAAACAACATATCCGAAGCGGGAAGACAACTGTTTGCATACACGGAACGTAGGCAGAATTTGGCTCCTAATACACAAACGATATGAACACAAGCTTGAAGGAGAGGTCTGCAGGGAAACCAGGCGAAGAAAGGGACATGGAGAGTATACCGAATGATGCCCAACGATGAAGGCCTGAGAAACACGGTCTAGCTGCACTCCCCAATAGCCGTGGGACCCTGGACTAGGCCTGTTCAACCTGGAGGCTCAGAGAGATGGACAGTGAGGAAGGGGAAGAGAAATCGTTTGCATTTCTAATACTAACAGCAAATGCTTAGAAGGAGACGGCAAGTATCAACCCCATCAACAGTGACATTTCCTGAAAGGCAATAGCTAGGGGTCCATCTAAGCCAGGAGGGAAGCCCCTCTTCTAAGAGAACTGCAAGAGATGGATGAAAGAAGGTGAAGCCCACCAATCCAATGGAAAATAAACTGTGCTCCAGTATCAGAAGAATTTCTTCTGGTAAGAAAATGTCACTTCCCCCTCCCCCCAACCCCCAACTTGGGGCAGTCCAGAGGTCGCAAGCTATTCCTCTCAAAATACCAACGGCTACACAAATACAAAGGATTATTAGAGAATACTATCAGCAATTATATGGCAATAAAATGAATAACCTGGAAGAAATTGACAAATTCCAAGAAAAGTACAACTTTACAAAACTGAACCAGGAAGAAATAGAAAATCTGAACAGACCCATCACAAGCTCGGAACTAGAGGCTATAATAAAAAATCTTCCAGCAAACAAAAGCCCTGGTCCAGACGGCTTCACGGCTGAGTTCTACCAAAAATTTAGAGAAGAGCTAACACCTATTCTACTCAAACTCTTCCAGAAAATTGCTGAGGAAGGGAAACTTCCAAACTCATTCTATGAGGCCACCATCACCCTAATCCCAAAACCTCGTAAAGATCCCACAAAGAAAGAAAACTACAGGCCAATATCACTGATGAACATAGATGCAAAAATCCTTAACAAAATTCTAGCAATCAGAATCCAACAACACATTCAGAAGATCATACATCATGACCAAGTGGGCTTATCCCAGGAATGCAAGGATTCTTCAATATCCACAAATCAATCAACGTAATACACCACATTAACAAACTGAAAACTAAAAATCATATGATTATCTCAATAGATGCAGAGAAAGCCTTTGACAAAATACAGCATCCATTTATGATAAAAACCCTCCAGAAAGTGGGAATAGAAGGGACATATCTCAATATAATAAAAGCTATATATGACAAACCCACAGCAAACGTTATCCTCAACGGTGAAAAACTGAAAGCATTTCCCCTAATGTCAGGAATAAGACAAGGGTGCCCATTCGCACCACTACTATTCAACATAGTTCTGGAAGTTTTGGCTACAGCAATCAGAGCAGAAAAAGACATAAAAGGAATACAAATTGGAAAAGAAGAATAAAACTTTCACTGTTCACTGATGATGTGATCCTCTACACAGAAAACACTAAAGAATCTACCAGAAAACTACTAGAGCTAATCAATGAATACATTAAAGTTGCAGGATATAAAGTCAACACACAGAAATCACTTGCATTCCTTTACACTAATAATGAGAAAATAGAATGAGAAATTAAGGAAACTATTCCATTCTCTGTTGCAACGAAAAGATTTAAATACTTAAGAATGTATTTACGTAAGGAAACAAAAGACTTGTACACAGAAAACTATAAAACACTAGTGAACATAATCAAAGAGTACACTAATAGATGGAGAAATATACCATGTTCGTGTATTGGAAGAATAAATATTGTTAAAATGAGTATAATATCTAAAGTAACTTATATATTCAATGCAATCCCTGTCCAGCTACCAACGATATTTTTCATAGAACTAGAAAAAATAATCTCACAATTTGTATGGAAATACAAAAAACCTCGAATAGCCAAAGCAATCTTGAGGAAGAAAAATGTAACTGGGGGAATTAGCCTGCTGGACTTCAGGCTCTACTACAAAGCCACAGTCATCAAGACAGTATGGTACGGGCATAAATACAGAAACATAGATCAATGGAACAAAATAGAAAGCCCAGCGATAAATCCACGCACCTATGGATACCTTATCTTTGACAAAGGAGGCAAGAATATAAAATGGAGAAAAGACAGTCTCTTTAACAAGTGGTTCTGGGAAAACTGGTCAGCCACTTGTAAAAGAATAAAACTAGAATACTTCCTAACACCATATACCAAAATAAACTCAAAATAGTCTAGAGAGATAAATGTAAAACCAAAAACTATAAAAGTCCTAGAGGAGAATGTAGGCGAAACACTCTCTGACATAAATCACAACAGGATCCTCCAAGACCCACCTCCCAGAATATTGGAAATAAAAGCAAAAATAAACAAATGGGACCTAATTAAAATCAAAAGCTTCTGCACAGCAAAGGAAACTATAAGCAAGGGGAAAAGACAGCCTTCAGAATGGGGGAAAATAATAGCAAATGTAACAACTGATAAAGGATTAATCTCCAAAATATATAAGCAGCTCCTGCAGCTCAATTCCAGAAAAATAAATGAGCCAATCAAAAAATGGGCCAAAGAACTAAACAGACATTTCTCTAAAGAATTCATAAAGATGGCTAACAAACACATGAAAAAATGCTCAACATCTCTCATAATCAGAGAAATGCAAATCAAAACCACAATGAGATACCATTTCACACCAGTCAGAATGGCTGCTATCCAAAAGTCTACATGCAATAAATGCTAGAGAGGTTGTGGAAAAAAGGGAACCTTCTTACACTGTTGTTGGGAATGCAAACTAGTACAGCCACTATGGAGAACAGTGTGGAGACTCCTCAAAAAACTGGAAATAGAAATGCCATATGATCCAGCAATCACACTCCTGGGCATACACACCGAGGAAAGCAGAATTGAAAGAGACACATGTACTCCAATATTCATCGCAGCACTGTTTACAATAGCCAGGACATGGAAGCAACCTACATGTCCATCTGCAGACGAATGGATAATAAAGCTTTGGTACATATACGCAATGGAGTATTACTCAGCCGTTAAAAAGAAGCATTTGAATCAGTTCTAATGAGGTGGATGAAATTGGAGCCTATTATACAGAGTGAAGTAAGCCAGAAAGAAAAAACACCAATACAATATACTAACGCATATATATGGAATTTAGAAAGATGCAAATGATAACCCCGTATACGAGACAGCAAAAGTGAAACAGATGTATAAAACAGTCGTAGGGATTCTGTGGGAGAGGGTGAGGATGGGATGGTTTGGGAGAATGGCATTGAAACATGTATATTGTCATATGTGAAACGAATCACCAGTTCAGGGTCGAGGCATGTTACAGGATGTTCAGGACTGGTATGACCCAGAGGGAAAATAAAGAAAGGAGGGAGGTGGGAGGGGGGTTCGGGAGAGGGACCTAATGTACACCCGAGGCGGATTCATGTCAATGTATGGCAAAACCAACCAATATAATATTGTAAAATAATTAGCCTCCAATAAAAATAAATAAAAAAGAAAACATCGGCTGTTCTCAGGGCATTATAACCAATGAATTCCAAAATGTCTATGGAAACACAAAGGAGTCAAAAGAGTCAATGCAATCTGCCACAAAGCCCTGAAATGGACATAGCAGGCTGCTTGATAGCCAATTAGACTATCACACTAGGATCATCAGGACAGCATGGTACTGGGAAGAAACGAAACACGCAGAACCAGATCCATGGAATGGAATTGAGGGTCCAGACATAAACCCAAGCTTCTAACGTCAATTCCTCGACGCCAAAGGAGGGGAGGTGATACGAATGAGAACAAGAGCCTCTACAATGAAAGGCCATGGGAATTGGAGATGGTTCCATCAGAACAATCACATTGGCTTCTGGTCTCAGAACACATCAGGTTCAGTGAAACACATCAACGCAAAGCCTGAAGTGATGAAACTCCTGGAAATAAGCACGGGCCATAGGCTCCTTCATGTCATGGACTTCTCAACATTTGTGTGTGTAGGGGGGAAAAAATTGGGTCCCTTCAAGTCAAGGAAAGAGTAAACCAAAGGACACCCACGGGCTTCCATCCACTTGAACAGATTTGCATCAGAAAAGCTGAGCATTCACAAATCAAAATGGTAACAAACTGAACAAAAAAGAATATTAGCAAGCAGAATATCGGAGAAGGGGTTCCTACGTGTCTCCCAGAACAAACCCCAGACCGATCCCTTCCCCTAACACCAAATCCAACGACAAACCTTTAACTCACTCGACACGAAACCCTAAAGCCTCAAACAAGTTCAACAACATACATGCGTCCATGCATTCACATGCATGCGAGCATCCAGAGGAGAGACACAGAGAGGAAGAGACAGACTGAATTTGGAAAGGTCAAGAAAGAGAGGGAACGAGGGAGAGAGACTGAACAATGGAGAGAGGAAATGATTCGATTTCATAGAATTTGCATGAATCTCTCTTGTGGTTGGAAACAATGACTGTGCTTTTCCCGCAAGGGGGAAAATGACTCAAGATGATGAGACTCAAGGACAAGGATGCGGGGAGCCACTGTTGGGGCAGACTCCCCCAGCCTTCGAGGCCGAGTGGGGCAATTGAGGAGGATGGGGAAGGTTGATATCAGAGGGGGTGATGTCTGAATATGACTTTCCGGTCCTCCAAATGCAGGGGTCAAGAAATAGGCAGAAAGGGGACTGCCTTTTCCCAGGTCCCAAAGCCCATCCAGGCCTGATTCTGCCCCATTCTGTGCTAGGTCAGCCCTGTGTGGAATCCATCCTTTGGGAAGTCTCAGTGTCCAAGCTCCATGTGATAGCGGCCCAATGTTTGAACAGGCACTGGAGCTGTTCATAGGCTGACAGACCTAGGCAGGAAATGGGAGAGTGACCCCCACTCTGCAGATGGAGAGAGTGGGGAAAACCTGCAGGGCACATGGCTTGCCCAGGGCCACTTCACTTCTGAGAAGGAGCCTGGGCTGAAAGCAGCTGTGTCCTCAGAGCTCAGGCCCTGGCTGCACCCAGGTCTCCCCAATGCTGTGGGGTGGGCTGTGTGTGTCACTGTGCCTGCACGTGGCCTAAGGGCATGGGGAAACAGCCAGAAACCCAGAGGTTCCCTTGGGGAGCTTTGTGGAAGTGACCTCGGCAATGAACAAGGAAATGATGTCACTTCCTGGCAACAGAACCCAACAGAACCGGCAACCCTGGTATCCAGGCCTCCTCAGTGGAGAGGAGTCCCCAGCCAGATCACTTGCTTTCAAGATGTTCTGTTGTTTGCCCCTGCCCAGAGGCTGGGGCCTCAGGCGAACTCACAGGCAGAGAATGTGGGAACGTGGATGACGCTGGCTCAGGGACCCCGGAGAGGCCTCTGGGCCTATGCGCTAAGGAAAAGAAAGGTAACAGGGAGGCCCAGGCCGGGTCCGGCCACCTCTCCCGTCCCACATGGGGAAGCCTGAGGCCTTTGCCTGTGTGTTGATGGGGGTTTCTCGGGGTGTGTCTGCCTTAAGCAAGCCCAGCCGCATATTGGTCAGGAGCTCGTGGGTCGCTTTTGTCCACACCACAGGGGAGAGCAGGCTGGTGGCATGGGAAGCAGCCGGGCAGAGCTGGCTGCCCAGGCTGACCTCACTCCCTCAGGGGTATCTCTGTCCTCCCGATTGTGTATCTGAGCAGACACTCGTCTCTGCGCTTTCTGGGAGCAGAAGGGCAGATGGGCAGAGGCAGCAGCCATCCTGGCCAGGCACAGCTCAGAATTATTGAAGGAGTGCTGCTGATGGTCACTGTCATTGTAGAGCGTCCCACCCGAAGTGGCCCCTGAGGTGAACACCCCTACCACCACCCTGAGGAAGGGTTCAGAGCACCAGCCCCCTGCCCAGGAAGCCCAGTACAGGCTCCAGGTGAGCGTGGCCACGGAGGGCTCAGCCAAACTGGTGAAGAAGAGGAAGCAGGCAAGGCCTGCTGCATAGACACCACCAAGCACACACTCCGGGGCCCAGTCTCAGGCTGCCACGGAGCTCAGCACACCCGGCTCTGACCCAGAGCTCCGAGAAGCCCTTCCTTGGAGGCAGCAGGAGAGCCTGGAGCCCAGCAGTGCAGAGCACAGAGTTGAGGCTCCTGGGGCTGCTGCATGTGAGTGTGGGGAGGCGGTGCTTAGCCACACAGGGAGGAGTCCCCCAGAGTGGGGCTGGGCCTGGACCAAAGGCTGGCCTCACACCACCCATCTTGGAGACTGCAGAGAAGACTCCGAAGCAGGGCCTTCTTAGCGAATCTCTAGGAAGCCTTCATGTCCCCTTAGGCTCATGGCAAGGCTGGCATTTGGCAAACTCTTCTTCTCTCCCAGCTCTAGCTCTGGCCATGAAACTCAGCCAGCCTCCATGTACAAGACCCGTCCCTACAGAGGTGGGAGCTCCAGGTGCAGGACGCAGGGATCCAATGAGGGGAGATCGAGACCTAAGACAACCCTCCCAAAGCTACGGGGCGAACCGGGTACTTGACAGTCCCTTGAGCACATCGGAACTCTGTACCTGCACGACTCCCAGCCCCAGGCCCCGATGTCTCACCATGCCTTCCAGAACCTCCACCTTCACGTGTACATGCACCTGCTTGGGCTTTGGCGGCAGAACCCGAGTCAGGGGCTGAGTGACCACCTGCACAAGGGCAGCCTGCCCTGGCTGCTGCCAAAGACTCAGACGCCCACCATGACTGTCCCACCCCTGCAGGGAGAACAGGTCCCTGCTCTGTACAGAGGCCCAGAGCCCTTTCAGCAAACACATCGTCCAGGGGCGCGATTGGCTCTGCAGCCTCCATCCCTGTATGTTCCCCGTGGACGCCCTCCACTCCCTCCCCACCCAGGGGAGATTGACTTCCCTTCCCCTGAGCTGATTTTCATCAGGCTTCTAGGCATCCTTCTTCTCATCTTTTATGTCTTTTATGGCTTTCTGTATATTTTGCTCACAAGTGTGTGCCAATAAATTTTCCTTCTTTGATGCCATTTGGGAAGATGGAGGCCTTCACAATGCTGTGTAAGCATCACCACTCTCTACATTCTGAAACACTCATTCTATCCCCCTCTCACATCCCAGCAAAGCCTGGATTCATGGCAAGCACTCCCCGTTCCTCTCTCCCCCACCTGAAAACATTGAGTCTACTTCTCTCTGCATTTCTTCCCATCGTTTCGGGGTCCCCAATCAACGCCAATCACTAAAATGTGAGGAAACTGGATTTTGGTCTGACTGAAGGTGAAAGTTATAGTCTCTCAGTATTGTTAGAGTCTTGGCATCCCCATGAATTCCACAGTCCATGGAATTCTCTAGACCAGAATCCTGGAGTTGGTAGCTTTTCCCTTCTCCAGGGGATTGTTCTGACTCCCCACATATTGGAAGACCAAACTGGAGAATTCTGGTTTCTGTGTCATTTGAAGGAGACTTTGGATATCTGAATGGACTGTGTAGATCCTTTCAAGATATCATCTGCCAAATGAAGTCATCACGGCAAATATGCTCAGAATCTCCAGGTAGGTCGTCCTGTTGTAAGTGGGACGCATCAGGCACAAGTGAAAGGCTGAGTTCTTCCGCCGATACAAACAAACTCACAACAATAAACCATGGAGAATAAATGGAAAGATAAACCCACACCAACAAAGGGAGAAGTGTTCCTCAGAACACAAGGCCAGAGAAAGACAAACCATCCTTGTGGCACCCACATGCTCGAGCAAATCAGTTATCAGGAAGGAAACAGAAGAAACATGTGCAGGTCCAATGACAGGCAAAGCACATGGCTAGTGTAGCTCAGAGATGGCCTGACACTTTGCATGGACACGTGGGAAAAGGGACATACATTGTAGGTGGAGGTGGCCATCATCTCAGAGCTAGGTGCTCAGGATGGTGACAACCAGCCTTCGGGACCACAAGAGGGAGTGGAGGGCCTAGCAGATCCCATAGACATCTCTCTCGCTATGTGGGAGAAGAGTGTGGTGGACACATCATAGTCCCACAGGAACATCACTTGACGATCAGTGCCCAACCTCAGGGTGGATACCACTCCACTTCTGGCACGGTGGCTCCTGTCCTCTGAGATGCTCACCTCTGGCAGTCTGAAGCTGCAGGCCTGCTGGGCGCCTTCGGAGACGAAACTCCCTTCAGCTGCTCACACAGCAAAGGGCACACAAGGATGCCTGTGGAATCTGGATCACAGATGGAAGTTCAGAGCCCTGTCAACCTGAACTTGGGATTGGTGCTGAAAGGGAGGCCGCACCCAACTCCCTTTTCACTGGACACAGCGTCCCTGAGCTAGAACTGCTGAATCCATTCTTCTGTGGAAATGCAAGCTGAAAAACACCCATCTTTCCGAGAAGATATCCAAAAGAGTTTAGGAGCAACGCATTTGGAAACCAGAGGGGATGACATGCATGTCCATGGAAACTTGACACCTCTCAACAAATGCACTTGAAATGATTCCTAGACATATGTTCCATGCAAAACGGTTCACAAATCCAGAACGAAATGTAGCAGAGATTAGCATGAGTTCTGTATCTTCACACACGATACGGAAAGGCACTACACAAAGAGTAACAAGGGAACACAGTGAACTTTGTCAAATCCAAGATTTGGACTCTGGGGAAAACCGTCTGAAAAGCGCAAATGACACATCCCAAGCTGGGAGACAACTGTTTGCATACACAGAGCTTAGGCAGGATTTGGCTCTTAATACACAAATGACAGGAACACCAATGGGCCTGAAGGAGACACCAGGAGAAGGAAGGGACAGGGAGAGTACATCAGATGATGCCCAGCACTGAGGCCTGAGAAATACGGTCTAGCTGCATTCTCCGAGCCCCGTGGGACCCTGGAATAGGCCTGTTCTACCTGGAGGCTCAGAGAAATGGACAGTGAGGAAGGGGAAGAAAAATCCTTGGCATTTCTAACACTTCCAGCAAACGCTAAGTAGAAGGCAATTATCAACCCCACCGACAGTGACATTCCCTGAAAAGCAATAGCTAGGAGTCCATCTAACCCAGGAGGGAAGCCCTTCTTCTCAGAGAACTGCAAGAGATGGATGAAAGAAGGAGAAGCCCACCAATCCAATGGAAAATAAGCTGTGCTCACGGATCAGAGGAATTCCTCCTGGTAAGATGATATCACTTCCCCCTCCCCCCAACCCCCACCGTGGGGCAATCCAGACTTTCCACGCTATTCCTCTCAAAATACCAACGGGTGTTCTCAGGTCATTATAACCAAAGAATTCCAGAATATCTATGGAAAAACAAAGGAGTCAAAATAGTCAATGCAATCTGCCACAAAGCCCTGAAATGTACATAGCAGGCTGCCTGATAGCCAATTAGAGTATCACACTAGGATCATTAGGACAGCATGGTACTGGGAAGAAATCAAACACGCAGAACCAGATACATGGAATGGAATTGAGGGTCCAGAAATAAACCCAAGCATCAACGGTTAATTCCTCAATGCCAAAGGAGGGGAGGCGATACGAATGGTAACTGGAGCCTCTGCAACGAAAGGCCGTGGGAATTGGAGATGGTTCCATCTGAACAATCACATTAGCTATTGTTCTCATCACATTTCAGATTTAGGGAAACACGTCAATACAAACCTGAAGTGATGAAACTCCTGGAAAGAAACAAGGACCATTGGCTCCTTAATGTCAGGGACTTCTCAACACGTGTGTGGGAGGGGGAAGAAAATTGGGTCTCTTCAAGTCAAGGAAACAGGAAACCAAAAGACACCAACTTGCTTCCATCCACTGAACAGCTTTGCATCAGAAAAGCTAAGCATTCACTTATCAAAATGGTAACAATCTGAACACAAAAGAATATTTGCAAGCAGAATATCGGAGAAGGGGTTCCTTCATAAAAGAGACTGAGAACTCACACCACTAAGTCTCCCAGAACTAACCCCAGACATATCCTTTCCCCTAACACGAACTACCCGAAACCTTTACCTCACTTGAAATGAAACCCTAAAGCCTCACCCTAGGTCAACAATTCCCCAGCGATCAATGCAAAGAAATAGAGGAAAACAACAGAATAGGAAAAACAAGAGATCTTTTCAAGAAAATTAGAGATATCAAGGGAACATTTCATGCAAAGATGGGCTCGATAAAGGACAGAAATATTATGGACCTAACAGAAGCAGAAGATATTAAGAAGAGGTGGCAAGAATACACAGAAGAACTGCACAAAATAAATTTTCAAGACAAAGATAATCACAATGACGTGATCACTCACCTGGAGCCAGACATCTTGGAATGTGAAGTCAAGTGGGCCTTAGAGAGCATCACTACAAACAAAGCTAGTGGAGGTGATGGAATTCCAATTGAGCTATTTCAAATCCTAAAAGATGATGCTGTGAAAGTGCTGCCCTCAATATGCCAGCAAATTTGGAAAACTCAGCAATGGCCACAGGACTGGAAAAGATCAGTCTTCATTCGAATGCCAAAGAAAGGCAATGCCAAAGAATGCTCAAACTACAGCACAATTGCACTCATCTCACACACTAGTAAAGACATGCTCAAAATTCTCCAAGCTAGGCTTCAGCAATATGTGAATCAAGAACTTTCAGATGTTCAAGCAGGTTTTAGAAAAGGCAGAGTCACCAGAGATCAAATTGCCAACATCCGCTGGATTATGGAGAAAGCAAGAGAGTTCCAGAAAAATATCTATTTCTGCTTCATTGACTATGCCAAGGCCTTTGACTGTGTGGATCACAATAAACGGTGGAACATTCTGAAAGAGATGGGAATCCCAGACCACCTGACCTGCCTCTGGAGAAACCTGTATGCAGGTCAGGAAGCAACAGTTAGAACTGGACATGGAACAACAGACTGGTTCCAAATAGGAAAAGGAGTACGTCAGTGTTGTATATTGTCACCCTGCTTATTTAACTTCTATGCAGAGTACATCATGAGGAACGCTGGGCTGGAAGAAGCACAAGCTGGAATCACGATTGCTGGGAGAAATATCAATAACCTCAGATATGCAGATGACACCACCCTTATGGCAGAAAGTGAAGAGGAACTCAAAGGCCTATTGATGAAAATGAAAGAGGAGAGTGAAAAGGTTGTCTTGAAGCTTAACATTCAGAAAACGAAGATCATGGCATCTGGTCCCATCACTTCTTGGGAAATAGATGGAGAAACAGTCGAAACAGTGTCAGACTTTATTTTTGGGGGCTCCAAAATCACTGCGGATGCTGATTGCAGCCATGAAATTAAAAGACACTTACTCCTTGGAAGGAAAGTTATGACCAGCCTAGATAGCATATTAAAAAGCAGAGACATTACTTTGCCAACCAAAGTCCATCTAGTCAAGGCTATGGTTTTTCCCGTGGTCATGTATGGATGTGAGAGTTGGACTGTGAAGAAAGCTGATCGCCGAAGAATTGATGCTTTTGAACTGTGGTGCTGGAGAAGACTCTTGAGAGTCCCTTGGACTGCAGGGAGATCCAACCAGTCCATTCTAGAGGAGATCAATCCTGGGTGTTCATTGGAAGGACTTATGCTAAAGCTGAAACTCCAACACTTTGGCCACTTCATGTGACGAGTTGACTCACTGGAAAAGACTCGGATGCTTGGAGCGATTGGGGGTAGGAGGAGACGGGGATGACAGAGAATGAGGTGGCTGGATGGCATCACCGACTCTGTGGACATGAGTTTGAGTGAACTCCGTGAGTTGGTGATGGACAGGGAGGCCTGGCGTGCTGTGGTTCATGGGGTTGCTAAGAGTCGGACACGACTAAGCAACTGAACTGAACTGAACTGAACTGAAGTCAAGAATATACATGCATACATGCATTTCTCAGGCATGCAAGCATCCAGAGGAGAAACACAGAGAGGAAGAGACAGACTGTATTTGGAAAGGTCAAGAAAGAGAGGGAACGAGGGAGAGAGACTGAACAATGGAGAGAGTAAATGAATCGATTTCACAGTATTTGCATGAATCTCACTTGAGTTTGGGAAAAGTAACAGTGCCAATTCCCCCTGAAAGGGGGAAAATGACCCAAGATGATGAGACTCAAAAACAAGTATGCGGGGAGCCACTGTTGGGGCAGGCTCCACCACCCCTCGAGGCAGAGTTCGACATTTGAGTAGGACGAGGAATGTTGATATCAGAGGCGGCGATGTCTGAATATTGCCTTCCGGTCCTCCCAATGCTGGGGTCAAGAAATAGGCAGGAAGTGGACTTCATCTTCGAAGGTCCCAGAGCCCATTTAGGCCTGATTCTGCCCCATTCTGTGCTAGGTCAGCCCTGTGTGGAATCCGTCCATTGGGAAGTCTCAGTGTCCTAGCTCCATGTGAGAGCGGCCCAAAGTTTGAACAGGCACTGGAGCTGTTCGTAGGTTGACAGACCTAGGCAGGAAATGGGAAAGTGATCCCCACTCTGCAGATGGAGAGACTGTGGAAACCCTGCGGGGCACATGGCTTCTGAGAAG
Organism: Moschus berezovskii; assembly: GCF_049115385.1. Lineage (NCBI taxonomy): Eukaryota > Metazoa > Chordata > Mammalia > Artiodactyla > Moschidae > Moschus > Moschus berezovskii. The sequence continues at coordinate 6,315,936 of NC_142479.1, read as the reverse complement.
AAGGAGCCTGGGCTGAAAGCAGCTGTGTCCTCAGAGCTCAGGCCCTGGCTGCACCCTGGTCTCCTCAAGGCTGTGGGTTGTGCTGTGTGGGTGTCAATTTGCCTGCACGTGTCCTGAGGGCATGGGGGAACAACCAGAAACACAGAGGTTCCCTTGGGGAACTTTGTGGAATGGACCTTGGCCACGAAAGCAGGAAATGATATCACTTCCTGGAAACACAACCCAACAGAACCCGAAACCCGGGTTTCCAGGCCTCCCCAGCAGAGAGGAGCCCCCAGCCAGATCGTTTGCTTTCAAGATGTTCTGCTGTTTGCCCCTGCCCAGAGGCCAGGGCCTCAGGCAAGTTCACAGGCAGAGTGTGTTGGAATGCGGTCGACGCTGGCTCAGGGCCCACAGAGAGGCCTCTGATCCTTTGCCCGAAGGAACCGAAAGGTTACAGGGGAGACCCAGGCCAGGCCAGGCCACCTCTCCCGTCCCATATGGGGAAGCCTGAGGCCTTTCCTTGTGTGTGGATGGGGGTTTCTTGGGGTGTGTCTGCCTCAGGCAAGCCCAGCCGCATATGGGTCAGGAGCCCATGGGTCGCTTGTGTCCACACCCCAGGGGAGAGCATGCTGGGTAGCATGGGGAGCGTCCGGGCTGAGCCGTGTGCCCAGGCTGACCTGACACCCTCATGGGGGGTCTCCGTCCTACCCGGTGGGTACTGAGCAGACACCTGTATCTGTTCTTTTTGGGAGCAGAAAGGCAGACGGGCAGAAACTTTAGACATCTTGTCCAGGCTCAGCTCAGAAATATCGAAGCAGGGCTGGCTGGTGGTCACTATCATTGCATAGCGTCCCACCCGAGGTGGCCCCTGAGGTGCACACCCCATCAACCTCCAAGAGGGAGGTTTCAGAGCACCACCCCCTGCCCTGGAGGCCCAGTGCAGGCTCCAGGTGAGTGTGACCACGGAGGGCTCAGGCGAACTGGCGATGAAGAGGAAGCGGGCAAGGCCTGCTGCTCAGACACCACCCAGCGCACATCCGGGTACCCAGTCTCAGGCTGCCACTGAGCTCAGCACAGCCAGCTCTAAACCAGAGCGCTGAGAAGCCCTGCCTCGGAGGCACCAGGAGGACCTGGAACCCCACACAGCAGAGCACAGAGGTGAGGCGGCTGGGGATGCTGCATGTGAGTGTGGGGAGGCGGTGCTGAGCCACACAGGGATGAGTCCTCAAGAGCTGAGGCTGGGCCTGGACCAAAGGCTGGACTCAAACCACCCATCTTGGAGACTGCAGAGAAGACACCAATGTTGGGCCTTCTTAGCCCATCTCTAGGAAGCTTTCATGCCCACTTAGCCCTATGGCAAGGCTGGCCTGTGGCAAACTCTTCTTTTCCCCAATCTCTAGCTCTGGCCGTCAAACTCATCCAGCCTCCACGAACAAGACCTGTCCCTACAGAGGTGGGAGCTCCAGGTGCAGGACCCAGGATCCAATAAGGGGAGATCGAGACCTGAGACGTCCCCACCCAAAGACACGGGGCAAGCCGGGTACTGGCCAGCACCCTCAGCACATTGGATCTCTGTGCCTGCAGGACCCCCAGCCCCAGGCCCTGATGTCCTACCCCACCTTCCAGAACCTCCACCTCCACGTTCACTTGCACCTGCTTGGGCTTTGGCGGCAGAACCCTAGTCAGGGCCTGAGTGACCACCTGAGCAGGGGCAGCCTGCCCTGGCTCCTGCCAAGGACTCAGACGCACACCATTTCTGTCCCTCCCCTGCAGGGAGAACAGGCCCCAGTTCTGGACATAGACTCAGAGCCCTTTTGGCAAATACCTGGTCCAAGGGTGGGTTGGCTCTGCAGCCTCCATCCCTGTGTGTTCCCCATGGACGCCGTCCACTCTCTCCCGACCCAGGGGAGATTGAAATCCCTTCCCCTGAGCTGATTTTCATCAGGCTCCTAGGCATCTTTCTTCTCATCTTTTATGTTTTTTGTGGCTTTATGTATATTTTGCTCATAAGTATGTATCAATACATTTTCCTCCCTTGAAGCCATCTGGGAATATGGAGGCCTTCACAATGCTCTGTAAGCATCACCACTGTCTACATTTAGACACACTCATTCTATTCCCCCCACTTCCCAGCAAAGCCTAGATTCATGGCAAGCACTCCCCGTTCCTCTCTCCCCCTCCTGACAACATTGAGTCTACTTTTCTCTGCATTTCTTCCCATCCTTTTGAGGCCACAATCAATGACAATCACTGAAATGAAAAGAAACTGGATTTTCCTCTGACTGAAGTTGAAAGTTGCAGTCTCTCAGTATTGTTAGAATCTCGGCATCCCCATGAATTCTACAGTCCGTGGAATTCTCTAGAGCAGAATCCTGGAGTGGGTAGCTTTTCCCTTCTCCAGGGGAGTTTCTGACTCCCCACATATTGGAAGACCAAACTTTAGAATTCTCGTTTCTATGTCATTTGAAGGAGCCTTTGGGTATCTGAAAGGACAGTGTAGGTCCTTTCAAGATGTCATCTGCCAAACGAAGCCTCTTGGCAAATGTGCTCAAAATCTCCAGGTAGGCAGTTCTGTGGTAATTGGGACTCCTCTGGCACAAGGGAAATGCTGAGTTCTTCTGCCGGAACAAACAAACTCACAACAATAAACAAGGCAGGAGAAATGGAAAGATAAACCCACACCAACAAAGGGAGAAGTGTTCCTCAGAGCACAAAGCCAGAGAAAGACCCACCAACCTTTTGGCCCCCATATCCTCGAGAAAATCAGTGATCGGGAAGGAAAGAGAAGAAACATATGCAGGTCCAATGAGAGGAAATGCTCATGTCTCGTGTAGGTCAGAGATGTCCTGACACTTCGCATGGACACGCGGGCAAAGGGAAACACAGTGCAGGTGGCAGTGGTCATCATCTCATAGCTAGGTGCTCCAGATGGTGACAACCAGCCTTCGAGACCACAAAAGGGAGCCGAGGGCCTAGCAGAGCCCATAGACATCTCTCTCGCTCTCTGGGAGAAGAGTGTGCAGGACCCATCAAAGTCCCACAGGAGCATCTCTTGGCGATCAGTGCCCACCCTCAGGGTGGATCCCACTCCACTTCTGGCACGGTTGTTTCTGTCTGCTGAGATGCTCACCTCTGGCGGTCCGAAGCCACAGGCCTGCTGGGCGCCTGCCGAGACTAAACTCCCTTCAGCTGCTCACAGAGCCAAGGCCAAAGGAGGATACCTGTGACCTGCGGCTCACAGATGGAAGATCAGAACCCTGTCAACCCGACCTGGGGATCGGTGCTGAAAGGGAGGCTGCACCTGAGTCCCTTTTCACTGGAAACAGAGAACGTCTGATTGGCTACTGTTAGTCGGGAACATCCAGAAAGTTTAATTAGCGGATAGGGGCGACCTGTACGTGGAGTGCAGAATTTCATGGTTTTTCTCGAATTGCGGCTTGAAGCTTGGAGTTCTTCTCGAGTTACGACGGGAACCACTGTGACTCGCTAGTTTTGCCTCATGGAAGTCAGGTCTGCTGTCGTGTTGTAAGTGGAACTTCGTGATTCCTTTCGAGTCGTTGCAGGGCATGAGGGCCACATTTAGACTTGAGAGGGTAAACTCAGTTTTCCTCTCCAGTGGCCACAGGGATCTTGGGGTTGCTATGAAAGTTCCCCTGGGGAGTCACGCCTAGTCTTCGTTGAGGAGGGAACTAAGATTTCCCCCCAAGTTGTAAAAGGATTATCAGGCCCGCTATCTGTTGGAGCGCGAAATTTGGGCTTTTTCGAGAGGCTCAGCGGGGGATTAATGCCTCCGATCACGTTAGGAGTTGATACTCCGTGTTCCACTGGAGCTGCTGCAAACACATGACTCATCTCTAGTTGAGTGTGAACTCGGAGTCCTTTGACCTTGCTGCAGTATCTATTGGGTTGCCCTCGAGTGTCAGTAGATGTGACAGGACTCATCAAGTGGTGTGAGAGGAAGTTGGGATTCCTCTTCATTTGAAAGTGGAATGTCCCATTATCTTCAGCTGAGGTGTGATCACAGGCCTTCTCTTAAATTGTGGTGGGGAAATTCAGTTTTCTTCTCTCATCGGGATGGGTATCTCTGGGCGACCCTTAAGTTGCATCAAGGAAGTCAAGCCTCATATCGAATTTGGAAAAGGAACTCGGGGCTTCTGTCTATGTGTTTCAGGAAAAAAGATTACCTCATCTTGCTTTGAAAGAGGAATCTCGAGGTTTTGCTCGAGTTTCTGTGGGAAGTTTGGTGATCCACTCGAGTAACGACGGGAATATCAGGGAGCCTCCCGTGTTGTCTCTGGGAAGTCAGAACTCCTTTCCATTTGCAAGAGGAAACTTAGGATTCCTTGGCGTTGCTGCAAAGAAAGAGGTCTGCATCTAGATTCGCGTCGGTTTAACTCAGCATTCCTCTCCAGTAGCAACAGAGTTCTTAGGCTTGCTCTCAAATTTCACCTGGGGAGTCAGGCCTCCTCTCGTTTTCAGACTTGGAACTCCGCTTCCTTCTCGATTTGTAAAAGGGGTGTTAGGCCACAGTCGAGTTGAATTGGTACCTGGAGATTTTATCGAGAATGCTCGGGGAGTCAGGTCTCCACTCGTCTTGTGAGTTGATCCTCGAGGATACCTTTGAATCTGTTCAGTGGAATTAGACAATATCTTGAGTGGGTGGGGAGACCGGTACCTTTTCCAATTGTGTTTTGAAACCCTGTGGATATTCCCGAGTTTCAAGGTGGTACTGGCCTCCTTGTACTGTGCCACGGGAATGTCCGGATTCCATTCCAGACATAGCAGTGGGATCGACTGTCATCTGGAAAAGAGAACTGGAAACAGGGCACTTTGTCAGTTGTGGCAGGAAACTCGGTGTTCTTGATTGGGATGGGGTAGGTCGGTGTAATTTTTCAGTCACATAAAGGATGTTAAGAACCTTCTGGAGTTTCCAACGAGAACGTGGGACTGCCCTTGAGAATCTGCAACGGAAATGCTCCTTATCTCGCCTTTAGGGCAAAATCTTGTTGTTTCTCTCGAGTTGCGGAGGGAAGCTTGGTATCTCTCTCCAGTTGCGAAGGGAACCTAGGAAATCGCTCATGTTGCTTCAGGGAATTCAGGTCTCCTGTAATCTTGGAAGGGGTACTTCGGGATTACTTTTGAGACGTGGAATGGGAATAGGGCCTCCTCTGCTGTTGAGTCGGAAAAACATGTGCTCCTCTCCAGTGGGGAGAGCTATGTCGGGTAGTTTTTGAGTCGCATAAAGGGTGTCAAGTACCCATTCGAATTTCAAGCGGGAATGTGGGATTTCTCTTGAGGCTCTGCAATGAAAAATTTCCTCATCTGGCATTGAAGGGATAATCTTGTGGTTTTTCTCGAGTTGCGGCTGGAAGCTTGGGGTTCTTCTCGAGTTGTGACGGAGACCTCAGGAACTCTCTCGTGTTGTCCCATGGAAGTCAGATCTCCTATCATGTTGGAAGGGAAACCTCGGGAATCCTCTCTAGGCACAGCAGAGGAATCGGGCCGCATCTAGCGATGAGTCGGTCAACTGTGTGTTCCTCTCCAGTGGCGACAGGGATCTGGGAGTTGCTACGAAGGTTTTACTGGGGGGTCAGATTTCGTTTCGATTTGAGGCATGGAATTCTGCTTTCCTTTCGAGTTATAAAAGAGGAATCTGTCCTCTTGTCGTGATCAGGCCGTTCATAAGGGCTTTTCTATAGCCTCATCATGGGTGTCAGGTATCCTGTCCTGTTGTGATATCATAGTCGGTTTTACATTGGAGCTTTGCTAGATAATCAGGACCTACCTCGCTTGGAGGGGGAACTCATAGCAGCGGGTAGCTTGTAGTCTCTCTCGAGTTATGACAGGGACCTCAGGAACTCGCTCGTTTTGCTTCTCAGAAGTCAGGTCTCCTTTCGTGCTGCAAGGAAAGCTTCAGGATTACCCTCGAGGTGTGGAATGGGAATAGGGCCTCATCTAAGAATGAGTCTGTATATTGTGTTCTCCTCTCCTGTGGGGACTGCTATGTCAGGGAATTTTTGTGTCGCATAAAGGGTGTCAAGTACCCCAACGATTTTCAAGTGGGAATGTGGGATTTCTCTTGAGACTCTGCAGCAGAAAATTTCCTCATCTCGCATTGATGGGCGAATTTTTTGGTTTTTGTCCAGCTGAGGCTGGTAGCTTGTAGTTTCTCTCGAGTTATGACGGGGATCTCAGGATATTGCTGGTGTTGTCCCTGGGAAGTAGGGTCTCCTTTCGCACTGGAACGGAACCACGGTATTCTTCCCATGGCGCAGCAGAGGAGTAGGGCTGAATCTAGCATTGTGTAGGTAAATTGTGTGCTCTTCCTCAGTGGGGCCGGTTATGTTGGGGAAGTTTTGAGTCGCATAAAGGGTGTCAAGTACCCTTTCGAGTTTCAAGCGGGAATGTGGAATTTTCATGAGACTCTGCATTGGAAAAGATCCTCATCTCGCCTTGAGGGTTGAATCTTTTGGTTTTTCTCGAGTTGTGGCGGGAAGCTTGTGGTCCCTCTCGAGTTGCGACGGGGACCTCAGGAACTCACTCGTGGTCTTCAGGGACATCAGTTCTCCTTTCGTGTTGCAAGGAGAGCTTCGGGATTACTGTCGAGGAGTGGAATGGGAACAGGGCATGACCTAAGTTTGAGTCTGGAAATTGTGTGCTCCTCAGTACTGGGGACAGCTATGTCAGGGAACGTTTTGGGTCGCATAAAGGGTGTCAAGTACCCGTACGAGTTTCAAGCGGAAATGTGGGATATCTCTTGAGACTCTGCAGCAGAAAAGTCCCTCATCATGCCTTGAGGGCAGAATGATGTGGTTTTTCTTGAGTTGCGGCGGGAACCTTGGAATCCCTCTCGAATTGGGACGGGGACCTCAGGAACTCGCTCCCATGGACCCTGGAAAGTCAGGTCTCCTTTCGTGTTGGAAGGGCAACTTAGAGAATCCTGTCGAGGTGTGGAATGGGAATTGGGCCTCATCTAGAGATGAGTCCGTTAATTGTGTGCTCCTCTCCTGCAGGGACGGCTTAATCAGGGAGCTTTTTGTGTCGCAGAAAGGGTGTCAACTATCCGTTCGAATTTAAACTGGGAATGTGGAGTTTCTCTTGAGACTCTGCAGCAGAAATATTCCTCATCTCGCATTAATGGGGAATCTTTTGATTTTTCTCGCTTTGCAGCGGGAAGCATGTGGTCTCTCTCGAGTTATGTCCGGGACCTCAGGAACTCGCTCGTGTTGCTTCAGGGAGGTCAGGACTTCTTTTGTGTTACAAGAGAGCTTATGGATTACTCTGGAGGCGTGGAATGAGAATAGGGCCTCATCTAAGAATGAGTCTGTAAATTATGTTCTCTCCATGCGGGCAGCTTTATCATGGAACGTTTTGAGTCGCATAAAGGGTGTCAAGTACCTGTAAGAGTTTCAAGCGGAAATGTGGGATTTCTCTTGAGACTCTGCAGCGGAAAATTTTCTCATCTCACATTGAGGGTAGAATCTTGTGGTTTTTCTCGAGTTGTGCTGGGAAGCTTGGGGTCCCTCTCTAGTTGCACCGGGGACCTCAGGAATTCACTTTTGTTGCTTCAGCGAAGTCACGTCTCCTTTCTTTTTGCAAGAAGAGCTTCGGGATTACTTTCAAAGCATGGAATGGGAATAGGGCCCCATATAACATTGAGTCCGTAAATTGTGTGCTCCACAGCACTGGAGACTGCTATGTCAGGGAACTTTTTGAGTCACCTAAACGGTGTCAAGTACCCATTCGAGTTTCAAGCGGGAATGTGGGATTTCTCCTGAGACTCTGCAGCAGAAAATTTCCTCATCTCACATTGATGGGGGAGTCTTGTAGCTTTTCTCGAGTTGCGGCAGGAAGCTTGGGGTTCTTCTCGAGTTATCACGGGGACCTCAGGAAATCACTCTTGTTGCCCCAGTGAAGGAAGGTCTCCTATATTGTTGGAAGGGGAACCTCGGGATTTCTCTCCAAACGCAGCAGATGAATAGGGCCATATCTAGTGTTGATTTTGTCAACTGTGTGTTCCTCTCCAGTGGGGATATGCATCTTGGAGTTGCTCTCAAAATTCACCTGGGGCTCTTCTTGTGTTCAGGCATGGAACTCCACTTTCTTCTCGATTTGTAAAAGGGGTGTTAGACCACAGACGAGTTGAATTTGTAACTGGAGACTGTATTGAGAATTCTCGGGGAGTCAGGTCTCCATTCTTCTTGTGAGCTGATACTCGAGGATACATTTGTATCTGTGCAGTGGAATCATACAATATCTCTAGTGGGTGGGGACATCTGTTCCTTTTCCAACTGTGTTTTGAAACCCTGTGGATCCTCCCTAGGTTCAAGGTGGTCCTGGCCTCCTCCTAGGGTGCGATGGAAACGTCCGGATTCCATTCCAGACAAAGCAGGTGAATCGACTGTCATCTGGAAAACAAGACTGTATAACGGGGCACTTTGTCAGTTGTGGCAAGAAAATCAGTGTTCCTCTCAACTGGGGCAGGGTATGTCGGTGTAATTTTTGAGTCACATAAAGGATGTAAAGTTACCTGTCATGTTGGAAGCTGGAATGTGGGATTTCTTTTGAGAATCTGCAACGGAAATGTTCCTCATCACGCTTTGAGGGCAGAATTTTCTGGTTTTCCTCGAGTTGTGGCGGGAAGCTTCGGGTCCCTCTCGAATTTTGATGGAGAACAGAGGAACTCGCTTGTGTTTCCCCAGTAAAGCCAGGTCTCCTTTCGTGTTGGAAGAGGAATTTCAGGATTCCTCTGGAGGCGTGGAATGGGATTTGGGCTTCATATAGAGGTGAGTTCGTTATTGTGTGCTATTCCCCTGTGGGTTCGGCTTAATTAGGAAGTTTTTTGTGTCACAGAAAGGGTGACAAGTAGCAGTTCGAGTTTCAAGCGAGAATGTGGGATTTCTCTTGAGACTCTGCAGCAGAAAAGTTCCTCATGTCACATTGATGGGGGAATCTTGTGATTTCTCTCAAGTTGTGGTGGGAAGCTTGTAGTCTATCACGAGTTATGACCAGGACCTCAGGAATTCGCTCATATTGCTTCAGGGAAGTCAGGTCTCCTTTCGTGTTGCTAGGAGAGCTTCTGGATTACTCTCCAGGCGTGGAATGGGAATAAGGCCTCATCTAAGAATGAGTCTGTATATTGTGTTCTCCTTTCCAGTGGGGACAGCTATGTCTGGGAACTTTTTGAGTCGCATAAAGGGTGTCAGGTACCCCTACGAGTTTCAAGCGGCATTGTGGGATTTCTCTTGAGACTCTGCAGCAGAACAGTTCCTTATCTCTCATTGATGGGGAATCCTGTGGTTGATTTCGAGTTACGGCGGAAAACTCCGGGTTCCTCTGGAGTTGCTACGGGGACCTCAGGAACTCTCTCGTGTTGTCCCAGGGAAGTCTGGTCTCCATTCGTGTTGGAAGGGTAACCACAGTATTCTTCCCGTGGTGCAGCAGAGGAATAGCGCCGAATCTAGCATTGTGTAGGTAAATTGTGTGCTCTTCCTGAGTAGGGCCGCTTATATCATGGAAGTTTTGAGTCGCAAAAATGGTGTCAAGTCCTCCTACGAGTTTCAAGCGGGAATGTGGCATTTCTCTTGAGACATTGTAGCAGAAAATTTCCTCATCTCGCATTGATGGGCGAATCTTTTGGTTTTTTTCCATTTGCGGTGGGGAGTCTGTAGTCTCTCTCGAGTTATGACGGGGATCTCAGGATATTGCTGGTGTTGTCCCTGGGAAGTAGGGTCTCCTTTCGCACTAGAACGGAACCACGGTATTCTTCCCATGGCACAGCAGAGGAGTAGGGCCGAATCTAGCAATGTGTAGGTAAATTGTGTGCTCTTCCTCAGTGGGGTCGGTTATGTTGGGGAAGTTTTGAGTCGCATAAAGGGTGTCAAGTACCCTTTCGAGTTTCAAGCGGGAATGTGGAATTTTCATGAGACTCTGCATTGGAAAAGATCCTCATCTCGCCTTGAGGGTTGAATCTTTTGGTTTTTCTCGAGTTGTGGCGGGAAGCTTGTGGTCCCTCTCGAGTTGCGACGGGGACCTCAGGAACTCACTCGTGGTCTTCAGGGACATCAGTTCTCCTTTCGTGTTGCAAGGAGAGCTTCGGAATTACTGTCGAGGATTGGAATGGGAACAGGGCATGACCTAAGTTTGAGTCCGGAAATTGTGTGCTCCTCAGTACTGGGGACAGCTATGTCAGGGAATGTTTTGGGTCGCATAAAGGGTGTCAAGTACCCGTACGAGTTTCAAGCGGAAATGTGGGATATCTCTTGATACTCTGCAGCAGAAAAGTCCCTCATCATGCCTTGAGGGCAGAATGTTGTGGTTTTTCTTGAGTTGAGGCAGGAACCTTGGAATCCCTCTCGAATTGGGACGGGGACCTCAGGAACTTGCTCCCATGGACCCTGGAAAGTCAGGTCTCCTTTCATGTTGAAAGGGCAACTTAGAGATTCCTGTCGAGGTGTGGAATGGGAATTGGACATCATCTAGAGATGAGTCCGTTAATTGTGTGCTCCTCTCCTGCAGGGACGGCTTAATCAGGGAGCTTTTTGTGTCGCAGAAAGGGTGTCAACTATCCATTCGAATTTAAACTGGGAATGTGGGTTTTCTCTTGAGACTCTGCAGCAGAAATATTCCTCATCTCACATTGATGGGGAATCTTTTGATTTTTCTCGAGTTGCGGCACTAAGCATATGGTCTCTCTCTAGCTACGTCGGGGACCACAGGAACTCGCTTGTGTTGCTTCAGGGAAGTCAGGTCTCCTTCCGTGTTGCAAGAGAGTTTCTGGATTAACTGGAGTCATCGAGAGAATAGGGCCTCATCGAGGAATCAGTCTGTAAATTTTGTTCTCCTCTCCGTGCAGGCAGCCATTTCATGGAACATTTTGAGTCACATAAAGGGTGTCAAGTACCCGTAAGAGTTTCAAGCTGAAATATGGGATGTCTCTTGAGACTCTGCAGTGGAAAATTTCTCATCTCACACTTAAGGTAGAATCCTGCAGTTTTTCTCAAGTTGTGGCAGGAAGCTTGGGGACCCTCTCAAGTTGCCCCAGGGACCTCAGGAATTCACTCGTGGTGCTTCAGCGAAGTCATATCTCCTTTCGTTTTGCAAGAAGAGCTTCGGGATTACTCTCGAAGCGTGGAATGGGAATAGGGCCTCATCAAATGTTGAGTTCGTAAATTGTGTGCTCCTCTTCAGTGGGGACGGCATAGTCAGGGAACTTTTTGTGTCACAGAAAGTGTTTCAAGTACCCTTTCGAGTTTCAAGTGGGAATGTGTGATTTCTCTTGAGACTCTGCAGGAGAAATGTTCCTCATCTCGCATTGAGGAGAGAATCTTGTGGTTTTTCTCGAGTTGCAGCTGAAAGCTTGGGGTCCCTTTCAGGTTGAGACGGGGATCTCAGGAACTGGCTAGTGTAGCCCAAGGGAAGTGAGGTCTCCTTTTTTCTGATAGGGGAACTTCGAGATTACTCTTTAGGCGTGGAATGGGAATAGGGCATCATCTAAAGTTGAGTCCATAAATAGTGTTCTCCTCTTACGTGGGGAGAGCTATGTCAGGGAATGTCTTGAGTCACAAAAAGGGTGTCATGTATCCATTTGAGTTTCAAGCGCGAATGTGGGATTTCTCTTGAGACTCTGCAGGGGAAATTTTCCTCATCTCACCTTGAGTGCAGAATCTTGTGGTTTTTCTCCAATTGCGGCGCAAAGCTTGAGTTTCTTTTCGAGTTGGGAAAGGGAGCTCAAGAACACGCTCCTGTAGTCCCTGGTAAGTCAGGTCTCCTTTTGTTTTGGTAGGGGAACATTGGGATTACTCTCGAAACATGGAATGGGAATAGGGCCTCATCTAAAGTTGAGTCCATAAATTTTGCTCTCCTCTCAAGTGTGGACAGCTATGTCAGGGAATGTCTTGAGTCGCATAAAGGGAGTCAAGTATCCGTTCGCATTTCAAGCTGGAATGTGGGATTTCTCTTTAGACACTGCGGGGGAAATTTTCCTCATCTCACCTTTAGTGAAGAATCTTGTGGTTTTTCTCCAGTTGCGGCGTGAAGCTTGGTGTCCTTCTCGAGCTGTGACAGGGACCTCAGGAACTCGCTCGTGTAGTCCCTGGGAAGTCAGGTCTCCTTTCTAATTGGTAGGGGAACATGGGGATACAAGAGAGGCGTGGAAGGGGAATAGGGCCTCATTAAAATTGAGTCCATCAATTGTGTTCTCCTCTCAAGTACAGACAGCTATGTCAGGGAATGTCTTGCGTCGCATAAAAGGTGTCAATTACCCATTCGTGTTTCAAGCGGGAATGTGGGATTTCTCTTGAGACTCTGCAGGGGAGATTTTCCTCATGTCACCTTGAGTGCAGAATCTTGTGGTTTCTCTCTTGTTGCGGCGGGCAGCTTGGGGCCCTTCTCTAATGTGACAGTGACCTCCGGAACTCGCTCAAGTAGTCCCTGGGAAGTCAGGTCTCCTTTCTTTTTGGTAGGGGAACATCGGGAATACTCTCGAGGCGTGGAATGGGAATAGGGCCTCATCTAAATTTGAGTCCAAAAATTGTTTTCTCCTCTCCAGTATGGACAGCTATGTCAGGGAATGTCTTGAGTGGCATAAAGGGTGTCAAGTACCCATTCGCGGGAATGTTGGATTTCTCTTGAGACTCTGCAGGGGAAATTTTCCCCATCTCATCTTGAGTGCAGAAACTTGTGGTTTTTTTCTTGTTTCGGCGGGGAGTTTCGGTCCTTTCTCGAGTTGCGACAGGGACCTCAGGAAATCGCTCGAGTAGTCCCTGGGCAGTCAGGTCTCCTTTTGTTTTGGTAGGGGAACATCAGGATTACTCTCGGGGCATGGAAATGGAATACTGCCTCATCTAAAGTTGAATCCCTAAATTGTGTTCTCCTCTCAAATAGGGACAGCTATGTTAGGGAATGTCTTGAGTCGCATAAAGGTTGTCAAGTACCAGTTGGCGTTTCATGCGGGAATGTGGGATTTCTCTGGAGACTCTGCAAGGGAAATTTTCCTCAACTCACCTTGAGTGCAGATATTGTGGTTTTTTCGTGTTGCGGCGGGAAGGTTGGGTCCTTCTCGAGTTGCGACCTGGACCTCAGGAACTCGATCGTGTAGTCCCGGGGAAGTCAGGACTCCTTTCGTTTTGGTAGGGGAACATCGGGATTACGCTCGAGGCGTTCAACGGGAATAGTGCCTCATCTAAAATTGATTCCATAAAATATTTTCTCCTCTCAAGTGGGGACAGCTATGTCAGGGAATGTCTTGAGTTGCATAAAGGGTGTCAAGTACCCATTTCACTTCAAGTGGGAATGTGAGATTTCTCTTGAGATTCTGCAGGTGAAATTTTCCTCATCTCACATTGAGTGCAAAATCTTGTGGTTTTTCTCGAGAGGCGGCGGGAAAATTGGGGTCCTTCTCGAGTTACGACATGGACCTCAGGAACTCGCGCGTGTAGTCCCTGGGAAGTCAGGTGTCCTTTCCTTTTGGTAGGGGAACATCGGGATTACTCTTGAGCCGTGGGAAGGCAAGAGGGCCTCTTCTAAAGTTGAGTCCATAAATTGTGTTCTCTTCTCAAGTGGGGACAGCTATGTCAGGGAATGTCTTGAGTCACATAAGGGGTGTCAAGTAACCGTTCGTGTTTCAAACCTGAATGTGGTATTTCTCTTGAGATTCTGCAGGGGAAATTTTCCTCAGCTCCCATTGAATGCAGAATGTTGTGGTTTTTCTCGAGTTGCGGCAGGAAGTTTGGGGTCCTTTTCGAGTTGTTGCAGGGACCTGAGGAACTCGCTCGGGTATTCCCTGGTATATCAGGTCTCCTTACCTTTTGGTAGGGAAACATCGGGATTACTCTCGTGGTGTGGATTGGGAATACGGCCTCATCTAAATTTGAGTCCATAAATTGTGTTATAATCTCAAGTGGGAAGAGCTATGTCGGGGAATGTCTTGAGTCACATAAAGGGAGTCAACCCATTTGAGTTCAAGCGGGAATGTGGGAGGTCTCTTGAGATTCTGCAGGGTAAATTTTCCTCATTCCACCTTGAGTGCAGAATCTTGTGGTTTTTCTCGTTTTGCGGCGGGAAGCTTGGTGTCCTTCTCGAGTTGCTACAGGGACCTCAGGAACTCGCTCGTGTGTCCCTGGGAAGTCAGGTCTCCTTTCGTTTTGGTAGGGGAACATCGGGATTACTCTCGAGTCATGGAATGGGAATACGGGCCCATTTAATGTTGAGTCCATAAATTGTGTTCTCTCAAGTGCGTACAGCTATGTCAGGGAATGTCTTGAGCAGCATAAAGGGTGTCAATTACCCTTTCGCGTTTCAAGCGGGAATATGGGATTTCTCTTGAGACTCTGCAGGGAACATTTTCCTCATCTCACCTTTAAGGCAGAATCTTGTGTTTCTTTCTTGAGTTGCGGCGGGTAGCTTGGGGTCCTTCTCGACTTGCGACAGGGACCTCTGGAACTCGCTCGTGTAGTCCCTGTGAAGTCAGGTCTCCTTTCGTTTTGTTAGGGGAACATACGGATTACTCTCGAGGCGTGGAATGGGAATAGGGCCTCATCTAAAGTTGAGTCCGTAAATTGTGTTCTCCTCTCATGTGGGGACAGCTATTTCAGGGAATGTCTTGAGTGGCATAAAGGGTGTCCAGCACCCGTTCGCGTTTCAACAGGGAATGTGGGATTTCTCCTGAGACTCTGCATTGGAAATTTTCCCCTTCTCACCTTGAGTGCAGAATCTTGTGGTTTTTCTCTAGTGGCGGCGGGAAGCTTGGTGTCCCTCTAGAGTTGTGACATGGACGTCAAGAACTCGATCGTGTATTTTCTGGGAAGTCAGGTCTCCTTTTGTTTTGGTAGCGGAACTTCTGTACTACTCTCGAGGCATGGAATGGGAATAGGGCCCCATCTATGTTGAGCCCATAAATTGTGTTCTCCTTTCAAGTGAGGACAGCTATGTCAGGGAATATCTTGAGTCGCAGAAAGGGTGTCAAATACCCGTTCGCGTTTCAAAAGGGAATGTGGGATTTCTGCATTGGAAATTTTCCTCATCTCACCTGAGTGCAGAATCGTGTGGTTTTTCTCGAGTTGCTTTGGGAAGCTTGGGGTCCTCCTCGAGTTGCGACAGGGACCTCAGGAACTCACTCGTGGAGTCCCAGGGAAGTCAGGTCTTGTTTCGTTTCCGTAGGGGAACATTGGGATTACTAGCGATGCATGGTAGGGACATAGGGCCTCAATAATTTTGAGGGCATAAATTGTTTTCTACTCTCAAGTACGGACAGCTATGTCAGGGAATGTCTTGAGTCCCATAAAGGTTGTCAAGGACCCATTCACCTTTCAAGCGGGAATGTGCGATTTCTCTTGAGACTCTGCAGGGGAGATTTTCCTCATCTCACCTTGAGTGCAGAATCTTGTGGGTTTTTTTTCGTGTTGTGGCCAGAAGCTTTTGGCCCTTCTCAATTTGCGACAGGGACTTCAGAAACTCGCTAGTGTCGTCCCTGGAAAGTCAGGTGTGCTTTCGTTTTGGTAGGGGAACATCGGGATTACTCTTGAGGCGTGGAATGGAAATAGGTCTCTTCTCAATTTGAGTCTATAAACTGTGTCCTCCTCTCAAGTAGGGACAGCGATGTCAGGGATTGTCTTGAGTTGCATAAAGGGTGTCAATTCCCCTTTCCCGTGTCAAGCGGGAATGTGGGATTTCACTTTGACTTTACATGAGAAATTTTCTACATGTCACCTTGAGTGCAGAATCTTGTGGTTTTTCTTCTGTTGCTGCGGCAAACTTGGTGCCCTTCTCGATTTGCAACAGGGACCCCAGGAACTCGCTCGTGTAGTCCCTGGAATCAAGTCTCCTTTCGTTTTTGTAGAGGAACATCGGGATTAATCTCATGGTGTGTAATGGGAATAGGGCCTCATCTAAAGTTGAGTACATAAATTGTGTTCTCTCAAGTGGGGAAGCTATGTCGGGGAATCTCTTGAGTCGCATAAATTGAGTCAAGTACCCGTTCGAGTTTCAAGCGGATATATGCGGTTTCTTTGAGACTCTGCAGGGTTAAATTTCCTCATTTCACCTCGAGTGCAGAATCTTGTGAAGTCTCTGGAGTTGTGGCTGGAAGCTTGGGGTCCTTCTAGAGTTACGAAAGGGACCTCAAGTACATCCTCTTGTAGTCTCTGGGAAGTCAAGTCTCCTTTCGTTTTGGTAGGGGAACATCGGGATTTCTATCGAGCCGTGGAATGGGAATAGGGCCTCATCTAAATTTGAGGCCATAAATTGTGTTCTCCTCTCAAGTGGGGACAGCTATGTCAGGGAATGTCTTGAGTCACATAAAGGGTGTCAAGTACCCATTCTCGTGTCAAGCAGGAATGAGGGATTTCCTTGAGACTCTGCAGGTGAAATATTCCTCATCTCACCTTGAGTGCAGAATCTTGTGGTTTTTCTCGTGTTGCGGCGGGAAGCTTGGGACCCTTCTCGAATTGCGACAGGGACTTCAGGAACTGGCTCGTGTAGTCCCTGGGAAGGCACGTCTCCTTTCGTTTTGGTAGGGTAACATCGGGATTTCTCTCGAGGCGTGGAATGGGAATAGGGCCTCATCTAAAGTTGAGTCCATAAATCGTCTTCTCCTCTCAAGAGGGGACAACTATATCAGGGAATGTCTTGAGTCACCTCAAGGGTGTCAAGTACCGGTTCATGTTTCAAGTGGGAATGTGGGATTTCTCTTGAGACTCTGCAGGGGAAATTTTCCTCATTTCACCTTCAGTGCAGAATCTTGTGATTTTTCACGTGTTGTGCCAGGAAGCTTTGGGCCCTTCTCATATTGCGACAGGTACGTCAGGAACTCGCTAGTGTAGTCCCTGGGAAATCAGATCTCCTTTCGTTTTTTGTAGGGGAATATCGGGATTACTCTCAAGGCATGGAGGGGAATAGGGCTTCATTAAAGTTGAGGCCATAAATTGTGTTCTCCTCTCAAGTGGGGACAGCTATATCAGGGAATGTCTTGAGCATCATAAAGGGTGTCAAATACCCTTTTGCGTTTCAAGCGGGAATATGGGATTTCTCTTGAGACTCTGAAGGGAACATTTTCCTCATCTCACCTTTAAGGCAGAATCTTGTGTTTTTTCTCTAGTTTTGGTGGGTAGCTTGGGGTCCTTCTCGATTTGCGACAGGGTCCTCTGGAATTCGCTCGTGTAATCCCTGTGAAGTCAGATCTCCTTTCGTTTTGGTAGATGAACATATGGATTACTCTTGAGGCGTGGAATGGGAATAGGGCCTCATCTAAAGTTGAGTCCATAAATTATGTTCTTCTCTCAAGTGGAGACAGCTATGTCAGGGAATGTCTTGAGCCACATAAAGGGTGTCAAATACCCATTCTTGTTTCAAGAGGTAATGTAGGATTTCTCTTGAGACTCGCAGGGGAAATTTTCCTCATCTCACCTTGAGTGAAGAATCTTGGGATTTTTCTCGAGTTTTGGCGGGAAGCTAGAAGTCCTTCTCGAGTTGCGACAGGGAATTCAGGAACTCGCTCGTGGAGTCCCTGGGAAGTCAGGACTCCTTTCATTTTGGTAGGGGAACATCGGGAATACTCTCGAGGTGTGGAATGGGAATAGGGCCTCATCTCAAGTTGAGTCCATAAGTTGTGTTCTCCTCTCATTTGGGGACACCTATATCAGGGAATGACTTGAGTCGCATAAAGGGTGTCAAGTACCCATTAGCCTTTCAAGCGGGAATTTGGGATTTCTCTTGACTCTGCTGGGGGAAATTTCATTATCTCAACTTGAATGCAGAATCTTGTGGGTTATCTCGAGTTTCGGCGGGAAGGTTGGGGTCCTTTTCGAGTTGCGAAACAGACCTCAGGAAATCGCTCGTGTAGTCCCTGGGAAGTCATGTCTCCTTTCATTTTGGTAGGGGAACCTCGGGATTTCTCTCAATGCATGGAATGGAAATAGGTCCTCATCTAATGTTGAGTCCATAAATTGTGTTTTCCTCTCAAGTTGGGACAGCTATGTCATGGAATGTCTTTAGTCGCGAAAAAGGGTGTCAAGTACCCGTTCACGTTTTAAGCGGGGATATGGGATTTCTCTTGAGAGTCTACAGGGGGAATTTTCCTCATCTCACCTTGAGTGCAGAATCTTGTGGTTTTTCTCGATTTGCGGTAGGAAGCTTGGGGTCCTACTCGAGTTGCGCCAGGGACCTCAGAAACTCGCTGGTGTAGTACCTGGGATCTCAGTTCGCCTCTCCTTTTGGTAGGGGAACATCGGGATTACTCTCGAGGCGTGGATTGAGAATAGGGCCTCATCTCAAGTTGAGTGCATAAATTGTGTTTTCCTCTCAAGTGTGGACAGCTATGTCAGGGAATGTCTTGAGTCGCATAAAGGGTGTCAAGTACCCGTTCGCGTTTCAAGCGGGAATGTGCAATTTCTCTTTAGACTTTGCAGGGGAAATTTTCCTCTTCTCACCTTTAAGGCAGAATCTTGTGTTTTTTTCTCGAGTTGCGGCGGGTTGCTTGGGGTCCTTCTCGATTTGCAACAGGGACCTCTGGAACTCACTTGTGGAGTCCCAGGGAAGTCAGGTCTCCTTTCGTTTTGGTAGGGGAACATTGGTATTACTCTCGAGGTGTGGAATGGGAATAGGGCCTCATCTATTCTGAGTCCATAAATTTCGTTATCTTTTCAAGTGGGGACATCTATGTCAGGGAATGTCTTGAGTCGCATAAAGGTTGTCAAATACCCGTTCGCGTTTCAACAGGGAATTTGGGATTTCTCCTGAGACTCTGCATTTGAAATTTTCCTCATCTCACCTTGAGTGCCGAATCTTGTGGTTTTTCTCGTGTTTGCTTGGTAAGCTAGGCGTCCTTCTCGAGTTGCGACAGGGATCTCAGTAAATCGTTCCTGTAGTCCCTGGGAAGTCAGGTCTCGTTTCGTTTTGGTAGGGGAACATCGGGATTACTCTTGAGGCGTGGAATGGGAATAGGGCCTCATCTAAAGATGAGTCAGTAAATTGTGGTGTCCTCTGAAATTGGGACAGCTATGTCAAGGAATGTCTTGAGACACATAAAGGGTGTCAATTACTTGTTGGCGTTTCAAGCGGGAATGTTGGATATCTCTTGACTCTGCCAGGGGAATTTTCCTCATCTCACCTTGAGTTCAGAATCTTTGGTTTTTCTCCGAGCAGTGGCGGGAAGCTTGGGGTCTTCCTCGAGTCGTGACACAGACCTCAGGAACTCACTCGTGTAGACCCTGGGAATTCAGGTCCCCTTTCCTTATGGTAGTGGAACATCGGGATTACTCTCGAGGTGTGGAATGGGAATAATGCCTCATGTAAAGTTGAGTCCATGAATTGTGTTTTCCTCTCAAGTGGGGACAGCTATGTCAGGGAATGTCTTGAGTCGCTTAAAGGGTGTCAAGAAACTTTTCGCGTTTCAAGCGGGAATGTGGGATTTCTCTGGATATTCTGCAGGGGAAATTTTCCACATCTCACCTTGAGTGCAGAATATTGTGGTTTTTCTTGAGTTTAGGCGGGAAGCTAGGGGTCCTTCTCAAGTTGCTACCGGGACCTCAGGAACTCGCTGGTGTATTCCCTGGGAAGTCATGACTCATTTCGTTTTGGGAGGGGAACATCGGTATTACTAACGAGGTAAGGAATGCGAATCGGGCCTCATATAACGTTTGTCCATAAATTTTGTTCTCCTCTCAAGTGGGGACAGATATCAGGGAATGTCTTGAGTCGCATAAAGGGTGTCAAGTACCCGTTCAAGTTTCAAGCAGAAATGTGCGATTTCTCTTGAGATTCAAAGGGGAAATTTTCCTCATCTCACTTTGAGTGCAGGATCTTGTGGTTCTTCTCGAGTTGCGGCGGGAAGATTGGGGTCCTTCTCGAGTTGCGACAGGGACCTCAGGAACTCGCTTGTGCAGTCCCTGGGACGTAATGCCTCCTTTCGTTTGGTAGGGGAACATCGGGATTACTCTTGAGGCGTGAAATGGGAATAGGCCCTCATCTAAAGTTCAGTCCATAAATTGTGTTCTCCTCTCAAGTGGGGGCAGCTATGTCAGGGAATGTCTTGAGTCACATAAAGGGTGTCAAGTGTCCGTTCGAATTTCAAGCTCGAATATAGGATTTCCCTTGAAAGGGTGTCAAGTACCCGTTCAAGTTTCAAGCAGAAATGTGCGATTTCTCTTGAGATTCAAAGGGGAAATTTTCCTCATCTCGCTTTGAGTACAGAATCTTGTGTTTTTTCTCGAGTTGCGGCTGGAAGCTTGGGGTCCTTCTCGAGTTGCGACGGGGAACTCAGTTACTTGCTGCTCATGCCCCAGGGAAGTCAGGTCTCCTTGTGTTTTGGAAGGGAAATCTCAGGATCATTCTCGAGGCATGGAATGGCAATTGGACATCATCTAGAGATGAGTCCACAAATTGTGTGCTCCTCTCCAGCAGGGACGGCTTAGTCAAGGAACTTTTATGGTTTCAGAAAGGGTGTCAAGGTCCTGCTCGAATTTCTAGCGGTAATGTGGGTTTTCCCTTGAGACACTGCAGCAGAAAATTCCTCATCTCGCATTGATTTGGGAATCTCGTGGTTTTTATCGAGTTGCTGCGGGAAGCTTGTAGTCCCTCTCAAGTTGACACAGTGACCTCAGAACCTAGCTCCTTTTACTTCAGGGAGGTCAGGTCACTTTTCTTTTTGCAAGGAGATCTTCGGGATTACACTCAAGTAGTAGAATGGGAATACAGCCTCATCTAAAATTGAGTCCAAAAAATAAAAAATAAAAAAAAAATAATAAAATTGAGTCCATTAATTGTGTTCTTCTCTCAAGTGGGGATAGCTATGTCAAGGAATGTCTTGGGTCGCATATAGTGTGTCAAGTCCTGGTTCGAGTTTCAAGCGGGAATGTGGGATTTCTCTTCAGTCTAAGCATGGGAAAATTTTCCTCATCACACCTTGAGTGCACAATCTTGTTGTTTGTCTCGAGTTGCGTCGGAAGCTTGGGGTCCTCTTCGACTTACCATGGGCACCTAAGGGACACGCTCGTGTTGTCCCTGGGAAGTCAGGTCTCCTTTCCTCTGGTAGGGGACTTCGGGATTACTCTTGAAGCGTGGAATGGGAAAAAGGCCTCAGCTAAAGTTGAGTCCAGAAATTGTGTTCTCCTCTCAAGTGGGGAAAGCTATGTCAGGGAATCTCTTGAGTCGCATAAAGGGTGTCAAGTATCCGTTCGAATTTCAAGCGAGAATGTAGGATTTCTCTTGAGACTCTGCAGGGGAAATTTTCCTCATCTCACCTTGAGTGAAGAATCTTGTGGTTATTCTCGAGTTGCAGCGGGAAGCTTGGGGTCCTTCTCGAGTTGCGACGGGGACCTCAGTTACTCGCTGGTCATGCCCCAGGGAAGTCATGTCTCCTTGCGTTTTGGAAGGGAAACCTCGGGATTATTCTCGAGGCGTTGAATGGGAATACAGCCTCATCTAAAATTGAGTCCATTGTGTTCTTCTCTCCAGTGGGGACAGCTTTGTCAAGGTATGTTTTGGGTCTCATATAGTGTGTCAAGTCCTGGTTTGAGTTTCAAGCGGGAATGTGGGATTTCTCTTCAGACTCAGCATGGGAAAATTTTCCTCATCACACCTTGAGTCCACAATCTTGTGGTTTGTCTCGAGTTGCGGCGGGAAGCTTGGGGTCCTTCTCGAGTTGCAACGGGGACCGCAGAAACTAGCTCGTGTTATCCCAGGGACGGCAGGTCTCCAATCGTGTTGTAAGGGGAACCTCGGGATTCCAATCGTGGCGTGGAATGTGATTTGCTTCTCATTTTGTGTTGAGTCTGATAATTGTGTGCTCCTCTCCAGTGGGGACGGCTTAATCCGGGATCTTTTTGTGTTTCAGAAAGGGTTTCAAGTACCCTATCGAGTTTCAAGCAGGAATGTGTGATTTCTCTTGAAACTCTGCAGCAGAAATGTGTTGCGGCTTGAAGCTTGGGGTCCCTTTTGGGTTGCGACAGTGATATCAGGAACTCGCTCGTGTAGTCCCTGGGAAGTCAGGTCTCCTTTGGTTTTGGTAGGGGATTTCGGGATTACTCTCGAGGCATGGAATGGGAATACGGCCTCATCTAAAGTTCAGTCCATAAATTTTGTTCTCCTTTCATGTGGCGACAGCTATGTCAGGGAATGTCTTGAGTCTCATAAAGGGTGTCATGTACCCTTTCGAGTTTCAAGCAGGAATGTGGGATTTCTCTTCAGACTTAGCATGGGAAAATTTTCCTCATCACACCTTGAGTGCACAATCTTGTGGTTTGTCTCGAGTTGCGGGCAGGAAGTTTGGGGGCCTTCTCAAGTTGCGATGGGGACCTCAGAAACTCGCTCTTGTTATCCCAGGGATGGCAGGTCTCCGATCATATTGGAAGGGGAACATCGGGATTCCAATCGTGGTGTGGAATGTGATTTGCTTCTCGTGTTGAGTCCGATAATTGTGTGCTCCTCTCCAGTGGGGACGGCTTAGTCCGGGATCTTTTTGTGTTTCAGAAAGGGTTTCAAGTAGCCTCTCAAGTTTCAAGCAGGAATGTGTGATTTCTCTTGAGACTCTGCAGCAGAAATGTTCCTCCTCTCGCATTGAGGGGAGAATTTTGTGGTTTTTCTCGTGTTGTGGCTTGAAGCTTGGGGTCCCTTTCGGGTTGTGACGGTGATATCAGGAACTCGCTCGTGTAGTCCCTGGGAAGTCAGGTCTCCTTTCGTTTTGGTAGGGGATTTCGCGATTACTCTCGAGGCATTGAATGTGAAAACGGCCGCATCTAAAGTTCAGTCCATAAATTTTGTTCTCCTCTCATGTGGCGACAGCTGTGTCAGGGAATGTCTTGAGTCTCATACAGGGTGTCATGGACCCTTTCGAGTTTCAAGCGGGAATGTGGGATTTCTCTTGGGACTCTCCATGGGAAATTTTCCTCAGCTCACCTTGAATGCAGAATCTTACGTTTTTTCTCGAGTTGCGGTGGGATGCTTTGGCTCCTTCTGGATTGTGACGGTATCTCAGGAATTCTCTCATGTTGCCCAAGGGACATCCGGTCTCCAATCGTGTTGGAAGAGGAACCTCGGGATACCGCTCGTGGCATGGAATGTGACTTGGGCATCATCTTGTGTTGCGTCCATTAATTGTGTGTTCCTATCCAGTGGGGTCGGATAAGTCAGGGATTTTTTGTGTCAAAGAAATGGTTTAAAGTACCCTTTCGAGTTCCAAGGGTAAATGTGTGATTTCTCTTGAGATTCTGCCCTAGAAATATTTCTCATCTCGCCTTGAGGGGAGAATCTTGTGGTTTTTCTCGAGTTGCGGCTGGATCCTTGGGGTCCCTTTCGGGTTGTGACGGTGATCTCAGGAAATCGCTCGTGTTGCCCCAGGGAAGTCAGGTCTTCTTTCCAGTTGGAAAGGGTACTTCGGGATTTCACTCTAGGCATCGAATGTGAATTGAGCCTCATCCAGAGATGAGTCTGTTAAATGTTTGCTCCTCTCCAGTGGGGACGGCTTAGTAAGGGTCCTTTTTGTGTCACAGAAATAGTGTCAAGTGCCCGTTCGAGTTTAAAAGGGTATGTGGGATTTCTCTTGAGACTCTTCAGGGGAAATTTTCCTCATCTCACCTTGAGTGAAGAATCTTGTGGTTTTGCTCGAGTTGCGGAGGAAACTTGGGGTCCTTTACGACTTACAACATGCACCCCAGGGACACGCTCGTGTTGTCCCTGGGAATCAGGTCTCCTTTCCTCTGGTAGGGGAACTTCGGGATTACTCTTGAGGCGTGGAATGAGAATAGGGCCTTATCTAAATTTGAGTCCATAAGTTGTGTTCTCCTCTCAAGTGGGGACAGGTATGTCAAGAAATGTCTTGAGTCGCATAAAGGGTGTCAAGTATCCATTCGGGTTTCAAGTAAGGAATGTGTGATTTCACTTGAGACTCTGCAGCAGAAATGTTCCTCAACTCGCATTGAAGCGAGAATCTTGTGGTTTTTCTCAAGTTACAGCTTGAAGCTTGACGTCCCTTTCCGGTTTTGATGGTGATATCAGGAACTCACTCGTGTAGTCCCTGGGAAGTCAGGTCTCCTTTCCTTTTGGTAGGGGATCTTCGGTACTACTCTCGAGGCATGGAATGGGAATACGGCCTCATCTAAAGTTGAGTCCATAAATTGTGTTCTCCTCTCATGTGGCGACAGCTATGTCATGGAATGTCATGAGTCTCATAAAGGGCGTCATGTACCCTTTCGAGTTTCAAGCGAGAATGTGGGATTTCTCGTGGGACTCTAAATGGGATATTTTCCTCATCTCACCTTGAGTGCAGAATCTTATGGTTTTTCTCGAGTTGAGGAGGGAAACTTTGGTTCCTTCTCGATTGCTACGGGGAACTCAGGAATTCGCTCATGTTGCCTCTGGGACCTCAGGTCTCCAATCGTGTTGGAAGGGGAACCTCGGGATTCCAATCGTGGTGTGGACAGTGATTTGGGCATCATCTCATGTTGAGTTGGTTAATCGTGTGTTCCTCTCCAGTGGGACGGATTAGTCAGGGATTTTTGTGTGTCAAAGAAAGGGTTTAAAGTACCCTTTCGAGTTTCAAGGGAGAATGTGTGATTTCTCTTGAGACTCTGCAGCAGAAATATTCCTCATCTCGCATTGAGGGGAGAATCTTGTGGTTTTTCTCGAGTTGCGGCTGGAAGCTTGGGGTCTCTTTCAGGTTGTTATGGGTATCTCAGGAAATCGCAGGTGTTGCCCCAGGGAAGTCACGTCTCCTTTCCTGTTGGAAAGTGTACTTCAGGATTACTCTCGAGGCGTCGAATGTGAAATGGGCCTCATCTAGAGATGAGTCCATTAATTGTGTGCTCCTCTCCAGTGGGGACGGCTTAGGGTACTTTTTGTGTCGCAGAAATAGTGTCAAGTGCCCTTTCGAGTTTAAAAGGGAATGTGGGATTTCTCTTGAGATTCTGTAGGGGAAATTTTCCTCATCTCACGTTGAGTGAAGAATCTTGTTGTTTTTCTCGAGTTGCGGAGGAAGCTTAGGTTCCATTTCTACTTTCAACGGGCACCTCAGGGACACGTTCGTGTTGTCCCTGGGAAGTCAGGTCTCCTTTCCTCTGGTAGGGGAACTTCGGGATTACTCTTGAGGCGTGGAAAGGGAATAGGGCCTCATCTAAAGTTGAGTCCAGAAATTGTGTTCTTCTCTCAAGTGGGGACAGCTATGTAAGGTAATGTCTTGAGTCGCATAAAGGGTGTCAAGTATCCGTTTAAGTTTCAAGCGGGAATGTGTGATTTCTCTTGAGACTCTGCAGGGGAAATTTTCCTCATCTTGCCTTGAGTGCAGAATCTTGTGGTTTTTCTCGAGCTGCAGCGGGAAACTTTGGGTCCTTTTTGATTTGCGACGGGGACCTCAGTTACTCGCTGGTCATTCCCCAGGGAAGTCAGGTCTCCTTGCCTGTTGGAGGGAAACTTCAGGATTATTCTCTAGGCGTGGAGTGACAATTGGAAGTCATCTAGAGATGAGTCCTTAAATTAGGTGCTCCTCTCCAGTAGGGACAGCTTATTCAGGGAACTTTTACTGTTGCAGAAAGGGTGTCAAGTACCCATTCGAATTTCAAGCGGTAATGTGGTTTTTCTATTGAGACTCTGCAGCAGAAAATTCCTCATCTTGCAATGATGGGGGAATCTCGTGGTTTTTATTGAGTTGTGGCGAGAAGCTTGTAATCGCTCTCGAGTTGAGACAGTGACATCAGAACCTAGCTCTTTTTACTTCAGGGAGGTCAGGTCACTTTTCTTTTTGCAAGGCGAGCTTCGCGATTACACTCGAGGTGTAGAATGGGAATACGGCCTCATCTAAACTTGAGTCCATAAATTGTGTTCTTCTCTCCAGTGGGGACAGCTGTGTCAAGGAATGTCTTGGGTTGCAAATAGTGTGTTAAGTACTGGTTCGAGTTTCAAGCGGGAATGTCGGATTTCCCTTCAGACTTAGCATGGGAAAATTTTCCTTATCACACATTGAGTGCACAATCTTGTGGTTTGTCTCGAGTTACGGCAGGAAGCTTGGGTGCCTTCTCGAGTTGCGATGGGGACCTCAGAAACTCTCTCATGTTATCCATTGACTGCAGGTCTCCAATCGTGTTGGAAGGGGAACCTCAGGATTCCAATCGTGGCGTGGAATGTGATTTGCTTCTCATTTTGTGTTGAGTCCGATAATTGTGTGCTCCTCTCCAGAGGGGACTGCTTAGTCCGGGATCTTTTCGTGTTGCAGAGCAGAAAGTGTTTCAGGTCCCTATCGAGTTTCAAACAGGAATGTGTGATTTCTCTTGAGACTTTACAGCAGAAATGTTCCTCCTCTCGCATTGAGGGGAGAATCTTGTGGTTTTTCTCGTTTTGCGGTTTGAAGCTTGGGGTGCCTTTCGGGTTGCGAGGTGATATCAGGAACTCGCTCTTGTAGTCCCTGGGAAGTCAGGTCTCTTTTCGTTTTGGTAGGGGATTTCGGGATTACTCTCGAGCATGGAATGGGAATATGGCCTCATCTAAAGTTCAGTCCATAAATTTTGTTCTCCTCTCATGTGGCGACAGCTATGTCACGGAATGTCTTGAGTCTCATACAGGGTGTCATTTACCCTTTCGAGTTTCAAGCGGGAATGTGGGATTTCTCTTGGGACTCTGCATGGGATATTTTCCTCATCTCACCTTGAGTGCAGAATCTTATGGTTTTTCTCGAGTTGCGGGGGGAAACTTTGGCTCCTTCTCGATTGCTTCAGGGACCTCAGCAATTCCCTCCTTTTGCCCCAGGAACGTCAGGTCTCCAATCGTGTTGGAAGGGGAACCTCGGGATTCCAATCGTGGCGTGGACTATGATTTGGTCATCATCTTGGGTTGAGTCGTTTAATTGTGTGTTCCTCTCCAGTGGGATGGATTAGTCAGGGATCTTTGTGTGTCAAAGAATGGGTTTAAAGTTCCCTTTTGAGTTTCAAGGGGGAATGTGTGATTTCTCTTGAGACTCTGCAGCAGAAATATTCCTCATCTCGCCTTGAGGGGAGAATCTTGTGGTTTTTCTCGAGTTGCGGCTGGAAGCTTGGGGTCCCTTTCAGGTTGCGACGGGGATCTCAGGAAATCGCTCGTGTTGCCCCAGGGAAGTCAGGTCTCCTTTCCTGTTGGAAAGGCTACTTCGGGATTTCTCTCGAGGCATCGAATGTGAATTGGGCCTCATCTAGAGAAGAGTCCGTTAATTGTGTGCTCCTCTCCAGTGGGGACAGCTTATAAGTGTCCTTTTTGTGTCGCAGAAATAGTGTCAAGGGCCCGTTTGAGTTTAAAAGGGAATGTGGGATTTCTCTTGAGATTCTGTAGGGGAAATTTTCCTCATCTCACCATGAGTGAACAATCTTGTGGTTTTTCTCGAGTTGCGGCGGGAAGATTGGGGTCCTTCTCGAGTTGGGACAGGGACCTCAGGAACTCGCTTATGTAGTCCCTGGAAAGTCAATTCTGCTTTGGTTTTGGTAGGAGAACATCAGGATTACTCTCGAGGGGTGGAATGGGAATAGGGCATCATCTCAAATTGAGTCCATAAACTGTTTTCTCCTCTCAAGTGGAGACAGCTATGCCAGGGAATGTTCTGATTCGCAAAAGGGTGTCAAGTACCCGTTCGAGTTTCAAGCGGTAATGTGGGATAACTTTTGTGATCGTCTAAGGGAAATTTTCCTCATCTCACCTTGACTACAGAATCTTGTGGTTTTGCTCGAGTTGTGGCGGAAACTTGCGGTCCTTCTCAAGTTGCGACAGGGGCCTCAGGAATTCGCTCGTGTAGTACCTGGGAAGTAGGTCTCATTTCGTTTTGGAAGGGGAACATAAGGATTACTCTGGAGGCGTGGAATGGGAATAGGGCCTCATAAAATTGAGTCCATTAATTGGGTTCTGCTCTCTAGTGGGGACAGCTATTTCAGGGAATGTCTTGAGTCGCATAAAGGGTGTCAAGAACTCGTTTGCGTTTCAAGCGGGAATGTGGGATTTCCTTTGAGACTCTGCAGGGTAAATTTTCCTCATCTCACATTGAGTGCAGGATCTTGTGGTTTTTCTTGAGTTGCGGCGGAAAGCTTGGGGTCCTTCTCGAGTTGCACCAGGGACTTCAGGAATTCGCTCGTGTACTCCCTGGGAAGTCAGGTCTCCTTTCGCTTTGGTAGGGGAACATCGGGATTACTCTCGAGGCTTGGAATGGGAATAGGGCCTCTTTTAAAGATGAGTCCATAAAATGTGTTCTCTTCTCAAGTGGGGACAACTATGTCAGGGAATGCTTTGTGTCGCATAAAGGGTGTCAAGTATCCGTTCGCGTTTCAAGCGGGAATGTGGGAATTCTCTTGAGACAGTGCAGGGGAAATTTTCCTCATCTCACCTTGAGTGCAGAATCTTGTTGTTTTTCTCGAGTTGTGGTGGGAAGCTTGGGGTCCTTCTCGATTTGCGAAAAGTACCTCATCAACTCCCTCGTGTATTCCCAGGGAAGTCAGGTCTTCTTTCGTTTTGGTATGGGAACATTGGGATTACACTGAAGGCGTGGAATGGGAATAGTGCCTAATCTCAAGTTCATTCCATAAATTGTGTTCTCCTCTCACGTGGAGACAGCTATGTCAGGGAATGTCTTGATTTGCCTAAAGGGTGTCAAGTACCCATTCACGTTTCAAGGGGGAATGTAGGATTTCTCTTGAGACTCTGGAGGGGAAATTTTCCTCATCTCACCTTGAGTGCAGAATCTTGTGGTTTTTCTCGAGTTGCGGCGAAAAGCTTGGGATCCTTCTCAAGTTGTGACATGGACCTCAGGAACTCGCTCTTGTAGTCCCTGGGAGTCAGGTCTGCTTTCGTTTTGGTTGGGGAGCCTCGGGATTACTCTCAAGACGTGGAATGGGAACAGGGCCTCATCTATGGTTCAGTCCATAAATTGTGTTCTCCTCTCAAGTGAGTCCAGCTATGTCAGGGAATGTCTTGAGTCACATAAAGGTTGTCAATACTTGTTCGCATTTCAAGCCGGAATTTGAGATTTCCCTTGAGACTCAGCAGGGGAATTTTTCTCATCTCACCTTGAGTGAGGATCCCTTGGTTTCTCTCAAGTTCTGGTGGGAAGCTTGGGGTCCCTCTCGAGTTGTGACATGGACTTCAGGAACTCGCTCATGTAGTCCCTGGGAAGTCACGTCTCCTTTCATTTTGGTAGGGGAACCTTGGGATTACTGTTGAGGCATGGAATGGGAATAGGGCCTCATCTTAAGTTGATTCAATAAATTTTGTTCTAATCTCAAGTGGGGACAGCTATGTCAGGGAATGTCTTGAGTCTCATAAAGGGTGTCAAGTACCCGTTCACGTTTCAAGTGGGAATGTGGGATTTTTCTTGCGACTCTGCAGGGTAAAATTTCCTCATCTCACCTGGAGTGCAGAATCTTGTGGTTTTTCTCGATTTGCATCGGGAAGCTTGGGGTCCTTTTCCAGTTGTGATGGGGACCTCAGGAACTCGCTTGTTTAGTCCCTGGGAAGACAGGTCTCCTTTCGTTTTGGTAGGGGAACATTGGGATTACTCTCGAGGCGTCGAATGGGAATAAGGCCTCATCTATTGTGAGTCTATAAATAGTGTTCTCCTCTCAAGTGGGGACAGCTATGTCAGGGAATATCTTGAGTCTCATAAAGGGTGTCAAGTACCCGTTCGCGTTTCAAGCGGGAATGTATGATTTCTCTTGAGACTCTGCAGGGGAAATTTTCCTCATCTCACCTTGACTGAAGAATCTTGTGGTTTTTCACGAGTAGCCACGGGAATCTTAATGTCCTTCTCGAGATGTGACAGACACCTGAGGAACTTGCTCGTGTAGTCCCTGGAAAGTCAGGTTTACTTTCGTTTTGGTAGGGGAACATCGGGATTACTCTAGAGGCGTGGAATGGGAATAGGGCCTCATCTAAAGTTGAGTCCATAAATTGTGTTCTCTCAAGTGGGGACAGCTATGTCACGGAATATTTTGGGTCTCATAAAGGGTGTCAAGTACCCGTTCTGGTTTCAAGCGGGAATATGGGATATCCCTTGAGATTCTGCAGGGGAAATTTTCCTCATCTCACTTTGAGTGCAGAATCTTGTGGTTTTTCTCGAGTTGCCGTGGGAAGCTTGGGGTTCTTCTTGAAAGGGGAAAGGGATCTCAGGGTCTCCCTCCTGTAGTTCCTGGGAAGTCAGATCTTCTTTCGTTTTGGTAGTCACATTGGGATTACTCTCGAGGCTTAGAATGGAAATAGGGCCTCTTACCGAGTTGAGTCCTAAATTGTGGTCTCCTCTCCAAAGCGGACGGCTCTGTGAGGGAACTTTCTGAGTCGCATAAATTGTGTCAAGTACCCGTTCACCTTTCAAACGGGAATGTGGGATTTCTTTTGATATGCTGCAGCGGAAAATGTCCTCATCTCGCATTGAGGGGAAAATTTTGTGGTGTTTCTCGACTTGCGGCGGTAAGAATTGAGTTCCTATCGAGTTACGACGGGGACCTCAGTACCTCGATCTCGATATCTCAGGGCAGTTAGGTCTCCTTGCGTGTTGGAAGAGGAACATCGCCATTCCTCTCGAGGCACAGGAGAGTAAGAGGGTCACATCTAGTGTTGTGTAGATAAATTGTGTTCTCTGCTTCAATGTGGACGGCTACCTGGGGAAAATTTTTGGGTCGCATAATGTGTGTCAAGTTCCATTCGGGTTTCAAGCGGTAATGTGCAATTTCTCTTGAGACTCTGCAGCGGAAATTGTCCTCATCTCGCATTGAGGGGAAAATTTTGTGGTGTTTCTCCAGTTGCGGAGTAAAACTTGGTGTTTTTTCGACTTGCGACGGGGACCTCAGGAACTTGCTCGTGTTGCTTCAGGGAAGTCAGGTCTCCTTTTGTGTTGGAAGGGGAACTTCAGGATTACTGTCGACCCGTTAAATGTGAACAGGGCCTCTTCTCGACCTGAGTCCGTAAATTGTATTCTCCTCTCCAATGGGGATGGCTGTGTTAGGGAACTTACTGAGTCGCATAAAGGATGTCAAGTTCCCGTTCGCCTTTCAAGTGGAAATGTGGGATTTCTCTTGAGATTCTGCAGTGGAAAATGTCCTCATCTCGCATTGAGGGGATAATTTTGTGGTGTTTCTCGAGTTGCGGCAGGAAGTTGGAGTTCATCTTGAGTTGTGACGGGGATGTCAGGAACTCGCTCGGGTTGACCCAGGGAAGTCAGGTCTCCTATAGTGTTGAAAGGAGAAACTCAGAATTCCTCTATAAGGAGAAGCAGAGGAATAGGGCCGCATCGAGCGTTGAGTCAGGCAACTGTTTGTTCTTCTCCAGTGGAGACAGGGATCTCCGGTTGCTCTCAATATTCTCCAGGGGATTCAGTTCTCCTCTTGTTCTGACCTGGAACTGCGCTTTCTTCTTGAGTTGTAATACGAGTGTTAGTCCACATTAGAGTTGAATTTGTACCTGGAGATTGTATAGAGTATGCTCGTGCAGTTCGGTCTCCACTCGTCCTGTGAGTTAATACTCGAGGTTACATTTGAATTTCTCTTACCGAATCTGAAACGGAAATGTTGTTCATCTCGCCTTGAGGGCACAATCTTGTGGTTTTTCTTGAGTGTCGGTGGGAAGCTTCGGCTCCCTCTCGATTTGCGACGGGGACCTCAGGTAATCCCCCGTGTTGCTTCTGAGAAGTCAGTTTCCCTTTGTGTTGAAAGGGGAACTGCGGGATTACTCTCGAGCAGTTCAATGGGAATCGGGCCTCTTCTCGAGTTGAGTCCGTAAATTTTGTTCTCCTCTCCAATGGGGACCGCTGTGTTAGGGAACTTTCTCAGTCGCATAAAGGGTGTCAAGTTCCCATTCTCCTTTCAAGCGGTAATGTGGGATTTCTCTTGAGATTCTGCTGCCCAAAATTTTCTCATCTCGTATTGAGGCCATATTTTTGTGGTGTTTCTAGAGTTTCGATGGGAAGCTGCGGGTATTTCTCTAGTTGCAACGGGGACCTCAGGAACTTGCTCAGGTTGCTTCAGGAAAGTCAGCTCTCCTTTTGTGTTGGAAGGGGAACTTCCGGATCACTCTCCAGACGTTAAATGGGAATAGGTCCTTCACTCAGGTTGAGTCCAAAAAGTGTGTTTTCCTCTCCAATGGGGACGGCTGTCTGAGGAAAATTTCTGAGCCGCATAAAGGGTGTCAAGTACCATTTTGCCTTTCAAGTGGGAATGTGGGATTTCTCTTGAGATACTTCCGCGCAAAATTTCCTCTTCTCGCATTGAGGCCATATTTCTGTGGTGTTTCTCGAGTTACGGCGGGAAGCTGGGGGTACTTCTAGAGTTGCAGCGGGGACTACAGGAACTATAACGGGTTGCTTCAGGGAAGTCAGGTCTCCGTTTTGTGTTGAAAGGGGAACTTCTGGATTACTTTCAGGCCATTTAATGGGAATAGGGCCTCTTCTCGAATTGAGTCCATAAAGTGTGTTCTCCTCTACAATGGTGACGGATGTTTGAGGGAACTTTCTGAGTCGCATAAAGGGTGTCAAGTACCTTTTTGCCTTTCAAGAGGGAATGTGGGATTTCTCTTGAGATACTGCCACACAAAATTTCCTCATGTCGCATTGAGGCCATATTTTTGTGGTGTTTCTCAAGATTTGGCGGGAAGCTGGGGGTACTTCTTGAGTTGAGACGGGGACCTCAGGAACTAGCTCGGGTTGATTCAGGGAAGTCAGGTCCCCTTTTTGTTGAAAGGGGAACTTCCGGATTACTCTCGAGCCATTAAATGGGTGTAGGGCCTCTTCTCGTGTTGAGTCCATAAAGTGTTTTTTCCTCTCCAATCGGGACATATGTGTGAGGGAACTTTCTGAGTCACATAAAGGGTGTCACTACCATTTTGCCTTTCAATCGGGAATGTGGCTTTTCTCTTGAGATCCTGCAGCACAAAATTACCTCATCTCGCGCTGAGGGGATAATTTTCTGATGTTTCCCGAGAAGCGGCGGGAAGCTGGCAGTAATGTTCGAGGTCCAACGATGACCTCGGAACTCATTCCGGTTGCTTCAGGGAAGTCAAGTCCCCTTTTGTGAAGCAAGTGGAAATTCGGGATTACTTTCACGACGTTAAGTGGGAAAAGGGCCTCTTCTCGAGGTGAGGCCATAAAGTGTGTTCTCCTCTCAAATGGTGACGACTGTGTGAGGGAACTTTCTGAGTCCCATTAAGGATGTCAAGTATCCTTTTGCCTTTCAACAGGGAATGTGGGATTTCTCTTGATATTCTGCAGCGCACAATTTCCTCATCTCGAATTGAGGGGATAATTTTGTTGTTTTTCTCTAGTGTCTAAGGGAATCTTGGGGTACTCCTCGAGTTGCGACAAGGACCTCATGAACTCGCTCGGGTTGCTTCAGGAAAGTCAGTTCCCCTTTTGTGTTGGAAGAGGAACTTCCAGGTTACTCCAGAGGCATTAAATGGGAATAGAGCCTCTTCTCGAGTTTAGTCCATAAGGTGAGTTCTACTCTCCAATCGGGAATGCTCTTTGAGGGAACTTTCTGAGTCGCATAAAGGGTGTCAAGTACACTTATGCCTTTCAAGCGGGAATGTGGGAATTCTCTTGAAATTCTGCAGCCCAAAATTTCCTCATTTCGCTTTGAGGGGATAATTTTGTGGTGTTTCTCGAGTTGCGGTGGGAAGCTGGAGGTACTTCTCGAGTTGCAACAGGGACCTCAGGAACTCGCTCGAGTTGCTTCAGGGAATAAGGTCACCCTTTTTGTTGGAAGGGGAACTTCCGGATTACTCTCGAGCCGTTAAATGGGAATAGGACCTCTTCTCGAGTTTAGTCCAAAAAATGTGATTTCCTCTCCAATGGTGCGGCTGTTTGAGGGAACTTTCTGAGTCGCACAAAGTTTGTCAAGTAGCCTTTTGCCTTTCAAGCGGGAATGTGGGTCTTTTCTTGATATCTGCAGCCCAAAATTTCCTCATTTCGCTGTGAGGAGATAATTTTGTGGTGTTTCTCGAGTTGGGGGTAGCTGGGTGTACTTCTCCAGTTGCCACGGGGACCTCATCTACTCGCTCGTGTTGCTTTAGGGAAGTCAATTCCCCTTTTGTGAAGGAAGGGGAATTTCGGGAATACTCTCGAGCCATTACATGGGAATAGGGCCTCTTTTCGAGTTGAGTCCGTAAAGTGTGTTCTCCTCTCCAATGGGGACAGCTGTGTGAGGGAAATTTCTGAGTCACATAAAGGGTGTAAAGTACAGTTTTGCCTTTCCAGCGGGAACGTGGGATTTCTTTTCAATTGTGCAGCGCAAATTTTCCTGATCTAGCATTGAGGGGATAATTTTGTGGTGATTCTCGTGTTGCGGAGGGAAGTTGGGGGTAATTCTCGAGTAGCGAAGAGGACCTCAGGAACTCACTCAGGTTGCTTCAGTGAAGTCAGGTCCCCTTTTGTGTTGGAAGGGGAACTTCGGGATTACTCTCGAGCCGTTAAATGGGAATAGGGCCTCTTCTCGAGTTGAGTTCATAAATTGTGTTGTCCTCTCCAATGGGGACGACTGTGTGAGGGAACTTTCTGAGTCGAATAAAGGGTGTCAAGTACCTTTTTGCCTTTCAAGAGGGAATGTGGTATTTCTCCTGAGATTCTGCATTGCAAAATTCCTCATCTCGCATTGAGGGGATAATTTTGTGGTGTTTCACTAGTTGTGGTGGGAAGCTGGGGGTACTTCTCGAGTTGCGGCGGAGACCTCAGGAACTCGCTCCGGTTGCTTCAGGGAAGTCAGGTCCCCTTTGGTGTTGGAAGGGGAACTTCCGGTTTAATCTTAAGCCCTTTTGTGAACAGGGGCTCATCTCGAATTGAGTCCATAAAGTGTATTCTCCTCTCCAATGGGGACGGCTGTCTGAGGGAAATTTCTGCATCGAAAAAGGGTGTCAAGTACCTTTTTGCCCTCCAAGAGGGAATTTGGTATTTCTCTTGAGATTCTGCTTCACAAAATATTTTCATCTCGATTTGAGAGGATTATTTTGTGTTGTTTCTCGATATGCGACGGGAAGCTGGGGGTACTTCTCGAGTTGCGACGGGGACCTCAGGAACTCGCTTGGGTTGCTTCAGGGAAGTCCGGTCCCCTTTGGTATTGGAAGGGGAACTTCCGGTTTCCTCTTGAGCTCTCAAAAGTGAAAAGGGGCTCATTTCGAATTGAGTCCATAAAGTGTGCTCTCCTCTCCAATGGGGACGGCTGTTTGAGGGAACTTTCTGAGTCACATAAAGGGTGTCAAGTACCTTTTTGCCTTTCAAGAGGGAATGTGGTATTTGTCTTGAGATTCTGCGGGGCAAAATTTCTTCATCTTGCATTGAGAGTATAATATTGTGGTGTTTCTTGAGTTGTGGCAGGATGCTGGGGGTACTTCTCGAGTTGGGACGGGGACCTCAGGAACTCACTAGGGTTGCTTTAGGAAAGTCAGGTACCCTTTTTTGTCGGCAGGGAACTTCTGGTTTACTCTCGAGCCGTTAAATGCGAATAGGGGCTCATCCTGAATTGAGTCCATAAAGTGTGTTCTCCTGTCCAATGGGGACAGCTGTGTGAGGGAACTTTCTGAGTCGCATTAAGGGTTTCAAGTACCCTTTTGCCTTTGAAGGGGGAATGTGGTATTTCTCTTGAGATTCTGCACCGCAAAATTTCCTCATCTCGCATTGAGGGGCTAATTTTGTGGTGTTTCTCGAGTTGCAGTAGGACACTGGGGTTACTTCTCGAGTTGAGATGGGGACCTCAGGAAATCGCTCGGGCTGCTTCAGAGAATTCAGGTCCGCTTTGGTGCTGGAAAGGGAACTTCCGGTTTACTCTTGAGCCGTTGAATGGGAATAGGGCCTCATCTCGAATTGAGTCCATAGAGTGTGTTCTCCTCTCCAATGGTGGCGGCTGTGAGAGGGAACTTTTTGAGTCGCAGAAAGGGTGTCAAGTACCCGTTTGCCTTTCAAGAGGGAATGTGGTATTTCTCTTGAGATTTTGGAGTGCAAAATTTCCTGATCTCGCATTGAAGGGATAATTTTGTTGTGTTTCTCGATTTGGGGCTGGAAGCTGGGGGTATTTCTCGAGTTGCGACGGGCACCTCAGGAACTCGCTCAGGTTGCTTCAAGGAAGTCAGGTGCTGTTTTGTGTTGGAAGGGGAACTTCCGGTTTACTCTCAAGCCGTTAAATGGGAATAGGTGATCATCTCAAATCGAATCCATAAAGTGTGTTATCCTGTCCAATGGGAACGGCTGTGTGAAGGAACTTTCTGAGTCGCATAAAGGGTGTCAAGTAACCTTTTGCATTTCAAGAGGGAATGTGGTATTTCTCTTGAGATTCTGCAGTGCAAAATTTCCTCATCTCGCAGTGAGGGGATAATATTGTGGTGTATCCCGAGATGTGGCGGGAAGCTGTGAGTACTTCTCGAGTTGCAACGGGGATCTCAGGGACTCGCTCGGGTTGCTTCAGTGAAGTCAGGTCCCTTTTGTGTTGGAAGGGGAACTTCCGGTTTATTCTCGAGCCGTTAAATTGGAATATGAGCTCATCTTGTTTTGAGTCCATAAAGTGTGCTCTCCTGTCCAATAGGAACGGCTGCGTGAGGGAACTCTCTGAGTAGCATAAAGGGTGTCATGTACCTTTTGCCTTTCAAGAGGAATGTGGTATTTCACTTGAGATTCTTAAGTGCAAAATTTCCTCATCTCGCATTGACGGGATAATTTTGTGGTGTTTCTCGAGTTGCGGCGGGAAGCTGGGGGTACTTCTCATGTTGCGATGAGGACATCAGGAACTCCCTCGGGTTGCTTCAGGGAAGTCAGGTCCCCGTTTTTGTTGGAAGGGAAACTTCCAGTTAACTCTCAAGCCCTTAAATGGGAATACGGGCTCATCTCGAGTTGAATCCATAAAGTGTGTTCTCCTCTCCAACGGTGACTGATATTAGTGAAATTTCTCAGTCCATAAAGGGTGTAAAATACCCTTTTGCCTTTCAAGAGGGAATGTGGTATTTCTCTTGAGATTCTGCAGCGCAAAATTTCCTCATCTCCAATTCAGGGGATAATTTTGTGGTGTTTCTCGAGTTGCGGCGGGACGCTGAGGGTACTGCTTGAATTGCGACGGAGACATCAGGAACTCGAACGGGTAGCTTCAGGGAAGTCAGGTTCCCTTTTGTGACGGAAGTGTAACTGCCGGTTTACTCTCGAGCAGTTAAATGGGAATAGGGGCTCATCTCGAATTGAGTCCATAAAGTGTGTTCTCCTCTCCAATGGGGACGGCTTTGTTAAGGAACTTTCTGAGTGGCATAAAGGGTGTCAAGTACTCTTTAGCCTTTCAAGAGGGATGTGGTATTTCTCTTGAGATTCTGCAGCGCATAATTTCCTCATTTCACATTGAGGGGATAATTTTGTGGTGTTTCTCGAGTTGCGACGGGAAGCTGGGGGGTACTTCTAGTGTTGCGATTGGGACCTCAGGACCTCGCTCACGTTGCTTCAGGGAAATAAGGTCCCCTTTGGTGTTGGAAGGGGATCTTCCGATTTATTCTCGAAAAGTTAAATGGGAATAGGGCCTCATCTCGAATTGAGTCAATAAAGTGTGTTCTCCTCTCCAAACGGGACTGATGTTAGTGAAATTTCTCAGTCCCATAAAGGGTTTCAAGTACCCTTTTCCCTTTCAAGAGGGAATGTGGTATTTCTCTTGAGATACTGCAATGCAAAATTTCCTCAAATTGCAATGAGGGGATAATTTTGTCGTGTTTCTCAAATTGCGGTCCAAAGCTGGGGGTACTTCTCGAGTTGAGACGGGGACCTCAGGAACTCGCTCGGGTTGCTTCAGGGAAGTCAGATCCCTGTTTGTTTTGGAAAGGGAACTTCCGGTTTACTCTCCAGCCATTAAATGGGAATAGGGGCTCATCTCGAATTGAGTCCATAAAGTTTGTTCTCCTATTCAATGGGGACTGATGTTAGTGAAATTTCTGAGTCGCGTAAAGGCTGTCAAGTACCTTTTTGCCTTTCAAGAGGGAATTTGGTATTTCTCTTGAGATTCTGCAGCGCATGATTTCCTCATCTTGCATTGAGGGGATAATTTTGTGGTGTTTTTTATTTGCGGCGGAAAGCTGGGGGTACTGCTTGATTTGCCACGAGGACCTCAGGAAGTCGCTCTGGTTGCTTCAGGGAAGTCAGGTCCCCTTTGGTGTTGGAAGGGGAACTTCCGGTTTACTCTCGAGCCGTTTAATGGGAATAGGGGCTCATCTCGAACTGAGTCCATAAAGTGTGTTTTCCTGTCCAATGGGGGCGGCTGTGTGAGGGAACTTTCTGAGTCGCGTAAAGGGTGTCAAATACCCTTTTGCCTTTCAAGAGGGAATGTGTTATTTCTCTTGAGATTCTGCAGCGCAAAATTTCCTCATCTCCCTTTGAGGGGATAATTTTTTATTGTTCCATGTATTGCGTCGGGAAGCTGGGGGTACTTCTCGAGTTGCGACGGGGATCTCAGGAACTCTCTCGGGTTGCTTCAGTGAAGTCAGGTCCACTTTGGTGTTGGAAGGAGAACTTCCGGGTTACTCTCAACCCGTTAAATGGGAATAGGGGATCATCCCGAATTGAGTTCATAAAGTGTGTTCTCCTCTCCAATGGGGACTGATGTTAGTGAAACTTCTGAGTCGCATAAAGGGTGTCAAGTATCCTTTTGCCTTTCAAGAGGTAATGTGGAATTTCTTTTCAGATGCTTCAGTGCAAAATTTCCTCATCTCGCATTGAGGGGATAATTTTGTGGTGTATCTCGAGTTGCGGCGGGAAGCTGGGGGTACTTCTTGAGTTGCGACGCGGACCTCAGGAACTCGCTCGAGTTGCTCAGGGAAGTCACGTGGCCTTTGGTGTTGGAAGGGGAACTTCGGTTTATTCTCGAACCGGTAAATTGGAATAGGGGCTCATCTCGAATTGAGTCCATAAATTGTGTTCTCCTGTCCGATGGGGACAGCTGTGTGAGGTAACTTCGTGAGTCGCATAAACAGTGTCAAGTACCCTTTTGCCTTTCAAGAGGGAATGTGGTATTTCTCTTGAGATTCTGGATCGCAAAATTTCCTCATCTGGCATTGATGGGATAATTTTGTGGTGTTTCCCGTGTTGCGACGGAAGCTGGGGGTACATCTCGAGTTGCGACGGGACCTGAGGTACTCGCTCTGTTTGCTTCATTCACGTCAGTTACTCTTTGTTGTTGGAAGGGGAACTTCCGGTTTACTCTCCAGCCGTTAAATGGGAATAGGGGCTCATCTCGAATTGAGTCCATAAAGTGTGTTCTCCTCTCCAATGGGGACTGATGTTAGTGAAATTTCTCAGTCGCAGAAAGTGTGTCAAGTACCCGTTTACCATTCAAGAGGGAGTGTGGTATTTCTCTTGAGATTCTGCTGCGCAAAATTTCGTCATCTCGCATTGAAGGGATAATTCTGTTGTGTTTCTCCAGTTGCGGTGGGAAGCTGGCGTTACTGCTCGAGTTGCGACGGTTACCTCAGGAACTCGCTCGAGTTGCTTCAGGGAAGTCAGTTCTCCTTTGGTGTTGGAAGGTGAACTTCCGGTTTACTCTCGAGCCGTTAAATGGGAGTAGGGGCTCATCTCGAACTGAGTCCATAAAGTGTGTTTTCCTGTCCAATGGGGACGGCTGTGTGAGGGAACTTTCTGAGTCGCCTAAAGGGTGTCAAGTTCCCGTTCGCCTTTCAAGTGGAAATGTGGGATTTCTCTTGAGATTCTGCAGCGCAAAATTTCCTCATCTCCCTTTGAGGGGATAATTTTTTATTGTTCCATGT
The DNA here is from genome assembly GCF_049115385.1 of Moschus berezovskii. Lineage (NCBI taxonomy): Eukaryota > Metazoa > Chordata > Mammalia > Artiodactyla > Moschidae > Moschus > Moschus berezovskii. The sequence continues at coordinate 6,276,267 of NC_142479.1, read as the reverse complement.
ATTGCGTCGGGAAGCTGCCGGTACTTCTCGAGTTGCGACGGGGACCTCAGGAACTGGCTCGGTTTGCTTCAGGGAAGTCAGTTCCCCTTTGGTGTTGGAAGGGGAAATTCCTTTTTACTCTCGAGCCATTAAATGGGAATAAGGCATCATCCCGAATTAAGTCCATAAAATGTGTTCTCCTCTCCAATGGGGAGGGCTGTGTGAGAGAACTTTCTGAGTCACCTAAAGAGGGTCAAGTACTCTTTTGCCTTTCAAAAGGGAATGTGGTATTTCTCTTGAGATTCTGCAGCGCAAAATTTCCTCATCTCGCATTGAGGGGATAATTTTGTGGTGTTTCTCGAGTTGCGGCGGGAAGCAGGGTGTACACCTCGAGTTGCGTCGCGGACCTCATGAACTCGCTCGGGTTGCTTTAGGGAAGTAAGGTCCCCTTTTGTGTTCGAGGGGGAACTTCCGGTTTACTCTCGAGCCGTTAAATGGGAATAGGATCTCATCTCGAATTGAGTTCATAAAGTGTGTTCTCCCCTCCAATGGGAACTGATGTTAGTGAAATTTCTCAGTCGCATAAAGGGTGTCAAGTACCCTTTTGCATTTCAAGAGTGAATGTGGTATTTTTCTAGAGATACCGCAGCGCAATATTTCCTCATCAAGCATTGAGGGGATAATTTTGTGGTGTTTCTCGAGTTGCGACGGGAAGCTGGGACTACTTCTTGAGTTGCGACTGGGACCTCAGAAACTCGCTCGGGTTGCTTAAGAGAAGTCAGGCCCCCTTTTGTGTTGGAAGGAGCTCTTTCGGTTTACTCTCGAGCTGATAAATGGGAAAAGGGGCTCATATCGAATTGAGTCCATAAAGTGTGTTCTCCTGTCTAAAGGGAACGGCTGTGTGAGTTAACTTTCTGAGTCGCATAAAGGGTGTCAAGTATCCTGTAGCCTTTCAAGAGGGAATGTGGTATTTCTCTTGAGATTCTGCAGCGCAAAATTTCTCATCTCACATTGATGGGATAATTTTGTGGTGTTTCTTGAGTTTCGGCAGGAAGTTGCGGGAACTTATCGAGTTGGGACGGGGACCTTCTGAACTCGCTCGGGTTTCTTCAGGGAAGTCAGGTCCGCTTTTGTGTTGGAAAGGGAAATTCGGGATTTCTCTCGATCAGTTAAATGGGAATAGGGCCTATTCTCAAATTGAGTCCATAACGTTTTTTCTCCTCTCCAATGCAGACAGCTGTGTGAGGGAAGTTTCTGAGTCCCATAAATGGTGTCAAGTACACTTTTGCCTTTGAAGCGGGAATGTGGGAATTCTCTTGAGATTCTGCAGCACACAATTTGCCCATCTCGCATTGAGTGAATAATTTTGTGGTGTTTCTCGATTTCGGCGGGAAGGTTGGGGTATTTCTCGAGTTGCCATGGGGACCTCAGGAACTGGCTCGGGTTCCTTCAGGGAAGTCAGGTCCCCTTTGGTGTTGGAAGGGGAACTTCCGGTTTACTCTTGAGCCGTTAAATGGAATAGGGGCTCATCTCAATTGAGTCCATAAAGTGTGTTTTCTTCTCCAATGGTGACGGCTGTGAGAGGGAAATTTCTGAGTCGCATAAAAGGTGTCAAGTACCCTTTTGCATTTCAAGAGGGAATGTGGTATTTCTCCTGAGATTCTAAAGTGCAAAATTTCCTCATTTCACATTGAGGGGATAAATTTGTGGTGTTTCTCGAGTTGCGGTTGGAAGCTGGGGGTACTACACGAGGTGCGACTGGTACCTGAGAAACTCGCTCGCGTTGCTTCAGGGAAGTCAGGTCCCCTTATGTGTTGGAAGGGGAACTTCCTGTTTACACTCGAGCCGTTAGATGGGAATAGGGCCTCTTCTCGAATTAAGTCCATAAACTGTGTTCTCCTCTCCTATGGGGACTGATGTGAGTGAAATTTCTGAGTCGCATAAAGGGTGTCAAGTACCCTTTTCCTTTCAAGAGGGAATGTGGTGTTTCTCTTGAGATTCTGCAGCGCAAATTTCCTCATCTCGCCTTGAGGGGATAATTTTGTGGTGTTTCTCGAGTTGCGGCGGGAAGCTGGGGATACTTCTCGATTTGACACGGGGACCTTAGGAACTCGCTCGGGATTCTTCATGGAAGTGAGTTCCCCTTTGTTGTTGGAAGGGGAAATTTCGGTTTACTCTCGAGCCGTTAAATGGGAATAGGGGCTCATCACGAATTGAGTCCATAAATTGTGATTTCCTGTCCAATGGGAACAGCTGTGTGAGGGAACTTTCTGAGTCGCATAAAGGGTGTCAAGTAAACTTTTGCCCTTCAAGAGGGAATGTGGTATTTCTCTTGAGATTCTGCAGTGAAAATTTCGTCACCTAGCATTGAGGGGATAATTTTGTGGTGTTTCTCGAGTTAAGGCGGGAAGCTGGGGGTACTTCTCGAATTGCGACGGGGACCTCAGGAACTCGCTCGGGATGCTTCAGGGAAGTCAGGTCCCCTTTGGTGTTGGAAGGGGAAATTTCGGTTTACTCTCGAGCCGTTAAATGGGAACAGGGGCTCATCTCGAATTGAGTCCATAAACTGTCCTCTCCTTTCCAATGGGGACGGCTGGGTGCGGGAACTTTCTCAGTCCCATAAAGGGTGTCAAGTACGCTTTTGCCTTTCAAGAGGGAATGTGGTATTTCTCTTGAGATTCTGCAGTGCAAAATTTCCTCATCTTGCATTGAGGGGATAATTTTGTGGTGTTTCTCGAGTTGCGGCGGGAAGCTGGGGGTACTACTTGATTTGCTACGCTGACCTCAGGAACTCGCTCGGGGTGCTTCACGGAAGTCAGGTCCCCTATGGTGTTGGAAGGGGAACTTCCGGTTTACTCTCGAGCCGTTAAATGGGAACAGGGGCTCATCTCGAATTGAGTCCATAAACTGTCCTCTCCTTTCCAATGGGGACGGCTGGGTGCGGGAACTTTCTCAGTCCCATAAAGGGTGTCAAGTACGCTTTTGCCTCTCAAGAGGGATAGTGGTATTTCTCTTGAGATTCTGCAGTGCAAAATTTCCTCATCTTGCATTGAGGGGATAATTTTGTGGTGTTTCTCGAGTTGCGGCGGGAAGCTGGGGGTACTACTTGATTTGCTACGCTGACCTCAGGAACTCGCTCGGGGTGCTTCACGGAAGTCAGGTCCCCTATGGTGTTGGAAGGGGAACTTCCGATTTACACTATAGCCGTTAAATGGGAATTGGGCCTCATCTAGAATTGAGTCCATCAAGTGTGTTCTCCTCTCCAATGGGGACTGATGTTAATGAATTTTCTGAGTAGCATACAGGGTGTTAAGTACACTTTTGCCTTTCAAGAGGGAATGTGGTATTTCTCTTGAGTTTCTGCAGCGCAAAATTTCCTCATTTCACATAGAGGGGATAATTTTGAGGTGTTTCTCTAGTTGCGGCGGGAAGTTGGGGGTACTTCTCCAGTTGCGAAGCGGACCTCAGGAACTCGTTCGGGTTGCTTCAGGGAAGTCAAGTCCCCTTTTGTTTTGGAAGGGGAACTTCCAGTTTACTCTCGAGCCGTTAAATGGGAATAGGGGCTCATCTTGAATTGAGTCTATAAAGTGTGTTCTCCTCTCCAAAGGGGACTGATGTTAGTGAAATTTCTGAATCGTATAAACGGTGTGAAGTACAATTTTGCCTTTCAAGAGGGAATGTATAATTTTTCTTGAGATTCTGCAACGCAAAATTTCCTCATCTCGCATTGAGGGGATAATTTTGTGGTGTTTTCGAGTTGCAGCGGGAAGCTGGCAGTACTTCTCGAGTTGCGACTGGGACCTCAGGAACTTGCTCGGGTTACTTCAGGGAAGTCAGGTCCACTTTGTTGTTGGAAGGGGAACTTCCAGTTTACCCTCAAGCCATTAAATGGGAATATGGGCTCATCTCGAATTGAGTCCATAAAGTGTGTTCTCCTGTCCAAGCGGGATGGCTGTGTGAGGGAACTTTCTGAGTCGCATTAAGGGTGTCAAGTACCCTTTTGCCTTTCAAGAGGTAATGTGGTATTTCTCTTCAGATTCTGCAGCGCAGAATTACCTCATCTCGCATTGAGTGGATAATTTTGTGGTGTTTCTCGAGTTGCGGCGGGAAGCAGGGGGTACTTCTTGAGTTGTGACGGGGACCTCAGGAACTCGCTCTGGTTTCTTCAGGGAATTCAACTCCCCTTTTGTGTTGAAAGGGGAACTTCTGGATTACTCTCGGTCCATTAAATAGGAATATTGCCTCTTCTCTATTTTAATCCGTAAAGTGTGTTCTCTCTCCACTATGGAAGGATTTTAGGGACCATTATGATTCGCCAAAAGGGAGTCATGTTCACTTTTGCCTTTCAATCAGGAATGTGCAATTTCTCTTTAGATTCTGCACGGCAAAATTTCCTCATATCGCACTGAGGGGATAATTTTATGGTGTTTCTCGTGTTGCGCCCGGGAAGCAGCATATTTCTTGATTTGCGATTGGGACCTCAGGAACTCGGTCCGGTTTCTTCAGGGAACTGAAGTCCACTTTCGTGTTGAAAGGGGAACTTCTGGATTACTCTCGAGCCGTTAAATCAGAATATTGCCTCTTCTCGATTTGACTCCATAAATTGTGTTCTCCTCTCCAATGAGGACGGTTTTAGGGACCATTCTGAGTTGCCTGAAGGGAGTCAAGTACCCTTTTGCCTTTCAAGCGTGAATGTGGGATTTCTCTTGACATTGTGCAGCGTAAAATTTCCTCATCTCGCATTGAGGGGATAATTTTGTGATGTTTCTCGAATTGCGGTGGGAATTTGGGGGTACTTCTCGATTTGCGACGGGTACCTCAGGAACTCACTCCAGTTACTTCAGGGAGGTCAGGTCCACTTTGTGGTGGAAGGGGAACTTCCGGATTACTCTCGAGTCATTAAATGGGAATATTGCCTCTTCTCGATTTGAGTCCAAAAAATATGTTCTCTCTCCACTGAGGACGGATGTTAGGAACCATTCTGAGTCGCCAAAAGTGTGTCAAGTACACTTTTGCCTTTCAAGTGGGAATGTGGGATTTCTCTTGAGATTCTGCAGTGTAAAATTTCCTCATCTCGCAATGAGGGGATAATTTTGTGGTATTTCTTGAATTGCGGCAGGAAGCTGAAGGTAATTCTGGAGTTACGATGGGGACCTCAGGAACTCACTCGAGTTATTTCAGGGAGTTCAGGTCCACCTTTATGGTGGAAGGGGAACTTCCGGATTACTCTCGAGCCCTTTAATGGGAATAGGGCCTCTTCTGGAGTTGAGTCCATAAAGTGTGTTCTCCTCTTCAATGGGGACGGATGTTAGGGAACTTTCTGAGTGGCGTAATGAGTGTCAAGTATCCTTTTGCTTTTCAATCGGGAATGTGGGATTTCTCTTGAGATTCTGCAGGGCAAAATTACCTCATCTCACATTGAGGAGATAATTTTGTGGTGTTTCTTGGGTTGCAGCGGGAAGTAGGGTGTATTTCCCGAGTTGTGATGGGCCCCTCAAGAACTCACTCAGGTTTCTTCAGGGAAGACAGGTCCCCTTTTGTGCCTGAAGGGGAACTTCCGGATTAAACTGGAGCCGTTAAATGGGAATGTTGCCTCTTCTCGATTTTAGTCCATAATATGTGTTCTCTCTCCAATGAGGACGGATGTTAGGGACCATGCTGAGTCGCCTAAAGTGAGTCAGGTATCTTTTTGCCTTTCAAGCGGGAATGTGGGATTTCTCTTGAGATTTGGCAGCACAAAATTTCCTCACCTCGCATTGAGGGGATAATTTTGTGGTGTTTCGCGAATTGCGGCGAGAAGGTGGGGGTACTTCTCGAGTTGCGACGGTGACCTCAGGAACTCACTCGAGTTACTTCAGGAAAGTCATGTCCCCTTTTGTGCTGGAAGGAGAACTTCCGGATTTCTCTCGAGCCCTTTAATGGGAATAGGGCCTCTTCTCGAGTTGAGTCCATAAATTGTGTTGTCCTCTCCAATGGGGACGGATGTGAGGGAACTTTCTGAGGGGCATAAAGTGTGTCAAGTACCATTTTACCTTTCAAGCGGAAATGTGGGATTTCTCCTGAGATTCTGCCACACAAAATTACCTCATCTCACATTGAGGGGATAATTTTTTGGTATTTCTCCAAATGCCACGGGAAGCTTGGGGTAGTTCTCGAGGTGCGATGGGGACCTCAGGAACTCACTCGAGTTACTTCAGGGATTTCAGGTCTACTTTTGTAGTGGAAGGGGAACTTCCGGATTACTCTCGAGCCCTTTAATGGGAATAGGGCCTCTTCTCGAGTTGAGTCCATAAAGTGTGTTCTCCTCTCCAAAGGGGACGGATGATAGGGAACTTTCTTAGTGGCATAAGGAGTGTCAAGTATCCTTTTGCTTTTCAATCGGGAATGTGGGATTTCTCTTGAGATTCTGCCGGGCAAAATTACCTCATCTCGCATTGAGGAGATAATTTTGTGGTGTTTCTTAAGTTGAGGCAGGAAGCAGGTTATACTTCCAGAGTTGCGACGGGGCCCTCAGGAACTCGCTTGGGTTTCTTCAGGGAGGTCAGGTCACCTTTTGTGCTGGAAGGGGAACTTCTGGATTACTCTCGAGCCTTTAAATGGGAATATTGTCTCTTCTCAATTTGAGTCCACAAAGTGTGTTCTCTCCCCACTGAGGACAATTGTTAGGGACCATTCTGAGTCCCCAAAAGGGAGTGAAGTACTCTTTTACCTTTCAAGCGGTAATGTGGGATTTCTCTTTAGACTCTGCAGTGCAAAATTTCCTCATGTCCCATTGAGGGGATAATTTTGTGGTGTTTCTCGAATTGCGGCGGGAAGCTGGAGGTACTTCTTGTATTGCGACGGGGACCACAGGAATTCAATCGAGTTACTTCAGGGAGGTCAGGTCCCCTTTTGTGGTGGAAGGGTAACTTACGGATTACTCTCGAGCCCTTTAATGGGAATATGGCTTCTTCTCGCATTAGGTCCATAAAATGTGTTCTCCTCTCCAATAGGGACGGAAGTTAGGGAACTTTCTGAGTGGCATAAAGTGTGTCAAGTACACTTTTGCCTTTCAAGCGGGAATGTGGGATTTCTCTTGAGATTCTACAGCGCAAAATTTCCTCACCTCGCATTGAGGGGATAATTTTGTGGTATTTCTCGAATTGCGGCGGGAAGCTGAGGGTACTTCTCGAGTTGCGACGGGGACCTCAGGAACTCACTCGAGTTACTTCAAGGAAATCAGGTCCCCTTTTGTGCTGGAAGGGGAACTTCCGGATTACTCTCGAGCCATTAAATGGGAATATTGCCTCTTCTCGATTTTAATCCATAATGTCTGTTCTCTCTCCAATGAGGACGGATGTTAGGGACCATGCTGAATCGCCTAAAGGGAGTCAGGTACCCTTTTGCCTTTCAAGCGGGAATGTGGGATTTCTCTTGAGATTCTCCAGTGAAAAATTTCCTCATCTCGAATTGAGGGGATAATTTTGTGGTGTTTCTCCAAATGCGGTGGGAAGCTTGGGGTAGTTCTCGAGGTGCGACGGGGACCTCAGGAACTCACTCGAGTTACTTCAGGGAAGTCATGTCCCCTTTTGTGCTGGAAGAGGAATGTCCGGATTACTCTCGAGCCGTTAAATGGGAATATTGCCTCTTCTCGATTTGAGTCCATAAAGTGTGTTCTCTCTCCACTGAGGACGGATGTTAGGGACCATTCTCAGTCGCCAAAAGTGTGTCAAGTACACTTTTGCCTTTCAAGCGGGAATGTGGGATTTCTCTTGAGATTCTGCAGTGTAAAATATCCTCATCTCGCAATGAGGGGATAATTTTGTGGTGTTACTTTAATTGCGGCAGGAAATTGGGTATACTTCTCGATTTGTGACGGGGACCTCAGGAACTCACTCGAGTTACTTCAGGGAGGTCAGGTCCACTTTTGTGGTGGAAGGGGAACTTTCGGATTACTCTCGAGCCCTTTAATGGGAATAGGGCCTCTTCTCGAGTTGAGTCCATGAAGTGTGTTCTCCTTTCCAATGGGGATGGATGTTAGGGAACTTTCTGAGTGGCATAAAGAGTGTCAAGTACCCTTTTTCCTTTCAAGCGGGAATGTGGGATTTCTCTTGAGATTCTGAAGCGCAAAATTACCTCATCTCGCATTGAGGGGATAATTTTGTGTTGTTTCTTGAGTGCGGCTGGAAGCCGTGGGTACTTCCTGAGTTGCGACGTGGCCCTCAGGAACTCCCTCGTGTTTCTTCAGGGAAGTCACGTCCCCTTGTGTGTTGGAAGGGGAACTTCCGGATTAAACTTGAGCCGTTAAATGGGAATATTGCCTCTTCTCGATTTGAGTTCATAAAGTGTGTTCTCTTCTCCATTGAGGATCGATGTTGGGGAACATTCTGAGTAGCCTAATGGGAGTCAAGTACCCTTTTGCCTTTCAAGCGGGAATGTAGGATTTCTTTTGGGATTCTGCAGTGCAAAATTTCCTCATCTCGCATTGAGGGGATAATTTTGTGTTGTTTCTCAAATTTCGGTGGGAAGCTGGTGGTACCCTCGAGTTGCGACGGGTACCTCAGGAAATCAATCGAGTTACTTCAGGGAAGTCAGGTCCCTTTTTTGCTGGAAGGGGAACTTCTGGATTACTCTCTAGCCGTTAAATGGGAATATTGCCTCTTCTAGAATGAGTCCATAAAGTGTGTTCTCCTCTCTAATGGGGACGGATGTTAGGGAAATTTCTGAGTGGCATAAAGAGTGTCAAGTACACTTTTGCCTGTTAAGCGGGAAAGTGGGATTTCTCTTGAGATTCTTCAGCGCAAAATTACCTCATCTCGCATTGAGGGGATAAATTTTTGGTGTTTCTCGAATTGGGGCAGAAAGCTGGACGTGGTTCTCGAGGTGGGACGGGTACCACAGGAACTCACTCGAGTTACTTCAGGGAAGTCAGGTCCCCTTTTGTTTGGAAGGGGCATTTCTGGATTACTCTCGAGCCGTTAAATGGGAATATTGCCTCTTCTCGATTTGAGTCCTTAAAGTGTGTTCTCTCTCCAGTGAGGACGGAGGTTAAGGACCGTTCTGATTCGCCAAATGGGAGTCAACTACTGTTTTGCCTTTCAAGAGGGAATGTGGGATTTCTCTTTAGATGATGCAGCGCAAAATTTGGTCATCTCGCATTGAGGGGATAATTTTGTGGTGTTTCTAGAATTGCGGCGGGAAGCTGGGTGTACTTTATGAGTTGCGACGGGTACCTCAGAAACTCACTCGATTTACTTCAGGGAGGTCAGGTCCAATTTGTGGTGGAAGGGGAACTTCCGGATTACGCTCGAGCCCTTTAATGGGAATAGGGCCTCTTCTCGAGTTGAGTCCATAAAGTGTGTTCTCCTCCCCTATGGGGACGGATGTTAGGGAACTTTCTGAGTGGCATAAAGAGTGTCAAGTACCCTTTTGCCTTTCATGAGGGAATGTGGGATTTCTCTTGAAATTCTGCAGCGCAAAATTACCTCATCTCGCATTGAGTGGAAAATTTTGTGGTGTTTGTCCAGTGTTGGTGAGAAACAGGGGGTACTTCTTGAGTTGCGTCGGGAACCTCAGGATCCCGCTCTGGTTGCTTCAGGGAAGTCAAGTCCCCTTTTGTGTTGGAAGGAGAACTCCGGATTACTCTTGAGCCGTTAAATGGGAATATTGCCTCTTCTCGATTTGAGTCCAAAAAGTGTCTTCTCCTCTCCACTGAGGACAGATGTTAGGGACCATTCTGAGTCGCCTAAAGGGAGTCAAGTACCCTTTTGCCTTTTAAGCGGGAATGTGGGATTTCTCTTGAGATTCTGCAGTGCAAAATTTCCTCATCTCGCATTGAGGGGATAATTTTGTGGTGTTTCTCGAATTGCGACAGGAAGCTGCGGGTACTTCTTGAGTTGCGACGGGGACCTCAGGAACTCACTTGAGTTACTTCAGGGAAGTCAGGTCCCCTTTTGTGCTGGAAGGGGAACTTCCGGATTACTCTCGTTCCCTTTAATGAGAATAAGGCCTCTTCTCGAGTTGAGTCCATAAAGTGTGTTCTCCTCTCCAATGGGGACGGATGTTAGGGAACTTTCTGAGTGGCATAAAGTGTGTCAAGTACCCTTTTGCCTTTCAAGCGGGAATCTGGGATTTCTCTTGAGATTCTGTAGTGCAAAATTTCCTCATCTCGCATTGAGGGGATAATTTTGTTGTGTTTCTCGAATTGCGGCGGGAAGCTGGGGGTACTTCTCGAGTTGAGACAGGAACCTCAGGAACTCGCTCGCATTGCTTCAGGGAAGTCAGGTCCCCTATTGTGATGGCAGGGGAACTTCCGGTTTACTCTCTAGGCATTAAATGGGAATAGGCGCTCATCTCGAATTGAGTCCATAAAGTGTGTTCTCCTCTCCAATGGGGACTGATGTTAGTGAAATTTCTGAGTCGCATAAAGGGTGTCAAGAAACCTTTTGCCTTTCAAGAGGGAATGTGTTATTTCTCTTGACATTCTTTAGGGCAAAATTTCCTCCTCTCCCATTGAGGGGATAATTTTTTGGTGTTTCTCGAGTTGCAGTGGGAAGCTGGGGAGACTTCTCGAGTTGAGACAGGAACCTCAGGAACTCGCTCGTGATTCTTTAGGGTAGGAAGGTCCCCTTTTTCATGGAAGGAGAACTTCCGGTTTACTCTCGATCCATTAAATGGGAATAGGGTCTCATATCGAATTGAGTCCATAAATTGTGTTTTCCTGTCCATTGTGGACGGCTGTGTGAGGGAACTTTCTGAGTCGCATAAAGGGTGTCAAGTACACTTTTGCCTTTCAAGAGGGAATGTTTTATTGCTCTTGAGATTTGAAGCGCAAAATTTCCTCATCTCGCATTGAGGGGATAATTTTGTGGTGTTTCTCGAGTTGCAGTGGGAAGCTGGGGGGACTTCTCAAGTTACGGTGGGGACTTCAGGAACTCGCTAGGGTTTCTTCAGGGAAGAAAGGTCCCCTTTGTATTGGAAGGGAACTCCCGTTTTACTCTTGAGCTGTTAAATGGGAATACGGCCTCATCTCGAAGTGAGTCCATAAAGTGTGTTCTCCATTCCAATGCGGACGGCTGTGTGAGGGAACTCTGAGTCGCATAAAGGGTGTCAAGTACCCTTCTGCGTTTCAAGTGGGAATGTGGTATTCCTCTTGAGATTCTGTAGCACAAAATTTCCTCATCTCTCATTGAGGGGATAATTTTGTGGTGTTACTCGATTTGCGGCCGGAAGCTGGGGATAGTTTTCGAGTTGGGAGGGGGACCTCAGAAACTCGCTCGGGTTGCTTCAGGGAAGTCAGGTCCCCTTTTGTGTTGGAAGGGGAACTTCCGTTTTACTCTCGAGCCTTTAAATGGGAATAGGGTCTCATCTCGAATTGAGTTCATACACTGTGTTTTCCTCTTCAATGTGGAATGATGTTAGTGAAATTTCTGAGTCGCATAAAGGGTGTCAAGTACCCTTTTGCCTTTCAAGAGGGATTGTGGTATTTCTCTTGAGATTCAGCAGCGGAAAATTTCCTCAACTGGAATTGAGGGATTAATTTTGTGGTGTTTCTCGAGTTGCGGCGGGAAGGTGGGGGTACTTCTCAAGTTGCGACGGAGACCTCAGGAACTCGCTCAGGTTTCTTCAGGGAAGAAAGGTCCCCTTTTTACTGGAAGGAAACTTCCGGTTTACTCTCCAGCCATTAAATGGGAATAGGGCCTCATCTCGAATTGAGTCCATAAAGTGTGCTCTCCTGTCCAATGGGGACGGCTGTGTGAGGGAACTTTCTGAGTCCCATAAAGGGTGTCATACACCCTTTTCCCTTTCAAGAGGTAATGTGGTCTTTCTCTTGAAATTCTGCTGCGCAAAATTTCCTCATCTCTCATTGAGAGGATAATTTTGTGGTGTTTCTCGAGTTGTGGCGGGAAGCTAGAGGAATTTCTCGAGTAGAGAAGAGGACCTCAGGAATTCACTCTGGTTTCTTCAGGGAAGTCAGGTCCCCTTTTGTGTTGGAAGGGGAATTTCGGGATTACCCTCGAGCCGTTAAATTAGAATAGGGCCTCTTCTCAAGTTAAGTCCGTAAAGTGTGCTTTCCTCTCCAATGGGGATGACTGTGTGAGGGAATTTTTTGAGTCTCACCCGGCGGCGCAGACGCAAGAGATGCCATACCCTCCCACGCAGACGCAAGAGAAGCCTTCCCTTCCTGCGCAGACGCGAGAGACCCAGGCACCTCTTGCGCAGACGCGAGAGACACCGGCCCCAACAGCGCAGACCCCAGAGGGGCCAGCCCCGCCCGCAAAGATTCGAGAGACACCGGCCCTGCCCGCGCAGAACCGGGAGACCCTGGCCCCTTCTGGGTATATGCGAGTGACACTGGCCCCGCCAGCGCAGACGAGAGAGTCTCCGGCCCCGCCCGCTCAGACTCTACAGTCCCGGGCCCCTCCCGTGCAGACGCGAGAGACCCAGGCCCCTCCTGCGCAGACACGAGAGACACCGGCCCCACCCGCGCAGACGGGAGAATCGCAGGCCCCGCCTGCTCAGTCGGGAGAGTCGGCGGCCCCGCCCGCGCGGACACGAGAGAAGCAGTCCCTGCCTGCCCAGTCGAGAGAGACGCTGGCCCCGCCCACACAGTCGTGAGAGACACAGGCCCTGATGCAACCGACCATGCAAAGATGCCTGGCCATGAGGAGTTACCCCACACCTGAGGCCAGGTCATGTGTCCAAGAGGAGGTATGCCATGTCCAATAGGTGGTGGTCATGCGGGGGAGGGCTAAGAGGAGCTACTCACGTTCAAGGTCAGGAGGGGCAGCCTTGAGGACATACCCCTCATCCAAGGTAAGGTGTAGCAGCTGTGCTTTCTTGGAGCAGCTGTGAAGAGATATCCCACACACAAGGTAAGAGAAACTCAAATAAGATGGTAGGTATTGCGAGGGGGCATCAGAGGGCAGACACACTGAAATCATAATCACAGGAATCTAGTCGATTTGATCACATGGACCACAGCCGAATGTAGTACACTGGAGAAGGGAATGGAAAACCACTTCAGTATACTTGCCTTGAGAACCCCATGAAGAGTATCAAAGGGCAAAATGACAGGATACTGAATGAGGAATTCCCCAGGTCGGTAAGTGCCCAGTATGCTACTGGATATCAGTGGAGAAATAACTCTAGAAGGAATGAAGGGATGGAGCAAAAGCAAAACCAGTATCCAGTTGTGGATGTGACCGGTGATAGAAGCAAGGTCCGGTGCTGTAAAGAGCAATATTGCATAGGAACCTGGAATGTTAGGTCCATGAATCAAGGCAAATTGGAAGTGGTCAAACAGGAGATGGCAAGAGTGAACATAGACATTCTAGTAATCAGTGAATTAAAATGGACTGGAATGTGTGAATTTAACTCAGATGACCATTATATCTACTACTGTGGGCAGGAATCCCTTAGAAGAAATGGAGTAGCCATCATGGTCCACAAAAGAGTCTGAAATGCAGTACTTGGATGCAATCTTAAAAACGACAGAATGATTTCTGTTCGTTTCCAAGGCAAACCATTCCACATTACAGTAATCCAGGCCTATGCCCCAACCAGTAACACTGAAGAAGCCGAAGTTGAACGGTTCTATGAAGACCTACAAGACCTTTTAGAACTAATACCCCAAAAAGATGTCTTTTTCATTATAGGGGACTGGAATGCAAAAGTAGGAAGTCAAGAAACACCTGGAGAAACAGGCAAATTTGGCCTTGGAGCACGGAATGAAGCAGGGCCAAGGCTCATAGAGTTTTGTCAAGAGAACGCACTGGTCATAGCAAACACCCTCTTCCAACAACACAAGAGAAGACTCTACATGTGGACATCACCAGATTGTCAACACCAAAATCAGATTGATTATATTCTTTGCAGCCAAAGACAGAGAAGCTGTATACAGTTAGCAATAACAAGACAAGGAGCTGACTGTGGCTCAGATAATGAACTCCTAATTGCCAAATTCAGACTTAAATTGAAGAAAGTAGGGAAAACCCCTAGACCATTCAAATATGACCTAAATCAAATCCCTTATGATTATACAGTGGAAGTGAGAAATAGATTTAAGGGACTAGATCTGATAGATAGAGTGCCTGATGAACTCTGGACAAAAGTTCGTGACATGGTACAGGAGACAGGGACCAAGAACATCCCCATGGAAAAGAAATGCAAAAAAAGCAAAATGGCTATCTGAGGTGGCCTTACAAATAGCTGTGAAAAGAAGAGAAGTGAAAAGCAAAGGAGAAACGGAAAGATATAAGCATTAGAATGCAGAGTTCAAAAGAATAGCAAGGAGAGATAAGAAAGCCTTCCTCGGTGATCAATGCAAAGAAATAGAGGAAAACAACAGAATAGGAAAAACAAGAGACCTCTTCAAGAACATTAGAGATTCCAAGGGAACATCGCATGCAAAGATGGGCTCGATAAACGATAGAAATGGTATGGACCTAACAGAAGCAGAAGATATTAAGAAGAGGTGGCAAGAATACACAGAAGCACTGTACAAAAAAGACGTTCACGACCATGATAGTCACGAAAATGTGATCACTGACCTAGAGCCAGACATCTTGGAATGTGAAGTCAAGTGGGCCTTAGAAAGCATCACTACGAACAAAGCTAGTGGAAGTGATGGAATTCCAGTTGAGCTATTTCAAATCTTGAAAGATGATGCTGTGAAAGTGCTGCACTCAATATGCCAACAAATTTGGAAAACTCAGCAGTGGCCACAGGGCTGGAAAAGGACAGTCTTCATTCCAATCCCAAAGAAAGGCAATGCCAAAGAATGCTCAAACTACCGCACAATTGCACTCATCTCACACGCTGGTAAAGTCATGCTGAAAATTCTCCAAGCCAGGCCTCAGCAATATGTGATCCGCGAACTCCCAGATGTTCAAGCAGGTTTTAGAAAAGGCAGAGGCACCAGAGATCAAATTGCCACCGTCCGCTGGATCATGGAGAAAGCAAGAGAGTTCCAGAAAAACATCTATTTCTGCTTCATTGACTATGCCAAAGTCTTTGACTGTGTGGATCACAATAAACTGTGAAAGATTCTGAAAGAGATGGGAATCCCAGACCACCTGAGCTGCCCCTTGAGAAACCTGTATGCAGGTTAGGAAGCAACAGTCAGAACTGTACATGCAACAACAGACTGGTTCCAAGTAGGAAAAGGAGTACGTCAAGTCTGTATATTGTCACCTTGCTTATTTAACTTATATGCAGAGTACATCATGAGAAATGCTGGGCTGGAAGAAGCACAAGCTGGAATCAAGATTGCTGGGAGAAATATCAATAACCTCAGATATGCAGACGACATCACCCTTAGGGCAGAAAGTGAAGAGGAACTCAAAAGCCTCTTGATGAAAGTGAAATAGGAGAGTGAAAAGGTTGGCTTGAAACTCAACATTCAGAAAACAAAGATCATGGCATCTGGTCCCATTACTTCACTGGAAATAGATGGAAAAACAGTGGAACCAGTGTGAGACTTTATTTTTTTGGGCTCCAAAATCACTGCAGATGCTGATTGCAGCCATGAAATTAAAAGGCGATTATTCCTAGGAAGGAAAGTTACGACCAACCTTGATAGTATATTAAAAAGCAGAGACATTACTTTTCCAAGAAAGGTCCATCTAGTCAAGGCTATGGTTTTCCCGTGGTTATATATGGATGTGAGAGTTGGACTGTGAAGAAAGCTGATCGCCGAAGAATTGATGCTTTTGAACTGTGGTGTTGGAGAAGACTCTTGAGAGTCCCTTGTACTGCAAGAAGATCCAACCAGTCGATTCTAAGGAAGATCAATCCTGCGTGTTCATTGGAAGGACTGATGCTAAAGCTGAAACTTCAATACTTTGGCAACCTCAGGCGACGAGTTGACTCACTGGAAAAGATTCTGATGCTAGCAAAGGTTGGGCGGGGGAGAAGGGGACGACAGAGTATGAGATGACTGGATAGAATCACCGACTCTGTGGACATGAGTTTGAGTGAACTCCGGGAGCTGGTGATGGACAGGGAGGGTTGGTGAACAGTGATTCACGGGGTCGCGGAGAGTCGGACACGACTGAGCGACTGAACTGAACTGAAATGAAAAACGTGTGTCAAGTACCCTTTTGCCTTTCAGGCGGGATTGTGGAATTTCTCTTGATTGTGCAGTGCAAAATTTCCTCATCTCGCCTTGAGGGGATAATTTTGTGGTGTTTCTCGAAATGCGGCGGGATGCTGGGGGTTCTTCTCGAGTTACGACAGCGACCTCAGGAAACCGCTCGGGTTGCTACAGGGAAGTCAGGTCCCCTTTTTTTGTTGGAAGTGGAACTTCGCGATTATTCTCGAGCCGTTAAATGGGAATTGGCCTCTTCTGGAGTTGAGTTCATAAAGTGTGTTCTCCTCTCCAATGGGGACAGCTGTGAGAGTGAACTTTCTGAGTCTCATAAAGGGTGTCCAGTACACTTTTGCCTTTCAAGCGGGAATGTGGGATTTCTCTTGGGATTCGTCAGGGCAACATTTCCTCATCTCGCATTGAGGGAATAATTTTGTGGTGTTTCTCGAGTTGCGGCGGGAAGCTGGGGTTACTTATAGAGTTGCGACGGGTACCTCAGGAACTCACTTGAGTTACTTCAGGGAAGTCAGGTCCCCTTTTGTGCTGGTAGGGGAACTTCTGGATTACTCTCGAGCCCTTAAATGGGAATAGGGCCACAACTCAAGTTGAGTCCATAAACTGTGTTCTCCTCCCCAATGGGGACGGCTGTGTGAGGAACTTTCTGAGTCGCATAAATGGTGTCAAGTACCCTTTTGCCTTTCAAGCCGGAATGTGGGATTTCTCTTGAGATTCTGCAGCCAAAATTTCCTCATCTCGCTTTGAGGGGATAATTTTGTGGTGTTTCTCGAGTTGCGGTGGGAAGCTGGGGGTACATCTCGAGTTGCGACGGGGACCTCAGGAACATACTCGTGTAGCTTCAGGGAAGTCAGGTCCCCGTTTGTGTTGGAATGGGAACTTACGGTTTACTCTCGAGCCATTAAATGTGAATAGGGGCTCATCTCGAATTGTGTCCATAAAGTGTGTTCTCCTCTCCAATGGGGACTGATGTTAGTGAAATTTCTCAGTCGCATAAAGGGTGTCAAGTACCCTTTTGCCTTTCAGAGGAAATGCGGTATTTCTCTTGAGATTCTGCAGCGCAAATTTACCTCATCTCGCATTGAGGGGATAACTTCGTGGTGTTTCTCGAGTTGCGGCAGGAAGCATGGGGTACTTTTCGAGTTGCGACGGGGACCTCAGCTATTCGGTCAGGTTGCTTCAGGGAAGTCAATCCCCTTTTGTGTTGGAAGGGGAACTTCTGGAATACTCTAGAGCCGTTAAATGGGTATATTGCCTCTTCACGGTTTGAGTCCATAAAGTGTGCTCTCCTCTCCACTGAGGACGGATGTTAGGAACTATTCTGAGTCGCCTAAAGTGAGTCAAGTACGCTTTTGCCTTTCAAGCGGGAATGTGGGATTTCTCTTGAGATTCTGCAGCACAAAATTTCCTCATCTCGCATTGAGGGGATAATTTTGTGGTGTTTCTCGAATTGCAGTGGGAAGCTGGGGGTACTTCTCGAGTTGCTACCGGGACCTCAGGAACTCACTCGAGTTATTTCAGGGAAGTCAGCTCCCCTTTTGTGCTGGAAGGGGAACTTCCGGATTACTCTTGAGCCCTTTAATGGGAATATTGCCTCTTCTCCTTTTGAGTCCATAAAGGTTTTCTCCTCTCCCCTAGGACGGATATTAGGGACCATTCTAATAGGACCATTCTATAGGTCATAGGGAATAGGGCCTCTTCTCACGTTGAGTCCATAAAGTGTGCTCTACTCTCCAATGGGGACGGATGTTAGGGAACTTTCTGAGTGGCATAAAGTGTGTCAATACCCTTTTGCCTTTCAAGCGGGAATGTGGGATTTCTCTTGAGATTCTGCAGCGCAAAATTACCTCATCTCGCACTGAGTGGATAATTGTGTGGTGTTTCTCGAGTTGCGGCAGGAAGCATGGGGTACTTTTCGAGTTGCGACGGGGACCTCAGGTATTCGTTCGGGTTGCTTCAGGGAAGTCAATCCCCTTTTCTGTTGAAATGGGAACTTCCGGATTACTCTCGAGCCGTTAAACGGGAATATTGCCTCTTTTCGAATTGAGTCCATAAAGTGTGTTCTCCTCTCCAAAGAGGACGGATTTATGGACCATTCTGAGTCGCCGAATGGGAGTCAAGTACCCTTTTGCCTTTAAAGCAGGAATGTGGCATTTTTCTTGAGATTCTACAGCGCAAAATTTCCTCATCTCCCATTGAGGGGATAATTTTGTGGAGTCTCTCAAATTGCAGCGGGAAGCGGTGGGAACTCCTTGAGTTGCGACGGGGACCTCAGAAAGTCACTCGAGTTACCTCAGGGAAGTCAGGTCCCCTTTGTGCTGGAAGGGGAACTTCCAGATTACTCTCATGCAGTTAAATGGGAATAGGGGCTCATCTGGAATTGAGTGCATAAAGTGTGTTCTCCTGTCCATGGGGACGGGTGTGAGAGGGAACTTTCTGAGTCGCATAAAGGGTGTTAAGTACCCTTTTGCCTTTCAAGAGGGCATGTGATATTTCTCTTGAGATTCTGCAGGGAAAAATTTCCTCATCTCGCATTGAGGGGATAATTCTTGCGGTGTTTCTCGAGTTGCGGCGGGAAGCTGGGGGTACTTCTCGAGTTGAGACGGAGACCTCAGGAACTCTCTTGGGTTGCTTCAGGAAGTCAGGTCCCCTTTGGTGTTTAGGGGAACTTCCGGTTTACTCTCGAGCCGATAAATGGGAATAGGGCTTCATCTCGTATTGAGTCTTAAAGTATGTTCTCCTCTCCAACGGGAACCGATTTTAGTGAAATTTCTGAGTTGCATAAAGGGTGTCAAGAATCCTTTTGCCTTTCAAGAGGGAATGTGTTATTTCTCTTGAGATTCTGCAGCGCAAAATTTCCTCATCTCACATTGACGGGATAATTTTGGGGTGTTTCTCGAGTTGCGGCAGGAAAATGGGTGTACCTCTCGAGTTGCAACTGGGTCCTAGGGAACTCGCTCGGGTTGCTTCAGGAAAGTCAGGACCCCTTTTGTGTCCGAAGGGGAACTTCCCGTTTACTCTCGAGCCATTAACTGGGAATAGGGGCTCATCTCGAATTGAGTCCAAAAAGTGTGTTCTCCTGTCCAATGGGGACGGCTGTGTGAGGGAACTTTCAGAGTCGCATAAAGGGTGTCTAGTACCCTTTTGCCTTTCAAGAGGGAATGTGGTATTTCTCTTGAGATTCTGCAGCACAAAATTTCCTCATCTCTCACTGAGGGGATAATTTTTTGTGTTTTTCGAGTTGCGGCGGGAAGTTGGGGGTACTTCTCAAATTGCGATGGGAACCTCAGGAACTCGCTCGGTTTGCTTCAGTGAAGTCAGGTCCCCTTTGGTGTTGGAAGGGGAACTACCGGTTTACTCTCGAGCCACTAAATGGGAATAGGGGCTCATCTCGAAGTGAGTCCATAAAGTGTGTTCTCCTCTCCAATGGGGACTGATGTTAGTGAAATTTCTCAGTCGCATAAAGGGTGTCAAGTACCCTTTTGCCTTTCAGAGGAAATGCGGTATTTCTCTTGAGATTCTGCAGCGCAAATTTACCTCATCTCGCATTGAGGGGATAACTTTGTGGTGTTTCTCGAGTTGCGGCAGGAAGCATGGGGTACTTTTCGAGTTGCGACGGGGACCTCAGGTATTCGGTCAGGTTGCTTCAGGGAAGTCAATCCCCTTTTGTGTTGGAAGGGGAACTTCTGGAATACTCTAGAGCCGTTAAATGGGAATATTGCCTCTTCACGGTTTGAGTCCATAAAGTGTGTTCTCCTCTCCACTGAGGACGGATATTAGGAACCATTCTGAGTCGCCTAAAGTGAATCAAGTACGCTTTTGCCTTTCAAGCGGGAATGTGGGATTTCTCTTGAGATTCTGCAGCACAAAATTTCCTCATCTCGCATTGAGGGGAAAATTTTGTGATGTTTCTCGAGTTGAGTTGGGAAGCTGAGGGTACTGCTCGAGTTGCGACGGGGACCTCAGGAACTCGCTTGGGTTGCTTCAGGGAAGTCAGGTCCCCTTTCGTTTTGGAAGGGATACCTCCGGTTTACTCTCGAGCCGTTAAATGGGAATAGGGCCTCATCTCGAACTGAGTCCATAAAGTGTGTTCTCCTGTCCAATGGGGACGAGTGTGAGAGGGAACTTTCTGAGTCTCATAAAGTGTGTCAAGTACCCTTTTGCCTTTTAAGCGAAATGTGGGATTTCTCTTGAGATTCTGCACAGCAAAATTACCTTATCTCGCATTGAGGGGATCATTTGGTGGTGTTTCTCGAGGTGCGTCAGGAAGTAGGGGGTACTTCTCGAGTTGCGATGAGGACCTCAGGAACTCGCTTGGGTTGCTTCAGGGAAGTCAAGTCCCCTTTTGTGTTGGAAGGGGAACTTCTGGATTACTCTCGAGCCGTTGCTGCTGCTGCTGCTAAGTCACTTCAGTCGTGTCCGACTCTGTGTGACCCCATAGACGGAAGCCCACCAGGCTCCCCCGTCCCTGGGATTCTCCAGGCAAGAACACTGGAGTGGGTTGCCATTTCCTTCTCCAATGTGTGAAAGTGAAAAGTGAAAGTGAAGTCGCTCAGTCGTGTCCGACCTTTAGTGACCCCACGGACTGCAGCCTACCAGGCTTCTCCATCCATGGAATTTTCTAGGCAAGAGTACTGAGTGGCTTGTTAAATGAGAATATTGCCTCTTCTCGATTTGAGTCCATAAAGTGTGTTCTCCTCTCCAGTGAGAACGGATGTTAGGAACCATTCTAAGTCGCCTAACGAGAGTCAAGAACCCTTTTGCCTTTCAATCAGGAATGTGGGATTTCTCTTGAGATTCTGCAACCCTAAATTTCCTCATCTCGCTTTGAGGGGATAATTTTGTCGTGTTTCTCAAATTGCGGTGGGAAGCTGGAGGTACTTCTCGAGTTGCTACAGGGACCTCAGGAACTCACTTGAGTTACTTCAGGGAAGTCAGGTCCCTTTTTGTGCTGGAAGGGGAACGTCCGGATTACTCTCGAGCACTTTAATGGGAATATTGCCTCTTCTCCTTTTGAGTCCATAAAGTGTGTTCTCCTCTCCCCTAGGACGGATGTTATGGACCATTCTGCGTCGCCTAAAGAGAGGCAAGTACCCTTTTGCCTTTCGAGCAGAAATGTAGGATTTCTCTTGAGATTCTGCAGCACAAAATTTCTTCATCTCACATTGAGTAAATTTTTTTTGTGGTGTTTCTCAAATTGTGGCGGGAAGCTGGGGGTTCTACGCTAGTTGCGACGGGGACTTCAGGAACTCACTGGAGTTACTTCAGGGAAGTCAGGTCCCCTTTTGTGCTGGAAGGGGATACTTCCGGATTACTCTCGAGCCCTTTAATGGGAATAGGGCCTCTTCTCAAGTTGAGTCCATAAAGTGTGCTCTACTCTCCAATGGGGACGGATGTTAGGGAACTTTCTGAGTGGCAAAAAGTGTGTCTAGTACCCTTTTTACCTTTCAAGCGGAAATGTCGGATTTCTCTTGAGATTCTACAGCGCAAATTTACCTCATCTCGCATTCGCATTGACGCGATAATTTTGTGGTGTTTCTGGAGTTGCGTTGGGAAGCAGGGGGTACTTCCTGAGTTGCGACGGGGACTTCAGGAACTCCCTCCGTTTGCTTCAGGGAAGTCAAGTCCCCTTTTGTGTGGAAGGGGAACTTCCAGATGACTCTCCAGCCATAAATGGAAATGTTGCCTCTTCTCGATTTGAGTCCATAAAGTGTGTTCTCCTCTCCCCTAGAACGGAAATTATGGACGATTCTGAATTGCCTAAAGAGAGTCAAGTACCCTTTTGCCTTTCGAGTGGAAATGTGGGATTTCTCTTGAGATTCTGCAGCACAAAATTTCTTCATCTAACATTAAGTATATAATTTTGTGCTGTTTCTCAAATTGCGGTGGGAAGCTGGGGGTTCTATGCTAGTTGCGAAGGGGACCTCAGGAACTCACTGGAGTTTCTTCAGGGAAGTCAGTTCCCCTTTTTGCTGGAAGGGGAACTTCCGGATTATTCTCGAGCCCTTTATTGGGAATAGGGGCCTCTTCTCACGTTGAGTCCATAAAGTGTGCTCTACTCTCCAATGGGGACGGATGTTAGGGAAGTTTCTGAGTGGCATAAAGTGTGTCAATACCCTTTTGCCTTTCAAGCGGGAATGTGGGATTTCTCTTGAGATTCTGCAGCGCAAAATTACCTCATCTCGCACTGAGGGGATAATTGTGTGGTGTTTCTCGAGTTTCGGCAGAAAGCATGAGGTACTTTTTGAGTTGCGACGGGGACCTCAGGTATTCGGTCGGGTTGCTTCAGGGAAGTCAATTCCCTTTTGTGTTGGAATGGGAACTTCCGGATTACTCTCGAGCCGTTAAACGGGAATATTGCCTCTTTTCGAATTGAGTCCATAAAATGTGTTCTCCTCTCCAATGAGGACGGATTTATGGACCATTGTGAGTCGCCTAAAGGGAGTCAAGTACCCTTTTGCCTTTCAAGCGGGAATGTGGGATTTCTCTTGAGATTCTACAACACAAAATTTCCTCATCTCCCATTGAGGGGATAATTTTGTGGAGTCTCTCGAATTGCAGCGGGAAGCAGGGGGAACTACTCGAGTTGTGACGGGGACCTCAGAAAGTCACTCGAATAGCTTCAGGGAAGTCAGGTCCACTTTGTGCTGGAAGGGGAACTTCCGGATTACTCTCGAGACATTAAATGGGAATGGGGCTCATCTCGAATTGAGTATATAAAGTGTTTTCTCCTGTCCAATGGGAATGGCTGTGTGAGGGAACTTTCTGAGTCGCATAAAGGGTGTCACGTACCCTTTTGCCTTTCAAGAGGGAATGTGGTATTTCTCTTGAGATTTTGCAGCGAAAACTTCAACTCGCATTTTGGGAATAATAATCTGGTGTTTCTCGAGTTGTGGCCGGAAGATAGGGGTACTTCTCGAGTTTCGACGGGGACCTCAGGAACTCAATCGGGTTGCTTCAGTGAAGTCAGGTCCCCTTTGGTGTTGGAAGGGGAAATTTCGGTTTACTCTCGAGGCTTTAAAAGGGAATAGGGCCTCATCTCGAACTGTGTCCATAAAGTGTGTTCTCCTGTCCAAAGGGGACGGTGTGAGAGGGAACTTTCTGAGTTGCATAAAGGGTGTCAAGTATCCTTTTGCCTTTCAAGAGGAAATGTGGTATTTCTCTTGAGATTCTGCAGCGCAAAATTTCCTCATCTCGCATTGAGGGGATAATTTTGTGGTGTTTCTCGAGTTCCGGCGGGAAGCTGGGGGTACTTCACGAGTTGAGACGGGGACCTCAGGAACTCTCTTGGGTTACTTCAGGAAGTCAGGTCCCCTTTGGTATTTAGGGGAACTTCCGGATTACTGTCGAGCCGTTAACTGAGAATAGGGGCTCATCTCGAATTGAGTCCAAAAAGTGTGTTCTCCTGTCCAATGGGGACGGCTGTGTGAGGGAACTTTCAGAGTTGCATAAAGGGTGTCAAGTACCCTTTTGTCTTTCAAGAGGGAATGTGTTATTTCTCTTGAGATTCTGCAGCACAAAATTTCCTCATCTCTCACTGAGGGGATAATTTTTTGTGTTTCACAAGTTGGGGCGGGAAGCTGGGGGTACTTCTCAAGTTGCGACGGGGACCTCAAGAACTCGCTTCGTTTGCTTCAGGGAAGTCAAGTCCTCTTTTGTGTTGGAAGGGGAAATTCCGGATTTCTCTCGAGCTGTTAAATGGGAATATTGCCTCTTCTCGATTTGCGTCCATAAATTGTGTTCTCCTCTCCACTGAGGACGGAAGTTAGGGACAATTCTGAATTGCTTAAAGGGAGTCAAGAACCCTTTTGCCTTTCAAGCCAGACTGTGGGATTTCTCTTGAGATTCTGCACGGCAAAATTTCCCCATCTAGCATTAAAGGGATAATTTTGTGGAGTCTCTCGAATTGCGGCGGGAAGCGGGGGGAACTCCTCGAGTTGCGACGGAGACCTCAGGAACTCACTCGAGTTACTCTAGGGAAGTCAAGTCCCCTTTGTCCTGGAAGGGGAACTTCCGGACTACTCACGAGCACTTTAATGGGAATAGGGCCTCTTCTGGAGTTGAGTCCATAAAGTGTGTTCTCCTCTCCAATGCGGACGGATATTAAGAAACTTTCTGAGTGGCATAAAGTGTGTCAAGTACCCTTTTGCCTTTCAAGCGGGAATGTGGAATTTCTCTTGCGATTTGCAGTGCAAAATTACCTCATCTTGCATTGAGGGGATAATTATGTGGAGTCTCTCGAATTGCGGTGGGACGCGGGGGGAACTCTTTGAGTTGCGACGGGGACCTCAGGAACTCACTCGAGTTACTTCAGGGAAGTCAGGTCCCCTTTGTGCTGGAAGGGGAACTTCCCGATTACTCTCGATTCGTTAAATGGTAATATTGCCTCTTCTCGATTTGAGTCCATAAATTGTGTTCTCCTCTCCACTTTAGAAGGATATTAGGGACCATTATGAGTCGCCTAAAGGGAGTCAAGTTCCCTTTTGCCTTTCAAGAGGGAATGTGGTATTTCTCTCTAGATTCTGCAGTGCAAAATTTTCTCCTCGCTCATTGAGGGGATAATTTTGTGGTGTTTCTCGAGTTGCGGCGGGAAGCTGCGGGTACTTCTCGAGTTGCGACGGGGACCTCAGGAACTCTCTCGGGTTGCTTCAGGGAAGTCAGGTCCCCTTTGGTGTTGGAAGGGGAACTACCGGTTTACTTTCGAGCCGTTAAATGGGAATAGGGGCTCATCTCGAAGTGAGTCCATAAAGTGTGTTCTCCTCTACAATGGGGACTGATGTTAGTGAAATTTCTGAGTCGTATAAAGGGTGTCAAGTACACTTTTGCCTTTCAAGAGGGAATGTGGTATTTCTCTTGAGATTCTGCAGCGCAAAATTTCCTCACCTCGCATTGAGGGGATAATTTTGTGGTGTTTCTCGAATTGAGTTGGGAAGTTGGGGGAACTGGTCGAGTTGCGACGGGGACCTCAGGAACTCACTCGGGTTGCTTCAGGGAAGTCAGGTCCCCGTTGGTGTTGGAAGGGGAACTTCCGGTTTACTCACGAGCAGTTAAATGGAAATAGGGCCTCATCTCGAACTGAGTCCATAAAGTGTGTTCTCCTGTCCAATGGGTACGACTGTGTGAGGGAACGTTCTGAGTCGCATAAAGCATGTCAAGTACTCTTGCAATTCAAGAGGGAATGTGGTATTTCTCTTGAGATTCTGCATCACAAAATTTCCTCATCTCGCATTGAGGGGATAATTTTGTGGTGTTTCTCGAGTTGCGGCGGGAAGCTGGGGGTACTTGTCGAGTTGCGATGCGGACGTCAGGAACTCGCTCAGGTTGCTTCACGGAAGTCAGGTCCCCTTTGGTGTTGGAAGTGCAACTTTCCGTTTGCTCTCGAGCTGTTAAATAGGAATAGGGGCTCATCTCGAATTGAGTCCATAAAATGTGTTCTCTTCTCCAATGGGGACTGATGTTAGTGAAATTTCTGAGTCGCATAATGGGTGTCAAGTACCCTTTTGCCTTTCAAGATGGAATGTGGTATTTCTCTTGAGATTCTGCAGTGCAAAATTTCCTCATCTCGCATTGAGGGGATAATTTTGTGGTGTTTCTCGAGTTGAGTTGGGAAGCTGGGGGTACTGCTCGAGTTGCGACGGGGACCTCAGTACTCGCTCTGGTTACTTAAGGGATTTCAGGTCCACTTTTCTGTTGGAAGGGGAACTTCCGGTTTACTCTCTAGCCGATAAATGGGAATAGGGGCTCATCTTGAATTGAGACCATAAAGTGTGTTCTCCTCTCCAATGGGGACGGATATTAGTGAAATTTCTGAGTCGCATAAAGGGTATCAAGTACCCTTTTGCTATTCAAGAGGCAATGTGGAATTTCTCTGGAGATTCTTCAACGCAAAATTTCCTCATCTCGCTTTGAGGGGATAATTTTGTGGTGTTTCTCAAGTTGTGGCGGGAAGCTGGGTGTACTTCTTGAGTTGCGAGTGTGACCTCAGGAACTCGCTCGGGTTGCTTCAGGAAAGTCAAGTCCCCTTTGCTGTTGGAAGAGGAACTTCCGGTTTACTCTCGAGCCGTTAAATGGGAATAAGGGCTCATCTCCAATTGAGTTCATAAATTATGTTCTCCTGTCGAATGGGGACGGCTGTGTGAGGGAACTTTCTGAGTCGCCGAAAGGGAGTCAAGTACCCATATGCCTTTTAAGCGATTATATGGGATTTCTATTGAGATTCTGCAGTGCAAAATTTCCTAATCTCACATTGAGAGGACAATTTTGTGTTGTTCTCCAATTGCGGCTGGATGCTCGGGGTACTTCTCGAGTTGCGACGGGGACTCAGGAACTCATTCGAGTTACTTCAGGGAAGTCAGGTCCCCTTTTGTGCTGGAAGGTTAACTTCCAGATTACTGTCGAGCCCTTTAATGGGAATAGGACCTCTTCTCGAATTGAGTCCATAAAGTGTGTTCTCCTCTCCACTGTGGATGGATGTTAGGTAACTTTCTGAGTGGCATAAAGTGTGTCAAGTACCCTTTTGCCTTTCAAGCGGGAATGTGGGATTTCTCTTGAGATTCTGCAGCACAAAATTTCCTCTTCTCACATCGAGGGGATAATTTGTGGTGTTTCTCTAGTTGGGTCGGGAAGCAGGGGTACTTCTCAAGTTGTGACGGGGACCTCAAGTACTCGCTTGGGTTGCTTCAGGAAATTCAAGTCTCCTTTTGTGTTGGAAGGGGAACTTCCGGATTACTTTCGAGCCGTTAAATGTGAATATTGCCTCTTCTCTATTTGAGTCCATAAAGTCCTCTCCACTGAGGAAGGATTTTAGGGAACATTCGGAGTCGCATAAAGGGAGTCAAGTATCCTTTTGCCTTTCAAGCGGGAATTTGGAATTTCTCTTGAGATTCTGCAGGGCAAAATTTCCTCATCTATCATTGAGGGGATAATTTTGTGGTGCTTTTAGAATTACAGCCTAAAGCAGGGGGTACGTCTCGAGTTGCGACAGGGACCTCAGGAAATCACTCGAATTAATTCAAGGAAGTCAGGTCCCACTTTGTGCTAGAAGGTGAACTTCCGGATTACTCTTGAGCCCTTTAATTTGAATAGGGCCTCTTCTCATGTTGAGTCCATAAAGGGTGTTCTCCTCTCCAATGGTAACGGCTATGTTAGGGAACTTTCTGAGTCGCATAAAGGGTGTCAAGTACCCTTTTGCCTTTCAAGCAGGAATGTGGGATTACTCTTGAGATTATCCAGCGAAAATTTCCTCATCTCGCATTGAGGGTTTAATTTTGTGTTGTTTCTCGAGTTGCGGCCGGAAGCTCGAGGTACTTCTCGAGTCGCGACGGGAACCTCAGAAACTCGCCTGTTTTGATTCAGGGTAGTCAGGTCCCATTTTTGTTGGAAGTGGAACTTCGGGAATACTCTTGATCCGTTAAAAGGAAATTGGTCTCTTCTTGAGTTGAGTCCTTAAAGTGTGTTCTCCTCTCCAATGGGGACTGATGTTAGTGAAATTTCTGAGTCGCATAAAGTGTGTCAAGTACCCTTCTTTCTTTCAAGAGGGAATGTGGTATTTCTCTTGAGATTCTGCAGCGCAAAATTTCCTCAGCTCGCATTGAGGGGATAATTTTGTGGTGTTTCCTGTGTTGCGGCGGGAAGCTGGGGGTACTGCTGGAGTTGTGACGGGGACCTCAGGAATTCGCTCGGGTTGCTTCAGGGAAGTCAGGTCCCCTTTTGTGTCGGAAGGGGAACTTCCAGTTTACTCTCGAGCCGTTAAATGGGAATAGGGGCTATCTCGAATTGAGTCCATAAATCGTGTTCTCCTGTCCAATGCGGAAGGCTGCGTGAAGGCACTTTCTGCGTCGCATAAAGTGTGTCAAGTACACTTTTGCCTTTCAAGAGGGAATGTGGTATTTCTCTTGTGATTCTGCAGCACAAAATTTCCTCATTTCGCATTGAGTGGATAGTTTTGTGGTGTTTCTCGAGTTGCGGCGGGAAGCTGGGTGTACTTCTCGAGTTGCGACCCTGACCTCAGGAATTCGCTCGAGTTGCTTCAGGGAAGTCAGGTCCCCTTTGGTGTTGGAAGGGAAACTTCCGGTTTACTCTCTTGCTGTTAAATGTGAATAGGGTCTCATCTCAAACTGAGTCCATAAAATGTGTTCTCCTGTCCAATGTGGACTGATGTTAGTGAAATTCCTGAGTCGCATAAAGGGTGTGAAGTACCCTTTTGCCTTTCAAGAGGGAATGTTGTATTTCTCTTGAGATTCTGCAGCGCAAATTTTCCTCATCTCACATTGAGGGGATAATTTTGTGGTGTTTCTCGAGTTGCGGCGGGATGCTGAGGGTACTTCTCGAGTTGCAACGGCGACCTCAGGAACTCGCTCGGGTTTCTTCATTGAAGTCAGGTCCACTTTGGTGTTGGAGGGGAACTTCTGGTTTACTCTCGAGACTTTAATGGGAATAGGGGCTCATCTCGAATTGAGTCCATAAAATGTGTTCTCCTCTCCAATGTAGACTGATGTTAGTGACATTTCTGAGTCGCATAAAGGAGTCAAGTACCCTTTTGCCTTTCAAGAGGGAATGTGGTATTTCTCTTGAGATTCTGCAGCATAAAATTTCCTCCTCTCGCATCGAGGGGATAATTTTGTGATGTTTCTCGAGTTGCGGCGGAAAGCTGGGGGTATTTCTCGAGTTGCGACGGGGACCTCAGGACCTCACTCGGGTTGCTTCAAGGAAGTCAGTGCACCTTTTGTGTTGGAAGGGGAATTTCGGTTTACCCTCCAGCGGTTAAATGGGAATAGGGCTTCATCTCGAATTGACTTCATAAAGTTTGTTCTCCTCTACAATGGGGACTGATATTAATGAAAATTCTGAGTCGTATAAAGGGTTTCAAGTACCCTTTTGCCTTTTAAGAGGGAATGTGGGATTTCTCTTGAGATTGTGTAGCGCAAAATTTCCTCATCTCGCATTTAGGGGATAATTTTGTGGTGTTTCTCGAGTTGCTGCGGGAAGCTGTGGGTTCTTCTCGAGTTGCGACGGAGACCTCAGAACCTCGCTCGGGTTGCTTCAGGGAAGTCGGGTCCCCTTTGATGTTGGAAGGGGAACTTCTGGTTTACTGGCCAGCTATTAAATGGGAATAGGGGCTCATCTCGAATTGAGTCCATAAAATGTGTTCTCCTGTCCAAATGGGACGGCTGTGTGAGGCAAATTTCTGAGTCGCATAAAGGGTGTCAAGTACCTTTTACATTTTAAGGGGGAATGTGGTATTTCTCTTGAGATTATGCAGCGCAAAATTTCCTCATCTCGTATTGATTGGATGATTTTGTGGTGTTACTCGAGTTGCGGCGGGAAGCTGGGAGTACTTATCGAGTATCTACGCGGAACTCAGGAAATCGCTCGGGTTGCTTCAGGGAAGTCAGGTCCCCTTTGGTGTTGGAAGGGTATCTTCTGGTTTACTCTCGAGCCGTTAAATGAGAATAGGGCCTCATCTCCAGTTTATTCCATAAAGTGCATTCTCCTCTCAATCGGGACTAAAGTTAGTGGAATTTCTCAGTCGCATAAAGGGTGTCAAGTACCCTTTGCCTTTCAAGAGGGAATGTAGTATTTCTCTTGAGATGGTGCAGTGCAAAATTTCCTCATCTCGCATTGAGGGGAAAATTTTGTGGTGTATCTCTAGCTACCACGGGAACCTGGGGGTACTTCTCGAGTTGCGACGGGGACCTCAGGAACTCGCTTGGGTTTCTTCAGGGAAGGAAGGTCCCGTTTTGTGTTGGAAGGGGAACTTCCGGTTTACTCTCGAGCTTTTAAATGGGAATAGGGCCTCATCTCGAATTAAGACCATAAAGTGTTTTCTCCCCTCCATTGGGGACTGATGTTAGTGAAATTTCTGAAACGTGTATAGGGTGTCAATTACACTTTTGCCTTTGAAGAGGGAATGTGATATTTCTCTTGATTTTCTGCAGTGCAAAACTTCCTCATCTCGATTTGAGGGGATAATTTTGTGGTGTTTCTCGAGTTGTAGTGGGAAGCTGAGGGTACTTCTCGAGTTGAGACGGGGACCTTAGGAACTCGCTCGGGTTGCTTCTGGGAAGTCAGGTCCCCTTTGGTGTTGGAAGGGGAATCTGGTTTACTCTCGAGCTGTTAAATGGGAATCGGGGCTCATCTCGAATTGAGTCCATAAAGTGTGTTCTCCTCTCCAATGGGGTCGGCTGTGTGAGGGAACTTTCTGAGTCGCATAAATTGTGTCAAATACACTTTGCCATTCAAGAGGGAATTTAGGATTAGTTTTGAGATTATGCAGCGAAAATTTCCTCATCTCCCATTGATGGCATAATTTTCTGGTCTTTCTGAGTTGCCCCAGGAAGCTGGGGGAACTGCTCAAGTTGCGATTGCAACCTACGGAACTCGCTCGTGTTTCTTCAGGGAATTCAGGTCCCGTTTTGTGTTGGAAGGGGAACTTCCGGTTTACTCTGGAGCCGTTAAATGGGAATAGGGCCTCATCTCGAATTGAGTCCATAACGTGTGTTCTCCTCTCCAAAGGGGACAGATTTTAGTGAAAACTATGAGACGCATAAAGGGTGACAGGTACCCTTTTGCCTTTCAAGAGGGAATGTTTTGGTTTCTCTTGAGATTCAGCAGCTCAAAATTTCCTCATCTCGCATTGAGGGGATAATTTTGCGGTGTTTCTCGAGTTGAGGCGGGAAGCTGGGGGTACTTCTCGAGTTGCGACGGAGACCTCAGGAACTCGCTCAGGTTGCTTCAGATAAGTCTGTTCCCCTTTGCTGTTGGAAGTGGAACTTCCGGTTTACTCTCGACCGTTAAATGGGAATATAGCGTCATCTCGAATTGAGTCCATAAAGTGTGTTCTGCTCTCCAAAGGGGACAGGTTTGAGGGAAATGTCTGAGTCACATAAAGGGATTCAAGTACCCTTTTGCCTTTCAAGAGGGAATGTGGTATTTCTCTTGAGATTCTGCAACGCAAAATTTACTCATCTCTCATTGAAGGAATAATTTTGTGGTGTCTCTCGCGTTGCGGCTGGAAGCTGGGGGTACTACTCGAGTTGCGATCGGGACCTCCGGAACTCGCTCGTGTTGCTACAGGAAAGTCAGGTCCCCTTTTGTGTCGGAAGGCGAACTTCCGTTTTACTCTCGAGCCGTTAAATGGGAATAGGGGCTCAACTCGAATTGAGTCCATAAATTGTGTTCTCCTCTCCAATGGGGATGGCTGTGTGAGGAAACTTTCTGAATTGCATAAAGGGTGTCAAGAACTCTTTTGCTTTTCATGAGGGAATGTGGTATTTCTCTTGAGATTCAGCAGCTCAAAAATTCCTCATCTCGCATTGAGGGGAAAATTTTGTGGTGTTTCTCGAGTTAAGGCGGGAAGCTGGGGGTACTTCACCAGTTGCGACGGAGACCTCAGGAACGCGCTCAGGTTGCTTCAGGGAAGTCTGGTCCCCATTGGTGTTGGAAGGGGAACTTCCGGTTTGCTCTCGAGCCGTTAAATGGGAATATAGGGTCATCTAGAATTGAGTCCATAAAGTGTGTTCTGCTCTCCAAAGGGGACAGGTTTGAGGGAAATGTCTGAGTCACATAAAGGGATTCAAGTACCCTTTTGCCTTTCAAGAGGGAATGTGGGATTAGTTTTGAGATTACACAGCGAAAATTTCCTCATCTCCCATTGAGGGTAAAATTTTATGATGTTTCTGAGTTGCGGCAGGAAGCTGGGGATAATTCTCGAGTTTCCACGGGCACCTGAGGAACTCGCTCGTGTTTCTTCAGGGAAGTCAGGTCCCGTTTTGTGTTGGAAGGGGAACTTCCGGTTTACTCTCGACCCGTTAAATGTGAATAGGGGCTCATCTCGAATTGAGTCCATAAAATGTGTTCTCCTCTCCAATGTGGACTGAGTTTAGTGAAATTTCTGAGTCGTATAAAGGGTGTCAGGTACCCTCTTGCCTTTCAAGACGGAATGTGGTATTTCTCTTGAGATTGTGCAGCGCAAAATTAGCTCATCTCGCATGGGGCGATAATTTTGTGGTGTTTCTCAAGTTGCGATGGGAAGCTGGGGGTACTTCTCGAGTAGCGACGGGGACCTCAGGAACTCGCTCGGATTTCTTCAGGGAAGGAAGGTCCCCTTTTTTGTTGGAAGGGTACTTCCGGTTTACTCTCGAGCTGTTAAAAGGGAATAGGGCCTCATCTCGAATTGAGACCATAAAGTGTTTTCTCCTCTCCATTGGGGACTGATGTTAGTGAAATTTCTGAAACGTGTATAGGGTGTCAATTACACTTTTGCCTTTGAAGAGGGAATGTGGTATTTCTCTTGATTTTCTGCAGCACACAACTTCCTCATCTCGATTTGAGGGGATAATTTTGTGGTGTTTCTCGAGTTGTAGCGGGAAGCTGAGGGTACTTCTCGAGTTGCGATGGGGACCTTAGGAACTCGCTCGGGTTGCTTCTCGGAAGTCAGGTCCCCTTTAGTGTTGGAAGGGGAAATTCCGGTTTACTCTCGAGCTGTTAAATGGGAATCGGGGCTCATCTCGAATTGAGTCCATAAAGTGTGTTCTCCTCTCCAATGGGGTCGGCTGTGTGAGGGAACTTTCTGAGTCGCATAAAGGATGTCAAGAGGGAATGTAGGATTAGTTTTCAGATTATGCAGCGAAAATTTCCTCATCTCCCATTGAGGGCATAATTTTCTGGTGTTTCTGAGTTGCGGCAGGAAGCTGGGGGCACTGCTCGAGTCGCGACGGCAACGTACGGAACTCGCTCGTGTTTCTTCAGGGAAGTCAGGTCCCGTTTTGTGTTGGAAAGGGAACTTCTGGTTTACTCTGGAGCCGTTAAATGGGAATAGGACCTCATCTCGAATTGAGTCCATAACGTGTGTTCTCCTCTCCACTGGGGACAGATTTTAGTGAAAACTATGAGACGCATAAAGGGTGTCAAGTACCCTTTGGCCTTTCAAGAGGGAATGTTTTGATTTCTCTTGAGATGGTGCAGCGCAAAATTTCCTCATCTCGCATTGAGGGGATTATTTTGTGGTATATCTCGAGTTGTGGTGGGAAGCTGGGGTACTTCTCGAGTTGCGACGGGGACCTCAGGAACTCACTCGGATTGTTTCAGGGAAGTCTTGTCCCCTTAAGTTTTGGAAGGGGAACTTCTGGTTTACTCAAGCCGTTAAATGGGAATATAGCGTCATCTCGAATTGAGTCCATAAAGTGTGTTGTGCTCTCCAAATGGGACGGGTTTGAGGGAAATTTCTGAGTCACATAAAGGGATTCAAGTACCCTTTTGCCTTTCAAGAGGGAATGTGGTATTTCTCTTCAGATTCTGCAGCGCAAAATTTCCTCATCTCTCATTGAGGGAATAATTTTGTGGCGTTTCTCGAGTGCGACGGGAAGATGGGGGTATTGCTCGAGTTGCGACTGGGAACTCAGGAACTCTCTCGTGTTGCTACAGGAAAGTCAGGTCCGCTTTTGTGTCGGAAGGCGAACTTTCGGTTTTCTCTCGAGCCGTTAAATCGGAATAGGGGCTCATCTCGAATTGAGTTCATACACTGTGTTCTCCTGTCCAATGTGGACTGATTTTAGTGAAATTTCGGAGTCGCATAAAGGATTTCAAGTACCCTTTTGCCTTTCAAGAGGGAATGTGGTATTCCTCTAGATATTCTGCAGTGCAAAATTTCCTCATCTCGCATTGAGGGCATAATTTTGTGGTGTTATTCGAGTTGCAGGGGAAAGAAGCGTGCACATCTCGTGTTGCGACGGGGACCTCAGGAACTCACTCCGGTTGCTTCAGTGAAGTCAGGTTCCCTTTTGTGACGGCAGGGGAACTTCCGGTTTACTCTCTAGCCGTTTAATGGAAATAGGGCCTCATCTCGAAATGAGTTCATAAAGTGTGTTCTCCTTTCCAATCTGGACGGCTGTGTGAGAGAACTTTATAAGTCACATAAAGGGTGTGAAGTAATCTTTTGCCTTGCAAGAGAGAATGTGGTATTTCTCTTGAGATTCTACAGTTCAAAAATTCCTCATCTCATATTGAGGGAATAATATTGTGTTGTTTCTCGAGTTGCGGCAGGATGCTGGAAGTACTTCTCGAGTTGCGACGGGTACCTCAGAAACTCCCTCGGGTTTGTTCAAGGAAGGCAGTTCCCCTTTTGTGTTGAAAGGGGAACTTCCGGTTTACTCTCGGGCCCTTAAGTGGAAATAGGGCCTCATCTCGTATTGAGTCCATAAAGTGTGATCTCCTCTCCAATGGGGACTGATGTTAGAGAAATTTCTGAGTCGCATAAAGGGTGTCAAGTACCCTTTGCCTTTCAAGAGGGAATGTGGTATTTCCCTTGAGATGGTGCAGCACAAAATTTCCTCATCTCGCATTTACGGGATAATTTTGAGGTGTTTCCCGAGTTGTGGCGGGAAGCTAGGGGTACTTCTCGAGTTGCGACGGGGACCTCAGGAACTCGCTCGTGTTGCTTCAGGGAATTCAGGTCCCCTTTGGTGTTGGGAGGGGAACTTCCGGTTTACTCTCCAGCCATTAAATGGGAATAGGGGTTCATCTCGAATTGAGTTCATATACTGTTTTCTCCTGTCCAATGTGGACTGATTTTAGTGAAATTTCGGAGTCGCATAAAGGATTTCAAGTACCCTTTTGCCTTTCAAGAGTGAATGTGGTATTTCTCTAGATATTCTGCAGCGCAAAATTTCCTCATCTCGCATTGAGGGCATAATGTTTTGGGTTTTCTCGAGTTGCAGCGGAAAGAAGGGTGCACATCTCGTGTTGCAACAGGGACCTCAGGAACTTGGTAGCATTGCTTCAGGGAAGTCAGGTCTTCTTTTGTGATGGCAGGGGAACTTCCGGTTTGCTCTCTAGCCGTTAATGGGAATGGGGCCTCATCTGGAATTGAGTCCATAAAGTGTGTTCTCCTTTCCAATGGGGACGGCTGTGTGAGGGAACTTTATGAGTCACATAAAGGGTTTGAAGTACTCTTTTGCCTTTCAAGAGAGAAAGTGGTATTTCTCTTGAGATTCTGCAGTTCAAAAATTCCTCATCTCGCATTGAGGGGATAATTTTCTGTTGCTTTTCGAGTTGTGGCGGGATGCTGGGGGTACTTCTCGAGTTGCGACGGGGACCTCAGGAACTCTCTTGGGTTGCTTCAGGGAAGTCAGGTCCCCTTTTGTGTTGGAAGGGGAACAACCGGTTTACTCTAGAGCCATTAATTGCGAATAGGGCCTCACCTCCAATTAGTCCATAAAGTGTGTTATCCTGTCCAATTTTGATGGCTGTGTGAGGGAACTTTCTGAGTAGCAAAAATGGTGTCAAGTACCCTTTTGCCTTTCAAGAGGGAATGTGGTATTTCTCTTGAGATTCTGCAACTCAAATTTTCCTCATCTCGCATTGAGGGGATGATTTTGTGGTGTTTCTCGAGTTGCGGCGGGAAGCTGGGGCAACTGCTAGAGTTGCGACAGGGACCTCAGGAACTTGCTCGGGTTGCTTCAGGGAAGTCAGGTCTCCTTTGGTGTTAAAAGGGAAACTTCCGGTTTACTCCCGAGCAGTTAAATGGGAATAGGGTCTCATCTCTAATTGAGTCCATAAAGTATGTTCTCCTGTCCAATGGGGACGGCTGTGTGAGGGAACATTCTGAGTCGCATAAAGGGTGTCAAGTACACTTTTGCCTTTCAAGAGGGAATGTGGTATTTCTCTTGAGATTCTGCAGCGCAAATTTCCTCAATTCGCATTGAGGGGATAATTTTGTGGTGTTGCTCGAGTTGCGGCGGCATGATGGGGTTATTTCTTGAATTGCGATGATGACCTCAGGAACTCGCTTGGTTTGCTTCCTGGAAGTGAGGTCCCCTTTTGTGTTGGAACGGGAACTTCTGGTTTACTCTGGACCCGTTAAATGGGAATAGGGCCTCATCTTGAACTGAGTCCATAAAGTGTGTTCTCCTCTCCAATGGGGACTGATGTATTGAAATATCTGAGTCGCATCAAGGGTGTCAAGTACCCTTTTCCCTTTCAAGAGGGAATGTGGTATTTCTCTTGAGATTCTGCAGCGCCAAATTTCATCTCGCATTGAGGGGATAATTTTGTGGTGTTCCTCAAGTTTCGGCGGGAAGCTGTGTTTATTTCTTGAGTTGCGACGTCGATCTCAGGAACTCGCTCGGGTTGCTTCATGGAGGTCAGTTCCCCTTTTGTTTTGTGAAGGGGAATTTCTGGTTTACTCAAAACTGTTAAATGGGAATAGGGCCTCATCTCGAATTGAGTCCATAAAGGGTGTTCACCTCTCTAATGGGGACTGATATTTGTGAAATTTCGGAGTCACATAAAGGGTTTCAAGTACCCTTTTGCCTTTCAAGAGGGAATGTGGTATTTCTCTTGAGATTCTGTAGCGCAAAATTTCCCCATCTCGCATGAGAGGATAATTTTGTTGTTTTTCTTGAGTTGCGGCGGGAAGGTGGGGGTTCTTCTCGAGTTGCGACGGTGACTTCAGGAATTCGCTCGGGTTTCTTCAGGGAAGTCAGGTTCCCTTTTGTGTTGGAAAGGGAACTTCCGGTTTACTCTTGAGCCGTTAATTGGCAATAGCGGCTCATCTCGATTTGAGTACATAAAGTGTGTTCTCCTGTCCAATGGGGATGGCTGTGTGAGGGAACTTTCTGTATCGCATAAAGGGTGTCAAGTACCCTTTTGCCTTTTAAGAGGGAATGTGGTATTTCTCTTGAGATTCTGCAGCACAATATTTCCTCATCTCGCATTGAGGGGATAATTTTGTGGTGTTTCTCGAGTTGCGCCTGAAGCTGGGGGTACTTCTGGAGTTGCGACGGGGACCTCAGGAGCTCGCTCGAGTTGCTTCAGGAAAGTCAGGTCTCCTTTGGTGTTGGAAGGGGAACTTCCTGTTTATTCTGGAGCCGTTAAATGGGAATAGGGTCTCATCTCGAATTGAGTCCATAAAGTGTGTTATCCTCTCCACTGAGGACGGATGTTAGGGACCATTCTGAGTTGCCTAAGTGGAGTCAAGTACCCTTTTGCCTTTCAATCGGGAATTTTGGGATTTCTGTTGAGATTCTGCAGCGCAAAGTTTACTCATCTCGCATTGAGGGGATAATTTTGTGGTGTTTCTCGAATTGCAGCGGGAAGCTGGGGGTGCTTCTCCACTTGCAACGGGGACCTCAGGAACTCCCTCGAGTTACTTCAGAGAAGTCAGGTCCCCTTTTGTGCTGGAAGGGGAAATTCCTTATTACTCTCAAGCCCTTTAAAGGGAATAGGGCCTTGTCTAGAATTTAGTCCATAAAGTGTGTTCTCCTCTCCATGGGAACGGATGTTAGGGAACTTTCTGAGTGGTATAAAGTGTGTCAAGTAGCCTTTTGCCTTTCAAGTGGGAAAGTAGGATTCCTCTTGAGATTCTACAGCGCAAAATTACCTCATCTTGCATTGAGGGTTTAATTTTGTGGTGTTTCTCGAGTTGCCGCGGGAAGCAGGGGTTACTTCTAGAGTTGCGACGGGGACCTCAGGAATGCGCTCAGGTTGCTTCAGGGAAGTCAAGTCCCCTTTTGTGTTGGAAGGGGAACCTCTAGATTACTCTCGATCCGTTAAACGGGAATATTGCCTCTTCTCAATTTGAGTCCATAAAGTGTGTTCTCTCTACTGAGGACGGATGTTAGGGACCATTCTGAGTCACCTCAAGGGAGTCAAGTACCGTTTTGCCTTTCAAGCTGGAATGTGGGATGACTTTTGAGATTCTGAAGCGCAAAATTTCCTTATCTCGCATTGAGGGGATAATTTTGTGGTGTTATTCGAATTCTGGTGGGAAGCTGGGTGTATTTCTCGAGTTGCGACAGGGACCTTAGGAACTCACTCTAGTTACTTCAGGGAAATCATGTCCCCTTTTGTGCTGGAAGTCGAAATTCCGGATTACTTTCCAGCACTTTAATGAGAATAAGGCCTCTTCTCGAGTTGAGTCCATAAAGTGTGTTCTCCTCTCCAATGGGGACGGATGTAAGGGTACTTTCTGAGTGGTATAAAGTTTTTCAAGTATCCTTTTGCCTTCAAGGGGGAATGAGGGATTTCTCTTCAGATTCTGCAGCACTAAATTTCCACATCTCTAATTGAGGGGATACTTTTTTTGTTTCTGGAATTGCAGCGGGAAACCGGGGGTACTTCTCCAGTTGCGACGGGGACCTCAGGAACTCAATCGGTTTTTTTCAGTTAAGTCAAGTCCCCTTGCTTGTTGGAAGGGGAACTTCTGGATTACTCTCGAGCTATTAAATGAGAATAGGATGCCAACTCCAACTGAGTCCATAAAATGTGTTCTCCTGTTCAATGGGGACGGCTGTGTGAGGGAACTGTTTGGGTAGCCTAATGAGGGTCAAGTAACATTTTGTCTTTCAACAGGGAATGTGGTATTTCTCTTGAGATTCTGTGTCGCAAAATTTGCTCATCTCGCATTGAGGGGATAATTTTGTGGTGTTTCCCGAGTTGCTGCGGGAAGCTGGGGGTACTTCTCGAGTTGCGACGGGACCTCAGGAACACGCTCCGGTTGCTTCAGGGAACTCAGGTCCACTATTGTGTTGGAAGGGGAAATTCCGGTTTACTCTCAAGCCGTTAAATGGGAATAGGGGCTCATCTCTTATTGAGTCCAGAAAGTTTGTTTTGCTGTCCAATATGGACGGCAGTGTGAGGGAAAGTTCTGAGTCGCATAAAGGGTGTCAAGTACCCTTTTTCATTTCAAGAGGAAATGTGGTATTTCTCTTGAGATTCCACAGCACAAAATTTCCTCAACTCGCATTGAGGGGATAATTTTGTGGTGTTTCTTGAGTTGCGGCGGGAAGCTGCGGTTACTTCTCGAGTTGGGATGGGGAACTCAGGAAGTCGCTCGGGTTGCTTCAGGGAAGTCAGGTCACCTTTTGTGTTGGATTGAGAACTTCAGGTTTACTCTCGAGCCGTCAAACGGCAATAGGGGCTAATCTCGAATTGAGTCCATAAAGTGTGCTTTCCTCTCCAATGGGGACTGAAGTTAGTGAAATTTCTAAGTCGCATAAAGCGTGTCAAGTACCCTTTTGCCTTTCAAGACGGAATGAGGTATTTCTCTTGAGATTCTGCAGTGCAAAATTTTCTCATCTCGCATTGAGGGGATACTTTTGTGGTGTTTCTCGAGTTGCGGTGGGAAACTGGGGGGTACTTCTGGAGTTGCGACATGGACCTCAGGAACTCGCTAGGGTTGCTTCAGGGAAGTCAGGTCCCCTTTGGTGTTGGAAGGGGTACTTCCGGTTTACTCTCGAGACGTTAATTGGAAATATGGGCTCATCTCTAATTGAGTCCATAATGTGGGTTCTCCTGTCCAATGGGGACGGCTGTGTGAGGAAACTTTCTGAGTCGCATAAAGGGTGTCAAGTACCCTTTTTCCTTTGAAGAGGGAATGTGATATTTGTCTTGAAATTCTGCAGCACAAAATTTCCTCATCTCGCATTGAGGGGATAATTTTGTGGTGTTTCTCGAGTTACGGCGAGAAGCAGGGGGTATTTCTCTAGTTGCGACAGGGACTTCAGACCTTGCTCGGTTGCTTCAGTTGAGTCAGGTCCCCTTTTGTGTTGGAAGGGGAACTTCCGGTTTACTTTCGAGCCGTTAAATGGGAATAGGGGCTCACCACGAATTGAGTCCGTAAAGTGTATTCTCCTCTCTAATGGGGACTGATCTTTGTGAAATTTCTCAGTCGCATAAACGGTGTCAAGTACCCTTTTGCCTTTCAAGAGGGAATGTGGTATTTCACTTGCAATTCTGTAGCGCAAAATTTCCTCATCTCGCATTGATTGGACAATTATGTGGTGTTTCTCGTGTTGCGGCGGGAAGTTGGGGGTATTTCTCGTGTTGCGGCGGGAAGTTGGGGGTATTTCTCAAGTTGTGACGGGGACTTCAGGAAATTGCTCGGGTTGCTTCAGGGAAGTCAGGTCTCCTTTGGTGTTGGAAGGGGAACTTCCAGTTTACTCTCAAGCGGTTAAATGGGAATAGGGTCTCATCTCGAATTGAATCCATAAATGGTGTTTTCCTGTCCAATGGGAAAGGCTGTTTGAGGGAACTTTCTGAGTCGCATAAAGGGTGTCAAGTTCCCTTTTGCCTTTCAAGATGGAGTGTGGTATTTCTCTTGAGATTCTGCAGCAAAAATTTCCTCATCTCGCATTGAGGGGATAATTTGGTGGTGTTTCTCGAGTTGCGGCGGGAAGCTGGGGGAACTTCTCTAGTTACGAAGGGGACCTCAAAAACTCGCTCGTGATGCTTCAGGGAAGTCAGGTCCCCTTTGGTTTTGGATGGGGAACTTCCGGTTTACTCTCTAGCCATTAAATGGGAATATGTTCTCACCTCGAATTCATTCCATAGAGTGTGTTCTCCTCTCCATTGGGACTGATGTTAGTGAAATTTCTGAGTCGCATAAAGGGTTTCAAGTACCCTTATGCCTTTCAAGAGGTAATGTGGCAATTCTTTTGAGATTCTGCAGTGCAAAATTTCCTCATCTCGCATTGAGTGTATAATTTTTTGGTGTTTCTCGAGTTGAGGCGGGAAGCTGTGGTACTTCTCGAGTTGCGACGGGGACCTCAGGAACTCGCTCGGGTTGCTTCAGGGAAGTCAGGTCCCCTTTTTTGTTGGATTGGGAACTTCCGCTATACTCTCGAGCTGTTAAATGACAATAGGGGCTCATCTCGAATTGAGTCCATAAAGTGTGTTCTCCTCTCGAATGGGGACGGCTGTGTGAGCAAACTTTCTGAGTCGCATAAACGGTATCAATACCCTTTTACCTTTGAGGAGGGAATGTGGTAATTTTCTTGAAATTCTGCAGCGCAAAATTTCCTCATCTCGCATTAAGGGGATAATTTTGTGGTGTTTCTCGAGTTACGGCGGGAAGCAGGGGGTACTTCTCTATTTGCGACGGGGATCTCAGACCTCACTCGGGTTGCTTCAGGGAAGACAGTTCTCCTTTTGTGTTGGAAGGGGAACTTCCGGTTTACTCAAGCCGTTAAATGTGAATAGGGTCTCATCTGGAATTGAATCCATAAAGTGTGTTTTCCTGTCTAATGGGAAAGGCTGTGTGAGGGAACTTTCTGAGTCACATAAAGGGTGTCAAGTACCCTTTTGCCATTCTAGAGGAAGTGTGGTATTTTTCTTGAGATTCTGCAGCGAAAATTTCCTCATCTCGCATTAAGGGGCTACCCAGTGTTCTTGCCTGGAGAATCCCAGGGAAGGGGGAGCCTGGTGGGCTTTCGTCTATGGGATCACACAGAGTCGGACACGACTAAAGTGACTTAGCAGCAGCAGCAGCAGCATGGTAGTGTTTCTCGAGTTGCGGTGGGAAGCTGGGGGTACTTCTCTAGTTGTGACGGGGACCTCAGAAACTCGCTCGGGCTGCTTCAGGGAAGTCAGGTCCCCTTTGATGTTGGAAGGGGAACTTCCGGTTTACTCTCTAGCCGTTAAATGGGAATAGGGGCTCATCTCGAATTCATTCCATAAAGTGTGTTCTCCTCTCCAATGGGACTGATGTTAGTGAAATTTCTGTGTGCCATAAAGGGTGTCAAGTACCCTTTGCCTTTTCAGAGGGAGTGTGGTATTTCTCTTGAGATTCTGCTGCGCAAAATTTCCTCATCTCACATTGAGGTGATAACTTTTTGTTGTTTCTCGACTTGCGGCGGGAAGCGTGGGCTACTTCTCGAGTTGCGATGGGGAACTCAGGAACTCGCTCGGTTTGCTTCTGGGAAATCTGGTCCCCATTTGTGCTGGAAGGGGAACTTCCGGTTTACTCTCGAGCCGTTAAATAGGAATAGGACCTCTTCTCGAATTGAGTCCCTAAAATGTGTTCTACTCTGTAAAGGGAAGGCTATGTGAGGGACCTTTCTGAGTCGCATAAAGTGTGTCATGTACCCGTTCTCCTTTCAAGCGTGAATGTAGGATTTCTCTTGAGATTCTGCAGGGCAAAATTTCCTCATCTCGCATTGGGGGATAATTTTGTGGTGTTACTCGAGTTGCTTCGGGAAACTGGGGGTATTACTCAACTTGCCACTGGGACCTCAGGAACTCGACCGGGTTCTTTCAGGGAAGTCATTTCCCCTTTTGTGTTGGAAGGGCTACTTCGGAATTATTCTCAAGCCATTAAATGGGAATATTGCCTCTTCTCGAGTTGAGTCCATAATTGTGTTTTCCTCTCCAATGGGGACGGCTGTGTTATGGAACTTTCTCAGTCCCATAAAGGGTGTCAAGTTCCCTTTTGCCTTTCAAGCGGGAATGTCAGATTTCTCTTGAGATTCTGCTGTGCAAAATTTCCTCATCTCGCATTGAGGGGATAATTTTGTGGTGTTTCTCGAGAAGCGGTGGGAAGATGGGGGTATTTCTCGAGTTGCAACGGGGACCTCAGGAACTCGCTCGGGTTGCTTCAGGGAAGTCAGACCCCCTTTTATGTTAGAATGGGAACTTACTGATTTCTTTCCAGCAATTAAATGGGAATAGGGCCTCTTTGCGTGTTGAGTCCATAAAATGTCTTCTCCTCTCCAATTGTGACGCCTATGAGGGAAATTCCTGAGTCGCATAAAGTGTGTCAAGTACCCTTTTTCTTTCAAGCGGGAATGTGGGATTTCTCTTGAGATTCTGCATCGCAAAATTTCCACATCTCGCAGTGAGGGGATATTTGTCTGTTTTTTCTCAAGTTTTGACGGGAAGCTAGGGGTACTTCTCGAGTTGCAACGCGGAATACAGGAACTTCGTCAGGTTGCTTCAGGGAATTCAGGACCCCTTTTTTTGTTGGAAGGGGAACTTCGGGGTTTTTCCCGAGCCATTAAATGGGAATAGGGCCTCTTCTCGAGTTCAGTCCATAAATTGTATTCTTCTCTCCAATGGGGACAGTTTTGTGAGGGAACTTTCTGAGTCGCATAAAGGTTGTCAAGTAACCTTTTGCCTTTCAAGCGGGAATGTGGGATTTCTCTTGAGATTCTGCAGCGCAAAATTTCCTCATCTCCAATTGAGGGGATAATTTTTTTGTGTTTCTCTAGTTGCGGCGGGAAGCTGGGGATACATCTCAAGTTGCGACGTAGACCTCTGGAACTCGCTTGGGTTGCTTCAGGGAATTCAGGTCCCCTTTTGTGTTGGAATGGGAACTTCCTGATTTCTCTCCAGCCATTAAATGGGAATAGGGCCTCTGCTCGTGTTGAGTCCATAAAGTGTCTACTCCTCTCCAATGGTAACGGCTATCTGAGGGAACTTTTTGAGTCGCAGAAAGGGTGTCAAGTATCCTTTTGCTTTTCAAGCGGGAATGTGGGATTTCTTTTGAGATTCTGTCGAGCAAAATTTCTTCATCTCGCTTTGAGGGGATATTTTTGTGGTGTTTATCGACTTTCCACGGGAACCTGGGGGTACTTCTCTAGTTTCGACTGTGACTTTAGGAACTCGCTCGGGTTGCTTCATGAAAGTCAGGTCCCATTTTGTGTTGGAAGGAGTACATCGGGATTACTCTCGAGCCATTAATTGCGAATAGGTCCTCTTCTCGAGTTGAGTCCATAAAGGGTGTTCTCCCTCCAATGGGGACGGCTATATGAGGGAACTTTTTGAGTCGCATGAAGGGTGTCAAGTAAACTTTTGTCTTTCAAGCGGGAATGTGGGATTTCTCTTGAGATTCTGCAGAGCCCATTTTCCTCATCTCACATTGAGGGAATAATTTTGTCGTGTTTCTCGAGTTGCAGCCCTAGGCTGGGGGTACTTCTCGAGTTGCAACGGGGACCTAAGGAACTCGCTCGGCTTTCTTCAGGGAAGTCAGGTCCCCTTTTGTGTTGGAAGGGGAACTTCCGGATTACTCTCGAGCCATTAAATGGGAATACGACCTCTTCTCGAGTTGAGTCCAAAAAGTGTCTTCTCCTCTCCAATGGCGACGGCTGTATAAGGGAACTTTCTGAGTCGTATAAAGGGTGTCAAGTACCCTTTTACCTTTGAAGAGGGAATGTGATATTTGTCTTGAAATTCTGCAGCACAAAATTTCCTCATCTGGCATTGAGGGGATAATTTCGTGGTGTTTCTCGAGTTTTGGCAGAAGCTGGGGTTCCTTTTTGAGTTGCAACGGGGAATACAGGAACTTCCTCGGGGTTCTTCAGGGAATTCAGAACCCCTTTTGGTGTTGAAAGGGGAACTTCGGGATTACTCTCCCGCCGTTAAATGGCAATAGGGCCTCTTCTCGAGTTGAGTCCATAAAGTTTGTTCTCCTCTCCAATGGGGACGGCTGTTTGTGGGAACTTTCTGAGTCGCATAAATGGTGTCAAGTACACTTTTGACTTTCAAGAGGCAATGTGGGATTTCTTTGAGATTCTGCAGCGAAAATTTCCTCATCTCGCATTGAGGGGATATTTTTGTGGTGTCTCTCGAGTTTCCGCGGGAAGCTGGGGGTAAGTCTCGAGTTACAACGGTGACCACAGGAACTCGCTCGAGTTGCTTCAGGAAAATCAGGTCCCTTTTGTGTTGGAAGGGGTACTCGGGATTAGTCTCGAGCCGTTAAATTGGAATAGGTCTTCTTCTCGAGGGAGTCCATAAACTGTGTTCTTCTCTCCAATGAGTCGGATGTTAGGGAACTTTCTGAGACG
The DNA here is from genome assembly GCF_049115385.1 of Moschus berezovskii. Lineage (NCBI taxonomy): Eukaryota > Metazoa > Chordata > Mammalia > Artiodactyla > Moschidae > Moschus > Moschus berezovskii. Next base: position 6,231,645 of record NC_142479.1, on the reverse strand, counting down.
CATAAAGGGTGTCAAGTACCACTTTGCCTTTCAAGCTGGTTGTGCGATTTCTTTTGAGAATCTCCAGGGCAAAATTTCCTCATCTCGCATTGAGGGGATAATTTTGTGGTGTTTCTCAAGTTGCGTCGGGAAGCTGGGGCTACATCTCAAGTTGCGACGGGGACCTCAGGAACTCGCGTGGGTTGCTTCAGGGAAGTCAGGTCCCCTTTCGTGTTGGAATGGGAACTTACGATTACTCTGCAGCTATTAAATGGGAATAGGGCCTCTGCTCGTGTTGAGTCCATAAAGTGTCTTCTCCTCTACAATGGGGAGGGCTGTGTGAGGGAACTTTCTGAGTAGCATAAACTGTGTCAAGTACCCTTCTGCCTTTCAAGCGGGAAAGTGGGATTTCTCTTAAGATTCTGCAGTGCAAAATTTCCTCATCTGGCATTCAGGGGAAAATTTTGTGGTGTTTCTCGAGTTTCGGCAGAAGCTGGGGGTCCTTTTCCAGTTGCAACGGGGAATACAGGAACTTCCTCGGGTTGCTTCAGGGTATTCAGGACCCCTTTTTGTGTTGGAAGGGGAACTTCGGGATTACTCTCCCGCCGTTAAATGGCAATAGGGCCTCTTCTCGAGTTGAGTCCATAAAGAGTGTTCTCCTCTACAATGGGGATGGATATTAGGGAACTTCCTGAGTCACATAAATGGTGTCAAGTGCCCTTTTGTGTTTCAACCGAGAATGTGGGATTTCTCTTGAGTTTCTGCTGCGAAAAATTTCATCATCTCCTATTGAGGGGATAATTTTGTGGTGTTTCTCGAGTTGCGGCGGGAAGTTGGGGGTACTTCTCGAGTTGTGACAGGGCCCTCAGGAACTCGCTCGGGTTGCTTCACGGAAGTCAGGTCCCCTTTTGTGCTGTAAGGGGAACTTCGGGATTACTCTTGAGCCTTTAAACGGGAATAAGGCCTCTTCTCGAATTGAGGCCATAAAGTGCGTTCTCCTATCCAATGTGGATGTCTGTTAGGGAACTTTCTGTGTCGCATAAGGGGTGTCAAGTACCCTTTTGCCTTTCAAGCGGAAATGTGGGATTTCTCTTGAGATTCTGGAGTGCAAAATATCCTCATCTTGCATTGAGGGGATAATTTTGGGGTACTTCTCGAGTTGCGACGGGACCTCAGGAACCAGATCGGTTTATTTCAGGGAAATCAGTTCCCCTTTGTGTTGGAAGGGGAACTTCGGGATTACTCTCGAGCTGTTAAAAGGGAATAGGGCCTCTTCTCGAGTTGAGTGAATAAAATGTGTTCTCCTCTTCAATGGGGACGGCTGTGTGAGGGAACTTTCTGAGTCGCATAAAGGGTGTCAAGTAACTTTTGCCTTTCAAGCGGGAATGTGAGATTTCTCTTGAGGTTCTGCAGCGCACATTTTCCTCATCTCGCATTGAGGGGATAATTTTGTTTTGTTTCTCTAGTTGCGGCGGGAAGCTGGGGATACTTCTTGAGTTGTGACGGGGACCTCATGAACTCGCTTGGGAAGTCAGATCCCCTTTTTTGTTGCAAAGTGAACTTCCGGATTACTCTCATCCCGTTGAATTGGAATATGGCTTCTTTTTGAGTTGAGTCCATAAAGTGTGTTCTTCTCTCCAAAGGGTACGGATGTTAGGGAATTTTCTGAGTCGCATAAAGTGTATCAAGTACCATTTTGCCTCTCAAGCGGTTGTGGGATTTCTCTTGAGATTCTGCAGCGAAAAATTTCCTCATCTCGCATTGACGGGATAATTTTGTGGTGTTTCTCGAGTTGCGACGGGAAGCTGGGAGTTCATCTCAATTTGCGACGTAGACCTCACAAACTCACTCTGTTTGCTTCAGGGAAGTAGGTCCCATTTTGTGTTAGAATGAGAACTTACTGATTACTCTCCAGCAGTTAAATGGGAATAGGGTCTCTGCGCATGTTGAGTCCATAAAGTGTCTTCTCCTCTCCAATTAGCACGACTATGAGGGAACTTTCTGAGTCACATAAAGTGTGTCAAGTACCCTTTTACTTTCAAGCGGGAATGTGGGATTTCTCTTGAGATTGTGAAGGGCAAAATTTCCTCATCTCGCAGTGAGGGGATATTTTTGTGTTTTTTCTTGAGTTTCGGCGGGAATCTAGGCGTACTTCTCGAGTTGCAACGCAGAATACAAGAACTTCGTCGGGTTGCTTCAGGGAATTAAGGACCCCTTTTTTTGTTGGAAGGGGAACTTCGGGATTTCTCCCGAGCCGTTAAATGAGAATAAGGCCTCTTCTCGAGTTGAGTCCATAAAGTGTGTTCTCCTCTCCAATGGGGACAGTTGTGTGAGGGAGCTTTCTGAGTCACATAAAGGTTTTCAAGTAACCTTTTGCCTTTCCAGCGGGAATGTGGGATATCTCTTGAGATTCTGCAGCACAAAATTTCCTCATCTCGCATTGAGGGGATAATTATGTGGTGTTTCTCGAGTAGCGCCGGGAAGCAGGGGTATTTCTCAGGTTGTGATGGGGACCTCAGGACTCGCTTGGGTTTCTTCAGGGAAGTCAGGTCCCCTTTTGTGTTGGAAGGGGAACTTCTGGATCTCTCTCGAGCCGTTAAATGATAATAGGGCCTCCACTCGAGTTGAGTCCATAAAGTGTTTTCTCCTCTCCAATGGGAACGATTGTTAGGGAACTTTCTGAGTCGCATAAAGGGTGTCAAGAACACTTTTGTCTTTCAAGCGGGAATGTGGGATTTCTCTTGAGATTCTGCAGCACAAAATTTCCACATCTCACACTGAGGGGATAATTTTGTGGTGTTTCTGGAGTTTCGTCGGAAGCTGGGGTTGCTTTTTGAGTTGCAACGTGGAATACAGGAACTTCCTTGGGTTCCTTCAGGGAATTCAGGACGCCCTTTTGTGTTGGAAGGGGAAATTCGGGATTACTCTCGCGCTGTTAAATGGCAATAGGGACTCTTCTCCAGTTGAATCCATAAAATTTGTTCTCCTCTCCAATGGGGACGGTTATTTGTGGGAACTTTCTGAGTCACATAAATGGTTTCAAGTACACTTTTGCCTTTCAAGCGGGAATGTGGGATTTCTCTTGAGATTCTGCAGCGCAAAATTTCCTTATTTCGCAAGGAGGGGATAATTTTTGGTGTTTCTCGAGTTAGGGCGGGAAGCTGTGGGTACATCTCAATTTGCGATGTCAACCTCAGGAACTCGCTTTGGTTGCTTCAGGGAAGTCAGGTCTCCTTTTTGTTGGAAGGGGAACTTACTGATTACTCTCAGCCATTAAATGGGAGTAGGGCCTCTGCTCGTGTTGAGTCCATAAAGTGTCTTCTCCTCTCCAATTGGGACGGCTATTAGGGAACTTTCTGAGTCACACAAAGAGTGTCAAGTACCCTTTTGCCTTTCAAGGGGGAAGGTGGGATTTCTCTTGTGATTCTGCAGTGCAAAATTTCCTCATCTCGTATTGAGGGGATAATTTTGTGGTGTTTCTTGAGTTTCGGTGGGAAGCTAGGGGTACTTCTCCAGTTGAGAAGGGGACCTCAGGAACTCTCTCGGGTTGCTTAAGGGAAATAAGTTCCTCTTTGTGAAAGAAGGGGAACTTCGGGATTACTCTCGAGCCCTTAAACGGGAATAGGGCCTCTACTTGAGTTGAGTCCATAAAGTGTGTTCTCCTCTCCAATGGGGATGGCTGTGTGAGGGAACTTTCTGAGTCGCATAAAGGGTGTCAAGTAACATTTTGCCTTTCAAGCGTGAATGTGGGATTTCTCGTGAGAATCTGAAGCCCAAAATTTCCTCATCTCGCATTGAGTGGTTAATTTGGTGGTGTTTCTCGAATTTCGGAGGGAAGCTGGGGGTGCTTCTCTGATTGCGATGGGGACCTCAGGAACTCGCCCGGGTTGCTTCAGGGATGTAAGTTCCCCTTTTGAGAAGGAAGGGGAACTTCGGGATTACTCTCCACCCCTTAAATGGGAATAAGGCCTCTTCTCCTGTTGAGTCTTTAAAGTGTGTTCTCCTCTCCAATGGGGACGGATGTTAGGGAAATTTCTGAGTCGCATAAAGGTTGTCAAGTACCCTTTTGCCTTTCAAGCGGGAATGTGGGATTTCTCTTGAGATTCTGCACCGCAAAATTTCCTCATCTCGCATTGAGGGGATAATTTTGTGGTGTTTTTGGAGTTGCGCCGGGAAGCAGGTGTACTTCTCGAGTTGCGACGGGGACCTCAGCTACTCGCTCAGCTTGCTTCAGGGAAGTATTTCCCCTTTTGTGAAGGAAGAGGAACTTCATGATTACTCTCCAGCCGTTAAATTGGAAAAGGGCCTATTCTCGAGTTGAGTCCATAAACTGTGTTCTCCTCTCCAATGGGGACGGCTGTGTGAGGGAACGTTCTGAGTCGCATAAAGGGTGTCAAATACCATTTTGCCTTTCAATCGGGAATTTGGATGTCCCTTGAGATTCTGCAGGGAAAAATTTCCTCATCTCCCATTGAGAGGATAATTTTCTTGTTTCTCGAGAAGCGGCGGGAAGCTTGGGGTACTTCTCGAGTTGCAACGGGGACCTCAGGAACTCGCTCGGGTTGCTTCGGGGAAGTCAGGACCCTTTAGTTTTGGAAGGGGAACTTCGGGATTACTCTCAAGCCTTTAAATGTGAATAGGCCCTCTTCTCGAGTTGAGTCCATAAAGTATGTTTTCCTCTCCAGTGGGGACGGCTCTGTGAGTGAACTTTCTGAGTGGCATAAAGGGTGTCAAGTACCCTTTTTCCTTTCAAGCGTGAATTTGGCATTTCCCTTGAGATTCTGAGCCCAAAATATCCTCATCTCTAATTGAGGGGATAATTTTGTGCTGTTTCTCGAGTTGCGGCAGGAAACTGGGGGTACTTCTCGAGTTGCGACGTGGTCCTCAGGAACTCGCTCGGGTTGCTTCAGGGAAGACAGTTCCACTTTGGTGAAGGAAGGTGGACTTCGGGATTACCTGGAGACGTTAAATGGGAATAGGGCCTCTTCTCGAGTTGAGTCCATAAAGTGTGTTCTCCTCGCCAATGGTGACGGCTCTGTGAGGGAACTTTCTGAGGCGCATAAAGGTTGTCAAGTACCCTTTTGCCTTTCAAGCGGGAATGTGGGATTTCTCTTCAGAACCTGCAGTGCAAAATTTCCTCATCTCGCATTGAGGGGATAATTTTGTGCTGTTTCTCGAGTTGCACCAGGATGCTGGGGGTACTTTTCGGGTTGCAAAAGGTACCTCAGGAACTCGCTCGCATTGCTTGAGGGAAGTCAGGTCTCCTTTTGTGTTGGAAGGTGATCTTCCTGATTACTCTCGAACCATTAAATGGGAATAGGGCCTCTTCTCGGGTTGAGTCCATAAAGTGTGTTCTCCTCGCCAATGAGGACGGCTCTGTGAAGGAACTTTCTGAGTCGCATAAACTACCCTTTTGCCTTTCAAGCGGGAATGTGGGATTTCTCTTGTGATTCTGGAGAGCAAAATTTCCTCATCTCGCATTGAATGGATAATTTTGTCGTGTTTCTCGAGAAGACGCGGGAAGCTGGGGGTACTACTCAAGTTGCGACGGGGACCTCAGGAACTTGCTTGGGTTGCTTCAGGGAAGTCAGGTCCACTTTTGTGTTGGAAGAGGAACATCTGGATTACTCTCCAGCCCTTAAATTTGAATAGGGCCCCTTCTCGGGTTGAGTCCATAAAGTGTGTACTCCTCTCCAATCTGACGGATATTAGGGAACTTACTGTGTCGCATAAAGGGTGTCAGGGACACTTTTGCATTTGAAGAGTGAATGTGGGTTTTCTCTTGAGATTCTGCAGCGCAAAATTTCCTTATCTCGCATGGAGGGGATAATTTTTTGGTGTTTCTCGAGTTGCGGTGGCAAGCTGGGGGTAGTTCTCGAGTTGTGTCTGGGACCTCGGGAACTCGCTCGGGTTTCTTCAGGGAAGTCAGGTCCCCTTTGTGTTTGAAGGGGAACTTCCGGATTACTTTCGAGCCCTTAAATGGGAATAGGCCCTCTTCTCGAGTTGAGTCCATAAAGTGTGTACTCCTCTCCAATGGTGACGACAGTGTGAGGGAACTTTCTGAGCCACATAAAGGGTGTCAAGTACCCTTTTGCCTTTCAAGCGGGAATGTGGGATATCTCTTGAGATTCTGCAGCGGAAATATTCCTCATCTCGCATTGAAAGGTTAATTTTTTGGTGTTTCTCGAGTTGCGGGGGGAAGCTGCAGGTACTTCTCGAGTTGCGATTGGTACCTCTGGAACTCACTCAGGTTGCTTTCAGGAAGTCAGGTCCCCTTTTGTGTTGGAAGGGGAACTTCGGGATTGCTCCCGAGCCGATAAATGGGAATTGGCCTCTTCTCGAGTTGAGTCCATGAAGTGTCTTCTCCTCTCCAATGGTGACAGCTGTTAGGAAACTTTCTGAGTCGTATTAAGGGTGCCAAGTACACTTTTGCCTGTCAAGTGGGAATGTGGGATTTCTGTTGAGATTCTGCAGTGCAAAATTTCCTCATCTCGCATTGACGGAATAATTTTGTGGTGTTTCTCGAGTTACGGCGGGAAGCTGGGAATAATTCTCGTGTTGCAACGAGAACCTCAGCATCTCTCTCGGGTTTTTTCAGGGAAGTCAGGTCCCCTTTTGTGTTGGAAGGGGGACATCTGGGTTACTCTCGAGCCGTTAAATGGGAATAGGTCCTCTTCTCGAGTTGAGTCCATAAAGTGTGTTCTCCTCTCCAATGGGAACGGCTGTGTGAGGGAAATCTCTGAATCACATAAAGGGTGTCAAGTACCTTTTTGCATTTTAAGAGGGAATGTCGGATTTCTCTTGATTTTCTGCAGCACAAAATTTTCTCATATCGCATTGAAGGGATAATTTTGTGGTGTTTTACGAGTTGCGGAGGGAAGATGGGGGTACTTCTCGAGTTGAGACAGGAACCTCAGGAACTCGCTTGGGTTTCTTCAGGGAAGTCATGTCCCCTTTTGTGTTGAAAATGGAACTTCCGGATTACTGTAAAGCCGTTAAATGGGAATAGGGCCTCATCTCGATTTGAGTCCATAAAGTGTGTTCTCCTGTCCAATGGGGACTGCAGTTTGAGGGAACTTCCTGAGTCGCATAAAGGGTGTTAAGTATCATTTTGCCTTTCAAGAGGGAATGTGGGATATCTCTTGAGATTCTGCAGAACAAAATTTCATAATCTCGCATTGAAGGGATTATTTTGTGGTGTTTCTCGAGTTGCGGCCGGAAGCTTGGTGTACATCTCGAGTTAGCGACGGGAACCTCAGGAATTCGCTCGTGCTTCTTCAGGGAAATCATATCCCCTTTTTTGTTGGAAGGGTAACTTCGGGATTACTCTCAAGCCCTTAAATGGGAATATGGCCTCTTCTCGAATTGAGTCCATAAATTGTGTTCTCCTATCTAATGGGGAAGGCTGTTTGAGGGAACTTTCTGAGTCGCATAAAGGGTGTCAAGTACCCTTTTGCCTTTGAAGAGTGAATGTGGGATTTCTCTTCAGATTCTGCAGCGGAAATTTTCCTCATCTCGTATTGAAGGTATAATTTTGTGTTGTTTCCCGAGTTGCAGTGGGAAGCTGGGGGTAAATCTCGAATCGCGATGGAGACCTCAGGAACTGGCTCGGGTGGCTTCAGGGAAGTCAGGATTCCTTTTGTGTTGGAAGGGGATCTTCGGGATTACTCTCAAGCCATTTAATGGGAATCGGCCTCTTCTCGAGTTGAGTGCATAAAGTGTGTTCTCCTTTCCAATGGGGACGGCAGTTTGAGGGGACTTTCTGAGTCGCATAGAGAGTGTCAAGTACACTTCTGCCTTTCCAGAGGGAATGTGGGATTACTCTTGAGATTCTGCATTGCAAAATTGCTCATCTCGAATTGACGAGAAAATTTTGTGGTGAGTCTCGAGTTACAGCCGTAAGCAGAGAGTACTTCTTGAGTTGCGACGGGAACCTCAGGAACTCGCTCAGGTTTCTTCAAGGAAGTCAGGTCCCCTTTTGTGTTGGAAGGGGAACTTCCGAATTACTGTTGAGCTGTTAAATGGGAATAGGGCCTCTTCTTGAATTGAGTCCATAAAGTGTGCTCTCGTCTCCAATGGGGATGGCTGTTTGAGGGAACTTTCTGAGTCGCATAAAGGGTGTCAAGTACCCTTTTGCCTTTGAAGAGTGAATGTGGGTTATCTCTTGAGATTCTGCAGCGGAAATTTTCCTCATCTCGCATTGAAGGGATAATTTTGTGGTGTTTCTCGAGTTGCAGCGGGAAACTGGGGGTATTTCTCGAGTTGCGACGGGGACCTCAGTAACTCGCTCAGGTTTCTTCAGGGAAGTCAGGTCCTCTTTGTGTTGGAAGGGGAGCTTTGGGATTACTCTCGAGACGTTAAATGGGAAGTGGCCTCTTCTCCATTTGAATCCATAAAGTGTGTTCTCCACTCCAATGGGTATGGCTGTGTGAGGGAACTTTCTGATTCGCATAAAGGGTGTCAAGTACGGGAGAGACAGGAGAGACCCCGGCCCCGGCCGTGCAGACGTGAGAGACGCCGGCCCTGCCTGTGCAGATGCGAGAGACACCGGCTGTTTCCACGGAGTCCCGAGAGACACTGACCCTACCCGGGCAGACGTGAGAGTTGCCGGCCCCAGCGCACCGACCATTCAAAAGTGCACGGCCGTGAGGAGCTACCCCACGCCTGAGGCCAGGGCAGGCAGCCGAGAGGAGCTACCCCACGTCCAATAGGCTGTGGCTGTGCGGGGGAGGGCCGAGAGGAGCTACTCACGTTCAAGGTCAGGAGGGGCAGCCTTGAGGAGATACCCCTCATCCAAAGTAAGGTGCAGTGGCTGCGCTTCCTTGGAACAGCTGTGAAGAGATATCCCACACCCAAGGTAAGAGAAACCCAAATAAGACGGTAGGTATTGCGAGGGGGCATCAGAGGGCAGACACACTGAAATCATAATCACAGGAATCTAGTCGATCTGATCACATGGACCACAGCCGAATGTGTTCCACTGGAGAAGGGAATGGCAATCAACTTCAGTATACTTGCCTTGAGAATCCCATGAAGAGTATCAAAGGGCAAAATGACAGGATACTGAATGAGGAATTCCCCAGGTCGGTAGGTGCCCAGTATGCTATTGGAGATCAGTGGAGAAATAACTCTAGAAGGAATGAAGGGATGGAGCAATAGCAAAATCAGTACCCAGTTGTGGATGTGACCAGTGATAGAAGCAAGGTCCGGTGATGTAAAGAGCAATATTGCATAGGAACCTGGAATGTTAGGTCCATGAATCAAGGCAAATGGAAGTGGTCAAACAGGAGATGGCAAGAGTGAACATAGACATTCTAGGAATCAGGGAACTAAAATGGACTGGAATGGGTGAATTTAACTCAGATGACCACTATATCTACTATTGTGGGCAGGAATTCCTTAGAAGAAATGGAGTAGCCATCATGGTCCACAAAAGAGTCCGAAATGCAGTACTTGGATGCAATCTTAAAAACAACAGAAAGATTTCTGTTCGTTTCCAAGGCAAACAATTCCACATTACAGTAATCCAGGCCTATGCCCCAACCAGTGACGCTGAAGAATGCGAAGTTGAACTGTTCTATGAAGACCTGCAAGACCTATTAGAAGTAACACACAAAAAAGATGTCCTTTTCATTATAGGAGAATGGAATACAAAAGTAGGAAGTCAAGAAACACCTAGAGTAACAGGAAAATTTGGCATTGGAGCATGGAATGAAGCAGGGCCAAGGCTAATACAGTTTTGTCAAGAGAACACACTGGTCATAGCAAACACCCTCTTCCAACAACACAAGAGAAGACTCTACACTTGGACATCACCAGATGGTCAACACCGAAATCAGATTGAATATATTCTCTGCAGCCAAAGAAGGAGAATCTGTATACAGTCAGCATAAACAAGACCAGGAGCTGACTGTGGCTCAGATCATGAACTCCTTATTGCCAAATTCAGACTTAAATTGAAGAAAGTAGGGAAAACCCCTAGACCATTCAAATATGACCTAAATCAAATCCCTTATGATTATACAGTGGAAGTGAGAAATAGATTTAAGGGACTAGATTTGATAGATAGAGTGTCTGATGAACTCTGGATGGAGGTTCGTGACACTGTACAGGAGACAGGGACCAAGAGCATCCCCATGGAAAAGAAATGCAAAAAAAGCAAGATGGCTGTCTGAGGTGGCCTTACAAATAGCTGTGAAAAGAAGAGAAGCGAAAATCAAAGGAGAATGGGAAAGATATAAGCATTAGAATGCAGAGTACGAAAGAATAGCAAGGAGAGATAAGAAAGCATTCCTCAGTGATCAATGCAAAGAATTAGAAGAAAACAACAGAATAGGAAAAACAAGAGATCTCTTCAAGAACATTAGAAATTTCAAGGGAACATTTCATGCAAAGATGGGCTCGATAAAGGACAGAAATGGTATGGACCTAACAGAAGCAGAAGATATTAAGAAGAGGTGGCAAGAATACACAGAAGAACTGTACAAAAAAGATCTTCACGACCATGATAGTCACGAAAATGTGGTCACTGACCTAGAGCCAGACATCTTGGAATGTGAAGTCAAGTGGGCCTTAGAAAGCATCACTACGAACAAAGCTAGTGGAAGTGATGGAATTCCAGTTGAGCTCTTTCAAATCTTGAAAGATGATGCTGTGAAAGTGCTGGACTCAATATCCCAACAAATTTGGATAACTCAGCAGTGGCCACAGGACTGGAAGAGGTCAGTCTTCATTCCAATCCCAAAGAAAGGCAATGCCAAAGAATGCTCAAACTATCGCACAATTACACTCATCTCACACGATAGTAAAGTCATGCTCAAAAATCTCCAAGCCAGGCTTCAGCAATATGTGATCCGTGAACTCCCAGATGTTCAAGCGGGTTTTAGAAAAGGCAGAGGCACCAGAGATCAAATTGTCACCATCCGCTGGATCATGGAGAAAGCAAGAGAGTTCCAGAAAAACATCTATTTCTGCTTCATTGACTATGCCAAAGCCTTTGATGTGTGGATCACAATAAACTGTGGAAGATTCTAAAAGAGATGGGAATCCCAGACCACCTGACCTGCCTCTTGAGAAACATGTATGCAGGTCAGGAAGCAACAGTCAGAACTGTACATGCAACAACAGACTGGTTCCAAATAGGAAAAGGAGTACGTCAAGGCTGTATATTGTCACCTTGCTTATTTAATTTATATGCAGAGTACATCATGAGAAACGCTGGGCTGGAAGAAGAACAAGCTGGAATCAAGATTGATGGGAGAAATATCAATAACCTCATATATGCAGATGACACCACCCTTATGGCAGAAAGTGAAGAGGAACTCAAAAGCCTCTTGATGAAAGTGAAAGAGAGTGAAAAGATTGGCTTGAAGCTCAACATTCAGAAAACAAAGATCATGGCATCTGGTCCCATCACTTCACTGGAAATAGATGGACAAACAGTGGAAACAGTGTCAGACTTTATTTTTTGGGGCTCCAAAATCACTGCAGATGCTGATTGCAGCCATGAAAATAAAAGGCTCTTATTCCTAGGAAGGAAAGTTATGACCAACCTTGATAGTATATTAAAAAGCAGAGACATTACTTTATTAACCAAGGTCCGTCTAGTCAAGGCTATGGTTTTTCCCGTGGTCATGTATGGATGTGAGAGTTGGGTTGTGAAGAAAGCTGATCGCCGAAGAATTGATGCTTTTGAAATATGGTTTTGGAGAAGACTCTTGAGAGTCCCTTGTACTGCAAGAAGATCCAACCAGTCCATTCTAATTGAGATCGATCCTGGGTGTTCATTGGAAGGACTGATGCTAAAGCTGAAACTGCAATACTTTGGCCAACTCATGCGATGAGTTAACTCACTGGAAAAGATTCTGATGTTAGGAAAGGTTGGGGGCGGGAGGAGAAGGGGACGACAGAGAATGAGATGGCTGGATGGCATCACCAACTCTGTGGACATGAGTTTGAGTGAACTCCAGGAGATGGTGAAGGACAGGGAGGTAAGGCGTACAATTATTCATGGGGTCGTGGAGATTCTGACATGACTGAGCGACTGAACTGAACTGAATAAAGTGTGTCAAGAACCCTTTTGCCTTTCAGGTGGGAATGTGGGATTTCCCTTGTATGTGCAGCGCAAAATTTCCTCATCTCGCATTGATGGGATAATTTTGTGGTGTTACTCGAGTTGTGGCTGGAAGCTGGGGGTACTTCTCGAGTTGTGACTGGACCTCAGGAACTCGCTCGTGTTGCTTCAGGGAAGTCAGGTCCCCTTTTGTGTTGAAAGGGGAACTTCGGGATTACTCTCGAGCCGTTAAATGGGAATACGGCCTCTTCCCAGGTTGAGTCCATAAAGTGTGTTCTCCTCTCCAGTAGGGACGGCTTTGTGAGGGAACTTTCTGAGTCGCACAAAGGGTGTCAAGTACGCTTTTGCCTTTCCAGAGGGAATGTGGGATTTCTCTTGACATTCTGCAGCACAAAATTTCCTCATCTCTCATTGAGGGGATAATTTTGTGTTGTTTTTCGAGTTGCAGCGGAAAGCTGGGGGTACTTCTCCAGTTGCGACTCGGACCTCAGGACCTCGCTCTGGTTGTTTCAGGGAAGTCAGTTCCCCTATTTTGAAGAAAGGGGAACTTCCGGATTACTCTCGCGCCATTAAAGGGGAATAGGACCTCTTCTTGAGTTCAGTCCAAAATGTGTGTTCTCCCCTCCAATGGCGACGGCTGTGTGAGGGAATTTTCTGAGTCGTATGAAGGGTGTCAAGTACCCTTTTGCCTTTCACAGGGAATGTGGGATTTCTCTTGAGATTCTGCAGCGCAAATTTTCCTCATCTAGCATTGAGGGGATAATTTTGTGTTGTTTCTCGAGTTTGGGCCGGAGGCTGGGGGTACTTCTTGAATTGCGACATGGAGTGAAGGAACTAGCTCGGGTTGCTTCAGGGATGTCAGGTCCCCTTTGTGTTGGAAAAGGAACTTCTGGATTACTCTCAAGCCTTTAAATGGGAATAAGTCCTCTTCTCGAGTTGAATCCATAAAATGTGTTCTCCTCTCCAATGGGGAGATCTGTGTGAGGGAAATTTCTGAGTCGCATGAAGGGTGTCAAGTACCCTTTTGCCTTTCAAGGGGGAAGGTTGGATTTCTCTTGAGATTCTACAGCGCAGAATTTCCTCATCTTGCACTGAGGGAATAATTTTGTGGTTTTTCTCGAGTTGCGGCCGGAAGCTGGGGGTACTTCTAGAGTTGTGATGGGAACTCAAGAACTCGCTCAGATTGCTATAGGGAAGTCAGGTCTCCTTTGGTGTTGCAAGGGGAACTTCCGGATTACTCTCGAGCCATTAAATGGGAATAGGACCTCTTCTCCAGTTGAGTCAAAAAAGTGTGTTCTCCTCTCCAATGGCGACAGCTGTGTGAGGGAATTTTCTGAGTCGCATGAAGGGTGTCAAGTACCCTTTTGCCTTTCACAGGGAATGTGGGATTTCTCTTGAGATTCTGCAGCGCAAAATTTCCTCACCTCGCACTGAGAGGATAATTTTGTGGTATTTCTCGAGTTGCGGTGGGAAGGTGGGGGTACTTCTCGAGTTGCAACGGAGACTTGAGGAACTCACTCGGGTTGGTTCAGGGAAGTGAGGTCCCCTTTGGTGTTGGAAGGGAACTTCCGGAATACTCTCGATCCCTTAAATTGAAATAGGCCCTCTTCTCGAGTTGAGTCCATAAAGTGGGTTCTCCTGTCCAAAGGGGACGGCTGTGTGAAGGAACTTTCTGAGACACATAAAGCGTGTCACGAACACTTTGCCTTTCAAGCAGGAATGTGGGATTTCTCTTGAGATTCTGCAGCGCAAAATTTCCTCATCTCACATTTAGGGGATAATTTTGCTGTGTTTCTCGAGTTTCAGCGGGAAGCTGGGGGTACTTCTCGAGTTGCAACGGGGACTACAGGAACATGCTCGGGTTGCTTCAGGGAATTCAGGTCCCCTTTTTGTGTTGGAAGGGTAACTTCAGGATTACTCTCGAGCCCTTAAATGGCAATAGGGCCTCTTGTGGAGGAGAGTCCATAAAGTGTGTTCCCCTCTTCAATGGGGAAGGCTCTAAGAGGGAAATTTTTGATTCGCATAAAGGATGTCAAGCACTCTTTTGCCTTTCAAGCGGGAATGTTGGATTTCTCTTGAGATTCTGCAGCGCATATTTTCCTCATCTCGCATTGAGGGGATAATTTTTGGCGTTTCTATAGTTGCAGCGGGAAACTGGGAGTACTTCTCGAGTTGCAACGGGGACCTCAGTCACTCGCTCGGGTTTCTAGAGGTAAGTCAGGTCCCCTTTTTTGTTGGAAGGGGAACTTCCGGAATTCTCTTGAGCCGTTAAATGGGAATAGGGCCTCTTCTCGGGTTGAGTCCATAAAGTGTGTTCTCCTCTCCAATGGAGACGGCTGTTAGGGAACTTTCTGATTCAGGTAAAGGGTGTCAAGTAATATTTTGCCTTTCAAGCGGGAATGAGGGATTTCTCTTGAGATTCTGCAGCGCAAAATTTCCTCCTCTCGCATTGAGGGGATAATTTTGTGCTGTTTCTCGAGTTACGGTGGGAAAGTGGGGGTACTTCTCTCGTTGCGACGGGGACTTCAAGAACGTTCTCGGGTTGCTTCAGGGAAGTCAGGTCCCCTTTTGTGCTGGAAAAGGAACTTCCTTATTACTCTCGAGCCCTTAAATGGGAATAGAGCCTCTTCTACTTTTGAGTCCATAAAGTGTGTTCTCCTCTCCAATGGGGACTGCTGTTAGGGAACTTTCTGATATTCATAAAGGGTGTCAAGTACCCTTTTGCCTTTCAAGTGGGAATGTGGGATTTCTCTTGACATTTTGTAGCGCAAAATTTCCTCATCTCGCATTGAGGTTATAATTTTGTGCTGTTTTTCGATTTGCGTCAGGAAGCTGATGGTACATCTCGAGTTGCTACGGAGACCTCAGAAACGCGCTCGGGTTGCTTCAGGGAAGTAGCTCCCCTTTTGTGAAAGAAAGGGAACTTCATGATTACTCTCCAGCCGTTAAATGGGAAAAGGGCCTCTTCTCGGGTTGAGTCCATAAAGTGTGTTCTCCTCTCCAATGGGGACGGCTGTTTGAGGGAACGTTCTGAGTCGCATAAATGGTGTCAAGTACCTTTTGCCTTTCAAGCGGGACTTTGGGATGTCCCTTGAGATTCTACATCGCAAAATTTCCTCATCTCGCATTGAGGGAATAATTTTGTGCCGTTTTTCGAGTTGCGGCAGGAAGCTGGGAGTACTTCTCGAGTTGCGACAGGGACCTAGGGAACTCTCTCGGGTTGCTTCAGGGAAGTCAGTTCCCCTTTTGTCAAGGAAGGGGAATTTCGGGATTACTCTCGTGCCGTTAAATGGGAAAAGGGCCTCTTCTCGAGTTGAGTCCATAAAGTGTGTTCTCCTCTCCAATGGGGATGGCTCTGTGAGGGAACTTTCTGAGTCGCATAAAGGGTGCCAAGTACCCTTTTGCCTTTCAAGCGGGAATGTGGGATTTCTCTTCAAATTCTGCAGCGCAAAATTTCCTCATCTCACATTTAGGGGATAATTTTGTTGTGTTTCTCGAGTTTCACCAGGAAGCTGGGGGTACTTCTCGAGTTGCCACAGGGACTACAGGAACTTGCTTGGGTTGCTTCAAGGAATTCAGGTCCCCTTTTTGTGTTGGAAGGGTAACATCGGGAATACTCTAGAGCCCTTGAATGGGAATAGGGCCTCTTCTCGAGTTGAGTCCATAAAGTGTGTTCTCCTCTACAATGGGGACGGCTCTGTGAGGGAACTTTCTGAGTTGCATAAATGGTGTCAAGTCCACTTTTGCCTTTCAAGCGGGAATGTGGGATTTCTCTTGAGATTCTGCAGCGCAAAATTTCCTCATCTAGCATTGAGGGGATAATTTTGTGCTGTTTCTCGAGTTGTGGCAGGAAGCTGGGGTACTTCTCAAGTTGGGACAGGGACCTCAGGAACTCGCTCGGGTTGCTTCAGGGAAGTCAGGTCCCCTTTTTTGCTGGAAGAAGAACTTCCGGACTACTCTCCATCAATTAAATGGGAATAGGCCCTCTTCTCGATTTGAGTCCATAAATTGTGTTCTCTTCTCCAAAGGGGTCGGCTGCGTGAGGGAACTTTCTGAGGTGCATAAAGGGTGTCAAGTACCCTTTTTCCTTTCAAGCGTGTATATGGGATTTTTCCTGAGATTCTGCAGTGCAAAATTACCTCATCTCGCATTGAGGGGATAATTTCGTGGTGTTTCTGGAGTTTCGGCTTGAAGCTGGGGGTACTTCTCGAGTTATGATGGGGACCTCAGGAACTCGCTTGGGTTGCTTCAAGGAAGTAAGTTCGTCTTTTGTGAAGGAAGGGGAACTTAGGGATTATTCTCGAACCATTAAATCGGAATACGGCCTGTTCTCGAGTTGAGTCAAAAAGTGTATTCTCCTCCCCAAACCCGACGGCTGTTTGAGGGAACTTTCTTAAGTGCATAAAGCGTGTCAAGTACCATTTTGCCTTTCAAGCAGGAATGTGGGATTTCTCTTGAGATTCTGCAAGGCAAAATTTCCTCATCTTGCATTGAGGGAATAATTTTGTGGTGTTTCTCGAGTGTAAGCGGGAAGCTGGGTCTACTTTCCGAATTGCGACGGGGACCTCAGGAACTCGCTTGGATTGCTTCAGGGAAGTCAGTTCCCCTTTTGTGAAGTATGGGGAAATTCGGGAATACTGTCGAGCCGTAAAATGTGAATACGGCCTCTTCTCCATTTGAGTCCATAAACTGTATTCCCCTCTCCAATGGAGACGGCTGTTTGAGGGAAATTTCTGAGTCACATAAATGTTGTCAAGTACCCTTTTGACTTTCAAGGGGAATTTGGGATTTCTCTTGTAATTCTGCAGCGCATATTTTCCTCATCTCGCATTGAGGGGATAATTTTGTGGTGTTTCTCGAGTTGCGGGGGGGAAGCTGGGGTATTTCTCGAGTTGCGACAGGGACCTCAGGAACGCGCTCGGGTTTCTTCAGGGAAGTCAGGTCCTCTTTTGTGTTGGAAAGGGAAACTCGGGATTACTTTTGAGCCGTTAAATGGGAACAGGGCCTCTTTTCTGAATTGAGTCCATAAAGTGTGTTCTCCTCTCCAATTGGGACGGTGTGTGAGGGAACTTTCTAAATCTGAAAATGGGTGTCAAGTACACTTTGCCTTTCAAGCGGGAATGTGGGATTTCTCTTGAGATTCTGCAGCACACAATTTCCTCATCTCGCATTGAGGAGATAATTTTGTGGTGTTTCTCGAGTTGAGGCGGGAAGCTTGGGGTTCTTCTCAAGTTGTGACTGGGGCCTCAGGAACTCGCTCGGGTTGCTTCAAGGAAGTCAGGTCCCCATTTGTGTTGAAAGGGGAACTTCGGGATTACTCTCGAGCCGTTAAATGGGAATAGGGCCTCTTCTCTTGTTGAGTTCATAAAGTGTGTTCTCCTCTCCAATGTGGACTGCTGTGTGAGGGAAACTTCTGAGTCGGGTAAAGGGTGTCAAGTACACTTTTGCCTTTCAAGCGGGAATGTGGAAATTCTCTTGAGGTGCTGCAGTGCAGTATATCCTCATCTCGCATTGAGTGGATAATTTTGTGGCGTTTTTGGATTTGCACCTGGAAGCTTGGGGGTATTTCTTGAGTTGGGACTGCGACATCAGGAACTCCTTCAAGTAGCTTCAAGGAAGTCAGGTCCCCTTTTGTGTTGAAAGGGGAAGTACCGGATTAATCTCAAGCTGTTATATGGGAATAGGGCCTCTTCTCGAGTTGAGTCCATAAAGTGTGTTCTCCTCTCCAATGGGGACGGCTGTGTGAGGGCACTTTGTGAGTCGCATAAAGGGTGTCAGTACCCTTTTGCCTTTCAAGCGGGAATGTGGGATTTCCCTTGAGTTACTGGAGTGCAGTATATCCTTATCTCGCATTGAGGGGCTAATTTTGTGGTGTTTCTCGAGTTGCGGCGGGAAGCTCGGATACTTCTCGATTTTCGACGGGGACCTCAGGAACTCACTCGGGTGCTTCAGGGTAGTCAGGTCCACTTTGGTGTTGGAAGGGGAAATTCGGGATTACTCTCGTGCTGTAAAATATGAATACGGCCTCTTTTAGACTTGAGTCCATAAACTGTGTTCCCTTCTCGAATGGGGACGGCTGTTTGAGGGAACTTTCTGAGTCACATAAATGGTGTCAAGTACCCTTTTGTATTTCAAGGGGAATTTGGGATTTCTCTTGTAATTCTGCAGTGCCCATTTTCCTCATCTCTCATTGAGGGGATAATTTTCTGGTTTTTCTCGAGGTGCAGTGGGAAGTTGGTGGTTTTTGTTGAGTTACGACGGGGACCAGTGGAACTCGCTCGGGTTGCTTCAGGGAAGTCAGGTCCCCTTTAGTGTTGGATGCGGACCTTCGGAATTACTCTCGAAACTTTAAATAGGAATAAGGCCTCTTCTCGGGTTGAGTCCATAAAGTCTGTTCTCCTCTCCAATGGGGACGGCTGTGTGAGGGAACTTTCTAAGTATGAAAAAGGGTGTCAAGTACCCTTTGCCGTTCAAGCGAGAATGTGGGATTTCTCTTGAGATTCTGCAGCGCACAATTTCCTTATCTCGCATTGAGGGGATAGCTTTGTGGTGTTTCTCGAGTTGCGGCGGGAAGCTGGGGTTAATTCTCCAGTTGCAACTGGGACCTCAGAAACTCTCTGGTGTTGCTTCAGGTAGGTCAGGTCCCCTTTGTATTGGATGGGAAACTTCGGGATTACTCTCGAGCCAGTAAGTGGGAATTGAGCCTCTTCTAAGTTTGAGTCCGTACCATGTGTTCTCCTCTCCAATGGGGACAGCTGTGTGAGGGAAATTTCTCAGTCACATAAAAGGTGTCAAGTATCCTTTTGCCTTTCATGCTGGAATGTGGGATATCACTTGAGATTCTGCAGCGCACAATTTCCTCATCTCGCATTGAGTGGATATTTTTGTGGTGTTCCTCGAGTTGCGGCGGGAAGATTGGGGTCCTTCTCAAGTGGAAACAGGGACTTCAGGTACTCGCTCGTATAGTCCCTGGGAATTCAGGTCTCCTTTCGCTTTTGTTGGGGAACATCGAGATTACTCTCGAGTCGTGGAATGCAAATAGGGCCTCATCTTAAGTTTAGTCCATAAATTGTTTTCTCCTCTCAAATGGGGATAGCTATGTCTGGGGATGTCTTGAGTCGCATAAAGTGTGTCAAGTACCTCTTCGCGTTTCAAGCGGGAATGTGGGATTTCTCTTGAGCCTCGGCAGGGGAAATTTTCCTCATCTCACCTTGAGTGCAGAATCTTGTGGTTTTTCTCGAGTTGCGGCTGGAAGATTGGGGTCCTTCTCAAGTGGCGACAGGGACATCAGTTACTCGCTCGTGTAGTCCCCGGGAATTCAGGTCTCCTTTCGTTTTTGTAGGGGAACATCGGGATTACTCTCGAGGCGTGGAATGCGAATAGGGCCTCATCTTAAGTTTAGTCCATAAATTGTTTTCTCCTCTCAAATGGGGATAGCTATGTCAGGGGATGTCTTGATTCACATAAAGTGTGTCAACTACCCGTTCGCTTTTCAAGCGGGAATGTGGGGTTTCTCTTGAGACTCTGCAGGGAAACTTTCCTCATCTCATCTTGCGTGCACAATCTTGTGTTTCTTCAGAAGTTGCTTCAGGAAGCTTGGGGTCCAACTAAGGGACGACAGGGACCTCAGGAACTCGGTCGTGTTGTCCCTGGGAAATCAGGTCTCCTTTTGTTTGGTAGGGGAACATCGCTATTACTCTCAAGGTGAGGAGTGGGAAGAGGGCCTCTGCTAAAGTTGAGTCCATAAATTGTGTTCTCCCCTCAAGTGTGGACAGGTATGTCAGGGAATGTTTTGTGTCGCATAAAGTGTGTCGAGTACCCGTTCGACTTTCAACCAGAAATGTTGGGATTCTCTTGAGACTATTCAGGGGAAATTTTCCTCGTCTCACCTTGAGTGAAGAATCTTGTGGCTTTTGTTGAGTTGCGGCCGGAAGCTTGGTGTCCTCCTCGAGTTGCGACAGAGACCTCAGGAACTCACTCATGTAGTCCCTGGGAAGTCAGGTCTCCTTTCGTTTTGGTAGGGGAACTTCGGGATTACTCTTGAGAGGTGGAATGGGAATAGGGCCTCATCTAAAGGTGAGTGCATAAATTGTGTTCTCCTCTCAAGTGGAGACAGCTATGTCAGGGAATGTCTTGAGTGGCATAAAGGGTGTCAAGCACCCGTTCGGGTTTCAAAGCGGGAATGTGGGATTTCTCTTGGGACTCTGCAGTGGAAATTTTCCAATCTCACCTTAAGTGAAGAATCTTGTGGTTTTTCTCGAGTTGCGGCAGGAAGTCTGGGGTCCTTCTCGAGTTGCACCAGGGACCTCAGGACATCGCTCGTGTAGTCCCTGGGAAGTCAGATCTCCTCTTGTTTAGGTGGGGAAACATAGGGAATACTCTTGAGGCATGGAATGAGCATATTGCCTCATCTAAATCTGAGTCCATAAATTGTGTTCTCCTCTCATGTGGGGACAGATATGTCAGTTTATGTCTTGAGTAGCATAAAGGGTCTCAAGTACACTTCATGTTTCTAGGGGAAATGAGGGATTTCTCTTGAGACTCTGTAGGGGAAATTTTCCTCATCACACCTTGAGTACAGAATCTTGTGGTTTTTTTCGAGTTGCGGCGGGAAGCTTGTGGTCCTATTCGAGGGGCGACAGGGACCTCAGGAACTCGCTTGTGTAGTCCATGGGATGTCAGGTCTCTTTTCGTTTTGGTAGGGGAACATCGGGATTACTCTCGAAGCGTGGATTGGGAATAGGATCTCATTTAAAGTTGAGTCCATAAATTGTGTTCTCTTCTCAAGTGGGGACAGCTAGGTAAGGGAATGTCTTGAGTCCCATAAAGGGTGTCAATACCCGTTCGCGTTTCAAGCAGAAATGTGGAATTTCACTTGAGTCTCTACAGGGGAAATTTTCCTCATGTCACCTTGAGTGCAGAATCTTGTGGTTTTTGTCGAGTTGCGGCGGGAAGTTTGGGGTCCTTCTCGAGTTGTGACAGGGACCTCAGGAACTCGTGCGTGTAGTCCCTGGGAAGTCAGATCTCCTTTCCTTTTGGTTCGGGAATATCGGGATTACTCTAGAGAGGTGGAATGGGTATAGGGCCTCATCTAAAGTTGATTCCATAGATTGTGTTCTCCTCTCAAGTGGGGACTGCTATGTCAGGGAATGTCTTGTGTCGCATAAAGGGTGTCAAGTACTCGTTCGCGTTTCAAGGGGGAGTGTGGAATTTCTCTGGGACTATGTAGGGGAAATATTCCTAATCTCACCTTGAGTGAAGAATCCTGTGGTTTTTGTCGAGTTTCTGCGGGACGTTGGGTTCCTTATCGAGTTGCGACAGGGACATCAGGAACTCGCTCGTGTAGTCCCTGGGAAGTCACGTTTCTTTTCTTTTTGGGAGGGTACATCGGCAATACTCTCGAGGCGTGGAATGGGAATAGGGCTTCATCTTAAGTTGAGTCCATAAATTGTGTTCTCTTCTCAAGTGAGGAGAATTATGTCAGGGAATGTCTTGAATCGCATAAATAGTGTGAAGTACCCGTCCGAGTTTCAAGGGTGAATGTGGGATTTCTCTTGAGCCTCGGCTCAAGATGAGGAAATTTTCCTCATCTCACCTTGAGTGCACAATCTTGTGGTTTTTCTAGAATTGCGGCGGGAAGTTTGGGGTCTTTCTCGAGTTGCGACAGGGACCTCAGGGACTCTCTCGTGTAATCCCTATGAATTCAGGTCTCCTTTCGTTTTGGTAGGGGAACATCGGATTACTCTCGAGGCGTGGAATGGGAATAGGGCCTCATCAAAATTTGAGTCCATAAATTGTGTTCTCCCCTTAAGTGGTGACAGCAATGTCAGGGAATGTCTTGAGTCATATAAAGGGTGTCAAGTACCCGTTCGAGTTTCAAGAGGGAATGTGGGAATTTTCTTGAGACTCTGCAGGCGAAATTTTCCTCAACTCACCTCGAGTGCAGAATCTTGTGTTTTTTCTCGAGTTGAGGCGGGAAGCTTGGGTCCTTCTCGAGTTGCGACAGGGACCTCAGTAACTCGCTCCTGTAGTCCCTGGAATCAGGTCTCCTTTCGATTTGGTAAGGGAACATCTTCATTACTCTCGAGGCGTGGATGGGAATAGGGCTTCATCTTAAGTTGAGTCCATAAATTGTGTTCTCCTCTCAAGTGTTCAGAGCTATCTCAGGGAATGTTTTGAGTCGCATAAAGGGTGTGAGGTACACGTTCGAGTTTCAAGCGGGAATGTGGAATTTCTCTGGAGAATCTGCAGGGGAAATTTTCCTCATCTCACCTTGAGTGCACAATCTTGTGGTTTTTCTAGACTTGTGGCGGGAAGTTTGGGGTCTTTCTCGAGTTGCGACAGAGACCTCAGGGACTCTCTCGTGTAATCCCTATGAATTCAGGTCTCCTTTCATTTTAGTAGGGGAACATCGGATTACTCTCGAGGCGTGGAATGGGAATAGGGCCTCATCAAAACTTGAGTCCATAAATTGTGTTCTCCCCTTAAGCGGTGACAGCAATATCAGGGAATGTCTTGAGTCACATCAGTTCAGTTCAGTTCAGTTCAGTCGCTCAGTCGTGTCCGACTCTCCGCGACCCCATGAATCACAGCACGCCAGGCCTCCCTGTCCATCACCAACTCCCGGAGTACACTCAAACTCATTTCCACAGAGTCGGTGATGCCATCCAGCCATCTCATTCTCTGTCGTCCCCTTCTCCTCCCGCCCCCAACCTTTCCCAGCATCAGAGTCTTTTCCAGTGAGTCAACCCGTCGCATGAGGTGGCCAAAGTATTGCAGTTTCAGCTTTAGCATCAGTCCCTCCAATGAACATCCAGGATTGATCTCCTTTAGAATGGACTGGTTGGATCCCCTTGCAGTATAAGGGACTCTCAAGAGTCTTCTCCAACACCACAGTTCAAAAGCATCGATTCTTCGGCGATCAGCTTTCTTCACAGTCCAACTCTCACATCCATACATGACCACAGGAAAAACCATTGCCTTGACTAGACGGACCTTTGTTGGCAAAGTAATGTCTCTGCTTTTTAATATACTATCAAGGTTGGTCATAACTTTCCTTCCAAGGAGCAAGCGTCTTTTAATTTCATGGCTGGAATCAGCATCTGCAGTGATTTTGGAGCCCAAAAAAATAAAGTCTGACACTGTTTCCACTGTTTTTCCATCTATTTCCCATGAAGTGATGGGACCAGATGCCATGATCTTTGTTTTCTGAATGTTGATCTTCAAGCCAACCTTTTCACTCTCCTCTTTCACTTTCATCAAGAGGCTTTTGAGTTCCTCTTCACTTTCTGCCATAAGGGTAGTGTCATCTGCATATCTGAGGTTATTGATATTTCTCCCAGCAATCTTGATTCCAGCTTGTTCTTCTTCCAGCCCAGCGTTCCTCATGATGTACTCTGCATATAAGTTAAATAAGCAAGGTGACAATATACAGCCTTGACGTACACCTTTTCCTATTTGGAACCAGTCTGTTGTTGCATGTACAGTTCTGACTGTTGCTTCCTGACCTGCATACAGGTTTCTCAAGAGGCAGGTCAGGTGGTCTGGGATTCCCAAGGATGTCCTTTTCATTATAGGGGACTGGAATGCAAAAGTAGGAAGTAAGAAACACCTGGAGTAACTGGCAAATTTGGCCTTGGAGCACGGAATGAAGCAGGGTAAAGGCTAATAGAGTTTTGTCAAGAGAATGCACTGGTCATAGCAAACACCCTCTTCCAACAACATAAGAGAGACTCTACACATGGACATCACCAGATGGTCAACACCGAAATCAGATTGATTATATTCTTTGCAACCAAAGATGGAGAAGCTGTATACAGTTAGCGAAAACAAGACCAGGAACTGACTGTGGCTCAGATCATGAACACGTTATTGCGAAATTCAGACTTAAATTGAAGAAAGTAGGGAAAACCACTAGACCATTCAGATATGACCTCAATCAAATCCCTTATGATTATACAGTGGAAGTGAGGAATAGATTTAAGGGACTAGATCTGATAGATAGAGTGTCTGATGAACTCTGGACGGAGGTTCGTGACATTTTACAGGAGACTGGGACCAAGAGCATCCCCATGGAAAAGAAATGCAGAAGAGCGAAATGGCTGTCTGAGGAGGCGTTACAAATAGCTGTGCAAAGAAGAGAAGCAAAAAGCAAAGTAGAAAAGGAAAGATATAAGCATCTGAATGCAGAGTTCCAAAGAATAGCAAGGAGAGATAAGAAAGCCTTTCTCAGTGATCAATGCAAAGAAATAGAGGAAAACAACAGAATAGGAAAAACAAGAGACCTCTTCAAGAAAATTAGAGATTCCAAGGGAACATTTCATGCAAAGATGGGCTCGATAAAGGACAGAAATGCTATGGACCTAACAGAAGCAGAAGATATTAAGAAGAGGTGGCAGGAATACGCAGAAGAACTGTACAAAAAAGATCTTCACGACCAAGATAGTCACGATAACGTGATCACTGACCTAGAGCCAGACATCTTGGAATGTGAAGTCAAGTGGGCCTTAGAGAGCATCACTACGAACAAAGCTAGTGGTGGTGATGGAATTCCAGTTGAACTATTTCAAGTCTTGAAAGATGATGCTGTGAAAGTGCTGCACTCAATATGCCAGCAGATTTGGAAAACTCAGCGCTGGACACAGGACTGGAAGAGGTCAGTTTTCATTCCAATCCCAAAGAAAGGCAATGCCAAAGAATGCTCAAACTACCGCACAATTGCACTCATCTCACACGCTATTAAATTCATGCTCAAAATTCTCCAAGCCAGGCTTCAGCAGTATGTAAACCGTGAACTCCCAGATGTTCAAGCAGGTTTTAGAAAAGGCAGAGGCACCAGAGATCAAATTGCCAACATCCGCTGGATCATGGAGAAAGCAAGAGAGTTTCAGAAAAACATCTATTTCTGCTTCATTGACTATGCCAAATCCTTTTACTGTGTCAATCACAATAAACTGTGAGTCACATAAAGGGTGTCAAGTACCCGTTCGAGTTTCAAGAGGAAATGTGGGAATTTTCTTGAGACTCTGCAGGCGAAATTTTCCTCAACTCACCTTGAGTGCAGAATCTTATGTTTTTTCTCGAGTTGAGGCGGGAAGCTTGGGTCTTTCTTGAGTTGTGACAGGGACCTCAGTAACTCGCTCCTGTAGTCCCTGGAATCAGGTCTCCTTTCGATTTGGTAAGGGAACATCTTCATTACTCTCGAGGCGTGGATGGGAATAGTGCTTCATCTTAAGTTGAGTCCATAAATTGTGTTCTCCTCTCAAGTGTTCAGAGCTATCTCAGGGAATGTTTTGAGTCGCATAAAGGGTGTGAGGTACACGTTCGAGTTTCAAGCGGGAATGTGGAATTTCTCTGGAGACTCTGCAGGGGAAATTTTCCTCATCTCACCTTGAGTGCACAATCTTGTGGTTTTCCTCAAGTTGCGGCAGGAAGCTTGGGTTCATTCTTGAGTTTCGACAGGGACATCAGGAACTCCTGTGTGTAGTCCCAGGGATATCAGGTCTCCTTCTGTTTTGGTCGGGCAACATCGGGATTAGTCTCGAGGCGATGTGTGGGAATAGGGCATCATCTAAAGTTGAGTCCATAAATTGTGTTCTCCTCTCAAGTGTGGACAGCTATATGAGGGAATGTCTTGAGTTGCATAAAGGATGTCGAGTACCCGTTCGCGTTTCAAGCGGGAATGTGGGATTTCTCTTCTGGCTCTGCAGGGGAAATTTTCCTCATCTCACCTTGAGTGCAGAATCTTGTGGTTTTTCTTCGATTTGTGGCCGGAAGCTTGGGGACCTTCTTGAGTTTCGACAGGGACGTCAGGAACTCCCGCGTGTAGTCCCACGGATATCAGGTCTCCTTTCGTTTTGGTCGGGCAACATCAAGATTAGTCTCGAGGCGATGAGTGGGAATAGGGCATCATCTAAAGTTGAGTCCATAAATTGTGTTCTCCTCTCAAGTGTGGACAGCTATATGAGGAAATGTCTTGAGTTGCATAAAGGATGTCGGGTACTCGTTCGCGTTTCAAGTGGGAATGTGGGATTTCTCTTGAGACTCTGCAGGGGAAATTTTCCTCATCTCACCTTGAGTGCAGAATCTTGTGGGTTTTGTCAAGATGCAGCGGGAAGCTTGGGGTCCTTCTCAAGTTGCGATAGGGACCTCAGGAACTCGTTCGTGTAGTGCCTGGGAATTAAGGTCTCCTTTCCTTTTGGCAGGGGAACATCGGGATTACTCTCAAGGCGTGGAATGAGAATAGGGCTTCATCTTAAGTTGAGTCCATAAAGTATTTTCTCCTCTCAAGTGGGGAGAGCTATGTCAGGGAATGTCTTTAGTCGCATAAAGGGTGTGAAGAACCCGTTCGAATTTCATTCTGGTATGTGGGATTTCTCTTGAGAATTTGCCTGGGAAATTTTCCTCATCTCACCTTGCGTGCAGAATTATTTTTTTTTTTTTCTCGAGTTCCGGCAGGAAGTTGCGGTCCTTCTTGAGTGCGTCTGAGACCTCAGGAACTCGCTCAAGTAGTTCCTGGGAAGCCAGGTCTCCTTTCGTTTTGGTAGGGGAACATCGAGATTACTCTCGAGGCATAGAATAGGAATAGGGCCTCATCTAAATCTGAGTCCATAAATTGTGTTCTCCTTTCAACTGGGGAGAGCTATGTCAGTGAATATCTTGGGTCGCATAAAGTGTGTGATGTACCCATTTGACTTTCAAGAGGGAATGTGGGATTTTTCTTGAGACTATGCAGGGGAAATTTTCCTCATCTCACCCTGAGTGCAGAATTTAGTGGTTTTTCTCGAGTTGCGGCGGGAAGCATGGGGTCCTTCTCGAGTTGCGACATGGACCTCAGGAAATCGCTCCTGTGTTCCCTGGGTAGTCAGGTCTCCTTTCGTTTTGGTAGGGGGAAAAAGGGGATTACTCTCGAGGCGTCAAATGGGAAAAGGGACTCATTGAAAGTTGATTCCATAAATTGGAATCTCCTCTCAAATGGGGAAAGCTATATCAGGGATTTTCTTGGGTCATCTAAAGGTTGTGAATTACCCGTTCGAGTTTCAATCGAGAATATAGGATTTCTCTTGAGAATCTGCAGGGGCAATTTTCCTCATCTCACCTTGAGTGCGGAATTAGGTCGTTTTTCTCGAGTTGCTGCAGGAATCTTGGGGGTGCTTCTCGAGTTGCGACAGGGACCTCAGGAACTCACTCAAGTAATACCTGCGAAGTCAGTTCTCCATTCGTTTAGGTAGCAGAACGTCGGCATTACTCTCAAGGGATGGAATGGGAATAGGGTCTCCTCTAAATTTGAGTCCACAAATTGTGTTCTCCTTTCAATTGGGGAGAGCTATTTCAGTGAATGTCTTGAGTCACATAAAGGGGGTGATGTACCCGTTCGAGTTACAAGCGGGAATGTGGGATTTTTCTTGAGACTCTGAAGGGGAAATTTTACTCATCTCACCCTGAGTGCAGAATTTAGTGGTTTTTCTCTCGTTGCGGCGGGAAACAAGGGTCCTATTCAAGTTGCGACAGGGACCTCAGGAGCTCGCTCGTGTAGTCCCAGGGAAGTCAGGTCTCCTTTCGTTTTGGTAGGGGAACATCGGAATTACTCTCTAGGCGTGGAATGTGAATAGAGCCTCATCTAAAGTTGAGTCCATAAATTATGTTTGCCTCTCAAGTGGGACAGCTATGTCAGGGAATGTCTTGAATCGCATAAAGGGTGTGAAGTTCGCGTTCGGGTTACAAGCGGGAATGTGGGGTTTCTCTTGAGATTCTGCAGGGGAAATATTCATCATCTCACCTTGAGTGCAGAATCTTGTGATTTTTCTCGAGTTGCTGCGAGAAGATTGGGGTCCTTGTTGAATTGCGACAGTGAACATAGTAACTCGCTAGTGTAGTCCCTCGGAAGTCAGGTTTCCTTTCATTTTGGTAGGGGAACACCGGGATTTCTCTCGAAGCATGGAATGGGAATAGGGCCACATCTAAAGTTGAGGCCATAAATAGTTTTCTCCTTTCAAGTGGCGACAGCTATGTCAGGGAAAGTCTTGAGTCGCATAAAGGTGTCAAGTACCCGTTCGAGTTTCATGCGGGAATGTGGGATTTCTCTTGAGACTTTCCCGGGGAAATTTTCCTCATCTCACCTTGAGTGAAGAATCTTGTGGTTTTTCTCGAGTTGCAGCGGGAAGCTTAGGGTCCTTCTCGAGTTGCAACAAGGACATCAGGAATTCGTTTGTGTAGTCCCTGGGAACTCAGAAATACTTTCGTTTTGGGAGGGGAGCAGCGGGAGTACACTCGAGGTATTGAATGGGAATAGGCCATCATCTAACGTTGAGTCCATAAATTGTGTTCTCCTCTTAAGTGGGGAGAGCTATGTCAGGAAAAGTCTTGAGTCGCATAAAAGGTGTTCAGTACGTGTTCGAATTTCAAGCATGAATGTGGGATTTCTCTTGAGAATCTGTGGGTGAAATATTCGTCATCTCACCTTGAGTGAAGAATCTTGTGGTTTTTCTCGAGATGCGGCGGGAAGCTTGGGGTCCTTCTCGAATTGCGACAGGGACCCCAGGAACTCGCTCAAGTAATACCTGGGAAGTCAGGTCTCCTTTTGTTTTGCTAGGGGTCACCGAGATTACTCTCGAGGCATGGAATGGGAATAGGGCCTCATCTAAAGTTGAGTCCATAAATTGTGTTCTCCTCCCAAGTGGGCAGAGCTGTGTCAGGGAATGTCTTGAGTCGCCTAAAGGGTGTGAAGTACCCGTTCGAGTTTCATGCGGGAATGTGGGATTTCTCTTGAGATTCTTCAGGTGAAATTTTCCTATCTCACCTTGAGTGCAGAATCTTGTGGTTTTTCTCGAGTTGCAGCGGAAAGTTTGGGGTCTTTCTCGAGTTGCGACAGGGACCGCAGCAAGTCACTCGTGTAGTGCTGGGAAGTCAAGTCTCCTTTCGTTTTGGTAGGGGAATATGGGGATTACTCTCGAGGAGTGGAATCTGTATAGGGCCCCATCTAAAGTTGAATCCATAAATTGTGTTCTCCTCTCAAGTTTGGACACCTATGTCAGTGAATGTCTTTAGTCGCATAAAGGATGTGAAGTACCCATTCGAGTTTCAAGTGGGAATGTGGGATTTCTCTTGAGAATCTGCAGGGGCAATTTTCCTCATCTCACCTTGAGTGCAGAATTAGGTTGTTTTTCTCGAGTTGCGGCAGGAACCTTGGGGTGTTTCTCGAGTTGCGACAGGGACCTCAGGAACTTGCTCAAGTAATTGCTAGGAAGTCAGGTCTCATTTCGTTTAGCTATTGGAACATCGGAATTACTCTTGAGGGATGGAATGGGAATAGGGCCTCCTCTAAATTTGAGTCCATTAATTGTGTTCTCCTTTCAATTGGGGAGAGCTATTTCTGTGAATGTTTTGAGTCGCATAAAGGGTGTGATGTACCCGTTCGAGTTACAAGTGGGAATGTGGGATTTTTCTTGAGACTCTGCAGGGGAAATTTTCCTCATCTCACACTGAGTGCAGAATTTAGTGGTTTTTCTCGAGTTGCAGCGGGAAGCATGGTGTCCTTCTCGAGTTGGGACAGGGACCTCAGGAAATCGCTCCTGTATTCCCTGGGTAGTCAGGTCTCCTTAGGTTTTGGTATGGGAACATCAGGATTTTTCTTGAGGCGTGGAATGACAATAGGGCCTCATCTAAAGTTTTGTCCATAAATTGTGTTCTCCTCTGAAGTCGGGACAGCTATGTAAGGGAATGTATTGAGTCGTATAAAGGGTGTGAATTACCCGTTCGATTTTCAAGAGGGAATGTGGGATTTCCCTTGAGACTCTGCAGGTGAAAGTTTCTTCATCTCACCTTGAGTGCAGAATCTTGTGCTTTTTCTCCAGTTGCGGTGGGAAGTTTGATGTCCTTCTCGAGATGCTATGGGGACCTCAGGAACTCGCTCATGTAGTCCCTTGGAAGTCAATCTCATTCCTTTTTGGTAGGGGAACATCGGGATAACTCTCGAGGCCTGCAATGGGAATAGGGCCTCATCTGAAGGTGACTCCATTAATTGTCTTCTCCTCTCAAGTGGGGACAAATATGTCAGGGAATGTCTTGAGTCGCAAAAAGGGTGTGAAGTACCTGTTCGAGTTTCAAGCGGGAATGTGCGATTTTTCTTGAGTTTCTGCAGGGGATATTTTCCTCATCACACCTTGAGTGCAGAATCTTCTGGTTTCTCTTGAGTTGCGGCGGGAAGCTTGGGGTCCTTCTCCAGTGGCAACAGTGACCTAAGTTAATCGCTAGTGTAGTCCCTGGGAAGTCAGGTCTCCTTTCATTTTGGTAAGGGAACATCAGGATTACTCTTGAGGCGTGGAGTGGGAATAGGGCCTCATCTAAATTTGAGAGCTAAAGTCTGTTCTCCTGTCAAGTGGTGACAGCTTGTCAGGGAATGTCTTGAGTCGCATAAAGGGTTTCTGTACCCGTTCAAGTTTCAAGCGGGAATGTGGGGTTTCTCTTGAGACTCTGCAGAGGAAATTTTCCTGATCTCACCTTGAGTGCACAATCTTGTGGTTTTTTTCGAGTAGCGGCGGGAAGCTTGGGGTCGTTCTCGAGTTGCGACAGGGAAATCAGGAACTCGCTAGTGTAGTCCCTGGGAAGTCAGGTCTCCTTTCTTTATTGTAGGGGAACATAGGGATTACTCTCGAGACGAAGAATGTTAATAGGGATTCCTCTAAAGTTGAGTCCATAAATTGTGTCCTCCTCTCAAGTGGGGAGAGCTATGCCAGGGAATGTCTTGAGTCGCATAAACGGTGTCAAGTACCATTTCGAGTTTCAAGCTGGAATGCGGGATTGCTCTTGAGACTCTGCAGGGGAAATTTTCTTCATCTCACCTTGAGTGCAGAATCCTGTGGTTTTTCTCGAGTTGCAGCGGGAAGATTGGGGTCCTCCTCGAGTTCTGACAGGGACCTAAGGAACTCGCTCGTTTAGTGCTGTGAAGTCAGGTCTCCTTTCATTTTTATCAGGGGAACATCGGGATTACTCTCCAGGCGTGGAATGGGTATAGGGCCATATCTAAAGTTGAGTGCATAAATTGTGTTCTCCTCTCAAGCGGGGACAGCTATGTCAGGGAATGTCTTGAGTGGTATAAAGGGAGTCAAGTACCCTTTCGAGTTTCAAGCGGGAATGTGGGATTTCTCTTGAGACTCTGCAGGGGAAATTTTCCTCATCTCACCTTGAGTGCAGAATCTTGTGGTATTTCACGAATTGTGGCTTTAAACTTGGAGTCCTTCTCGAGTTGCCATAGGGACCTCAGGAACTGTCTTGTGTAGTCCCTGGGAAGTCAGATCAACGTTCATTTTGGTAGGGGAACATCGGGATTACTCTCGAGGCGTGGTGTAGGAATAGCGCCTCATTTAATTTGAGTCCATAAATTGTGTTCTCCTCTCAAGTGGGGACAGCTATGTCAGGGAATGTCTTAATTGCAAAAAGGGTGTCAAGTACCCATTCGTGTTTCAAGGGGGAATGTGGGATTTCCCTTGAAACTCTGCAGGGGAAATTTTCCTCATCTACCTTCAGTGCAAAACTTGTGGTTTTTCTCGAGTTTCAGCTCGAAACTTCTGGTCCTTCTCGAGTTGCGATAGGGACCTCAGGAACTCACTCTTGTAGTACCAGGGAAGTCAGGTCTCCTTTCCTTTTGGTACGGGAACATCGGCTTTACTCTCTAGGCGTGGAATGTGACTAGGGCCTCATCTAAAGTTGAGTCCATTAATTGTGTTTCCTCTCAAGTGGGGACAGCTATGTCAGGGAATTTCTTGATTCGCATAAAGGGTGTCAAGTAGCAGTTCGCGTTTCAAGTGGAAATGTGGGATTTCTCTTGATACAATGCAGGGGAATGTTTCCTCATCTCACATTGAGTGCTGAATTTTGTGATTTTTCTCGAGTTGAGGCAGAAAGCTTGGGGTCCATCTCGAGTTGTGACAGGGAACTCAGGAACTCGCGCGTGTAGTCTCTGGGATGTCAGGTCTCCTTTCATTTTGGTAGGGGATCCTCGGGATTACTGTTGAGGCGATGAGTAGTAATAGGGCCTCATCTAAAGTTGAGTCCATAAATTGTGTTCTCCTCTGATGTCGGGACAGTTATGTCAGGGAATGTCTTGAGTCGTATAAAGGGTGTGAATTACCCGTTCGAGTTTCAAGAGGGAATGTGGGATTTCCCTTGGGACTCCACAGGGGAAATTTTCCTCATCTCAGCTTCATTGCAGAATTTTGTGGTTTTTCTCGAGTTGCGGCAGGAAGCTTGGGGTCCTTCTTGAGTTGCGACAGGGACCTCAGGAACTCGCTCGAGTAATCCCTAGGAAGTCAGGTCTCCTTTCGTTTTGGTAGGGGAACAAGGGGATTACTCTCAAGACGTCGAATGGGAATAGGGACTCATTGAAAGTTGAGTCCATAAATTGTAATCTCCTCTCAAATGGGGAAAGCTATGTCAGGGATTGTCTTGGGTCGTATAAATGCTGTGAAGTACTCGTTCGTGTTTCAATCGAGAATGTAGGATTTCTCTTGCGACTCTGCATGGGAAATTTTCCTCATCTCACCCTGAGTGCAGAATTTAGTGCTTTTTCTCGAGTTGCAGCGGGAAGCATGGGGTCCTTCTCAAGTTGGGACAGGGACCTCAGGAAATCGCTCCTGTATTCCCTGGGTAGTCAGGTCTCCTTTCGTTTTGGTATGGGAAAATCAGGACTTTTCTCGAGGCATGGAATGGGAATAGGGCCTCATCTAAACTTTTGTCCATAAATTGTGTTCTCCTCTGAAGTCGGGACAGCTATGTAAGGGAATGTCTTGAGTCGTATAAAGGGTGTGAATTACCCGTTCGAGTTTCAAGAGGGAATGTGGGGTTTCCCTTGAGACTCCGCAGGGGAAATTTTCCTCATCTCACCTTGAGTGCAGAATCTTGTGTTTTTTCTCGAGTTGCAGCAGAAATTTGGGGTCCTTCTCGAGTTGCGACAGGGACCTCATGAACTCGCTCATGTAGTCCCTGGGAAATCAGGTCTCCTTTCGTTTTGGTAGGGGAACATTGGAATTACTCTCTAGGCGTGGAATGTGAATAGGGCCTCATCTAAAGTTGAGTCCATAAATTGTGTTCTCCTCTCAAGTTGGGACAGCTATGTCAGGGAATGTCTTGAATCGCATCAAGAGTGTGAAGTTCGCGTTCGGGTTTCAAGCGGGAATGTGGGGTTTCTCTTGAGACTCTGCAGGGGAAATATTCGTCATCTCACCTTGAGTGCAGAATCTTGTGGTTTTTCACGAGTTTTGGCGGTAAGCTTGGGGTCCTTCTCTAGTTGGAACAGGGTCCTCAGGAACTCGCTCGTGTAGTCCCTGGTAAGTCAGGTCTCCTTTCATTTTGGTAATGGAACATCAGGATTACTCTCGAATCGTGGAATGAGAATAGGGCTTCATCTTAAGTTGAGTCCATAAAGTATTTTCTCCCCTCATTTGGGGAGAGCTATGTTAGGGAATGTCTTGAGTCGCATAAAGGGTGTGAAGTATGTGTTCGAGTTTCAAGCGGAAATGTGGGATTTCTCTTGAGACTGTGAAGCGGAAATTTTCCTCATCTCACCTTGAGTGACGAATCTTGTGGTTTTTGTCGAGTTGCTGCGGGAAATTTGGGGTCTTTCTCGAGTTACGACAGGACCTCAGGAACTCGCTCGTGTAGTCCCTTGGAAGTCAGGTCACCTTTCGTTTTGGTAGGGGAACATCAGGTTTACTCTCGATGCATGGAATGGGAATAGGGAATCATCTAAAGTTAAGTCCATATAGT
This sequence comes from Moschus berezovskii, assembly GCF_049115385.1. Taxonomy (NCBI): domain Eukaryota; kingdom Metazoa; phylum Chordata; class Mammalia; order Artiodactyla; family Moschidae; genus Moschus; species Moschus berezovskii. The sequence continues at coordinate 6,197,831 of NC_142479.1, read as the reverse complement.
GTGTTCTCCTCTCAAGTTGAGACAGCTATGTCAGGGAATGTCTTGAGTCGCATAAAGGGTGTCAAGTATCCGTTCGAGTTGAAGCTGGAATGTGGGATTTCTCTTGAGACTATGCAGGGGAAATTTTCCTCATCTCACCTTGAGTGCAGAATCTTGTGGTTTTCCTCGAGTTGCGGCCGGAATCTTGGGGTCCTTCTCAAGTTGCTGCAGAGACCTCAGGAACTCTCTCAAGTAGTTCCTGGGAAGTCAGGTCTCCTTTCGTTTTGGTAGGGGAACATCGGGATTACTCTCGAGATGTGGAACGGGAATAGGTCCTCATTTAAAGTTGAGTCCATAAATTGTGTTCTCCTCTCAAATGGGGAGAGCTATGTCAGTGAAAGTCTTAAGTCGCATAAAGAGTGTGATATACCCGTTCAAGTTTCAAGCGGGAATGTGGGATTTCTCTTGAGACTCTGCAGGGGAAATATTCATCATCTCACCTTGAGTGCAGAATCTTGTGATTTTTCTCGAGTTGCGGCGGGAAGCATGGGGTCCTTCCCGAGTTGCGTCAGGGACCTCAGGAAATCGCTCCTGTGTTCCCTGGGTAGTCAAATCTCCTTTCGATTTGGTGTGGGAACATCAGGATTATTCTCGAGGCGTGGAATGGGAATAGGCTTCATCTAATTTTGAGTCCATAAATTGTGTTCTCCACTGAAGTGGGGACAGGTATGTCAGGGAATGTCTTGAGTTGCATAAAGGCTGTCAAATACCCTTTCGAGTTTCAAGCATGAATGTGGGATTTCTCTTGAGTCTCTGCAGGGGAAATTTTCCTCATCTCACCTTGAGTGCAGAATCTTGTGGTTTTTAACGAGTTGTGGCGGTAAGCTTGGGGTCCTTCTCGAGTTGCCATAGAGTCCTCAGGAACTCGCTCGTGTAGTCCCTGGTAAGTCAGGTCTCCTTTCGTTTTGTTAGAGGAACATCGGGATTACTCTCGATGCATGGAATGGGAATAGGGTTTCATCTTAAGTTGAGTCCATAAAGTGTTTTCTCCTCTCCAGTGGGGAGAGCTATGTCAGGGAATGTCTTGAGTCGCATAAAGGTTGTTCAGTACGCATTCGAGTTTCATGCGTCAATTTGGGATTTCTCTTGAGACTCTGCAGGGGAAATATTCGTCATCACACTTTGAGTGAAGAATCTTGTGGTTTTTCTCGAGTTGCGGCGGGAAGCTTGGGGTCCTTCTGGAGTTGGACAGGTACATCAGGAATTCACTTGTGTAGTTCCTGGGAAGTCAGGATTACTTTCGTTTTGTTAGGGGAGCAGCGGGAGTTCCTTGAGGCATGGAATGGGAATAGGCCCTCATCGAACGTTGAGTCCATAAATTGTGTTCTCCTCTCAAGTGGGGAGAGCTATGTCAGGGAAAGTCTTGAGTCGCATAAAGGGTGTTCAGTACACGTTCAAGTTTCAAGTGTTAATGTGGGATTTCTCTTGAGACTCTGTGGGCGAAATATTCGTCATCCCACCTTGAGTGCAGAATCTTGTGGTTTTTCTCGAATTTCGGCGGGAAGTTTGGGGTCCTTCCCGAATTGCGACAGTGACCTCAGGAACTCGCTCGGGTACTCCCTGGGAAGTCAAGTTTCCTTTCGTTTTGGTAGGGGTCACCGATATTACTCTCGAGGCATGGAATGGGAATAGGGCCTCATCTAAAGTTGAGTCCATAAATTGTGTTCTCCTCTCAAGTGGGGAGAGCTGTGTCAGGGAATGTCTTGAGTCGCCTAAAGGGTGTGAAATTCCCGTTTGAGTTTCAAGCGGGAATGTGGGATTTCTCTTGAGACTCTGCAGTGGAAATTTCCTCATCTCCCATTGATGGGATAATTTTGTCGTGTTTCTCGATTTCTGACGGGAAGCTTGGGGTTCTTCTCACGTTGCGACTGGTATCTCAGGAACTCGCTCGTGTTGCCCCAGGGAAGTCAGGTCTCCTATCTTGTTGGAAGGGGAACTTCGGGATTACTCTCGAGCCATTAAATGGGAATAGGGCCTCATCTCAAGGTGAGTCCCTAAATTTTGTGCTCCTCTCCAGTGTGGACGGCTATGTTAGGGAACTTTTTGAGTCACATAAATGGTGTCATGTACCCGTTCAAGTTTCAAGCGGTAATGTGGGATTTCTCTTGAGATTCCGCAGAAGAAATATTCCTCATCTCGTATTGATGGGGGAATATTTTCATTTTTCTCGAGTTGCAGCAGAAAGTTAGGGGATCCCCTCGAGTTGCGACAGGAACCTCAGGAACCCGCTCGTGTTGCCCCAGGTAAGTCAGGTCTCCTGTCATGTTGGAAGGGGAACCTCGGGATTCCTCTCAAGGCGCAGCAGGGGAATAGGGCCGCATCTAGTGTTGAGTCGTTCAACTGTGTGTTTCTTGTTTGTGACGACAGGGATCTCGGGGTTGGTCTCAAAATTCACCTGGGATGTCAGGCCTCATCTCATGTTAAGATATCGAACTGCGCTTTCTTCTCGAGTAGTAAAACGGGTGTTAGGTCACATTAGATTTGAATTTTTACCTGGAGATTTTATCGTGAATGCTCTGCGAGTCAGGTGTCCACTCATCCTGTGAATTGATACTCGAGGATACCTTTGAATCTGTGCAGTAGAATCAGACAATATCTCGAGTGGGTGTTGACATATGTAACTTTTCCATTTCTGTTTTGAAAACCTGGGGATCCTCCTGAGTTTCAACGTGGTACACGCCTCCTCATACTCTGTGACTGTTAACATCTGAATTCCATTCCAGAGAAAGCAGAGGAATCGACTCTCATTTGGAAATGAGGACTGAAAAACAGGACAAGTTGTCAGTGTGGCAGGTAACTCGGTGTTCCTCTCGATTGGGCTGTGCATGTCGGTTTAATTTTTGAGTCGCATAAAGGATGTTAAGTAGTAACCTGTCGAGTTTCAAGTGGGAATGTGGAATTTCTCTTGTGAATCTGTAACGGAAATGTTCTTCATCTCGCCTTGAGGGCAGAATCTTTTGGTTTTTCTCGAGTTGCCACGGGAAGCTTGGGTTCCAACTCGCGTTTGGCCGTGGACATCTGGAACTCACTCCTGTTGCTTAAGGGATGAGAGGTCTCCTTTGTGTTGGAAGGGGAACTTCAGGATTTCTCTGGGGCCCTTAAATGGGAATAGGACCTCATCTCGAGTTGAATCCATAAACTGTGTGCTCCTCTCCAGTGGGGATATCTATGTTAGGGAACTTTTTGAGTCGCATAAAGGGTGTCAAGTACCCGTTCGAGTTTCAAGCAGGAATGTGTAACTTCTCTTCAGAATCTGCAGTAGAAATGTTCCTCATCTCCAATTGATGGGGTATTTCTCGCTTTCCTCGAGTGGCGGCAGAAAGCTTGGGATTCCTCTTTAGTTGCAACGGGGACCTTAGTAACTCGCTCGCGTTGTCCCAGGGAAGTTAGCTATCCTTTACTGTTGGAAGGGGAACCTCAAGATTCCTCACGAGGCGCCGGAGAGGAATAGGGTGGCATGTAGTGTTGTGTATGTAAATTGTGTGCTCCACTTCCATGTGGGCAGCTATGTCGGGGAAGTTTCTGGGTCTCATAAAGTGTGTCTAGTACCCGTTCGAGTTTCAAGCGGAATGTGGTATTTCTCTTGAGACTCTGCAGCGGAAAAGTTCTTCATCTCGCATTGAGGGGAAATTTTGTGGTGTTTCTCGATTTGTGGCGGGAAACTTGGGGTTCTTCTCGAGTTGCGACATCAGGAACTCGCTCGTGTTCCCCCACAGAAGTCAGGTCTCCTATCCTGTCGGAAAGGGAACCCCGGGATTCCTCTCGAGGCGCAGCAGAGGAATAGGGCCTCATCTAGCTTTAGGTCGGACAACTGTGTGTTCCTTGACAGAGGTGACAGGGATCTCGTGGTTGCTTTCAAAATTCACCTGGGGAGTCAGGCCTCGTCTTTTGTTCAGACATGTGACTGCGCTTTTTCGCGAGTTGTAAAACGGGTGTTAGGCCACGTTAGAGTTGAATGTGTACCTGGAAATTGTATGCTCGGCGTGACAGGTCTCCACTCGTCTTGTGAGTTGATAATCGAGGACACATGTGAATCTGTTCAGGAGAATCAGACAATATCTCGAGTGGCTGGTGACATCCGTACCTTTTCCATTTGTGTTTTGAAAACCTGGGGATCCTCCCGAGTTTCAGCGTGGTACACACTTCCTCGTACTTTGTGACTGGATCGTCCGGATTCCATTCCACAGAAAGCAGAGGAATCGACTCTCATCTGGAAAAGAGGACTGGAAAACGGGGCAATTTGTCAGTGTGGCAGGAAACTCGGGGTTCCTCTAAATTGGTACAGTGTATATCATAAAGTTTAAAGTTTAATTTTTGAGTGGCATAAAGGATGTTAAGTAACCTGTTGAGATTCAAGAGTTAATGTGGAATTTCACTTGCGAATCTCAAAGGAAATGTTCCTCATCTCGCCTTAAGGGCAGAATGCTGTGATTTTTCTTGAGATGCGGCGAGAAGCTTCGGCTCCCTCTCGAGTCGAGCCGGGGATGTCAGGAACTCGCTTGTGTTGCTTCAGGGAAGTCAGGTCCCCTTTTTGTTGGAAGGGGAACTTCTGGATTACTCTCTCAAGCCATTAAATGGGAATAGGACCTCATCTCGAGTTGAATCCATGAATTGTGTGCTCCTCTCCTGTGGGGACGGCTATGTTTGTGAACTTTTAGAGGGGCATAAAGAGTGTCAAGTACCCGTTCGAGTTTCAAGAGGGAATGTGGGATTTCTCTTGAGATTCTGCAGCATTATTTTTCCTCATCTCTCATTGATGGGGGAACGTTGTCATTTTTCTCGAATTGCGGCAGAAAGCTTGGGGTTCCTCTCGAGTTGCGTCGGGGATCTCAGGAACTCGTTTGCATTGTGCCAGGGAAGTTAGGTCTCCTTTCGTGTTGGAAGGGAAACATCGGGATTCTTCTCAAGTCAAGTTAGAGGAATAGGACCACATCTAGTGTTGTGTACGTAAATTGTGTTCTCCTCTTCAATGTTGAAGGCTATGTTGGGGAAGTTTATGGGTCGCATAATGGGTGTCAAGTACCCGTTCGAGTTTCAAATGGGAATGTGGGATTTCTCTTGAGACTCTGTAGCGGAAATATTCCTCATCTCGCATTGAGGGGACAATTTTGTGGTGTTTCTCGAGTTGCGGCGGGAATCTTGGGGTTCTTCTCGAGTTGGGACAGGGACCTCAGGAACTCGCTCGTGTTGCACTAGGAAATCAGGTCCCCTATCGTGTTGGAAGGGGAACCTCGGGATTCCTCTATAAGGAGCAGCAGAGGAATAGGGCCACATCTAGCGTTGAGTCGGTCAACGGTTTGTTATTCTCCAGTTGCGACAGGGATCTTGCTGTTGTTGCAGGTGAAATGACACAAAGACAAGACACACAAAAGACAGACAAAGACACAATTCCAGCCGGAGGAAAAATTCTGCTCAAGCACCCTTGCGGTTTATTTTTATACCCCGGTAGCTGGACACATACCAAAATCTAAGCAATGCATTTTTCTACCAAATAAGGACAAAAAGCCAAGCACATTTCAAGGACGGGAGGAAGAAAGGGAAGAAGTGACAACATCATGTTTATTACGAAGCCTGCCGAGAATTCCAGCCTCTTCCTTATTTTTAAGGAGCTCATGTTCCCTCGTATGCAAGCGGACCATTAACCTTGTATACTGTGTGCACGCTTCCTGGCAGAACATCCTGTTTCAAGCATGCTCTGCCCAAGCAGAGAGTCTTGTTTGCAGGCTTCCTTAACCATTCTTTCTCGTGGTCACTGTCGGGGTCCTACATTTCCCCCTTCTTTCTGAGAGGCAGTAGCAAGCTGTAAGGCAGCAATAATGCATTTTCTGTCCTTTTTAAGTTGTTGCCTTCTCCACCAGCACCAGAAGACTAGAATAATAACAAAGCATAATAGTATTATGAACAAAGTATTCCCAAAGTAGTTCCAATTAGAGTAGATACATGCCCAAAAAGATTCAAAGTTTTCATCCCTTCCTGCAAATACTTTAACAGCTTGGACCCAGTAATATCAGGTAGTGTTTTGCTAAATGTATACAAAATTTTTTGCTCTAATTCCATAATTTCCCTGGTTTGGTTTTGATGCCCTGTTAAAGACTGTTTCACCTTTTTCCAACCCTCACTCATGTTGAAAGGCACAGGTGTTATACATAATTGAGAGGAGTTCCAATCACATTTCAACACACTTCTTGTGGATAAGACAGTTAATTGATCCCCAAGCCAAGAAACAGTATGTTGAAGATTGTGCACATAATTTGCAAGTTGGGTATCCAAATCTCGTTGTTGTTGCCATAATAAATGAGAGTCTTTATGCCATTCCCGCACAAAGTCTGCTTTTTGGATTCCTTGATGCAAAGCAAGTCCAGCCATTGCAGCGGTTGTAGTAACTGAAGTCACTGCAAGAACTGAAGCTATGATTACTCCAAGCATGCATCGGGATCAATGAAGCAAAGTCTGTACAGCAGTCACCAAATGAGATACAGCAAAAGAGTCTGACCAAGGTCTTGTCAAACTTACAGGTAGCCATATTTCTGTTTGAGTTTTAACAACCACCATAGAAAACTTAGAATTGCGATTTTGTATGTCAAAATTTTCCCACCATGATTGATTTACACATTGTGTTAAATTACAATGATTACACGATATAGATCCCTCAGTTGCATTTCAAGTCCAATTCCCATACAACAATGCAAAGGTGTATTTTAAACAAGCCGTAGCAGAATAAGATTTATTAATATGCAAGTTAACATGTAAGGGACCTGAACTGTCACTTGTATCCAATGTATAGTTTTCTGACCACATAGTGAGATTCCCGTAAACTGCCCACAATTTCCAAATATTCCCTTGGAAGTGGGGATACCCTAACAATTGCAACTGAGGGGGAATGAGTGCAAACTGCTGCCATTTTACGGTTTCATTACCGTTACCCATTAAAGTACCAATAATTCGATGCCATTTGAGAGTTTTGTTTGACCATTTTTCCAAAATTTGGCTATGAACAGGGCTCTTATCTACAATAACAAATCCAGAATAGTTCATGACTTTGAAACGCCAATGACCTTGGCACCTTTCCCATTCCAAAGTTTCTAGAGAAGAAATAAAAAATTTAGAAGGGCATAATGGTATAAAGGTATCAGAATGATGACTCATTGGCGTCTTAGAGGTTTTGAATCCTCTGGTGGAAATAAGCACAGTAAAGACAGCAGGATGATAATTATTATATTATACCCCCCAGGTATTATAAGAGTGATGATTGTGCTTTTTTGTAGAAAGGCAAAAGAGATGTCCTCTAATGCACAAGGGGAGGCCCTCCACTGCAACAGTAACATTATTTATGTTATATTGATTATTACGGTGATACAAATACTCAATTTCTCCACACGCGGGTGGTGGGAAGAATGCAGTTTCATTGGTGCATACCTATACTTCAGGTTCACCCCAAGAGACTCTCACAAGAGGAGAATTAGGAACATAAGCACAATAAGTATATTCTATCACTTGCGCATACATTACCTGACAGGTAACCACAGCCATCATAGCCAACAGCCAATTAGTAGGATTGAGAGGTTGACCAGCATTAACGAGGGTTTTTTCAGGCTCCTGTGTAAGCTTCTTCAGTTGCCCCCATGTTGGAAGGGACGCAGATAGGGTAGGGAAAGTAAAGCTCCGCTGTGCAGAAAGCTCTTCAAATTTTCGCACAAAGTGGTCATCCATGATGAATCTTGATCAACCGAGTTGGTGTCCAAAACCTAAAATTATCAACAGATATGAAAGCATAACCTCGTCCTAAATATATCAGTGATGCTGGAACCCAACCTTTTTATCTTTATACCAAAGGAGTGTATTCAAGATCTTCTTATCCTTATCTTTTCTTCAAAAATGCAATTCTGCTGCAGATAGAATTTCTTTGCGTCAAATATTCAAAATATTTAAAGTAAGTAAGGTTTTATTCAAGATATCTTTTGGTTTCATAAATCTCTCCTGTTCCCCTTTTTTTATTTTTTCAATATATTTACGTAAAGTACGATTAGCTCTTTCAATGGTAGCTTGTCCTTGACTATTATAAGGGATGTCAAAATTATGAGTTATATGATATTGGGATAAAAAGTGAGCTAATTTAGCCGATTGGTAAGCAGGGGCATTATCAGTTTTTAATTCAATTGGTATTCCCATAATTGCAAAACAAGATAATAAATGAGTAATAGCAGCGTCATCTTTTTCAGAATGTAATGCAGTAGCCCATTGGAAATATGTGCATGTATCTATAGTATGATGGACACATTTTTGTTGCCCAAAAGATGAAATAAAAATAAGATCCACTTGCCATATCTGATTTGCTTGTAGTCTTCTTATGTTGACACCTGGTTGGGCAAATGGTAAAGTAAAAGGCGCACATTTGGGACATGAGCGAACAATATTTTCAGCTTGTTTTTGAGCAATATCATAAGATATATTTAATCCTTTAGAGTTAGTGTGTGGCAGATGATGCTCTTGTTTTGCTACTTTTATATGATAAAGTAATGCATGAATTGCAGCATTTCCGAAGGACAAGGGTCCAGGAAGGGCGGAATGAGCATGGATATGAGTAAAGAAAATTGATTTTGAATGTTGTAGAAGCAATTGCTGCACCTGATAAAACAATTTATCAATATCTGTCTTAAGAGTTATAGGCAGGGAAACTTGAGGAAGTTGAAGACAAGAGAGAACAGCATATCGAGAATTTGAAACAATGTTAACAGGAAGTTAAGGAAAATCTTGCAAAACTAAATAAATAGCCCACAACTCAGCAGGCTGTACAGAGGAGAATGAATGGGGAAGAACATTAGAACGTTCAAAAGTAAAATGTCCAGCGGTGTTGTTATTTGCATCAGTAAAGACAGTGGGTCTTTTAACTGGAACATCTGAAATCGGAGATTTCATGGCGTTGGCTAGAAGAAAATCAATCAATTTAGATGACTGATAATGATTCGAAAATGAACCAGGAAATGAAGCAAGGGAGATTTGCCAATTTTTTTAAATTGTAAACATAAAGATATCTGAGCATTTGTTAATTGAATGAAAATTTGGTGTGTTTTTTTTTCTGATAATTGTAAAATACGATTGTGACCCTTTTGTATAAGAAAGGCTAATTTATCGATATATATATAGTTAATTTTTTAGAGAAAATATTAGGTAAAAAAAACATTTTATTAATCCTTTTCCTTGAGCAATTGTACCAGATGGAGTATGAGGGGTATGAAATATTATGAATGCAATAGGTTGAGACGCAGAAATATATGTTAAAAAACCATCATTTAATCTTTGTTCAACAAACTGAAGCTCTTGCAAAGCCAAGGGGGTTAAGATTCGGGGACTACCTAAAGCTGTGTCTCCTTTTAAAGTAGAAAATAAGTGTTGTAATTGATAAGTAGGTATCCCAAGTACCGAGTGAAGCCAATTAATATCTCCTCATAATTTCTGGAAGTCATTTAAAGTTTTTAAATGGTATCTTTTAATTTGCAAATTTTGAGGCCAAATTTGGTGTTGTTCTAATATGGTCCTTAAATAAGAAATGGGAAAATCCTTTTGAATTTTCTCTGGCGCTATCAGCAAGTTATATTATTTCAAAGCCTCCTGTACTTTTCAGAAGAATTTATCACGTTCAGCGATACCGGGAACTGCCAATAAGTGATCATCCATATGATTATAGAGAATATAATTAGGATATTCTTGACGGATAGATTGTAAGGAACGAGCTACAAACTCTTGATATAAGGTAGTACTATATATCATTCCTTGTGGCAAGACTGTCCAATGGTAGTGCTTAACGGGCTGAGCGTGATTAAGAACAGGAAACTTGAAAGCAAATTTATCTCTATCTTGTAATTGTAAGGGAATAGTAAAAGAAAAAAAAACAATCTTTAAGATCTAATACCATTAAAGACCAATTTTGTGGAAAAAGAGCAGGATAAGGAAGGCCCAACTGTAAGGCTCCCATGGGTTCAATACATTTATTAACTTCTCTTTAATCAGTCAACATTTTCCATTTTTCAGATTTCTTTTTTTATAACAAATACAGGAGAATTCCAAGGGGAAGTAGAAGGCTCTGTATGGCCAAGTTCAAGTTGTTTGTTATTAATTGCTCTAAGGCCTCGAGCATCATTTTTGGTAATGGCCACTGCTCAACGCATTTAGGAGTATTAACTATCCATTTTAATGAGAGTGCTCGAGGAGTTTGAGCAGTGGCTATTAGTTTCCCGACGGAATGCTTACAGAGGCTCCCATGGGAGAGAGAATATCTCTTCCCCATATATTAATAGGTATACTAACAATATAAAAAGCGACAAAAACAGTTTTTCCATTATGGAACTGGCATTGTAAAGGACGAGTACTTTTTCAAACATCTGCAATGGAGCCTATTCCGGTCAACATTAGAGGACTCGTTTCTTTGCTCCAGTCTTGGGGCCGTTGTTGGGAGGATATGACTGAAACATCTGCCCCAGTGTCTATTAGCCCTTCAAAATTCTTTCATTGTATGGTCAAGGAAAGGACAGGACGAGAATCCTTGATGAGCATCTCCCAAAATATATGTTGCCCAGTACTTCTAAAACCTCCTGACCTTTCATAAGGAAGAGCAGAAAATGGTAGATAAGATAAAAGAAGTACTTGTGCTATACGTTCTCCAGCCAATAGTGAAATTGTAACAGAAGTAGAGACCAAAATTAAAATTTCTCCAACAAAATCAGAGTCTATTACTCAAGGAATTATGGTTAGGCCTCTTAGAGCGGCACTATTGCGGCCCAATATTAAGCCAAAAGTGCCTTTAGACAATGGGCCAAATACGTTTGTTCTTAATTTATAAATGCCACAGCCCGCAGACAAAAGAATATTTTCAGCGAGAGGCAAATTAGCAGCAGCTCTTCTTGAAGTTGCAGAACGTAAATCTGACACCATTAGAGGTTTGGTTTTTCCTGTTGTAGTGGTCATCTCTAAGGGTTGTTGGGAAACAAAGGAGTTACTTGAGGAGCAGGAGGCATGGTTAATTGCATCCCCGGCATTGATCCTGGGACCCAGGGACTGAGGCAGGCTAAGTAGTTTCCGAATGTGGGTTACCAATAGGATTGCCATATTTATTAGTTTTAGAGAAGCATTCATTGGTCCAATGAAGCCCTTTACCACATTGGCGGCAACGCCCATGGGACTTATTTTGTTTTGTATATCCTTGTTTTGCCTTTATTTTTTGCTATCCTTTTTCATATGTCCAGGTTTCCCACAATGGTAACAATTTTTGCCCTTAAAGGGCTTCATAGCTTGAGCCAAGGCAGTAGCAAAAACAGTAGCACTATGTTCAGTTCCTCCCACTCCCGAACAAGCTCTAATATATTTAGCTATAGAAGTCCCCTGTCCCCTTAAAGGACCTAAAACACGTTTACATTCTGGGTTTAATTTTCGAAAGCAAGTGTTTGCAAAAGCCCTAAGAAATACTTGGCACACCTGTTGTAAGTCCTGATCAGAATACTGAGCCTGATCTCTTAAGGCTCGAAATTGTTGTTCTCCCATCAATTTATCTTCTAAAGGACCAGGAGGGTTCTGTCCCTCATTAATTTGAGCCTGTGTTTGGGCTTTTTCTTCTCACCAACTCTTTAATTGCAACCACTGGGATCCTTTAAGCAGAGCCTGGGCTATGGACTCCAAATCGAAGGGAAGAATCAATTTTGTCTTCTCTACAGAATCTAACATAGTTAATACAAAAGGGGATTGGGGACCATATTGAGCAACAGCAGCTTTAAAATCCTTGAAAAATTTATATTTAAAAGGCGAACATTGAACATTAATCATATTGTTGGGAGCTGCTTGCCACTGAATTGGAAATAACTGTGGAGGATCTGTAAAACCACCAGAGGGCACAGGGATATCATCATCATAAAACGTGGACTCGGGAAATGAGTAAGAGGGCCCCTCTTGGCCTACATCTGGAGAACTATGCGATACCGGAAAAAGAGAAGCATTGGGAGGGGCTGTAGGAGTAGGAACCCTCTTTGTTCCTTCATCCTGTGTTTTCCACCATTGTTGAAAATTTCGGGTCACTTTATCAACATCGTCGTTCCCTTCGGACGACGAGGAGAAATCACTAGCACTATCAGATTTGGTGTCTGATTCCCCATCCCTGGAATGCAAAGCAGTGGCCACGGAAGCGTCATTTAAAGCGACACCATTTGATTTTTTGTTTGTTTGTTTCTCAATAGGACTGCCTCATAAATAACCTCAGATTTTGTTGATTTAGTTTCACTATCTGTGGAAAACAATGCAAGTGCTTGAGTGATAGCACTACATAGAGTCCACAATTTCAAAAGAATTATGTTACCCTTCTGATGCTGTTGCCGTAATTCTTTCTGTATTAATTTCCATTCCTTTAAGTTTAATTGTACCTTAGGTTGGCACTTAAACCAATAACAATGCTGCTCCACAAGGGGAAATAACTCCGATAAACGACGACTAGATGCCTTTACCCCAATGAAGTGGAGAAGTCCTTTGACTAGCTCCATGTATTGTGCCTTTGCTGATGGGGAATTTCCCATAATTTTCCCGAAAGTTCCCCTGACTTGGACCTACAATGCCCGAGGGGGTACTCACTCTTTCGGTTTCGCTTGGGCCCCACGTTGGGCGCCAGATGTTGTGGGCTAAATGACACAAAGACAAGACACACAAAAGACAGACAAAGACACAGCTCCGGCCAGAGGTAAAATTCTGCGCAAGCCCCCTTGCGGTTTAATTTTATACCCCGGTAACTGGGCACATACCAAATTCTAAGCAATGCAATCTTCTACCAAATAAGGACAAAAAATTAAGCACATTTCAAGGACAGGAGGAACAAAGGGACGAAGTGACCACATCATGTTTACTGCAAAGCCTGCCCAGAACTCCAGCATCTTCCTTTTTTTTAAGGAGGGCATGTTCCCTCGTATGCGAGCGGAACATTAACCTTGGATATTGTGTGCAGGCTTCCTGGAAGAACATCCTGTTTGCAAGCATGCTCTGCCCAAGCAGAGAGTCTTGTTTGCAGGCACATCTCTGCTTCCTTAACCATTCTCTCTCGTGGTCACTTTCGGGCTCCTAAAGGCGGTTGCTCTCAAAATTTTCCAGGGGATTCATCCCTCGTCTCTTGTTCAGACATGGAACTGCGCTTTCTTCTCGAGTTGTAAAACGGGTGTTAGGCCCCATGAGAGTTGATTTAGTAACTGAAGATTGTATCAAGTATGCTCAGGGAGTCAGGTCTCCACTCTTCTTCTGAGTTGGTAGTCAAGGCTACATTTGAATCTGTGCAGTAGAATCAGACAATATTTCCAGTGGGTGGTGACATCCGTACCTTTTCCATTTGTGTGTTGAAAACCTGGGGATCCTCCCGAGTTTCAAATTGGTACCTGCCTCCTCGTACTGTGCAACCAGAACATCCGGATTCCATTCCAGAGAAAGCAGAGGAATCGACTCTCTCATCTGGAAAAGAGGACAGGAAAACGGGGTAATTTGTCACTGTGGCAGGAAACTCGGTATTCCGCTGGATTGGGGCTGTGTATGTCGGTTTAATTTTTGAGTCGCATAAAGAATGTTCAATAACCTGTTGAGTTTGAAGTAGGAATGTGGAATTTCTCTTGCGAAGCTGCAACGGAAATGTTCCTCATCTCGCCTTGAGGGCAGAATCTTGTGGTTTTTCTTGAGATGCGGCAGGAAGCTTGGGGTCCCTCTCGAGTTGGGCTGGGGACCTCAGGAACTGTCTTGTGTTTCTTCAGGGAAGTCTGGTCCCCTTTTGTGTTGGAAGGGGAACTTTGGGATTACTCTCGAGCTGTTAAATGGGCTTAAGGCCTCATCTTGAGTTGAGTCCGTAAATTGTGTGCTCCTCTCCAGTGGGGACGGCTATGTAAGGGAGATTTTTGAGTCGCATAAAGGGTGTCAAATACCTCTTCGAGTTTCAACTGGAAATGTGGGATTTCTCTTGAGATTCTGCAGCAGAAAATTTCCTCATCTCGCATAGATGGGGGAACTTTGTCGTTTTTCACGAGTTGAGGCGGAAAGCTTTGGGTTCCTCTCGAGTTGCTATGGGAACGTCAGGAACTCACTCGCGTTGTCCCAGGGAAGTTGGGTCTCTTTGCTGTTGGAAGGGGAACCTCAGGATTCATCTAGAGGCGCGGGAGAAGAATAGGCTCGTTATCTAGTGTTGTGTAGGAAAATTGTGTGCTCCACATCAATGTGGATGGCTATGTTGGGGAATTTTTTGAGTCGCATAAAGGGTTTCAAGTACCCGTTCGAATTTCAAGCGGGAATATGGGATTTCCCTTGAGATTCTGCAGCGGAAAATTTCCTCATCTCGCATTGAGGGCATAATATTTTGGTGTTTCACGAGTGCGGCGGGAAGCATTGGGTTCTTCTCGAGTTGTGGCGGGGACCTCAGGAAATCCCTCGTGTTGCCCCAGGGAAGTCAGGTTTCCTATCGTGTTGGAAGGTGAACCTCCGGATTCCTCTCGAGGCGCATCAGAGGAATAGGGCGGCATTTAGTGTTGATTCGTTCAACTGTGTGTTCTTTGCCAGTGGCAACAAGTATCTCGGGGTTGCTCTCAAAATTCACCTGGGGAATCAGCCTTGTCTATTTTTCAGACATTGAACTGCACTTTCTTCTCGAGTTGTAAAATGGGTGTTAGGCGACATTAGAGTTGAATTTGTACCTGGAGATTGTATCGAGTATGCTCGCGGAGTCAGGTCTCCACTCGTCTTATGAGTTGATACTCGAGGATACATTTGAATCTGTGCAGTAGAATCAGACAATATCTCAAGTGGGTTTTGACATCCGTACCTTTTCCATTTGTGTTTTGAAAACCTGGGGATCCTCCTGAGTTTCAAGGCGGTACCCACCTCCTCGTACAGTGTGACTGGAAGTTCCGGATTCCATTCCAGAGAAAGCAGAGGAATCTACTCTCACCTGGAAAAGATGACTGGAAAACGGGACAATTTGTCAATGTGGCACAAAACTCGGTGTTCCTCTCGACTGGGGCTGTGTATGTCGGTTTAATTTTTGAGTCGCATAAAGGATGTTTAGTAACCTGTGGAGTTTCAAGTGGGAATGTGGATTTCTCTGGTGAATCTGCTACGGAAATAGTCCTCATCTTGCCTTGAGGGCAGAATCTTGGTTTTTCTCCAGTTGAGGCGGGAAGCTTGAGTTCCCTCTCGAGTTGCACCGTGGACCTCAGGAACTCGCTCGTGTTGCTTCAGGGAAGTCTTGTCCCCTTTTGGGTTGGAAGGGGAATTTCGGGGTTACTCTTGAGCCGTTAAATGGGAATAGGCCCTCATCTCGTGTTGAGTCCGTTAATTGTGTACTCCTCTCCAGTGGGGACGGCTATGTTAGGGAACTTTTTGAGTTCCATAAATTGTGTCAAGTACCCTTTCGAATTTCAAGCGGGAATTTGGGATTTCTCTTGATATTCTGCAGCAGAAAATTTCCTCATCTCACATTGATGGGGGAACGTTGTCGCTTTTCTTGAGTTGCGGCGGAAAGCTAAGGGTTCCCTGCGAGTTGCGACGGGGAACTCAGGAACTCGTTCGCGTTGTCCCACGGAAGTTAGTGCTCATTTGCTGTTGGAAGGGGAACCTCAGTATTCCTCTCAAGGCGCGTGGGAGGAAAAGGGCCGCATCTAGTGTTGTGTACGTAAATTGTGTGCTCCGGTTCAATGTGGACGGCTATGTCCGGGAAGTTTTTGGGTCGCATAAAGGGTATCAACTACCCGTTCGAATTTCAAGCGGGAATGTGGGATTTCTCTTGAGACTCTGCAGTGGAAATATTCCTCATCTCTCCTTGAAGGCAGATTTTTATGTTTATTCTCTAGTTGTGGCAAGAAGCTTGGGCTCCCTCTCGATTTGCGACAGGGACCTCTGGAACTCGATGGTTTTGCTTCAGGGAAGTCAGGTCTCCTTTCGTGTTGAAGGGGAACCTCGGGATTCCCCTCGAGGTGCGGCAGAGAAATAGGGTCGCATCTAGCGTTGTGTACCTCAACTGTGTGCTCCTCTTCAGTGGGGACAGCTCTGTCGGGGAAGTTTTGATTCGCATAAAGGGTGTCAAGTACTTGTTCGAATTTCAAGTGGGAATGTAGTATTTCTCTTGAGACCCTGCAGCAGAAAAATTTCTCATCTCGCATTGAGGGGAAAATCTGATGGTTTTTCTCTAGTTGCAGTGGTAAGCTTGGGGTTCTTCTCCAGTTGTGACGGGGACAATATGAAATCGTTCGTGTTGCCCCAGGGAAGTCAGGTCTCCTTTCGTGTTGAAAGGGGAACCTCGGGATTTCTCTCGAGGTGCAGCAGAGCAATAGGGCCGCATCTAACGTTGAGTGTGTCAACTCTGTGTTCTTTTCCAGTGGCGACAGGGATCTCGGGGCTGCTATGAAGGTTCTACTGGGGAGTCAGGCTTCATCTCGATTTGAAGCATGGAATTCTGCTTTCCTTTCTAGTTGTAAAAGGGGAATCATCCTTCGTGTCTTGATCAGGAGGTTCATTAGGGCTTTTTCTCTCGGCTGAGCATGGGTGTCAGCTTTCTCATCATGTTGTGAGGGGATAGTCGGTGTTCCATTGGAGCTTTGCTAGATCATCAGGACTTACCTCGATTGGAGGTGGAACTCAGAGTCCTCAGCAGCTTCCGCGGGAGGGTACTTGAGTTTCAATAGGAGACAGAGGCCTCCTCTTGTGGTTGGAGAAATAGAAAGGATACATCTAGAATTGAAGCAGGGTTTGAAGGCTCATATCGTGAAGATGTGGGGAATACAGAGCTCTTCTAGAGCTGTGCACGGAAACTGGGCTTTTCTCTCAATTGAAGATGGATATTGTGGGAGCCCCTTCAATTGTAAAAAGGGATTCAAATCTCCTGTGGTATCTTGAGAGAGAACTCGGGATTGCTCTCCAGGCACTGTAGGAAAAAAGGGCCTCAAGTGACGTTGCCTGGGGCTTCTCGTGGTATATGGCGATTGCAAAGGGAAGTATGGCTTTCATTTCGAGTTATGCCATGGAACTCAGGGAGACACTCATATTGCCTCAGGGAAGAAAAGTTGTGAGGGGAAGTTCGTGATTGATCTCGAGTCAATGCAGAGGAATCGGGCTTCAATTCACATTGAAAGTGGGTAATCCCAAAGTGTTTCTCGAATTTGGGCAGGAATCTTTCGGATCCCTCGAGTTGCAAAAGGGGCCTCACGGATCCTCTCAAGTTGTCTCTGGGAAGTCCAGAAACCTTTTGTAATGTGGAGAGCCTTTGGGATGCCTTTCGAGACAGTGCAGGGGAATAGTGTCTCATCTGGAGTTGAGGCGCTAACCTCAGTGTGCCTCTCCAGTTCTTACATGGATCAAAGTGTTCCTACGAAGTTTCAAAAGGGGAGTCGTGCCAAGTCTCTTGTTGAGGCATGGAACTCCACTAACTTGTCGATTTGTAAAAGGGGTGGTCGGCCTCCTGTTGAGTTGATTTTCTGTCCTGGGGCTTTTTCTCTATGATGCACCTGGGAAATCAGGCCTCCCTGAGTGGTGTTACTTGATCCTGGGAGTTCCCTTTGAATTGGGACGGTGGAATCAGTCCTTATATTGAGCGGATGGTTAAATTGGTGTCTTTTTGAATTGTGGCACGACTCCCCGGGGTCCTCTCGAGTTTTAAGAGGACATAGGCCTCCTCTTCAGATTTGACAGAAACATCGGGATTAATTTCCATACAAAGCAGGGCAATCGATCCTCACCTTGAGATGACGAGTGGAAAACGGGTCTCTTCTTGAGCTGTGGCAGGATCCTCGCTGCTCCTCTTGAGTTTAGCCGGGTATCTCGGGGAAACTCTTCAGTTGCCTATAGTGTGCCGAGTATCCTTTCGAGTTTGAAGAGGGAATGTGGGACTTCTCTGTAGACGCTGCAGCAGAAAATGGCATCCTGTCGCGTGGAGTGGAGAATGTCATGGTTTATCTGGAGTTGCGGCTTGAAGCTTCGAGGTATTCTCGCATTATGACGGGAACCACTTGGACTTGCTAGTTTTGCCTCAGGGAAGTCAGGTCTCCTTTCCTGTTGAAAGTGGAACTTTGCCATTCCGTTGGAGTCGCTGCAGGGCATGAGGGCCACATTTAGACTTGAGTGGGTAAACTCAGTATTCCTTTCAAGTGACCACATGGATCTTGGTGTTGCTCTGATGGTTGCACCTGGGAATCAAGCCTAGTCTTTGTTGAGGAGGGAGCTCTACTTTACCCCCGAGTTGTAAAAGGACTATCAGGTCTGCTTTCTGTTTTAGCGGGAAATTTGCGCTTTTCGAGGTCTCAGCAGGGAATTCATGCCTCCGATCATGTTGCGAGTTGATACTCCGTGTTCCACTGGAGCTGCTGCAAACACAACATGACTCATCTCTAGTTGAGTGTGAACTCGGAATCCTTTGAACATGCTGCAGTATCTACAGTGTTGCCCTCAAGTGTAAATAGATGTGACAGGACTCATCCTGTGGTACGAGGTGAAATTGGGATTCCTCTTCATTTGAACGTGGAACGCTCATTATCTTCAGCTGAGGTGTGATCACTGGCCTTTTCTTAAATTGTGGTGGGGAAAATCGGTTTTCTTCTCTCATTGGGACCGGTAGCTCTGGGAGACCTTTAAGTGGCATCAAGGAACTCAAGCCTAATCGAATTTGGAGAAGGAACTTGGGACTTTTGTCTACGTGCTGTAGGAAAAAAAGGGGGGGGCATCATCTTGCTTTGAAAGAGGAATTTCGAGGTTATTCTCGAGTTGCGGCGGGAAATGTGGTGATCCTCTCGAGTGACGATGGATATATCAGGGAGCCTCCTGTGTTGTTTCTGGGAAGTCAGAACGCCTTTCCATTTGCAAGGGGAACCTCATGATTCCTTTGGAGTCACTGCAGAGAAGTAGGTCTGCATCTAGATTTGAGTCCGTTTAACTCAGAATTCCTCTCCAGTAGCGAAAGGGTTGCTCTCAAAATTGTCTTGGGGAGTCAGGCCTCGTCTCGTGTTCAGACATGGTACTCCACTTTCTTCTTGAGTTGTAAAAGGAGTGTTAGGCCACAATTGAGTTAAATTTTACCTGGAGATTTTGTTGAAAATGCTCAGGAGACAGGTCTCCACTCGTCTTGTGAGTTGATATTCGAGGATATATTTGAATCTGTGCAGTGGAATCAGACAATATCTCGAGTGGGTGGGGACATTGGTACCTTTTCCAATTGTGTTTTGAAACCCGGAATTCTCCCGAGTTTCAAGGTGTTACCGGTCTCCTCGTACTGTGCGACGGGAACGTCCGGATTCCATTCCAGACAAAGCGGGGGAATTGACTTTCATCTGGAAAAGAGGACTGGAAAATGGGACACTTTGTCAGTTGTGGCAGGAAATTCGTTGTTCCTCTCGGTTCAGTTCAGTTCAGTCGCTCAGTCCTCTCCCACTCTTTGCGACCCCATGATTCACAGCACGCCAGTCCTCTCTGTCCATCACCCTTTCCCACAGTTCATTCAATCTCATGTGCATGCAGTCGGTGATGCCATTCAGCCATCTCATTCTCCGTCGTCTACGTCTCCTCCCACCCCCAATCCCTCCCAGCATCAGACTCTTTTCCAGTGAGTCAACTCGTCACATGAGGTGGCCAAAGCATTGGAGTTTCGGCTTTAGCATCAGTCCTTCCAATGAACACCCAGGATTGATTTCCTTTAGAATGGACTGGATGGATCTCCCTGCAGTCCAAGGGACTCTCAAGAGTCTTCTCCAGCACCACAGTTCAAAAGCATCAATTCTTCGGCGATCAGCTTTCTTCACAGTCCAACTCTCACATCCATACATGACCACGGAAAAAATCATAACCTTGATTAGATGGAACTTGGTTGCCAAAGTAATGTCTCTGCTTTTTAATATGCTATCTAGGTTGGTTATAAATTTCCTTCCAAGGAGTAAGCGTCTTTTAATTTCCTGGCTGCAATCAGCATCTGCAGTTTTTTTTGGAGCTCCCCAAAAATGAAAGTCTGACGGTTTCCAAGGATTCCTCATCTATTACCCATGAAGTGATGGGACCAGATGCCATGATCTTCGTTTTATGAATGTTGAGCTTCAAGCCAAATTTTCACTCTCCTCTTTCACTTTCATCAAGAGGCCTTTGAATTCCTCTTTACTTTCTGCCATAAGGGTGGCCTCATCTGCATATCTGAGGTTATTGATATTTCTCCCAGCAATCTTGATTCCAGCTTGTGCTTCTTCCAGTCCAGCGTTCCTCATGAGGTCCTCTGCATATAAATTAAATAAGCAGGGTGACAATATACAACCTTGACATACTCCCTTTTCTATTTGGAACCAGTCTGTTGTTCCATGTCCAGTTCTAACTGTTGCTTCCTGACCTGCATAAAGGTTCCTCAAGAGGCAGGTCAGGTGGTCTGGTATTCCCATCTCTTTCAGAATGTTCCACAGTTTATTGTGATCCACACAGTCAAAGGCTTTGGCATAGTCAATGAAGCAGAAATAGATGTTTTTCTGGAACTCTCTTGCTTTCTCCATGATCCAGCGGATGTTGGCAATTTGATCTCTGGTGCCTCTGCCTTTTCTAAAACCTGCTTGAACATCTGGGAGTTCACAGTTCACATATTGCTGAAGCCTGGCTTGGAGAATTTTGAGCATGACTTTAGTAGCGTGTGAGATGAGTGCGATTGTGTGGTAGTTTGGGCACTCTTTGGCATTGCCTTTCTTTGGGATTGGAATGAAGACTGACCTTTTCCAATCCTATGGCCACTGCTGAGTTTTCCAAATTTGCTGGCATATTGAGTGAAGCACTTTCACAGCATCATCTTTCAGGATTTGAAATAGCTCAATTGGAATTCCATCACCTCAACTAGCTTTGTTCATAGTAATTCTCTATAAGGCCCACTTGACTTCACATTTCAAGATGTCTGGTTCCAGGTGAGTGATCACGCCATCGTGATTATCTTTGTCCCGAAGATCATTTTTGTACAGTTCCTCTGTGTAGTCTTTCCACCTCTTCTTAATATCTTCTGCTTCTGTTAGGTCCATACCATTTATGTCCTTTATCGAGCCCATCTTTGCATGAAATGTTCCCTTGATATCTCTAATTTTCTGGAATGGTTATTTCAGTGTCACTTTTGAGTCGCCTAAAGGATGTTAAGTAACCTGTCGAGTTTTAAGCGGGAATGTGGGATTTCTCCTGAGAGTCGGTAACGGAAAAGTTGAACATCTCGCCTTGAGGGCAGAACCTTGTGATTTTTCTTGAGTTGTGCCGGGAAGCTTGGGTTCCTCTTGAGCTGGGATGGGGAATTCAGGAACTCGCTCCTGTCGTTCCAGGGAAGTCAGGTCTCATTTTGTGTTGGAAGGGTAACCTCGGGATTTCTCTCGAGGTGTGGAAGAGGAATAGGGCCGCATCTTGCGTTGTGTATATAAACTGTGTGCTCCTCTTCAGTGGGGAAGACTATGTCGGGGAAGTTTTGAGTTGTATAAAGGGTGTCAAGTACCCATTCAAATTTCAAGCGGGAATTTGGGATTTCTCTTGAGACTCTGCAGTGGAAATATTCCTCATCATGTATTGCATGGAGAATCAGGTTGTTTTTCTCGAGTTGCGGCAGGAAGGTTGGTATTCTTCTCAAATTGTGACGGGGACTTTATGAACTCGCCCGTGTTGTCCCAGGGAAGTCAGGATTCCTCTCGTGTTGAAAGAGGAACCTCGGGATTTCCCTCGAGGCACAGTAGAGCAATAGGGCCCCATCTTGCGTTGAGTCGTCAAATGTGTTTTCCTCTCCAGTGGCGACAGGGATCTCGGGGTTGGTATGAAGGTTCTGCTGGGGAGTCAGGTTTCGTCTCGATTTGAGGCATGGAATTCTGCTTTCCTTTCGAGTTGTAAAATGGGAACCATTACTCTTGTCGTGATCAGGCTGTTCATTAGGGCTTTTTTTATAGGCTCAGCATGGGTGTCAGGATTCCCATCACATTGTGAGGGGATCGTCGGTTTTCCATTGGAACTTTGCTAGATCATCAGGACCTACTTTGATTGGAGGTGGAACACAGAGTCCTTTATCCTTGCATCAGGACCCTCGGGAGTGCCCTCGAGTTTCAATAGGAGACAGAGGCCTTATCTTGTGGTGGGAGAGGAAGAAAGGATTCCTCTAAATTTGAAACAGGGTTTTAACAATCATATCGTGAGGACGTGGGGAAAACAGAGCTCTTCTTGAACAGTAGATGGAAACTCAGGGATTTACTCGACTGAAGATGGGTATTCTGTGAGCCACTTGAATTGTAAATAGGGATTCAAGCCTCCTTTGTTATCTTGATAGTCAACTCGGGATTGCTCTCCAGGCACTGCAGGAAAAAAAGGGCCTCATGTGAAGTTGCCTGGGGCTTCTCGTGGTTTTTGGCGAGTTACGAAGGGAAGTTTGGATTTCCTTTCGAGTTACTCCAGGAACTCAGGGAGACACTCGTCTTGCCTCAAGGAAGTCAATTTGCAAGGGGAAGGTCGTGATTGTTCTCGAGTCAATGCAGAGGAATCGGGCTTCAATTCACATTGAAAGGGGTAATGCCAGAGTGTTTCTAGGTTGGGGGCAGGAAACTGTCAGATCCCTCGAGTTGTGAAAGAGGCCTCACGGAGCATCTCAAGTTGTCTCTGAGAAGTCGGAATTCTTTTGAGCCGTGAGAAGCCTTTGGAATGTCTTTCGAGTCAGTGCAGGGGAATAGGGTCTGATCTGGAGTTGAGGCGCTAACCTCAGGGTGTCTGTCCAGTTCTGACATGGGTCTCAGTCTTCCTATGAAGTTTCAACAGGGGAGTCATGCCACATCTCTTGTTGAGGCTTGAAACTCCGCTATCTTTTCGAGTTGTCCAAGGGGTGGGAGGCCTCCTGTTGAGTTCAATTTCTGTCCTGGGGCTTTTCCTCCATGATGCACCTGCGAAGTCAGGCCTCCCTTATTGGTGTTACTTGATCCCGGGAGTTCTCTTTGAATCAGCACAGTGGAATCAGTCCTTATTCGAGCGGATGGGATAATCCGTGTCGTTTTGAATTGCGACACGACTCCCCAGGGTCCTCTCAACTTTCAAGGGGACATAGGCCTTCTCTTCACATTCAACAGGAACATCGGGATTAATTTCCAGACAAAGAAGGGGAATCGATCCTCACTTCGACATGACGAGTGGAAAACTGGTCTCTTCTTGAGTTGTGGCAGGGATCTCGCTGCTCCTCTCGAGGTTGGTCGGGTATCTCGGGGAACTCTTTGAGTTGCATATAGGTTGCTGAGTATTCTTTCGAGTTTGAAGAGGGAATGTGGGATTTCTCTTAAGATGTTAAGCAATTAGACTATCCCTGCTGCTAGAGCTGCTGCATCCATTCAACTGTGGAAATGCAGGCTAAATAAAACCCGCATCTTTCCGAGAAGTTTTCCAAATGGGTTTAGGAACAACACGTTTGCAAACCAGAGTTGATGACATGCATGTCCATGGAAACTTGACACCTCTCAACAAATGCACGACAAATGATTCCTAGACACACATTCCATGCAAAACGGATCACAAATCCAGAAGGAAATGGAGCAGACATTAGACATGAGCTCTGAGTCTTCACACACAATACAGAATGGCACTACACAAAGAGTAACCAGGGAACAGTGAACTTTGTCAAATCCAAGATTTGGACTCTGGGGAAGACCTTCTGAAAAATGCAAACGAGACATCCCACGTTGGGAGACAACTGTTTGCATACACAGAACTTAGGAAGGATTTGGCTCTTAATACACAAAACACATGATCAGAAACGAGCCTGAAGGAGGGGTCTGAAGGGACACCAGGCAAAGGAAGGGACACGGAGAGTACACCAAATGATGACCAGCACTGAGGGCCTGAGAAATACGATCTAGCTGCACTTCCCGAGACGCGTGTTACCGTGGACTAGGCCTGTTCTAACCGGAGGTTCAGAGACATGGACAGTGAGGAAGGGGAAAAGAAATCCTTGGCATTTCGATCACTCACAGCAAACACTTAGAAGGAGAAGGCAAGGATCAACCCCACCGACGGTGACATTCCCTGAAAGGCAATAGCTAGGAGTCCATCTAACCCAGGAGGGAAGACCCTGTTCTCAAAGAACTGCAAGAGATGGATGAAATAAGGTGAAGCCCACCAATCCAGTGGAAAATAAGCTGTGCTCACGGATCAAAAGAATTCCTCCTGGTAAGATGATGTCGGTTCCCCCTCCCCCCAACCCCAACCGTGGGGCAATCCAGAGTTTCCACGTTATTCCTCTCAAAATACCAACAGCTGTTCTCAGGGTAATATAACCAAAGAATTCCAAAATGTCTATGGAAATATTAGGAGTCAAAGGAGTCAATGCAATCTGCCGCAAAGTCGTGAAATGGACATCACAGGCTGCCTGATAGCCAGTTAGACTATCACACTAGGATCATCAGGACAGCATGGTACTGGGAAGAAATGAAACACGCAGAACCAGATCCATGGAATGGAATTGAGGGTCCAGAAATAAACCCAAGCTTCTATGGTCAATTCCTCTATGCCAAAGGAGAGTACACAATACGAATGGGAACAAGAGCCTCTGCAATGAAAGACAATGGGAATTGGAGATGGTTCCATCTGAAAAATCCCATTGGCTTTTGGTCTCATAACACCTCAGATTCAGTGAAACACATCAACGCAAAACTGAAGAGATGAAAGTCCTGGAAATAAACAAGGGACATTGGTTCCTTAATGTCAGGGACTTCTCAACATGTGTGGGGGGTGAAGCAAAATTGGGTGTCTTCAAGTCAAGGAAACAGGAAACCAAAGGACACCAATGGGCTTGCATCCATTTGAACAGCTATGCAACAGAAAAGCTAAGCATTCACAAATCAAAATGGTAACAAACTGAACACAAAAGAATATTTGCAAGGAGAATATCGGTGAAGGGGTTCCTTCGTAAAAGAGAGTAATCCCACCACTAGTCTCCCAGAATTGACCACAGACGAGTCCCTTCCCCTCACACAAACTCCAGTCCCAAATCATTACCTCACTCGAAAGGAAAAACTATAGCCTCACCCTAGGTCAATATTATACATGTGTACATGCATTCACAGTTTGTGAGCATCCACAGGAGAGACACAGAGAAGAAGAGACAGACTGAATTTGGACAGGTCATAAAAGAGACAGAACGAGGGACAGAGACTGAACAATGGAGAGAGGAAATGAGTCAATTTCACAGAATTTGCATGAATTTCTCTTGAGGATGGAAACAATGACAGTGCCTATTCCCCCTAGATGATTAGACTCAAAGACAAGGATGTGGGGAGCCACTGTTGGAACAGCCTCCCCCACCCTTCGAGGCTGAGTGGGACACTTGAGTAGGACGAGGAAGGTTGATATCAGAAGGGGCGATGTCTGAATATGACCTTGGGATCCTCCCAATGCGGGGGTCAAGAAATAGGCAGGAAGGGGACTGCCTTCGCCCAGGTTCCAGAGCCCATCCAGGCCTGATTCTGCCCCATTCTGTGCTAGGTCAGCCCTGTGTGGAATCCTTCCTTTGGGAAGTCTGTGTCCAAGCTCTTTTTGATGGAGGCCGAAAGTTTGAACAGGCACCGGAGCTCTTCGTAGGCTGACAGACCTAGGCAGGAGATGGGAGAGGGACCCCACTCTGCACACGGAGAGACTGGGGAAACCCTGCGGGGCACATGTCTTGCCCAGGGCCAAATCACTCCTGACAAGAAGGAGCCTGGGTTGAAAGCAGCTCTGTCCTCAGAGCTCACGCTCTGGCTGCACCAAGTTCTCCCCAAGGCTGTTGGATGGGGTGTGTAGGTGTCACTTTGTCTGCACGTGGACTAAGGGCGTTGGGGAACAGCCAGAAACCAGAAGTTCCCTTTGGGAGCTTGTGGAAGGGACCTCAGCCACGAACCCAGGAAATGATGTCACTTCCTGGCAACAGAACCCAACAGAACCCGCAACCCATGTATCCAGGCCTCCCCAGCGGAAAGGAGCCCCAAGCCAGATCACTTGCTCTCAAGATGTTCTGCTGCTCGCCCCTGCTAAGCGGCCGGGGCCTCAGGAGAGCTCACAGGCAGAGTGTGTGAGAATGCGGTCGACGCTGGCTCAGGCACCCCCCTCCTCGAGAGGCCTCTGGCCCTTTGCCCGAAGGAAGAGAAAGGTACCAGGGGAGCCCCAGACCGGGTCCAGCCACATCTCCCATCCCACGCAGAGAAGACTGAGGCCTTTCGCTGTGTGTGGATGGGGGTTTCTCCGGGTGTGTCGAACTCAAGCAAGCCCAGCCACATGAGGGTCAGGAGTCCATGGGCTGCTTGTGGCCACACCCCAGGGGAGAGCAGGCTGGGTGGCATGAGGAGAGTCCGGGCAGTGCCAGCTGCCTATGCTGGCCACACACCCTCATGAGGTTCTCCGTCCTTCCGGGTGGATATCTGAGCAGACACTTGTGTCTCTGGTCTTTCTTGGAGCAGAAGGGCAGGCAGGCAGAAGCAGCAGCCATCCTGGCCAGGCACAGCTCAGAAATATCGAAGCAGGGCTGGCTGATGGTCACTATCATTGCAGATCGTCCCAACTGAGTTGCCCCTGAGGGGCACACCCTATCCACCTCCCAGAGCGAGGGCTCAGCGCCCCAGCCCCCTGCCCTGGAGGCTAAGTACAGGCTCCAGGTGAGAGTGGCCTCGGAGGGCTCAGCCCAAATGGCATTGAAGAGGAAGAGGGCAAGGCCTGCTCCTCAGACACCACCCAGCACACAACCCGGGGCCCAGTCTCAGGCTGCCACGAACTCAGCACAGCTGGCTCTGACCCAGAGCTCTGAGAAGCCCTGCCTCGGAGGCAGCTGGAGGACCTGGAGCCCAGCAGGGCAGAGCACAGAGGTGAGGCGGCTGGGGCTGCTCCATGTGAGTGTGGGGAGGCGGTGCCGAGCCACAGAGAGAGGATTCTCCCAGAGCTGGGGCTGGGCCTGGACCAAAGCCTGGCCTCACACCACCCATCTTGGAGACTGCAGAGAAGACTCCGATGGTGGGCCTTCTTAGTGAATCTCTAGGAAGCTTTCTGGCCCACTTAGGCACATGGCAAGGCTGGCCTGTGGCAAACTCTTCTTCTCCCCCAGCTCTAGCTCTGGCCGTCAAACTCAGCCAGCCTCCAAGTCACTAAGGAGGAGGAGAGATGTCCAAGTGCAGGACCCAGGGATCCAGTGAAGGGAGACCGAGACCTGAGACGTCCCCTCCCAATGACATGGGGCCAGCCGGGTACTAGCCAGTACCCTCAGCACATCGGATTTCTGTGCCAGGATGACCCCCAGCCCCAGGCCCCGATGTCCCACCCAGCCTTCCAGAAACTCCACCTCCACGTGCACTTGCTCCTACTCAGGCTTTGGCAGCAGAACCCCAGTCAAGGCCTGAGTAACCACATGTGCAGAGGCAGCCTGCCCTGGCTCCTGCAAAGGACTCAAACGCCCACCATGACTGTCCCACCCCACAGGGTGAACAGGCCCCTGCTCTGGACAGAGACCCAGAGCCCTTCGGCAACCAAATCATCCAGGGGCGCGGTTGGCGCTGCAGCCTCCTTCCCTGTATGTTCTCCATGGATGCTGTCCACTCCCTCCCCACCCAGGGGAGACTGAATTTCCTTAACCTGAGCTGATTTTCATCAGGGTCCTAGGCATTTTTCTCCTCCTCTTTATTTTCTTTTATAGCTTTCTGTATATTTTGCTCCTAAGTGTGTGTCAATAAAGCTTCCTTCGTTGATGCCAGTTGGGAATATGGAGGCCTTCACAATGCTGTGTAAACATCACCACTGTCTACCTTGGGACGCCCTCATTCTATCCACTCTCACTTCAAAAAAAAAAAAAAAGCCTCGATTCATGGCAAGCAGTCCCCATCCAACTCTCCTCCACCTGACAACATTGAGTCGTCTTCTCTCTGCATTTCTTCCCATCCTTTCGGGGTCCCCAGTCAATGCCAATCACTAAAATGAGAGGAAACTGGATTTTGCTCTGACTAAAGATGAATGTTATAGTTTCTCAGTATTGTTAGTCTTGGCATTCCCGTGAATTCTACAGTTCATGGAATTCTCTAGGTCAGAATCCTGGAGTCAGTAGCTTTTTCTTTCTCCAGCGGATTGTGCTGATTCCCCACATATTGGAAGACCAAACTGGAGAATTCTGGTTTCTATGTCATTTGAAGGATACTTTGGGTATCTGATAGGACCAGGTAGATCCTTTCAAGATGTCATCTGCCAAACGAAGCCCTCTCGGCAAATGTGTTCAGAATCTCCAGGTAGCATTGCTGTTGCAAGTGGGACACCTCAGGCACAAGAGAAAGGCTGAGTTCTTCCACCGGCACAAAACAAACTCACAGCAATAAACCAGGCAGAAGAAATGGAAAGTCAAACCCACAGCAACAAAGGGACAAATATTCCTCAGAACACAAGGCCAGAGAAAGACCCACCATTCTTGTGGCCCCCACATGCTGGAGAAAATCAGTGATCTGGAAGGATACAGAAGAAACATGTGCAGGTCCAATGAGAGGCAATACACATGGTTAGTGTAGCTGAGAGACAGCCTGACGCTTCGCATGGACATGCGGGCAAAGGGAAACACAGTGCAAGTGGTGCTGGTCATCATCTCAGAGCTAGGTGCTCAGGATGGTGACAACCAAGCTTCAGGACCACGAGAGGGAGTGGAGGGCCTAGCAGAGCCCATAGACATTTCTCTCGCTCTCTGGTAGAAGAGTGTGACAGACCCATCAAAGTCCCACAGGAGCATCTCTCGACAATAAGTGCCCACCCTCAGGGTGGATCCCACTCTACTTCTGGCACGGTTGTTCCTCTCCTCTGAAATGCTCACCTCTGGCGGTCCGAAACGGCAGGCCTGCTGGGCGCCTGTGGAGTCGAAACTCACTTCAACTACTCACACAGCCAAGGACACTCAAGGATGCTTGTGGCCTCTGGCTCAAAGATGGATCAGCACCCTGTCAACCCGACCTGGGGATCGGTGCTGAAAGGGAGGCCGCACCCGACTCTTTTTTCACTGGACACAGCGTCCCTGCTGCTAGAGCTGCTGAATCCATTCATCTGCGGAAATGCAAGCTAAAAAACCCCCATCTTTCCAAGAAGGTCTACAAAAGAGTTTATGAGCAACGCATTTGGAAACCAGAGGGGATGACATGCATGTCCATGGAAACTTGACACCTTTCAACAAATGCACTTCAAATGATTCCTAGACATACGTTCCATGCAAAAAG
Source organism: Moschus berezovskii (assembly GCF_049115385.1). Classification (NCBI taxonomy): domain Eukaryota; kingdom Metazoa; phylum Chordata; class Mammalia; order Artiodactyla; family Moschidae; genus Moschus; species Moschus berezovskii. The sequence continues at coordinate 6,168,588 of NC_142479.1, read as the reverse complement.
GTTCACAAATCCAGAAGGAAATGGAGCAGACATTGGACATGAGCTCTTAGTCTCCACACACAATACAGTAAGGCACTAAAAAAAGAGTAACCAGGGAACACAGTGAACGTTGTCTAACCAAGATTTGGACTCTGGGAAATACGGTCTGTAAAACACAAACGACACCTCCCAAGCTGAGAGACAACTGTTTACAGACACAGAACTTAGGCAGGATTTGGCTCCTAATACACAAATAACATGAACACAAACGAGCCTGAAGCAGAGGGTGTGAAGGGACACCAGGCGAAGGAAAGGACACAGAGAGTACACCGAGTGATGCCCAGCATTGAGGGCCTGAGAAACACGGTCTAGCTGCACTCCCCGAGAATCGTGGGACCCTGGACTTGGCCTGTTCTACAAAGAAGCTCAGAGCGATGGACAGTGAGGATGAGGAAGAGAAATCCTTGGCATTTCTAACACTCACTGCAAACGCTTAGAAGGACAAGGCAAGGATCATCCCCACCGACAGTGACATTCCCTGAAAGGCAATAGCTAGGAGTCCATCTAACCCAGGAGGGAAGTCCCTCTTCTCAGAGAACTGCAAAAGATGGATGAAAGAAGGTGAAGCCCACAAATCCAATGGAAAATAAGCTGTGCTCACGGAGCAGAAGAATTCCTCCTGGTAAGATGATGTCAGTTCCCCATCCCCCCGATCCCCACAGTGGGATATTACAGAGTTTCCACGCTATTCCTCTCAAAAGACTAACTGCTGCTCTCAGGGCATTATAACCGAAGAATTCCAAAATGTCTATGGAAACACAAAGGAGACCAAAGGGTCAATGCAATCTGCTGCAAAGCCCTGAAATGGACATAGCAGGCTGCCTGATAGCCAATTTGATTCTCACACCAGGATAACAGGACAGCATGGTACTGGGAAGAAACGAAACACGCAGAACCAGATCCATGGAATGGAATTGAGGGTCCAGAACTAAACCCAAGCTTCTATGGTCAATTCATTGACGCCAAAGGAGGGGAGGCGATAAGAATGGGAACAAGAGCCTCTGCAACGAAAGGACGTGGCAAATGGAGATGGTTCCATCTAAACAATCACATTGGCTTTTGGTCTCAGAACACGTCAGATTCAGTGAAACACATCAACGCAAAGCCTGAAGTGATGAAACTCCTGGAAATAAGCAGGGGCCATAGGGTCCTCCTTGTCAGGGATTTCTCAACATGTGTGTGTGTGGGGTGGGAAGCAAAATTGGGTCTCTTCAATTCAAGGAAACAGGAAACCAAGGGACACCCACCAGCTTCCATCCACTTGAACAGCTTTGCAACAGAAAAGCTAAGCATTCACAAATCAAAATGGTAACAAAGTGAACACACAAGCATATTTGCAAGCAGAATATCGGAGAAGGGGTTATTATGTAAGAGAATGAGAACTCACACCACTAAGTCTCCCAGAACAAACCCCAGACCTAACCTTTCCACTAACACCAACTCCAACCCCAAACCTTTACCTCACTCAAAATGAAACCCTAAAGCCTCAGCCTAGGCCAAATATATACATGCGTACATGCCTTCAGAGGCATGCGAGCATCCACAGGAGAGACACAGAGTGGAAGAGAAAGACTGAATTTGGAAAGGTCAAGGAAGAGAGGAAATGAGGGAGAGAGACTGAACAATGCAGAGAGGAAATGAGTCGATTTCACAGAATTTGAATGAATCTCTCTTGAATTTGGAAAAAATGACTGTGCCTATTCTCTTGCAAGTGGTAAAATGACCCACGATGATGAGACTCAAAGACAAGGATGCCGGGAGACACTGTTGGGGAGGCCTCCCCTCCCCTCGAGGCTGAGTGGGACACTTGAGTAGGCCGAGGAAGGTTGATATCAGAGGGGGCGATGTCTGAATATGACTTTCTGGTCCTCCCAATCCGGGGGTCAAGAAATAGGCAGGAAGGGAACTGCCTTTTCCCAGGTAACATAGCCCATCGAGGCCTGAGTCTGTCCTTTTCTGTGTTAGGTCAGCCCTGTGTTGAATCCATCCTTTGGGAAGTCTCAGTTTCCAAGCTCCACGTGAGAGCGGCCCAAAGTTTGAACAGGCACTGGAGCTGTTCGTAGGTTGACAGACCTAGGCAGGAAATGGGAGAGTGAGCCCCACTCTGCAGATGGAGATACAGGAAACCCTGCAGGGCACATGGCTTGCCCAGGGCCACATCACTTCTGAGAAGAAGAAGCCTGGGCTGAAAGCAGCTGTGTCCTCAGAGCTCAGGCCCTGGCTGCACCCAGGTCTCCCCAAGGCTGTGTGGGTGTCACTGTGCCTGCACGTGGCCTAAGGAAGTGGGGGAACAGCCAGAAACACAGAGGTTCCCTTGGGGAGCTTTGTGGAAGGGACCTCAGCCACGAACCAGGAAATGATGTCATTTCCTGGCAACAGAACCCACAACCCGTGTATCCAGGCTTGGCCAGCGGAGAGGAGCCCCTGGCCAGATCGCTTGCTGTCAAGATGTTTTGCTGTTTGCCCCTGCCCAGAGGCTGGGGCCTCAGGTGAGCTCACAGGCTGAGTGTGTGGGAATGCGGTCGACGCTGGCTCAGGGGTCCCCCAAGAGGCCTCTGGCCCTTTGCCCGAAGGGAGAGAAAGGTAACAGGGGAGGCCCAGGCCGTGTCAGGCAACCTCTCCCATCCCACCCGGGGAAGCCTGAAGCCTTTCCCTGTGTGTGGATGGGGGTTTCTTGGGGTGTGTCTGCCTCAAGCACGCCCAGCCACATGTGGGTCAGGAGCCCGTGGGATGCTTGTGTCCACACCCCAGGGGAAAGCAGGCTGAGTGGCATGGGCAGAGTCTGGGCAGAGCTGGCTCCCCAGGCTGACCTCACGCCCTCATGGGGGTCTCCGACTTCCCGGGTGGGTATCTAAGACACACGTCTCTTTCGTCTTTCTGGGAGTAGAAGGGCAGGCGGGCAAAAGCAGCAGCCATCCTGGCCAGGCTCAGCTCAGAAATATTGTAGTGGGGCTGGCTGATGGTTACTGTAATTGCAGATTGTCCGATGGACACACCACATCCACCTCCCAGAGGGAGGGCTCAGAGCACCAGCCTCCTGCCTGGGAGGCCCAGTGCAGGCTAAAAGTGAGCGTGGTCATGGAGGGCTCAGCCCACCTGGTGATTAGGAGGAGGCGGGCAAGACTTGCTGCCCAGACGCCACCCGGCACACACTCCGGGGCCCAGTCTCAGGCTGCCATGGAGCTCAGCACAGCCAGCTGTGACCCAGAGCTCCGAGATGCCCTGCCTCGGATGCAGCAGGAAGACCTGGAACTCAGTACGGCAGAGCACAGAGGTGAGTTGGCTGGGGCTAATGCCTGTGAGCGTGGGGACGCGGTGCTGAGCCACACAGGGAGGAGTCCCACAGAGCTGGGGCTGGGCCTGGATCAAAGGCTGGTCTCACACCACCCACCACCCATCTTGGAGACTTCAGAGAAGACTCCGATGCTGTGACTTCTTAGCGAATCTCTAGGAAGCTTTCGTGCCCACTTAGGCACATGGCAAGGCTGGCCTGTGGCAAATTTTTCTTCTCCCACAGCTCTATCTCTGGACATCAAACTCAGCCAGCCTCCATGTCCAAGACCTGTCCCTAAGGAGGTGGGAGATCAAGGAGCAGGACCCAGGGATCCACTAAGGGGAGATCGAGACCTGAGACGTCCCCTCCCAATGTCATGGGGCCAGTCGGGTACTGGCCAGCACCCTCAGCACATCCGAAATCTGTGCCTGCACGGACGCCAACCCCAGGCACCGATGTCCCACCCCAACTTCCAGAAACTCCACCTCCATGTGCACTTGCACCTGCTCGGACTTTGGTGGCAGAACCCGAGTCAGGGCCTGAGTGACTACTTTCTCAGCGGCAGCCTGACCTGCCTTCCCACCATGACTGTCCCAACCTTGCAGGGAGAACAGGACCCTGCTCTGGACAGAAGCCCAGAGTCCTTTGGCAACCACATCATCCAGGGGCGCGGTTGGCTCTGCAGGCTCCATCCCTGTGTGTTCCCCATGGACGCAGTCCACTCCCTCCCCACCCAGGGGAGATTTACATTCCTTACCCTGAGGTGATTTTCATCATGGTCCTAGGCATTTTTCTCCTCGTCCGAAATGCAGTACTTGGATGCAATCTTAAAAACGACAGAATGATTTCTGTTCGTTTCCAAGGCAAACCATTTAATATTACAGTAATCCAGGCCTATGCCCCAACCAGTAACGCTGAACAAGCCGAAGTTGAACGGTTCTATGAAGACCTACAAGACTTTTTAGAACTAACACCCAAAAAAAGATGTCCTTTTCATTATAGGGGACTGGAATGCAAAAGTAGGAAGTCAAGAAACACGTGGAGTAACAGACAAATTTGGCCTTGGAGCATGGAATGAAGCAGGGCAAAGGCTAATAGAGTTTTGCCAAGAGAACGCACTGGTCATAGCAAACACCCTCTTCCAACAACACAAGAGAAGACTCTACACGTGGACATCACCAGATGGTCTACGCTGAAATCAGATTGATTATATTCTTTGCAGCCAAAGATGGAGAAGCTGTATACAGTTAGCAAAAACAAGACCAGGAGCTGACTGTGGCTCCGATCATGAACTCCTTGTTGCCAAATTCAGACTTAAATTGAACAAAGTAGGGAAAACTACTAGACCATTCAGGTATGACTTAAATCCCTTATGATTATACAGTGGAAGTGAGAAATAGATTTAAGGGACTAGATCTGATTGATAGAGTGTCTGATGAACTCTGGACGGAGGTTCGTGACATTGTACAGGAGACTGGGACCAAGAACATCCCCATGGAAAAGAAATGCAAAAAAGCCAAATGGCTGTCTGAGGAGCCCTTACAAATAGCTGTGAAAAGAAGAGAAGCAAAAAGCAAAGGAGAAAAGGAAAGATATAAGCATCTGAATGCAGAGTTCCAAAGAATAGCAAGGAGAGATAAGAAAGCCTTCCTCAGTGATCAATGCAAAGAAATAGAGGAAAACAACAGAATAGGAAAAACAAGAGATCTCTTCAAGAACATTAGAGATTCCAAGGGAACATTTCATGCAAAGATGGGCTCGATAAAGGACAGAAATGGGAGGGACCTAACAGAAGCAGAAGATATTAAGAAGAGGTGGCAAGAATACACAGAAGAACTGTACAAAAAAGATCTTCACGAGCAAGATAGTCACGATAACGGGATCACTCACCTAGAGCCAGACATCTTGGAATGTGAAGTCAAGTGGGCCTTAGAAAGCATCACTACGAACAAAGCTAGTGTTGGTGATGGAATTCCAGTTGAGCTATTTCAAATCTTGAAAGATGATGCTGTGAAAGTGCTGCACTCAATATGCAAGAACATTTGGAAAACTCAGCAGTGGCCACAGGACTGGAAGAGGTCAGTCTTCATTCCAATCCCAAAGAAAGGCAGTGCCAAAGAATGCTCAAACTACCGCACAATTGCATTCATCTATTGCTACTAAATTCAAGCTCAAAATTCTCCAAGCCAGGCTTCAGCAATATGTGAACTGTGAACTCCCAGATGTTCAAGCGGGTTTTAGAAAAGGCAGAGGCACCAGAGATCAAGTTGCCAACATCCGCTGGATTATGAAGAAAGCAAGAGAGTTCCAGAAAAACATCTTTTTCTGCTTCATTGACTATGCCAAAGCCTTTGACTGTGTGGATCATAATAAACTGTGGAAAATTCTGAAAGATATGGGAATACCAGACCAACTGACCTTCCTCTTGAGAAACCTGTATGCAGTTCAGGAAGTAACAGTCAGAACTGTACATGGAACAACCGACTGGTTCCAAATAGAAAAAGGAGTACATCAAGGCTATATATTGTCACCTTGTTTATTTAACTTATATGCAGAGTACATCATGAGGAACGTTGGGCTGGAAGAAACACAAGCTGGAATCAAGATTGCTGGGAGAAATATCAGTAATCTCAGATATGCAGATGACACTACCCTTATGGCAGAAAGTGAAGAGGAACTCAAAAGCCTCTTGATGAAAGTGAAAGAGGAGAGTGAAAATGTTGGCTTGAAGCTCAACATTCAGAAAACAGAGATCATGGCATCTGGTCCCAACACTTCATGGGAAATCGATGGAAAAACAGTGGAAACAGTGTCAGACTTCATTTTTTTTGCTCCAAAATCACTGTAGATGCTGATTGCAGCCATGAAATTAAAAGATGCTTACTACTTTGAAGGAAAGTTATGACCAGCCTTGACAGTATATTGAAAAGCAGAGACATTACTTTGCCAACAAAGGTCAGTCTAGTCAAGGCTATGTTTTTTCCCGTGGTCATGTATGGATGTGAGAGTTGGGCTGTGAAGAAAGCTGATCGCCCAAGAATTGATGCTTTTGAACTGTGGTGTTGGAGAAGACTCTTGAGAGTCCTTTGTACCGCACGGAGATCCAACCAGTCCATTCTAAGGGAGATCGATCCTGGGTGTTCATTGGAAGGACTGATGCTAAAGCTGTAACTCCAATACTTTGGCCACCTCATGCGACAAATTGACTCACTGGAAAAGACTCTGATGCTGGGAAAGGTTGGGGGAGGGAGGAGAAGGGGACGACCGAGAATGAGATGGCTGGATGGCATCACCGACTCTGTGGACATGAGTTTGAGTGTACTCCGGGAGTTGCTGATGGATAAGGAGGCCTGGCGTACTGTGATTCATGAGGTCACGGGGAGTCGGACACGACTGAGCGACTGATCTGAACTGAATTGACTGATAACTTACTGTATATTTTGCTCCTAAGCGTGTGTCAATAAAATTTTCTTCCTTGATGCCAGTTGGGAATATGAAGGCCTTCACAATGCTGTGTAAGCATCAACACTGTCTACATTTGGACACCCTCATTCTATCCCCCCCACTTCCAGCAAAGCCTGTATTCATTGCAAGCAATCCCCGTTCCACTCTCCCCTGCCTGACAACATTGAGTCTTCTCTCTTCATTTCTTCCCATTTTGGGGGGTTTAACAATCAATGCCAATCACTAAAATGAGAGGAAACTGGATTTTGTTCTGACTGAAGGTGAACGTTATAGTCTCTCAGTATTGTTAGTCTTGGCATCCCCATGAATTTTACCATCCATGGAATTCTCTAGGCCAGAATCCGTGAGTTGGTAGCTTTTCCCCCCTCCAGGGGATTGTGCTGACTCCCCACATATTGGAAGACCAAACTGGAGAATTCTGGTTTCTATGTCATTTGAAGGATACTTTGGGTATCTGAAAGGACCGTGTAGGTCCTTTCAAAATGTCATCGGCCAAACGAAGCCCTCTCAGCAAATGTGTTCAGAATCTCCAGGTAGGCATTGCTGTTGTAAGTGGGACACCTCAGGCACAAGAGAAAGGCTGAGTTCTTCCGCCGGCACAAACAAACTCACAGCAATAAACCAGGCAGGAGAAATGAAAGATAAACCCACACCAACAAAGGGACAAGTGTTCCTCAGAACACAAGGCCAGAGAAAGACCCACCATCCTTGTGGCCCTCACATGCTCAAGAAAATCAGTGATTGGGTAGAAACAGAAGAAACATGCACAAGTCCAATGAGAGCCAACGCACATGGGTAGTGTAGCTCAGAGACAGCCTGACGCTTCGCATGTATACACGGGCAAAGGGAAACACAGTGCAGGTGGCAGGGGTCATCATCTCAGAGATAGGTGCTCAGGATGGTGATAACCAGCCTTTGGGACCCAAAGAGGGAGCGGAGGGCCTAGCAGAACCCACAGACATCTCTCTCACTCTCTAGCAGAAGAGTGTGCCAGACCCATCAAAGTCCCACAGAAGCATCTCTTGATGATCAGTGCCCAACCTCAGGGTGGATCCCACTCCACTTCTGGCACGGTTGTTCCTCTCCTTTGAGATGCTCACCTCTGTCGTTCCAAAGCTGCAGGCAAGCTGGGTGCCTGTGGAGACGAAACTCCCTTCAGCTGCTCACACAGACAAGGGCACACAAGGATGCCTGTGGACTCTGGCTCACGGATGGAAGATCAGTGCCCTGTCAACCGGAAATGGGGATCGGTGCTGAAAGGGAGGCCGCACCAGACTCCCCTTTCACTGGACACAGCGTCCCTGCTGCTAGAGCTGCTGAATCCAATCATCTGTGAAAATGCAAGCTGAAAAACACCCATCTTTCTGAGAAGGTCTCCAAAAGAGTTTAGGAACAATGCATTTGGAAACCAGAGGGGATGACATGCATGTCCATGAAAACTTGACACCTCTCAATAATTGCACTTCAAATGATTCCTAGACATATGTTCCATTCCAAACGGTTCACAAATCCAGAAGGAAATGGAGCAGACATTAGACATGAGCTCTTAGTTTTCACACACAATACAGAAAGGCACTACACAAAGAGTAACCGGGGAACACAGTGAAATTTTTAAAATCCGAGATTTGGCCCATTTTTTGATTGGGTCACTTATTTTTCTGGAATTGAGCTGCAGGAGATGCTTGTATATTTTGGAGATTAATCCTTTATCAGTTGCTTCATTTGCTATTATTTTCTCCCATTTTGAGGGCTGTCTTTTCACCTTGCTTATAGTTTCCTTTGCTGTACAGAAACTTTTGATTTTATTTAAGTCCCATTTGTTTATTTTTGCTTTTATTTCCAATATTCTGGGAGGTGGGTCATGGAGGATCCTGCTGTGATTTATGTCAGAGAGTGTTTTGCCTACATTCTCCTCTAAGAGTTTTATAGAATCTGGTCTTACATTTAGCTCTCTAATCTATTTTGAGTTTATTTTGTTGTGTGGTGTTAGGAAGTGTTTTAGTTTAATTCTTTTACAAGTGGCTGACCTGTTTTCCCAGAACCACTTGTTAAAGAGACTGTCTTTTCTCCATTTTATATTCTTGCCTCCTTTGTCAAAGATAAGGTGTCCATAGGTGCGTGGATTTATCTCTGGGCTTTCTATTTTATTCCATTGATCAATGTTTCTGTCTTTATGCCAGTACCATACTGTCTTGATGACAGTGGCTTTGTAGTAGAGCCTGAAGTCCAGCAGGCTAATTCCTCCCGTTCCATTCTTCTTCTTCAAGATTGCTTTGGCTATTCGAGGTTTTTTGTATTTCCATACAAATTGTGAGATTATTTGTTCTAGTTCTGTGAAAAATATCATCGGTAGCTTGATAGGGATTGCATTGAAAGTATAAATTACTTTGGATATTATACTTATTTTCACAATATTTATTCTTCCAATCCACGAACACGGTATATTTCTCCATCTATTAGTGTCCTCTTTGGTTACTTTCACTAGTGTTTTATAGTTTTCTATGTACAAGTCTTTTGTATCCTTAGGTAGATATATACCTAAGTATTTAATTCTTTTCGTTGCAACAGTGAAGGGAATAGTTTCCTTAATTTCTCTTTCTATTTTCTCATTATTAGTGTATAGGAATGCAATGGATTTCTGTGTGTTGATTTTATATCCTGCAACGTTACTGTATTCATTGATTAGCTCTAGTAGTTTTCTGGTGGAGTCTTTAGGGTTTTCTGTGTAGAGGATCATGTCATCAGCGAACAGTGAAAGTTTTACTTCTTCTTTTCCAATTTGCATTCCTTTTATGTCTTTTTCTGCTCTGATTGCTGTAGCCAAAACTTCCAGAACTATGTTGAATAGTAGTGGTGAGAGTGGACACCCTTGTCTTTTTCCTGACTTTAGGGGAAATATTTTCAGTTTTTCACCGTTGAAGATAATATTTGCTGTGCGTTTGGCATACATAGCTTTTATTATGTTGAGATATGTCCATTCTATTCTCACTTTCTGGAGGGTTTTTATCATAAATGGATGTTGTAATTTGTCAAAGGCTTTCTCTGCATCTATTGAGATAATCATATGATTCTTATTTTTCAGTTTGCTAATGTGGTGTATTACGTTGATTGATTTGCGGATATTGAAGAATCCTTGCATTCCTGGGATAAGCCCACTTGGTCATGATGTATGATCTTCTTAATGTGTTGTTCGATTCTGACTGTTAGAATTTTGTTAAGGATTTTTGCATCTATGTTCATCAGTGATATTGGCCTGTAGTTTTCTTTTTTCGTGGGATCTTTAGCAGGTTTTGGGATTAGGGTGATGGTGGCCTCATAGAATGAGTTTGGAAGTTTCCCTTCCTCAGCAATTTTCTGGAAGAGTTTGAATAGAATAGGTGTTAGCTCTTCTCTAAATTTTTGGTAGAATTCAGCTGTGAAGCCGTCTGGACCTGGGCTTTTGTTTGCTGGAAGATTTCTGATTACTTCCTCTAGATCCGTGCTTGTGATGGGTCTGTTCAGATTTGCTATTTCTTCCTGGTTCAGTTTTGGCAAGGTGTACATTTCTAGGAATTTGTCCGTTAATTACAGGTTATTCATTTTATTGCCATATAATTGCTAAGAGTATTCTCTAATAATCCTTTGTATTTCTGTGTTGTTGGTTGTGATCTCTTCATTTTCATTTCTAATTTTATTGACTTCGTTCTTCCTCCATTGTTTCTTGATGAGTCTGGCTAGTGGTTTGTCAATTTTATTTACCTTCTCTAAGAACCAGTTTTTGGCTTTGTTGATTTTTGCTATGGTCTCTTTTGTTTCTTTTGCATTTATCTCTGCCCTAATTTTTTACGATTTCTTTTCTTGTACTAACCCTGGGGTTCTTCATTTCTTCCTTTTCTAGTTGCTTTAGATGTAGAGTTAGGTTATTTAGTTGTCTTTTTTCTTGTTTCTTGACGTGTGCCTCTATTACTGTGAACTTCCCCCTTAGCACTGCTTTTGCAGTGTCCCAGAGGTTTTGGGTTGTTGTGTTTTCATTTTCATTCATTTCTATGCATATTTTGATTTCTCTTTTGATTTCTTCTATGATTTGTTCATTATTCAGCAGGGTGTTGCTGAGCCTCCATATGTTGGCATTTTTAGTAGTTTTTCTCCCGTAATTGAGATCTAATCTTACTGCATTGTGGTCAGAAAAGATGCTTGGAATGATTTCAATTTTTTTTGAATTTACCAAGGCTAGATTTATGGTCCAGGATGTGATCTATCCTGGAAAAGGTTCCGTGTGTGCTTGAGAATAAGATGAAATTCATTGTTTTGGGGTGAAATGTGCTATAGAGACATACTAGGTCTAACTGGTCTATTGTATCATTTAAAGTTTGTGTTTCCTTGATAATTTTCTGTTTAGTTGATCTATCCATAGATGTAAGTGGGGTATTAAAGTCTCCCACTATTATTGTGTTATTGTTAATTTCCCCTTACATACTTGTTAGTAATTGTCTTACATATTGTGGTGCTCCTATGTTGGGTGCATAAATATTTATAATTGTTATATCTTCTTCTTGGATTGATCCTTTGATCATTATGTAGTTTCCTTCTTTGTCTCTTTTCACAGTCTTTGTTTTAAAATCTATTTTATCTGATGTGAGTATTGCATCTCCTGCTTTCTTTTGGTCTCTATTTGTGTGGAATATCTTCCTCCAGCCCTTCACTTTCAGTCTGTATGTGTCCCTCGTATTGAGGTGGGTCTCTTGTAGACAACATATATGGGGGTCTTGTTTGTGTATCCATTCAGCCAACCTTTGTGTTTTGGTTGGGGCATTCAACCCATTTATGTTTAAGGTGATTATTGATAAGTATGATCCCGTTGCCATTTTCTTTATTGTTTTTGATTCTAGTTCGTATGCCCTTTCTTTGTCTCCTGTCTAGAGAAGATCCTTTAGTATTTGTTGGAGAGCTGGTTTGGTGACGCTGAATTCTCTCAGCTTTTGCTTGTCTGTAAAGCTTTTGATTTCTCCTTCATATTTGAATGAGATCCTTGCTGGGTATAGTAATCTGGGCTGTAAGTTACTTTCTTTCATCACTTTAAGTATGTCTTGCCATTCCATCCTGGCCTGAAGGGTTTCTGCTGAGAGATCAGCGGTTATCCTTATGGGGATCAACTTGTGTGTTATTTGTTGTTTTTCCCTTGCTGCTTTTAATATTTGTTCAAAGACGTAAAGATGGCTAACAAACACATGAAAAAATGCTCAGCATCCCTCATAATCAGAGAAATGCAAATCAAAACCACAATGAGATAGCATTTCACACCAGTCAGAATGGCTGTTATCCAAAAGTCTACATGCAATAAATGCTGGTGAGGGTGTGGAGAAAAGGGAACCCTCTTACACTGTTGGTTGGAATGCAAACTAGTACAGCCACTATGGAGAACAGTGTAGAGATTCCTCAAAAAACTGGAAATAGAACTACCATATGATCCAGCAATTGCACTCCTGGGCATACACAGGGAGGAAACCAGAATTGAAAGAAACACATGTACTCCAATTTTCATCGCTGCACTGTTTATAATAGCCAGGACATGGAAGCAACCTAGATGTCCATCTGCAGATGAATGGATAAGAAAGCTTTGGTACATATACACAATGGAATATTTTTCAGCCATCAAGAAGAATGCATTTGAATCAGTTTTAATGAGGTGGATGAAATTGGAGCCTATTATACAGAGTGAAGTAAGCCAGAAAGAAAAACACCAATACAGTATTCTAACACATATATATGGAATTTAGAAAGATGGTAACATTAACCCTGTATACGACACTGGAAAAGCGACATAGATATATAAAACAGTCTTTGGGACTCTATGGGAGAGGGTGAGGTGGGATGATTGGAGAGAACGACATTGCAGCACATATATTATCATATGTGAAATGAATCACCAGTCCAGATTCGACACATGATACAGGATGCTTGGGGCTGGTGCATGGGGATGACCTGGAGGGAGGATATGGGGAAGAAGGAAGTGGGAGGGGCTTTCAAGAAAGGGAACACATGTACACCAGGAGCAGATTCGTCTCAATATATGGTGAAACCAACCAATATATTAATGTAAGGTAATTTGCCTCCAATAAAATAAATTAAAAAAAAATAAAATCCAAGATTTGGACTCTGGGAAAGACCTTCTGAAAAACGCAAATGACACATCCCAAGCTGGGAGACAACAGTTTAGAGACACAGAGCTTTGGCAGGATTCGGCTCCTAATACACAAACGACATGAACAGAAACGAGCCTGAAGGAGAGGTCTGAACGGACACCAAGCGAAGATAGGGACACGGAGAGTACACTGAATGATGCCCAGCACTGAGGGCCTTAGAAACACGATCTAGCTGCACTCCCCGAGCCCCATGGGTCCCTGAACTAGGCCTCTTCTACCTGGAGGCTCAGAGAGATGGACAGTGAGGAAGGGGAAGAGAAATCCTTGGTATTTCTAACAGTCACTGCCAACGCTTGAAGGAGAAGTCAAGGAACAACCCCACAGACAGTGACATACCCAGAAAGACAATAGCTAGGAGTCCATCTAACCAAGGAAGGAAGTCCCTCGTCTCAGAGAACTGCAAGAGATGGATGAAAGAAAGTGAAGCCCACAAATCCAATGGAAAATAAGCTGTGCTCACGGAGCAGAAGAATTCCTCCTGGTAAGATGATGTCAGTTCCCCATCCCCCTTATCCCCACCGTGTGTCAATCCAGAGGTTCCACGCTATTCCTCTCAAAAGACCAACTGCTGCTCTCAGGGCATTATAACCAAAGAATTCCAAAATGTCTATGGAAACACAAAGGAGACCAAAGGGTCAATGCAATCTGCCGCAAAGCCCTGAAATGGACATAGCAGGCTGCCTGATAGCCAATTTGATTATCACACCAGGATAACAGGACAGCATGGTACTGGGAAGAAATGAAACACGCAGAACCAGATCCATGGAATGGAATTGAGTGTCCAGAACTAAACCCAAGCTTCTATGGTCAATTCATTGACGCCAAAGGAGGGGAGGCGATAAGAATGGGAACAAGAGCCTCTGCAACGAAAGGACGTGGCAAATGGAGATGGTTCCATCTAAACAATCACATTGGCTTTTGGTCTCAGAACACGTCAGATTCAGTGAAACACATCAACGCAAAGCCTGAAGTGATGAAACTCCTGGAAATAAGCAGGGGCCATAGGGTCCTCCTTGTCAGGGATTTCTCAACATGTGTGTGTGTGGGGTGGGAAGCAAAATTGGGTCTCTTCAATTCAAGGAAACAGGAAACCAAGGGACAACCACCAGCTTCCATCCACTTGAACAGCTTTGCAACAGAAAAGCTAAGCATTCACAAATCAAAATGGTAACAAAGTGAACACACAAGCATATTTGCAAGCAGAATATCGGAGAAGGGGTTATTATGTAAGAGAATGAGAACTCACACCACTAAGTCTCCCAGAACAAACCCCAGACCTAACCCTTCCCCTAAAACCAACTCCAACCCCAAACCTTTACCTCACTCAAAATGAAACCCTAAAGCCTCAGCCTAGGCCAAAAATATACATGCGTACATGCCTTCAGAGGCATGCGAGCATCCACAGGAGAGACACAGATTGGAAGAGACAGACTGAATTTGGAAAGGTCGAGAAAGAGAGGAAACGAGGGAGAGAGACTGAACAATGCAGAGAGGAAATGAGTCGATTTCACAGAATTTGAATGAATCTCTCTTGAGGTTGGAAACAGTGACAGTGAATATTCCCCTGCCAGGGGAAAAATGACCCACGATGATGAGACTCAAAGACAAGATTGCGGGGAGCTACTGTTGGGGCAGACTCCCCCAACCCTCGAGTCTGAGTGGGACATTTGAGTAGGAGAGGGAAGGTTGATATCAGAGCGGGAGATGTGTGAATATGACCTTCCGGTCCTCCCAAATCAGGGGCCATAAATAGGCAGGAAGGGGACTGCCTTTTCCCAGGTCCCAGAGCAAATCCAGGCCTGATTCTGCCCATTGTGCGCTAGGTCAGCCCTGTGTGGAATCCATCCTTTGGGAAGTCTGTGTCCAAGCTCCAAGTGAAAGCGGCCCAAATTTTGAACAGGCACTGGAGCTCCTCGTAGGCTGACAGACCTAGTCAGGAGACGGGAGATTGTGACCCACTCTGCAGATGGAGAGACGGGAAACCCTGTGGGGCACATGGCTTTCCCAGGGCCACAACACTTCTGAGAAGAAGGAGCCTGTTCTGAAAGGAGCTGTGTCCTCAGAACTCAGGCCCTGGCTGCACCCAGATCTCCCCAAGGCTGTGGGATGGGCTCTGTGGGTGTCACTGTGCCTGCACGTGGCCTAAGGGCATGGGAGAACAGCCAGAAACCTAGAAGTTCCTTTTGGGAGCTTTGTGGAAGGGACCTCAGCCACGAACCAGGAAATGATGTCACTTCCTGGCAACAGAACCCAACAGAACCTGCAACCTGTGTATCCAGGCCTGGCCAGCAGAGAGGAGACCCTGGCCATATCGCTAGCTGTGAAGATATTCTGCTGTTTGCCCCTGCCAAGAGGACGGGGTCTCAGGCTAGCTAACAGGGAGAATGCGTGGGAACGCGGTCGACACTGGCTCAGGGCCCCCGCCGAGAGGCCTCTGGCCCTTTGCTGAAGGAAAAGAAAGGTAACAGGGGAGCCCCAGACTGGGTCCGGCCACCTCTCCTGTCCCACACGGGGAAGCCTGAGGCCTTTCCCTCTGTGTGGATGGGGGTTTCTTGGGGTATGTCTGCCTCAGGCAAGCCCGGCCGCATTTCAGTCAGGAGCCCATGTGCTTCTTGTATCCACACCCCAGGGGAGAGCAGGCTGTGTGACATGGGGAGTGTCCGGGCAGAGCCAGATGCCCAGGCTGACCTCATGCCCTCAGGGGATTCTCCATCCTCCCGGGTGGGTATCTGAGCAGACACTCGTGTCTCTGGTCTTTCTTGGAGCAGAAGGGCAGGCAGGCAGAAGCAGAAGCCATCCTTGCCAAGCTAACCTCAGAAATATCAAAGCAGGGCTTGCTGATGGTCATTGATATTGCAGACTGTCCCACCCGAGGTGGCCTCTGAGGGGCACACCCCATCCACCTCCCAAAGGGAGAGTTCAGAGCACCAGCCCCCTGCTCGGGAGGCCCAGTGCAGGCTCCAGGTGAGGGTGGCCACGGAGGGCTCAGACCAACTGGCGATGAAGAGGAAGTGAGCAAGTTCTGCTGTCCAGACTCCACCCAGCACACACCCTGGGACCCAGTCTCAGGCTGCCACGGAGCTCAGCACAGCCGGCTCTGATGCAGAACTCCGAGAAGCCCTGCCTCGGAGGCAGCAGGAAGACCTGGAGCCCAGCACGGAAGAGCACAGTGGTGAGTTGGCTGGGGCTACTGCCTGTGAGTGTGGGGAGGCGGTGCTGAGCCACACAGGGAGGTGTCCCCCAGAGCTGGGGCTGGGCCTGGAACGAAGGCTAGCCTCACACCACCCATCTTGGAGACTGCAGAGAAGACTCTGATGCTGGGCCTTCTTAGCAAATCTCTAAGAAGCTTTCGTGCCCACTTAGGCACATGGCAAGGCTGGCCTGTGGCAAAGTTTTCTTCTCCCACAGCTCTAGTTCTGGCCATCAAACTCATCCAGCCTCCATGTCTAAGACCTGTCCCTACGGAGGTGGGAGCTCCTGGTGCAGGACTCAAGGATCCACTGAGGGGAGATCGAGACCTGAGACGTCCCCTCCCAATGACACGGGACCAGCCGGGTATTGGCCACTACCCTCAGCACATCAGATCTCTGTGCCTGCACAACACCCAGCGCCAGGCCAATATGTCCAACCCCGCCTTCGAGAAACTCCACCTCCATGTGCACTTGCACCTGCTCAGGCTTTGGCGGCAGAACCCGAGTCAGGGCTTGAGTGACCAACTTTGGAGCAGCAGCCTGCCCTGCCTCCTACCAAGAACTCAGACGCCCACCATGACTATCCAACACTTGAAGGGAGAACAGGACCCTGCTCTGGATAGAAGCCCAGAACCCTTTGGCAACCACATCATCCAGGGGCGCATTTGGCTCTGCAGCCTCCATCCCTGTGTGTTCCCCATGGACGCCGTCTACTCCCTCCACACCCATGGGCGATTGACTTTCCTTCCCCAGAGCTCATTTTCATCAGGCTCCTAGGCATCTTTCTTCTCATCTTTTATGTCTTTTATGGCTTTCTGTATATTTTGCTCGCAAGTGTGTGTCAATAGATTTTCCTTCCTTGAGAATATGGAGGCCTTTACAATGCTGTGTAAGCGTCACCGCTGTCTACATTCAGACACCCTCATTCTATCCCCCCCACTTCGCAGCAAAGCCTGGATTCATGGCAAGCATTCCCCGTTCCTCTCTCCCCCGCCTCTCAACATTGAGTCCACTTCTCTCTGCATTTTTTCCCATCCTTTCGGGGTTCCCAATCAACGCTATTCACTGAAATGATAGGAAACTGGATTTTGCTCTTATTGAAGGCGAAAGTTATAGTCTCTAAGTATCGTTAGAGTCTTGGCATCCCTATGAATTCTACAGTCCATGGAATTCTCTAGGCCAGAATCTTGGGTGGGTAGCTTTTCCCTTCGCCAGAGGATTGTTCTGACTTCCCACATATTGGAAGACCAAACTGTGAAGTAGCCTTTGGGGATCTAATAGGACTTGTAGGTCCTTTTATAATGTTATCTCCCAAATGAAGCCCTCTCGGCTAATATGCTCAGAATTTCCAGGTAGGCAGTGCTGTTGTAAGTGGGACACCTCAGAGACAAGGGAAAGTCTGAATTCTTCCACCGGCACAAACAAACTCACAAGAATAAACCAGGCAGGAGAAATGGAAAGATATACCCACACCAACAAAGGAACAAGTGTTCCTCAGAACACAAAGCCAGAGAAAGACGCACCATCCTTGTGGCCCCCACATGCTTGAGAAAGTCAGTGATCAGGAATTGAAAAGAAGAAACATGTGCAGGTCCAATGAGAGGCAATGCACATGGCTAGTGTAGCTCAGAGATGTCCTGAATCTTCGCATGGTCACATGAGCAAAGGGAAACACAGTGCAGGTGGCGGTGGTCATCATCTCACAGCTACGTGTACAGGATGATGACAACCAGCCTTTGGGACCCAAAGAGGGAGCGGAGGGCCTAGCAGAGCCATAGACATCTCTCTCGCTCTCTGGCAGAAGAGATTGCCGGACGAATCAAGGTCCCACACTAGCATCACTTAATGATCAATGCCAACCCTCAAGGTGAATTCCACTTACTTCTGGCACGGTTGCTCCTGTCCTCTTAGATGTTCACCTGTAGCGATCCAAAGCTGCAGACCTGCTGGGCACCTGTGGAGTAGAACCTCACTTCATCTGCTCACACAGACAAGGACACACAAGGATGCCTGTGGCCTCTGGCTCACAGATGGAAGATCAAAGCCCTGTCAACCTGAACTGGGGACCAGTGTTGAAAGGGAGGACGCACCCGACTCCTCTTTCACTGGACACAGCGTCCCTGATGCTAGAGATGCTGAATCCATTCAACTGTGGAAATTCATGCTGAAAAACACCCATCTTTCCGACAACGTCTCTAAAAGGGTTTACGAGCAACGCATTTGGAAACCAGAGGGGATGACACGCATGTCCATGAAAATTGACACCTCTCAACAAATGCACTTCAAATGATTCCTAGACATATGTTCCATGCAAAACGGTTCATAAATCCAGAAGTAAATGGAGCATACATTAGACATGAACTCTGAGTCTTTACACACAATACAGAAAGGCACTACATAAAGAGTAACCAGAGAACACAGTGAACTTTGTCAAATCCAAGATTCGGACTCTGGGAAAGACCGTCTGAAAAACGCATAAGACACCTCCCATGCTGGGAGACAACTCTTTGCATACACAGAGTTTAGGCAAGATTTGGCTCCTAATATGCAAACGACATGAACACAAACTAGCCTGAAGGAGAGGTCTGAAGGGACACCAGGCGAAGGAAGGGACACAGAGAGTATACCGAATGATGCCCAGCACTGAGGTCCTGAGAAACACGGTCTAGCTGCACTCCCCGAGCCCGGTGGGACCCTGGACTAGGCCTCTTCCACCTGGAGGCTCAGAGAGATGGACAGTGAGGAAGGGGAAGAGAAATCCTCGGCATTTCTAACACTCACAGCAAACGCTTAGAAGGAGAAAGCAAGTATCAACCCCACCGACAGTAAATTCCCTGAAAGGCAATAAACTGTGATGCTGGGAAAAGTTGGGGGCGGGAGGAGAAGGGGACGACGGAGAATGAGATGGCTGGATGTCATCACCGACTCTGTGGACATGAATTTGAGTGTACTCCGGGGGTTGGTGATGGACAGGGAGGCCTGGCGTGCTGTGATTCATGGGGTCGCGGAGAGTCGGACACGACTGAGCGACTGAACTGAACCGAAGAATCCATCTAACGCAGGAGGGGTGCCACTCTTCTCTGAGAACGGCAAGAGATGGATGAAAGAAGGTGAAGCCCACCAATCCAATGGAAAATAAGCTGTGCTTATGGATCAGAAGAATTACTCATGATAAGATGATGTTACTTCCCCCTCCCCCGGACCCACACCGTGGGGCAATCCAGAGGTTCCACGCTATTCCTCTCAAAATAAAAACGGCTGCTCTCAGGGCACGAAAACCAAAGAATTCCTAAATGTCTATGGAAACACTACGGTGTCAAAAGAGTCAATGCAATCGGCCGCAAAAACCTGAAATGTATATAGCAGGCTGCTGATAGACAATTAGATTATCACACTAGGATCATCAGGACAGCATGGTACTGGGAAGAAATCAAACATGCAGAACCAGATCCATGGAATGGAATTGAGGGTCCAGAACTAAACCCAAGCTTCTACGGTCAATTCCTCGACGCCAAAGGAGGGGAGGCCATAAGAATGGGAACAAGAGTCTGTGCAACGAAAGACCGTGGGAATTGCAGATGGTTCCACCTGAACAATCACGTTGGCTTTTGGTCTCAGAACACGTCAGATTCAGTGAAACACATCAAAGCAAAGCCTGAAGTGAAGAAACTCCTGGAACAAAGCACAGGACATAGGCTTTTAATGTCAGGGACTTCTCAACATATGTGGGTGGAAAAGCAAAGTAGGGTCTCTTCAAGTCAAGGAAACAGGAAACAAAAGGACACCCACGAGTTTCCGTCCACTTGAACAGCTTTGCAACAGAAAACCTAAGCATTCACTAATCAAAATTGTAACAAACTGAACACAAAAGGATATTTGTAAACAGAATATCGGAGAAAGGGTTCCTATGTAAAAGAGACTGAGAACTCACACAACTAAGTCTCCCAGAAAAAAACCCAGACCTATCCCTTCCCCTAACACCAACTCCAACCCGATACCATTATCTCACTCGACACGAAACCATAAAGCCTCACCCTAGGTCAACACTATACATGTTTACATGCATTCACAGACATGCGCGCATCCACAGGAGAGACACAGAAAGGAAAATACAGAATGAATTTGGAAAGATCAAGAAAGAGACGGAACGAGGGAGAGAGACTGAACAATAGAGAGAGGAAATGAGTCAATTTCACAGAACTTGCATGAATCTCTCTTGAGGATGGAAACAATGACAGTGCCTATTCCCCCTGCAAGGGGGAAAATGACCCAAGTTGATGAGTCTCAAAGACATGGATTCGGGGAGCCACTGTTGGGGCAGCCTCCCCCAGGCCTCGAGGCTGAGTGGGACACTTGAATAGGACGAGGAAGGTTGATATCAGAGGTCGTGATGTGTGAATATGATTTTCCGGTCCTCCCAATGCAGGAGTCAAGAAATAGGCAGAAAAGGGACTGACTTTTCCCAGGTCCCAGAGCCCATCCATGCCTGATTCTGCCCATTGTGTGCTAGGTCAGCCCTGTGTTGAATCCGTCCTTTGGGAAGTCTCAGTGTCTAAGTTCCATGTGATAGCAGCCGAAAGTCTGAACAAGCACTGGAGCTGTTTGTAGGATGACAGACCTAGGGAGGAGATGGAAGAGTGACCCCCACTCTGCAGATGGAGAGACTGGGGAAACCAAAGGGAGCACATGTCTTGCCCAGGACCACATCACTTCTGAGAAGGGGGAACCTGGGCTGAAAGCAGCTGTGTCCTCAGAGCTCAGGCCCTGGCTGAACCCAGTCTCCCAAAGGCTGTGGGGTGGGCTGAATGTGTGTCACTGTGCCTGCACGTGGCATAAGGGCATGAGAGAACAGCCAGAAACACAGAGGTTCCCTTGGGGAGCTTTGTGGAATGGACCTAGGCCACGAACCAGGAAATGATGTCACTTCCTGGCAACAGAACACAACAGAACCGGCAACCCTGGTATCCAGGCCTCCTCAGTGGAGAGGAGTCCCCAGCCAGATCACTTGCTTTCAAGATGTTCTGTTGTTTGCCCCTGCCCAGAGGCCGGGGCTTCAGGCGAACTCACAGGCAGGGAATGTGAGAACGTGGATGACGCTGGCTCAGGGACCCCGGAGAGGCCTCTGGCCCTTTGCCCTAAGGAAAAGAAAGGTAACCGGGAGGCCCAGGCTGGATCCGGCCACCTCTCCCGTCCCACATGGGGAAGCCTGAGGCCTTTGCCTGTGTGTTGATGGGGGTTTCTCGGGGTGTGTCTGCCTTAAGCAAGCCCAGCCGCATATTGGTCAGGAGCTCGTGGATCGCTTTTGTCCACACCACAGGGGAGAGCAGGCTGGTGGCATGGGAAGCATCCGGACAGAGCTGGCTGCCCAGGCTGACCTCACTCCCTCAGGGGTATCTCTGTCCTCCCAATTGCGTATCTGAGCAGACACTCGTCTCTGTGCTTTCTGGCAGCAGAAGGGCAGATGGGCAGAGGCAGCAGACATCCTGGCCAGGCACAGCTCAGAATTATCGAAGGAGTGCTGCTGATGGTCACTGTCATTGTAGAGCATCCCACCCGAAGTGGCCCCTGAGGGGAACACCCCCACCACCACCCTGAGGGAGGGTTCAGAGCACCAGCCCCCTGCCCAGGAAGCCCAGTACAGGCTCCAGGTGAGCGTGGCCACGGAGGGCTCAGCCAAACTGGCGAAGAAGAGGAAGCAGGCAAGGCCTGCTGCACAGACACCACCAAGCACACACTCCGGGGCCCAGTCTCAGGCTGCCACGGAGCTCAGCACACCCGGCTCTGACCCAGAACTCTGAGAAACCCTTCCTTGGAAGCAGCAGGAGAGCTTGGAGCCCAGCAGTGCAGAGCACAGAGTTGAGGCTCCTGGGGCTGCTGCATGTGAGTGTGGGGAGGCGGTGCTTAGCCACACAGGGAGGAGTCCCCCAGAGTGGGGCTGGGCCTGGACCAAAGGCTGGCCTCACACGACCCATCTTGGAGACTGCAGAGAAGACTCCGAAGCAGGGCTTTCTTAGCTAATCTCTAGGAAGCCTTCATGTCCCCTTAGGCTCATGGCAAGGCTGGCATTTGGCAAACTCTTCTTCTCTCCCAGCTCTAGCTCTGGCCATGAAACTCAGCCAGCCTCCACGTACAAGACCCGTCCCTACAGAGGTGGGAGCTCCAGGTGAAGGACGCAGGGATCCAATGAGGGGAGATCGAGACCTAACACAACCCTCGCAAAGCTACGGGGCGAACCGGGTACTTGACAGTCCCTTGAGCACAACGGAACTCTGTACCTGCACGACTCCCAGCCCCAGGCCCCGATGTCTCACCATGCCTTCCAGAACCTCCACCTTCACGTATACATGCACCTGCTTGGGCTTTGACGGCAGAACCCGAGTCAGGGGCTGAGTGACCACCTGCAGAAGGGCAGCCTGCCCTGGCTGCTGCCAAAGACTCAGACGCCCACCATGACTGTCCCACCCCTGCAGGGAGAACAGGCCCATGCTCTGGACAGACTTCCAGAGCCCTTTCAGCAAACACATCGTCCAGGGGTGCGGTTGGCTCTGCAGCCTCCATCCCTGTGTGTTCCCCGTGGACGTCGTCCACTCCCTCCCCACCCAGGGGAGATTGACTTCCCTTCCCCTGAGCTGATTTTCATCAGGCTTCTAGGCATCTTTCTTCTCATCTTTTATGTCTTTTATGGCTTTCTGTATATTTTGCTCACAAGTGTGTGCCAATAAATTTTCCTTCTTTGATGCCATTTGGGAAGATGGAGGCCTTCACAATGCTGTGTAAGCATCACCACTCTCTACATTCTGGAACATTCATTCTATCCCCTTCCCACTTCCCAGCAAAGCCTGGATTCATGGCAAGCACTCCCCGTTCCTCTCTCCCCAACCTGAAAACACTGAGTCTACTTCTCTCTGCATTTCTTCCCATCGTTTCGGGGTCCCCAATCAATGCCAATCACTAAAATGAGAGGAAACTGGATTTTGGTCTGACTGAAGGTGAAAGTTATAGTCTCTCAGTATTGTTAGAGTCTTGGCATCCCCATGAATTCTACAGTCCATGGAATTCTCTAGGCCAGAATCCTGGAGTTGGTAGCTTTTCCCTTCTCCAGGGGATTGTTCTGACTCCCCACATATTGGAAGACCAAACTGGAGAATTCTGGTTTCTGTGTCATTTGAAGGAGCCTTTGGATATCTGAATGGACTGTGTAGGTCCTTTCAAGATATCATCTGCCAAATGAAGTCATCACGGCAAATGTGCTCAGAATCTCCAGGTAGGTCGTTTTGTTGTAAGTGGGACGCATCAGGCACAAGTGAAAGGCTGAGTTATTCCGCCGATACAAACAAACTCACAACAATAAACCATGCAGGATAAATGGAAAGATAAACCGACACCAACAAAGGGAGAAGTGTTCCTCAGAATACAAGGCCAGAGAAAGTCAAACCATCCTTGTGGCACCCACATGCTCGAGAAAATCAGTTATCAGGAAGGAAACAGAAGAAACATGTGCAGGTCCAATGACAGGAAGCACATGGCTAGTGTAGCTCAGAGATAGCCTGACACTTTGCATGGACACGTGGGAAAAGTGACTTACATTGTAGGTGGAGGTGGCCATTATCTCAGAGTTGGTGCTCAGGATGGTGACAACCAGCCTTCGGGACCACAAGAGGGAGTGGAGGGCCTAGCAGATCCCATAGACATCTCTCTCGCTATGTGGGAGAAGAGTGTGACGGACCCATCATAGTCCCACAGGAACATCACTTGACGATCAGTGCCCAACCTCAGGGTGGATCCCACTCCACTTCTGGCACGGTGGCTCCTGTCCTCTGAGATGTTCACCTCTGGCGGTCTGAAGCTGCAGGCCTGCTGGGCGCCTTCGGAGACGAAACTCCCTTCAGCTGCTCACACAGCCAAGGGCACACAAGGATGCCTGTGGAATCTGGATCACAGATGGAAGTTCAGAGCCCTGTAACCTGAACTTGGGATTGGTGGTGAAAGGGAAGCCGCACCCAACTCCCTTTTCACTGGACACAGCGTCCCTGAGCTAGAACTGCTGAATCCATTCTTCTGTGAAAATGCAAGCTGAAAAACACCCATCTTTCCGAGAAGATATCCAAAAGAGTTTAGGAGCAACACATTTGGAAACCAGAGGGGATGACATGCATGTCCATGGAAACTTGACACCTCTCAACAAATGCACTTGAAATGATTCCTAGACATATGTTCCATGCAAAACGGTTCACAAATCCAGAAGGAAATGGAGCAGAGATTAGCATGAGTTCTGTGTCTTCACACACAATACAGAAAGGAACTACACAAAGAGTAACAAGGGAACACAGTGAACTTTGTCAAATCCAAGATTTGGATTCTGGGAAAAACCGTCTGAAAAGCACAAATGACACATCCCAAGCTGGGAGACAACTGTTTGCATACACAGAGCTTAGGCAGGATTTGGCTCTTAATACACAAATGACATGAACACAAATGGGCCTGAAGGAGATACCAGGAGAAGGAAGGGACAGGGAGAGTACACCGGATGATGCCCAGCACTGAGGCCTGATAAATACGGTCTAGCTGCATTCCCCGAGCCCCGTGGGACCCTGGAATAGGCCTGTTCTAACTGGAGGCTCAGAGAAATGGACAGTGAGGAAGGGGAAGAAAAATCCTTGGAATTTCTAACACTTCCAGCAAATGCTTAGAAGAAGGCAATTATCAACCCCACCGACAGTGACATTTCCTGAAAGGCAATAGCTAGGAGTCCATCTAACCCAGGAGGGAAGCCCTTCTTCTCAGAGAACTGCAAGAGATGGATGAAAGAAGGTGAAGCCCAACAATCCAATGGAAAATAAGCTGTGCTCACGGATCAGAGGAATTCCTCCTGGTAAGATGATGTCACTTCCCCCTCCTCCCAACCCTCACCGTGAGGCAATCCACATTTTCCACGCTATTCCTCTCAAAATACCAACGGGTGTTCTCAGGTCATTATAACCAAAGAATTCCAGAATATCTATAGAAAAACAAAGGAGTCAAAATAGTCAATGCATTCTGCCACAAAGCCCTGAAATGTACATAGCAGGCTGCCTGATAGCCAATTAGACTATCACACTAGGATCATCAGGACAGCATGGTACTGGGAAGAAATCAAACACGCAGAACCAGATCCATGGAATGGAATTGAGGGTCCAGAAATAAACCCAAGCATCAACGGTAAATTCCTCAATGCCAAAGGAGGGGAGGCGATACGAATGGGAACTAGAGCCTCTACAACGAAAGACCGTGGGAATTGCAGATGGTTCCATCTGAACAATCACATTAGCTATTGTTCTCATCACATTTCAGATTTAGGGAAACACGTCAATACAAACCTGAAGTGATGAAACTCCTGGAAAGAAACAAGGGCCATTGGCTCGTTAATGTCAGGGACTTCTCAACACGTGTGTGGGAGGGGGAAGAAAATTGGGTCTCTTCAAGTCAAGGAAACAGGAAACCAAAAGACACCAACTTGCTTCCATCCACTGAACAGCTTTGCATCAGAAAAGCTAAGCATTCACTTATCAAAATGGTAACAATCTGAACACAAAAGAATATTTGCAAGCAGAATATCGGAGAAGGGGTTCCTTCATTAAAGAGACTGAGAACTCACACCACTAAGTCTCCCAGAACAAACCCCAGACATATCCTTTCCCCTAACACGAACTCTCACACGAAAGCTTTACCTCACCTGAAATGAAACCCTAAAGCCTCACCCTAGGTCAACAATTCCCCAGCGATCAATGCAAAGAAATAGAGGAAAACAACAGAATAGGAAAAACAAGAGACCTTTTCAAGAAAATTAGAGATATCAAGGGAACATTTCATGCAAAGATGGGCTCGATAAAGGACAGAAATGTTATGGACCTAACAGAAGCAGAAGATATTAAGAAGAGGTGGCAAGAATACACAGAAGAACTGTACAAAAAAGATCTTCACGATGAAGATAATCACGATGGCGTGATCACTCACCTGGAGCCAGACATCTTGGAATGTGAAGTCAAGTGGGCCTTAGAGAGCATCACTACAAACAAAGCTAGTGGAGGTGATGGAATTCCAGTTGAGCTATTTCAAATCCTAAAAGATGATGCTGTGAAAGTGCTGCACTCAATATGCCAGCTAATTTGGAATACTCAGCAATGGCCACAGGGCTGGAAAAGATCACTCTTCATTCCAATCACAAAGAAAGGCAATGCCAAAGAATGCTCAAACTACAGCACAATTGCACTCATCTCACACACTAGTAAATTCATGCTCAAAATTCTCCAAGCTAGGCTTCAGCAATATGTGAACTGTGAACTCCCAGATGTACAAGCAGGTTTTAGAAAAGGCAGAGGCACCAGAAATCAAATTGCCATCATCCGCTGGATTATGGAGAAAGCAAGAGAGTTCCAGTAAAACATCTATTTCTGCTTCATTGACTATGCCAAGGCCTTTGACTGTGTGGATCACAATAAACTGTGGAACATTCAGAAAGAGATGGGAATACCTGACCACCTGACCTGCCTCTGGAGAAACCTGTATGCAGATCAGGAAGCAACAGTTAGAACTGGACATGGAACAACAGACTGGTTCCAAATAGGAAAAGGAGTACGTCAATGTTGTATATTGTTACCCTGCTTATTTAACTTCTATGCAGAGTACATCATGAGGAACGCTGGGCTGGAAGAAGCACAAGCTGGAATCAAGATTGCCGGGAGAAATATCAATAACCTCAGATATGCAGATGACACCACCCTTGTGGCAGAAAGTGAAGAGGAACACAAAGGCCTATTGATGAAAGTGAAAGAGAAGAGTGAAAAGGTTGTCTTGAAGCTTAACATTCAGAAAACGAAGATCATGGCATCTGGTCCCATCACTTCTTGGGAAATAGATGGAGAAACAGTCGAAACAGTGTCAGACTTTATTTTTTGGGCTCCAAAATCACTGCGGATGCTGATTGCAGCCATGAAATTAAAAGACGCTTACTCCTTGGAAGGAAAGTTATGACCAGCCTAGATAGCATATTAAAAAGCAGAGACATTACTTTGCCAACCAAGGTCCGTCTAGTCAAGGCTATGGTTTTTCCCGTGGTCATGTATGGATTTGAGAGTTGGACTGTGAAGAAAGCTGATCGCCGAAGAATTGATGCTTTTGAACTGTGGTGCTGGAGAAGACTCTTGAGAGTCCCTTGGACTGCAGGGAGATCCAACCAGTCCATTCTAGAGGAGATCAATCCTGGGTGTTCATTTGAAGGACTTATGCTAAAGCTGAAACTCCAATACTTTGGCCTCCTCATGCGACGAGTTGACTCACTGGAAAAGGCTTTGATGCTGGGAGCGATTGGTGGGTAGGAGGAGATGGGGACGACAGAGAATGAGGTGACTGGATGGCATTACCGACTCGATGGACATGAGTTTGAGTGAACTCCGTCAGTTGATGATGGACAGGGAGGCCTGGCGTGCTGTGGTTCATGGGGTTGCTAAGGGTCGGACATGACTAAGCGACTGAACTGAATTGAACTGAACTGAACTGAAGGTCAACAATATACATGCGTACATGCATTTCTAAGGCATGCAAGCATCCAGAGGAGAAACAGAGAGAGGAAGAGACAGACTGAATTTGGAAAGGTCAAGAAAGAGAGGGAACGAGGGAGAGAGACTGAACAATGGAGAGAGGAAATGAATCGACTTCACAGTATTTGCATGAATCTCACTTGAGTTTGGGAAAAGTAACAGTGCCAATTCCCCCTGAAAGGGGGAAAATGACCCAAGATGATGAGACTCAAAAAAAAGTATGCGGGGAGGCACTGTTGGGACAGGCTCCACCACCCCTTGAGGCAGAGTTCGACATTTGAGGAGGACGAGGAATGTTGATATCAGAGGCGGCGATATCTGAATATTACCTTCCGGTCCTCCCAATGCTGGGGTCAAGAAATAGGCAGGAAGTGGACTTCATCTTCGAAGGTCCCAGAGCCCATCTAGGCCTGATTCTGCCCCATTCTGTGCTAGGTAGCCCTGTGTGGAATCCGTCCATTGGGAAGTCTCAGTGTCCTAGCTCCATGTGAGAGCAGCCCAAAGTTTGAACCGGCACTGTAGCTGTTCGTAGGTTGACAGACCTAGGCAGGAAATGGGTGAGTGATCCCCACTCTGCAGATGGAGAGACTGTGGAAACCCTGCGGGGCACATGGCTTGCCCAGGGCCACATCACTTCTGAGAAGAAGGAGCCTGGGCTGAAAGCAGCTGTGTCCTCAGAGCTCAGGCCCTGGCTGCACCCTGGTCTCCTCAAGGCTGTGGGTTGTGCTGCGTGGGTGTCAATTTGCCTTCACGTGTACTGAGGGCATGGGGGAACAACCAGAAACACAGAGGTTCCCTTGGGGAACTTTGTGGAATGGACCTTGGCCACGAAAGCAGGAAATGATATCACTTCCTGGAAACAGAACCCAACAGAACCCGAAACCCGGGTTTCCAGGCCTCCCCAGCAGAGAGGAGCCCCCAGCCAGATCGCTTGCTTTCAAGATGTTCTGCTGTTTGCCCCTGCCCAGAGGCCAGGGCCTCAGGCAAGCTCACAGGCAGAGTGTGTGGGAACGCGGTCAACGCTGGCTCAGGGCCCCCAGAGAGGCCTCTGATCCTTTGTCCGAAGGAACCGAAAGGTTACAGGGGAGACACAGGCCAGGTCAGGCCACCTCTCCCGTCCCATATGGGGAAGCCTGAGGCCTTTCCTTGTGTGTGGATGGGGGTTTCTTGGGGTGTGTCTGCCTCAGGCAAGCCCAGCTGCATGTGGGTCAGGAGCCCGTGGGTCGCTTGTGTCCACACCCCAGGGGAGAGCATGCTGTTGGCATGGGGAGCGTCCGGGCTGAGCCGTGTGCCCAGGCTGACCTCACACCCTCATGGGGGGTCTCCGTCCTACCCGGTGGGTACTGAGCAGACACCCGTATCTGTTTTTTTGGGAGCAGAAGGGCAGACGGGCAGAAACTTTAGACATCTTGTCCAGGCTCAGCTTAGGAATATTGAAGCAGGGCTGGCTGGTGGTCACTATCATTGCATAGCGTCCCACCCGAGGTGGCCCCTGAGGTGCACACCCCATCAGCCTCCAAGAGGGAGGTTTCAGAGCACCACCCCCTGCCCTGGAGGCCCAGTGGAGGCTCCAGGTGAGCGTGACCACGGAGGGCTCTGGCGAACTGGCGATGAAGAGGAAGGGGGCAAGGCCTGCTGCTCAGACACCACCCAGCACACACACGGGTACCCAGTCTCAGGCTGCCACTGAGCTCAGCACAGCCAGCTCTAAACCAAAGCGCTGAGAAGCCCTGCCTCGGAGGCAGCAGGAGGACCTGGAACCCAACACAGCAGAGCACAGAGGTGAGGTGGCTGGGGATGCTGCATGTGAGTGTGGGGAGGCGGTGCTGAGCCACACAGGGATGAGTCCTCAAGAGCTGAGGCTGGGCCTGGACCAAAGGCTGGACTCTAACCACCCATCTTGGAGACTGCAGAGAAGACACCAATGTTGGGCCTTCTTAGCGCATCTCTAGGAAGCTTTCATGCCCACTTAGGCCCATGGCAAGGCTGGCCTGTGGTAAACTCTTCTTTTCCCCAAGCTCTAGCTCTGGCCGTCAAACTCATCCAGCCTCCACGAACAAGACCTGTCCCTACAGAGGTGGGAACTCCAGGGGCAGGACCCAGGGATCCAATGAGGGGAGATCGAGCCCTGAGACGTCCCCACCCAAAAACACGGGGCAAGCCGGGTACTGGCCAGCACCCTCAGCACATTGGATCTCTGTGCCTGCAGGACCCCCAGCCCCAGGCCCTGATGTCCTACCCCACCTTCCAGAACCTCCACCTCCACGTGCACTTGCACCTGCTTGGGCTTTGGCGGCAGAACCCTAGTCAGGGCCTTAGTGACCACTGGGCAGGGGCAGCCTGCCCTGGCTCCTGCCAAGGACTCAGACGCACACCATTTCTGTCCCTCCCCTGCAGGGAGAACAGGCCCCAGTTCTGGACATAGACTCAGAGTCCTTTTGGCAAATACCTGGTCCAAGGGTGCGGTTAGCTCTGCAGCCTCCATCCCTGTGAGTTCCCCGTGAATGCCGTCCACTCTCTCCCCACACAGGGGAGATTGAATTCCCTTCCCCTGAGCTGATTTTCATCAGGCTCCTAGGCATCTTTCTTCTCATCTTTTATGTTTTTTGTGGCTTTATGTATATTTTGCTCATAAGTGTGTATCAATACATTTTCCTCCCTTGAAGCCATCTGGGAATATGGAGGCCTTCACAATGCTCTGTAAGCATCACCACTGTCTACATTCAGACACCCTCATTCTATTCCCCCCACTTCCCAGCAATGCCTAGATTCATGGCAAGCACTCCCCGTTCCTCTCTCCCCCTCCTGAGAACACTGAGTCTATTTTCTCTGCATTTCTTCCCATTCTTTTGAGGCCACAATCAATGCCAATCACTGAAATGAAAGGAAACTGGATTTTCCTCTGACTGAAGTTGAAACTTGCAGTCTCTCAGTATTGTTAGAATCTCAGCATCCCCATGAATTCTACAGTCCGTGGAATTCTCTAGAGCAGAATCCTGGAGTGGGTAGCTTTTCCCTTCTCCAGGGGAGTTTCTGACTCCCCACATATTGGAAGACCAAACTTTAAAATTCTCGTTTCTATGTCATTTGAAGGAGCCTTTGGGTATCTGAAAGGACAGTGTAGGTCCTTTCAAGATGTCATCTGCCAAACGAAGCCTCTTGGCAAATGTGCTCAAAATCTCCAGGTAGGCAGTGCTGTGGTAATTGGGACTCCTCAGGCACAAGGGAAATGCTGAGTTCTTCTGCCGGAACAAACAAACTCACAACAATAAACAAGGCAGGATAAATGGAAAGATAAACCCACACCAACAAAGGGAGAAGTGTTTCTTAGAGCACATAGCCAGAGAAAGACCCACCATCCTTTTGGCCCCCATATCCTCGAGAAAATCAGTGATCGTGAAGGAAAGAGAAGAAACATATGCAGGTCCAATGAGAGGAAATGCACATGTCTCGTGTAGGTCAGAGATGGCCTGACACTTCGCATGGACACGCGGGCAAAGGGAAACACAGTGCAGGTGGCAGTGGTCATCATCTCAGAGCTAGGTGCTCCAGATGGTGACAACCAGCCTTCGCGACCACAAGAGGGAGCCGAGGGCCTAGCAGAGCCCATAGACATCTCTCTCGCTCTCTGGGAGAAGAGTGTGCAGGACCCATCAAAGTCCCACAGGAGCATCTCTTGGCGATCAGTGCCCACCCTCAGGGTGGATCCCAATCCACTTCTGGCACGGTTGTTTCTGTCTGCTGAGATGCTCACCTCTGGCGGTCCGAAGCCACAGGCCTGCTGGGCGCCTGCCGAGACTAAACTCCCTTCAGCTGCTCACACAGCCAAGGCCAAACGAGGATACCTGTGGCCTGCAGCTCACAGATGGAAGATCAAAACCCTGTCAACCCGACCTGGGGATCGGTGCTGAAAGGGAGGCTGCACCCGAGTCCCTTTTCACTGGAAACAGAGAAAGTCTGATTGGCTATTGTTCATTGGGAACATCCAGAAAGTTTAATTAGTGGATAGGGGCGACCTGTACGTGGAGTGCAGAATTTCATGGTTTTTCTCGAATTGCGGCTTGAAGCTTGGAGGTCTTCTCGAGTTACGACGGGAACCACTGTGACTCGCTAGTTTTGCCTCATGGAAGTCAGGTCTCCTGTCGTGTTGTAAGTGGAACTTCGTGATTCCTTTCGAGTCGTTGCAGGGCATGAGGGCCACATTTAGACTTGAGAGGGTAAACTCAGTTTTCCTCTCCAGTGGCCACAGGGATCTTGGGGTTGCTATGAAAGTTCCCCTGGGGAGTCACGCCTAGTCTTCGTTGAGGAGGGAACTAAGATTTCCCCCCAAGTTGTAAAAGGATTATCAGGCCCGCTATCTGTTGGAGCGCGAAATTTGGGCTTTTTCGAGAGGCTCAGCGGGGGATTAATGCCTCCGGTCACGTTAGGAGTTGATACTCCGTGTTCCACTGGAGCTGCTGTAAGCACAACATGACTCATCTCTAGTTGAGTGTGAACTCGGAGTCCTTTGACCTTGCTGCAGTATCTATTGGGTTGCCCTCGAGTGTCAGTAGATGTGACAGGACTCATCAAGTGGTGTGAGAGGAAGTTGGGATTCCTCTTCATTTAAAAGTGGAATGTGCCATTATCTTCAGCTGAGGTGTGATCACAGGCCTTCTCTTAAATTGTGGTGGGGAAATTCAGTTTTCTTCTCTCATCGGGATGGGTATCTCTGGGCGACCCTTAAGTTGCATCAAGGAAGTCAAGCCTCATATCGAATTTGGAAAAGGAACTCGGGACTTCTGTCTATGTGTTTCAGGAAAAAAAGATTACCTCATCTTGCTTTGAAAGAGGAATCTCGAAGTTTTGCTCGGGTTGCTATGGGAAATTTGGTGAGCCACTCGAGTAACGACGGGAATATCAGGGAGCCTCCCGTGTTGTCTCTGGGAAGTCAGAACTCCTTTCCATTTGCAAGAGGAAACTTAGGATTCCTTGGCGTTGCTGCAAAGAAAGAGGTCTGCATCTAGATTCGCATCGGTTTAACTCAGCATTCCTCCCCAGTAGCAACAGAGTTCTTAGGCTTGCTCTCAAATTTCACCTGGGGAGTCAGGCCTCCTCTCGTTTTCAGACTTGGAACTCCGCTTCCTTCTCGATTTGTAAAAGGGGTATTAGGCCACAGTCGAGTTGAATTTGTACCTGGAGATAGTATCGAGAATGCTCGTGGAGTCAGGTCTCCACTCGTCTTGTGAGTTGATCCTCGAGGATACATTTGAATCTGTTCAGTGGAATCAGACAATATCTCGAGTGGGTGGGGAGACCGGTACCTTTTCCAATTGTGTTTTGAAACCCTGTGGATATTCCCTAGTTTCAAGGTGGTACTGGCCTCCTTGTACTGTGCCACGGGAATGTCCGGATTCCATTCCAGACATAGCAGTGGGATCGACTGTCATCTGGAAAAGAGAACTGGAAACAGGGCACTTTGTCAGTTGTGGCAGGAAACTCGGTGTTCTTCTTGATTGGGATGGGGTATGTCGGTGTAATTTTTCAGTCACATAAAGGATGTTAAGAACCTTCTGGAGTTTCCAACGGGAACGTGGGACTGCCCTTGAGAATCTGCAACGGAAATGCTCCTTATCTCGCCTTTAGGGCAAAATCTTGTTGTTTCTCTCGAGTTGCGGAGGGAAGCTTGGTATCTCTCTCCAGTTGCGAAGGGAACCTAGGAAATCGCTCATGTTGCTTCAGGGAATTCAGGTCTCCTGTCATCTTGGACGGGGTACTTCGGGATTACTCTTGAGACATGGAATGGGAATAGGGCCTCCTCTGCTGTTGAGTCGGAAAAACGTGTGCTCCTCTCCAGTGGGGACAGCTATGTCGGGCAGTTTTTGAGTCGCATAAAGGGTGTCAAGTACCCATTCGAATTTCAAGCGGGAATGTGGGATTTCTCTTGAGACTCTGCAATGAAAAATTTCCTCATCTGGCATTGAAGGGATAATCTTGTGTTTTTTCTCGAGTTGCGGCTGGAAGCTTGGGGTTCTTCTCGAGTTGTGACGGAGACCTCAGGAACTCTCTCGTGTTATCCCATGGAAGTCAGGTCTCCTATCATGTTGGAAGGGAAACCTCGGGATTGCTCTCTAGGCACAGCAGAGGAATAGGGCCGCATCTAGCATTGAGTCGGTCAACTGTGTGTTCCTCTCCAGTGACTACAGGGATCTGGGAGCTGCTATGAAGGTTTTACTGGGGGGTCAGGTTTCGTTTCGATTTGAGGCATGGAATTCTGCTTTCCTTTCGAGTTATAAAAGAGGAATCTGTCCTCGTGTCGTGATCAGGCCGTTCATTAGGGCTTTGTCTATAGCCTCATCATGGGTGTCAGTTATCCTGTCCTGTTGTGATATCATAGTCGGTTTTACCTTGAAGCTTTGCTAGATCCTCAGTACCTACCTCGCTTCGAGGGGGAACTCATAGCAGCGGGTAGCTTGTAGTCTCTCTCGAGTTATGACAGGGACCTCAGGAACTCGCTCGTTTTGCTTCTTAGAAGTCAGGTCTCCTTTCTTGTTGCAAGGAAAGCTTCGGGATTACCCTCGAGGTGTGCAATGGGAATAGGGCCTCATCTAAGAATGAGTCTGTATATTGTGTTCTCCTCTCCTCTGGGGACTCCTATGTCAGGGAATTTTTGTGTCGCATAAAGGGTGTCAAGTACCCCAACGAGTTTCAAGCGGGAATGTGGGATTTCTCTTGAGACTCTGCAGCAGAAAATTTCCTCATCTCGCATTGATGGGCGAATTTTTTGGTTTTTGTCCAGCTGAGGCTGGTAGCTTGTAGTTTCTCTTGAGTTGCGACGGGGATCTCAGGATATTGCCGGTGTTGTCCCAGGGAAGTATGGCCTGCTTTCGTGTTGGAACGGAAACCGCAGTATTCTTTCCGTGGCGCACCAGAGGAATAGGGCCGAATCTAGCGTTGTGTAGGTAAATTGTGTGCTCTTCCTCAGTGGGGCCGGTTATGTTGGGGAAGTTTTGAGTCGCATAAAGGGTGTCAAGGACCCTTTCGAGTTACAAGCGGGAATGTGGAATTTTAATGAGACTCTGCATTGGAAAATTCCTCATCTCGCCTTGAGGGCTGAATCTTTTGGTTTCTCTCGAGCTGTGGCGGGAAGACTGTGGTCCCACTCGAGTTTCGACAGGGACCTCAGGAACGTACTCGTGGTCTTCAGGGACATCAGTTCTCCTTTCGTGTTGCAAGGACAGCTTCGGGATTACTGCCGAGGAGTGGAATGGGAACAGGGCATGACCTAAGTTTGAGTCCGGAAATTGTGTGCTCCTCAGTACTGGGGACAGCTATGTCAGGGAACGTTATGGGTCGCATAAAGAATGTCAAGTACCCGTATGAGTTTCAAGCGGAAATGTGGGATTTCTTTTGAGACTCTGCAGCAGAAAATCCCTCATCATGCCTTGAGGGCAGAATGATGTGGTTTTTCTTGGAGTCCCTCTCGAATTGGGACGGGGACCTCAGGAACTCGCTCCCATGGACCCTGGAAAGTCAGGTCTCCTTTCGTGTTGGAAGGGCAACTTAGAGATTCCTGTCGAAGCGTGGAATGGGAATTGGGCCTCATCTAGAGATGAGTCCGTTAATTGTGTGCTCCTCTCCTGTGGGGACGGCTTAATCAGGGAGCTTTTTGTGTCGCAGAAAGGGTGTCAACTATCCGTTCGAATTTAAACCGGGAATGTGGGGTTTCTCTTGAGACTCTGCAGCAGAAATATTCCTCATCTCACATTGATGGGGAATCTTTTGATTTTTCTCGAGTTGCGGCACTAAGCATATGGTCTCTCTCGAGCTACGTCTGGGACCACAGGAACTCGCTTGTGTTGCTTCAGGGAAGTCAGGTCTCCTTTCGTGTTGCAAGAGAGTTTCTGGATTAACTGGAGTCATCGAGAGAATAGGGCCTCATCGAGGAATCAGTCTGTAAATTGTGTTCTCCTCTCCGTGCAGGCAGCCATTTCATGAAACGTTTTGAGTCGCATAAAGGGTGTCAAGTACCCGTAAGAGTTTCAAGTGGAAATATGGGATGTCTCTTGAGACTCTGCAGCGGAAAATTTCTCATCTCACACTTAAGGTAGAATCTTGTAGTTTTTCTCAAGTTGTGGCAGGAAGTTTGGGCACCGTCTCAAGTTGCGCCGGGGACCTCAGGAATGCACTCGTGGTGCTTCAGCGAAGTCATGTCTCGTTTTGTTTTGAAAGAAGAGCTTCGGGATTACTCTCGAAGCGTGGAATGGGAATAGGGCCTCATCAAATGTTGAGTCCGTAAATTGTGTGCTCCTCTCCAGTGGGGACGGCATAGTCAGGGAACTTTTTGTGTCACAGAAAGTGTTTCAAGTACCCTTTCCAGTTTCAAGTGGGAATGTGTGATTTCTCTTGAGACTCTGCAGGAGAAATGTTCCTCATCTCGCATTGAGGAGAGAATCTTGTGGTTTTTCTCGAGTTGCAGCTGAAAGCTTGGGGTCCCTTTCGGGTTGAGACGGGGATCTCAGGAACTGGCTAGTGTAGCCCAAGGGAAGTGAGGTCTCCTTTCTTCTGATAGGGGAACTTCGAGATTACACTTTAGGCGTGGAATGGGAATAGGGCATCATCTAAAGTTGAGTCCATAAATAGTGTTCTCCTCTTACGTGGGGAGAACTATGTCAGGGAATGTCTTGAGTCGCATAAAGGGTGTCATGTATCCATTTGAGTTTCAAGCGGGAATGTGGGATTTCTCTTGAGACTCTGCAGGGGAAATTTTCCTCATCTCACCTTGAGTGCAGAATCTTCTGGTTTTTCTGTGGTGTGGCATGAAGCTTGGGGTCCTTCTCGAGTTGTGATGGGGCCCTCAGATATTCGCTGGTCATGCCCCAGGGAAGTCAGGTCTCCTTGCGTGTTGGAAGGGAAACTTCGGGTTTATTCTGGAGGCGTGGAATGGCAAATGGAAGTCATCTAGAAATGAGTCCTTAAATTGCGTGCTCCTCTCCAGCAGGGACGGCTTAGTCAGGGAACTTTTATGGTTGCCGAAAGGGTGTCAACTACCCGTTCGAATTTCAAGCGGGAATGTGGGTTTTCCCTTGAGACTCTGCAGCAGAAAATTCCTCATCTCGCATTGCTGGGGGAATCTCGTGATTTTTATCGAGTTTCGGCAGGAAGCTTGTAGACCCTCTCAAGTTGTGACAGTGACCTCAGAACCTAGCTCTTGTTACTTCAAGGAGGTCAGATCACTCTTCTTTTTGCAAGGGGAGCTTCGCGATTACACTCGAGGCGTAGAATGGGAATACGGCCTCATCTAAAATTGAGTCCATAAATTGTGTTCTCCTCTCCAGTGGGGACAGCTATGTCAGCGAATGTCTTGAGTCGCATAAAGCGTGTCAAGTACCCGTTCGAGTTTCAAGCGGAAATGTGTGATTTCGGTTTAGACTCTGCAGGAGAAATATTCCGCATCTCGCATTGAGGGGAGAATCTTGTGGTTCTTCACGAGATGCAGCTGAAAGCTTGGGTTCCCTTTTGGGTTAAGACGGGGATCTCAGGAAACCGGTTCTGTAGCCCCAGGTAAGTCAGGTCTCATTTCCTGTTGTAAAGGGTACTTCGGGATTTATCTCGGGGTGTGGAATGTGAATTTGGACTCATCTAGAGATGAGTCTGTTAATTGTGTGCTCCTCTGCAGTGGGGACGGCTTAGTAAGGGAGCTTTTAAGGTTGCAGAAACGGTGTCAAGTACCCGTTCGAATTTAAGCGGGAATGTGGGAATTCCCTTGAGACTCTGCAGCAGAAAATTCCTCATCTCGCATTGATGGGGTAATCTCGTGGTTTTTCTCTAGTTGCGGCGGGAAGCTTGTAGTCCTTCTCGAGTTGGGACAGTGACTTCAGATCCTAGCTCTTTTCACTTCAGGGATGTCAGGTCACCCTTCTTGTTGCAAGGAGAGCTTCAGGATTACACTCGAGGCATAGAATGGGAATACCACCTCATCTAAAGATGAGTCCATAAACTGTGTTCTCCTCTCAAGTGGGGACAGCTATATCAGGGAATGTCTTGAGTCGCATAAAGGGTGTCAAGTACACGTTGGAGTTTAAAGCGGGAATGTGGGATTTCTCTTGAAACTCTGCAAGGGTAATTTTCCTCACCTCATGTTGAGTGCACAATCTTGTGGTTTTTCATGAGATGCGGCGGGAAGCTAGGGGTACTTCTCGAGTTTCGACGGAGACCTCAGTAACTCGCTCGTGTTGCCCCAGGGAAGTAGGGTCTCATTTCGTGTTGGAAGGGAAACTTCGGGATTATTCTCGAGGCGTAGAATGGGAATTGGAAGTCATCGAGAGATGAGTCCGTAAATTGTGTGCTCCTCTCCAGTAGGGACAGCTTAGTCAGGGAACTTTTATGTTTGCAGAAATGGTGAAAAGTACCCGTTCCAATTTCAATTGGGAATGTGAGATTTCCTTTGAGACTCTGCAGAAGAAAATTCCTCATCTCGCTTTCATGGGGAAATCTCGTGGTTTTATCGAGTTGTGGCGACAAGCTTGTAGTCCCTCTTGAGTTGGGACAGTGGTCTCAGAACCTAGCTTTTTTTACTTCAGAGAGGTCAGGTCACTTTTCTTGTTACAAGGAGAGCCTCGGGATTTCACTCGAGGAGTAGAATGGGAATAGGGCCCCATCTAAAATTGAGTCCATAAATTGTTTTCTCCTCTCCAGTGGGGACATCTATGTCAGGGAATGTCTTGAGTCGCATAAAGGGTGTCAAGTACCCGTTCGCGTTTCAAGCGGGGATGTGGGATTTCTCTTGAGACTCTGCAGGGGAAATTTTCCTATTCTCACATTGAGTGCAGAATTTGTGGTTTTTCTCGAGTTGCGGTGGGAAGCTTTGGGTCCTTCTCAAGTTGCGATGGGGCCCTCACGAACTGGCTCGTGTTTTCCCAAGGACGTCAGGTCACCAAACGTGTGGAAGGGTAACCTCGGGATTCCGTTCGTGGCATGGAATGTGATTTCGGTCTCATCTTGTGTTGAGTCCGTTAATTGTGTGCTCCTCTCCAGTGGGGACGGCTTAGTCAGGGATCTTTTTGCGTCGCGGAAAGGGTTTCAAGTACCCTTTCGAGTTTCAGGCAGGAATGTGTGATTTCTCTTGAGACTCTGCAGCAAAAATATTCCTCATCTAGCACTGAGGGGAGAATCTTTTGGTTTTACTCGAGTTGTGGCTGGAAGCTTGGGGTCCCTTTTGGGTTGCCACGGGGATCTCAGGAACTCGCTCGTGTAGTCCCT
This sequence comes from Moschus berezovskii, assembly GCF_049115385.1. Classification (NCBI taxonomy): domain Eukaryota; kingdom Metazoa; phylum Chordata; class Mammalia; order Artiodactyla; family Moschidae; genus Moschus; species Moschus berezovskii. The sequence continues at coordinate 6,129,620 of NC_142479.1, read as the reverse complement.
GAGAAGTCAGGTCTCCTTTTGTTTTGGTAGGGGAACTTCGGGATAACTCTCGAGGAAAGGAATGGGAATAGGGCCTCAACTAAAGTTGAGTCCATATATTGTGTTCTCCTCTCAAGTGGGGACAGCTGTGTCAGGAATATCTTGAGTCGCATAAAGCTTGTCATGTACCCATTCGAGTTTCATGTGGGAATGTGAGATTTCTCTTGAGTCTCTGCAGGGGAAATTTTCCTAATCTCACCTTGAGTGCACAATCTTGTGGTTTTTCTCAAGATGAGGCCAGAAGCTTCTGCTCCTTCTCAATTGCTACGGGGACCTCAGGAATTCGCTCGTGCTGTCCGAGGGACGACAGGTCTCCAATTGTACTGGAAGGGGAACCTCGTTATTCCGCTCAAGCCGTGGAATGTGATTTGGGTCTCATCTTGCGTTGAGTCCGTTAATTGTGTGCTGTTCTCCAGTGGGGACGGCATAGTCAGGTAACTTTTTGTGTCGCAGAAAGGGTTTCAAGTACTCTTTCGAGTTTCAAGTGGGAATGTGTGATTTCGCTTGAGACTCTGCAGCAGAAATGTTCCTCATCTCGCATTGAGGAGAGAATCTTGTGGTTTTTCTCGAGTTGCAGCTGAAAGTTTGGGGTCCCTTTCAGGTTGTGACGGGGATCTCAGGAACTCGCTCGTGTAGCCCCAGGAAAGTCAGGTCTCCTTTCCTGTTGGAAAGGGTACTTCAGGATTTCTCTTGAGGCATGGAATATGAATAGAGACACATCTAGAAATGAGTCTGTTAACTGCGTGCTCCTCTCCAGTGCGGACTGCTTAGTAAGGGTCCTATTTATGTCACAGAAATGATGTCAAGTACCCGTTCGAGTTTAAGTGGGAATGTGGGATTTCTTTTGAGACTTTGCAGGGGAAATTTTCCTCATCACACCGTGAGTGCAGAATCTCGTGTTTTTTCTCGAGTTGCGGCGGGAAGCATGCGTTCCTTCTCGAGTTGTGACAGGGAACTCAGGGACTTGCTCGTGTACTCGCTGGGAAGTCAGGTCTCCTTTCGTATTGGTAGGGGAACATCGGGATTTCTCTTAAGGCGTGGAAATGGAATAGGGCCTCATCTAAAGTTGAGTCCATAAATTGTGTTCTCTCAAGTGGGGAAAGCAATATCAGGGAATGTCTTGAATCTCATAAAGGGTGTCAAGTACACGTTGGAGTTTAAAGGGAGAATGTGGGATTTCTCTTGAAACTCTGCAAGGGAAATTTTCCTCATCTCATGTTGAGTGCACAATCTTGTGTTTTTTCACGAGATGCGGGGGGAAACTAGGGGTCCTTCTCGAGTTTTGACGGGGACCTCAGTAACTCGCTCGTGTTTCCCCAGGGAAGTCACGTCTTATTTTTTGTTGGAAGGGAAACTTCGCGATTATTCTCAAGGTGTGGAATGGGAATTGGAAGTCATCTAGATATGAGTCTGTAAATTGTGTGCTCCTCTCGAATAAGGACAGCTTAGTCAGGGAACTTTTATGGTTGCAGAAAAGGTGTCAAGTACCCGTTCCAATTTCAAGCGGGAAGGTGATTTCCCTTGAGACTCTGCAGCAGAAATGTTCCTCATCTCGCAATGAGGAGAGAATCTTGTGGTTTTTCTCGAGTTGCAGTTGAAAGCTTGGGGTCCCTTTCAGGTTGAGACGGGGATCTCAGGAACTCGCTCGTGTAGCCCCAGGGAAGTCAGGTCTCCTTTCCTGTTGCAAAGGGTACTTCGGGATTTCTCTCGAGGCATTGAATGTGAATTGGGACACATCTAGAAATGACTCTGTTAATTGTGTGCTCCTCTCCAGTGAGGACTGCTTATTAAGGCTCCTATTTATGTCGCAGAAATGGTGTCAAGTACCCGTTATCGTTTCATTCGTGAATGTGGGATTTCTCTCTTTTTTTGTGTGTGTAATTAATTTATTTTTTATTGGAGGCAAATTATTTTACAATATTATATTGGTTGGTTTTGCCATACACTGACATGAATTCCCCGGGTTTACATAAATTCCCCCTCCTGAACCCCCCTCCCACCTCCCTCCTCCCTTTATTCTCCCTCTGGGTCATCCCCGCAGGCCAGCCCCGAGCAGCCTATAACATGCATTGACCCTGAACTAGTGATTCATTTCACATATGAAAACATACGTGTTTCAATGACATTCTACCAAATCATCCCACCCTCAACCTCTCCCACAGAGTCCCAAAGACTGATCTATACATCTGTGTCTCTTTTGCTGTCTCGTATACAGGGTTATCATTTGCATCTTTCTAAATTCCATATATATGCGTTAGTATGCTGTATTGGTGTTTTTCTTTCTGGCTTACTTCACTCTGTATAATAGGCTCCAGTTTCATCCACCTCATTAGAACTGATTCAAATGTATTCTTTTTAATGGCTGAATAATACTCCATTGTGTATATGTACCAAAGCTTTCTTATCCATTCGTCTGCAGATGGACATCTAGGTTGCTTCCATGTCCTGGCTATTATAAACAGTTCTGCAATGAACATTGGAGTACATGTGTCTGTTTCAATTCTGGTTTCCTCGGTGTGTATGCCCAGGAGTGCGATTGCTGGATCATATGGCAGTTCTATTTCCAGTTTTTTGAGGAATTTCCACACTGTTCTCCATAGTGGCTGTACTAGTTTGCATTCCCACCAACAGTGTAAGAGGGTTCCTTTCTCTCCACATCCTCTCCAGCATTTATTGCATGTAGACTTTTGGATAGCAGCCATTCTGACAGGTGTGAAATGATATCTCATTGTGGTTTTGATTTGCATCTCTCTGATTATGAGGGATGTTGAGCATTTTTTCATGTGTTTGTTAGCCATCTGTATGTCTTCTTTGGAGAAATGTCTGTTTAGGTCTTTGGCCCATTTTTTGATTGGGTCATTTATTTTTCTGGAATTGAGCTTCAGGAGCTGCTTGTATATTTTGGAGATTAATCCATTATCAGTTGCTTCATTTGCTATTATTTTCTCCCATTCTGAAGGCTGTCTTTTCACCTTGCTTATAGTTTCCTTTGCTGTGCAGAAGCTTTTAATTTTAATTAGGTCCCATTTGCTTATTTTTGCTTTTATTTCCAATATTCTGGGAGGTGGGTCATGGAGGAACCTGCTGTGATTTATGTCAGAGAGTGTTTTGCCTACTTTCTCCTCTAGGAGTTTTATACTTTCTGGTCTTACATTTAGCTCTCTAATCCATTTTGAATTTATTTTTGTGTATGGTGTTAGGAAGTGTTCTAGTTTCATTCTTTTCCAAGTGGCTGACCAGTTTTCCCAGCACCACTTGTTAAAGAGACTGTCTTTTCTCCATTTTATATTCTTGCCTCCTTTATCAAAGATGAGGTGTCCATAGGTGCGTGGATTTATCTCTGGGCTTTCTATTTTGTTCCATTGATCTATATTTCTGTCTTTATGCCAGTACCATACTGTCTTGATGACTGTGGTTTTGTAGTAGAGCCTGAAGTCTGGCAGTTTAATTCCCCCAGTTCCATTTTTCTTCCTCAAGATTGCTTTGGCTATTCGAGGTTTTTTGTATTTCCATACAAATTGTGAGATTATTTGTTCTAGTTCTGAGAAAAAGATCGTTGGTAACTTGATAGGGATTGCATTGAATTTATAAATTACTTTGGGTAGTATACTCATTTTCACAATATTTATTCTTCCAATCCATGAGCATGGTATATTTCTCCATCTATTAGTGTCCTCTTTGATTACTTTCTTTGTGTTTTATAGTTTTCTATGTACAAGTCTTTTGTTTCCTTAGGTAGATATATTCCTAAGTATTTAATTCTTTTCGTTGCAACAGTGAATGGAATAGTTTCCTTAATTTCTCTTTCTATTTTCTCATTATTAGTGTATAGGAATGCAAGGGATTTCTGTGTGTTGATTTTATATCCTGCAACGTTACTGTAATCATTGATTAGCTCTAGTAGTTTTCTGGTAGAGTCTCTAGGGTTTTCTGTGTAGAGGATCATGTCATCGGCGAACAGTGAAAGTTTTACATCTTCTTTTCCAATTTGTATTCCTTTTATGTCTTTTTCTGCTCTGATTGCTGTAGCCAAAACTTCCAGAACTATGTTGAATAGTAGTGGTGAGAGTGGACACTCTTGTCTTGTTCCTGACATTAGGGGAAATGCTTTCAGTTTTTCACCATTGAGGATAATGTTTGCTGTGGGTTTGTCATATAAGAAATAAAGGGATGGAGCAAAAGCAAAACCAATACCCAGTTGTGGATGTGACCAATGATAGAAACAAGGTCCGGTGCTGTAAAGAGCAATATTGCATAGGAACCTGGAATGTTAGGTCCATGAATCAAGGCAAATTGGAAGTGGTCAAACAGGAGATGGCAAGAGTGAATGTCGACATTCTAGGAATCAGTGAACTAAAATGGACTGGAATGGGTGAATTTAACTCGGATGACCATTATATCTACTACTGTGGGCAGGAATCCCTTAGAAGAAATGGAGTAGCCATCATGGTCAACAAAAGAGTCCGAAATTCAGTACTTGGATGCAATCTTAAAAATGACAGGATGATTTCTGTTCGTTTCCAAGGCAAACCATTCAATATTACAGTAATCCAGGCCTATGCCCCAACCAGTAATGCTGAAGAAGCCGAAGTTAATCGGTTCTATGAAGACCTACAAGACCTTTTAGAACTAACACCCAAAAAAGATGTCCTTTTCATTATAGGGGACTGGAATGCAAAAGTAGGAAGTCAAGAAACACCTGGAGTAACTGGCAAATTTGGCCTTGGAGCACGGAATGAAGCAGGGCAAAGGCTAATAGAGTTTTGTCAAGAGAATGCACTGGTCATAGCAAACACCCTCTTCCAACAACACAAGAGAAGACTCTACACATGGACATCACCAGATGGTCAACACCGAAATCAGATTGATTATATTCTTTGCAACCAAAGATGGAGAAGCTGTATACAGTTAGCGAAAACAAGACCAGGAGCTGACTGTGGCTCAGATCATGAACTCCTTATTGCGAAGTTCAGACTTAAATTGAAGAAAGTAGGGAAAACCACTAGACCATTCAGATATGACCTCAATCAAATCCATTATGATTATGCAGTGGAAGTGAGAAATAGATTTAAGGGACTAGATCTGATTGATAGAGTGCCTGATGAACTCTGGACGGAGGTTCGTGACATTGTACAGGAGACAGGGACCAAGACCATCCCCATGGAAAAGAAATGCAAAAGAGCGAAATGGCTGTCTGAGGAGGCCTTACAAATAGCTGTAAAAAGAAGAGAGGCGAAAAGCAAAGGAGAAAAGGAAAGATATAAGCATCTGAATGCAGAGTTCCAAAGAATAGCAAGGAGAGATAAGAAAGCCTTCCTCAGTGATCAATGCAAAGAAATAGAGGAAAACAACACAATAGGAAAAACAAGAGACCTCTTCAAGAAAATTAGAGATTCCAAGGGAACATTTCATGCAAAGATGGGCTCGATAAAGGACAGAAATGGTATGGACCTAACAGAAGCAGAAGATATTAAGAAGAGGTGGCAGGAATACACAGAAGAACTGTACAAAAAAGATCTTCATGACCAAGATAGTCACGATAATGTGATCACTGACCTAGAGCCAGACATCTTGGAATGTGAAGTCAAGTGGGCCTTAGAAAGCATCACTACGAACAAAGCTAGTGGTGGTGATGGAATTCCAGTTGAGCTATTTCAAGTCTTGAAAGATGATGCTGTGAAAGTGCTGCACTCAATATGCCAGCAGATTTGGAAAACTCAGCAGTGGCCACAGGACTGGAAGAGGTCAGTCTTCATTCCAATCCCAAAGAAAGGCAATGCAAAAGAATGCTCAAACTACCGCACAATTGCACTCATCTCACACGCTAGTAAAGTCATGCTCAAAATTCTCCAAGCCAGGCTTCAGCAGTATGTAAACCGTGAACTCCCAGATGTTCAAGCAGGTTTTAGAAAAGGCAGAGGCACCAGAGATCAAATTGCCAACATCCGCTGGATCATGGAGAAAGCAAGAGAGTTTCAGAAAAACATCTATTTCTGCTTCATTGACTATGCCAAAGCCTTTGACTGTGTGGATCACAATAAACTGTGGAACATTCTGAAAGAGATGGGAATCCCAGACCACCTGACCTGCCTCTTGAGAAACCTGTATGCAGGTCAGGAAGCAACAGTTAGAACCGGTCATGGAACAACAGACTGGTTCCAAATAGGAAAAGGAGTGCGTCAAGGTTGTATATTGTCACCTTGCTTATTTAACTTATATGCAGAGTACATCATGAGGAACGCTGGGCTGGAAGAAGCACAAGCTGGAATCAAGATTGCTGGGAGAAATATCAATAACCTCAGATATGCAGATGACACTACCCTTATGGCAGAAAGTGAAGAGGAACTCAAAAGCCTCTTGATGAAAGTGAAAGAGGAGAGTGAAAAGGTTGGCTTGAAGCTCAACATTCAGAAAACAAAGATCATGGCATCTGGTCCCATCACTTCATGGGAAATAGATGGAAAAACAGTGGAAACAGTGTCAGACTTTGTTTTTTTGGGCTCCAAAATCACTGCAGATGCTGATTGCAGCCATGAAATTAAAAGACGCTTGCTCCTTGGAAGGAAAGTTATGACCAACCTTGATAGTATATTAAAAAGCAGAGACATTACTTTGCCGACCAAGGTCCGTCTAGTCAAGGCAATGGTTTTTCCCGTGGTCATGTATGGATGTGAGAGTTGGACTGTGAAGAAAGCTGATCGCCGAAGAATCGATGCTTTTGAACTGTGGTGTTGGAGAAGACTCTTGAGAGTCCCTTATACTGCAAGGAGATCCAACCAGTCCATTCTAAAGGAGATCAATCCTGGATGTTCATTGGAGGGACTGATGCTAAAGCTGAAACTCCAATACTTTGGCCACCTCATGAGACGAGTTGACTCACTGGAAAAGACTCTGATGCTGGGAAAGGTTGGGGGCGGGAGGAGAAGGGGACGACGGAGAATGAGATGGCTGGATGGCATCACCGACTCTGTGGACATGAGTTTGAGTGTACTCCGGGAGTTGGTGATGGACAGGGAGGCCTGGCGTGCTGTGATTCATGGGGTCGCGGAGAGTCGGACACGACTGAGCGACTGAAATGAATGAATGAATGAATGAATGTCATATATAGCTTTTATTATGTTGAGATATGTCCATTCTATTCCCACTTTCTGGAGAGTTTTTATCATAAATGGATGTTGAATTTTGTCAAAGGCTTTCTCTGCATCTATTGAGATAATCATATGATTTTTATTTTTCAGTTTGTTAATGTGGTGTATTACGTTGATTGATTTGCGGATATTGAAGAATCCTTGCATTCCTGGGATAAAGCCCACTTGGTCATGATGTATGATCTTCTGAATGTGTTGTTGGATTCTGATTGCTAGAATTTTGTTAAGGATTTTTGCATCTATGTTTATCAGTGATATTGGCCTGTAGTTTTCTTTTTTTGTGGGGTCTTTAGCAGGTTTTGGAATTAGGGTGATGGTGGCCTCATAGAATGAGTTTGGAAGTTTCCCTTCCTCAGCAATTTTCTGGAAGAGTTTGAGTAGAATAGGTGTTAGCTCTTCTCTAAATTTTTGGTAGAATTCAGCTGTGAAGCCGTCTGGACCTGGGCTTTTGTTTGCTGGAAGATTCCTGATTACAGCCTCTAGTTCCGTGCTTGTGATGGGTCTGTTCAGATTTTCTATTTCTTCCTGGTTCAGTTTTGGAAAGTTGTACTTTTCTAGGAATTTGTCCTTTTCTTCCAGGTTATTCATTTTATTGCCATATAATTGCTGATAGTATTCTCTAATAATCCTTTGTATTTCTGTGTTGTCAGTTGTGATCTCTCCATTTTCATTTCTAATTTTATTGATTTGGTTCTTCTCCCTTTGTTTCTTGATAAGTCTGGCTAGTGGTTTGTCAATTTTATTTACCTTCTCAAAGAACCAGCTTTTGGCTTTGTTGATTTTTGCTATGGTCTCTTTTGTTTCTTTTGCATTTATCTCTGCCCTAATTTTTACAATTTCTTTCCTTCTACTGACCCTGGGGTTCTTCATTTCTTACTTTTTTTGTTGCTTTAGATGTAGAGTTAGGTTATTTAGTTGACTTTTTTCTTGTTTCTTGAGGTGTGCCTGTATTGCTATGAACTTCCCCCTTACCACTACTTTTACAGTGTCCCAGAGGTTTTGGGTTGTTGTGTTTTCATTTTCATTCATTTCTATGCATATTTTGATTTCTCTTTTGATTTCTTCTATGATTTGTTCATTATTCAGCAGCGTGTTGTTCAGCCTCCATATGCTGGCATTTTTAATAGTTTTTCTCTTGTAATTGAGATATAATCTTACTGCATTGTGGTCAGAAAAGATGCTTGGAATGATTTCAACTTTTTTGAATTTACCAAGGCTAGATTTATGGTCCAGGATGTGATCTATCCTGGAAAAGTTTCCGTGTGCGCTTGAGAAAAAGGTGAAATTCATTGTTATGGGGTGAAATGTCCTGTAGATATCTATTAGGTCTAACTGGTCTATTGTATCATTTAAAGTTTGTGTTTCCTTGTTAATTTTCTGTTTAGTTGATCTATCCATAGATGTAAGTGGGGTATTAAAATCTCCCACTATTATTGCATTATTGTTAATTTCCCCTTTCATACTTGTTAGTAATTGTCTTACATATTGTGGTGCTCCTATGTTGGGTGCATAAATATTCATAATTGTTATATCTTCTTCTTGGATTGATTCTTTGATCATTATGTAGTTTCCTTCTTTGTCTCTTTTCACAGCCTTTGTTTTAAAGTCTATTTTATCTGATATGAGTATTGCTACTCCTGCTTTCTTTTGGTCTCTATTTGCATGGAATATCTTTTTCCAGCCCTTCACTTTCAGTCTGTGTGTGTCCCTCGTTTTGAGGTGGGTCTCCTGTAGACAACATATATGGTTGTCTTGTTTTTGTATCCATTCAGCCAGCCTTTGTCTTTTGGTTGGGGCATTCAACCCATTTAAGTTTAAGGTAATTATTGATAAGTACGATCCCGTTGCCATTTTCTTTATTGCTTTGGGTTCGAGTTTATACACCCTTTCTGTGTTTCCTGTCTATAGAAGATCCTTTAGCATTTGTTGGAGAGCTGGTTTGGTAATGCTGAATTCCCTCAGCTTTTGCTTGTCTGTAAAGCTTTTGATTTCTCCTTCATATTTGAATGAGATCCTTGCTGGGTCCAGTAGTCTGGGCTGTAGGTCATTCTCTTTCATCACTTTAAGTATGTCTTGCCATTCCCTCCTGGCCTGAAGAGTTTCTGTTGAAAGATCGGCTGTTATCCTTATGGGAATCCCCTTGTGTGTTATTTGCTGTTTTTCCCTTGCTGCTTTTAATATTTGTTCTTTGTGTTTGATCTTTGTTAATTTGATTAATATTTGTCTTGGAGTATTTCGTCTTGGGTTTATCCTGTTGGGGACTCTCTCTGTTTCTTGGACTTCGGTGATTATTTCTTTCCCTATTTTAGGGAAGTTTTCAACTATTATCTCCTCAAGTATTCTTTCATGGTCTTTCTTTTTGTCTTCTTCTTCTGGGATTCCTATGATTCGAATGTTGGAGCGTTTAACATTGTCCCAGAGGTCTCTAATATTGTTCTCATTTCTTTTAATTTGTTTTTCTTTTTTCCTCTCTGTTTCATTTATTTCTACAATTCTATCTTCTAACTCGCTTATCCTGTCTTCTGCCTCTGTTATTCTACTGTTTGTTTCTTCCAGAGTGTTTCTGATCTCATCTATTGCATTATTCATTGTATATTGACTCTTTTTTATTTCCTCTAAGTCCTTATTAAACCTTTCTTCCATCTTCTCAATCTTTTTCTCCAGGTTATTTATCTGTAACTCCATTTTGCTTTCAAGATTTTGAATGATTTTCACCATCAAAATTCGAAATTCTTTATCAGGTGGATTCCCTATATCTTCCTCTTTTGTTTGTGTTGATGGGCATTTATCTTGTTCCTTTACTTGCTGGGTATTTCTCTGCCTCTTCATCTTGCTTATAATGCTTTGCTTGGGGTGGCCTTTCCCTCTTCTGGCCGTTTGTGGAGTTCTCTTTTTTATGTAGTTTCCTCGTTGTGTGTGGGGTTGGACAGGTGACTTGTCAAGGTTCCCTGGTTACGGAATCTTGTGTCGGTGTTCTGGTGGGTGGAGCTGGATTTGTTCTCTCTGGAGTGCAATGAAGTGTCCAGTAATGAGTTATGAGATGTCAGTGGGTTTGGAGTGACTTTGGGCAGCCTGTATATTGAAGCTCAGGGCTAGTTTCCTGTGTTACTGAAGAATTTGCGTGGTATGTCTTGCTCTGGAACTTGTTGACCCTTGGGTGGTGCTTGGTTTTAGTGTAGGTATGGAGACGTATGATGAGCTCCTATCGATTAATGTTCCCTGGAGTCAGGAGTTCTCTGGTGTTCTCACGATTCGGGCTTAAGCCTCTTGCCTCTGGTTTTTGGTCTTATTCTTGGAATAGCCTCTAGACGTCTCTATCTGTCATTTCCAAGGTGGTTCCCTCTGTTTTAGCTTCTGTTTGCTGGTCTCTTCAGTGTCTAATTTCCTCCCTGATACTAGCGGGTGGGTGGACACTTTTTAAGGCTCAGTTGTTCAGTCCTGTTCTGGGAAGGGAGGAACGCTGCAGACAAATATCTCCGGCGTCTGTGGGGAGTACTCGCAGTGTCTTGGCCACACTGGGTTTGCCCCCGCTCACAGCAAGTATGCTGTCCCAGTCTACACTGCACAGGCTCTAGGTTGCTCTGCTGGGAACCGTCCGAGGCCGGCGCCGGGTTGTATGCACTTCCCAGGTCTGAGCGGCTCAAGTTCACGTTCTCAGGTACTCCACAAAGGCACAGACTTGGTTGGGCCTGCGTTTTGTGCCTTCCCTGGTCCGAGCAGTTCAGGGGACCAGGTGTTTGGCGAACGCTGTCTCTGCGACTTATCGCCTCCCCAGTCCCTGCCACTCAGTTTTCTGGGTGTACAACCGGCGCACCTTCTCAGGGGGATATCGACCAGCCCGAGCCCAAGAAGTCCTGATTAGCAACAAGCCTGTCTGAAGTTTGTATCAGATGCCTTTCTGGGCCCGCAGTTGCCCGCTCCAGCTCTGGCTGCGCTCCCTGCCTGTCTCAGTGGGGGATGGGGGATGGGCCGACTGCAGACGGCAGTTCTTTATTCTGTGAGCGGGGCTGGCCGAGTCTTAGGTTAGAGCTTTCCGCCTTTTTGTGGGGAAGCTATCTCACAGTCTGCTTTGCTTTCCCCAGTTCTCTCAAATTGTTCTCGCGGCATTCAAGCCCAGTCCTCTCTCTAAGCAGTTCAGCCGGCTCCTCCCTGCCCAGCCTCTGCTTGCTAATGGCGTATGCAGGCGTCTGCGCTGCTTCTCCGCTGCGAGTTACCATTTGGCGGGTAGTCTGTGGGTTTAAAAAAAATCTTAAAAAAAAAAGAGGGTTATGTGGCCCTCTGATCTTCCAAGGCTCACCACAGATTTGCCAGTGACAGTGTTTCCTGGTGTTTGGAAACTTCTCTCTTTTTAAAGCCTCCCTTCCCAGGACGGAGCTCTGTCCTTACTTCTTTTGTCTCGCTTTTTATCTTTTATGTTTTTTCCTACCTCCTTTCGAAGACAATGGGCTGCTTTTCTGGGTGCCTGACGTCCTCTGCCAGCATTCAGTAGTTGTTTTGTGGACTTTACTCTGCATTCAAATGTTCTTTTGATGAATTGTGGAGGAGAGCGTGGTCTCGCCGTCCTATTCCTCCGCCATCTTGTTCCTCCTCCGGGATTTCTCTTGAGACTCTGCATGGGAAATTTTCCTCCTCTCACCTTGATGCAGAATCTTGTGTTTTTTCTCGTTTTGTGGCGGGAAGATTTTGGCCCTACTCGATTTCCGACAGGGACTTCAGAAACTCGCGAGTGTAGTTCCTGGGAAGTCAGGTCTACTTTTGTTTTCGTAGGGGAACATCGTGATTACTCTCGAGGCGTGAATGAAAATCGGGATCAGCTACATTTGAGTCCATAAATTGTGTTGTCCTCTGAAGTAAGGACAGCGATATCATGATTGTCTTGAGTCGCATAAAGGGTATCAGTTCCTCTTTCGCGTGTCAAGCGGGAATGTGGGATTTCTCTTGAGATTCTGCAGGGGAAATTTTCCTCATCTAACCTTGAGTGCAGAATCTTGTGGTTTTTCTCACGTTGCGGCGGGAAGCTTGGGGCCCTTCTCGAGTTGCGACAGGGATCTCAGTACCTCGCTCTGTAGTCCCTGGGAAGTCAGGTCTCCTTTCGTTTTGATAGGGGAATTCGGTATTACTAGTGAGGCCTGGAAGGGAAATAGGCCTTCATTACTGTTGAGTTCATAAATTATGTTCTCCTCTCAAGTGGGGACTGCTATGTCAGGGAATGTCTTGAGTCGCAAAAAGGGTGTCAAGTACCCGTTTGCATTTCAAGCGGGAATGTGAGATTTCTCTTGAGACTTTGCAGGGGAGATTTTCCTCATGCAACTTTGAGTGCAGAATCTTTTGGTTTTTCTCTTGTTGCGGCGGGAAGCTTGGGGTCCTTCTCGAGTTACGAAAGGGACCTCAAAAACACGCTCTTGTAGTCCATGGGAATTCAAGTCTCCTTTCATTTTTGCAGGGGAACATCGGGATTACTATCGAGCCATGGAATGGGAATAGGGCCTCATCTAAAGTTGAGTCCATAAACTGTGTTCTCCTCGCAAGTATGGACAGCCTTGTCAGGGAATTTCTTGAGTCGCTTAAAGTGTGTCAAGTACCCGTTCGCGTTTGTAGCGCGGATGTGGGATTTCTCTTGAGACTCTACAGGGGAAATTTTCCTCGTCTCACCTTGAGTGCAGAATCTTGTGGTTTCTCTCGAGTTGAGGTGGGAAGCTTGGGTTCCTTCTGGAGTTGCGACAGGGAACTCAGGATCTCACTCGTGTAGCCCCTGGGAAATCAGGTTCCTTTCGTTTTGGTAGGGGAACATTGGGATTACTCTTGAGGCGTGGAATGGGAATAGGGCCTCATCTAAAGTTGAGTCCATATATTGTGTTCTCCTCTCAAGTGGGGACAGCTATGTCAGGGAATGTCTTGAGTCGCATAAAGGGTGTCAAGTACCCAATCACATTTCAATCGGGAATGTGGGATTTCTCTTGTGACTGCAGGGAAAATTTTCCTCATCTCACCTTGAGTAGAGAATATTGAGGTTTTTCTCGAGTTGCGGCGGGAAGCTTGGGATCCTTCCCAAGTTGCGACAGGGACCTCAGGATCTCACTCGTGTAGCCCCTGATAATCAGGTCTCCTTTGCTTTTGGTAGGGGAACATCGGGATTACTATCGAGACATGGAATGCGAATAGGCCTCCTCTAAACTTGAGGCCATAAATTGTTTTCTCCTCTCAAGAGGGGACAGCTATGTCAGGGAATGTCTTGGGTCTCATAAAGGGTGTCAAGTACCCGTTCGGGTTTCAACGGGGAAATTGGGATTTCTCTTGAGACTCTGCAGGGGAACTTTTCCTCATCTCACCATGAGTGCAGAATCTTCTGTTTTCTCTCGCATTGTGGCAGGAAGTTTTGGGCCCTTCTCGATTTACGACAGGGACTTTAGAAACTTGCTAGTGTAGTCCCTAGGAAGACAAGTCTCCTTTCGTTTTGTAGGGAAATATCGGGATTACTCTCAAGGCGTGGAAGGGGAATAGGGCCTCATCTAAATTTGAGTCCATACGTTGTGTTCTCCTCTTAAGTATGGACAGCTTGTCAGGGAATGTCTTGAGTCGCAAAATTGTGTCAAGTTCACGTTCGCGTTTGTAGCGCCAATGTGGGATTTCTCTTGAGCCTCTACAGGGGAAATTTTCCTCATCTCACATTGAGTGCAGAATCTTGTGGTTTTTCTCGAGTTGAGGCGGGAAGATTGGGGTCCTTCTCGAGTTGCGACAGGGACCACAGGATCTCACTCGTGTAGCCCCTGGGAAATCAGGTCTCCTTTCGTTTTGGTAGATGAACATTGGGATTACTCTCGAGCTGTGGAATGGGAATAGGGCCTCATCTAAAGTTGAGTCCATAAATTGTGTTCTCCTCTCAAGTGGGGACAGCTATGTTACGGAATGTCTTGAGTCGCATAAGGGGTGTCAATTACCCTTTCGTGTTTCAAGCGGGAATGTGGGATTACTCTTGAGACTCTGCAGGAGAGATTTTCCTCATCTCACCTTGAGTGCAGAATCTTGTAGTTTTTCTCAAGTTGCAGCGGGAAGCTTGGGGTCCTTCTCGAGTTGCGACAGGGACCTCAGGAATTCGCTCGTGTGTTCCTCGGAACTCTGCTCTTCTTTCATTTTGTTAGGGGAATATCGGGATTGCTCTCGAGGCATGGAATGGGAATAGGGCCTCATCTAAATTTGCGTAAAAAAAGTGTGTTCTCCTCTCAAGTGGCGACAGCTCTCTCAGGGAAAGTCTTGAGTCACATAAAGGGTGTCAAGTGATGATTTGCGTTTCAAGCGGGAATGTTGGATTACTCTTGAGATTCTGCATGGGAAATTTTCCTCATCACACCTTTACTGCCGAATCTTGTGGTTTTTCTCGTGTTGCGGCAGGAATCTTGGGGTCTATCTGGAGTTGCGACAGGGACCTCAGGAACTGGCTTGTGTAGTCCCTGGGAAGTCAGGTCTCCTCTCGTTTTCGTAGGGGAATATCGGGGTTAGTCTCAAGGCGTGGAAGGGGAATAAGGCCTCATCTAAACTTGAGACCATAAATTGTGTTCTCCTCTCAAGTATGGTAATCTTTGTCAGGGAATGTCTTGAGTCGCCTAAAGTGTGTCAAGTACCCGATCGCGTTTCTAGCGGAAATGTGGGATTTCTCTTGAGACTCTACAGGGGAAATTTTCCTCATCTCACCTTGAGTGCAGAATCTTGTGGTTTTTCTCGAGTTGAGTCGGGAAGCTTGGAGTCCTTCTCGAGTTGCAACGGGGACCTCAGGATCTCGCACATGTAGCCCCTGGGAAATCAGGTCTCCTTTCGTTTTGGTAGGGGAACGTCGGAATTACTAGCTGTGCGTTGTAGGGAAATAAGACATCATTAATGTTGAAGTCATAAATTGTTTTCTACTCTCAAGTATTGACAGCTATGTCAGAAAATGTCTGGAGTCGCATCAAGGTTGTCAAGTACCCGTTCGCCATTCAAGCGGGAATGTGGGATTTCTCTTGAGACTCTGCAGGTGAGATTTTCCTCATCTCACCTTGGGTGCAGAATCTTGTGGTTTTTCTCAAGTTGCGGCGGGAAGCTTGGGGCCCTTCTCGATTTGCGACAGGGACCTCAGTACCTGGCTCTGTAGTCCCTTTGAAGTCAGGTCTCCTTTCGTTTTCGTAGGGGAATTCGGGATTACTAACGAGGCCCTGAAGGGAAATAGGGCCTCATTAATGTTGAGTTCTGTCCTTTATCGAGCCCATCTTTGCATGAAATGTTTCCTTGGAATCTCTAATTTTCTTGAAGAGGTCTCTTGTTTTTCCTATTCTGCTGTTTTCCTCTATTTCTTTGCATTGATCACTGAGGAAGTCTTTCTTATCTCTCCTTGCTATTCTTTGGAACTCTGCATTCAGATGCTTATATCTTTCCTTTTCTCCTTTGCTTTTCGCCTCTCTTCTTTTCACAGCTATTTGTAAGGCCTCCTCAGACAGCCATTTCGCTCTTCTGCATTTCTTTTCCATGGAGATGGTCTTGGTCCCTGTCTCCTGTACAATGTCACGAACCTCCGTCCAGAGTTCATCAGGCACTCTATCAATCAGATCTAGTCCCTTAAATCTATTTCTCACTTCCACTGTATAATCATAAGGGATTTGATTTAGGTCATATCTGAATCCCATCACTTCATGGGAAATAGATGGAAAAACAGTGGAAACAGTGTCAGACTTTATTTTTTTGGGCTCCAAAATCACTGCAGACGCTGATTGCAGCCATGAAATTAAAAGACGCTTGCTCCTTGGAAGGAAAGTTATGACCAACCTTGATAGTATATTAAAAAGCAGAGACATTACTGTGCCAACCAAGGTCCGTCTAGTCAAGGCAATGGTATTTCCCGTGGTCATGTATGGATGTGAGAGTTGGACTGTGAAGAAAGGTGATCGCCGAAAAATCGATGCTTTTGAACTGTGGTGTTGGAGAAGACTCTTGAGAGTCCCTTATACTGCAAGGAGATCCAACCAGTCCATTCTAGAGGAGATCAATACTGGATGTTCATTGGAAGGACTGATGCTAAAGCTGAAACTGCAATACTTTGGCCACCTCATGCGACGAGTTGACTCACTGGAAAAGACTCTGATGCTGGGAAAGGTTGGGGGCGGGAGGAAAAGGGGACGACGGAGAATGAGATGGCTGGATGGCATCACTGACTCTGTGGACATGAGTTTGAGTGTACTCCAGGAGTTGGTGATGGACAGGGAAGCCTGGCGTGCTGTAGTTCATGGGGTCATGGAGAGTCGGACACAACTGAGCGACTGAACTGAAGTAAACTGAACTGAATGTTGAGTTCATAAATTGTGTTCTCCTCTCAAGTATGGACAGCTATGTCAGGGAATGTCTTGAGTAGCCTAAAGTGTGTCAAGTACCCGTTCGCGTTTCTAGTGCGAATGTGGGATTTCTCTTGAGACTCTACAGGGGATATTTTCCTCATCTCACCTTGAGCGCAGAATCTTGTGGTTTTTCTCGAGTTGCAGCGGGAAGCTTGGAGTCCTTCTCGAGTTGCAACAGGGACCTCAGGAAGTTGATGGTGTAGTCCCTGGGAGTCAGATCTCCTTTTGTTTAGAAGGGGAACGTCAAGATTACTCTCAAGGCATGGAAAGGGAATAGGGCCTCATCTAAAGTTGCGTCCAAAGAGTGTGTTCTCCTCTCAAGTGGGGACAGCTATGTCAGGGAATATTTTGAGTCTCATAAAGGGTGTCAAGTACCCGTTCGCATTTCAAGCGGGAATGTGGGATTTCTCTTGAAACTCTGCAAGGGTAATTTTCCTCATAACACCTTGAGTGCAGAATTTTGTGGTTTTCACGAGTTGCGGCGGGAAGCTTAGGGTCTTTCACGAGTTGCGACAGGACCTCAGGAACTCGCTCGTGTTGTCACTGGGAAGTCAGGTCTCCTTTCGTTTTGGTAGGGGAATATCGGGATTACTCTCAAGGCATGGAGGGGAAGGCCTCATCTAAAGTTGAGACCATAAATTGTGTTCTCCTCTCAAGTATGGCTATCTTTGTCAGGGAATGTCTTGAGTCGCCTTAAGTGTGTCAAGTATCCAATCGCATTTCTCGCGGGAATGTGGGATTTCTCTTGAGACTCTGCAGGGGAAATTTTCCTCATCAGACCTTGAGTGCAGAATCTTTTGGTTTTTCACGTGTAGTGGGAGGAAGCTTTGCCCTTCTCGATTTGCGACAGGGACGTCAGGAACTCGCTAGTGTAGTCCTGGGAAGTCAGATCTCCTTTCGTTTTTGTAGGGGAATATCGGGATAACTCTCAAGGAGTGGAAGGGCAATAGGGCTTCCTTAAAGTTGAGGCCATAAATTGTGTTCTCCTCTCAAGTGGGGACAGCTGTGTCAGGGAATGTCTTGAGTGGCATAAAGGATGTCCAGTACCCGTTTGCGTTTCATCAGGGAATGTGGGATTTCTCCTGAGACTCTAAAAGGGAGATTTTCCTGATCTCAACTTGAGTGCAGAATCTTGTGTTTTTTCTCGAGTTGCGGCGGGTAGCTTGGGGTCCTTCTCGATTTGCGACAGGGACCTCTTGAACTTGCTCATGTAGTCCCTGTGAAGTCATGTCTCCTTTTGTTTTGGTAGGTGAACATACGGATTACTCTTGAAGCATGGAATGGGAATAGGGCCTCATCTAAAGTTGAGTCCATAAATTGTGTTCTCCTCTCAAGTGGGGACAGCTATGTCAGGGAATGTCTTGAGTCGCATAAAATGTGTCCAGTACCCGTTTGCGTTTCAAGAGGGAATGTGGGATTTCTCCTGAGACTCTGCATTGGAAATTTTCCCCGTCTCACCTTGAGTGCAGAATCTTGTGGGTTTTTTCGAGTTGCGGCGGGAAGCTTGGGGCCCTTCTAGAGTTGCAACAGGTACCTCAAGAACTCCATCGTGTAGTTTCTGGGAAGTCAGGTCTCCTTTCGTGTTGGTAGGGGAATATTGGTATTACTATCGAGGTGTGGAATGGGAATAGTGCCTCATCTTTGTTGGCCCATAAATTGTGTTCTCCTTTCAATTGAGGACAGCTATGTCAGGGAATATCTTGAGTCGCATAAATGGTGTCAAGTACCCGCTAGTGTTTCAAGCGGAAATGTGGATTTTCTCTTGAGATTGCAGGGAGAATTTTCCTCATCTCACCTTGAGTGCAGAATCTTGTGGTTTTTCTCGAGTTGCGGTGGGAAGCTTGGGTTCCTTTTTGAGTTTTGATAGGGATGTCAGGAACTCGTTCCTGTAGTCCCTTGGAAGTCAGGTCTTTCGTTTGGTAAGGGAATATCGGGATTACTCTAGAGGCATAGAATGGGGATAGGGCCTCATCTCAAGTTGAGTCCATAAATCGTGTTCTCCTCTCATTTGGGGACAGCAATATCAGGGAATGACTTGAGTCGCATAAAGGGTGTCAAGTACCCATTGGCGTTTCAAGAGGGAATTTGGGATTACTCTTGACTCTGCCGACGGAAATTTCATCATCTCACCTTGAGTGCAGAATCTTGTGGGTTATCTCGAGTTGCGGCAGGAAGTTTGGGGACCTTCTCGAGTTGCGAAAAAGACTCCAGCAACTCGCTCGTGTAGTACCTGGGAAGTCAGGTCTCCTTTCATTTTTGTAGGGGAATATCAGAATTACTCTCAAGGCGTGGAAGGGCAATAGCGCTTCATTAATGTTGAGTCCATAAGTTGTGTTCTCCTCTCATGTGGGGACAGCTATGTCAGGGAATGTCTTGAGTCGCATAAAGGGTATCAAGGACCCGTTCGCCTTTCAAGCAGGAATGTGGGATTTCTCTTGAGACTCTGCAGGGGAGATTTTCCTGATCTCAACTTGAGTGCAGAATCTTGTGGTTTTTCTCCAGTTGCGGCACAAAGCTTGAGTTCCTTTTCGAGTTGGGAAAGGGAGCTCAAGAACACGCTCCTGTAGTCCCTGGTAAGTCAGGTCTCCTTTTGTTTTGGTAGGGGAACATCGGGATTACTCTCGAAACGTGGAATGGGAATAGGGCCTCATCTAAAGTTGAGTCCATAAATTTTGCTCTCCTCTCAAGTGTGGACAGCTATGTCAGGGAATGTCTTGAGTCGCATAAAGGGTGTCAAGTATCCGTTCGCATTTCAAGCTTGAATGTGGGATTTCTCTTTAGACACTGCGGGGAAATTTTCCTCATCTCACCTTTAGTGAAGAATCTTGTGGTTTTTCTCCAGTTGCGGCGTGATGCTTGGTGTCCTTCTCGAGCTGCGACAGGGACCTCAGGAACTCGCTAGTGTTGTCCCTGGGAAGTCAGATCTCCTTTCAAATTGGTAGGGGAACATGGGGATAGAAGCGAGGCGTGGAAGGGGAATAGGGCCTCATTAAAATTGAGTCCATCAATTGTGTTCTCCTCTCAAGTACAGACAGCTATTTCAGGGAATGTCTTGCGTCGCATAAAAGGTGTCAATTACCCGTTCGTGTTTCAAGCGGGAATGTGGGATTTCTCTTGAGACTCTGCAGGGGAGATTTTCCTCATGTCACCTTGAGTGCAGAATCTTGTGGGTTCTCTCTTGTTGCGGCGGGAAGCTTGGGGCCCTTCTCGAATGTGACAGCGACCTCCGGAACTCGCTCAAGTAGTCCCTGGGAAGTCAGGTCTCCTTTCTTTTTGGTAGGGGAACATCGGGAATGCTCTCGAGGCGTGGAATGGGAATAAGGCCTCATCTAAATTTGAGTCCAAAAATTGTTTTCTCCTCTCCAGTATGGACAGCTATGTCAGGGAATGTCTTGAGTGGCATAAAGGTTGTCAAGTACCCATTCGCGGGAATGTTGGATTTCTCTTGAGACTCTGCAGGGGAAATTTTCCCCATCTCATCTTGAGTGCAGAAACTTGTGGTTTTTTTCTTGTTTCGGCGGGAAGTTTCGGTCCTTTCTCAAGTTTCGACAGGGACCTCAGGAACTCGCTCGAGTAGTCCGTGGACAGTCAGGTCTCCTTTCGTTTTGGTAGGGGAACATCGGGATTACTCTTGAGCCGTGGAAAGGCAATGGGGCCTCATCTAAAGTTGAGTCCATAAATTGTGTTCTCTTCTCAAGTGGGGACAGCTATGTCAGGGAATGTCTTGAGTCACATAAAGGGTGTCAAGTAACCATTCGTGTTTCAAACCTGAATGTGGCATTTCTCTTGAGATTCTGCAGGGGAAATTTTCCTCAGCTCCCATTGAATGCAGAATGTTGTGGTTTTTCTCGAGTTGCGCGGGAAGTTTGGGGTCCTTCTCGAGTTGTTGCAGGGACCTGAGGAACTCGCTCGGGTATTCCCTGGTTTATCAGGTCTCCTTTCCTTTTGGTAGGGAAACATCGGGATTACTCTCGTGGTGTGGAATGGGAATACGGCCTCATCTAAATTTGAGTCCGTAAATTGTGTTATAATCTCAAGTGGGAAGAGCTATGTCAGGGAATGTCTTGAGTCACATAAAGGGAGTTAACCCATTTGAGTTCAAGCGGAAATGTGGGAGGTCTCTTGAGATTCTGCAGAGTAAATTTTCCTCATTTCACCTTGAGTGCAGAATCTTGTGTTTTTTCTCGTTTTGCGGCGGGAAGCTTGGTGTCCTTCTCGAGTTGCTACAGGGACCTCAGGAACTCGCTCGTGTGTCCCTGGGAAGTCAGGTCTCCTTTCGTTTTGGTAGGGGAACATCGGGATTACTCTCGAGGCATGGAATGGGAATACGGGCCCATTTAATGTTGAGTCCATAAATTGTGTTCTCCTCTCAAGTGCGTACAGCTATATCAGGGAATGTCTTGAGCAGCATAAAGGGTGTCAATTACCCTTTCGCGTTTCAAGCGGGTATATGGGATTTCTCTTGAGACTCTGCAGGGAACAT
The DNA here is from genome assembly GCF_049115385.1 of Moschus berezovskii. Lineage (NCBI taxonomy): Eukaryota > Metazoa > Chordata > Mammalia > Artiodactyla > Moschidae > Moschus > Moschus berezovskii. Next base: position 6,108,591 of record NC_142479.1, on the reverse strand, counting down.
TTTCCTCCTCTCACCTTTAAGGCAGAATCTTGTGTTTCTTTCTCGAGTTGCGGCGGGTAGCTTGGGGTCCTTCTCGATTTGCGATAGGGACCTCTGGAACTCGCTCGTGTAGTCCCTGTGAAGTCAGGTCTCCTTTCGTTTTGTTAGGGGAACATACGGATTACTCTCGAGGCGTGGAATGGGAATAGGGCCTCATCTAAAGTTGAGTCCGTAAATTGTGCTCTCCTCTCATGTGGGGACAGCTATTTCAGGGAATGTCTTGAGTGGCATAAAGGGTGTCCAGCACCCGTTCGCGTGTCAACAGGGAATGTGGGATTTCTCCTGAGACTCTGCATTGGAAATTTTCCCCATCTCACCTTGAGTGCAGAATCTTGTGGTTTTACTCTAGTGGCGGCGGGAAACTTGGTGTCCTTCTAGAGTTGTGACAGGGACCTCAAGAACTCGATCGTGTAGTTTCTGGGAAGTCAGGTCTCCTTTCGTTTTGGTAGCGGAACATTGGTATTACTCTCGAGGCGTGGAATGGGAATAGGGCCTCATCTATTTTGAGCCCATAAATTGTGTTCTCCTTTCAAGTGAGGACAGCTATGTCAGGGAACATCTTGAGTCGCAGAAAGGGTGTCTAATACCAGTCCGCGTTTCAAAAGGGAATGTGGGATTTCTCCTGAGACTCTGCATTGGAAATTTTCCTCATCTCACCTGAGTGCAGAATCGTGTGGTTTTTCTCGAGTTGCTTTGGGAAGCTTGGGGTCCTCCTCGAGTTGCGACAGGGACCTCAGGAACTCACTCGTGGAGTCCCAGGGAAGTCAGGTCTTCTTTCGTTTCCGTAGGGGAACATTGGGATTCCTAGCGATGCGTGGTAGGGAAATAGGGCCTCATTAATGTTGAGTGCATAAATTGTTTTCTACTCTCAAGTACAGACAGCTATGTCAGGGAATGTCTTGAGTCGCATAAAGGGTGTCAAGGACCCGTTCGCCTTTCAAGCGGGAATGTGGGATATCTCTTGAGACTCTACAGGGGAGATTTTCCTCATCTCACCTTGAGTGCAGAATCTTGTGGGTTTTTTTCGTGTTGTGGCGAGAAGCATTTGGCCCTTCTCAATTTGCGACAGGGACTTCCGAAACTCGCTAGTGTCGTCCCTGGGAAGTCAGGTCTACTTTCGTTTTGGTAGGGGAACATCGGGATTACTCTTGAGGCGTGGAATGGAAATAGGTCTCTTCTCAATTTGAGTCCATAAATTGTGTCCTCCTCTCAAGTAGGGACAGCGATGTCAGGGATTGTCTTGAGTTGCATAAAGGATGTCAATTCCCCTTACCCATGTCAAGCCGGAATGTTGGATTTCACTTAGACTCTACATGGGAAATTTTTCTCATGTCACCTTGAGTGCAGAATCTTGAGGTTTTTCTTCTGTTGCTGCGGCAAACTTGGTGCCCTTCTCGATTTGCAACAGGGACCCCAGGAACTCTCTCGTGTAGTCCCTGGCATCAGGTCTCCTTTCGTTTTTGTAGAGGAACATCGGGATTAATCTCATGGTGTGTAATGGGAATAGGGCCTCATCTAAAGTTGAGTACATAAATAATGTTCTCCTCTCAAGTGGGGAAGCTATGTTGGGGAATCTCTTGAGGTGCATAAATGGAGTCAAGTACCCGTTCGAGTTTCAAGCGGATATATGTGGTTTCTTTTGAGACTCTGCAGGGTTAAATTTCCTCATTTCACCTCGAGTGCAGAATCTTGTGAATTCTCTAGAGTTGTGGCTGGAAGCTTGGGGTCCTTCTCGAGTTAGGAAAGTGACCTCAAGTACACCCTCTTGTAGTCCCTGGGAAGTCAAGTCTCCTTTCGTTTTGGTAGGGGAACATCGGGATTTCTATCGAGCCGTGGAATGGGAATAGGGCCTCATCTAAAGTTGAGGCCATAAATCATGTTCTCTTCTCAACTGGGGACAGCTATGTCAGGGAATGTCTTGAGTCGCATAAAGGGTCTCAAGTACCCATTCCCATGTCAAGCAGGAATGAGGGATTTCCTTGAGACTCTGCAGGTGAAATATTCCTCATCTCACCTTGAGTGCAGAATCGTGTGGTTTTTCTCGTGTTGCGGCGGGAAGCTTGGGACCCTTCTCGAGTTATGATAGGGACTTCAGGAACTGGCTCGTGTAGTCCCTGGGAAGGCACGTCTCCTTTCGTTTTGGTAGGGGAACATTGGGATTTCTCTTGAGGCGTGGAATGGGAATAGGGCCTCATCTAAAGTTGAGTCCATAAATTGTCTTCTCCTCTCAAGAGGGGACAGCTATATCAGGGAATGCCTTGAGTCGCATAAAGGGTGTCAAGGACCCGTTCGCCTTTCAAGTGGGAATGTGGGATTTCTCTTGAGACTCTACAGGGGAGATTTTCCTCATCTCACCTTGAGTGAAGAATCTTGTGGGTTTTTTTCGTGTTGTGGCGAGAAGCATTTGGCCCTTCTCAATTTGCGACAGGGACTTCCGAAACTCGCTAGTGTCGTCCCTGGGAAGTCAGGTCTACTTTCGTTTTGGTAGGGGAACATCGGGATTACTCTTGAGGCGTGGAATGGAAATAGGTCTCTTCTCAATTTGAGTCCATAAATTGTGTCCTCCTCTCAAGTAGGGACAGCGATGTCAGGGATTGTCTTCAGTCGCATAAGGGGTGTCAATTCCCCTTTCCCATGTCAAGCGGGAATGTGGGATTTCACTTAGACGCTACATGAGAAATTTTTCTCATGTCACCTTGAGTGCAGAATCTTGTGGTTTTTCTTCTGTTGCAGCGGCGAACTTGGTGCCCTTCTCGATTTGCAACAGGGACCCCAGGAACTCGCTCGTGTATTCCCTGGAATCAAGTCTCCTTTCTTTTTGGTAGGGGAACATACGAATTACTCTTAAGGCGTGGAATGGGAATAGGGCCTCATCTAATGTTGAGTCCATAAATTGTTTTCTCCTCTCAAATGGAGACAGCTATGTCAGGGAATGTCTTGAGTCGCATAAAGGGTGTCCAGTACCCTTTCGTGTTTTAAAAGGGAATGTGGGATTTACCTGAGACTCTGCATTGGATATTTTCCTCATCTCACCTTGAGTGCAGAATCTTGTGGTTTTTCTCGAGTTGCGGCGGGAAGCTTGGAGTCCTTCTCGAAGTGCGACAGGGACCTCAGGAACTCGCTCGTGTAGTCCTTGGGAAGTCAGGTCTTTCGTTTTGGTAAGGGAATATCGGGATTACTCTCGAGACATGGAATGGGAATAGGGCCTCATGTAAATTCGAATCTATAAATTTTCTTCTCCTCACAAGTGGGGACAGCTATGTCAGGGAATGCCATGTGTCGCATAAAGGGTGTCAAGTACCCGTTTGCGTTTCAAGCGGGAATGTGGGATTTCTCTTGAGACTCTCCAGGGGAATTTTCCTCATCTCACCTTGAGTGCAGAATCTTGTGGTTTTTCACGAGTTGTGGCGGGACGCTTCGGGTCCTTTTCGAGTTCCGACAGGGTCCAAGGGGACTCGCTCCTTAGTCCCTTGTAAGTCAGGTTTTTCGTTTGCTAATGGAACATCGGGATTATTCTAGAGTCGTAGAATGGGAATAGGGCCACATCTAAAGGTGAGTCCATAAATTGTTTTCTACTCTCAAGTGGGGACAGCTATGTGAGGGAATGTCTTTAGTCGTATAAAGGGAGTCAAGTAGACGTTCGTCTTTCAAGCAGGAATGTGGGATTTCTCTTGAGAATCTGCAGCGGAAATAATCCTCATCTCGCATTGAGGGGAAAATTTTGTGGTGTTTTTCAGTTGCGGCGTAAAGGTTGGTATTTTTTTCGACTTGCGACGGGGACCTCAAGAACTCGCTCGTGTTGCTTCAGGGAAATCAGGTCCCCTTTTGTGTTGGAAGGGGAACTTCAGGATTACTGTCGTCCCGTTAAATGTGAACAGGGCCTCTTCTCGACCTGAGTCCGTAAATTGTGTTCTCCTCTCCAATGCGGACGGCAGTGTGAGGGAACTTTCTAATTTGCATAAAGGATGTCAAGTACCCGTTCGCCTTTCAAGCGGGAGTATGGGATTTCTCTTGAGATTCTGCAGTGAAAAATTTCCTCATTTTGCACTGAGGGGATAATTTTGTTGTGTTTCTCCACTTGCAGCGGGAAGCTTGGCGTTCCTCTCGAGTTGCGACGGGGACCCCAGGAACTCGCTCGTGTTGCCCCAGGGAAAGTCAGGTCTCCTATCATTCTCGAAGGGGAACCTCGAGATTACTCTATAAGGAGCAGGAGAGGAATAGGACCTTATCTAGCATTCAGTTGATCCACTGTTTGTTCTTTTCCAGTGGAGACAGAGAAATTTTGGTTGCTCTCAAAATTCTCCAGGGGATTCAGGCCTTGTCTCTTGTTCAGACCTGGAACTGTGCTTTCTTCTCGAGTTGCAATACGGGTGATAGGCCACTTTAGTTTTCCATTTTTACCTGGAGATTGTATAGAGTATGCTCGTGGAGTCAGGTCTCCTATCATCTTCTGAGTTGATACTCGAGGATACATCTGAATCTATGCAGTAGAATCAGACAAAATCTCGAGTGGGTGGTGACACCTGTACCTTTTCCATTTGTGTTTTGAAAACCGGTTATCCTCCCGAGTTTCAAGGTGATACCTGCCTGCTTGTCTTGTGGGATCGGAACGTCTGATTTCCATTCCAGAGGAAGCAGAGGAATCAACTCTCATCTGGAAAAAGGAGTGGAAAACGGGGCATTTTGTCAGGGCCGCAAGAAACTCGGTGTTCCTCTGGATTGGGGCTGTGTATGTAGGTTTAGTTTTTAGTCTCATTAAGGATGTTAAGTAAACTGTCGAGTTTCAAGCGGGAATGTGGAATTTCTCTTGCGAATCTGAAATGCAAATGTTCTTCATCTCGCCTTGAGGACAGAATCTTGTGGTCTTTCTCGAGTTGCGGCGGGAATCTTGGGCTCTCTCTAGATTTGCCAAGGGGACATCAGGAAATCCTCCATGTTGCTTCAGAGAAGTCAGTTCCCCTTTTGTGTTGGAAGGAAAACTTCGGGATTACTCTCGAGCCATTAAATGGGAATAGGGCCTCTTCTCGAGTTGTGTCCGTGAAATGTGTACTCCTCTTCAATGGGGACTGCTGTGTTAGGGAACTTTCTGAGTCGCATAAATGTTGTCAAGTTAACGTTCGCATTTCAAGTGGCAATGTGGGATTTCTCTAGAGATCTGCAGTGGAAATTTTCCTCATCTCTCATTGAGGGGTAATATTGTGGTGTTTCTCGACTTGCAGCAGGAAGCTAGATGTTCCTGTCGTGTTGTGACGGGGACCTCAGGACCTTGATCGCGATGTCCCAGGGAAGTTGGGTCTCATTGCGTGTTAGAAGGGGAACATGGTGATTCCTCTCGAGACACAATAGAATAACAGGATCACATCTAGTGTTGTATAGAAAATTGTGTTCTCCGCTTCAATGTGGACGGCTTTCTTGGGGAAGTTTTTGGGTCTCATAAATGGTGTCAAGTACCCGCTCGAGTTTCAAACGGTAATGTGCGATTTCTCTTGAGTCTCTGCATCGGAAAATATCCTCATCTCGCATTGAGGGGAAAATATTGAGGTGTTTTTTCGAGTTGAGGCGGGAAGTTTGGTCCCCCTCTCGATTTGGGACGGGGACCTCAGGAAATCCCCCGTGTTGCTTCAGAGAAGGCAGGTCCCCTTTTGTGTTCAAAGGGGGAACTTCAGGATTACTCTCGTGCCGTTCAATGGGAATAGGGCCTCTTCTCGAGTTGAGTTCGTAAATTGTGTTCTCCTCTCCAATGGGGACGGCTGTGTTAGGGAACTTTCTCAGTCGCATAAAGGATGTCAAGTTCCCGTTCACCTTTCAAGTGGAAATGTGGGATTTCTCTTGAGACTCTGCAGCGGAAGTTATCCTCATCTCTCATTGAGGAGAAAATTTTGTGGTGTTTCTCGAGTTGCGGCGTAAAACTTGGTGTTTTATTCGACTTGCGATGGGGACCTCAGGAACTCGCTCGTCTTGCTTCAGGGAAGTCAGGTCCCCTTTTGTGTTGGAAGGGGAACTTCGGGTTTACTCTCGAGCCCTTAAATGAGAACAGGGTCTCATCTCGAGTTGAGTCCATAAAGTGTGTTCTCCTCTCCAATGGGGACGGCTGTGTTAGGGAACTTACTGAGTCGCATAAAGGATGTCAAGTTCCCGTTCGCCTTTCAAGTGGAAATGTGAGATTTCTCTTGAGATTCTGCAGTGGAAAATGTCCTCATCTCGCATTGAGGGGATAATTTGTGGTGTTTCCCGATTTGCGGCGGGAAGCTTGGGGTTCCTTTCGAGTTGCGACGGGGACCCGAGGAATTCGTTTGTGTTGCCCCAGGGAAGTCAGGTCTCCTATCTTTTTGGAAGGGGAACCTCGAGATTCCTCTATAAAGAGCAGCAGAGGAATAGGGCCGCATTTTGCATTGAGTTAGTCAACTGTTTGTTCTTCTCCAGTGGAGACAGGTATCTCGCGGTTGCTCTCAAAATTCTCCAGGGGATTCAGGCCTCGTCTCTTGTTCAGACCTGGAAGTGTGCTTTCTTCTCGAGTTGTAATACGGCTGATAGGCCACTTTCGGTTCAGTTCGATTCAGTCGCTCAGTCATGTCCGACTCTTAGTGACTCCTGAACCACAACAGGAAAGGCCTCCCTGTCCATCACCAACTCACGGAGTTCACCCAAACTCATGTCCATCGAGTCAGTGATGCCATCCAGCCACCTCATTCTCTGTCGTCCCCGTCTCTTCCTACCCCCCAATCACACCCAGCATCAGAGTCTTTTCCAGTGAGTCATCTCATCGCATGAGGTGGCCAAAGTATTGGAGTTTCAGCTTTAGCATCAGTCCTTCCAATGAACACCCAGGATATCTCCTCTAGAATGGACTGGTGGGATCTTCTTGCAGTCCAAGGGACTCTCAAGAGTCTTCTCTAGCACCACAGTTCAAAAGCATCAATACTTCGGCGATCAGCTTTCTTCACAGTCCAACTCTCACATCCATACATGACCACGGGAAAAACCATAGTCTTGACTAGACGGACCTTGGTTGGCAAAGTAATGTCTCTGCTTTTTAATATGCTATCTAGGCTGATCATAACTTTCCTTCCAAGGTGTAAGCGTCTTTTAATTTCATGGCTGCATTCAGCATCTGCAGTGATTTTCGAGCCCCAAAATATAAAGTCTGACACGGTTTCGACTGTTTCCCCATCTATTTCCCAAGAAGTGATGGGACCAGATGCGATGATCTTCGTTTTCTGAATGTTGAGCTTCAAGCCAAACTTTTCACTCTCCTCTTTTGCTTTCATCAACAGACCTTTGAATTCCTCTTCACTTTCTGCCATAAGGGTGGTCTCATCTGCATATCTGAGGTTATTGATATTTCTTCTGGCAATCTTGATTCCAGTTTGTGCTTCTTCCAGCCCACAGTTCCTCATGATATAATCTGCATAGAAGTTAAATAAGCAGGGTGAAATATACAACATTGACGTACTCCTTTTCCTATTTGGAACCAGTCTGTTGTTCCATGTCCAGTTCTAACTGTTGCTTCCTGACCTGCATACAGGTTTCTCCAGAGGCAGGTCAGGTGGTCTGGGATTCCCATCTCTTTCAGAATGTTCCACAGTTTATTGTGATCCACACAGTCAAAGGCCTTGGCATAGTCAATGAAGCAGAAATAGATGTTTTTCTGGAACTCTCTTGCTTTCTCCATAATCCAGCGGATATGGGCAATTTGATCTCTGGTGCCTCTGCCTTTTCTTAAACCTGCTTGAACATCTGGAAGTTCACGATTCACATATTGCTGAAGCCCAGCTTGGAGAATTTTGAGCATGACTTTACTAGCGTGTGAGATGAATGCAATTGTGTGGTAGTTTGAGCATTCTTTGGCATTCCCTTTCTTTGTGATTGGAATGAAGACTGACCTTTTCCAGTCCTGTGACCACTGCTGAATTTTCCAAATTTGCTGGCATATTGAGTGCAGCACTTTCAGAGGATCATCTTTTAGGATTTGAAATAGCTCAATTGGAATTCCATCACCTCCACTAGCTTTGTTCTTCGTGATGCTCTCTAAGGCCCACTTGCCTTCACATTGCAAGATGTCTGGTTCCAGGTGAGTGATCACGCCATCCTGATTATCTTCATCGTGAAGATTTTTTTGTACAGTTCTTCTGTGTATTCTTGCCACCTTCTCTTAATATCTTCTGCTTCTATTAGGTCCATACCAGTTCTGTCCTTTATCGAGCCCATTTTTGCATGAAATATTCCCTTGATATCTCTAATTTTCTTGAAAAGATCTCTTGTTTTTCCTATTCTGTTGTTTTCCTCTATTTCTTTGCATTGATCGCTGAGGAAGGCTTTCTTATCTCTCCTTGCTCTTCTTTGGAACTCTGCATTCAGATGCTTATATTTACCCTTTCCTCCTTTACTTTTCGCTTCTCTTCTTTTCACAGCTATTTGTAAGGCCTCCTCAGACAGCCATTTTGCTTTTTTGCATTTGTACCTTGAGATTGTATAGAGTATGCTCATGGAGTCAGGTCACCATTTGTCCTGTGATTTGATCCTCGAGGCTACATTTGAAACTGTGCAGTAGAATCAGACAATAGGGTCGAATCTAGTGCTGTGTAGATAATTTGTGTTCTCCGCTTCAATGTGGACCACTATCTCGGGGATGTTTTGGAGTCACATAAAGGATGTCAAGTACCCGTTCGAGTTGCAAGCAGTAATGTGTGATTTCTCTTGAGACTCTGCAGCGGAAAATATCCTCATCTCGCATTGAGGGGAAAATTTTGTGGTGTTTCTCGAGTTGTGGCGGAAAGCTTGGGGTTTTTCTCGACGTGCGACGGGGACCTCAGGAACTCGCTCGTGTTCCCCCAGGGAAGTCAGGTCCCCTTTTGTGTTGGAAGTGGAACTTCGGGATTTCTCTCAAGCCGTTCAATGGAAATAGGGCCTCTTCTCGAGTTGAGTCCGTGAATTGTGTTCTCTCCAATGGGGACGGCTCTGTTAGGGAACTTTCTGAGTCACATAAAGTGTGTCAAGTTCCCGTTCGCATTTCAAGCGGGAATGTGGGATTTCTCTTGAGATTCTGCAGCGGAAAATTTCCTCATCTCGCATTGAGGGGATAATTTTGTGTTGTTTCTCGACTTGCAGCAGGAAGCTTCATGTTACTCTCGAGTTGCGAAGGGGACCTCAGGACCTAGATTGCGATATCCAGGGAAGTTAGGTCTCCTTGCGCGTTGGAAGGGGAACATCGGAATTCCTCTTGAAGCATGGCAGAGTAATATGGTCGCATCTAGTGCTGTGTAGATATTTTGTGTTCTCCGCTTCAATGTGGATGGCTATCTCGGTGAAGTTTTTGGTCGCATAAAGGGTGTCAAATTCCTGCTCGATTTTCAAGGGGAAATGTGGGATTTCTCTTGAGATTCTGCTGCAGAAAATTTCCTCAGCTCGCATTGATGGGGGAACGTTTTCGTTTATCTTGAGTTGCGGCGGAAATCTTGCGGTTCCTCTCGAGTTGTGACGGTGACCCCAGGAACTCGATCACGTTGTCCCAAGAAGGTTGAAATCGTTTACTGTTTGAAGGGGACCTCAGGATTCATGTCTAGTCGCAGGAGACGAATAGGGCCGCATCTAGTGTTGTGTACGTAAATTGTGTGCTCCGCTTCAATGTGGACGGCTATGTTTGGGAAGCATTTGGTTCGCTTAAAGGGGGTCAAGTTCCCATTCGAGTTTCAAGTGGGATAGTGGGATTTCTCTTGAGACTCTGCTGCAGAAAAAATTCCTCATCTCGCATTGAGGGGATAATTTTGTGGTGTTTCTCGAGTTGCGGCAGGAGGCCTGGGCTCCCTCTTGAGTTGCAATGGGGACCTCAGGAAATCTCCGTGTCTCTTCAGAGAAGTCAGGTCGATTTTTTGTTGGAAGGGGAATTTCTGGATTACTCTCGAGTCGTTAAATGATAATAGGGCCTCATCTCAAGTTAAGAATATAAATTGTGTGCTCCTCTGGAGTGGGGATGGCTATGGTAGGGAACTTTCTGAGTCACATAAAGTGTGTCAAGTACCCGTTCGCCTTTCAAGCTAGAATGTGGGATTTCTCTTGAGACACTGACACGGAAAAAATTCCTCATCTCGCATTGAGGGGATAATTTTGTGGTGTTTCTTGAGTTGTGGCGGGAAGTTGGGGTTCATCTTGAGTTGCGATGGAGATGTCAGGAACTCGCTTGTGTTGACACAGGGAAGTCAGGTCTCCTATAGTGTTGAAAGGGGAAACTCAGGATTCCTCTATAAGGAGAAGCAGAGGAATAGGGCCGCATCGAGAGTTGAATCAGGCAACTGTTTGTTCTTCTCCAGTGGAGACAGGGATCTCCGGTTGCTCTCAATATTCTCCAGGGGATTCAGTTCTCCTCTCTTGTTCTGACCTGGAACTGCGCTTTCTTCTCGAGTTATAATATGAGTGTTAGGCCACATTAGAGTTGAATTTGTACCTGGAGATTGTATAGAGTATGCTCGTGCAGTCAGGTCTCCACTCGTCCTGTGAGTTGATACTCGAGTTTACATTTGAATTTCTCTTGCGAAACTGAAATGGAAATATTCTTCATCTCGCCTTCAGGGAAGAATCTTGTGGTTTTTCTTGTGGCAGGAAGCTTGGGCTACCCCTCGAGTTGTGATGGGGAACTCAGGAAATCCCCATGTTGCTTCAGAGAAGTTAGTTCCATTTTTTGTTGGAAGAGGAACTTCGGGATTACTCTCGAGCTGTTAAATGGGAATAGGGCCTCATCTCAATTTAAGTCTGTAAATTGTGTGCACGTCTCCAGTGGGTATGTTTGTTAGGGAACTTTTTGAGTCGAATAAATGGTGTCAAGTGGCCTTTTGAGTTTCAAGCGGGAATGTGAGATTCCTCTTGAAACTCTGCAGTGGAAATGTTCCTCATCTCACATTGAGGGGAAAATTTTGTGGTATTTCAATCATTGCACTGGAAAGTTTGGGGTTCTTCTCGAGTTGCGAGGGGGACCTCATGTCGTAGCTAGTGTTGCTTCAGGGAAGTCAGGTCCTCTTTTGAGTGGTACGGGGAACTTCGTGTTTACTCTCGAGACCTTAAATGGGAATGGGGCCTCATCTCAAGTTCAGTCTGTAAATTGTGTGCTCCTCTTCAGGGGGACAGGTATGGTAGGGAACTTTTTGAGTCACATAATGGCTGTCAAGTACCGTTCGAGTTTCAAGTGGGAATATGGGATTTCTATTGAGATTCTGCAGCAGAATATTTCCTCATCTCGCATTGATGGGGTACCATTGTCGTTTTTCTTGTGTTGCGGGGGAAAGCTTGATGTGGTTCTCGAGTTGCAACGGGGACCTCTGGAACCCACTCCCGTTGTCCCAAGATGTTATAAAAATCATTTGCTATTGGAAGGGAAACCTCAGGATTCCTGTCTAGGCTCAGGATACGAGTAAGGCCACATGTAGTGTTGTGTACATAAATTGTGTGCTTCGCTTCAATGTGGACGGCTATGTCAGGGAAGTATTTGGGTCGCATAAAGGGTGACAAGTACCCAATCGCCTTTCAAGAGGGAATGTGGCATTTCTCTTGAGACTCTGCCACCGAAAGAAGTCCTCATCTCGCATTGAAGGGATAATTTTGTGTTGTTTCTTGGCTTGTGTTGGGAAGCAGGGGATTCCTCTCGAGTTGCGATGGGGACGTAAGGAACTCGCTCGTGTTGCCCCAGGGACCTCAGGTCTCCTATCCTGTCGAAAGGGGAACCTCGGGATTCCTCTATAAGGAGAAGCAGAGAAATAGGGCCGCATCGAGCATTGAGACGGGCAACTGTTTGTTCTTCTCCAGTGGAGAGAGGGATTGCGTGGTTGCTCTCAAAATTCTCCAGGGTATTCAGGCCTCGTCTCTTATTCAGGCCTGGAACTGCGGTTTCTTCTCGAGTTGTAATACCGTTGATGGGCCACTTTAGAGTTGCATTTGTACCTGGAGATTGTATAGAGTATGCTCGTGGAGTCAGGACTCCATTCGTCCTGTGAGTTGATACTCGAGGAAACATTTGAACCTGTGCAGTAGAATCAGACAATATCTCGATTGGGTGGTGACATCCGTATCTTTTCCACTTGTGTTTTGAAAACAGGTTATCCTCCCGAGTTTCAAGGTTGTACCTGCCTACACGTCCTGTGCGACCGGAACGTCTGGATTCCATTCCAGAGAAAGCAGAGGAATCAACTCTCATCTGTAAAAGAGAAGTGGAAAACGGGGCATTTTGTCAGTGTGGCAAGAAACTCGGTGTTCCTCGGGATTGGGGCTGTGTATGTCGGTTTAGTTTTTAGTCGCATAAAGGAGGTTAAGTAACCTGTCGAGTTTCAAGTGGGAATGTGGAATTTCTCTTACCGAATCTGAAACGGAAATGTTGTTCATCTCGCCTTGAGGGCACAATCTTGTGGTTTTTCTTGAGTGTCGGTGCGAAGCTTCGGCTCCCTCTCGATTTGCGACGGGGACCTCAGGTAATCCCCCGTGTTTCTTCTGAGAAGTCAGGTTCCCTTTGTGTTGAAAGGGGAACTTCGGGATTACTCTCGAGCCGTTCAATGGGAATAGGGCCTCTTCTCGTGTGAGTCCGTAAATTTTGTTCTCTGCAATGGGGACGGCTGTGTTAGGGAACTTTCTCAGTTGCATAAAGGGTGTCAAGTTCCCATTCTCCTTTCAAGCGGTAATGTGGTATTTCTCTTGAGATTCTGCAGCGGAAAATTTCCTCATCTCGCATTGAGGGGAAAATTTTGTGGTGTTTCTCGAGTTGCGGCGGGAAGCTTGGGGTTTATCTCGACTTGTGATGGGGACCTCAGGAACTCGCTCGTGATGCTTCAGGGAAGTCAGGTCCCCTTTTGTGTTGGAAGGAAAACTTCGGGATTACTCTCAAGCTGTTACATGGGAATAGGGCCTCTTCAAGAGTTCAGTCCATAAATTGTGTTCTCCTCCCCAATGGGGACGGCTGTGTTAGGGAACTTTCTGAGTCGCATAAAGGGTGTCAAGTACCTGTTCGCCTTTCAAGGGGGAATGTGGAATTTCTCTTGAGATTCTGCAGCTGAAAACTTCCTCATCTCGCATTGAGGGGATAATTTTGTGGTGTTTTTCTACTTGTGGCGGGAAGCTCGGGGTTCCTCTCGAGTTGTGACGGGGACCTCAGGAACTCGCTCGTGTTGCCCCAGGGAAGTCAGGACTTCTATCGTTTTTGAAGGGGAACCTTGAGATTCCAGTATAAGGAGCAGCAGAGGTATAGAGCTGCATCTAGCGTTGTGTCGGTCAACTGTTTGTTCTTCTCCGGTGGAGACAGGTATCGCGCGGTTGTTCTCAATATTCTCCAGGGTATTCAGGCCTCGTCTCTTGTTCAGGCCTGGAACTGCGCTTTCTTCTCGAGTTGTAATACGGTTGATGGGCCACTTTAGAGATGCATTTGTACCTGGAAATTGTATAGAGTATGCTCGTGGAGTCAGGACTCCATTCGTCCTGTGAGTTGATACTCGAGGAAACATTTGAACCTGTGCAGTAGAATCAGACAGAATATCTCGATTGGGTGGTGACATCCGTACCTTTTCCACTTGTGTTTTGAAAACAGGTTATCCTTCCAAGTTTCAAGGTTGTACCTGCCTACACGTCCTGTGCGAACGGAACGTCTGGATTTCATTCCAGAGAAAGCAGAGGAATCAACTCTCATCTGTAAAAGAGAAGTGGAAAACGGGGCATTTTGTCAGTGTGGCAAGAAACTCGGTGTTCCTCGGGATTGGGGCTGTGTATGTCGGTTTAGTTTTTAGTCGCATAAAGGATGTTAAGTAACCTGTCGAGTTTCAAGTGGGAATGTGGAATTTCTCTTACCGAATCTGAAACGGAAATGTTGTTCATCTCGCCTTGAGGGCACAATCTTGAGGGTCAGTGGGAAGCTTCGGCTCCCTCTCGATTTGCGACGGGGACCTCAGGTAATCCCCCGTGTTGCTTCTGAGAAGTCAGTTTCCCTTTGTGTTGGAAGGGGAACTGCGGGACTACTCTCGAGCAGTTCAATGGGATTAGGACCTCTTCTAGTGTTGAGTCCGTAAATTTTGTTCTCCTCTCCAATGGGGACCGCTGTGTTAGGGAACTTTCCGAGTCGAATAAAGGGTGTCAAGTTCCCATTCTCCTTTCAAGCGGTAATGTGGGATTTCTCTTGAGATTCTGCTGCCCAAAATTTCCTCATCTCGTATTGAGGCCATATTTTTGTGGTGTTTCTAGAGTTTCGATGGGAAGCTGCGGGTATTTCTCTAGTTGTGACGGGGACCTCAGGAACTCGCTCGGGTTGCTTCAGGAAAGTCAGCTCTCTTTTTGTGTTGGAAGGGGAACACCCGGATCACTCTCCAGGCGTTAAATGGGAATAGGTCCTTCACTCAGGTCGAGTCCAAAAAGTGTGTTTTCCTCTCCAATGGGGACGGCTGTGTGAGGGAAATTTCTGAGCCGCATAAAGGGTGTCAAGTACCATTTTGCCTTTCAAGTGGGAATGTGGGATTTCTCTTGAGATACTGCCACGCAAAATTTCCTCATCTCGCATTGAGGCCATATTTTTGTGGTGTTTCTCGAGTTACGGCGGGAAGCTGGGGGTACTTCTAGAGTTGCAACGGGGACTACAAGAACTAGATCTGGTTGCTTCAGAGAAGTCAGGTCTCCGTTTTGTGTTGAAAGGGGAACTTCTGGATTACTTTCGGGCCATTTAATGGGAATAGGGCCTCATCTCGAATTGAGTCCATAAAGTGTGTTCTCCTCTACAATGGGGATGGCTGTGTGAGGGAAATTTCTCAGTCACATAAAGGGTGTCAAGTACCCTTTTGCCTTTCAAGTGGGAATGTGGGATTTCTCTTGAGATACTGCCACGCAAAATTTCCTCATGTCACATTGAGGCCATATTTTAGTGGTGTTTCTCGAGATTTGTCCGGAAGCTGGGGGTACTACTCGAGTTGAGACGGGGACCTCAGGAACTTGCTCGGGTTGCTTCAGGGAAGTCAGGTCCCCTTTTGTGTTGGAAGGGGAAATTCCGGATTACTCTTGAGCCATTAAATCGGAGTCGGGCCTCTTCTCGTGTTGAGTCCATAAAGTGTTTTTTCCTCTCCAATCGGGACATATGTGTGAAGGAACTTTCTGAGTCACATAAAGGGTGTCACTACCATTTTGCCTTTCAATCGGGAATGTGGCTTTTCTCTTGAGATCCTGCAGCACAAAATTACCTCATCTCGCACTGAGGGGATAATTTTGTGGTGTTTGCCGAGAAGCGGCGGGAAGCTGGCAGTAATGTTCGAGGTACAACGATGACCTCGGGAACTCATTCCGGTTGCTTCAGGGAAGTCAAGTCCCCTTTTGTGAAGCAAGTGGAAATTCGGGATTACTTTCACGACATTAAATGGGAAAAGGGCCTCTTCTCGAGGTGAGGCCATAAAGTGTGTTCTCCTCTCAAATGGGGACGGCTGTGTGAGGGAACTTTCTGAGTCCCATTAAGGATGTCAAGTATCCTTTTGCCTTTCAACAGGGAATGTGGGATTTCTCTTGAGATTCTGCAGCGCACAGTTTTCTCATCTCGAATTGAGGGGATAATTTTGTTGTTTTTCTCTAGTGTCTACGGGAATCTTGGGGTACTTCTCGAGTTGCGACGAGGAACTCATGAACTCGCTCGGGTTGCTTCAGGAAAGTCAGTTCCCCTTTTGTGTTGGAAGAGGAACTTCAAGGTTACTCCAGAGGCATTAAATGGGAATAGAGCCTCTTCTCGACTTTAGTCCATAAGGTGAGTTCTACTCTCCAATCGGGAATGCTGTTTGAGGGAACTTTCTGAGTCGCATAAGGGGTGTCAAGTATACTTATGCCTTTCAAGTGGGATTGTGGGAATTCTCTTGAAATTCTGCAGCCCAAAATTTCCTCATTTCGCTTTGAGGGGATAATTTTGTGGTGTTTCTCGAGTTGCGGTGGGAAGCTGGAGGTACTTCTCGAGTTGCAACAGGGACCTCAGGAACTCGCTCGGGTTGCTTCAGGGAATAAGGTCACCTTTTTTGTTGGAAGGGGAACTTCCGGATTACTTTCGAGCCGTTAAATGGGAATAGGACCTCTTCTCGCGTTTAGTCCAAAAAGTGTGATTTCCTCTCCAATGGGGCAGCTGTTTGAGGGAACTTTCTGAGTCGCACAAAGTTTGTCAAGTAGCCTTTTGCCTTTCAAGCGGGAATGTGGGTCTTTTCTTGAGATCTGCAGCCCAAAATTTCCTCATTTCGCTTTGAGGAGATAATTTTGTGGTGTTTCTCGAGTTGGGGGTAGCTGGGTGTACTTGTCCAGTTGCCACGGGACCTCAGCTACTCGCTCGTGTTGCTTTAGGGAAGTCAATTCCCCTTTTGTCAAGGAAGGGGAATTTCGGGAATACTCTCGAGCCGTTAAATGGGAATAGGGCCTCTTCTCGAGTTGAGTCCATAAAGTGTGTTCTCCTGTCCAACTGGGATGTCTCTGTGAGGGAAATTTATGTGTCGCATAAAGAGTGTCAAGTACCCTTTTGATTTTCAGGCCAGAATGTGGGATTTCTCTTGAATCAGTTCAGTTCAGTCGCTCAGTCGTGTCCGACTCTCCGCGACCCCATGAATCACAGCACGCCAGGCCTCCCTGTCCATCACCAACTCCCGGAGTTCACTCAAACTCATGTCCACAGAGTCCGTGATGCCATCCAGCCATCTCATTCTCCGTCGTCCCCTTCTCCTCCCGCCCCCAACCTTTCCCAGCATCAGAGTCTTTTCCAGTGAGTCAACTCGTCGCATGAGGTGGCCAAAGTATTGCAGTTTCAGCTTTAGTATCAGTCTCTCCAATGAACATCCAGGATTGATCTCCTCCAGAATGGACTGGTTGGATCTCCTTGCAGTATAAGGGACTCTCAAGAGTCTTCTCCAACACCACAGTTCAAAAGCATCAATTCTTCGGCGGTCAGCCTTCTTCACAGTCCAACTCTCACATCCATACATGACCACGGGAAAAACCATTGCCTTGACTAGACGGACCTTGGTTGGCAAAGTAATGTCTCTGCTTTTTAATATACTATCAAGGTTGGTCATAACTTTCCTACCAAGGAGCAAGCGTCTTTTAATTTCATGGCTGCAATCAGCATCTGCAGTGATTTTGGAGCCCAAAAAAATAAAGCCTGACACTGTTTCCACTGTTTTTCCATCTATTTCCCATGAAGTGATGGGACCAGATGCCATGATCTTTGTTTTCTGAATGTTGAGCTTCAAGCCAACCTTTTCACTCTCCTCTTTCACTTTCATCAAGAGGCTTTTGAGTTCCTCTTCACTTTCTGCCATAAGGGTAGTGTCATCTGCATATCTGAGGTTATTGATATTTCTCCCGGCAATCTTGATTCCAGCTTGTGCTTCTTCCAGCCCAGCGTTCCTCATGATGTACTCTGCATTTAAGTTAAATAAGCAAGGTGACAATATACAACCTTGACGTACACCTTTTCCTATTTGGAACCAGTCTGTTGTTCCATGTCCAGTTCTAACAGTTGCTTCCTGACCTGCATACAGGTTTCTCAAGAGGCAGGTCAGGTGGTCTGGGATTCCCATCTCTTTCAGAATGTTCCACAGTTTATTGTGATCCACACAGTCAAAGGCTTTGGCATAGTCAATAAAGCAGAAATAGATGTTTTTCTGAAACTCTCTTGCTTTCTCCATGATCCAGCGGATGTTGGCAATTTGATCTCTGGTGCCTCTGCCTTTTCTAAAACCTGCTTGAACATCTGGGAGTTCACGGTTTATATACTGCTGAAGCCTGGCTTGGAGAATTTTGAGCATGACTTTACTAGCGTGTGAGATGAGTGCAATTGTGCGGTAGTTTGAGCATTCTTTGGCATTGCCTTTCTTTGGGATTGGAATGAAGACTGACCTCTTCCAGTCCTGTGGCCACTGCTGAGTTTTCCAAATCTGCTGGCATATTGAGTGCAGCACTTTCACAGCATCATCTTTCAAGACTTGAAATAGCTCAACTGGAATTCCATCACCTCCACTAGCTTTGTTCGTAGTGATGCTTTCTAAGGCCCACTTGACTTCACATTCCAAGATGTCTGGCTCTAGGTCAGTGATCACGTTATCGTGACTATCTTGGTCGTGAAGATCTTTTTTGTACAGTTCTTCTGTGTATTCCTGCCACCTCTTTTTAATATCTTCTGCTTCTGTTAGGTCCATACCATTTCTGTCCTTTATCGAGCCCATCTTTGCATGAAATGTTCCCTTGGAATCTCTAATTTTCTTGAAGAGCTCTCTTGTTTTTCCTATTGTGTTGTTTTCCTCTATTTCTTTGCATTGATCACTGAGGAAGGCTTTCTTATCTCTCCTTGCTATTCTTTGGAACTCTGCATTCAGATGCTTATATCTTTCCTTTTCTCCTTTGCTTTTCGCCTCTCTTCTTTTCACAGCTATTTGTAAGGCCTCCTCAGACAGCCATTTCGCTCTTTTGCATTTCTTTTCCATGGGGATGGTCTTGGTCCCTGTCTCCTGTACAATGTCACGAACCTCCATCCAGAGTTCATCAGGCACTCTATCAATCAGATCTAGTCCCTTAAATCTATTTCTCACTTCCACTGTATAATCATAAGGAATTTGATTGAGGTCATATCTGAATGGTCTAGTGGTTTTCCCTACTTTCTTCAGTTTAAATCTGAACTTCGCAATAAGGAGTTCATGATCTGAGCCACAGTCAGCTCCTGGTCTTGTTTTCGCTAACTGTATACAGCTTCTCCATCTTTGGTTGCAAAGAATATAATCAATCTGATTTCGGTGTTGACCATCTGGTGATGTCCATGTGTAGAGTATTCTCTTGTGTTGTTGGAAGAAGGTGTTTGCTATGACCAGTGCATAGTGCTGTGCAAAATTTCCTCATCTCGCATTGAGGGGATAATTTTGTTGTGTTTCTCCTGTTGAGGCGGGAAGCTGGGGCTACATATCGAGTTGCGACATGAAATTCAGGAACTCGCTCATGTTGCTTCAGGGAAGTTAGGTCCCCTATTTAATGGAAAGGGAATTTCGGGATTACTCTCGAGCCGTTAAATGGAAATAGGGCCTCTTCTCGAGTTGAGTCCATAAAGTGTGTTCTCCACCCCATTCTGACGGATGTTAGGGAACTTTCTGAGTAGCATAATGTTTGTCAAGTACCCTTTTGAATTTCAAGCGGGAATGTGGGATTTCTCTTGAGATTCTGAAGCGCAAAATTTCCTCATCTCGCATTGAGGGGATAATTTTGTTGTGTTTCTCGAACTGCAGTGAGAAGCTGGGGGTAATACTCGAGTTGCGACGGGGACCTCAGGAACTTGCTTGGGTTGCTTCAGGGAAGTCAGGTCCACTTTTGTGTTGGAAGAGGAACTTCCGGATTACTCTCGAGCCCTTAAATGGGAATAGGCCCTCTTCTCGAGTTGAGTCCATAAAGTGTGTTCTCCTCTCCAATCTGACGGATATTAGGGAACTTACTGTGTCGCATAAAGGGTGTCAAGTACCCTTTTACTTTTCAAGCGGGAATGTGGGATATCTCTTGAGATTCTGCAGCGGAAATATTCCTCATCTCGCATTGAAAGGTTAATTTTTTGGTGTTTCTCGAGTTGCGGGGGGAAGCTGCAGGTACTTCTCGAGTTGCGATTGGTACCTCTGGAACTCGCTCAGGTTGCTTTCAAGAAGTCAGGTCCCCTTTTGTGTTGGAAGGGGAACTTCGGGATTGCTCCTGCGCCGATAAATGGGAATTGGCCTCTTCTCGAGTTGAGTCCATGAAGTGTCTTCTCCTCTCCAATGGTGACAGCTGGTTAGGAAACTTTCTGAGTCGTATTAAGGGTGCCAAGTACACTTTTGCCTGTCAAGTGGGAATGTGGGATTTCTGTTGAGATTCTGCAGTGCAAAATTTCCTCATCTCACATTGACGGAATAATTTTATGTTGTTTCTCGAGTTACGGTGGGAAGCTGGGAGTAATTCTCGTGTTGCAACAGAAAACTCAGCATCTCTCTCGGGTTTTTTCAGGGAAGTCAGGTCCCCTTTTGTGTTGGAAGGGGGACATCTGGGTTACTCTCGAGCCGTTAAATGGGAATAGGGCCTCTTCTCGAGTTGAGTCCATAAAGTGTGTTCTCCTCTCCAAGGGGAACGGCTGTGTGAGGGAAATCTCTGAATCATATAAAGGGTGTCAAGTACCTTTTTGCATTTCAAGAGGGAATGTCGGATTTCTCTTGATTTTCTGCAGCGCAAAATTTTCTCATATCACATTGAGGGGATAATTTTGTGGTGTTTCACGAGTTGTGGAAGGAAGATGGGGGTACTTCTCGAGTTGAGACAGGAACCTCAGCAACTCGCTTGGGTTTCTTCAGGGAAGTCATGTCCCCTTTTGTGTTGAAAATGGAACTTCCAGATTACTGTAAAGCCGTTAAATGGGAATAGGGCCTCATCTCGATTTGAGTCCATAAAGTGTGTTCTCCTGTCCAATGGGGACTGCAGTTTGAGGGAACTTCCTGAGTCGCATAAAGGGTGTTAAGTATCATTTTGCCTTTCAAGAGGGAATGTGGGATATCTCTTGAGATTCTGCAGAACAAAATTTCATAATCTCGCATTGACGGGATTATTTTGTGGTTTTTCTCGAGTTGCGGCCGGAAGCTTGGTGTACATCTCGAGTTAGCGACGGGAACCTCAGGAATTCGCTCGGGCTTCTTCAGGGAAATCATATCCCCTTTTTTGTTGGAAGGGTAACTTCGGAATTACTCTCAAGCCCTTAAATGGGAATATGGCCTCTTCTCGAATTGAGTCCATAAATTGTGTTCTCCTCTGTAGTGGGGAAGGCTGTTTGAGGGAACTTTCTGAGTCGCATAAAGTGTTTCAAGTACCCTTTTACCTTTGAAGATTGAATGTGGGATTTCTCTTCAGATTCTGCAGCGGAAATTTTCCTCATCTCGTATTGAAGTTATAATTTTGTGTTGTTTCTCGAGTTGCAACGGGAAGCTGGGAGTAAATCTCGAATCGCGATGGAGATCTCAGGAACTTGCTCGGGTGGCTTCAGGGAAGACAGGATTCCTTTTGTGTTGGAAGGGGATCTTCGGGATTACTCTCAAGCCATTTAATGGGAATCGGCCTCTTCTCGAGTTGAGTGCATAAAGTGTGTTCTCCTCTCCAATGGGGACGGCAGTTTGAGGGGACTTTCTGAGTCGCATAGAGAGTGTCAAGTACACTTTTGCCTTTCGAGAGGGAATGTGGGATTACTCTTGAGATTCTGCATTACAAAATTCTTCATCCCGAATTGACGAGATAATTTTGTGGTGAGTCTCGAGTTACAGCGGTAAGCAGAGAGTACTTCTTGAGTTGTGACGGGAACCTTAGGAACTCGCTCTGGTTTTTTCAAGGAAGTCAGGTCCCCTTTTGTGTTGGAAGGGGAATTTCGGGATTACTCTCGCGCCGTTAAATGGGAAAAGGGCCTCTTCTCGAGTTGAGTCCTTAAAGTGTACTCTCGTCTCCAATGGGGATGGCTGTTTGAGGGAACTTTCTGAGTCTCATAAAGGGTGTCAAGTACCCTTTTGCCTTTGAAGAGTGAATGTGGGTTATCTCTTGAGATTCTGCAGCGGAAATTTTCCTCATCTCGCATTGAAGGGATAATTTTGCGGTGTTTCTCCAGTTGCAGCGGGAAGCTGGGGGTACTTCTCGAGTTGCGATGGGGACCTCAGTAACTCCCTTGGGTTTCTTCAGGGAAATCAGGTCCTCTTTGTTTTGGAAGAGGAGCTTCGGGATTAAACTCGAGACGTTTAATGGGAATTGGCCTCTTCTTGATTTGAGTCCATAAATTGTGTTCTCCTCTTCAATGGGGACGGCAGGTGGAGGGAACATTCTGAGTTGCATAAAGGGTTTCAAGTACCCTTTTGCATTTCAAGTGGGAATGTGGGATTTCTGCTGAGATTCTGCAGCGGAAAATTTCCTCTTCTTGCATTGAGGGGATAATTTTGTGGTGTTTCTCGAGTTGTGGTGGGAATCTTGGGGTACAACTAGAGTTGCGACGGGAACCTCAGGAACTCGCTCGGGTTGCTTCAGGAAAGTCAGGTCCCCTTTTGTGCTGGAAGGGGAACTTACGGAATACTCTAGAGCCATTAAATGGGAATAGGGCCTCTTCTCGAGTTAAGTGCATAAAGTGTGTTCTCGTCTCCAATGGGTACGGCTGTGTGAGGGAACTTTCTGAGTCGCATAAAGGGTGTTAAGTACGGGAGAGACGGGAGAGACCCCAGCCCCGGCCGTGCAGACGTGAGAGACGCCGGCCCTGCCTGTGCAGATGAGAGAGACGCCGGCCCTTTTCCACGGAGTCCCGAGAGACACTGACCCTACCCGCGCAGACGTGAGCGTCGCCGGCCCCAGCGCACCGACCATTTAAAGATGCACGGCCGTGAGGAGCTACCGCACGCCTGAGGCCAGGGCAGGAAGCCGAGAGGAGCTACCCCACGTCCAATAGGCTGTGGCTGTGCGGGGGAGGGCTGAGAGGAGCTACTCACGTTCAAGGTCAGAAGGGGCGGCCTTGAGGACATACCCCTCATCCAAGGTAAGGTGCAGCGCCTGCACTGTCTTGGAGCAGCTGTGAAGAGATATCCCACACCCAAGGTAAGAGAAACCCAAATAAGACAGTAGGTATTGCCAGGGGGCATCAGAGGGCAGACACACTGAAATCATAATCACAGGAAACTAGTCGATCTGATCACATGGACCACAGCCGAATGTGGTCCACTGGAGAAGGGAATGGCAATCCACTTCAGTATACTTGCCTTGAGAAACCCATGAACAGTATCAAAGGGCAAAATGATAGGATACGGAATGAGGGATTCCCCACGTCGGAAGGTGCCCAGTATGTTACTGGAGATCAGTGGAGAAATAACTCTAGAAGGAATGAAGGGATGGAGCAATAGCAAAATCAGTACCCAGTTGTGGATGTGACCAGTGATAGAAGCAAGGTCTGGTGCTGTAAAGAGCAATTTTTCATAAGAACCTGGAATGTTAGGTCCATGAATCAAGGCAAATTGGAAGTGGTCAAACAGAAGATGGCAAGAATGAACATAGACATTCTAGGAATCAGTGAATTAAAATGGACTGGAATGGGTGAATTTAACTCAGATGACCACTATATCTACTATTGTGGGCAGGAATCCCTTAGAAGAAATGGAGTAGCCATCATGGTCAACAAAAGAGTCCGAAATGCAGTACTTGGATGCAATCTTAAAAACAACAGAATGATTTCTGTTCTTTTCCAAGGCAAACCATTCAATATTACAGTAATCCGGGCCTATGCCCCAACCAGTGACGCTGAAGAATGCGAAGTTGAACGGTTCTATGAAGATCTGCAAGACCTATTAGAAGTAACACACAAAAAAGATGTCCTTTTCATTATAGGGGAATGGAATACAAAAGTAGGAAGTCAAGAAACACCTGGAGTAACAGGCAAATTTGGCTTTGGAGAATGGAATGAAGTAAGGACAAGGCTAATAGAGTTTTGTCAAGAGAACGCACTGGTCATAGCAAACACCCTCTTCCAACAACACAAGAGAAGACTCTACACATGGACATCACCAGATGGTCAACACCGAAATCAGATTGATTATATTCTCTGCAGGCAAAGAAGGAGAATCTGTATACAGTTAGCAAAAACAAGACCAGGAGCTGACTGTGGCTCCGATCATGAACTCCTTATTGCGAAATTCAGATTTAAATTGAAGAAAGTAGGGAAAACCCCTAGACCATTCATATGTGACCTAAATCAAATCCCTTATGATTATACAGTGGAAGTGAGAAATAGATTTAAGGGACTAGATCTGACAGATAGAGTGCCTGATGAACTCTGGACGGAGGTTCGTGACACTGTACAGGAGACAGGGACCAAGAGCATCCCCATGGAAAAGAAATGCAAAAAAAGCAAAATGGCTGTCTGAGGTGGCCTTACAAATAGCTGTGAAAAGAAGAGAAGAGAAAATCAAAGGAGAAAGGGAAAGACATAAGCATTAGAATGCAAAGTTCCAAAGAATAGAAAGGAGAGATAAGAAAGCCTGCCTCAGTGATCAATGCAAAGAAATAGAAGAAAACAACAGAATAGGAAAAACAAGAGATCTCTTCAAGAACATTAGAGATTCCAAGGGAACATTTCATGCAAAGATGGGCTCGATAAAGGACAGAAATGGTATGGACCTAACAGAAGCAGAAGATATTAAGAAGAGGTGGCAAGAATACACAGAAGAACTGTACAAAAAAGATCTTCACCACCAGGATAGTCACGAAAATGTGATCACTGACCTAGAGCCAGACATCTTGGAATGTGAAGTCAAGTGGGCCTTAGAAAGCATCACTACGAACAAAGCTAGTGGTGGTGATGGAATTCCAGTTGAGCTATTTCAAATCTTGAAAGATGATGCTGTGAAAGTGCTGTCCTCAATATGCCAAGAAATTTGGCATACTCAGCAGTGGCCACAGAACTGGAAAAGGTCAGTCTTCATTCCAATCCCAAAGAAAGGCAAGGCCAAAAAATGCTCAAACTACCGCACAATTACACTCATCTCACACGCTAGTAAAGTCATGCTCAAATTTCTCCAAGCCAGGCTTCAGCAATATGTGATCCGTGAACTCCCAGATGTTCAAGCAGGTTTTAGAAAAGGCAGAGGCACCAGAGATCAAATTGCCAACATCCGCTGGATGATGGAGAAAGCAAGAGAGTTCCAGAAAAACATCTATTTCTGCTTCATTGACTACACCAAAGCCTTTGACTGTGTGGATCACAATAAACTGTGGAAGATTCTGAAAGAGTTAGGAATACCAGACCACCTGACCTGCCTCTTGAGGAACCTTTATGCAGGTCAGGAAACAACAGTCAGAACTGTATATGCAACAACAGACTGGTTCCAAATAGGAAAAGGAGTACGTCAAGGCTGTATATTGTCACCTACTTATTTAACTTATATGCAGAATACATCATGAAAAACGCTGGGCTGGAAGAAGCACAAGCTGCAATCAAGATTGCTGGGAGAAATATCAATAACCTCAGATATGCAGATGACACCACCCTTATGGCAGAAAATGAAGAGGAACTCAAAAGCCTCTTGATGAATGTGAAAGAGGAGAGTGAAAAGGTTGGCTTGAAGCTCAACATTCAGAAAATAAAGATCATGGCATCTGGTCCCTTCCTTCACTGAAAATAGATGGAAAAACAGTGGAAACAGTGTCAGACTTTATTTTTGGGGGCTCCAAAATCACCTCAGATGCTGATTGCAGCCATGAAAATAAAAGGCGCTTATTCTTAGGAAGGAAAGTTATGACCAACCTTGATAGTATATTAAAAAGCAGAGACATTACTTTGCCAACCAAGGTCCATCTAGTCAAGGCTGTGGTTTTTCCCGTGGTCATGTATGGATGTGAGAGTTGAGCTGTGAAGAAAGCTGATCGCCGAATAATTGATGCTTTTGAAATGTGGTGTTGGAGAAGACTCTTGAGAGTCCCTTGTACTGCAAGAAGATCCAACCAGTCCATTCTAAGGGAGATCGATCCTGGATGTTCATTGGAAGGACTGATGCTAAAGCTGAAACTGCAATACTTTGGCCAACTCATGCGATGAGTTAACTCACTGGAAAAGATTCTGATGTTAGGAAAGGTTGGGGGCAGGAGGAGAAGGGGACGACAGAGAATGAGATGGCTGGATGGCATCACCAACTCTGTGGACATGAGTTTGAGTGAACTCCAGGAGATGGTGAAGGTCAGGGAGGTAAGTTGTACAATTATTCATGGGGTCGTGGAGATTCGGACACGACTGAGCAACTGAACTGAACTGAATAAAGTGTGTCAAGAACCCTTTTGCCTTTGAGGCGGGAATGTGGGATTTCCCTTGTATGTGCAGTGCAGTATTTCCTCATCTCGCATTGACGGGATAATTTTGTGGTGTTTCTCAAGTTGTGGCTAGAAGCTGGGGGTACTTCTCGAGTTGCGACTGGATCTCAGGAACTCGCTCGGGTTGCTTCAGGGAAGTCAGGTCCCCTTTTGTGTTGAAAGGGGAACTTCGGGATTACTCTCGAGCCGTTAAATGGGAATACGACCTCTTCCCAGGTTGAGTCCATAAAGTGTGTTCTCCTCTCCAATGGGGACAGCTGTGTGAGGGAACTTTCTGAGTCGCATAAACGGTGTCAAGTACACTTTTGCCTTTCAAGCGGGAATGTGGAAATTCTCTTGAGATTCTGCAGTGCAAAATTTCCACATCTCGCATTGAGGGGATAATTTTGTGGTGTTTCTCAAGTTGCGAGTCGGACCTCCGGAACTTTCTCGGCTTGCTTCAAGGAAATCAGGTACCCTTTTGTGATGGAAGGGGAACTTCGGGGTTTCTCTCAGGCCGTTAAATGGGAATAGGGCCTCTTCTCGTGTTGAGTCCAAAAAGTGTGATCTCATCTCAAAAAGAGGACGGCTGTGTGAAGGAAATTTCTGAGCCGCATAAAGGGTGTACAGTACCCTTTTGACTTTATAGAGGGAATTTGGGATTTCACTTGTGGTTCTGGAGCGCAAAATTTCCACACCTCACATTGAGGGGATAATTTTGTGGTGTTTCCCGAGTTGTGTCGGGAAGCTAGGGGTACTTCTCGAGATGCGACGGGGAACTCAGGAATTCGCTCGTTTTGCTTCAGGGAAGTCAGGTCCCCTATTATGTTGGAAGGGGAATTTCCGGATTACTCTTGAGCCGTTAAATGGGAATAGAGCCTCTTCTCGACTTGAGTCCTTAAAATGTGTTCTCCTCTCTAATGGGAACGGTTATGTGAGGGAACTTTCTGTGTCGCTTAAAGGGTGTCAAGTAAACTTTTGCCTTTCAAGCGGGAATTTGGGATTTCTCTTGAGATTCTACAGCGTAAAATGTCCTCATCTGGCATTGAGCAGATAATTTAGTGGTGTTTCTCGAGTTGCGTTGGGAAAAGGGGGTACTTCTTGAGTTTCGACGGGGACCTCAGGAATTCAATCTGGTTGCTTCAGGGAAGTCAGGTCCACTTTTGTGTTGAAAGGGGAACTTAGGGGTAACTCTCGAGCCATTAAATGGGAATAGGGCCTCTTCTCGTTTTGAGTCCATAAAGTGTGTTCTCCTATCCAATGGGGACGGCTGGGTGAGGGAAATTTTTGAGTCACATAAAGGTTGTCAAGTACCATTTTTCCTTTCAAGCAGGAATGTGGGATTTCTGTTGAGATTCTGCAGCGCAAAATTTCTTCATCTCGCATTGAGGGGATAATTTTGTGGTGTTCCTCGAGTTTCGGCGGGAAGATGGGGGTACTACTCAAAGTGCAACGGGGACCTCAGTGACTCGCTTGGGTTGCTTCAGGGAAGTCAGCTCCAGTTTAGTGCTGGAATGGAAAATTTGGGATTCCTCTCAAGCCGATAAATGGGAATAGGGCCTCTTATTGAGGGGAGTCCCTAAACTGTGTTCTCCTGTCTAATGGGGTCGGCTGTGTGAGGAAAATTTCTGAGTCGAATAATGGATGTCAAGTACACTTATGCCTTTCAAGCGGGAATATGGGATTTCTCTTGAGACTCTGCAGCACAAAGTTTCCTCATATCAAATTGAGGGGATAATTTTGTGGTGATTCTCGAGTTAAGGCTGGAAGATGGGGGTACTTCTCTAGTTGTGAAGGGGACCACAGTAGTTCTTTCATTTTGTTTCAGGGAAGTCAGGTTCCCTTTTGTTTTGGAAAGTGAACCTCGGGGGTACTCTCAGGCCGTTAAATGGGAATAGGGCCTCTTCTCATGTTGAGTACATAAAGTGTGTTCTCCTCTCCAATGGGGATGGCAGTGTCAGGGAACTTTCTGAAACGCATAAAGTTTGTCAAATACCATAGTGCCTTTGAAGTGAGAATGCGGGATTTCTCTTGTGATTCTACAGCGTAAAATTTCCTCATCTTGCATTGAACAGATACTTTAGTGGTGTTTCTCGATTTGCGGCAGGAATTTGGGTTACTTATCGAGTTGCCACGGGGACATCAGGAACTGCTCGAGTTGCTTCAGGGAAGTCAGGTCCCCTTTTGTGTTGGAAGAGGAACTTCGGGATTACACTCGAGCCGTTAAATGGGAATAGGGCCTCTTCTCGAGTTGAGTCCATAATCTATGTTCTCATCTCCAAGGGGGACTGCTGGGTGAGGGAAATTTTGGGGTCGCATAATGGTTGTCATGTACCCTTTTTCCTTGCAAGCGGGAATTTGGGATTTCTCTTGAGATTCTGCAGCGCAAAATTTCCTCATCTCCAACTGAGGGGATAATTTTGTGGTGTTTCTCGATTTGTGGTGGGAAGTTTGGGGTACAACTCGAGTTGCGACGGGAACCTCAGGAACTCCCTCGGGTTGTTTCAGGGAAGTCATTTCCCCTTTTGTGTTGGAAGGGGAACTTCTGGATTACTCTCGAGCCATTAAATACGAATAGGGCCTCTTTTAGATTTGAGTACAAAAAGTGTATTTTCCTCTCCAATCGGGACAGCTGTATGAGGGAAATTTCTGAGTCGCATAAAGGGTGTCAAGTACCCTTCTGCCTTTCAAGGAGGAATGAGGGATTTCTCTTGAGATTCTGCAGCACAAAATTTCCTCATTTCGCATTGAGGGGCAATTTTGTTTATATTGTGTTGTGGCGGGAAGCTGGGGGTATTTCTCGAGTTGCGACGGGGACCTCAGGAACTCTCTCGGTTTGCTTCAGGGAATTCAGGTCCCATTTTGTGTTGGAAGGGGAACTTCCGGATTACTCTCAAGCCGTTAAATGGAAATAGGGCCTCTTCTCGAGTTGAGTCCATAAAGTGAATTCTTCTCTCCAAAGGGGCGAATGTTAGGGAATTTTCTGAGTCGCATAAAGGGTGTCAAGTACCATTTTGCCTTTCAAGCCGGTTGTGGGAATTCTCTTGAAATTCTGCAGCACAAAATTTCCTCATCTCGCATTGAGGGGATAATTTTGTGGTGTTTTCGAGTTGCGAGGTGGATCAGGAACTTTCTCAGGTTGCTTCAAGGAAGTCACGTCCCCTTTTGTGATGTAAGGGGAACTTCGGTAATTCTCTAGAGCCATTAAATGGGAATAGGACCTCTTCTCGCGTTGAGTCCAAAAGGTGTGTTCTCCTCTCCAATGGGGACGGCTGTGTGAGGGAAATTTCTGAGTCGCATAAAGGGTGTAAAGTACCCTTTTGACTTTATACCGGGAATTTGGGATTTCTCTTGGGATTCTGCAGCGGAAAATTTCCTCATCTCGCATTGACTGGATAATTTTGTGGTGTTTCTCGAGTTGCGTTGGGAAGCTGGGGGTACTTCTCAAGTTGCGACGGGGACCTCAGGAACTCGCCTAGGTTGCCTCAGTGAAATCAGTTCCCCTTTTCTGTTGGAACGGGAACTTCGGGATTACTGTCAAGATCTTAAATGGGAATAGGGCCTCTTCTCGATTTGAGTCCATAAGGTGTGTTCCTCTCTCCAATGGGGACGGCTCTTTGAGCGAACTTTTGAGTCGCATTAAGGGTGTCAAATACCATAGTGCCTTTGAAGCGAGAATACAGGATTTCTCTTGAGATTCTACAGCGCAAAATTTCCTCATTTCTCATTGAGCAGATAATTTTGTGGTGTTTCTCGAGTTGCAGCGGGAATTGGGGGTACTTCTCGAGGTGCGACGGGGACCTCAGGAACTCGCTCGGGTTGCTTCAGGGAATTCAGGTCCCCTTTTGTGTTGGAAGGGGAACTTCGGGATTACTCTCAAACCTTTAAATTGGAATAGGGCTTCTTCTCGAGTGGAGTCCATAAAGTGTGTTCTCCTCTCCAAAGGGAATTGCTGGGTGAGGGAAATTTTGGAGTCGCTTAAAGGTTTTCATGTACCTTTTTCCTTTCAAGCGGGAATGTGGGATTTCACTTGAGATTTTGCAGCGAAAATTTCCTCATCTCGCATTGAGTGGATAATTTTGTGGTGTTTCTCGTGTAGCAGCGGGAAGCTGGCAGTACTTCTCGAGTTAAGACTGGGACCTCACGAATTCGTTCGGGTTGCTTAGGTAAGTCAGTTCCCCTTTTGTGCCAGAAGGGGAACTTCCGGATTACTGTAGAGCCGTTCAATGAGAATAGGGACTCTTGAGTTGAGTCCAAAATGTGTGTTTTCCTCTCCAATGGGGACGGTTGTGTGAGGGAAATTTCTGTGTCGCATAATTGTGTCAAGTACCCTTTTGCCTTTAAAGAGGGAATGTGGGTTTTCTATTGAGATTCTGCAGTTCAAATTTACCTAATCTCGCATTGAGGGGATAATTTTGTGGTGTTTCTCAAGGTGCGCCGGGAATCTGGGGTACTTCTCGAGTTGCAAAGGGGACCTCAGGAACTGGCTCGGGTTGCTTCAGGGAAGTCAGGTCCCCTTTTTTGTTGGAAGTGGAACTTCCGGATTACTCTCGAGCCCTTAAATGGGAATAGGGCGTCTTCTCGAGTTGAGTCCATAAAGTGTGTTCTCCTCTCCAATGGGGACGGCTGTGTGAGGGAATTTTCTCAGTCGCATAAAGGGTGTCAAGTACCCTTTTGCCTTTCAAGTGGGAATGCGGGATTTCTCTTGAGATTCTGCAGCACAAAATTTCCTCATCTCGCATTGAGGGGATAATTTTCTGGTGTTTCTCTAGATTCGGCAGGAAGCTGGGGGTACTTCTCAAGTTGCGAAGGGACCTCACGAACTCTCTTGATTGATTGAGGGAAGTGAGGACACTTTTGTGTTGGAAGGGGAACTTCGGGATTACTCTCGAGCCATTAAAAGGAAATAGGGCCTCTTCTCGAGTTGAGTCCATAAGGTGTATTCTCCTCTCCAATGGCGACGTCTGTGTGAGGGAACTTTCTGAGTTGCATAAAGGGTGTCAATTACCCTTTTGCCTTTCAAGCAGGAATGTGTGTTTTCTCTTGAGATTCTGTAGCGCAAACTTTCCTCAACTCGCATTGAAAGGATAATTTTGTGGTGTTTCTCTAGTTTTCGCTGGATACTGGGGGAACTTCTCGAGTTTCGCAGGGGACCTCAGGAACTCGCTCGGGTTGCTTCAGGGAAGTCAGGTCCCCTTTTGTGTTGGAAGAGGAATTTCGGGATTACTATCTAGCCATTAAATGGGAATTGGCCTCTTCTCCAGTTGAGTCCTTAAAGTGTGTTCTCCTCCTAAATGTGGATGGCTGTTTGAGGGAATTTTTTGAGTTGAATAATGGGTTTAAAGTAACTGTTTGCTCTTCAAGCGGTAATGTGGGATTATCATTGAGATTCTGTCTCGCAAAATTTCCTCATTTCGCATTGAGGTGATATTTTTGTGGTGTTTCTCCAGTTTCGACGGGAAGTTGTGGGTACTTCTCGAGTTGCGATGTGGAACTCAAGAGCTCGCTCAGGTTGTTTCACGCTAGTCAGGTCCCCCTTCGTGTTGGAAGGGGAACTTCGGGTTTACTCTCGAGCAGTTAAATGGGAATAGGGCCTCTTCTCAAGTTGAGTCCATAAAGTGTGTGCTCCTCTCCAATAGGGACGGCTGTGTGAGGGAACTTTCTGAGTCGCATAAAAGGTGTCAAGTACCCTTTTGCCTTTCAAGCGGGAATGTGGGATTTCTGTTGAGATTCTGCAGCGCGAAATTTCCTCATCTC
Source organism: Moschus berezovskii (assembly GCF_049115385.1). NCBI lineage: Eukaryota > Metazoa > Chordata > Mammalia > Artiodactyla > Moschidae > Moschus > Moschus berezovskii. Next base: position 6,076,977 of record NC_142479.1, on the reverse strand, counting down.
GCATTGAGGGGATAATTTTGTGGGGTTTCTCGAGTTGCGGCGGAAAGCTAGGGGTACTTCTCAAGTTGCAATGGGGAACTCAGGAGCTCGCTCGAGTTGCTTCAGGGAAGTCATGTCCCTTTTTTTGTTGGAAGGGGAACTTATGGATTACTCTTCAGCCATTAAATGGGAATAGGGCCTCTTCTCGATTTGAGTCCATAAAGTGTGATCTGCTCTCCAATGGGGACTACTGTATTAGGGAATTCTCGGAGTCGCATAAAGGGTTTCAAGTACCCTTTTGCCTTTCAAGCAGGAATGTGGGATTAACCTTGAGACTCTGCCAGTCAAAATTCACTCATCTTGCATTGAGGGAATATTTTGTGGTGTTTCTCGAGTTGCGGCGGGAAGCTGGCGGTACTTCTCCCGTTGGGACGGGAACATCAGGAAGTCGCTCGGGTTGCTTGAGGGAAGTCAGTTACCCTTTTGTGTTGGAAGGATAACTTCAGCATTACTCTCGAGCCTTTAAATGGGAATTGGTCTCTTCTCGGGTTAAGTCCATAAAGAGTGTTCTCCTCTCCAAAGGGGACTGCTGTGTGAGGGAATTTTCTACGTCACATAAAGGATGTCAATTTGCCTATTGCCTTTCAAGCGGAATGTGGGATTTCTCTTGAGATTCTGCAGCGCAAAATTTCCTCATGTCGCATTGACGGGATAATTTTGTGCGGTTTCTTGCATTGTGGCGGGAAGCTGGGGGTACTTCTTGAGTTGCGACGGGGACCTCAGGAACTCGCTCGGGTTGCTTCAGGGAAGTCAGGTCCCCTTTTGTTTTGGAAGAGGAATTTCGGCATTACTCTCCAGCCATTAAATGGGAATTGGCCTCTTATAGATTTGAGTCCTTAAAGTGTGTTCTCCTCCTAAATGTAGATGGCTGTTTGAGGGAATTTTCTGAGTTGAATAATGGGTTTAAACTAACCTTTTGCCTTTCAAGCGGGCATGTGGAATTATCAATAAGATTCTGTCTCGCAAAATTTCCTCATCTCGCATTGAGGTGATGTTTTTGTGGTGTTTCTCGAGTTTCGACGGGAGTTTGTGTGTACTTCTCGAGTTGAGACGTGGAACTCAGGAGCTCGCTCCGGTTGTTTCAGGCTAGTCAGGTCCCCCTTCGTGTTGGAAGTGGAACTTCGTGTTTACTTTCGAGCGGTTAAATGGGAATAGGGCTTCTTCTCAAGTTGAGTCCATAAAGTGTCTTCTCCTCTCCAATGGGGACGGCTGTGTGAAGGAACTCTCTGAGTAGCATATAGGGTGTCAAATACCCTTTTGCCTTTCAAGCGGGAATGTGGGATTAAACTTGAGACTCTGTCACTCAAATTTTCCTCATCTAGCATTGAAGGGATATTCTGTGGTGTTTCTCGTGTTGCGGCGGGAAGCTGGGGGTACTTCTCCAGTTGCGATGGGAACATCAGGAACTCGCTCGGGTTGCTTCAGGGAAGTCAGGTCCCCTTTTGTGTTGGAAGGATAACTTCGGGATTACTCTCCAGCCTTTAAATGGGAATTGGTCTCTTCTCGGGTTGAGTCCATAAATTGTGTTCTCCTCTCCAATGGGGACGGCTGTGTGAGGGAACTTTCCGAGTCGCATAAACAGTGTCAAGAACCCTTTTGCCTTTCAGCGGGATTGTGGGATTTCCCTTGAGATCTGCCACACAAAATTTCCTCATCTCGCATTGGGGGATAATTTTGTGGTGTTTCTCGAGTTGCGGTGGGAAACTGGGGGTACTACTCGAGTTGCGACGGTGACCTCAGGAACTCGCCCGGGTTGCTTCAGGGAAATCAGGTCCCCTTTTGTGTTGGAAGGGCAACATCGGGATTCCTCTTGACCTGTTAAATGAGAATAGGGCCTTTTCTCGAGTTGAGTCCATAAAGTGTGTTCTACTCTCCAATATGGACGCATGTTAGGGAACTTTCTGAATCGCATAAAGGGTGTCAAGTACAATTTTGCCTTCAAGCGGGAATTTGGAATTTCTCTTGAGATTCTGCAGCGTAAAATTTCCTCATCTCCCATTGAGGGGATAATTTTGCTTTGTTTCTCCAGTTTCGGCGGGAACCTGGGGGTACTTCTCGAGTTGCAACGGGGACCTCAGGAAATCACTCGGGTTGCTTCAGGGAAGTCAGTTCCCCTTCTGTGAAGGAAGGGGAACTTGGGGATTACTCTCGTGCCATTCAATGGGGATAGGGCCTCTTCTCGAGTTGAGTCCATCAAGTTCGTTCTCTTCTCCAATGGGGACGGCTGTTAATGAACTTTCTTTTTCACATAAAGTGTGTTAAGTAGACTTTTGCCTTTCAAATATGAATGTCTGATTTCTCTTGAGATTCTGCTGCGCAAAATTTCCTCATCTCGAAATGAGTGGATAATTTTGGGGTGTTTCTCAAATAGCGGTGGGAAGCTGGGGGTACTTCTTGAGTTGAGACCATAAAGTGTGTTCTCCCCTGTAAAGGAAAGGCTAGGTGAAGAACCTTTCTGAGTCGCATAAAGGGTGTCAAGTACCCTTTCGCCTTTCAAGCAGGAATGTGGGATTTCTCTTGAGAATCTGCAGCGCAAAATGTCCTCATCTCGCATTAGGGGATAATTTCGTGGTGTTTCTCAAGTTGCAGCGGGAAGCTCTGGGTCCTTCCTGAGCTGCAACAGGGACTTCAGGAACTCGCTCGGGTTGCTTCAGGGAAGTAAGGTCCCATATTGTGTTGGAAGGGGAACTTCCGGATTACTCTTGAGCCCGTAAATGGGAATAGGGCCTCTTCTCGTGCTGAGTCCAAAAAGTGTGTTTCTCTCCAATGTGGACTGCTGTATGAGGGAACTTTCTGAGTCACATAAAGTGTGACAAGTACCCTTGTGCTTTTCAAGCGGGATTGTGGGATGTCTCTTGAGATTCTGCAGCACAAAATTTCCTCATCTCGCATTGAGGGGAAAATTTTGTGGTGTTTCTCGAGTTGCGGCGGGAAGATGGGGGTACTTCTCGAGTTGCGACGGACACCACAGGAACTCGCTCGTGTTGCTTCAGGGAAGTCAGGTCCCCTTTTGTGCTGTAAGAGAAACTTCCGGATTTCTCTTGAGCTTCTAAATGGGAATACGGCCTATTCTCCATTTAGCCCATAAAGTGTGTTCTCTATCCAATGAGGATGGCTGTTAGGGAACTTTCTGTGTCGCATAAAGGGTGTCAAGTACCCTTTTGACTTTCAAGCGGGAATGTGGGATTTCTCTTGAGATTCTGCAGCGGAAAATTTCGTCATCTCGCAGTGAGGGGATAATTTTGGTGTGTTTCTCGAGTTTTGGTGGGAAGCTGGGGGTACTACTACTGTTTCGATTGGGTCCTCAGGATCTCTCTCGGGCTGCTTCAAGGAAGTCAGGTCCCCTTTTGTGTTTGAAGGGGAATGTCGGGATTACTCTCAAGCCGTTAAATGGGAATAGGGACTCCTCTCGAGTTGAGTCCATAAAGTGTGTTCTCCTCTCCAGTAGGGACCGCTCTGTGAGGGAACTTTCTGAGTCGCACAAAGGGTGTCAAGTACCCTTTTGCCTTTCAAGAGGGAATGTGGGATTTCTCTTGAGATTCTGCAGCACAAAATTTCCTCATCTCGCATTGAGGGGATGATTTTGTGTTGTTTTTCAAGTTGCAACGGAAAGCTGGGGGTACTTCTCCAGTTGCGACTCGGACATCAGGACCTCGCTCTGTTTGCTTCAGGGAAGTCAGTTCCCCTATTTTGAAGGAAGGGGAACTTCCGGATTACTCTCACGCCATTAAAAGGGAATAGGACCTCTTCTTGAGGTCAGTCCAAAATGTGTGTTCTCCCCTCCAATGGCGACGGCTGTGTGAGGGAATTTTCTGAGTCGTATGAAGGGTGTCAAGTACCCTTTTGCCTTTCAAAGGGAATGTGGGATTTCTCTTGAGATTCTGCAGCGCAAATTTTCCTCATCTAGCATTGAGGGGATAATTGTGTGGTGTTTCTCGAGTTTGGGCCGGAGGCTGGGGGTACTTCTCGAGTTGCGATGTGGAGTGAAGGAACTAGCTCGGGTTGCTTCAGGAGGGTCAGGGCCCCTTTTTATTGGAAGAGGAACTTCTGGATTACTCTCAAGCAGTTAAATGGGAATAGGTCCTCTTCTCGAGTAGAATCCATAAAATGTGTTCTCCTCTCCAATGGGGACATCTGTGTGAGGGAAATTTCTGAGTCGCATGAAGGGTGTCAAGTACCCTTTTGCCTTTCAAGGGGGAAGGTTGGATTTCTCTTGAGATTCTACAGCCCTGAATTTCCTCATCTGGCACTGAGGGAATAATTTTGTGGTTTTTCTCGAGTTGCGGCCGGAAGCTGGGGGTACTTCTCGAGTTGCGATGGGAACTCAAGAACTCGCTCAGATTGCTATAGGGAAGTCAGGTCTCCTTTTGTGTTGCAAGGGGAACTTCCGGATTACTCTCGAGCCATTAAATAGGAATAGGACCTCTTCTCCAGTTGAGTCAAAAAAGTGTGTTCTCTCCAATGGCGACGGCTGTGTGAGGGAATTTTCTGAGTCGCATGAAGCGTGTCAAGTACCCTTTTGCCTTTCACAGGGAATGTGGGATTTCTCTTGAGATTCTGCAGCGCAAAATTTCCTCATCTCGCATTGAGAAGATAATTTTGTGCTGTTTCTCGAGTTGCGGAAGGAAGATGAGGGTACTTCTCGAGTTGCGACGGAGACCCCAGGAACTCACTCAGGTTGCTTCAGGGAAGTCAGTTCCCCTTTTGTGTTGGAAGGATAACTTCGGGATTACTCTCCAGCCTTTAAATGGGAATTGGTCTCTTCTCGGGTTGAGTCCATAAAGTGTGTTCTCCTGTCCAAAGGGGACGGCTGTGTGAAGGAACTTTCTGAGACGCATAAAGCGTGTCACGAACACTTTGCCTTTCAAGCGGGAATGTGGGATTTCTCTTGAGAGTCTGGATCGCAAAATTTCCTCATCTCACATTTAGGGGATAATTTTGCTGTGTTTCTCGAGTTTCAGCGGGAAGCTGGGGGTACTTCTCGAGTTGCAACGGGGACTACAGGAACATGCTCCGGTTGCTTCAGGGAATTCAGGTCCCCTTTTTGTGTTGGACGGGTCACTTCAGGATTACTCTCGAGCCCTTAAATGGCAATAGGGCCTCTTATGGCGGAGAGTCCATAAAGTGTGTTCTCCTCTTCAATGGGGACGATTCTAAGAGGGAAATTTTTGATTCGCATAAAGGGTGTCAAGTACTCTTTTGCCTTTCAAGCGGGAATGTTGGATTTCTCTTGATATTCTGCAGCGCATATTTTCCTCATCTCGCATTGAGGGGATAATTTTTGGTGTTTCTATAGTTGCGGCGAGAAACTGGGAGTACTTCTCGAGTTGCAACGGGGACCTCAGTCACTCGCTCGGGTTTCTAGACGTAAGTCAGGTCCCCTTTTTTGTTGGAAGGGGAACTTCCGGATTTCTCTCGAGCTGTTAAATGGGAATAGGGCCTCTTCTCATGTTGAGTTCATAAAGTGTGTTCTCCTCTCCAATGTGGACTGCTGTGTAAGGGAAACTTCTGAGTCGGGTAAAGGGTGTCAAGTACACTTTTACCTTTCAAGCGGGAATGTGGAAATTCTCTTGAGGTACTGCAGTGCAGTATATCCTCATCTCGCAATGAGTGGATAATTTTGTGGCGTTTTTGGATTTGCGCCTGGAAGCTTGGGGTATTTCTTGAGTTGGGACTGCGAAATCAGGAACTCCTTCAAGTTGCTTCAGGGAAGTCAGGTCCCCTTTTGTGTTGAAAGGGGAAGTACCGGATTAATCTCAAGCTGTTATATGGGAATAGGGCCTCTTCTCGATTTGAGTCCATAAAGTGAGTTCTCCTCTCCAATGGGAACGGCTGTGTGAGGGAACTTTGTGAGTCGCATAAAGGGTGTCAGTACCCTTTTGCCTTTCAAGCAGGAATGTGGGATTTCCCTTGAGTTACTGGAGTGCAGTATATCCTTATCTCGCATTGAGGGGCTAATTTTTTGGTGTTTCTCGAGTTGCGGCGGGAAGCTGGGATACTTCTCGATTTTTGACGGGGACCTCAGGAACTCACTCGGGTGCTTCAGGGCAGTCAGGTCCACTTTGGTGTTGGAAGGGGAAATTCGGGATTACTCTCGAGCTGTAAAATATGAATACGGCCTCTTTTAGACTTGAGTCCATAAACTGTGTTCCCTTCTCGAATGGGGACGGCTGTTTGAGGGAACTTTCTGAGTCACATAAATGGTGTCAAGTACCCTTTTGCATTTCAAGGGGAATTTGGGATTTCTCTTGTAATTCTGCAGTGCCCATTTTCCTCATCTCTCATTGAGGGGATAATTTTCTGCTTTTTCTCGAGGTGCGGTGGGAAGTTGGTGGTTTTTGTTGAGTTACGACGGGGACCAGTGGAACTCGCTCGGGTTGCTTCAGGGAAGTCAGGTCCCCTTTAGTGTTGGATGTGGACCTTCGGAAATACTCTCGAAACTTTAAATAGGAATAAGGCCTCTTCTCGGGTTGAGTCCATAAAGTCTGTTCTCCTCTCCAATGGGGACGGCTGTGTGAGGGAACTTTCTAAGTCTGAAAAAGGGTGTCAAGTACCCTTTGCCGTTCAGGCGGGAATGTGGGATTTCTCTTGAGATTCTGCAGCGCACAATTTCCTCATCTCGCATTGAGGGGATAGTTTTGTGGTGTTTCTCGAGTTGCGGCGGGAAGCTGGGGTTAATTCTCCAGTTGCAACTGGGACCTCAGAAACTCTCTGGTGTTGCTTCAGGTAGGTGAGGTCTCCTTTGTATTGGATGGGAAACTTCGGGATTACTCTCGAGCCAGTAAGTGGGAATTGAGCCTATTCTTGGTTTGAGTCTGTACCATGTGTTCTCCTCTCCAATGGGGACAGCTGTGTGAGGGAAATTTCTCAGTCGCATAAAGGGTGTCAAGTATCCTTTTGCCTTTCATGCGGGAATGTGGGATTTCTCTTGAGATTCTGCAGCGCACAATTTCCTCATCTCGCATTGAGTGGATTTTTTTGTAGTGTTCCTCGAGTTGCGGCGGAAAGATTGGGGTCCTTCTCAAGTGGAAACAGGGACTTCAGGTACTCGCTCGTATAGTCCCTGGTAATTCAGGTCTCCTTTCGCTTTTGTTGGGGAACATCGAGATTATTCTCGAGGCGTGGAATGCAAATAGGGCCTCATCTTAAATTTAGACCATAAATTGTTTTCTCCTCTCAAATGGGGATAGCTATGTCAGGGGATGTCTTGAGTCGCATAAAGTGTGTCAACTACCCGTTCGCTTTTCAAGCGGGAATGTGGGGTTTCTCTTGAGACTCTGCAGGGGAAACTTTCCTCATCTCATCTTGCGTGTACAATCTTGTGTGTCTTCAGAAGTAGCTACAGGAAGCTTGGTGTCCAACTAAGGGGCGATAGGGACCTCAGGAACTCAGTCGTGTTGTCCCTGGGAAATCAGTCTCCTTTCGTTTGGTAGGGGAACATCGTTATTACTCTCAAGGTGAGGAGTGGTAAGAGGGCCTCTGCTAAAGTTGAGTCCATAAATTGTGTTCTCCCCTCAAGTGTGGACAGGTATGTCAGGGAATGTTTTGTGTCGCATAAAGTGTGTCGAGTACCCGTTCGACTTTCAAGCAGAAATGTTGGGTTTCTCTTGAGACTATTCAGGGGAAATTTTCCTCATTTCACCTTGAGTGAAGAATCTTGTGGCTTTTGTCAAGTTGCGGCCGGAAGCTTGGTGTCCTCCTCGAGTTGCGACAGAGACCTCAGAAACTCACTCATGTAGTCCCTGGGAAGTCAGGTCTCCTTTCGTTTTGGTAGGGGAACTTCGGGATTACTCTTGAGAGGTGGAATGGGAATAGGGCCTCATCTAAAGGTGAGTGCATAAATTGTGTTCTCCTCTCAAGTGGAGACAGCTATGTCAGGGAATGTCTTGAGTGGCATAAAGGGTGTCAAGCACCCGTTCGGGTTTCAAAGTGGGAATGTGGGATTTCTCTTGGGACTCTGCAGTGGAAATTTTCCTCATCTCACCTTAAGTGAAGAATCTTGTGGTTTTTCTCGAGTTGCGGCAGGAAGTTTTGGGTCCTTCTCGAGTTGCACCAGGGACCTCAGGACATCGCTCGTGTAGTCCCTGGGAAGTCAGATCTCCTCTTGTTTAGGTGGGGAAACATAGGCAATACTCTTGAGGCATGGAATGAGCATATTGCCTCATCTAAATTTGAGTCCATAAATTGTGTTCTCCTCTCATGTGGGGACAGATATGTCAGTTTATGTCTTGAGTAGCATAAAGGGTCTCAAGTACATTTCACGTTTCAAGGGCAAACGAGGGATTTCTCTTGAGACTCTGCAGGGGAAATTTTCCTCATCACACCTTGAGTACAGAATCTTGTGGTTTTTCTCGAGTTGCGGCGCGAAGCTTGGGGTCCTATTCGAGGGGCGACAGGGACCTCAGGAACTCGCTTGTGTAGTCCCTGGGATGTCAGGTCTCTTTTCGTTTTGGTAGGGGAACATCGGGATTACTCTCAAGACGTGAAATGGGTATAGGGCCTCATCTAAAGTTGATTCCATAAATTGTGTTCTCTTCTCAAGTGGGGACAACTAGGTAAGAGAATGTCTTGAGTCGCATAAAGGGTGTCAATATCCGTTCGCGTTTCAAGCAGAAATGTGAAATTTCACTTGAGTCTCTGCAGGGGAAATTTTCCTCATGTCACCTTGAGTGCAGAATCTTGTGGTTTTTGGCGAGTTGCGGCGGGAAGTTTGGGGTCCTTCTCGAGTTGCGACAGGGACCTCATTAACTCGTGCGTGTAGTCCCTGGGAAGTCAGATCTCCTTTCCTTTTGGTTGGGGAATATCGGGATTACTCTCAAGACGTGAAATGGGTATAGGGCCTCATCTAAAGTTGATTCCATAAATTGTGTTCTCCTCTCAAGTGGGGACTGCTATGTCAGGAAATGTCTTGAGTTGCATAAAGGGTGTCAAGTACTCGTTTGCATTTCAAGCGGGATTGTGGAATTTCTCTGGGACTATGCAGGGGAAATATTCCTAATCTCATCTTGAGTGAAGAATCCTGTGGTTTTTGTCGTGTTTCGTCGGGACGTTGGGTTCCTTCTCGAGTTGCGACAGGGACCTCAGGAACTCGCTCGTGTAGTCCCTGGGAAGTCACGTTTCCTTTCTTTTTGGGAGGGTACATCGGCAATACTCTCGAGGCGTGGAATGGGAATAGGGCTTCATCTTAAGTTGAGTCCATAAATTGTGTTCTCTTCTCAAGTGAGGAGAATTATGTCAGGGAATGTCTTGAATCGCATAAATAGTGTGAAGTACCCGTCCGAGTTTCAAGGGTGAAAGTGGGATTTCTCTTGGGCCTCGGCAGGGGAAATTTTCCTCATCTCACCTTGAGTGCACAATCTGGTGGTTTAACTAGAGTTGCGGCGGGAAGTTTGGGGTCTTTCTCGAGTTGCGACAGGGACCTCAGTACCTCGCTCGTGTAATCCCTATGAATTCAGGTCTTCTTTCGATTTGGTAAGGGAACATCTTGATTACTCTCGAGGCGTGGATGGGAATAGGGCTTCATCTTAAGTTGAGTCCATAAATTGTGTTCTCCTCTCAAGTGTTCAGAGCTATCTCAGGGAATGTTTGAGTCGCATAAAGGGTGTGAGGTACACGTTCGAGTTTCAAGCGGGAATGTGGAATTTCTCTTGAGACTCTGCAGGGGAAATTTTCCTCATCTCACCTTGAGTGCAGAATCTTGTGGTTTTCCTCGAGTTACGGCAGGAAGCTTAGGTTCCTTCTTGAGTTTTGACTGGGACATAAGTAACTCCTGCGTGTAGTCCCAGGGATATCAGGTCTCCTTTCGTTTTGGTCGGGCAACATCGGGATTACTCTCGAGGCGATGAGTGGGAATAGGGCAACATCTTAAGTTGAGTCCATAAATTGTGTTCTCCTCTCAAGTGTGGACAGCTATATCAGGGAATGTCTTGAGTTGCATAAAGGATGTCGAGTACCCGTTCGCGTTTCAAGCGGGAATGTGGGATTTCTCTTGAGACTCTGCAGGGGAAATTTTCCTCATCTCACCTTGAGTGCAGAATCTTGTGTTTTTTTTCGATTTGCAGCCGGAAGCTTGGGGACCTTCTTGAGTTTCGACAGGGACATCAGGAACTCCCGCGTGTAGTACCAGGGATATCAGGTCTCCTTTCGTTTTGGTCGGGCAACATCTGGATTAGTCTCGAGGCGATGAGTGGGAATAGGGTATCATCTAAAGTAGAGTCCATAAATTGTGTTCTCCTCTCAAGTGTGGACAGCTATATGAGGAAATGTCTTGAGTTGCATAAAGGATGTCAAGTACCCGTTCGCGTTTCAAGTGGGAATGTGGGATTTCTCTTGAGACTCTGCAGGGGAAATTTTCCTCATCTCACCTTGAGTGCAGAATCTTGTGGTTTTTGTCAAGATGCAGCGGGAAGTTTGGGGTCCTTCTCGAGTTGCGATAGGTACCTCAGGAACTCGTTCGTGTAGTGCCTGGGAATTAAGGTCTCCTTTCCTTTTGGCAGGGGAACATCGGGATTACTCTGAAGGCGTGGAATGAGAATAGGGCTTCATCTTAAGTTGAGTCCATAAAGTATTTTCTCCTCTCAAGTGGGGAGAGCTATGTCAGGGAATGTCTTGAGTTACATAAAGGGTGTGAAGTATGTGTTCGAGTTTCAAGCAAAAATGTGGGATTTCTCTTGAGACTGTGCAGCGGAAATTTTTCTCATCTCACCTTGAGTGACGAATCTTGTGGTTTTTGTCGAGTTGCGGTGGGAAGCTTGGGGGTCTTTCTCGAGTTGCGACAGGACCTCAGGAACTCGCTCGTGTAGTCCCTTGGAAATCAGGTCACCTTTCATTTTGGTAGGGGAACATTGGGTTAACTCTCGAGGCATGGAATGGGAATAGGGAATCATCTAAAGTTAAGTCCATAAAGTGTGTTCTCCTCTCAAGTTGGAACAGCTATGTCAGGGAATGTCTTGAGTCGCATAAAGGGTGTCAATTATCCGTTCGAGTTTGAAGCTGGAATGTGGGATTTCTCTTGAGACTATGCAGGGGAAATTTTCCTCATCTCACCTTGCGTGCAAAATCTTGTGGTTTTCCTCGAGTTGCGGCAGGAAGCTTGGGGTCCTTCTCAAGTTGCTGCAGAGACCTCAGGAACTCGCTCAAGTAGTTCCTGGGAAGTCAGGTCTCCTTTCGTTTTGGTAGGGGTACATCAGGATTACTCTCGAGGCGTGGAATGGGAATAGGGACTCTAAGAAGGTTGATTCCATAAATTGTGATCTCCTCTCAAATGGGGACAGCTATGTCAGGGAAAGTTTTGAGACGTATAAATGGTGTGAATTATGCGTTCGAGTTTCAAGCGGGAATGTAGGATTTCTCTTGCGACTCTGCATGGGAAATTTTCCTCATCTCACCTTGAGTGCAGAATCTTGTCATTTTTCTCCAGTTGCGGTGGGAAGCTTGGGGTCTTTCTCGAGTTGCAACTGGGACCGTAGGAATTCGCTCGTGTAGTCCCTGGGAAGTCAGGTCTCCTTTCATTTTGGTAGGGAAACATCGGAATTACTCTCGAGGCGTGGAATAGGAATAAGGCCTAATCTAAAGTTGAGTCAATAAATTGTGTTCTCCTCTCAAGTGGGGACACCTATGTCAGGGAATGTCTTTAGTCGCATAAAGGATGTGAAGTACCCGTTCGAATTTCATTCGGGTATGTGGGATTTCTCTTGAGAATTTGCCGGGGAAATTTTCCTCATCTCACCTTGAGTGCAGAATTATGTTGTTTTTCTCGAGTTCCGGCAGGAAGTTGCGGTCCTTCTTGAGTGCGTCTGAGTCCTCAGGAACTCGCTCAAGTAGTTCCTGGGAAGCCAGGTCTCCTTTCGTTTTGGTAGGGGACCATCGAGATTACTCTCGAGGCATGGAATGGGAATAGGGCCTCATCTAAATCTGAGTCCATAAATTGTGTTCTCCTTTCAACTGGGGAGAGCTATGTCAGTGAATATCTTGGGTCGCATAAAGTGTGTGATGTACCCATTTGACTTTCAAGAGGGAATGTGGGATTTTTCTTGAGACTATGCAGGGGAAATTTTCCTCATCTCACCCTGAGTGCAGAATTTAGTGGTTTTTCTCGAGTTGCGGCGGGAAGCATGGGGTCCTTCTCGAGTTGCAACATGGACCTCAGGAAATCGCTTCTGTGTTCCCCGGGTAGTCAGGTCTCCTTTCGTTTTGGTAGGGGAAAAAGGGGATTACTCTCGAGGCGTCACATGGGAAAAGGGACTCATTGAAAGTTGATTCCATAAATTGGAATCTCGTCTCAAATGGGGAAAGCTATGTCAGGGATTGTCTTGGGTCATCTAAAGGTTGTGAATTACCCGTTCGAGTTTCAATCGAGAATGTAGGATTTCTCTTGAGAATCTACAGGGTAATATTCCTCATCTCACCTTGAGTGCAGAATTAGGTTGTTTTTCTCGAGTTGCTGCAGGAATCTTGGGGGTGCTTCTTGAGTTGCGACAGGGACCTCAGGAACTCACTCAAGTAATACCTGGGAAGTCAGGTCTCCATTCATTTAGGTAGCAGAACGTTGGCATTACTCTCAAGGGATGGAATGGGAATAGGGCCTCCTCCAAATCTGAGTCCACATATTGTGTTCTCCTTTCAATTGGGGAGAGCCCTTTCCAAACACCCTCTTCCAACAGCACAAGAGAAGACTCTACACATGGACATCACCAGATGGTTAACACTGAAATCAGATTGATTATATTCTTTGCAACCAAAGATGGAGAAGCTGTATACAGTTAGCGAAAACAAGACCAGGAGCTGACTGTGGCTCAGATCATGACTCCTTATTGCGAAGTTCAGACTTAAATTGAAGAAAGTAGGGAAAACCACTAGACCATTCAGATATGACTTCAATCAAATCCCTTATGATTATACAGTGGAAGTGAGAAATAGATTTAAGGGACTAGATCTGATTGATAGAGTGCCTGATGAACTCTGGACGGAGGTTCGTGACATTGTACAGGAGACAGGGACCAAGACCATCCCCATGGAAAAGAAATGCAAAAGAGCGAAATGGCTGTCTGAGGAGGCCTTACAAATAGCTGTGAAAAGAAGAGAGGCGAAAAGCAAAGGAGAAAAGGAAAGATATAAGCATCTGAGTGCAGAATTCCAAAGAATAGCAAGGAGAGATAAGAAAGACTTCCTCAGTGATCAATGCAAAGAAATAGAGGAAAACAGCAGAATAGGAAAAACAAGAGAGCTCTTCAAGAAAATTAGAGATTCCAAGGGAACATTTCATGCAAAGATGGGCTCGATAAAGGACAGAAATGGTATGGACCTAACAGAAGCAGAAGATATTAAGAAGAGGTGGCAGGAATACACAGAAGAACTGTACAAAAAAGATCTTCACGACCAAGATAGTCACGATAACGTGATCACTGACCTAGAGCCAGACATCTTGGAATGTGAAGTCAAGTGGGCCTTAGAAAGCATCACTACGAACAAAGCTAGTGGAGGTGATGGAATTCCAGTTGAGCTATTTCAAGTCTTGAAAGATGATGCTGTGAAAGTGCTGCACTCAATATGCCAGCAGATTTGGAAAACTCAGCAGTGGCCACAGGACTGGAAGAGGTCAGTCTTCATTCCAATCCCAAAGAAAGGCAATGCCAAAGAATGCTCAAACTACCGCACAATTGCACTCATCTCACACGCTAGTAAAGACATGCTCAAAATTCTCCAAGCCAGGCTTCAGCAGTATGTAAACCGTGAACTCCCAGATATTCAAGCAGGTTTTAGAAAAGGTAGAGGCACCAGAGATCAAATTGCCAACATCCGCTGGATCATTGAGAAAGCAAGAGAGTTTCAGAGAAACATCTATTTCTGCTTTATTGACTATGCCAAAGCCTTTGACTGTGTCGAACACAATAAACTGTGGAACATTCTGAAAGAGATGGGAATCACGGACCACCTGACCTGCCTCTTGAGAAACCTGTATGCAGGTCAGGAAGCAACTATTAGAACTGGACATGGAACAACAGACTGGTTCCAAATAATAAAAGGTGTACGTCAAGGTTGTATATTGTCACCTTGCTTATTTAACTTATATGCAGAGTACATCATGAGGAACGCTGGACTGGAAGAAGCACAAGCTGGAATCAAGATTGCCGGGAGAAATATCAATAACCTCAGATATGCAGATGACACTACCCTTATGGCAGAAAGTGAAGAGGAACTAAAAAGCCTCTTGATGAAATTGAAAGAGGAGAGTGAAAAGGTTGGCTTGAAGCTCAACATTCAGAAAACAAAGATCATGGCATCTGGTCCCATCACTTCATGGGAAATAGATGGAAAAACAGTGGAAATAGTGTCAGACTTTGTTTTTTTGGGCTCCAAAATCACTGCAGATGCTGATTGCAGCCATGAAATTAAAAGACGCTTGCTCCTTGCAAGGAAAGTTATGACCAAACTTGATAGTGTATTGAAAAGCAGAGACATTACTTTGCCAACCAAGGTCCGTCTAGTCAAGGCAATGGTTTTTCCCGTGGTCATGTATGGATGTGAGAGTTGGACTGTGAAGAAGGCTGACCGCCGAAGAATCGATGCTTTTGAACTGTGGTGTTGGAGAAGACTCTTGAGAGTCCCTTATACTGCAAGGAGATCCAACCAGTCCATTCTAGAGGAGATCAATCCTGGATGTTCATTGGAGGGACTGATGCTAAAGCTGAAACTGCAATACTTTGGCCACCTCATGCGACGAGTTGACTCACTGGAAAAGACTCTGATGCTGGGAAAGGTTGGGGGCGGGAGGAGAAGGGGACGACGGAGAATGAGATGGCTGGATGGCATCACCGACTCTGTGGACATGAGTTTGAGTGAACTCCGGGAGTTGGTGATGGACAGGGAGGCCTGGCGTGCTGTGATTCATGGGGTCGCGGAGAGTCGGACACGACTGAGCGACTGAACTGAACTGACTGATTTCAGTGAATGTCTGAAGTCACATAAAGGGGGTAATGTACCCGTTCGAGTTACAAGCGGGAATGTGGGATTTTTCTTGAGACTCTGAAGGGGAAATTTTACTCATCTCACCCTGAGTGCAGAATTTAGTGGTTTTTCTCGAGTTGCGGCGGGAAGCAAGGGGTCCTACTCAAGTTGCGACAGGGACCTCAGGAGCTCGCTCGTGTAGTCCCTGGGAAGTCAGGTCTCCTTTCGTTTTGGTAGGGGAACATCGGAATTACTCTCTAGGCATGGAATGTGAATAGGGCCTCATCTAAAGTTGAGTCCATAAATTGCGTTCTCCTCTGAAGTCGGGACAGCTATGTCAGGGAATTTCTTGAGTCTTCTAAAGGGTGTGAATTACCCGTTCGAGTTTCAAGAGGGAATGTGGGGTTTCCCTTCAGACTCTGCAGGGGAAATTTTCCTCATCTCACCTTGAGTGCAGTATCTTGTGGTTTTTATCGAGTTGTGGCAGGAAGCTTTGGGTCCTTCTCGAGTTACGACAAGGACTTCAGGAACTCGCTCGTGTAGTCCCTGGGAAGTCAGGTCTCCTTTCGTTTTGGTAGGGGAACATCAGAATTACTCTCTAGGCGTGGAATGTGAATAGGGCCTCATCTAAAGTTGACTCCATAAATTGTGTTTGCCTCTCAAGTGGGACAGCTATGTCAGGGAATGTCTTGAATCGCATAAAGGGTGTGAAGTTCGCGTTCGGGTTACAAGCGGGAATGTGGGGTTTCTCTTGAGACTCTGCAGGGGAATTATTCGTCATCTCACCTTGATTGCAGAATCTTGTGATTTTTCTCGACTTGCTGCGAGAAGATTGGGGTCCTTGTTGAATTGCGACAGTGAACACAGTAACTCGCTAGTGTAGTCCCTGGGAAGTCAGGTTTCCTTTCTTTTTGGTAGGGGAACACCGCGATTTCTCTCGAAGCATGAAATGGGAATAGGGCCACATCTAAAGTTGAGGCCATAAATAGTTTTCTCCTTTCAAGTGGCGACAGCTATGTCAGGGAAAGTCTTGAGTCGCATAAAGGTGTCAAGTACCCGTTCGAGTTTCATGCGGGAATGTGGGATTTCTCTTGAGACTTTCCCGGGGAAATTTTCCTCATCTCACCTTGAGTGAAGAATCTTGTGGTTTTTCTCGAGTTGCAGCGGGAAGTTTAGGGTCCTTCTTGAGTTGCGACAGGGACATCAGGAATTCATTCGTGTAGTCCCTGGGAACTCAGGATTACTTTCGTTTTGGTAGGGGAGCAGCGGGAGTACACTCGAGGCATTGAATGGGAATAGGCCCTCATCTAACGTTGAGTCCATAAATTGTGTTCTGCTCTTAAGTGGGGAGAGCTATGTCAGGAAAAGTCTTGGGTCGCATAAAGGGAGTTCAGTACGTGTTCGACTTTCAAGCGTGAATGTGGGATTTCTCTTGAGAATCTGTGGGTGAGATATTCGTCATCTCACCTTGAGTGCAGAATCTTGTGGTTTTTCTCGAGATGCGGCGGGAAGCTTGGGGTCCTTCTCGAATTGCGACAGGGACCTCAGGAACTCACTCAAGTAATACCTGGGAAGTCAGGTCTCCTTTCGTTTTGCTAGGGGTCACTGAGATTACTCTCGAGGCATGGAATGGGAATAGGGCCTCATCTATAGTTGAGTCCATAAATTGTGTTCTCCTCCCAAGTAGGGAGAGCTGTGTCAGGGAATGTCTTGAGTTGCCTAAAGGGTGTGAAGTACCCGTTCGAGTTTCAAGCGGGAATGTGGGATTTCTCTTGAGATTCTGCAGGTGAAATTTTCCTATCTCATCTTGAATGCAGAATCGTGTGGTTTTTCTCAAGTTGCAGCGGGAAGTTTGGGGTCTTTCTCAAGTTGCGACAGGGACCGCAGCAAGTCACTCGTGTAGTGCTGGGAAGTCAAGTCTCCTTTCATTTTGGTAGGGGAATATGGGGATTAATCTCGAGGCATGGAATCTGTATAGGGCCCCATCTAAAGTTGAATCCATAAATTGTGTTCGCCTCTCAAGTTTGGACACCTATGTCAGTGAATGTCTTTAGTCGCATAAAGGATGTGAAGTACCCATTCGAGTTTCAAGTGGGAATGTGGGATTTCTCTTGAGAATCTGCAGGGGAAAATTTCCTCATCTCACCTTGAGTGCAGAATTAGGTTGTTTTTCTCGAGTTGCGGCAGGAACTTTGGGGTGTTTCTCGAGTTGCGACAGGGACCTCAGGAACTCGCTCAAGTAATTCCTGGGAAGTCAGGTCTCCTTTCGTTTAGCTATTGGAACATCGGAATTACTCTTGAGGGATGGAATGGGAATAGGGCCTCTTCTAAATTTGAGTCCATTAATTGTGTTCTCCTTTCAATTGGGGAGAGCTATTTCAGTGAATGTCTTGAGTCGCATAAAGGGTGTGATGTACCCATTCGAGTTATAAGTGGGAATGTGGGATTTTTCTTGAGACTCTGCAGTGGAAATTTTCCTCATCTCACACTGAGTGCAGAATTTAGTGGTTTTTCTCAAGTTGCGGCGGGAAGCATGGGGTCCTTCTCGAGTTGGGACAGGGACCTCAGGAAATCGCTCCTGTATTCCCTGGGTAGTCAGGTCTCCTTTCGTTTTGGTATGGGAACATCAGGATTTTCCTTGAGGCGTGGAATGGCAATAGGGCCTCATCTAAACTTTTGTCCATAAATTGTGTTCTCCTCTGAAGTCGGGACAGCTATGTAAGGGAATGTATTGAGTCGTATAAAGGGTGTGAATTACCCGTTCGAGTTTCAAGAGGGAATGTGGGATTTCCCTTGAGACTCTGCAGGTGAAAGTTTCTTCATCTCACCTTGAGTGCAGAATCTTGTGCTTTTTCTCGAGTTGCGGCGGGAATTTTGATGTCCTTCTCGACATGCTACAGGGACCTTAGGAGCTCGCTCACGTAGTCCCTTGGAAGTCAATCTCATTCCTTTTTGGTAGGGGAACATCGGGATAACTCTCGAGGCCTGCAATGGGAATAGGGCCTCATCTAAAGGTGACTCCATTAATTGTGTTCTCCTCTCAAGTGGGGACAAATATGTCAGGGTATGTCTTGAGTCGCAAAAAGGGTGTGAAGTACCCGTTCGAGTTTCAAGCGGGAATGTGCGATTTTTCTTGAGTCTCTGCAGGGGATATTTTCCTCATCACACCTTGAGTGCAGAATCTTCTGGTTTCTCTTGAGTTGCGGCGGGAAGCTTGGGGTCCTTCTCCAGTGGCAACAGTGACCTAAGTTAATCGCTAGTGTAGTCCCTGGGAAGTCAGGTCTCCTTTCGTTTTGGTACGGGAACATCAGGATTACTCTTGAGGCGTGGAGTGGGAATAGGGCCTCATCTAAATTTGAGAGCTAAAGTCTGTTCTCCTGTCAAGTGGTGACAGCTTGTCAGGGAATGTCTTGAGTCGCATAAAGGGTTTCTGTACCCGTTCAAGTTTCAAGCGGGAATGTGGGGTTTCTCTTGAGACTCTGCAGAGGAAATTTTCCTCATCTCACCTTGAGTGCACAATCTTGTGGTTTTTTTCGAGTAGCGGCGGGAAGCTTGGGGTCGTTCTCGAGTTGCGACAGGGAAATCAGGAACTCGCTAGTGTAGTCCCTGGGAAGTCAGGTCTCCTTTCTTTATTGTAGGGGAACATAGGGATTTCTCTCGAGGCGAGGAATGTTAATAGGGATTCCTCTAAAGTTGAGTCCATAAATTGTGTTCTCCTCTCAAGTGGGGAGAGCTATGCCAGGGAATGTCTTGAGTCACATAAACGGTGTCAAGTACCCTTTCGAGTTTCAAGCTGGAATGCGGGATTGCTCTTGAGACTCTGCAGGGGAAATTATCTTCATCTCATCTTGAGTGTAGAATCCTGTGGTTTTTCTCGAGTTGCAGCGGGAAGATTGGGGTCCTCCTTGAGTTCTGACAGGGACCTAAGGAACTAGCTCGTTTAGTGCTGTGAAGTCAGGTCTCCTTTCATTTTTATCAGGGGAACATCGGGATTACTCTCGAGGCGTGGAATGGGTATAGGGCCATATCTAAAGTTGAGTGCATAAATTGTGTTCTCCTCTCAAGCGGGGACAGCTATGTCAGGGAATGTCTTGAGTGGTATAAAGGGAGTCAAGTACACTTTCGAGTTTCAAGCGGGAATGTGGGATTTCTCTTGAGACTCTGCAGGGGAAATTTTCCTCATCTCACCTTGAGTGCAGAATCTTGTGCTATTTCACGAGTTGTGGCGGTAAACTTGGAGTGCTTCTCGAGTTGCCATAGGGACCTCAGGAACTCTCTTGTGTAGTCCCTGGGAAGTCAGATCTACGTTTATTTTGGTAGGGGAACATCGGGATTACTCTCGAGGTGTGGTGTAGGAATAGGGCCTCATTTAATTTGAGTCCATAAATTGTGTTCTCCTCTCAAGTGGGGACAGCTATGTCAGGGAATGTCTTAATTGCAAAAAGGGTGTCAAGTATCCTTTCGTGTTTCAAGGGGGAATGTGGGATTTCCCTTGAAACTCTGCAGGGGAAATTTTCCTCATCTACCTTCAGTGCAAAACTTGTGGTTTTTCTCGAGTTTCAGCTCGAAACTTCTGGTCCTTCTCGAGTTGCGATAGGGACCTCAGGAACTCACTCTTGTAGTACCAGGGAAGTCAGGTCTCCTTTCCTTTTGGTACGGGAACATCGGCTTTACTCTCTAGGCGTGGAATGTGACTAGGGCCTCATCTAAAGTTGAGTCCATTAATTGTGTTCTCCTCTCAAGTGGGGACAGCTATGTCAGGGAATTTCTTGATTCGCATAAAGGGTCTCAAATAGCAGTTCACGTTTCAAGTGGAAATGTGGGATTTCTCTTGATGCTATGCAGGGGAAAGTTTCCTCATCTCACATTGAGTGCTGAATTTTGTGGTTTTTCTCGAGTTGAGGCTGAAAGCTTGGGGTCCATCTCGAATTGTGACAGGGAACTCAGGAACTCGCGCGTGAAGTCTCTGGGATGTCAGGTCTCCTTTCGTTTTGGTAGGGGAACCTCGGGATTACTGTTGAGGCGATGAGTAGTAATAGGGCCTCATCTAAAATTGAGTCCATAAATTATGTTCTCATCTGATGTCGGGACAGTTATGTCAGGGAATGTCTTGAGTCTTATAAATGGTGTGAATTACCCGTTCGAGTTTCAAGAGGGAATGTGGGATTTCCCTTGAGATTCCGCAGGGGAAAATTTCCTCATCTCACCTTCAGTGCAGAATTTTGTGGTTTTTCTCGAGTTGTGGCAGGAAGCTTGGGGTCCTTCTCGAGTTGCGACAGGGACCTCAGGAACTCACTCGTGTATTCCCTGGGAAGTCAGGTCTCCTTTCGTTTTGGTAGGGGAACTTCGGGATTACTCTCTAGGCGTGGAATGTGAATAGGGCCTCATCTAATGTTGAGTCTATAAATTGTGTTCTCCTCTCAAGTGGGGACAGCTATGTGAGGGAATGTCTTGAATCGCATCAAGGGTGTGTAGTTCACGTTCGGGTTTCAAGTGGGAATGTGGGGTTTCTCTTGAGACTCTGCAGGGGAAATATTCATCATCTCACCTTGGGTGCAGAATCTTGTGATTTTTCTCGAGTTGCTGCGAGAAGATTGGGGTCCTTCTTGAGTTGCGACAGGGAACTCAGTAACTCGCTCTTGTAGTCCCTGGGAAGTCAGGTTTCCTTTAATTTTGATAGGGGAACATCGCGATTACTCTCGACATGTGGAATGGGAATAGGGCCTCATCTAAAGTTGAGTCCATAAATTGTGTTCTCCTCTCAAGTGGGGACAGCTATGTCAGGGAAAGTCTTGAGTCACATAAAGGTGTCATGTACCCGTTCGAGTTTCAAGGGGAAATGTGGGATTTCTCTTGCTACTCTGCAGGGGAAATTTTCCTCATCTCACACTGAGTGCAGAATTTAGTGGTTTTTCTCGAGTTGCAGCGGGAAGCATGGGGTCCTTCTCGAGTTGGGCAGGGACCTCAGGAAATCGCTCCTGTATTCCCTGGGTAGTCAGGTCTCCTTTCGTTTTGGTATGGGAACATCAGGATTTTTCTCGAGGCATGGAATGGGAATAGGGCCTCATCTAAAAATTTGTCCATAAATTGTATTCTCCTCTGAAGTCGGCACAGCTGTGTCAGGGAATGTCTTGAGTCGTATAAGTTGTGTGAATTACCCGTTCGAGTTTCAAGAGGGAATGTGGGGTTTCCCTTGAGACTCTGCAGGGGAAATTTTCCTCATCTCACCTTGAGTGCAGAATCTTGTGTTTTTTCTCGAGTTGCAGCAGGAATTTGGGGTCCTTCTCGAGTTGCAACAGGGACCTCATGAACCCGCTCGTGTAGTCCCTGGGAAGTAAGGTCTCCTTTCGTTTTGGTAGGGGAACATCGGAATTACTCTCTAGGCGTGGAATGTGAATAGGGCCTCATCTAAAGTTGAGTCCATAAATTGTGTTCTCCTCTCAAGTGGGGACAGCTATGTCAGGGAATGTCTTGAATTGCATCAAGAGTGTGAAGTTCGTGTTCGAGTTTCAAGCGGGAATGTGGGGTTTCTCTTGAGACTCTGCAGGGGAAATATTCGTCATCTCACCTTGAGTGCAGAATCTTGTGGTTTTTAACGAGTTGTGGCAGTAAGCTTCGGGTCCTTCTCGAGTTTCCATAGAGTCCTCAGGAACTCGCTCGTGTAGTCCCTGGTAAGTCAAGTCTCCTTTCGTTTTGTTAGAGGAACATCGGGATTACTCTCGATGCGTGGAATGGGAATAGGGTTTCATCTTAAGTTGAGTCCATAAAGTGTTTTCTCCTCTCCAGTGGGGAGAGCTATGTCAGGGAATGTCTTGAGTCGCATAAAGGTTGTTCAGTACGCATTCGAGTTTCATGTGTCAATTTGGGATTTCTCTTGAGACTCTGCAGGGGAAATATTCGTCATCACACCTTGAGTGAAGAATCTTGTGGTTTTTCTCGAGTTGCGGCGGGAAGCTTGGGGTCCTTCTCGAGTTGGACAGGTACATCAGGAATTCGCTCGTGTAGTCCCTGGGAAGTCAGGATTACTTTCGTTTTTTTAGGGGAGCAGCGGGAGTTCCCTTGAGGCATGGAATGGGAATAGGCACTCATCTAACGTTGAGTCCATAAATTGTGTTCTCCTCTCAAGTGCGGAGAGCTATGTCAGGGAAAGTCTTGAGTCGCATAAAGTGTGTTCAGTACGCATTCGAGTTTCAAGCGTTAATGTGGGATTTCTCTTGAGACTCTGTGGGCGAAATATTCGTCATCCTACCTTGAGTGCAGAATCTTGTGGTTTTTCTCGAATTGCGGCGGGAAGCTTGGGGTCCTTCTCGAATTGCGACAGGGACCTCAGGAACTCTGTCGGGTAGTCCCTGGGAAGTCAAGTTTTCTCTCGTTTTGGTAGGTGTCACCGGGATTACTCTCGAGGCGTGGAATGGGAATAGGGCCTCATCTAAAGTTGAGTCCATAAATTGTGTTCTCTCAAGTGGGGAGAGCTGTGTCAGGGAATGTCTTGTGTCGCCTAAAGGGTGTGAAATTCCCGTTTGAGTTTCAAGCGGGAATGTGGGATTTCTCTTGAGACTCTGCAGTGGAAATTTCCTCATCTCCCATTGATGGGATAATTTTGTCCTGTTTCTCGATTTCTGGCGGGAAGCTTGGGGTTCTTCTCACGTTGCGACTGGGATCTCAGGAACTCGCTCGTGTTGCCCCAGGGAAGTCAGGTCTCCTATCTTGTTGGAAGGGGAATTTCCGAATTACTCTCGAGCCATTAAATGGGAATAGGCCCTTATCTCGAGGTGAGTCCCTAAATTTTGTGCTCCTCTCCAGTGTGGACGGCTATGTTAGGGAACTTTTTGAGTCACATAAATGGTGTCATGTACCCGTTCAAGTTTCAAGCGGTAATGTGGGATTTCTCTTGAGATTCCGCAGAAGAAATGTTCCTCATCTCGTATTGATGGGGGAACATTTTCATTTTTCTCGAGTTGCAGCAGAAAGTTAGGGGATCCCCTCGAGTTGCGACGGGGACCTCAGGAACTCGCTCGTGTTGCCCCAGGTAAGTCAGGTCTCCTGTCATGTTGGAAGGGGAACCTCGGGATTCCTCTCGAGGCGCAGCAGGGGAATAGGGCTGCATCTAGTGTTAAGTCGGTCAACTGTGTGTTTCTTGTTTGTGACGACAGGGATCTCGGGGTTGGTCTCAAAATTCACCTGGGATGTCAGGCCTCATCTCATGTTAAGATATCGAACTGCGCTTTCTTCTCGAGTAGTAAAACGGGTGTTAGGTCACATTAGATTTGAATTTTTACCTGGAGATTTTATCGTGTATGCTCTGCGAGTCAGGTGTCCACTTACCTGTGAATTGATACTCCAGGATACATTTGAATCTGTGCAGTAGAATCAGAAAATATCTCGAGTGGGTGTTGACATACGTAACTTTTCCATTTCTGTTTTGAAAACCTGGGGATCCTCCTGAGTTTCAACGTGGTACACGCCTCCTCGTACTCTGTGACTAGAACATCTGAATTCCATTCCAGAGAAAGCAGAGGAATCGACTCTCATCTGGAAATGAGGACTGAAAAACAGGACAAGTTGTCAGTGTGGCAGGTAACTCGGTGTTCCTCTCGATTGGGCTGTGCATGTCGGTTTAATTTTTGAGTCGCCTGAAGGATGTTAAGTAGTAACCTGTCAGGTTTCAAGCGGGAATGTGGAATTTCTCTTGCGAATCTGTAATGGAAATGGTCTTCATCTCACCTTGAGGGCAGAATCTTGTGGTTTTTCTCGAGTTACCGCGGGAAGCTTGGGTTCCAACTCGCGTTGGGCCATGGACGTCTGGAATTCACTCCTGTTGCTTCAGGGATGAGAGGTCTCCTTTGTGTTGGAAGGGGAACTTCAGGATTACTCTGGGGCCCTTAAAGGGGAATAGGACCTCATCTCGAGTTGAATCCATAAACTGTGTGCTCCTCTCCAGTGGGGACATCTATGTTAGGGAACTTTTTGAGTCGCATAAAGGGTGTCAAGTACCCGTTCGAGTTTCAAGCGGGAATGTGTAATTTCTCTTCAGATTCTGCAGCAGAAATGTTCCTCATCTCCAATTGATGGGGTATTTCTCGCTTTCCTCGAGTGGCGGCAGAAAGCTTGGGGTTCCTCTCGAGTTGCGACGGGGACCTTAGTAACTCGCTCGCGTTGTCCCAGGGAAGTTAGCTATCCTTTACTGTTGGAAGGGGAACTTCAGGATTCCTCACGAGGCGCCGGAGAGGAATAGGGCTGCATGTAGTGTTGTGTATGTAAATTGTGTGCTCCACTTCAATGTGAACAGCTATGTCGGGGAAGTTTCTGGGTCTCATAAAGTGTGTCTAGTACCCGTTCGAGTTTCAAGCGGAATGTGGGATTTCTCTTGAGACTCTGCAGTGGAAAAGTTTTTCATCTTGCACTGAGGGGAAATTTTGTGGTGTTTCTCAATTTGTGGTGGGAAACTTGGGGTTCTTCTCGAGTTGCGACATCAGGAACTCGCTCGTGTTCCCCCACAGAAGTCAGGTCTCCTATCCTGTCGGAAAGGGAACCCCGGGATTCCTCTCGAGGCGCAGCAGAGGAATAGGGCCTCATCTAGCTTTAGGTCGGACAACTGTGTGTTCCTTGACAGAGGTGACAGGGATCTCGCGATTGCTTTCAAAGTTAACCTGGGGAGTCAGGCCTCGTCTTTTGTTCAGACATGTGACTGCGCTTTTTCGCGAGTTGTAAAACGGGTGTTAGGCCACGTTAGAGTTGAATGTGTACCTGGAAATTGTATGCTCGGCGTGACAGGTCTCCACTCGTCTTGTGAGTTGATAATCGAGGACACATGTGAATCTGTTCAGGAGAATCAGACAATATCTCGAGTGGCTGGTGACATCCGTACCTTTTCCATTTGTGTTTTGAAAACCTGGGGATCCTCCCGAGTTTCAGCGTGGTACACGCTTCCTTGTACTTTGTGACTGGATCGTCCGGATTCCATTCCACAGAAAGCAGAGGAATTGACTCTCATCTGAAAAAGAGGACTGGAAAACGGGGCAATTTGACAGTGTGGCAGGAAACTCGGGGTTCCTCTAAATTGGTACTGTGTATATCATAAAGTTTAAAGTTTAATTTTTTAGTCGCATAAAGGATGT
This sequence comes from Moschus berezovskii, assembly GCF_049115385.1. Classification (NCBI taxonomy): domain Eukaryota; kingdom Metazoa; phylum Chordata; class Mammalia; order Artiodactyla; family Moschidae; genus Moschus; species Moschus berezovskii. Next base: position 6,051,874 of record NC_142479.1, on the reverse strand, counting down.
TAAGTAACCTGTTGAGATTCAAGAGTTAATGTGGAATTTCACTTGCGAATCTCAAAGGAAATGTTCCTCATCTCGCCTTGAGGGCAGTATGCTGTGGTTTTTCTTGAGATGCGGCGAGAAGCTTGGGCTCCCTCTTGAGTCGAGCCGGGGACATCAGGAACTCGCTCGCGTTGCTTCAGGGAAGTCAGGTCCCCTTTGTGTTGGAAGGGGAACTTCTGGATTACTCTCTCGAGCCATTAAATGGGAATAGGACCTCATCTCGAGTTGAATCCACAAATTGTGTGCTCCTCTCCAGTGGGGACGGCTATGTTAGTTAACTTTTAGATGCGCATAAAGGGTGTCAAGTACCCGTTCAAGTTTCAAGAGGGAATGTGGGATTTCTCTTGAGATTCTGCAGCATTATTTTTCCTCATCTCTCATTGATGGGGGAACGTTGTCATTTTTCTCGAATTGCGGCAGAAAGCTTGGGGTTCCTCTCGAGTTGCGTCGGGGATCTCAGGAACTCGTTTGCATTGTGCCAGGGAAGTTAGGACTCCTTTCGTGTTGGAAGGGAAACATCGGGATTCTTCTCGAGTCACGTTAGAGGAATAGGGCCACATCTAGTGTTGTGTACGTAAATTGAGTTCTCCTCTTCAATGTGGACGGCTATGTTGGGGAAGTTTATGGGTCGCATAATGGGTGTCAAGTACCCGTTCGAGTTTCAAATGGGAATGTGGGATTTCTCTTGAGACTCTGTAGCGGAAATATTCCTCATCTCGCATTGAGGGGATAATTTTGTGGTGTTTCTCGAGTTGCGGCGGGAATCTTGGGGTTCTTCTCGAGTTGCGACGGGGACCTCAGGAACTCGCTCGTGTTGCACTAGGGAAATCAGGTCCCCTATCGTGTTGGAAGGGGAACCTCGGGATTCCTCTATAAGGAGCAGCAGAGGAATAGGGCCACATCTAGCGTTGAATCGGTCAACGGTTTGTTACTCTCCAGTTGCAACAGGGATCTTGCTGTTGTTGCGGGTGAAATGACACAAAGACAAGACACACAAAAGACAGACAAAGACACAACTCCGGCCAGAGTAAAAACTCTGTTCAAGCCCCCTTGCGGTTTATTTTTATACCCTGATAGCTGGACACATACCAAAATCTAAGCAATGCATTTTTCTACCAAATAAGGACAAAAAGCCAAGCACATTTCAAGGACGGGAGGAAGAAAGGGAGGAAGTGACAACATCATGTTTATTACGAAGCCTGACGAGAACTCCAGCCTCTTCCTTATTTTTAAGGAGATCATGTTCCCTCGTATGCAAGCGGACCATTAACCTTGGATACAGTGTGCAGGCTTACTGGCAGAACATCCTGTTTCAAGCATGCTCTGCCCAAGCAGAGAGTCTTGTTTGCAGGCTTCCTTAACCATTCTTTCTCGTGGTCACTGTCGGGCTCCTACATTTCCCCCTTCTTTCTGAGAGGCAGTAGCAAGCTGTAAGGCGGCAATAATGCATTTTCTGTCCTTTTTTAGTTGTTGCCTTCTCCACCAGCACCGGAAGACTAGAATAATAGCACAGCATAATAGTATTATGAACAAAGTATTCCCAAAGTAGTTCCAATTAGAGTAGATACATGCCCAAAAGATTCAAATTTTTCATCCCTTCCTACAAATCCTTTAACAGATTGGACCCAGTAATATCAGGTAGCGTTTTGTTAAATGTATACAAAATTTGTTGCTCTAATTCCTTAATTTCCCTGGTTAGGTTTTGATGCCCTGTTAAAGACCGTTTCACTTTTTCCAAACCCTCACTCAAGTTGAAAGGCACAGGTGTTATACATAATTGAGAGGAGTTCCAATCACATTTCAACACACTTCTTGTGGATAAGACAGTTAATTGATCCCCAAGCCAAGAAACAGTATGTTGAAGATTGTGCACATAATTTGTAAGCTGGGTATCCAAATCTCGTTGTTGTTGCCATAATAAATGAGAGTCTTTATGCCATTCCCGCACAAAGTCTGCTGTTTGGATTCCTTGATGCAAAGCAAGTCCAGCCATGGCAGCGGTTGTAGTAACTGAAGCCACTGCAAGAACTGAAGCTATGATTACTCCAAGCATGCGTCGGGATCAATGAAGCAAAATCTGTACAGCAGTCACCAAATGAGATACAGCAAAAGAGTCTGACCAAGGTCTTGTCAAACTTACAGGTAGCCATACTTCGGTTTGAGTTTTAACAACCACCATAGAAAACTTAGAATTGCGATTTTGTATGTCAAAATTTTCCCATCATGATTGATTTACACATTGTGTTAAATTACAATGATTGCATGATATAGATCCCTCAGTAGCATTTCAAGTCCAATTCCCATACAGCAATGCAAAGGTGTATTTTAAACAAGCCGTAGCAGAATAAGGTTTATTAATATGCAAGTTAACATGTAAGGGACCTGAACTGTCACTTGTATCCAAAGTATAGTTTTCCGACCATATAGTGAGATTCCCAGAAACTGCCCACAATTTCCAAATATTCCCTTGGAAGTGGAGATACCCTAACAATTGCAACTGAGGGGGAATGAGTGCAAACTGCTGCCATTTTATGGTTTCATTACCGTTACCCATTAAGTACCAATAATTCGATGCCATTTGAGAGTTTTGTTAGACCATTTTACCAAAATTTGGCTATGATCAGGGCTCTTATCTACAATAACAAATCCAGAATAGGTCATGACTTTGAAACGCCAATGACCTTGGCAACTTTCCCATTCCAAAGATTCTAGAGAAGAAATAAAAAATTTAGAAGGGCATAATGATATAAAGGTATCAGAATGATGACTCGTTGGTGTCTTAGAGGTTTTGAATGCCCTGGTGTAAACAAGCACAGTAAAGACAGCAGGATGATAATTATTATATTATACCCCCCAGGTATTATAAGAATGATGATTGTGCTTTTTTGTAGAAAGGCAAAAGGGATGTCCTCTAATGCACAAGGGGAGGCCCTCCACTGCTACAGTAACATTATTTATGTTATATTGATTATTATGGTGATACAAAAGCTCAATTTCTCCACACGCGGGTGGTGGGAAGAATGCAGTTTCATTGGTGCATACCTATACTTCAGGTTCACCCCAAGAGACAGCTCTCACAAGAGGAGAATTAGGAACATAAGCCCAATAAGTATATTCTATCGCTTGCGCATACATTACCTGACAGGTAACCACAGCCATCATAGCCAACAGCCAATTAGTAGGATTGAGAGGTTGACCAGCTTTAATGAGGGTTTTTTCAGCCTCCTGTGTAAGCTTCTTCAGTTGCCCCCATGTTGGAAGGGACGCAGATAGGGTAGGGAAAGTAAAGCTCCGCTGTGCAGAAAGCTCTTCAAATTTTCGCACAAAGTGGTCATCCATGATGAATCTTGATCAACCGAGTTGGTGTCCAAAACCTAAAATTATCAACAGATGTGAAAGCATAACCTCGTCCTAAATATATCAGTGATGCTGGAACCCAACCTTTTTATCTTTATACCAAAGGAGTGTATTCAAGATCTTCTTATCCTCATCTTTTCTTCGAAAATGCAATTCTGCTGCTGATAGAATTTCTTTGCGTCAAATATTCAAAAAATTTAAAGTAAGTGAGGTTTTATTCAAGATATCTTTTGGTTTCATAAATCTCTCCTGTTCCCCTTTTTTTATTTTTTCAATATTTTCACGTAAAGTACGATTAGCTCTTTCAATGGTAGTTTGTCCTTGACTATTATAAGGGATGTCAAAAGTATGAGTTATATGATATTGGGATAAAAAGTGAGCTAATTTAGCCGATTGGTAAGCAGGTGCATTATCAGTTTTTAATTCAATTGGTATTCCCATAATTGCAAAACAAGATAATAAATGACTAATAGCAGCGTCATCTTTTTCAGAATGTAATGTAGTAGCCCATTGGAAATGTGTGCATGTATCTATAGTATGGTGGACACATTTTTGTTGCCCAAAAGATGAAATGAAAATAAGATCCATTTGCCATATCTGATTTGCTTGTAGTCTTCTTATGTTGACACCTGGTTGGGCAAATGGTAAAGTAAAAGGCGCACATTTGGGACATGAGCGAACAATATTTTCAGCTTGTTTTTGAGCAATATCATAAGATATTTTTAATCCTTTAGAGTTAGTGTGTGGCAGAGGATGCTCTTGTTTTGCGACTTTTATATGATAAAGTAATGCATGAATCGCAGCATTTCCGAAGGACAAGGGTCCAGGAAGGGCGGAATGAGCATGGATATGAGTAAAGAAAATTGATTTTGAATGTTGTAGAAGCAATTGCTGCACCTGATAAAACAATTTATCAATATCTGTCTTAAGAGTTATAGGCAGGGAAACTTGAGGAAGTTGAAGACAAGAGAGAACAGCATATCGAGAATTTGAAACAATGTTAACAGGAAGTTGAGGAAAATCTTGCAAAACTAAATAAATAGCCCACAACTCAGCAGGCTGTGCAGAGGAGAATGAATGGGGAAGAACTTTAGAATGTTCAAAAGTAAAATGTCCAGCGGTGTTTTTATTTGCATCAGTAAAAACAGTGGGTCTTTTAACTGGAACATCTGAAATCGGAGATTTCATGGCATTGGCTCGAAGAAAATCAATCAATTTAGATGACGGATAATGATTCGAAAATGAACCAGGAAATGAAGCAAGGGAGATTTGCCAATTTTTTATTAAATTGTAAACATAAAGATATCTGAGCATTTGTTAATTGAATGAAAATTTGGTGTGTTTTTTTTTCTGATAATTGTAAAATACGATTGTGACCCTTTTGTATAAGAAAGGCTAATTTATCCACATATATATAGTTAATTTTTTAGAGAAACTATTATGTAAAAAAACCATTTTATTAATCCTTTTCCTTGAGCAATTGAACCAGATGGAGAATGAGGGGTATGAAATATTATGAACGCAATAGGTTGAGACGCAGAAATATATGTTAAAAAACCATCATTTAATCTTTGTTCAACAAACTGAAGCTCTTGAAAAGCCAAGGGGGTTAAGATTCGGGGACTATCTAAAGCTGTGTCTCCTTTTAAAGTAGAAAATAAGTGTTGTAATTGATAAGTAGGTATCCCAAGTACCGAGTGAAGCCAATTAATATCTCCTCATAATTTCTGGAAGTCATTTAAAGTTTTTAAATGGTATCTTTTAATTTGCAAATTTTGAGGCCAAATTTGGTGTTGTTCTAATATGGTCCTTAAATAAGAAATGGGAAAATCCTTTTGAATTTTCTCTGGCGCTATCAGCAAGTTATATTATTTCAAAGCCTCCTGTACTTTTCAGAAGAATTTATCACGTTCAGCGATACAGGGAACTGCCAATAAGTGATCATCCATATGATGATAGAGAATATAATTAGGATATTCTTGAAGGACAGATTGTAAGGAACGAGCTACAAACTTTTGATATAAGGTAGGACTATATATGATTCCCTGTGGCAAGACTGTCCAATGGTAGTGCTTAACGGGCTGAGCGTGATTAAGAACAGGAACCGTGAAAGCAAATTTATCTCTATCTTGTAATTGTAAGGGAATAGTAAAAGAAAAAAAAAGCAATCTTTAAGATCTAATACCATTAAAGACCAATTTTGTGGAAAAAGAGCAGGAGAAGGAAGACCCAACTGTAAGGCTCCCATGGGTTCAATACATTTATTAACTTCTCTTTAATCAGTCAACATTTTCCATTTTTCAGATTTCTTTTTTTATAACAAATACAGGAGAATTCCAAGGGGAAGTAGAAGGCTCTGTATGGCCAAGTTCAAGTTGTTTGTTATTCATTACTCTAAGGCCTCGAGCATCATTTTTGGTAATGGCCACTGCTCAACGCATTTAGGAGTATTAACTATCCATTTTAATGAGAGTGCTCGAGGAGTTTGAGCAGTGGCTATTAGTTTCCCGACGGAATGCTTACAGAGGCTCCCATGGGAGAGAGAATATCTCTTCCCCATATATTAATAGGTATACTAACAATATAAAAAGCGACAAAAACAGTTTTTCCATTATGGAACTGGCATTGTAAAGGACGAGTACTTTTTCAAACATCTGCAATGGAGCCTATTCCGGTCAACATTAGAGGACTCGTTTCTTTGCTCCAGTCTTGGGGCCGTTGTTGGGAGGATATGACTGAAACATCTGCCCCAGTGTCTATTAGCCCTTCAAAATTCTTTCATTGTATGGTCAAGGAAAGGACAGGACGAGAATCCTTGATGAGCATCTCCCAAAATATATGTTGCCCAGTACTTCTAAAACCTCCTGACCTTTCATAAGGAAGAGCAGAAAATGGTAGATAAGATAAAAGAAGTACTTGTGCTATACATTCTTCAGGCAATAGTGAAATTGTAACAGAAGTAGAGACCAAAATTAAAATTTCTCCAACAAAATCAGAGTCTATTACTCAAGGAATTATGGTTAGGCCTCTTAGAGCGGCACTATTGCGGCCCAATATTAAGCCAAAAGTGCCTTTAGACAATGGGCCAAATACGTTTGTTCTTAATTTATAAATGCCACAGCCCAGAGACAAAAGAATATTTTCAGCGAGAGGCAAATCAGCAGCAGCTCTTCTTGAAGTTGCAGAGTGTAAATCTGACACCATTAGAGGTTTGGTTTTTCCTGTTGTAGTGGTCATCTCTAAGGGTTGTTGGGAAACAAAGGAGTTACTTGAGGAGCAGGAGGCATGGTTAATTGCATCCCTGGCATTGATCCTGGGACCCAGGGACTGAGGCAGGCTAAGTAGTTTCCGAATGTGGGTGACCAATAGAATTGCCATATTTATTAGTTTTAGAGAGGCATTCATTAGTCCAATGAAGTCCTTTACCACATTGGCGGCAAAGTCCATGGGGCTTATTTTGTTTTGTATATCCTTGTTTTGCCTTTATTTTTTTTTGCTATCCTTTTTCATATGTCCAGGTTTCCCACAATGGTAACAATTTTTGCCCTTAGAAGGCTTCATAGCTTGAGCCAAGGCAGTAGCAAAAACAGTAGCACTATGTTCAGTTCCTCCCACTCCCGAACAAGCTCTAATATATTTAGCTATAGAAGTCCCCTGTCCCCTTAAAGGACCTAAAACACGTTTACATTCCGGGTTTGCATTTTCGAAAGCAAGTGTTTGCAAAAGTATCTCTGAAATTTCATCACGTCCAACAGCCCCTCAACAGCCACCCACAATCTAGGAAGAAAATCAGTATAAGGTTCATTGGGTCCTTGTAAAGTTTTTGTGAAAGAAGGCTGAGCGTGGCCAGTAGGTACAATATGGCGCCAAGCCCTAAGAAATACGTGGCGCACCTATTGTAAATCCTGGTCAGAATATTGAGCCTGATCTCTTAAGGCTCGAAATTGTTGTTCTCCCATCAGTTTATCTTCTAAAAGACCAGGAGGGTTCTGTCCTTCATTAATTTGAGCCTGTGTTTGGACTTTTTCTTCTCACCAACTCTTTAATTGCAACCCCTGGGATCCTTTAAGCAGAGCCTGGGCTATGGACTCCAAATCGAAGGGAAAAATCAATTTTGTCTTCTCTACAGAATCTAACATAGCTAATACAAAAGGGGATTGGGGACCATATTGAGCAACAGCAGCTTTAAGATCCTTGAAAAATTTATATTTAAAAGACGAATATTGAACATTAATCATATTGTTGGGAGCTGCTTGCCATTGAATTGGAAATAACTGTGGAGGATCTGTAAAACCACCAGAGGGCACAGGGATATCATCATCATAAAACATGGACTCGGGAAATGAGAAAGAGGGCCCCTCTTGGCCTACATCTGGAGAACTATGCTATACCGGAAAAAGAGAAGCATTGGGAGGGGCTGTAGGAGTAGGAACCCTCTTTGTTCCTTCATTCTGTGTTTTCCACCACTGTTGAAAATTTCGGGTCACTTTATCAACATCGTCGTTCCCTTCAGACGACGAGGAGAAATCACTAGCACTATCAGATTTGGTGTCTGATTCCCCATCCCTGGAATGCAAAGCAGTGGCCACGGAAGCGTCATTTAAAGCGGCACCATTTGATTTTTTGTTTGTTTGTTTCTCAATAGGACTTCCTCATAAATTACCTCAGATTTTGTTGATTTAGTTTCACTATCTGTGGAAAACAATGCAAGTGCTTGAGTGATAGCACTACATAGAGTCCACAATTTCAAAAGCATTATGTTACCCTTCTGATGCTGTTGCCGTAATTCTTTCTCTATTAATCTCCATTCCTTTAAGTTTAATTGTACTTTAGGTTGGCACTTAAACCAATAACAATGCTGCTCCACAAGGGGAAATAACTCCGATAAACGACGACTAGATGCCTTTACCCCGATGGAGTGGAGGAGTCCTTTGACTAGCTCCATGTATTGTGCCTTTGCTGATGGGGAATTCCCCATAATTTTCCCGAAAGTTCCCCTGCCTTGGACCTACAATGCCCGAGGGGTACTCACCCTTTCGGTTTCCCTTGGGCCCCACGTTGGGCGCCAGATGTTGTGGGCTAAATGACACAAAGACAAGACACACAAAAGACAGACAAAGACACAGCTCCGGCCAGAGGTAAAATTCTGCGCAAGCCCCCTTGCGGTTTAATTTTATACCCCGGTAACTGGGCACATACCAAAATCTAAGCAATGCATTCTTCTATCAAATAAGGACAAAAAGCTAAGCACATTTCAAGGACAGGAGGAATAAAGGGAGGAAGTGACCACATCATGTTTACTGCAAAGCCTGCCCAGAACTCCAGCCTCTTCCTTTTTTTTAAGGAGGGCATATTCCCTCGAATGCGAGCGGAACATTAACCTTGGATATTGTTTGCAGGCTTCCTGGAAGAACATCCTGTTTGCAAGCATGCTCTGCCCAAGCAGAGAGTCTTGTTTGCAGGCACATCTCTGCTTCCTTAACCATTCTCTCTCGTGGTCACTGTCAGGCTCCTAAAGGCGGTTGCTCTCAAAATTTTCCGGGGGATTCATCCCTGTTCTCTTGTTCAGACATGGAACTGCGATTTCTTCTCGAGTTGTAAAAAGGGTGTTAGGCCCCATGAGAGTTGATTTAGTAACTGAAGATTGTATCGAGTATGCTCAGGGAGTCAGGTCTCCACTCGTCTTCTGAGTTGATAATCAAGGCTATATTTGAATCTGTGCAGTAGAATCAGACAATATTTCCAGTGGGTAGTGACATCCGTACCTTTTCCATTTGTGTGTTGAAAACCTGGGGATTCTCCCGAGTTTCAAATTGGTACCCGCCTCCTCGTACTGTGCGACCAGAACATCCGGATTCCATTTCAGAGAAAGCAGAGGAATCGACTCTCTCATCTGGAAAAGAGGACTGGAAAACAGGGTAATTTGTCACTGTGGCAGGAAACTCGGTATTCCGCTGGATTGGGGCTGTGTATGTCGGTTTAATTTTTGAGTCGCATAAAGGATGTTCAGTAACCTGTAGAGTTTCAAGTGGGAATGTGGAATTTCTCTTGCGAAGCTGCAACGGAAATGTTCCTCATCTCACCTTGAGGGCAGAATCTTGTGGTTTTTCTTGAGATGCGGCAGGAAGCTTGGGGTCCCTCTCGAGTTGGGCTGGGGACCTCAGGAACTCTCTTGTGTTTCTTCAGGGAAGTCTGGTCCCCTTTTGTGTTGGAAGGGGAACTTTGGGATTACTCTTGAGCCGTTAAATGGGCTTAAGGCCTCATCTTGTGTTGAGTCCGTAAATTGTGTGCTCCTCTCCAGTGGGGACGGCTATGTAAGGGAGATTTTTGAGTCGCATAAAGGGTGTCAAATATCTCTTCGAGTTTCAACTGGAAATGTGGGATTTCTCTTGAGATTCTGCAGCAGAAAATTTCCTCATCTCGCATAGATGGGGGAACTTTGTCGTTTTTCACGAGTTGAGGCGGAAAGCTTCGGGTTCCTCTCGAGTTGCTATGGGAACGTCAGGAACTCACTCGCGTTGTCCCAGGGAAGTTGGGTCTCTCTGCTGTTGGAAGGGGAACCTCAGGATTCATCTAGAGGCGCGGGAGAAGAATAGGCTCGTTATCTAGTGTTGTGTAGGAAAATTGTGTGCTCCACATCAATGTGGATGGCTATGTTGGGGAATTTTTTGAGTCGCATAAAGGGTTTCAAGTACCCGTTCGAATTTCAAGCGGGAATGTGGGATTTCCCTTGAGATTCTGCAGCGGAAAATTTCCTCATCTCGCATTGAGGGGAAAATCTGATGGTTTTTCTCTAGTTGCAGCGGTAAGCTTGGGGTTCTTCTCCAGTTTTGACGGGGACCATATGAAATCGCTCGTGTTGCCCCAGGGAAGTCAGGTCTCCTTTCGTGTTGAAAGGGGAACCTCGGGATTTCTCTTGAGGTGCAGCAGACCAATAGGGCCGCATCTAGCGTTGAGTCTGTCAACTCTGTGTTCTTTTCCAGTGGCGACAGGGATCTCGGGGCTGCTATGAAGGTTCTACTGGGGAGTCAGGCTTCATCTCGATTTGAAGCATGGAATTCTGCTTTCCTTTCTAGTTGTAAAAGGGGAATCATCCTTCGTGTCTTGATCAGGAGGTTCATTAGGGCTTTTTCTCTCGGCTGAGCATGGGTGTCAGCTTTCTCATCATGTTGTGAGGGGATAGTCGGTGTTCCATTGGAGCTTTGCTAGATCATCAGGACTTACCTCGATTGGAGGTGGAACTCAGAGTCCTCAGCGGCTTCCACGGGAGGGCACTTGAGTTTCAATAGGAGACAGAGGCCTCCTCTTGTGGTGGGAGAAGAAGAAAGGATACATCTAGAGTTGAAGCGGGGTTTGAATGGTCATATCGTGAGGATGTGAATACAGAGCTCTTCTAGAGCTGTGCACAGAAACTGGGCTTTTCTCTCAATTGAAGATGGATATTGTGGGAGCCCCTTCAATTGTAAAAAGGGATTCAAGTCTCCTGTGGTATTTTGAGAGAGAACTCGGGATTGCTCTCCAGGCACTGTAGGAAAAAAGGGCCTCAAGTGACGTTGCCTGGGGCTTCTCGTGGTATATGGCGATTGCAAAGGGAAGTATGGCTTTCATTTCGAGTTATGCCAGGGAACTCAGGGAGACACTCATATTGCCTCAGAGAAGAAAAGTTGTGAGTGGAAGTTCGTGATTGATCTCGATTCAATGCAGAGGAATCGGGCTTCAATTCACATTGAAAGTGGGTAATCCCAAAGTGTTTCTCGAATTTGGGCAGGAATCTTTCGGATCCCTCGAGTTGCAAAAGGGGCCTCACGGATCCTCTCAAGTTGTCTCTGGGAAGTCCAGAAACCTTTTGTAGTGTGGAGAGCCTTTGGGATGTCTTTCAAGACAGTGCAGGGGAATAGGGTCTCATCTGGAGTTGAGGCGCTAACCTCAGTGTGCCTCTCCAGTTCTTACATGGATCACAGTGTTCCTACGAAGTTTCAAAAGGGGAGTCATGCCAAGTCTCTTGTTGAGGCATGGAACTCCACTAACTTGTCGAATTGTAAAAGGGGTGGTCGGCCTCCTTTGAGTTGATTTTCTGTCCGGGGGCTTTTTCTCTATGATGCACCTGGGAAATCAGGCCTCCCTGAGTGGTGTTACTTCATCCTGGGAGTTAGTTCCCTTTGAATTGGGACGGTGGAATCAGTCCTTATATTGAGCGGATGGTTAAATTGGTGTCTTTTTGAATTGTGGCACGACTCCCCGGGGTCCTCTCGAGTTTTAAGAGGACATAGGCCTCCTCTTCAGATTTGACAGAATCATCGGGATTAATTTCCATACGAAGCAGGGCAATCGATCCTCACCTTGAGATGACGAGTGGAAAACGGGTCTCTTCTTGAGCTGTGGCAGGAACCTCGCTGCTCCTCTTGAGTCTAGCCGGGTATCTCGGGGAAATTCTTCAGTTGCCTATAGTGTGCCGAGTATCCTTTCGAGTTTGAAGAGGGAATGTGGGACTTCTCTTTAGATGCTGCAGCAGAAAAGGGCGTCCTGTCGCGTGGAGTGGAGAATGTCATGGTTAATCTGGAGTTGAGGCTTGAAGCTTGGAGGTATTCTCGCATTATGACGGGAACCACTTGGACTTGCTAGTTTTGCCTCAGGGAAGTCAGGTCTCCTTTCCTGTTGAAAGTGGAACTTTGCCATTCCGTTGGAGTCGCTGCAGGGCATGAGGGCCACATTTAGACTTGAGTGGGTAAACTCAGTATTCCTTTCAAGTGACCACATGGATCTTGGTGTTGCTCTGATGGTTGCACCTGGGAATCAAGCCTAGTCTTTGTTGAGGAGGGAGCTCTACTTTACCCCCGAGTTGTAAAAGGACTATCAGGTCTGCTTTCTGTTTTAGCGGGAAATTTGCGCTTTTCGAGGTCTCAGCAGGGAATTCATGCCTCCGATCATGTTGCGAGTTGATACTCCGTGTTCCACTGGAGCTGCTGCAAACACAACATGACTCATCTCTAGTTGAGTGTGAACTCGGAGTTCTTTGAACATGCTGCAGTATCTACAGTGTTGCCCTCAAGTGTAAATAGATGTGACAGGACTCGTCCTGTGGTATGAGGTGAAATTGGGATTCCTCTTCAGTTGAACGTGGAACGCTCATTATCTTCAGCTGAGGTGTGATCACTGGACTTTTCTTAAATTGTGGTGGGGAAAATCGGTTTTCTAATCTCATTGGGACTGGTAGCTCTGGGAGAACCTTAAGTGGCATCAAGGAACTCAAGCCTAATCGAATTTGGAGAAGGAACTTGGGACTTTTGTCTACGTGATGTAGGAAAAAACAAAGTGGGGGGGGGCATCATCTTGCTTTGAAAGAGGAATTTCGAGGTTATTCTCGAGTTGCGGCGGGAAATGTGGTGATCCTCTCGAGTGACGATGGATATATCAGGGAGCCTCCTGTGTTGTTTCTGGGAAGTCAGAACGCCTTTCCATTTGCAAGGGGAACCTCATGATTCCTTTGGAGTCACTGCAGAGAAGTAGGTCTGCATCTAGATTTGAGTCCGTTTAACTCAGAATTCCTCTCCAGTAGCGAAAGGGTTGCTCTCAAAATTGTCTTGGGGAGTCAGGCCTCATCTCGTGTTCAGACATGGTACTCCACTTGCTTCTTGAGTTGTAAAAGGAGTGTTAGGCCACAATTGAGTTAAATTTTACCTGGAGATTTTGTTGAAAATGCTCAGGAGACAGGTCTCCACTCGTCTTGTGAGTTGATATTCGAGGATATATTTGAATCTGTGCAGTGGAATCAGACAATATCTCGAGTGGGTGGGGACATTGGTACCTTTTCCAATTGTGTTTTGAAACCCGGAATTCTCCCGAGTTTCAAGGTGTTACCGGTCTCCTCGTACTGTGCGACGGGAACGTCCGGATTCCATTCCAGACAAAGAGGGGGAATCGACTTTCATCTGGAAAAGAGGACTGGAAAACGTGACACTTTGTCAGTTGTGGCAGGAAATTCGGTGTTCCTCTCGGTTCAGTTCAGTTCAGTCGCTCAGTCCTCTCCCACTCTTTGCGACCCCATGATTCACAGCACGCCAGTCCTCTCTGTCCATCACCCTTTCCCACAGTTCATTCAATCTCATGTCCATACAGTCGGTTATGACATCCAGCCATCTCATTCTCCGTCGTCTACGTCTCCTCCCACCCCCAATCCCTCCCAGCATCAGACTCTTTTCCGGTGAGTCAACTCGTCACATGAGGTGGCCAAAGCATTGGAGTTTCGGCTTTAGCATCAGTCCTTCCAATGAACACCCAGGATTGATTTCCTTTAGAATGGACTGGATGGATCTCCCTGCAGTCCAAGGGACTCTCAAGAGTCTTCTCAAGCACCACAGTTCAAAAGCATCAATTCTTCGGCGATCAGCTTTCTTCACTGTCCAACTCTCACATCCATGCATGACCACGGGAAAAATCATAACCTTGACTAGACGGAACTTTGTTGCCAAAGTAATGTCTCTGCTTTTTAATATGCTATCTAGGTTGGTTATAAATTTCCTTCCAAGGAGTAAGCGTCTTTTAATTTCCTGGCTGCAATCAGCATCTGCAGTTTTTTTGGAGCTCCCCAAAAATGCAAGTCTGACGGTTTCCAAGGATTCCTCATCTATTTCCCATGAAGTGATGGGACCAAATGCCATGATCTTCGTTTTATGAATGTTGAGCTTCAAGCCAAATTTTCACTCTCCTCTTTCACTTTCATCAAGAGGCCTTTGAATTCCTCTTTACTTTCTGCCATAAGGGTGGCGTCATCTGCATATCTGAGGTTATTGATATTTCTCCCAGCAATCTTGATTCCAGCTTGTGCTTCTTCCAGTCCAGCGTTCCTCATGAGGTCCTCTGCATATAAATTAAATAAGCAGGGTGACAATATACAACCTTGACGTACTCCTTTTCCTATTTGGAACCAGTCTGTTGTTCCATGTCCAGTTCTAACTGTTGCTTCCTGACCTGCATAAAGGTTCCTCAAGAGGCAGGTCAGGTGGTCAGGTATTCCCATCTCTTTCAGAATCTTCCACAGTTTATTGTGATCCACACAGTCAAAGGCTTTTGCATAGTCAATGAAGCAGAAATAGATGTTTTTCTGGAACTCTCTTGCTTTCTCCATGATCCAGCGGATGGTGGCAATTTGATCTCTGGTGTCTCTGCCTTTTCTAAAACCTGCTTGAACATCTGGGAGTTCACGGTTCACATATTGCTGAAGCCTGGCTTGGAGAATTTTGAGCATGAATTTAGTAGCGTGTGAGATGAGTGCGATTGTGCGGTAGTTTGGGCATTCTTTGGCATTGCCTTTCTTTGGGATTGGAATGAAGACTGACCTTTTCTAGTCCTGTGGCCACTGCTGAGTTTTCCAAATTTGCTGGCAATTTGTGTGAAGCACTTTCACAGCATCATCTTTCAGGATTTGAAATAGCTCAATTGGAATTCCATCACCTCCACTAGCTTTGTTCATAGTGATGCTCTCTAAGGCCCACTTGACTTCACATTTCAAGATGTCTGGTTCCAGGTGAGTGATCACGCCATCGTGATTATCTTTGTCCTGAAGATCATTTTTTGTACAGTTCCTCTGTGTATTCTTTCCACCTCTTCTTAATATCTTCTGCTTCTGTTAGGTCCATACCATTTCTGTCCTTTATCGAGCCCATCTTTGCATGAAATGTTCCCTTGATATCTCTAATTTTCTGGAATGGTTATGTCAGTGTCACTTTTGAGTCGCCTAAAGGATGTTAAGTAACCTGTTGAGTTTTAAGCGGGAATGTGGGATTTCTCCTGAGAGTCGGCAACGGAAAAGTTGAACATCTCGCCTTGAGGGCAGAATCTTGTGATTTTTCTCGAGTTGTGGCGGGAAGCTTTCGGTTCCTCTTGAGCTGCGACGGGGAATTCAGGAACTAGCTCGTGTCGTTCCAGGGAAGTCAGGTCTCATTTTGTGTTGGAAGGGGAACCTCGGGATTTCTCTCGAGGTGTGGAAGAGGAATAGGGCCGCATCTAGCGTTGTGTACATAAACTGTGTGCTTCTCTTCAGTGGAGACTACTATGTCGGGGAATTTTTGAGTTGTATAAAGGGTGTCAAGTACCCATTCAAATTTCAAGCAGGAATTTGGGATTTCTCTTGAGACTCTGCAGTGGAAATGTTTCTCATCAAGCATTGCGTGGAGAATCAGATTGTTTTTCTCAAGTTGCAGCGGGAAGCTTGGTATTCTTCTCAAATTGTGACGGGGACCTTATGAACTCGCTCGTGTTGCCCCAGGGAAGTCAGGATTCCTCTCGTGTTGAAATAGAAATCTCGGGATTTCCCTCGAGGCACAGTAGAGCAATAGGGCCCCATCTTGCGTTGAGTCGTCAAATGTGTTTTCCTCTCCAGTAGCGACAGGGATCTCGGGGTTGCTATGAAGGTTCTGCTGGGAAGTCAGGTGTCGTCTCGATTTGAGGAATGGAATTCTGCTTTCCTTTCGAGTTGTTAAATGGGAACCAGTACTCTTGTCGTGATCAGGCTGTTCATTAGGGCTTTTTTTATAGGCTCAGCATGGGTGTCAGGATTCCCATCACATTGTGAGGGGATCGTCGGTTTTCCATTGGAGCTTTGCTAGATCATCAGGACCTACTTTGATTGGAGGTGGTACACAGAGTCCTTTATCCTTTCATCAGGACCCTCGGGAGTGCCCTCGAGTTTCAATAGGAGACAGAGGCCTTATCTTGTGGTGGGAGAGGAAGAAAGGATTCCTCTAAATTTGAAACAGGGTTTTAACGATCATATCGTGAGGAGGTGGGGAATACAGAGCTCTTCTTGAACAGTGGATGGAAACTCAGGGTTTCACTCGACTGAAGATGGGTATTCTGTGAGCCACTTGAATTGTAAATAGGGATTCAAGCCTCCTATGTAATCTTGATAGTCAACTCGGGATTGCTCTCCAGGCGCTGCAGGAAAAAAAGGGCCTCATGTGAAGTTGCCTGGGGCTTCTTGTGGTTTTTGGCGAGTTGCGAAGGGAAGTTTGAATTTCCTTTCGAGTTACGCCAGGAACTCAGGGAGACACTCGTGTTGCCTCAAGGAAGTCAATTTGCAAGGGGAAGGTCGTGATTATTCTCGAGTCAATGCAGAGGAATCGGGCTTCAATTCACATTGAAAGGGGTAATGCCAGAGTGTTTCTAGGTTGGGGGCAGGAAACTTTCAGATCCCTCGAGTTGCGAAAGAGGCCTTACGGAGCATCTCAAGTTGTCTCTGAGAAGTCCGGAATCCTTTTGAGCTGTGAGAAGACTTTGGGATGTCTTTCAAGTCAGTGCAGGGGAATAGGGTCTGATCTGGAGTTGAGGCGCTAACCTCAGGGTGTCTGTCCAGTTCTGACATGGGTCTCAGTCTTCCTATGAAGTTTCAACAGGGGAGTCATGCCATGTCTCTTGTTGAGGCTTGAAACTCCGCTATCTTTTCGAGTTGTCCAAGGGGTGGGAGGCCTCCTGTTGAGTTCAATTTCTGTCCTGGGGCTTTTCCTCCATGATGCACCTGCGAAGTCAGGCCTCCCTTATTGGTGTTACTTGATCCCGGGAGTTCTCTTTGAATCAGCACAGTGGAATCAGTCCTTATTCGAGCGGATGGGATAATCCGTGTTGTTTTGAATTGCGACACGACTCTCCAGGGTCCTCTCGAGTTTCAAGGGGACATAGGCCTCCTCTTCACATTCAACAGGAACATCGGGATTAATTTCCAGACAAAGAAGGGGAATCGATCCTCACCTTGATATGACGAGTGGAAAACTGGTCTCTTCTTGAGTTGTGGCAGGAACCTAGCTGCTTCTCTCGAGGTTGGTCGGGTATCTCGGGGAACTCTTTGAGTTGCATATAGGGTGCTGAGTATTCTTTCGAGTTTGAAGAGGGAATGTGGGATTTCTCTTAAGATGTTAAGCAATTAGATTATCCCTGCTGCTAGAACTGCTGCATCCATTCAACTGTGGAAATGCAGGCTAAAAAAACCCCGCATTTTTCCAGAAGTTCTCCAAATGGGTTTAGGAACAACACGTTTGCAAACCAAAGTTGATGACATGCATGTCCATGAAAACTTGACAACTCTCAACAAATGCACTACAAATGATTCCTAGACCTACATTCCATGCAAAACGGATCACAAATCCAGAAGAAAATGGAGCAGACATTAGACATGAGCTCTGAGTCTTCACACACAATACAGAATGGCACTACACAAAGAGTAACCAGGGAACAGTGAGCTTTGTCAAATCCAAGATTTGGACTCTGGGAAAGACCTTCTGAAAAATGCAAACGAGACATCCCACGTTGGGAGACAACTGTTTGCATACACAGAACTTAGGTAGGATTTGGCTCTTAATACACAGAACACATGATCACAAACGAGCCTGAAGGAGGGGTCTGAAGGGACAGCAGGCAAAGGAAGGGACACGGAGAGTACACCGAATGATGCCCAGCACTGAGGGCCTGAGAAATACGATCTAGCTGCACTTCCCGAGACGCGTGTTACCCTGGACTAGGCCTCTTCTACCTGGAGGCTCAGAGAGATGGACAGTGAGGAAGGGGAAGAGAAATCCTTGGCATTTCTATCACTCACAGCAAACACTTAGAAGGAGAAGGCAAGGATCAACCCCACTGACGGTGACATTCCCTGAAAGGCAATAGCTAAGAGTCCATCTAACCCAGGATAGAAGCCCCTGTTCTCAGAGAACTGCAAGAGATGGATGAAAGAAGGTGAAGCCCACCAATCCAGTGGAAAATAAGCTATGCTCATGGATCAAAAGAATTCCTCCTGGTAAGATGATGTCGGTACCCCCTCCCCCCGATCCCCACCGTGGTGCAATCCAGAGTTTCCACGCTATTCCTCTCAAAATACCAACAGCTGTTCTCAGGGTAATATAACCAAAGAATTCCAAAATGTCTAAGGAAATATTAGGAGTCAAAGGAGTCAATGCAATCTGCCGCAAAGTCGTGAAACGGACATCACAGGCTGCCTGATAGCCAGTTAGACTATCACACTAGGATCATCAGGACAGCATGGTACTGGGAAGAAATGAAACACGCAGAACCAGATCCATGGAATGGAATTGAGGGTCCAGAAATAAACTCAAGTTTCTATGGTCAATTCCTCGATGCCAAAGGAGAGTACACAATACGAATGGGAACAAGAGCCTCTGCAACAAAAGAATATGGGAATTGGAGATGTTTCCATCTGAAAAATCACATTGACCTTTGGTCTCATAACACCTCTGATTCAGTGAAACACATCAACGCAAAACTGAAGAGATGAAAGTCCTGGAAATAAACAAGGGACATTAGCTCCTTAATGTCAGGGACTTCTCAACATGTGTGGGGGGTGAAGCAAAATTGGGTGTCTTCAAGTCAAGGAAACAGGAAACCAAAGGAAACCAATGGGCTTGCATCCATTTGAACAGCTATGCAACAGAAAAGCTAAGCATTCACAAATCAAAATGGTAACAAAGTGAACACAAAAGAATATTTGCAAGCAGAATATCGGCGAAGGGGTTCCTTCGTAAAAGAGAGTGAGAAATCCCACCACTAAGTCTCCCAGAATTGACCGCAGACGAATCCCTTCCCCTCACACAAACTCCAGTCCCAAACCATTACCTCACTCGAAAGCAAAAACTATAGCCTCACCCTAGATCAATATTATACATGTGTACATGCATTCACAGTTTGTGAGCATCCACAGGAGAGACACAGAGAAGAAGCGACAGACTGAATTTGGACAGGTCATAGAAGAGACGGAATGAGGGACAGAGACTGAACTATGGAGAGAGGAAATGAGTCAATTTCACAAAATTTGCATGAATCTCTCTTGAGGATGGAAACAATGACAGTGCCTATTCCCCCTCGATGATTAGACTCAAAGAAAAGGATGTGGGGAACCACTTTTGGAACAGCCTCCCCCACCCCTCGAGGCTGAGTGGGACACTTGAGTAGGACGAGGAAGGTTGATATCAGAAGGGGCGATGTCTGAATATGACCTTGGGATCCTCCCAATGCGGGGGTCAAGAAATAGGCAGGAAAGGGACTGCCTTCGCCCAGGTCCCAGAGCCCATCCAGGCCTGATTCTGCCCCATTCTGTGCTAGGTCAGCCCTGTGTGGAATCCTTCCTTTGGGAAGTCTGTGTCCAAGCTCCTTTTGATGGAGGCCGAAAGTTTGAACAGGCACCGGAGCTCTTCGTAGGCTGACAGACCTAGGCAGGAGATGGGAGAGGGACTCCCACTCTGCACACGGAGAGACTGGGGAAACCCTGCGGGGCACATGTCTTGCCCAGGGCCACATCACTCCTGAGAAGAAGGAGCTCGGGTTGAAAGCAGCTCTGTCCTCAGAGCTCAGGCTCTGGCTGCACCAAGTTCTCCCCAAGGCTGTTGGATGGGGTGTGTAGGTGTCACTTTGCCTGCACGTGGACTAAGGGCGTTGGGGAACAGCCAGAAACCAGAGGTTCCCTTTGGGAGCTTGTGGAAGGGACCTCAGCCACGAACCCAGGAAATGATGTCACTTCCTGGCAACAGAACCCAACAGAACCCGCAACCTATGTATCCAGGCCTCCCCAGCGGAAAGGAGCCCCAAGCCAGATCACTTGCTGTCAAGATGTTCTGCTGCTTGCCCCTGCTAAGAGGCCCGGGCCTCAGGAGAGCTCACAGGCAGAGTGTGTGGGAATGCGGTCGACGCTGGCTCAGGCACCCCCCTCCTCGAGAGGCCTCTGGCCCTTTGCCTGAAGGAACAGAAAGGTACCAGGGGAGCCCCAGACCAGGTCCAGCCACATCTCCCGTCCCAAGCGGGGAAGACTGAGGCCTTTCGCTGTGTGTGGATGGGGGTTTCTCTGGGTGTGTCGAACTCAAGCAAGCCCAGCCACATGAGGGTCAGGAGTTCATGGGCTGCTTGTGGCCACACCCCAGGGGAGAGCAGGCTGGGTGGCATGAGGAGAGTCCGGGCAGTGCCAGCTGCCCATGCTGGCCGCACACCCTCATGAGGTTCTCCGTCCTTCTGGGTAGGTATCTGAGCAGACACTTGTGTCTCTGGTCTTTCTTGGAGCAGAAGGGCAGGCAGGCAGAAGCAGCAGCCATCCTGGCCAGGCACAGCTCAGAAATATCGAAGCAGGGCTGGCTGATGGACACTATCATTGCAGATCGTCCCAACTGAGGTGCCCCTGAGGGGCACACCCTATCCACCTCCCAGAGGCAGGGCTCAGCGCCCCAGCCTCCTGCCCTGGAGGCTAAGTACAGGCTCCAGGTGAGAGTGGCCTCGGAGGGCTCAGCCCAAAAGTCGTTGAAGAGGAAGAGGGCAAGGCCTGCTGCTCAGACACCACCCAGCACACAACCCGGGGCCCAGTCTCAGGCTGCCACGAACTCAGCACAGCTGGCTCTGACCCAGAGCTCTGAGAAGCCCTGCCTCGGAGGCAGCTGGAGGACCTGGAGCCCAGCAGGGCAGAGCACAGAGGTGAGGCGGCTGGGGCTGCTCCATGTGAGTGTGGGGAGGCGGTGCCGAGCCACAGAGAGAGGAGTCTCCCAGAGCTGGGGCTGGGCCTGGACCAAAGGCTGGCCTCACACCACCCATCGTGGAGACTGCAGAGAAGACTCCGAAGCTGGGCCTTCTTAGCGAATCTCTAGGAAGCTTTCTGGCCCACTTAGGCACATGGCAAGGCTGGCCTGTGGCAAACTCTTCTTCTCCCCCAGCTCTAGCTCTGGCCGTCAAACTCAGCCAGCCTCCAAGTCCAAGACCTGTCACTAAGGAGTAGGAGAGAGGTCCAAGAGCAGGACCCAGGGATCCAGTGAAGGGAGACCGAGACCTGAGACGTCCCCACCCAATGACACGGGGCCAGCCGGGTACTGGCCAGCACCCTCAGCACATCGGATTTCTGTGCCAGGATGACCCCCAGCCCCAGGCCCCGATGTCCCACCCGGCCTTCCAGAAACTCCACCTCCACGTGCACTTGCTCCTACTCAGGCTTTGGCAGCAGAACCCCAGTCAAGGCCTGAGTAACCACATGTGGAGAGGCAGCCTGCCCTGCTTCCTGCAAAGGACTCAAACGCCCACCATGACTGTCCCACCCCACAGGGAGAACAGGCCGCTGCTCTGGACAGAGCCCTTCGGCAACCAATTCATCCAGGGGCACGGTTGGCGCTGCAGCCTCCATCCCTGTATGTTCTCCATGGATGCTGTCCACTCCCTCCCCACCCAGGGGAGACTGAATTTCCTTAACCTGAGCTGATTTTCATCAGGGTCCTAGGCATTTTTCTCCTCCTCTTTATTTTCTTTTATAGCTTTCTGTATATTTTGCTCCTAAGTGTGTGTCAATAAAGCTTCCTTCGTTGATGCCAGTTGGGAATATGGAGGCCTTCACAATGCTGTGTAAGCATCACCACTGTCTACATTGGGACGCCCTCATTCTATCCACCCTCACTTCAAAAAAAAAAAAAAGCCTCGATTCATGGCAAGCAGCCCCATCCAACTCTCCTCCACCTGACAACATTGAGTCGTCTTCTCTCTGCATTTCTTCCCATCCTTTCGGTGTCCCCAGTCAATGCCAATCACTAAAATGAGAGGAAACTGGATTTTGCTCTGACTAAAGGTGAATGTAATAGTCTCTCAATATTATTAGTCTTGGCATTCCCGTGAATTCTACAGTCCA
Organism: Moschus berezovskii; assembly: GCF_049115385.1. Lineage (NCBI taxonomy): Eukaryota > Metazoa > Chordata > Mammalia > Artiodactyla > Moschidae > Moschus > Moschus berezovskii. The sequence goes on along the minus strand of NC_142479.1, from coordinate 6,029,829 downwards.
TGGAATTCTCTAGGTCAGAATCCTGGAGTCAGTAGCTTTTCCTTTCTCCAGGGGATTGTGCTGATTCCCCACATATTGGAAGACCAAACTGGAGAATTCTGGTTTCTATGTCATTTGAAGGATACTTTGGGTATCTGATAGGACCAGGTAGATCCTTTCAAGATGTCATCTGCCAAACGAAGCCCTCTCGGCAAATGTGTTCAGAATCTCCAGGTAGCATTGCTGTTGCAAGTGGGACACCTCAGGCACAAGAGAAAGGCTGAGTTCTTCCACCGGCACAAAACAAACTCACAGCAATAAACCAGGCGGGAGAAATGGAAAGATAAACCCACACCAACAAAGGGACAAATATTCCTCAGAACACAAGGCCAGAGAAAGACCCACCATTCTTGTGGCCCCCACACGCTGGAGAAAATCAGTGATCGGGAAGGAAACAGAAGAAACATGTGCAGGTCCAATGAGAGGAAATGCACATGGCTAGTGTAGCTCAGAGACAGCCTGACGCTTCGCATGGACATGCGGGCAAAGGGAAACACAGTGCAAGTGGTGCTGGTCATCATCTCAGAGCTAGGTGCTCAGGATGGTGACAACCAAGCTTCAGGACCACGAGAGGGAGTGGAGGGCCTAGCAGAGCCCATAGAAATTTCTCTCGCTCTCTGGCAGAAGAGTGTGACAGACCCATCAAAGTCCCACAGGAGCATCTCTTGACGATAAGTGCCCACCCTCAGGGTGGATCCCACTCTACTTCTGGCACGGTTGTTCCTCTCCTCTGAAATGCTCACCTCTGGCGGTCCGAAACGGCAGGCCTGCTGGGCGCCTCTGGAGTCGAAACTCACTTCAACTACTCACACAGCCAAGGACACTCAAGGATGCTTGTTGCCTCTGGCTCAAAGATGGAAGATCAGCACCCTGTCAACCCGACCTGGGGATCGGTGCTGAAAGGGAGGCCACAACCGACTCCCTTTTCACTGGACACAGCGTCCCTGCTGCTAGAGCTGCTGAATCCATTCATCTGCGGAAATGCAAGCTAAAAAACCCCCATCTTTCCAAGAAGGTCTACAAAAGAGTTTATGAGCAACGCATTTGGAAACCAGAGGGGATGACATGCATGTCCATGGAAACTTGACACCTCTCAACAAATGCACTTCAAATGATTCCTAGACATACGTTCCATGCAAAAAGGTTCACAAATCCAGAAGGAAATGGAGCAGACATTGGACATGAGCTCTTAGTCTCCACACACAATACAGTAAGGCACTACAAAAAGAGTAACCAGGGAACACAGTGAACGTTGTCTAACCAAGATTTGGACTCTGGGAAATACGGTCTGTAAAACACAAACGACACCTCCCAAGCTGGGAGACAACTGTTTACAGACACAGAACTTAGGCAGGATTTGGCTCCTAAAACACAAATGACATGAACACAAACGAGCCTGAAGGAGAGGACTGTGAAGGGACACCAGGCGAAGGAAAGGACACAGAGAGTACACCGAGTGATGCCCAGCATTGAGGGCCTGAGAAACACGGTCTAGCTGCACTCCCCGAGACTCATGGGACCCTGGACTTGGCCTGTTCTAAAAAGAAGCTCAGAGAGATGGACAGTGAGGATGAGGAAGAGAAATCCTTGGCATTTCTAACACTCACTGCAAACGCTTAGTAGGACAAGGCAAGGATCATCCCCACCGACAGTGACATTCCCTGAAAGGCAATAGCTAGGAGTCCATCTAACCCAGGAGGGAAGTCCCTCTTCTCAGAGAACTGCAAGAGATGGATGAAAGAAAGTGAAGCCCACAAATCCAATGGAAATTAAGCTGTGCTCACGGAGCAGAAGAATTCCTCCTGGTAAGATGATGTCAGTTCCCCATCCCCCCGATCCCCACAGTGGGACATTACAGAGGTTCCACGCTATTCCTCTCAAAATACCAACTGATGCTCTCAGGACATTATAACCAAAGAATTCCAAAATGTCTATGGAAACACAAAGGAGACAAAAGGGTCAATGCAATCTGCCTCAAAGCCCTGAAATGGACATAGCAGGCTGCCTGATAGCCAATTTGATTATCACACCAGGATAACAGGACAGCATGGTACTGGGAAGAAACGAAACACTCAGAACCAGATCCATGGAATGGAATTGAGGGTCCAGAACTAAACCCAAGCTTCTATGGTCAATTCATTGACGCCAAAGGAGGGGAGGCGATAAGAATGGGAACAAGAGCCTCTGCAACGAAAGGACGTGGCAAATGGAGATGGTTCCATCTAAACAATCACATTGGCTTTTGGTCTCAGAACACGTCAGATTCAGTGAAACACATCAACGCAAAGCCTGAAGTGATGAAACTCCTGGAAATAAGCAGGGGCCATAGGGTCCTCCTTGTCAGGATTTCTCATCATGTGTGTGTGTGGGGGGGAAGCAAAATTGGGTCTCTTCAATTCAAGGAAACAGGAAACCAAGGGACACCCACCAGCTTCCTTCCACTTGAACAGCTTTGCAACAGAATAGCTAAGCATTCACAAATCAAAATGGTAACAAAGTGAACACACAAGCATATTTGCAAGCAGAATATCGGAGAAGGGGTTATTATGTAAGAGAATGAGAACTCACACCACTAAGTCTCCCAGAACAAACCCCAGACCTAACCCTTCCCCTAACACCAACTCCAACCCCAAACCTTTACCTCACTCAAAATGAAACCCTAAAGCCTCAGCCTAGGCCAAATATATACATGCGTACATGCCTTCACAGGCATGCGAGCATCCACAGGAGAGACACAGAGTGGAAGAGACAGACTGAATTTGGAAAAGTCAAGACAGAGTGGAAACGAGGGAGAGAGACTGAACAATGCAGAGAGGAAATGAGTCGACTTCACAGAATTTGAATGAATCTCTCTTGAATTTGGAAAAAATGACTGTGCCTATTCTCTTGCAAGTGGTAAAATGACCCACGATGATGAGACTCAAAGACAAGGATGCGGGGAGCCACTTTTGGGGAGGTCTCTCCTCCCCTCGAGGCTGAGTGCGACACTTGAGTAGGACAAGGAAGGTTGATATCAGAGGGGGCGATGTCTGAATATGACTTTCTGGTCCTCCCAATCCGGGGGTCAAGAAATAGGCAGGAAGGGAACTGCCTTTTCCCAGGTAACATAGCCCATCCAGGCCTGATTCTGCCCTTTTCTGTGTTAGGTCAGTCCTGTGTTGAATCCATCCTTTGGGAAGTCTCAGTGTCCAAGCTCCATGTGAGAGGGGCCCAAAGTTTGAACAGGCACTGGAGCTGTTCATAGGCTGACAGACCTAGGCAGGAAATGGGAGAGTGAGCCCCACTCTGCAGATGGAGATACAGGAAACCCTGTAGGGCACATGGCTTGCCCAGGGCCACATCACTTCTGAGAAGAAGAAGCCTGGGCTGAAAGCAGTTGTGTCCTCAGAGCTCAGGCCCTGGTTGCACCCAGGCCTCCCCAAGGCTGTGTGGGTTTCACTGTGCCTGCACGTGGCCTAAGGAAGTGGGGGAACAGCCAGAAACACAGAGGTTCCTTTGGGGAGCTTTGTGGAAGGGACCTCAGCCACGAACCAGGAAATGATGTCATTTCCTGGCAACAGAACCCAACAGAACCCGCAACCTGTGTATCCAGGCCTGGCCAGCGGAGAGGAGCCCCTGGCCAGATCGCTTGCTGTCAAGATGTTTTGCTGTTTGCCCCTGCCCAGAGCCCGGGGCCTCAGGCGAGCTCACAGGCCGAGTGTGTGGGAATGCGGTCGACGCTGGCTCAGGGGTCCCCCGAGAGGCCTCTGGCCCTTTGCCCGAAGGGAGAGAAATGTAACAGGGGAGGCCCAGGCCGGGTCCGGCCACCTCTCCCATCCCACCCGGGGAAGCCTGAAGCCTTTCCCTGTGTGTGGATGGGGGTTTCTTGGGGTGTGTCTGCCTCAAGCACGCCCAGCCACATGTGGGTCAGGAGCCCGTGGGATGCTTGTGTCCACACCCCAGGGGAGAGCAGGCTGGGTGGCATGGGCAGAGTCCGGGCAGAGCTGGCTGCCCAGGCTGACCTCACGCCCTCATGGGGGTCTCCGACTTCCCGGGTGGGTATCTGAGACACACGTCTCTCTGGTCTTTCTGGGAGTAGAAGGGTAGGCAGGCAAAAGCAGCAGCCATCCTGGCCAGGCTCAGCTCAGAAATATTGAAGCGGGGCTGGCTGATGGTTACTGTAATTGCAGATCGTCCGAGGGGCACACCACATCCACCTCCCAGAGGGAGGGCTCAGAGCACCAGCCCCCTGCCTGGGAGGCCCAGTGCAGGCTCCAGGTGAGCACGGTCACGGAGGGCTCAGCCCACCTGGGTAACAGGAATAGGTGGGCAAGACTTGCTGCCCAGACGCCACCCAGCACACACTCCGGGGCCCAGTCTCAGGCTGCCATGGAGCTCAGTACAGCCGGCTGTGACCCAGAGCTCCGAGATGCCCTGCCTCGGATGCAGCAGGAAGACCTGGAACTCAGTACGACAGAGCACGGAGGTGAGTTGGCTGGGGCTAATGCCTGTGAGCGTGGGGACGCGGTGCTGAGCCACACAGGGAGGAGTCCCACAGAGCTGGGGCTGGGCCTGGATCAAAGGCTGGTCTCACACCACCCATCTTGGAGACTTCAGAGAAGACTCCGATGCTGTGACTTCTTAGCGAATCTCTAGGAAGCTTTCGTGCCCACTTAGGCACATGGCAAGGCTGGCCTGTGGCAAATTTTTCTTCTCCCATAGCTCTATCTCTGGACATCAAACTCAGCCAGCCTCCACGTCCAAGACCTGTACCTAAGGAGGTGGGAGCTCAAGGAGCAGGACCCAGGGATCCACTGAGGGGAGATCGAGACCTGAGACGTCCCCTCCCAATGTCATGGGGCCAGTCGGGTACTGGCCAGCACCCTCAGCACATCCGAAATCTGTGCCTGCACGACCGCCAACCACAGGCACCGATGTCCCACCCCACCTTCCAGAAACTCCACCTCCAGGTGCACTTGCACCTGCTCGGGCTTTGGTGGCAGAACCTGAGTCAGGGCCTGAGTGACTACTTTCTCAGCGGCAGCTTGACCTGCCTCCTACCAAGGACTGAGACGGCCACCATGACTGTCCCAACCTTGCAGGGAGAACAGGACCCTGCTCTGGACAGAAGCCCAAAGCCCTTTGGCAACCACATCATCCAGGGGCGCGGTTGGCTCTGCAGGCTCCATCCCTGTGTGTTCCCCATGGTTGCCGTCCACTCCCTCCCCACCCAGGGGAGATTTACATTCCTTACCCTGAGCTGATTTTCATCATGGTCCTAGGCATTTTTCTCCTCGTCTGAAATGCAGTACTTGGATGCAATCTTAAAAAAGACAGAATGATTTCTGTTTGTTTCCAAGGCAAACCATTCAACATTACAGTAATCCAGGCCTATGCCCCAACCAGTAACACTGAAGAAGCTGTAGTTGAACGGTTCTATGAAGACCTACAAGACCTTTTAGAACTAACACGCAAAAAAGATGTCCTTTTCATTATAGGGGACTGGAATGCAAAAGTAGGAAGTCAAGAAACATCTCGAGTCACAGGCAAATTTGGCCTTGGAGCATGGAATGAAGCAGGGCAAAGGCTAATAGAGTTTTGTCAAGAGAACGCACTGGTCATTGCAAACACTCTCTTCCAACAAGACAAGAGAAGACTCTACACATGGACATCACCAGATGGTCAACACCGAAATCAGATTGATTATATTCTTTGTAGCCAAAGATAGAGAAGCTCTATACAGTTAGCAAAAACAAGACCAGGAGTTGACTGTGGCTCAGATTATGAACTCCTTATTGCCAAATTCATACTTAAATTGAAGGAAGTAGGGAAAACCACTAGACCATTCAGGTATGTTTTAAAACAAATCCCTTATGATTATACATTGGAAGTGAGAAATAGATTTAAGGGACTAGATCTGATAGATAGAGTGCCTGATGAACTCTGGACGGAGGTTCGTGACATTGTACAGGAGACAGGGACCAAGAGCATCCCCATGGAAAAGAAATGCAAAAAAGCCAAATGGCTGTCTGAGGAGGCATTACAAATAGCTGTGAAAAGAAGAGAAGCAAAAAGCAAAGGAGAAAAGGAAAGATATAAGCATCTGAATGCAGATTTCCAAAGAATAGCAAGGAGAGATAAGAAAGCCTTCCTCAGTGATCAAAGCAAAGAAATAGAGGAAAACAACAGAATAGGAAAAACAAGAGATCTCTTCAAGAAAATTAGAGATTCCAAGGGAACATTTCATGCAAAGATGGGCTCGATAAAGGACAGAAATGGTAGGGACTTAACAGAAGCAGAGGATATTAAGAAGAGGTGGCAAGAATACACAGAAGAACTGTTGAAAAAAGATATTCACAAGCAAGATAGTCACGATAACGTGATCACTGACCTAGAGCCAGACATCTTAGAATGTGAAGTCAAGTGGGCCTTAGAAAGCATCACTACGAACAAAGCTAGTGGTGGTGATGGAATTCCAGTTGAGCTATTTCAAATCTTGAAAGATGATGCTTTGAAAGTGCTGCACTCAATATGCCAGAACATTTGGAAAACTCAGCAGTGGCCACAGGACTGGAAAAGGTCAGCCTTCATTCCAATCCCAAAGAAAGGCAATGCCAAAAATGCTCAAACTACCGCACAATTGCACTCATCTCACTCGCTACTAAAGTCATGCTCAAAATTCTCCAAGCCAGACTTTAGCAATATGTGAACTGTGAACTCCCAGATGTTCAAGCGGGTTTTAGAAAAGGCAGAGGCAACAGAGATCAAATTGCCAACATCCACTGGATTATGGAGAAAGCAAGAGAGTTTCAGAAAAACATCTATTTCTCCTTCATTGACTATGCCAAAACCTTTGACTGTGTGGATCGTAATAAACTGTGGAACATTCTGAAAGAGATGGGAATACCAGACCAACTGACCTGCCTCTTGAGAAACCTGTATGCATGTCAGGAAGCAACAGTCAGAACTGTACATGGAACAACCGACTGGTTCCAAATAGAAAAAGGAGTACGTCAAGGCTGTATATTGTCACCTTGTTTATTTAACTTGTATGCAGGGTACATCATGCGGAACTTTGGGCTGGAAGAAGCACAAGCTGGAATCAAGATTGCTGGGAGAAATATCAGTAATCTCAGATATGCAGATGACACTACCATTATGGCAGAAAGTGAAGAGGAACTCAAAAGCCTCCTGATGAAAGTGAAAGAGGAAAGTGAAAAGGTTGGCTTGAAGATCAACATTCAGAAAACAGAGATCATGGCATCTGGTCCCATCACTTCATGGGAAGTAGATGGAAAAAGAGTGGAAACAGTGTTAGACTTTATTTTTTTGGGCTCCAAAATCACTGCAGATGCTGATTGCAGCCATGAAATTAAAAGACACTTACTACTTTGAAGAAAAGTTATGACCAACCTTGATATTATATTGAAAAGCAGAGACATTACTTTGCCAACCAAGGTCCGTCTAGTCAAGGCTATGGTTTTTCCTGTGGTCATGTATGGATGTGAGAGTTGGACTGTGAAGAAAGCTGATCGCCGAAGAATTGATGCTTTTGAACTGTGGTGTTGGAGAAGACTTTTGAGAGTCCCTTGTACCGCACGGAGATCCAAACAGTCCACTCTAAAGGAGATCAATCCTGGGTGTTCATTGGAAGGACTGATGCTAAAGCTGAAACTGCAATACTTTGGCCACCTCATGCGACGAGTTGACTCACTGGAAAAGACTCTGATGCTGGGAAAGGTTGGGGGTGGGAGGAGAAGGGGACGACCAAGAATGAGATGGCTGGATGGCATCACCGACTCTGTCGACATGAGTTTGAGTGTACTCCGGGAGTTGCTGATGGATAGGGAGGCCTGGCATGCTGTGATTCATGAGGTCGTGGGGAGTCGGACACGACTGAGCGACTGAACTGAATTGAACTGACTGATAGCTTTCTGTATATTTTGCTCGTAAGCGTGTGTCAATAAAATTTTCTTCCTTGATGCCAGTTGGGAATATGAAGGCCTTCACAATGCTGTGTAAGCATCAACACTGTCTACATTTGGACACCCTCATTCTATCCCCCCCCCCAATCCTAGCAAAGCCTGTATTCATTGCAAGCAGTCCCCGTTCCAATCTCCCCTGCCTGAAAACATTGAGTCTTCTTCTCTGCATTTCTTCCCATTTTGGGCGGTTCAACAATCAATGCCAATCACTAAAATGAGAGGAAACTGGATTTTGCTCTGACTGAATGTGAACGTTATAGTCTGTGAGTATTGTTAGTTTTGGCATCCCCATGAATTTTAAAATCCATGGAATTCTCTAGGCCAGAATCTGTGAGTTGGTAGCTTTTCCCCCCTCCAGGGGATTGTGCTGACTCCCCACATATTGGAAGACCAAACTGGAGAATTCTGGTTTCTACCTCATTTGAAGGATACTTTGGGTATCTGAAAGGACCGTGTAGGTCCTTTCAAAATGTCACCGGCCAAACGAAGCCCTCTCAGCAAATGTGTTCAGAATCTCCAGGTAGGCATTGCTGTTGTAAGTGGGACACCTCAGGCACAAGAGAAAGGCTGAGTTCTTCCGCCGGCACAAACAAACTCACAGCAATAAACCAGGCAGGAGAAATGGAAAGATAAACCCACACCAACAAAGGGACAAGTGTTCCTCAGAACACAAGGCCAGAGAAAGACCCACCATCCTTGTGGCCCCCACATGCTCAAGAAAATCAGTGCTTGGGAAGGAAACAGAAGAAACATGCACAAGTCCAATGAGAGGCAATGCACATGTCTAGTGTAACTCAGAGACAGCCTGACGTTTCGCATGTATACGCGGGCAAAGGGAAACACAGTGCAGGTGGCGGTGATTTTCATCTCAGAGCTAGTTGCTCAGGATGGTGATAACCAGCCTTTGGGACCCAAAGAGGGAGCGGAGGGCCTAGCAGAACCCACAGATATCTCTCTCACTCTCTAGCAGAAGAGTGTGCCAGACCCATCAAAGTCCCACAGAAGCATCTCTTGATGATCAGTGCCCAACCTCAGGGTGGATCCCACTCCACTTCTGGCACGGTTGTTCCTCTCCTTTGAGATGCTCACCTCTGTCGTTCCGAAACTGCAGGCAAGCTGGGCGCCTGTGGAGACGAAACTCCCTTCAGCTGCTCACACAGACAAGGGCACACTAGGATGCCTGTGGACTCTGGCTCACGGATGGAAGATCAGTGCCCTGTCAACCGGAAATGGGGATCGGTGCTGAAAGGGAGGCCGCACCAGACTCCCCTTTCACTGGACACAGCGTCCCTGCTGCTAGAGCTGCTGAATCCAATCATCTGTGAAAATGCAAGCTGAAAAACACCCATCTTTCCGAGAAGGTCTCCAAAAGAGTTTAGGGACAATGCATTTGGAAACCAGAGGGGATGACATGCATGTCCATGAAAACTTGACACCTCTCAATAATTGCACTTCAAATGATTCCTAGACATATGTTCCATTCCAAACGGTTCACAAATCCAGAAGGAAATGGAGCAGACATTAGACATGAGCTCTTAGTTTTCACACACAATACAGAAAGGCACTACACAAAGAGTAACCGGGGAACACAGTGAAATTTTTAAAATCCGAGATTTGGCCCATTTTTTGATTGGGTCACTTATTTTTCTGGAATTGAGCTGCAGGAGATGCTTGTATATTTTGGAGATTAATCCTTTATCATTGCTTCATTTGCTATTATTTTCTCCCATTTTGAGGGCTGTCTTTTCACCTTGCTTATAGTTTCCTTTGCTGTACAGAAACTTTTGATTTTATTTAAGTCCCATTTGTTTATTTTTGCTTTTATTTCCAATATTCTGGGAGGTGGGTCATGGAGGATCCTGCTGTGGTTTATGTCAGAGAGTGTTTTGCCTACGTTCTCCTCTAAGAGTTTTATAGAATCTGGTCTTACATTTAGCTCTCTAATCTATTTTGAGTTTATTTTGTTGTGTGGTGTTAGGAAGTGTTTTAGTTTAATTCTTTTACAAGTGGCTGACCTGTTTTCCCAGCACCACTTGTTAAAGAGACTGTCTTTTCTCCATTTTATATTCTTGCCTCCTTTGTCAAAGATAAGGTGTCCATAGGTGCGTGGATTTATCTCTGGGCTTTCTATTTTATTCCATTGATCAATGTTTCTGTCTTTATGCCAGTACCATACTGTCTTGATGACAGTGGCTTTGTAGTAGAGCCTGAAGTCCAGCAGGCTAATTCCTCCCGTTCCATTCTTCTTCTTCAAGATTGCTTTGGCTATTCGAGGTTTTTTGTATTTCTATACAAATTGTGAGATTATTTGTTCTAGTTCTGTGAAAAATATCATCGGTAGCTTGATAGGGATTGCATTGAAAGTATAAATTACTTTGGATATTATACTTATTTTCACAATATTTATTCTTCCAATCCACGAACACGGTATATTTCTCCATCTATTAGTGTCCTCTTTGGTTACTTTCACTAGTGTTTTATAGTTTTCTATGTACAAGTCTTTTGTTTCCTTAGGTAGATATATACCTAAGTATTTAATTCTTTTCGTTGCAACAGTGAAGGGAATAGTTTCCTTAATTTCTCTTTCTATTTTCTCATTAATAGTGTATAGGAATGCAATGGATTTCTGTGTGTTGATTTTATATCCTGCAACGTTACTATATTCATTGATTAGCTCTAGTAGTTTTCTGGTAGAGTCTTTAGGGTTTTCTGTGTAGAGGATCATGTCATCAGCGAACAGTGAAAGTTTTACTTCTTCTTTTCCAATTTGTATTCCTTTTATGTCTTTTTCTACTCTGATTGCTGTAGCCAAAACTTCCAGAACTATGTTAAATAGTAGTTGTGAGAGTGGGCACCCTTGTCTTGTTCCTGACTTTAGGGGAAATGTTTTCAGTTTTTCACCATTGAAGATAATATTTGCTGTGCGTTTGTCATACATAGCTTTTATTATGCTGAGATATGTCCATTCTGTTCCCACTTTCTGGAGGGTTTTTATCATAAATGGATGTTGTATTTTGTCAAAGGCTTTCTCTGCATCTATTGAGATAATCATATAATTTTTATTTTTCAGTTTGCTAATGTGGTGTATTACGTTGATTGATTTGCGGATATTGAAGAATCCTTGCATTCCTGGGATAAGCCCACTTGGTCATGATGTATGATCTTCTTAATGTGTTGTTGGATTCTGATTGTTAGAATTTTGTTAAGGATTTTTGCATCTATGTTCATCAGTGATATTGGCCTGCAGTTTTCTTTTTTTGTGGGGTCTTTAGCAGGTTTTGGGATTAGGGTGATGGTGGCCTCATAGAATGAGTTTGGAAGTTTCCCTTCCTCAGCAATTTTCTGGAAGAGTTTGAGTAGAATAGGTATTAGCTCTTCTCTAAATTTTTGGTAGAATTCAGCTGTGAAGCCGTCTGGACCTGGGCTTTTGTTTGCTGGAAGATTTCCGATTACTTCCTCTAGATCCGTGCTTGTGATGGGTCTGTTCAGATTTGCTATTTCTTCCTGGTTCAGTTTTGGCAAGGTGTACTTTTCTAGGAATTTGTCCGTTACTTACAGGTTATTCATTTTATTGCCATATAATTACTAATAGTATTCTCTAATAATCCTTTGTATTTCTGTGTTGTTGGTTGTGATCTCTTCATTTTCATTTCTAATTTTATTGACTTCGTTCTTACTCCTTTGTTTCTTGAAGAGTCTGGCTAGTGGTTTGTCCATTTTATTTGCCTTCTCAAAGAACCAGCTTTTGGCTTTGTTGATTTTTGCTATGGTCTCTTTTGTTTCTTTTGCATTTATCTCTGCCCTAATTTTTACGATTTCTTTTCTTGTACTAACCCTGGGGTTCTTCATTTCTTCCTTTTCTAGTTGCTTTAGATGTAGAGTTAGGTTATTTAGTTGTCTTTTTTCTTGTTTCTTGACGTGTGCCTCTATTACTGTGAACTTCCCCCTTAGCACTGCTTTTGCAGTGTCCCAGAGGTTTGGAGTTGTTGTGTTTTCATTTTCATTCATCTCTATGCATATTTTGATTTCTCTTTTGATTTCTTCTATGATTTGTTCATTATTCAGCAGGGTGTTGTTCAGCCTCCATATGTTGGCATTTTTAGTAGTTTTTCTCCCGTAATTGAGATCTAATCTTACTGCATTGTGGTCAGAAAAGATGCTTGGAATGATTTCAATTTTTTTGAATTTACCAAGGCTAGATTTATGGTCCAGGATGTGATCTATCCCGGAAAAGGTTCCGTGTGTGCTTGAGAAAAAGATGAAATTCATTGTTTTAGGGTGAAATGTCCTATAGAGACCTATTATGTCTAACTGGTCTATTGTACCATTTAAAGTTTGTGTTTCCTTGTTAATTTTCTGTTTAGTTGATCTATCCATAGATGTAAGTGGGGTATTAAAGTCTCCCACTATTATTGTGTTATTGTTAATTTCCCCTTTCATACTTGTTAGTAATTGTCTTACATATTGTGGTGCTCCTATGTTGGGTGCATAAATATTTATAATTGTTATATCTTCTTCTTGGATTGATCGTTTGATCATTATGTAGTTTCCTTCTTTGTCTCTTTTCACAGTCTTTGTTTTAAAATCTATTTAATCTGATGTGAGTATTGCAACTCCTGCTTACTTTTGGTCTCTATTTGTGAGGAATATCTTCTTCCAGCCCTTCAATTTCAGTCTGTATGTGTCCCTCGTTTTGAGGTGGGTTTCTTGTAGACAACATATATGGGGGTCTTGTTTTTGTATCCATTCAGCCAACCTTTGTCTTTTGGTTGGAGCATTCAACCCATTTATGTTTAAGGTGATTATTGATAAGTATGATCCCGTTGCCATTTTCTTTATTGTTTTGGATTCTAGTTCGTATACCCTTTCTTTGTTTCCTGTCTAGAGAAGATCCTTTAGTATTTGTTGGAGAGCTGGTTTGGTGACGCTGAATTCTCTCAGCTTTTGCTTGTCTGTAAAGCTTTTGATTTCTCCTTCATATTTGAATGAGATCCTTGCTGGGTATAGTAATCTGGGCTGTAAGTTACTTTCTTTCATCACTTTAAGTATGTCTTGCCATTCCCTCCTGGCCTGAATGGTTTCTGCTGAGAGATCAGCGGTTATCCTTATGGGGATCAACTTCTGTGTTATTTGTTGTTTTTCCCTTGCTGCTTTTAATATTTGTTCAAAGACGTAAAGATGGCTAACAGACACATGAAAAAATGGTCAACATCCCTCATAATCAGAGAAATGCAAATCAAAACCACAATGAGATACCATTTCACACCAGTCAGAATGGCTGCTATCCAAAAGTCTACATGCAATAAATGCTGGTGAGGGTGTGGAGAAAAGGGAACCCTCTTACACTGTTGGTGGGAATGCAAACTAGTACAGCCACTATGGAGAACAGTGTGGAGATTCCTCAAAAAACTGGAAATAGAACTGCTATATGATCCAGCAATTGCACTCCTGGGCATACAAATGGAGGAAACCAGAATTGAAAGAAAAACATGACTCCAATTTTCATCGCTGCACTGTTTATAATAGCCAGGACAAGGAAGCAACCTAGATGTCCATCTGCAGATGAATGGATAAGAAAGCTTTGGTACATATACACTATGGAATATTTTTCAGCCATCAAAAGAATGCATTTGAATCAGTTTTAATGAGGTGGATGAAATTGGAGCCTATTATACAAAGTGAAGTAAGCCAGAAAGAAAAACACCAATACAGTCTACTAACACATACATATGGAATTTAGAAAGATGGCAACATTAACCCTGTATACGACACTGGAAAAGCGACATAGGTATATAAAACAGTCTTTGGGACTCTATGGGAGAGGGTGAGGTGGGATGATTGGAGAGAACGACATTGCAGCACATATATTATCATATGTGAAATGAATCACCAGTCCAGATTCGACACATGATACAGGATGCTTGGGGCTGGTGCATGGGGATGACATGGAGGGAGGATATGGGGAAGAGGGAAGTTGGAGGGGCTTTCAAGAAAGGGAACACATGTACACCAGGAGCAGATTCGTCTCAATATATGGTGAAACCAACCAATATATTAATGTAAGGTAATTTGCCTCCAATAAAATAAATTAAAGAAAAATTAAATCCAAGATTTGGACTCTGGGAAAGACCTTCTGAAAAACGCAAATGACACATCCCAAGCTGGGAGACAACAGTTTAGAGACACAGAGATTTGGCAGGATTCCGCTCCTAAAACACAAACGACATGAACAGAAACGAGCCTGAAGGAGAGATCTGAACGGACACCAAGCGAAGATAGGGACACGGAGAGTACACTGAATGATGCCCAGCACTGAGGGCCTTAGAAACACGGTCTAGCTGCACTCCCCGAGCCCCGTGGGTCCCTGAACTAGGCCTCTTCTACCTGGAGGCTCAGAGAGATGGACAGTGAGGAAGGGGAAGAGAAGTCCTTGGCATTTCTAACACTCACTGCAAAGGCTTTGAAGGAGAAGTCAAGGAATAACCCCACGAACAGTGACATACCCAGAAAGACATTAGCTAGGAGTCCATCTAACCAGGAAGGAAGTCCCTCATCTCAAGAACTGCAAGAGATGGGTGAAAGAAAGTGAACCCCACAAATCCAATGGAAAATAAGCTGTGCTCACGGAGCAGAAGAATCCCTCCTGGTAAGATGATGTCAGTTCCCCATCCCCCTTATCCCCACCGTGGGTCAATCCAGAGGTTTCACGCTATTACTCTCAAAATACCAACTGCTGCTCTCAGGACATTATAACCAAAGAATTCCAAAATGTCTATGGAAACACAAAGGAGACAAAAGGGTTAATGCAATCTGCCGCAAAGCCGTGAAATGGACATAGCAGGCTGCCTGATAGCCAATTTGATTATCACACCAGGATAACAGGACAGCATGGTACTGGGAAGAAATCAAACATGCAGAACCAGATCCATGGAATGGAATTGAGGGTCCAGAACTAAACCCAAGCTTCTATGGTCAATTCATTGACGCCAAAGGAGGGGAGGCGATAAGAATGGGAACAAGAGCCTCTGCAACGAAAGGACGTGGGAAATGGAGATGGTTCCATCTAAACAATCACATTGGCTTTTGGTCTCAGAACACGTCAGATTCAGTGAAACACATCAACGCAAAGCCTGAAGTGATGAAACTCCTGGAAATAAGCAGGGGCCATAGGTTACTCCTTGTCAGGGATTTCTCAACATGTGTGTGTGGGGGGGAAGCAAAATTGGGTCTCTTCAATTCAAGGAAACAGGAAACCAAGGGACAACCACCAGCTTCCATCCACTTGAACAGCTTTGCAACAGAAAAGTTAAGCATTCACAAATCAAAATGGTAACAAAGTGAACACACAAGCATATTTGCAAGCAGAATATCGGAGAAGGGGTTATTATGTAAGAGAATGAGAACTCACACCACTTATTCTCCCAGAACAAACCCCAGACCGGACCCTTCCACTAACACCAACTCCAACCCCAAACCTTTACCTCACTCAAAATGAAACCCTAAAGCCTCAGCCTAGGCCAAAAATATACATGCGTACATGCCTTCAGAGGCATGCGAGCATCCACAGGAGAGACACAGATTGGAAGAGACAGACTGAATATGGAAAAGTCAAGAAAGAGAGGAAACGAGGGATAGAGACTGAACAATGCAGAGAGGAAATGAGTCGATTTCACAGAATTTGAATGAATCTCTCATGAGTTTGGAAACAGTGACAGTGAATATTCCCCTGCCAGGGGGAAAATGACCCACGATGATGAGACTCAAAGATAAGATTGCGGGGAGCCACTGTTGGGGCAGACTCCCCCAAACCTCGAGGCTGAGTGGGACATTTGAGTAGGACAGGGAAAGTTGATATTAGAGGGGGGATGTGTGAATATGACCTTCCGGTCCTCCCAAATCGGGGGCCATAAATAGGCAGGAAGGGGACTGCCTTTTCCCAGGTCCCAGAGCAAATCCAGGCCTGATTCTGCCCATTGTGTGCTAGGTCAGCCCTGTGTGGAATCCATCCTTTGGGAAGTCTGTGTCCAAGCTACAAGTGAAAGCGGCCCAAATTTTGAACAGGCACTGGAGCTCCTCGTAGGCTGATAGACCTAGTCAGGAGACGGGAGATTGTGACCCACTCTGAAGATGGAGAGACGGGAAACCCTGTGGGGCACATGGTTTGCCCAGGGCCACAACACTTCTGAGAAGAAGGAGCCTGTTCTGAAAGGAGCTGTGTCCTCAGAACTCAGGCCCTGGTTGCACCCAGATCTCCCCAAGGCTGTGGGATGGGCTCTGTGGGTGTCACTGTGCCTGCACGTGGCCTAAGGGCATGGGGAAACAGCCAGAAAACCAGAAGTTCCGTTTGGGAGCTTTGTGGAAGGGACCTCAGCCACGAACCAGGAAATGATGTCACTTCCTGGCAACAGAACCCAACAGAACCCGCAACCTGTGTATCCAGGCCTGGCCAGCAGAGAGGAGACCCTGGCCAGATCGCTAGCTGTGAAGATATTCTGCTGTTTGCCCCTGCCCAGAGGACGGGGTCTCAGGCTAGCTAACAGGGAGAATGCGTGGGAACGCGGCCGACACTGGCTCAGGGCCCCCGCCGAGAGGCCTCTGGCCCTTTGCTGAAGGAAAAGAAAGGTATCACGGGAGCCCCAGACTGGGTCCTGCCACCTTTCCTGTCCCACACGGGGATGCCTGAGGCCTTTCCCTGTGTGTGGATGGGGGTTTCTTGGGGTGTGTCTGCCTCAGGCAAGCCCAGCCGCATTTCAGTCAGGAGCCCATGTGCTTCTTGTATCCACACCCCAGGGGAGAGCAGGCTGTGTGACATGGGGAGTGTCCGGGCAGAGCCAGATGCCCAGGCTGACCTCATGCCCTCAGGGGATTCTCCATCATCCCGGGTGGGTATCTGAGCAGACACTCGTGTCTCTGGTCTTTCTTGGAGCAGAAGGGCAGGCAGGCAGAAGCAGCAGCCATCCTTGCCAAGCTAACCTCAGAAATATCGAAGCAGGGCTGGCTGATGGTCACTGATATTGCAGACCGTACCACCTGAGGTGGCCTCTGAGGGGCACACCCCATCCACCTCCCAAAGGGAGGGTTCAGAACACCAGCCCCCTGCTCGGGAGGCCCAGTGCAGGCTCCAGGTGAGGGTGGCCACGGAGGGCTCAGACCAACTGGCGATGAAGAGGAAGTGGGCAAGGTCTGCTGTCCAGACTCCACCCAGCACACACCCTGGGACCCAGTCTCAGGCTGCCACGGAGCTCAGCACAGCCGGCTCTGATGCAGAACTCCGAGAAGCCTGGCCTTGGAGGCAGCAGGAAGACCTGGAGCCCAGCATGGAAGAGCACAGAGGTGAGTTGGCTGCGGCTACTGCCTGTGAGTGTGGGGAGGTGGTGCTGAGCCACACAGTGAGGGGTCCCCCAAAGCTGGGGCTGGGCCTGGAATGAAGGCTAGCCTCACACCACCCATCTTGGAGACTGCAGAGAAGACTCTGATGCTGGGCCTTCTTAGCAAATCTCTAGGAAGCTTTCGTGCCCACTTAGGCACATGGCAAGGCTGGCCTGTGGCAAACTTTTCTTCTCCCCCAGCTCTAGCTCTGGCCGTCAAACTCAGCCAGCCTCCATGTCTAAGACCTGTCCCTACGGAGGTGGGAGCTCCTGGTGCAGGACTCACGGATCCACTGAGGGGAGATCGAGACCTGAGACGTCCCCTCCCAAAGACACGGGGCCAGCCGGGTATTGGCCACCACCCTCAGCACATCAGATCTCTGTGCCTGCACAACACCTAGCGCCAGGCCAAGATGTCCAACCCCGCCTTCGAGAAACTCCACCTCCATGTGCACTTGCACCTGCTCAGGCTTTGGCGGCAGAAACCGAGTCAGGGACTGAGTGACCAACTTTGGAGCAGCAGCCTGCCCTGCCTCCTACCAAGGACTCAGACGCCCACCATGACTATCCAACACTTGAAGGGAGAACAGGACCCTGCTCTGGATAGAAGCCCAGAACCCTTTGGCAACCACATCATCCAGGGGCGCAGTTGGCTCTGCAGCCTCCATCCCTGTGTGTCCCCCGTGGACGCCGTCTACTCCCTCCACACCCAGGGGAGATTGACTTTCCTTCCCCAGAGCTCATTTTCATCAGGCTCCTAGGCATCTTTCTTCTCATCTTTTATGTCTTTTATGTCTTTCTGTATATTCTGCTCGCAAGTGTGTGTCAATAAATTTTCCTTCCTTGGAAATATGGAGGCCTTTACAATGCTGTGTAAGCGTCACCGCTGTCTACATTCAGACACCCTCATTCTATCCCCCCCCACTTCGCAGCAAAGCCTGGATTCATGGCAAGCATTCCCCGTCCCTCTCTCCCCTGCATCTCAACATTGAGTCCACTTCTCTCTGCATTTCTTCCCATCCTTTTGGGGTTCCCAATCAAAACTATTCACTGAAATGATAGGAAACTGGATTTTGCTCTTATTGAAGGCAAAAGTTATAGTCTCTAAGTATCATTAGAGTCTTGGCATCCCTATGAATTCTACAGTCCATGGAATTCTCTAGGCCAGAATCTTGGGTGGGTAGCTTTTCCCTTCGCCAGAGGATTGTTCTGACTCCCCACATATTGGAAGACCAAAGTGTGAAGTAGCCTTTGGGGATCTAAATGACTTGTAGGTCCTTTTATAATGTTATCTCCCAAATGAAGCCCTCTCGGCTAATATGCTCAGAATTTCCAGGTAGGCAGTGCTGTTGTAAGTGGGACACCTCAGGCACAAGGGAAAGTCTGAGTTCTTCCGCCGGCACAAACAAACTCACAAGAATAAACCAGGCAGGAGAAATGGAAAGATATACCCACACCAACAAAGGAACAAGTGTTCCACAGAACACAAGGCCAGAGAAAGACCCACCATCCTTGTGGCCCCCACATGCTTGAGAAAATCAGTGATCAGGAATTAAAAAGAAGAAACATGTGCAGGTCCAATGAGAGGCAATGCACATGGCTAGTGTAGCTCAGAGATGTCCTGACTCTTCGCATGGTCACATGGGCAAAGGGAAACGCAGTGCAGGTGGCGGTGGTCATCATCTCACAGCTACGTGTACAGGATGATGACAACCAGCCTTTGGGACACAAAGAGGTAGCGGAGGGCCTAGCAGAGCCATAGACATCTCTCTCGCTCTCTGGCAGAAGAGATTGCCGGACCAATCAAAGTCCCACAGTAGCATCACTTAATGATCAATGCCAACCCTCAAGGTGAATTCCACTTACTTCTGGCACGGTTGCTCCTGTCCTCTTAGGTGTTCACCTGTAGCGATCCAAAGCCGCAAACCTGCTGGGCGCCTGTGGAGTAGAACCTCATTTCAGCTGCTCACACAGACAAGGACACACAAGGATGCCTGTGGCCTCTAGCTCACAGATGGAAGATCAAAGCCCTGTCAACCTGAACTGGGGACCAGTGTTGAAAGGGAGGACGCACCCGACTCCTCTTTCACTGGACACAGCGTCCCTAAAGCTAGAGCTGCTGAATCCATTCAACTGTGGAAATTCATGCTGAAAAACACGCATCTTTCCGACAACCTCTCTAAAAGGGTTTACGAGCAATGCATTTGGAAACCAGAGGGGATGACATGCATATCCATGAAAATTGACACCTCTCAACAAATGCACTTCAAATGATTCCTAGACATATGTACCATGCAAAACGGTTCATAAATCCAGAAGTAAATGGAGCATACATTAGACATGAACTCTGAGTCTTTACACACAATACAGAAAGGCACTACACAAAGAGTAACCAGAGAACACAATGAACTCTGTCAAATCCAAGATTAGGACTCTGGGAAAGACCGTCTGAAAAACGCATAAGACACCTCCCATGCTGGGAGACAACTCTTTGCATACACAGAGTTTAGGCAAGATTTGGCTCCTAATATGCAAACGACATGAACACAAACTAGCCTGAAGGAGAGGTCTGAAGGGACACCAGGCGAAGGAAGGGACACAGAGAGTATACCGAATGATGCCCAGCACTGAGGTCCTGAGAAACACGGTCTAGCTGCACTCCCCGAGCCCCGTGGGACCCTGGACTAGGCCTCTTCCACCTGGAGGCTCAGAGAGATGGATAGTGAGGAAGGGGAAGAGAAATCCTCGGCATTTGAAACACTCACAGCAAACGCTTAGAAGGAGAAAGCAAGTATCAACCCCACCGACAGTAAATTCCCTGAAAGGCAATAGCTAAGAATCCATCTAACCCAGGAGGGGTGCCATTCTTCTCCGAGAATGGCAAGAGATGGATGAAAGAAGGTGAAGCCCACCAATCCAATGGAAAATAAGCTGTGCTCATGGATCAGAAGAATTACTCATGATAAGATGATGTTACTTCCCCCTTCCCCGGACCCACACCGTGGGGCAATCCAGAGGTTCCACGCTATTCCTCTCAAAATAAAAACGGCTGCTCTCAGGGCATAAAAACCAAATAATTCCTAAATGTCTATGGAAACACTACGGTGTCAAAAGAGTCAATGCAATCGGCCGCAAAAACCTGAAATGTATATAGCAGCTTGCTGATAGCCAATTAGATTATCACACTAGGATCATCAGGACAGCATGGTACTGGGAAGAAATCAAACATGCAGAACCAGATCCATGGAATGCAATTGAGGGTCCAGAACTAAACCCAAGCTTCTACAGTCAATTCCTCGACGCCAAAGGAGGGGAGGCCATAAGAATGGGAACAAGAGTCTGTGCAACGAAAGACCGTGGGAATTGCAGATGGTTCCAGCTGAACAATCACGTTGGCTTTTGGTCTCAGAACATGTCAGATTCAGTGAAACACATCAAAGCAAAGCCTGAAGTGAAGAAACTCCTGGAACAAAGCACAGGACATAGGCTTTTAATGTCAGGGACTTCTCAACATATGTGGGTGGAAAAGCCAAGTAAGGTCTCTTGAAGTCAAGGAAACAGGAAACGAAAGGACACCCACGAGTTTCCGTCCACTTGAACAGCTTTGCAAAATAAAACCTAAGCATTCACAAATCAAAATGATAACAAACTGAACACAAAAGGATATTTGCAAACAGAATATCGGAGAAGGGGTTCCTACGTAAAAGAGACTGAGAACTCACACAACTAAGTCTCCCAGAAAAAAACCCAGAACTATCCCTTCCCCTAACACCAACTCCAACTCGATACCATTATCTCACTCGACACGAAACCATAAAGCCTCACCCTAGGTCAACACTATACATGTTTACATGCATTCACAGACATGCGAGCATCCACAGGAGAGACACAGAAAGGAAGATACAGAATGAATTTGGAAAGATCAAGAAAGAGACGGAACGAGGGAGAGAGACTGAATAATAGAGAGAGGAAATGAGTCAATTTCACAGAACTTGCATGAATCTCTCTTGAGGATGGAAACAATGACAGTGCCTATTCCCCTGAAAGGGGGAAAATGACCCAGGTTGATGAGTCTCAAAGACAAGGATCCGGGGAGCCACTGTTGGGGCAGCCTCCCCCAGGCCTCGAGGCTGAGTGGGACACTTGAATAGGACGAGGAAGGTTGATATCAGAGGTCGCGATGTGTGAATATGATTTTCCGGTCCTCCCAATGCAGGGGTCAAGAAATAGGCAGAAAAGGGACTGACTTTTCCCAGGTCCCAGATCCCATCCATGCCTGATTCTTCCCATTCTGTGCTAGGTCAGCCCTGTGTTGAATCCGTCCTTTGGGACGTCTCAGTGTCTAAGTTCCATGTGATAGCAGCCGAAAGTCTGAACAGGCACTGGAGCTGTTTGTAGGATGACAGACCTAGGGAGGAGATGGAAGAGTGACCCCCACTCTGCAGATGGAGAGACTGGGGAAACCAAGGGGGGCACATGTCTTGCCCAGGACCACATCACTTCTGAGAAGAGGGAACCTGGGCTGAAAGCAGCTGTGTCCTCAAAGCTCAGGCCCTGGCTGCACCCAGGTCTCCCAAAGGCTGTGGGGTGGGCTGAATGTGTGTCACTGTGCCTGCACGTGGCATAAGGGCATGGGAGAACAGCCAGAAACCCAGAGCTTCCCTTGGGGAACTTTGTGGAAGGGACTTAGGCCACGAACCAGGAAATGATGTCATTTCCTGGCAACAGAACCCAACAGAACCCACAACCCGTGTATCTAGGCCTCCCCAGCGGAGAGGAGCCCCCAGCCAGATCGCTTGCTGTCAAGATGTTCTGCTGTTTGCCCCTGCCCAGAGGCTGGGTCCTCAGGCGAGCTCACAGGCAGAGAGTGCGGGAAGGCTGTCGACACTGGCCCAGGGCCCCTCCGAGAGTCCTCTGGCCCTTTGCCCGAAGGAACAGAAAGGTAACAGGGGAGCCCCAGGCCGGGTCCGCCCACCTCTCCCATCCCACCTGTGGAAACCTGAGGCCTTTCGCTGTGTGTGGATGGGGGTTTCTCAGGCTGTGTCTGCCTCAAGCAAGCCCAGCCACAGGTGGGTCAGGAGCCCGTGGACCACTTGTGTCCACACTCCAGGGGAGAGCACGTTTGGTGGCATGGTGAGCGTCCAGGCAGAGCCGTGTGTCCAGGCTGACCTCAAGCCCTTGGCGGGGGATCTCCATCCTCCCTGGTGGGTATCTGAGGAGGCATTCATCTCTGTTGTTTCTGGGAGCAGAAGGGCAGACGGGCTGAAACATTAGACATCCTGGCCAGTCTCAGCTCAGAAATATCGAAGCCCACAGCCTCTACCTCCACCGGCACTTGCACTGCTTCGGCTTTGGCGGCAGGCCTAAAGTCAGGGCCTGATTGACCACCTGCACAGAGGGAGCCTGTCCTGGCTCCTGCCAAGGACTCAGATGCCCACCATGACTGTCCAACCCCTGCAGGGAGAACAGGCCCCTGCTCTGGACAGAGGCCCAGAGCCCGTTCGGCAAATACCTTATCCAGGGGTGCAGAAGGCTCTGCAGCCACCATCCCTATGTGTTCCCTATGGACGCCCTCCACTCCCTCCCCACCCAGGGGAGATCGACTTCCCTTCCCCTGAGCTCATTATCATCAGGCTTCTAGGAATCTTTCTTCTCATCTTTTATGTCTTTTATGGCTTTGTGTATATTTTGCTCACAAGTGTGTGTCAATAAATTTTCCTTCCTTGATGCCATTGGGAATATGGAGGCCTTCAATGCTGTGTAAGGATCACTACTGTCTACATTCCGACACCCTCATTCTCCCCCCTCCCCAACTTCACAGCAAAGCCTGGATTCATAGCAAGCACTGCCCGTTCCTCTCTCCCCCGCCTGACAACATTGAGTCTATTTCTTTCTGCATTTCTTCCCATTCTTTTGGGGTCCCCAATCAATGCCAATCACTGAAAAGATAGGAAACTGTATTTTGGTCTGACTGAAGGTGAAAGATATAGTCTCTCAGTATCGTTCGAGTCTTGGCATTCCCATGAATTCTACAGTCCATGGAATTCTCTAGGCCAGAATCCTGGAGTGGGTAGCTTTTCCCTTCTCCAGGCAATTGTTCTGACTCCCCATATGTTGGAAGACCAAACTGGATTATTCTGGTTTCTATTTCATTTGAAGTAGCCTTTGGGTATCTGAAAGGACCGTGTAGGTCCTTTCAAGAAGTCATCTGCCAAACGAAGCCCTCTCGGCAAATGTGCTCAGAATCTCCAGGTAGGCAGTGCTGTTTCAGTGGGAAACTGCAGGCATAAGGGAAAGTCTGAGTTCTTCCGCCGGCACAAACAAGGGCTGACCTAGCGCAGAATCAGGCCTAGATGGGCTCTGGGACCTGGGAAAAGGCAGTCCCCTACCTTCCTATTTCTTGACCCCCTCATTGGGAGGACCGGAAAGTCACATTCAGCCATCGCTCCCTCTGATATCAACTTTCATCCTCCTGCTCAAGTGTCCCACTCATCTTCGAGGGGTGGGGGAGGCTGCCCCAAAAGTGGCTCCCCGCATCCTTGTCTTTGAGCCTCATCAACTTGGGTCATTTTCCCCTTTGCAGGGGGAATAAGCATTGTCATTGTTTCAAAACTCAAGAGAGATTCATGCACATTTTGTGGAATTGACTCATTTCCTCTCTCCATTGTTCAGTCTTTCTCCCTCCTTCTGTCTTTCTTGAGCTTTCCAAATTCATTCTGTATCTTCCTTTCTGTGTCTCTGCTGTGGATGCTCGCGTGCCTGTGAATGAATGTAAGCATGTATATTGTTGACCTAGAGTGAGGCTTCAAGGTTTCCTTTCCAGTGAGGTAAAGGTTTGGGGATGGAGTTGAGGTTAGGTGAAGGGATAGGTCTGGGGTTTGTTCTGTGAGACTTAGTCGTGTGAGTTCTTGTCTTTTTTACTTAGGAAACCCTTCTTCTATATTCTGCTTGCAAATATTCCTTTGTGTTCAGTTTGTTACCATTTTGTTTTGTGAATGCTAAGCTTTTCTGTTTCAAAGCTGTTCAAGTGGATGGAAGCTAGTTGATGTTGTTTGGTTTCCTGTTTCCTTGACTTGAAGTGACACAATTTTGCTTCCGCCACCACACACATGTCGTGAAGTCCCTGACATTAAGGAACCTATGGCCCGTGCTTCTTTCCAGGAGTTTCATCACTTCAGGCTTTGCGTTGATGTGTTTCACTGAATCTGAGGTGTTATGAGACCAAAAGCCAATGTGATTATTCAGATGCAACCATCTCCAATACCCACAGCTTTTCGTTGCAGAGGCTCTTGTTCCTATTCATATCGCTTCCCCTCCTTTGGCGTCAATGAAGTGACTTTAGAAGCTTGGGGTTATTTCTGGATCCTCAATTCCATTCCATGGATCTGGTTCTGCATGTTTGTACCATGTTTTCCTGATGATCCTAGTGTGATAGTCTAATAGGCTATCAGGCAGCCTGCTATGTACATTTCAGGGCTTTGTGGCAGATTGCATTGACTATTTTGACTCCTTTCTGTTTCCATAGACATTTTGGAATTCTTTGGTTATAATGCCCTGAGAAAAGCCTTTGGTATTTTGAGAGAAATAGCATGCAACCTCTGGATTGCCCCATGGTGGGGGTTGGGGGGAGGGGGAAGTGACATCATCTTACCAGGAGGAATTCTTCTGATCCGGGAGCACAGCTTATTTTCCATTGGATTGGTGGGCTTCACCTTCTTTCATCCATCTCTTGCAGTTCTCTGAGAAGAGGGGCTTCCCTCCTGGGTTAGATGGACTCCAAGCTATTGCCTTTCAGGAAATGTCACTGTCGGTGCGGTTGATCCTTGCCTTCTCCTTCTAAGCGTTTGCTGTGAATGTCACAAATGCCAAGGACTTCTCTTCCCCTTCCTCACTGTCCATCTCTCTGAGCCTCCAGGTAGAACAGGCCTAGTCCAGGGTCCCCAGGGGCTCGGGGAGTGCAGCTAGATCATGTTTCTCAGGTGCTCAGTGCTGGGCATCATTCGGTGTACTCTCCAGGTCCCTTCCTTCGCCTGGTGTCCCTTCAGACATCTCCCTAAGGCTCCTTTGTGTTCATCTCACTTGTGTATTAGAAGCTAAATCTGCCTAAGCTCTGTGTATGCAAACAGTTGTCTCCCAGCTTGGGATGTGTCGTTTGCGTTTTACAGACCATTTTTCCCAGAGTCCAATTATTGGTGAGACAAGTTCACTGTGTTCCCTGGTTACTCTTTGTGTAGTGTCTTTCTGTATTGTTTGTGAAGACACAGTGCTCATGTCTAATATCTGCTTCATTCCCTTCTGGTTTTGTGAACCATTTTCCATGGATCGTATGTCTAGGAATCATTGAAGTGCATTTGTTGAGAGGTGTCAAGTTTCCATGGACATGCATGTCATCCCCTCTGGGTTCCAAATGCGTTGCTCCTAAACTTTTTAGGAGAACTTCTCGGAAAGATGGGTGTTTTTCAGCTTGCGTTTTCACAGTTGAATGGATTCAGCAGCTTTAGCAGAAGGGGTGCTGACTCTAATGAAGGGAGTCGGGTGCGGCCTCCCTTTCAGCACAAATACCCAGGTCGGATTGTCAGGGGGCAGATCTTCCATCTGTGAGCCACAGGCCACTGGCATCCTTGTGTGCCCTTGGCTGTGTGAGCAGCTGAAGGGAGTTTCGTCTCAGCAGGCGCCCAGCAGGCCTGTGGCTTCGGACCGCCAGAGGTAAGCATCTCAGAAGACAGGAGCCACTGTGCCAGAAGTGGAGTGGGATCCACCCTGAGGGTGGGCACTGATCGTCAATAGATGCTCCTATTGGACCTTGATGGGTCCGGCACACTCTTCTCCCAGATAGCGAGAGAGATGTCTATGGGCTCTGTTAGGCCCTCCACTCCTTCTTGTGGTCCCGAAGGCTGGTTGTCACCATGATGAGCACCTAGTTCTAGATGATGACCACTGCCACCTGCCCTGTGTTTCCTTTTGACCGCATGTCCACGCAAAGCGTCAGGCTGTCTCTGAGCTACACTAGCCATGTCCATTGCCTCTCATTGGACATGCATATGTTTCTTCTGTTTCCTTCCCGATCATACATTTTCTCGAGCATGTGGGGACCACAAGGATGGTGGGTCTTTTTATGGCCTTGTGTTCTGAGGAAGAATTTTCCCTTTGTTGGTGTGGATTTATCTTTCCATTTCTCCTGCCTGGTTTATTGTTGTGAGTTTGTTTGAGCCGGGAGAAGAACTCAGCATTTCCTTGTGTCTGAGGTGTCCCACTTACAACAGCACTGCCTACCTGGAGATTCTGAGCAGTTATCGAGAGGGCTTCGATGGGCAGATGACATCTTGAAAGCACCTACACTGTCCTTTCATATACCCAAAGGCTCCTTCAAATGACATAGAAACCAGAATTCTCCAGTTTGGTCTTGCAATATGTGGGGACTCAGAACAATCCCCCGGAGAAAGGAAAAGCTACCCACTCCAGGATTCTGGCCTAGAGAATTCCATGCACTGTAGAATTCATGGGCATGTGAAGATTCTAACAATACTGAGAGACTATAACGTTCACCTTCAGTCACAGGAAAATCCAGTTTCCTTTCATTTAAGTGATTGCACTGATTGGGGACCCCGAAAGGATGGGAAGAAATGCAGAAAGAAGTAGTCTCAATGTTGTCAGGCGGGGGAGAGAGGAACGGGCAGTGCTTGCCATGAATCCAGGCTTTGCTGGGAAGTGGGTGGGGGGGATAGAGTGAGGGTGTCCGAATGTAGACACTGGTGATGCTTACGCAGCATTGTGAAGGCCTATATATTCCCAAAAGGCATCAAGGAAGGAAAATTTATTGACACACACTTGTGAGCAAAATATACAGAAATCCATAAAAGACATAAAAGATGAGAAGAAAGATGCCTAGGAGCCTGATGAAAATCAGCTCAGGGGAAAGGAAGTCAGTCTCCCCTGGGTGGGGAGGGAGTGGACGGCATCCACAGGGAACACACAGGGATGGAGCCTGCAGAGCCAAACGCGCCCCTGGACGAGATGTTTGCTGAACGGGCTCTGGGTCTCTGTCCAGAGCAGGAGCCTTTTCTCCCTGCAGAGGTGGGACCGTCATGGTGGGTGTCTGAGTCCTTGGCAGGAGCCAGGGCAGGCTGCCCTTGTGCAGGTGGTCACTCAGACCCTGACTCAGGTTCTGCCACCAATGCCCGAGCAGGTGTTAAGTGCACGTTGAGGTGGAGGATCTGGAAACGGGGTGGGACATCGGGTCCTGGGGCTGTGGGTCGTGCAGGCACAGAGATCCGATGTGGTTAGTGTGCCTGCCAATATCCGGTTGGGCACATGTCTTTGGGAGGGTACGTCTCAGGTCTCGAATCCCCCTCAGTGGATCCCTGGGTCCTGCACCTGGAGCTCCCACCTCCGTAGGGACAGGTGTTGGAGGTGGAGGCTCGCTGAGTTTGACGGCCGGAGCTAGAGCTGGGGGAGAAGAAAAGTTTGCCACAGGCCAGCCTTGCCATGTGCCTAAGTGGGCACGAAAGCTTCCTAGAGATTCGCTAAGAAGGCCCAGCATCGGAGTCTTCTCTGCAGTCTCCAAGATGGGTGTTGTGAGGCTAGACTTTGGTCCAGGTTCAGCCCCAGCTCTGGGGGACTCCTACCTGTGTGGCTCAGCACTGAATCCCTACACTCATGTTCAGCAGTCCCAGCCGCCTCACCTCTGTGCTATGCCGTTCTGGGTTTCAGGTCCTCCTGCTACCTCAGGTGCAGGGCTTCTCAGAGCTCTGGGTCAGGGCCGGCTCTGTGGAGCTCTGTGGCAGCCTGAGACTGGGCCCCGGGGTGCATGCTGGGTGGTGTCTGGGTAGCAGGCCTTGCCCGCTCCGTCTTCATCTTCAGTTGGGCTGAGCCCTCCTTGGCCACGCTCACTTGGAGTCTGCACTGGGCCTCCCGGGCAGGGGGCTAGTGTTCTGAGCCCTCCTTCTGGGAGGTGGATGGGGTGTGCCCCTCAGGGGCCAACTCGGGTGGGATGCTCTGCAATGATAGTGACCATCAGCCAGCCCTGCTTCGATATTTCTGGGCTGAGGCTGGCCAGGATGGCTGCTGCCTCTGCCTTTCTGCCCTTCTGCTCACAGAAAGAGCAAAGACAAAGATCTGCTCAGCTACCCACCCAGGAGGACAGAGACACCCCTGAGGGTGTGAGGTCAGCCTGGGCACGCAGCTCTGCCTGGACACTCCCCATGCTACCCAGCCTTCTCTCCCCTGGGGTGTGGACACAAGCGACCCATGGTCTCCTGACCCACATGCGGTTGGGCTTGCTTGAGGCAGACACACCCCGAAAAACCCCCATCCACACACAGCGAAAGGCCTCAGGCTTCCCCGGGTGGGACAGGAGAGGTGGCCGGACCTGGCCTGGGGCTCCTCTGTTACCTTTCTGTTCCTTCGGGCAAAGGGCCAGAGTACTCTCGGGAGTGGGGGTGCTGAGCCAGTGTCAAACGCGTGCCCACACAGTATGCCTGTGAGCTCACCTGAGGTCCCGGCAGCATCTAGGCAAGGGCAAGCAGCAGAACATCTTGACAGCAAACGATGTGGCTGGGGGCTCCTTTCCGCTGGGGAGGACTGGATAACAGGTTTGTGGGTTCTGTTGCCAGGAAGTGACATCATTTCCTGGTTCGTTGCCGAGGTCCCTTCCACAAAGCTCCCCAAGGGAACCTCTGGGTTTCTGGCTGTTTCCCCATGCCCTTAGGCCACGTGCAGGCACAGTGACACACACAGACCACCCCACAGCATTGGGGAGACCTGGGTGCAGCCAGGGCCTGAGCTCTGAGGACACAGCTGCTTTCAGCCCAGGATCCTTCTTCTCAGAAATGATGTGGCCCTGGGCAAGGCATGTGCTCCGCAGGTTAACCCAGTCTCTTGATCTTCAGAGTGGGGAACACTCTCCCATCTGCTGCCTAGGTTTGTCAGCCTACGAACAACTACAGTTCCTGTTCATACTTTGGGCCTCTATCACATGGAGCTTGGACACTGAGACTTCCCAAAGGACAGATTTCACACAGGGCTGACCTAGCACAGAATGGGGCAGAATCAGGCCTGGATGGGCTCTGAGACCTGGGAAAAAGCAGTCTGCTTCCTGCCTATTTCTTGACCCCCGCATTTGGAGGACCGGAAGGTCATATTCAGACATCGCCCCCTCTGATATCAACCTTCCTTGTCCTACTCAAGTGTCCCACTCAGCCTCGAGGAGTGGGGGACTCTGCCCAAACAGTGGCTCCCGGCATCCTTGTCTTTGAATCTCATAATCTTGTGTCATTTTACCACTTGCAAGGGGAATACGCACTGTCAATGTTTCCAACCTCAAGAGAGATTCATGCAAATTCTGTGAAATCGATTCATTTCCTCTCTCCCTGGTTCAGTCTCTCTTCCGCGTTCCGTTTCTTTCTTGACCTTTCCAAATTCAGTCTGTCTTCCTCTCTGTGTCTCTCCTGTGGATGCTTGAATGCCTGTGAATATATGTAAGCATATAAACTGTTGTCCTAGGCTGAGGCTTTAGTGTTTCGTGTAGAGTGAGTTAAAGGTTTGGGGTTGGAATTGGTGTTAGGGGAAGGGCTAGATCTGGGGTTTGTTCTGGGAGACTTAGTGGTGTGAGTTCTCAGTCTCTTTTACGTAGGAACCACTTCTCCGATATTCTGCTTGCTAATATTCTTTTTTGTTCAGTTTGTTACCATTTTGATTAGCAAATTCTTAGCTTTTCTGTTGCAAAGCTGTTCAAGTGGATGGAAGCTGGTGGGTGTCCTTTGGTTTACTGTTTCCTTGACTTGAAGAGACCCAATTTTCTTCCACCCCCACACACATGTTGAGAAGTCCCTGACATTAAGGTGCCTATGGCCCGTGCTTATTTCCAAGAGTTTCATCACTTCAGGCTTTGCATTGATGTGTTTCACTGAATCTGACGTGTTATGAGACCAAAAGCCAATATGATTGTTCAGATGGAACCATCTCCAATTCCCACGGCCTTTCCTTGCAGAGGTTCTTTTTCCCATTCGTATCACCTCCCCTCCTTTGGCGTCGAGGAATTGACCGTAGAAGCTTGGGTTTACATCTGGAACCTCAAATCCATTCCATGGATCTGGTTCTGCGTGTTTGATTTCTTCCCAGTACTATGCTGTCGTAATGATCCTAGTCTGAGGGTCTAATTGGCTATCAGTCAGCCTGCTATGTCCATTTCAGAGCTTTATGGCAGATTGCATTGACTCTTTTGAATCCTTTGTGTTTCCATAGACATTTTGGATTCTTTGGTTATAATGCCCTGAGAAAAGCTGTTGGTATTTTGAGAGAAATAGAGTGGATCCTTTGGATTGCCCCACGGTGGGGGTCCGGGGGAGGGGGAATTGATATCATCTTACCAGGAGGAATTCTTCTGATCCTTGAGCACAGCTATTTTCCATTGGATTTGTGGGATTCACCTTCTTTTATCCATCTCTTGAAGTTCTCAGAGAAGGGGGGCTCCCCTCCTGGTTTAGATGGACTCCTAGCTATTGCCTTTCAGGGAATGTAACTGTCAGTGGGGTTGATAATTGCCGTCTTCTAAGCATTTGCTGTGAGTGTTAGAAATGCCAAGGATTTCTCTTCCCCTTCCTCACTGTCCATCTCTCTGAGCCTCCAGGTAGAACAGGCCTAGTCCAGGGTCCCACGGGCCTCGGGGAGTGCACCTAGACCCTGTGGATCAGACCCTCAGTTCTGGGCATCATTTGGTGTACTCTCCGCGTCCCTTTCTTCGCCTGGTGTCCCTTCAGACCTCTCCTTCAGGCTCCTTTGTGTTCATGTCATTTGTGTATTAACAGCTAAATCCTGCCTAAGCTCAGTGTATGCATACAGGGTCCTGCCACCTCTCCCATCCCACCTGGGGAAGCCTGCGGCCTTTCCCTGTGTGTGGAAGGGGTTTTCCCGGCGTGTGTCTGACTCAAGCAAGCCCAGCTTCCTGTGGGTTTGGAGCCCTTTGACTGCTTGTGTCCACACCCCAGCAGAGAGCAGGCTGCCTGTCATGGGGAGCATCCAGTCAGAGCTGGTGGACCAGGCTGACCTCATCCCCTCGGGTGTGTCTCCGTCCTCCTGGGTGGGTATCTCAGCATATCTTTGTCGCTGCTCCTTCTGGGAGCAGAAGGGCAGACGGGCAGAAGCAGTGGCCATACTGGCCAGTCACAAATATCAAAGCAGGGCTGGCTGTTGGTCTCTATCATTGCAGAGCATCCCACCCGAGGTGGCCCCTGAGGGGCACCCCATCAACCTCCCAGAGGGAGGGCTCAGATCACCAGCCCCCTGCCCGGGAGGCCCAGTCCAGGCTCCAGGTGAGCGTGGCCACGGAGGGCTCAGCGCAACTGGCAATGAAGACGGAGCAGGCCAGGCCTGCTACACAGACACCACCCAGCACGCACCCCGGGGCCCAGTCTCAGGCTGCCACGGAACTCAGCAAAGCCTGCCCTGACCCAGAGCTCTAAGAAGCCCTGCCTTGGAGGTAGCAGTAGGACCTGGAACCCAGGAGGGCAGAGCAAATAGATGAGGCGTTTGTGGCTGCTGCATGTGACTGTGGGGAGGTAGTGCTGAGCCACATAGGGAGGTGTCCCCCAGAGCTGGGGCTGGTCCGGGACCAATGGCTGGCCTCACACCACTCATTTTGGAGACTGCAGAGAAGACTCCAATGCTAGGCCTTCTTATAGAATCTCTAGGAAGCTTTCGTACCCACTTAGGCACATGGCAAGGCTGTCCTGTGGCAAACTCTTCTTCTCCACCAGCTCTAGCTCTGACCGTCAAACTCAGCCAGCCTCCACGTCCAAAACGAGTCCCTACAGAGGTTGGAGCTCCAGGTACAGCACCCAGGGATCCACTGAGGGGAGATTGAGACCTGAGACGTCCCCTCCCAAAGAAATGGAGCAAGCCGGGTACTGGTTAGCACCGTCAGCACATCCGAACTCTGTGCCTGCACGAACCAGAGCCCCAGGCTCCGATATCCCACCCCATTTTTCAGAACCTCCACCTCCACGTGAACTTACACCTGCTCGGGCTTTGGTGGCAGAACCCGAGTCAGGGCCTGACTGACCACCTGCAGAGGGGCAGCCTGCCGTGTTTCTTGCCAAGGACTCAGACGCCCAACATGCCTGTCCCACCCCTGCAGGGAGAACAGGCCCATGCTCTGGACAGAGACCCAGAGCCCTTTCATCAAAAACCTCGTTCAGGGACGCGGTTGACTCTGCAGCCTCCATCCCTGCATGTTGTCCGTGGCAGCCGTCCACTTGCTCCTTACCCAGGGGAGATTGACTTCCATTCCCCTGAGCTGATTTTTATCAGGCTCCTAGGCATCTTTCTTTTCATCTTTTATGTCTTTTATGGCTTTCTGTATATTTTGCTCACAACTGTGTGTCAATAAATTTTCCTTCCTTGATTCCATTTGAGAATATGGAGGCCTTCACAATGCTGTGTAAACATCACCACTGTCTACATTTGGACACCCTCATTCTATCCCCCCCACTTCCCAGCAAAGCCTGGATTCATGGCAAGCACTCCCCGTTCTTTTCTCCCCGACTGACAACATTGAGCCTACTTCTCTCTGCATTTCTTCCCATCCTTTCGAGGTCCCCAATCAATGCCAATCACTGAAATAAAAGGAAACTGGATTTTGCTCTGACTGAAGGCGAAAGTTATAGTCTCTCGGCATTGTTAGAGTCTTGGCATCCCCATGAATTCTACAATCCATGCAATTCTCTAGGTCAGAATCCTGGAGTCGGTAGCTTTTCCCCTCTCAGTGGATTGTTCTGACTCCCCACATATTGGAAGACCAAACTGGAGAATTCTGGTCCCTATGTCATTTGACGTAGCCTTTGGGTATCTGAAAGGACCATGTAGGTCTTTTCAAGATGTTATTCTGCCAAACGAAGCCCTCTCGGCAAATGTGCTCAGAATATGCAGGTAGGCAATGCTGTTGTAAGTGGGACACCTCAGGCACAAGGGAAATGCTGAGTTCTTTCGCTGGCACAAACAAACTCACAACAATAAACCAGGCAGGAGAAATGGAATGATAAACCCAAACCAACAAAGGGAGAAGTGTTCTACAGAACACAAGGCCAGATCCACCATCCTCGTAGCCCCCACATGCTCGAGAAAATCAGTGATCGGGAAAGAAACAGAATAACCATGTGCAAGTCCAATGTGAGGCAATGCACATGGCTAGTGTAGCTCAGAGATGGCCTGATTCCTCGCATGGACACGCGTGCAAAGGGAAACACAGTGCAGGTGGCGGTTCTCATAATCTCAGAGCTAGGTGCTCAGGTTGGTGTCAACCAGCCTTCGGGACCTCAAGAGGGAATGGAGGGCCAGCAGAGCCCATAGACCTCTGTCTCGCTCTCTGCCAGAAGAATGTGCTGAACCCATCAAAGTCCCACTGGAACATCTCTTGGTGATCAGTGCCCACCCTCAAGGTGGATCCCATTCCACTTCTTGCATGGTTGATCCTGTCTTCTGAGATGCTCACCTCTGGTGGTACAAAGCTGCAGGCTTGCTTGGTGCCTGCGCAGACGAAACTCCCTTAAGCTGCTCACACGTCCAAGGGCACACAAGGATGCCTGTGGCTTCTGGCTCAATGATGGAAGATCAGAGCCCTCTCAACCAGACTTGGGGATCGGTGCTGAAAGGGACGCCGCACCTGACTTCCCCTTTCACTGGACAAAGTGTCCTTGCTTCTAGAGCTGCTGAATCCATTCAACTGTAGAAATGCAAGCTGAAAAACACCCATCTTTCCGAGAAGGTTTCCAAAACTGTTTAGGAGTGAAACATTGGAAACCAGAGGGGGTGACATTTTTGTCCATGGAAAATTAACACCTCTCAACAAATGCACTTCAAATGATTCCTAGACATACGTTCCATACAAAATGGTTCACAAATCCAGAAGGAAATGGAGCAGACATTAGACATGAGCTCTGAGTTTTCACACACAATACCAAAAGGCACTACACAAAGAGTAACCAGGGAAGACAGTGAACTTTGTCAAATCCAAGATTTGGGCTCTGGGAAAGACCGTCTGAAAAACACAAACAACATATCCCAAGCGGGAAGACAACTGTTTGCATACACGGAACGTAGGCAGAATTTGGCTCCTAATACACAAACGACATGAACACAAGCTTGAAGGAGAGGTCTGCAGGGAAACCAGGCGAAGGAAGGGACATGGAGAGTATACCGAATGATGCCCAACAATGAAGGCCTGAGAAACAAGGTCTAGCTGCACTCCCCAATAGCTGTGGGACCCTGGACTAGGCCTGTTCAACCTGGAGGCTCAGAGAGTTGGACAGTGAGGAAGGGGAAGAGAAATCGTTGGCATTTCTAATACTAACAGCAAATGCTTAGAAGGAGACGGCAAGTATCAACCCCATCAACAGTGACGTTTCCTGAAAGGCAATAGCTAGGGGTCCATCTAACCCAGGAGGGAAGCCCCTCTTCTAAGAAAACTGCAAGAGATGGATGAAAGAAGGTGAAGCCCACCAATCCAATGGAAAATAAACTGTGCTCCAGTATCAGAAGAATTTCTCCCGGTAAGAAAATGTCACTTCCCCCTCCCCCCAACCCCCAACTTGGGGCAGTCCAGAGGTCGCACGCTATTCCTCTCAAAATACCAACGGCTACACAAATACAAAGGATTATTAGAGAATACTATCAGCAATTATATGGCAATAAAATGAATAACCTGGAAGAAATTGACAAATTCCAAGAAAAGTACAACTTTACAAAACTGAACCAGAAAGAAATAGAAAATCTGAACAGAGCCATCACAAGCTCGGAACTAGAGGCTATAATAAAAAATCTTCCAGCATACAAAAGCCCTGGTCCAGACGGCTTCACGGCTGAGTTCTACCAAAAATTTAGAGAAGAGCTAATACCTATTCTACTCAAACTCTTCCAGAAAATTGCTGAGGAAGGGAAACTTCCAAACTCATTCTATGAGGCCACCAACACCCTAATCCCAAAATCTCGTAAAGATCCCACAAAAAAAGAAAACTACAGGCCAATATCACTGATGAACATAGATGCAAAAATCCTTAACAAAATTCTAGCAATCAGAATCCAACAACACATTTAGAAGATCATACATCATGACCAATTGGGCTTATCCCAGGAATGCAAGGATTCTTCAATATCCACAAATCAATCAACGTAATACACCACATTAACAAACTGAAAACTAAAAATCATATGATTATTTAAATAGATGCAGAGAAAGCCTTTGACAAAATACAGCATCCATTTATGATAAAAACCCTCCAGAAAGTGGGAATAGAAGGGACATATCTCAATATAATAAAAGCCATATATGACAAACCCACAGCAAACGTTATCCTCAACAGTGAAAAACTAAAAGCATTTCCCCTAATATCAGGAATAAGACAAGGGTGCCCATTCGCACCACTACTGTTCAACATAGTTCTGGAAGTTTTGGCTACAGCAATCAGAGCAGAAAAAGACATAAAAAGAATACAAATTGGAAAAGAAGAAGTAAAACTTTCACTGTTCACTGATGATGTGATCCTCTACACAGAAAACCCTAAAGAATCTACCAGAAATCTACTAGAGGTAATCAATGAATACAGTAAAGTTGCAGGATATAAAGTCAACACACAGAAATCACTTGCATTCCTTTACACTAATAATGAGAAAATAGAATGAGAAATTAAGGAAACTATTCCATTCTCTGTGGCAACGAAAATATTTAAATACTTAAGAATGTATTTACCTAAGGAAACAAAAGACTTGTACACAGAAAACTATAAAACACTAGTGAACATAATCAAAGAGTACACTAATAGATGGAGAAATATATCATGTTCGTGTATTGGAAGAATAAATATTGTTATAATAAGTATAATATCTAAAGTAACTTATACATTCAATGCAATCCCTGTCCAGATACCAACGATATTTTTCATAGAACTAGAACAAATAATCTCACAATTTGTATGGAAACACAAATAACCTCGAATAGCCAAAGCAATCTTGAGGAAGAAAAATGTAACTGGGGGAATTAGCCTGCCGGACTTCAGGCTCTACTACAAAGCCACAGTCATCAAGACAGTATGGTATGGGCATAAATACAGAAACATAGATCAATGGAACAAAATAGAAAGCCCAGCGATAAATCCACACACCTATGGATACCTTATCTTTGACGAAGGAGGCAAGAATATAAAATGGAGAAAAGACAGTCTCTTTAACAAGTGGTTCTGGGAAAACTGGTCAGCCACTTGTAAAAGAATAAAACTAGAATACTTCCTAACACCATATACCAAAATAAACTCAAAATAGACTAGAGAGATAAATGTAAAACCAAAAACTATAAAACTCCTAGAGGAGAATGTAGACGAAACACTCTCTGACATAAATCACAGCAGGATCCTCCAAGACCCACCTCCCAGAATATTGGAAATAAAAGCAAAAATAAACAAATGGGACCTAATTAAAATCAAAAGCTTCTGCACAGCAAAGGAAACTATAAGCAAGGTGAAAAGACAGCCTTCAGAACGGGGGAAAATAATAGCAAATGAAACAACTGATAAAGGATTAATCTCCAAAATATACAAGCAGCTCCTGAAGCTCAATTCCAGAAAAATAAATGAGCCAATCAAAAAATGCGCCAAAGAACTAAACAGACATTTCTCTAAAGAATTCATAAAGATGGCTAACAAACACATGAAAAAATGCTCAACGTCTCTCATAATCAGAGAAATGCAAATCAAAACCACAATGGGATACCATTTCACACCAGTCAGAATGGCTGCTATCCAAAAGTCTACATGCAATAAATGCTAGAGAGGTTGTGGAAAAAAGGGAACCTTCTTACACTGTTGGTGGGAATGCAAACTAGTACAGCCACTATGGAGAACAGTGTGGAGATTCCTCAAAAAACTGGAAACAGAAATGCCATATGATCCAGCAATCACACTTCTGGGCATACACACCGAGGAAAGCAGAATTGAAAGAGACACATGTACTCCAATGTTCATCGCAACACTGTTTACAATAGCCAGGACAAGGAAGCAACCTACATGTCCATCTGCAGACGAGTGGATAATAAAGCTTTGGTACATATACACAATGGAGTATTACTCAGCCGTTAAAAAGAATGCATTTGAATCAGTTCTAATGAGGTGGATGAAATTGGAGCCTAGTATACAGAGTGAAGTAAGCCAGAAAGAAAAACACCAATACAATATACTAACGCATATATATGGAATTTAGAAAGATGCAAATGATAACCCCGTATACGAGACAGCAAAAGAGAAACAGATGTATAAAACAGTAGTAGGGATTCTGTGGGAGAGGTTGAGGATGGGATGGTTTTGGAGAATGGCATTGAAACATGTATATTGTCATATGTGAAACGAATCACCAGTTCAGGGTCGAGGCATGTTACAGGATGTTCAGGGCTTGTATGACCCAGAGGGAAAATAAAGGAAGGAGGGAGGTGGGAGGGGGGTTTGGGAGAGGGACCTCATGTACACCCGAGGCGGATTCATGTCAATGTATGGCAAAACCAACCAATATAGTATTGTAAGATAATTAGCCTCCAATAAAAATAAAAATAAAAAAAAACCGTCGGCTGTTCTCAGGGCATTATAACCAATGAATTCCAAAATGTCTATGGAAACACAAAGGAGTCAAAACAGTCAATGCAATCTGCCACAAAGCCCTGAAATGGACATAGCAGGCTGCTTGATAGCCGATTAGACTATCACACTAGGATCATCAGGACAGCATGGTACTGGGAAGAAATCAAACACGCAGAACCAGATCCATGGAGTGGAATTGAGGGTCCAGAAAAAAAAAAAAATCTACGCTTCTACGGTCAATTCCTCAATGCCAAAGGAGGGGAGGTGATACGAATGAGAACAAGAGCCTCTGAAATGAAAGGCCATGGGAATTGGAGATGGTTCCATCTGAACAATCACATTGGCTTTTGGTCTCAGAACACGTCAGGTTCAGTGAAACACATCAACGCAAAGCCTGAAGTGATGAAACTCCTGGAAATAAGCACGGGCCATAGGCTCCTTCATGTCATGGACTTCTCAATATGTGTGTGTGTGGGGGGGAAGAAAATTGGGTCCCTTCAAGTCAAGGAAACAGTAAACCAAAGGACACCCACGGGCTTCCATCCACTTGAACAGATTTGCATCAGAAAAGCTGAGCATTCACAAATCAAAATGGTAACAAACTGAACAAAAAAGAATATTAGCAAGCAGAATATCGGAGAAGGGGTTCCTACGCGTCTCCCAGAAAAAACCCCAGACCTATCCCTTCCCCTAACACCAAATCCAACGACAAACCTTTAACTCACTCGACACGAAACCCTAAAGCCTCAAACAAGTTCAACAATATACATGCGTCCATGCATTCACATGCATGCGAGCATCCAGAGGAGAGACACAGAGAGGAAGAGACAGACTGAATTTGGAAAGGTCAAGAAAGAGAGGGAACGAGGGAGAGAGACTGAACAATGGAGAGAGGAAATGATTCGATTTCATAGAATTTGCATGAATCTCTCTTGTGTTTAGAAACAATGACTGTGCTTTTCTCCCAAGGGGGACAATGACTCAAAATGATGAGACTCAAGGACAAGGATGCGGGGAGCCACTGTTGGGGCAGACTCCCCCAGCCTTCGAGGCCGAGTGGGGAAATTGAGGAGGATGGGGAAGGTTGATATCAGAGGGGGTGATGTCTGAATATGACTTTCCGGTCCTCCAAATGCAGGGGTCAAGAAATAGGCAGAAACGGGACTGCCTTTTCCCAGGTCCCAAAGCCCATCCAGGCCTGATTCTTCCCCATTCTCTGCTATGTCAGCCCTGTGTGGAATCCATCCTTTGGGAAGTCTCAGTGTCCAAGCTCCATGTGATAGCGGCCCAATGTTTGAGGCACTGGAGCTGTTCGTAGGCTGAGAGACCTAGGCAGGAAATGGGATAGTGACCCCCACTCTGCAGATGGAGAGAGTGGGGAAAACCTGCAGGGCACATGCCTTGCCCAGGGCCACTTCACTTCGGAGAAGGAGCCTGGGCTGAAAGCAGCTGTGTCCTCAGAGCTCAGGCCCTGGCTGCACCCAGGTCTCCCCAGTGCTGTGGGGTGGGCTGTGTGTGTCACTGTGCCTGCACGTGGCCTAAAGGCTTGGGTAAACAGCCAGAAACCCAGAGGTTCCCTTGGGGAGTTTTGTGGAAGTGACCTTGGCCATGAACGAGGAAATGATGTCACTTCCCTGCAACAGAACCCAACAGAACCGGCAACCCTGGTATCCAGGCCTCCTCAGTGGAGAGGAGTCCCTAGCCAGATCACTTGCTTTCAAGATGTTCTGTTGTTTGCCACTGCCCAGAGGTCGGGGCCTCATGCGAACTCACAGGCAAAGAATGTGAGAACGTGGATGACGCTGGCTCAGGGACCCCGGAGAGGCCTCTGGCCCTTTGCCCTAAGGAACAGAAAGGTAACAGGGAGGCCCAGGCCGGGTCCAGCCACCTCTCCCGTCCCACATGGGGAAGGCTGAGGCCTTTCGCTGTGTGTTGATGGGGTTTTCTCGGGGTGTGTCTGCCTTAAGCAAGCCCAGCCGCATATTGGTCAGGAGCTCGTGGGTCGCTTTTGTCCACACCACAGGGGAGAGCAAGCTGGTGGCATGGGAAGCATCCGGGCAGAGCTGGCTGCCCAGGCTGACCTCACTCCCTCAGGGGTATCTCTGTCCTCCCGATTGTGTATCTGAGCAGACACTCGTCTCTGCGCTTTCTGGGAGCAGAAGGGCAGATGGGCAGAGGCATCAGCCATCCTGGCCAGGCACAGCTCAGAAATATCGAAGGAGTGCTGCTGATGGTCACTGTCATTGTAGAGCGTCCCACCCGAAGTGGCCCCTGAGGGGAACACCCCCACCACCACCCTGAGGGAGGGTTCAGAGCACCAGCCCCCTGCCCAGGAAGCCCAGTACAGGCTCCAGGTGAGCGTGGCCACGGAGGGCTCAGCCAAACTGGCGAAGAAGAGGAAGCAGGCAAGGCCTGCTGCACAGACACCACCAAGCACACACTCCGGGGCCCAGTCTCAGGCTGCAACGGAGCTCAGCACACCCGGCTCTGACCCAGAGCTCTGAGAAGCCCTTCCTTGGAGGCAGCAGGAGAGCCTGGAGCCCAGCAGTGCAGAGCACAGAGTTGAGGCTCCTGGGGCTGCTGCATGTGAGTGTGGGGAGGCGGTGCTTAGCCACACAGGGAGGAGTCCCCCAGATTGGGGCTGGGCTTGGACCAAAGGCTGGCCTCACACCACCATCTTGGAGACTGCAGAGAAGACTCCGAAGCAGGGCTTTCTTAGCTAATCTCTAGGAAGCCTTCATGTCCCCTTAGGCTCATGGCAAGGCTGGCATTTGGCAAACTCTTCTTCTCTCCCAGCTCTAGCTCTGGCCATGAAACTCAGCCAGCCTCCACGTACAAGACCCGTCCCTACAGAGGTGGGAGCTCCAGGTGCAGGACGCAGGGATCCAATGAGGGGAGATCGAGACCTAAGACAACCCTCCCAAAGCTACGGGGCGAACCGTGTCCCTTGAGCACATCGGAACTCTGTACCTGCACGACTCCCAGCCCCAGGCCCCGATGTCTCACCATGCCTTCCAGAACCTCCACCTTCACGTGTACATGCACCTGCTTGGGCTTTGACGGCAGAACCCGAGTCAGGGGCTGAGTGACCACCTGCACAAGGGCAGCCTGCCCTGGCTGCTGCCAAAGACTCAGACGCCCACCATGACTGTCCCACCCCTGCATGGAGAACAGGCCCATTCTCTGGACAGACTTCCAGAGTCCTTTCAGCAAACACATCGTCCAGGGGTGCGGTTGGTTCTGCATCCTCCATCCCTGTGTGTTCCCCGTGGACGTCGTCCACTCCCTTCCCACCCAGGAGAGATTGACTTCCCTTCCCCTGAGCTGATTTTCATCAGGCTTCTAGGCATCTTTCTTCTCATCTTTTATGTCTTTTATGGCTTTCTGTATATTTTGCTCACAAGTGTGTGCCAATAAATTTTCCTTCTTTGATGCCATTTGGGAAGATGGAGGCCTTCACAATGCTGTGTAAGCATCACCACTCTCTACATTCTGAAACATTCATTCTATCCCCCTCCCACTTCCCAGCAAAGCCTGGATTCATGGCAAGCACACCCCGTTCCTCTCTCCCCCACCTGAAAACACTGAGTCTACTTCTCTCTGCATTTCTTCCCATCGTTTCGGGGTCCCCAATCAATGCCAATCACTAAAATGAGAGGAAACTGGATTTTGGTCTGACTGAAGGTGAAAGTTATAGTCTCTCAGTATTGTTAGAGTCTTGGCATCCCCATGAATTCTACAGTCCATTGAATTCTCTAGGCCAGAATCCTGGAGTTGGTAGCTTTTCCCTTCTCCAGGGGATTGTTCTGACTCCCCGCATATTGGAAGACCAAACTGGAGAATTCTGGTTTCTGTGTCATTTGAAGGAGCCTTTGGATATCTGAATGGACTGTGTAGGTCCTTTCAAGATATCATCTGCAAATGAAGTCGTCACGGCAAATGTGCTCAGAATCTCCAGGTAGGTCGTCCTGTTGTAAGTGGGACGCATCAGGCACAAGTGAAAGGCTGAGTTCTTCCGCTGATACAAACAAACTCACAACAATAAACCATGCAAGATAAATGGAAAGATAAACCCACACCAACAAAGGGAGAAGTGTTCCTCAGAACACAAGGCCAGAGAAAGACAAACCATCCTTGTGGCAACCACATGCTCGAGAAAATCAGTTATCAGGAAGGAAACAGAAGAAACATGTGCAGGTCCAATGACAGGAAGCACATGGCTAGTGTAGCTCAGAGATAGCCTGACACTTTGCATGGACACGTGGGAAAAGGGACATACATTGTAGGTGGAGGTGGCCATTATCTCAGAACTAGGTGCTCAGGATGGTGACTACCAGCCTTCGGGACCACAAGAGGGAGTGGAGGGCCTAGCAGATCCCATAGACATCTCTCTCGCTATGTGGGAGAAGAGTGTGGCGGACCCATCAGTCCCACAGGAACATCACTTGACGATCAGTGCCCAACCTCAGGGTGGATCCCACTCCACTTCTGGCACGGTGGCTCCTGTCCTCTGAGATGCTCACCTCTGGCGGTCTGAAGCTGCAGGCCTGCTGGGCGCCTTCGGAGACGAAACTCCCTTCAGCTGCTCACACAGCCAAGGGCACACAAGGATGCCTGTGGAATCTGGATCACAGATGGAAGTTCAGAGCCCTGTCAAGCTGAACTTGGGATTGGTGCTGAAAGGGAAGCCGCACCCAACTCCCTTTTCACTGGACACAGCATCCCTGAGCTAGAACTGCTGAATCCATTCTTCTGTGGAAATGCAAGCTGAAAAACACCCATCTT
This sequence comes from Moschus berezovskii, assembly GCF_049115385.1. Lineage (NCBI taxonomy): Eukaryota > Metazoa > Chordata > Mammalia > Artiodactyla > Moschidae > Moschus > Moschus berezovskii. The sequence goes on along the minus strand of NC_142479.1, from coordinate 5,987,061 downwards.
TCCGAGAAGATATCCAAAAGAGTTTAGGAGCAACACATTTGGAAACCAGAGGGGATGACATGCATGTCCATGGAAACTTGACACCTCTCAACAAATGCACTTGAAATGATTCCTAGACATATGTTCCATGCAAAACGGTTCACAAATCCAGAAGGAAATGGAGCAGAGATTAGCATGAGTTCTGTGTCTTCACAGACAATACAGAAAGGAACTACACAAAGAGTAACAAGGGAACACAGTGAACTTTGTCAAATCCAAGATTTGGACTATGGGAAAAACCATCTGAAAAGTGCAAATGACACATCCCAAGCTGGGAGACAACTGTTTGCATACACAGAGCTTAGGCAGGATTTGGCTCTTAATACACAAATGACATGAACACAAATGGATCTGAAGGAGACACGAGGAGAAGGAAGGGACAGAGAGAGTACACCAGATGATGCCCAGCACTGAGGCCTGAGAAATACGGTCTAGCTGCACTTCCCGAGCCCCGTGGGACCCTGGAATAGGCCTGTTCTACCTGGAGGCTCAGAGAAATGGAAGTGAGGAAGGGGAAGAAAAATCCTTGGCATTTCTAACACTTCCAGCAAACGCTTAGAAGAAGGCAATTATCAACCCCACCGACAGTGACATTCCCTGGAAGGCAATAGCTAGGAGTCCATCTAAGCCAGGAGGGAAGCCCTTCTTCTCAGAGTACTGCAAGAGATGGATGAAAGAAGGAGAAGCCCAACAATCCAATGGAAAATAAGCTGTGCTCACGGATCAGAGGAATTCCACCTGGTAAGATGATGTCACTTCCCCCTCCTCCCAACCCCCACCGTGGGGCAATCCAGAGTTTCCACGCTATTCCTTTCAAAATACCAACGGGTGTTCTCAGGTCATTATAACCAAAGAATTCCAGAATATCTATGGAAAAAACAAAGGAGTCAAAATAGTCAATGCAATCTGCCACAAAGCCCTGAAATCGACATAGCAAGCTGCCTGATAGCCAATTAGAGTATCACACTAGGATCATCAGGACAGCATGGTACTGGGAAGAAATCAAACACGCAGAACCAGATACATGGAATGGAATTGAGGGTCCAGAAATAAACCCAAGCATCAACGGTCATTTCCTCAATGCCAAAGGAGGGGAGGCGATACGAATGGGAACTAGAGCCTCTGCAACGAAAGGCCGTGGGAATTGGAGATGGTTCCATCTGAACAATCACATTGGCTATTGTTCTCATCACATTTCAGATTTAGGGAAACACGTCAATACAAACCTGAAGTGATGAAACTCCTGGAAAGAAACAAGGGCCATTGGCTCCTTAATGTCAGGGACTTCTCAACACGTGTGTGGGAGGGGGAAGAAAATTGGGTCTCTTCAAGTCAAGGAAACAGGAAACCAAAAGACACCAACTTGCTTCCATCCACTGAACAGCTTTGCATCAGAAAAGCTAAGCAGTCACTTATCAAAATGGTAAAAATCTGAACACAAAAGAATATTTGCAAGCAGAATATCGGAGAAGGGGTTCCTTCATAAAAGAGACTGAGAACTCACACCACTAAGTTTCCCAGAACAAACCCCAGACATATCCTTTCCCCTAACACGAACTCCCACCCGAAACCTTTACCTCACTTGAAATGAAACCCTAAAGCCTCACCCTAGGTCAACAATTCCCCAGCGATCAATGCAAAGAAATAGAGGAAAACAACAGAATAGGAAAAACAAGAGATCTTTTCAAGAATATTAGAGATATCAAGGGAACATTTCATGCAAAGATGGGCTCGATAAAGGACAGAAAAGTTATGGACCTAACAGAAGCAGAAGATTTTAAGAAAAGGTGGCAAGAATACACAGAAGAACTGTACAAAAAAGATCTTCACGACAAAGATAATCACGATGGCGTGATCACTCACCTGGAGCCAGACATCTTGGAATGTGTAGTCAAGTGGGCCTTAGAGAGCATCACTACAAACAAAGCTAGTGGTGGTGATGGAATTCCAATTGAGCTATTTCAAATCCTAAAAGATGATACTGTGAAAGTCTGCACTCAATATGCCAGCAAATTTGGAAAACTCAGCAATGGCCACAGGACTGGAAAAGATCAGTCTTCATTCCAATCACAAAGAAAGGCAATGCCAAAGAATGCTCAAACTACAGCACAATTGCACTTATCTCACACACTAGTAAAGTCATGCTCAAAATTCTCCAAGCTAGGCTTCAGCAATATGTGAATCAAGAACTTCCAGATGTTCAAGCAGGTTTTAGAAAAGGCAGAGGCACCAGAGATCAAATTGCCATCATCCGCTGGATTTTGGAGAAAGCAAGAGAGTTCCAGGAAAACATCTATTTCTGCTTCATTGACTATGCCAAGGCCTTTGACTGTGTGGATCAGAATAAACTGTGGAACATTCAGAAAGAGATGTGAATCCCAGACCACCTGACCTGCCTCTGGAGAAACCTGTATGCAGGTCAGGAAGCAACAGTTAGAACTCGACATGGAGCAACAGACTGGTTCCAAATAGGAAAAGGAGTACGTCAATGTTGTATATTGTCACCCTGCTTATTTAACTTCTATGCAGAGTACATCATGAGGAACGCTGGGCTGGAAGAAGCACAAGCTGGAATCACGATTGCTGGGAGAAATATCAATAACCTCAGATATGCAGATGACACCACCCTTATGGCAGAAAGTGATGAGGAACTCAAAGGCCTATTGATGAAAGTGAAAGAGGAGAGTGAAAAGGTTGTCTTGAAGCTTAACATTCAGAAAACGAAGATCATGGCATCTGGTCACATCACTTCTTGGGAAATAGATGGAGAAACAGTCGAAAAAGTGTAAGACTTTATTGTTGGGGGCTCCAAAATCACTGCGGATGCTGATTGCAGCCATGAAATTAAAAGACGCTTACTCCTTGGAAGGAAAGTTATGACCAGCCTAGATAGCATATTAAAAAGCAGAGACATTACTTTGCCAACCAAGGTCCGTCTAGTCAAGGCTATGGTTTTTCCTGTGGTCATGTATGGATTTGAGAGTTGGACTGTGAAGAAAGCTGATCGCGGAAGAATTGATGATTTTGAACTGTGGTGCTGGAGAAGACTCTTGAGAGTCCCTTGGACTGCAGGGAGATCCAACCAGTCCATTCTGGAGGAGATCAATCCTGGGTGTTCATTGGAAGGACTTTTGCTAAAGCTGAAACTCCAACACTGTGGCCACCTCATGTGACAAGTTGACTCACTGGAAAAGACTCTGATGCTGGGAGCGATTGGGGGGTAGGAGGAGATGGGGACGACAGAGAATGAGGCGGCTGGATGGCGTTACCGACTCGATGGACATGAGTTTGAGTGAACTCCCTCAGTTGGTGATGGACAGGGAGGCCTGGCGTGCTGTTGTTCATGGGGTTGCAGAGTCGGACACGACTAAGCGACTGAACTGAACTGAACTGAACTGAAGGTCAACAATATACATGCATACATGCATTTCTCAGGCATGCAAGCATCCAGAGGAGAAACACAGAGAGGAAGAGACAGACTGAATTTGGAAAGGTCAAGAAAGAGAGGGAACGAGGGTGAGAGACTGAACAATGGAGAGAGTAAATGAATCGATTTCACAGTATTTGCATGAATCTCACTTGAGTTTCAGCCATGAAATTAAAAGACGCTTGCTCCTTGGAAGGAAAGTAATGACCAACCTTGATAGTATATTAAAAAGCAGAGACATTACTTTGCAAACAAAGGTCCGTCTAGTCAAGGCAATGGTTTTACCCGTGGTCATGTATGGATGTGAGAGTTGGACTGTGAAGAAGGTTGATCGCCGAAGAATCGATGCTTTTGAACTGTGGTGCTGGAGAAGACTCTTGAGAGTCCCTTATACTGCAAGGAGATCCAACCAGTCCATTCTAAAGGAGATCAATCCTGGATGTTCATTGGAGGGACTGATGCTAAAGCTGAAACTCCAAAACTTTGGCCACCTCATGCGACGAGTTGACTCACTGGAAAAGACTCTAATGTTGGGAAAGGTTGGGGGCGGGAAGAGAAGGGGACGACGGAGAATGAGATGGCTGGATGGCGTCACCGATTCTGTGGACATGAGTTTGAGTGTACTCCGGGAGTTGGTGATGGACAGGGAGGCCTGGCGTGCTGTGATTCATAGGGTAGCGGAGAGTCGGACACGACTGAGCGACTGAAGTGAACTGAACTGAACAGTGCCAATTCCCCCTGAAAGTGGGAAAATGACCCAAGATGATGAGACTCAAAAACAAGTATGCGGGGAGCCACTGTTGGGGCAGGCTCCACCACCCCTCGAGGCAGAGTTCGACATTTGAGTAGGACGAGGAATGTTGATATCAGAGGCGGCGATGTCTGAATATTACCTTCCGGTCCTCCCAATGCTGGGGTCAATTAATAGGCAGGAAGTGGACTTCATCTTCGAAGGCCCCAGAGCCCATCTAGGCCTGATTCTGCCCCATTCTGTGCTAGATAGCCCTGTGTGGAATCCGTCCATTGGGAAGTCTCAATGTCCTAGCTCCATGTGAGAGCGGCCCAAAGTTTAAACAGACACTGGAGCTGTTCGTAGGTTGACAGACCTAGGCAGGAAATGGGAGAGTGATCCCCACTCTGCAGATGGAGAGACTGTGGAAACCCTGCGGGGCACATGGCTTGCCCAGGGCCACATCACTTCTGAGAAGAAGGAGCCTGGGCTGAAAGCAGCTGTGTCCTCAGAGCTCAGGCCCTGGCTGCACCCTGGTCTCCTCAAGGCTGTGGGTTGTGCTGTGTGGGTGTCAATTTGCCTGCACGTGTCCTGAGGGCATGGGGAAACAACCAGAAACACAGAGGTTCCCTTGGGGAACTTTGTGGAATGGACCTTGGCCACAAAAGCAGGAAATGATATCACTTCCTGGAAACACAACTCAACAGAACCCGAAACCCGGGTTTCCAGGCCTCCCCAGCAGAGAGGAGCCCCCAGCCAGATCGCTTTCTTTCAAGATGTTCTGCTGTTTGCCCCTGCCCAGAGGCCAGGGTCTCAGGCAAGCTCACAGGCAGAGTGTGTGGGAACACGGTCGACACTGGCTCAGGGCCCCCAGAGAGGCCTCTGATCCTTTGCCTGAAGGAACCGAAAGGTAACAGGGGAGACCCAGGCCAGGACAGGCCACCTCTCCCGTCCCATATGGGGAAGCCTGAGGCCTTTCCTTGTGTGTGGATGGGGATTTCTTGGGGTGTGTCTGCCTCAGGCAAGCCCAGCCGCATGTGGGTCAGGAGCCCGTGGGTCGCTTGTGTCCACAACTCAGGGGAAAGCATGCTGGGTGGCATGGGGAGCGTCCGGGCTGAGCCGTGTGCCCAGGCTGACCTCACACCCTCAAGGGGGTTCTCCGTCCTACTCGGTGGGTACTGAGCAAACACCCGTATCTGTTCTTTTTGGGAGCAGAAGGGCAGACGGGCAGAAACTTTAGACATCTTGTCCAGGCTCAGCTCAGAAATATTGAAGCATGGCTGGCTGGTGGTCATTATCATTGCATAGCATCCCACCCGAGGTGGCCCCTGAGGTGCACACCCCATCAACCTCCAAGAGGGAGGTTTCAGAGCACCACCCCCTGCCCTGGAGGCCCAGTGCAGGCTCCAGGTGAGCGTGACCACGGAGGGCTCAGGCGAACTGGTGATGAAGAGGAAGCGGGCAAGGCCTGCTGCTCAGACACCACCCAGCACACACCCGGGTACCCAGTCTCAGGCTGCCACTGAGCTCAGCACAGCCAGCTCTAAACCAGAGCGCTGAGAAGCCCTGCCTCGGAGGCAGCAGGAGGACCTGGAACCCAACACAGCAGAGCACAGAGGTGAGGCGGCTGGGGATGCTGCATATGAGTGTGGGGAGGCAGTGCTGAGCCACACAGGGATGAGTCCTCAAGAGCTGAGGCTGGGCCTGGACCAAAGGCTGGACTCAAACCACCCATCTTGGAGACTGCAGCGAAGACACCAATGCTGAGCCTTATTAGTGCATCTCTAGGAAGCTTTCATGCCCACTTAGGCCCATGGCAAGGCTGGCCTGTGGCAAACTCTTCTTTTCCCCAAGCTCTAGCTCTGGCTGTCAAACTCATCCAGCCTCCACGAACAAGACCCGTCCTTACAGAGGTGGGAGCTCCAGGTGCAGGACCCAGGGATCCAATGAGGGGAGATCGAGACCTGAGATGTCCCCACCCAAAGACACGGGGCAAGCCGGGTACTGGCCAGCACCCTCAGCACATTGGATCTCTGTGCCTGCAGGAACCCCAGCGCCAGGCCCTGATGTCCTACCCCACCTTCCAGAACCTCCACCTCCACGTGCACTTGCACCTGCTTGGGCTTTGGCGGAAGAACCCTAGTCAGGGCCTGAGTGACCACCTGGGCAGGGGCAGCCTGCCCTGGCTCCTGCCAAGGACTCAGACGCACACCATTTCTGTCCCTCCCCTGCAGGGAGAACAGGCCCCAGTTCTGGACATAGACTCAGAGCACTTTTGGCAAATACCTGGTCCAAGGGTGCGGTTGGCTCTGCAGCCTCCATCCCTGTGTGTTCCCCGTGGACGCCGTCCACTCTCTCCCCACCCAGGGGAGATTGAATTCCCTTCCTCTGAGCTGATTTTCATCAGGCTCCTAGGCATCTTTCTTCTCATCTTTTATGTTTTTTGTGGCTTTATGTATATTTTGCTCATAAGTGTGTATCAATACATTTTCCTCCCTTGAAGCCATCTGGGAATATGGAGGCCTTCACAATGCTCTGTAAGCATCACCACTGTCTACATTCAGTCACCCTCATTCTATTCCTCCACTTCCCAGCAAAGCCTAGATTCATGGCAAACACTCCCCGTTCCTCTCTCCCCCTCCTGAGAACATTGAGTCTACTTTTCTCTGCATTTCTTCCCATTCTTTTGAGGCCACAATCAATGCCAATCACTGAAATGAAAGGAAACTGGATTTTCCTCTGACTGAAGTTGAAACTTGCAGTCTCTCAGTATTGTTAGAATCTCAGCATCCCCATGAATTCTACAGTCCGTGGAATTCTCTAGAGCAGAATCCTGGAGTGGGTAGCTTTTCCCTTCTCCAGGGGAGTTTCTGACTCCCCACATATTGGAAGACCAAACTTTAAAATTCTCGTTTCTATGTCATTTGAAGGAGCCTTTGGGTATCTGAAAGGACAGTGTAGGTCCTTTCAAGATGTCATCTGCCAAACGAAGCCTCTTGGCAAATGTGCTCAAAATCTCCAGGTAGGCAGTGCTGTGGTAATTGGGACTCCTCAGGCACAAGGGAAATGCTGAGTTCTTCTGCCGGAACAAACAAACTCACAACAATAAACAAGGCAGGATAAATGGAAAGATAAACCCACACCAACAAAGGGAGAAGTGTTTCTTAGAGCACATAGCCAGAGAAAGACCCACCAAACTTTTGGCCCCCATATCCTCGAGAAAATCAGTGATCGTGAAGGAAAGAGAAGAAACATATGCAGGTCCAATGAGAGGAAATGCACATGTCTCTTGTAGTTCAGAGATGTCCTGACACTTCGCATGGACACGCGGGCAAAGGGAAACACAGTGCAGGTGGCAGTGGTCATCATCTCAGAGCTAGGTGCTCCAGATGGTGACAACCAGCCTTCGCGACCACAAGAGGGAGCCGAGGGCCTAGCAGAGCCCATAGACATCTCTCTCGCTCTCTGGGAGAAGAGTGTGCAGGACCCATCAAAGTCCCACAGGAGCATCTCTTGGCGATCAGTGCCCACCCTCAGGGTGGATCCCACTCCACTTCTGGCACGGTTGTTTCTGTCTGCTGAGATGCTCACCTCTGGCGGTCCGAAGCCACAGGCCTGCTGGGCGCCTGCCGAGACTAAACTCCCTTCAGCTGCTCACACAGCCAAGGCCAAACGAGGATACCTGTGGCCCGCGGCTCACAGATGGAAGATCAGAACCCTGTCAACCCGACCTGGGGATCGGTGCTGAAAGGGAGGCTGCACCTGAGTCTCTTTTCACTGGAAACAGAGAAAGTCTGATTGGCTATTGTTCGTCAGGAACATCCAGAAAGTTTAATTAGCGGATAGGGGCGACCTGTACGTGGAGTGCAGAATTTCATGGTTTTTCTCGAATTGCGGCTTGAAGCTTGGAGGTCTTCTCGAGTTACGACGGGAACCACTGTGACTCGCTAGTTTTGCCTCATGGAAGTCAGGTCTCCTGTCGTGTTGTAAGTGGAACTTCGTGATTCCTTTCGAGTCGTTGCAGGGCATGAGGGCCACATTTAGACTTGAGAGGGTAAACTCAGTTTTCCTCTCCAGTGGCCACAGGGATCTTGGGGTTGCTATGAAAGTTCCCCTGGGGAGTCACGCCTAGTCTTCGTTGAGGAGGGAACTAAGATTTCCCCCCAAGTTGTAAAAGGATTATCAGGCCCGCTATCTGTTGGAGCGGGAAATTTGGGCTTTTTCCGAGAGGCTCAGCGGGGGATTAATGCCTCTGATCATGTTAGGAGTTGATACTCCGTGTTCCACTGGAGCTGCTACAAACACAACATGACTCATCTCTAGTTGAGTGTGAACTCGGAGTCCTTTGACCTTGCTGCAGTATCTATTGGGTTGCCCTCGAGTGTCAGTAGATGTGACAGGACGCATCAAGTGGTGTGAGAGGAAGTTGGGATTCCTCTTCATTTGAAAGTGGAATGTCTCATTATCTTCAGCTGAGGTGTGATCACAGGCCTTCTGTTAAATTGTGGTGGGGAAATTCAGTTTTCTTCTCTCATCGGGATGGGTATCTCTGGGCGACCCTTAAGTTGCATCAAGGAAGTCAAGCCTCATATCGAATTTGGAAAAGGAACTCGGGACTTCTGTCTATGTGTTTCAGGAAAAAAAGATTACCTCATCTTGCTTTGAAAGAGGAATCTCGAGGTTTTGCTCGAGTTGCTATGGGAAATTTGGTGATCCACTCGAGTAACAACATGAATATCAGGGAGCCTCCCGTGTTGTCTCTGGGAAGTCAGAACTCCTTTCCATTTGCAAGAGGAAACTTAGGATTCCTTGGCGTTGCTGCAAAGAAAGAGGTCTGCATCTAGATTCGCGTCGGTTTAACTCAGCATTCCGCTCCAGTAGCAACAGAGTTCTTAGGATTGCTCTCAAATTTCACCTGGGGAGTCAGGCCTCCTCTCGTTTTCAGACTTGGAACTCTGCTTCCTTCTCGATTTGTAAAAGGAGTGCTAGGCCACAGTCGAGTTGAATTTGTACCTGGAGATTGTATCGAGAATGCTCGTGGAGTCAGGTCTCCACTCGTCTTGTGAGTTGATCCTCGAGGATACATTTGAATCTGTTCAGTGGAATCAGACAATATCTCGAGTGGGTGGGGAGACCGGTACCTTTTCCAATTGTGTTTTGAAACCCTGTGGATATTCCCTAGTTTCAAGGTGGTACTGCCCTCCTTGTACTGTGCCACGGGAATGTCCGGATTCCATTCCAGACATAGCAGGGGGATCGACTGTCATCTGGAAAAGAGAACTGGAAACAGGGCACTTTGTCAGTTGTGGCAGGAAACTCGGTGTTCTTCTTGATTGGGATGGGGTAGGTCGGTGTAATTTTTCAGTCACATAAAGGATGTTAAGAACCTTCTGGAGTTTCCAACCGGAACGTGGGATTGCCCTTGAGAATCTGCAACGGAAATGCTCCTTATCTCGCCTTTAGGACAAAATCTTGTTGTTTCTCTCGAGTTGTGGAGGGAAGCTTGGTATCTCTCTCCAGTTGCGAAGGGAACCTAGGAAATCGCTCGTGTTGCTTCAGGGAATTCAGGTCTCCTGTCATCTTGGACGGGGTACTTCGGGATTACTCTTGAGACGTGGAATGGGAATAGGGCCTCCTCTGCTGTTGAGTAGGAAAAACGTGTGCTCCTCTCCAGTGGGGACAGCTATGTCGGGCAGTTTTTGAGTCGCATAAAGGGTTTCAAGTACCCATTCGAATTTCAAGCGGGAATGTGGGATTTCTCTTGAGACTCTGCAATGAAAATTTCCTCATCTGGCTTTGAAGGGATAATCTTGTGGTTTTTCTCGAGTTGCGGCTGGAAACTTGGGGTTCTTCTCGAGTTGTGACGGAGACCTCAGGAACTCTCTCGTGTTGTCCCATGGAAGTCAGGTCTCCTATCATGTTGGAAAGGAAACCTCGGGATTGCTCTCTAGGCACAGCAGATGAATAGGGCCTCATCTATCGTTGAGTCGATCAATTGTGTGTTCCTCTCCAGTGGCGACAGGGATCTCGGAGTTGCTACGAAGGTTTTACTGGGGGGTCAGGTTTCATTTCGATTTGAGGCATGGAATTCTGCTTTCCTTTCGAGTTATAAAAGAGGAATCTGTCCTCGTGTCGTGATCAGGCCGTTCATTAGGGCTTTGTCCATAGCCTCATCATGGGTGTCAGGTATCCTGTCCTGTTGTGATGTCATAGTCGGTTTTACCTTGGAACTTTGCTAGATCCTCAGTACCTACCTCGCTTCGAGGGGGAACTCATAGCAGCGGGTAGCTTGTAGTCTCTCTCGAGTTATGACAGGGACCTCAGGAACTCGCTCGTTTTGCTTCTTAGAAGTCAGGTCTCCTTTCGTGTTGCAAGGAAAGCTTCGGGATTACCCTCGAGGTGTGGAATGGGAATAAGGCCTCATTTAAGAATGAGTCTGTATATTGTGTTCTCCTCTCCTGTGGGGACTGCTATGTCAGGGAATTTTTGTTTCGCATAGAGGGTGTCAAGTACCCCAACGAGTTTCAAGCGGGAATGTGGGATTTCTCTTGAGACTCTGCAGCAAAAAGTTCCCTCATCTCGCATGGATGGGCGAATTTTTTGGTTTTTGTCCAGCTGAGGCTGGTAGCTTGTAGTTTCTCTTGAGTTGCGACGGGGATCTCAGGATATTGCCGGTGTTGTCCCAGGGAAGTCTGGCCTGCTTTCGTGTTGGAACGGAAACGGCAGTATTCTTCCTGTGGCGCACCAGAGGAATAGGGCCGAATCTAGCATTGTGTAGGTAAATTGTGTGCTCTTCCTCAGTGGGTCCGGTTATGTTGGGAAAGTATTGAGTCGCATAAAGGGTGTCAAGTACCCTTTCGAGTTTCAAGCGGGAATGTCGAATTTTAATGAGACTCTGCATTGGAAAAGTTCCTCATCTTGCCTTGAGGGCTGAATCTTATGGTTTCTCTCGAGTTGTGGCGGGAAGACTGTGGTCCCTCTCGAGTTTCGACAGGGACCTCAGGTACTCACTCGTGGTCTTCAGGGACATCAGTTCTCCTTTCGTTTTGCAAGGACAGCTTCGGGATTACTGTCGAGGAGTGGAATGGGAACAGGGCATGACTTAAGTTTGAGTCCGGAAATTGTATGCTCCTCAGTACTGGGGACAGCTGTGTCAGGGAACGTTTTGGGTCGCATAAAGGGTGTCAAGTACCCGTACGAGTTTCAAGCGGAAATGTGGGATTTCTTTTGAGACTCTGCAGCAGAAAAGTCCCTCATAATGCTTGAGGGCAGAATGTTGTGGTTTTTCTTGAGTTGCGGCGGGAACCTTGGAGTCCCTCTCGAATTGGGACGGGGACCTCAGGAACTCGCTCCCATGGACCCTGGAAAGTCAGGTCTCCTTTCGTGTTGGAAGGGCAACTTAGAGATTCCTGTCGAGGCGTGGAATGGGAATTGGGCCTCATTTAGAGATGAGTCCGTTAATTGTGTGCTCCTCTCCTGTGGGGACAGCTTAATCAGGGAGCTTTTTGTGTCGCAGAAAGGGTGTCAACTATCCGTTCGAATTTAAACCGGGAATGTGGGGTTTCTCTTGAGACTCTGCAGTAGAAATATTCCTCATCTCACATTGATGGGGAATCTTTTGATTTTTCTCGCTTTGCAGCGGGAAGCATGTGGTCTCTCTCGAGTTACGTCAGGGACCTCAGGAACTCGCTCGTGTTGCTTCAGGGAGATCGGGTCTTCTTTTGTGTTGCAAGAGAGCTTCTGGATTACTCTGGAGGCGTGGAATGAGAATAGGGCCTCATCTAAGAATGAGTCTGTAAATTATGTTCTCCTCTCCATGCGGGCAGCTTTGTCATGGAATGTTTTGAGTTGCATAAAGGGTGTCAAGTACCCGTAAGAGTTTCAAGCGGAAATGTGGGATTTCTCTTGAGACTCTGCAGCGGAAAATTTTCTCATCTCACATTGAGGGTAGAATCTTGTGGTATTTCTCGAATTGTGCTTGGAAGCTAGGGGTCCCTCTCTAGTTGCGCCGGGGACCTCAGGAATTGAATACGCTTTTGTTGCTTCAGTGAAGTCAGGTCTCCTTTCTTTTTGCAAGAAGAGCTTCGGGATTACTCTTGAAGCGTGGAATGGGAATAGGGCCTCATATAACATTGAGTCCATAAATTGTGTGCTCCACAGCACTGGAGACTGCTATGTCAGGGAACTTTTTGAGTCACCTAAACGGTGTCAAGTACCCATTCGAGTTTCAAGCGGGAATGTGGGATTTCTCCTGAGACTCTGCAGCAGAAAATTTCCTCATCTCACATTGATGGGGGAGTCTTGTGGCTTTTCTCGAGTTGCGGCAGGAAGCTTGGGGTTCTTCTCGAGTTATCACGGGGACCTCAGGAAATCACTCTTGTTGCCCCAGTGAAGGAAGGTCTCCTATAATGTTGGAAGGGGAACCTCGGGATTCCTCTCCAAACGCAACAGATGAATAGGGCCATATCTAGTGTTGATTTTGTCAACTGTGTGTTCCTCTCCAGTGGGGATATGCATATTGGAGTTGCTCTCAACATTCACCTGGGGCTCTTCTCGTGTTCAGGCATGGAACTCCACTTTCTTCTCGATTTTAAAAGTGGTGTTAGACCACAGTCGAGTTGAATTTGTAACTGGAGACTGTATTGAGAATTCTCGGGGAATCAGGTCTCCACTCATCTTGTGAGTTTATCCTCGAGGATACATTTGAATCTGTTCAGTGGAATCAGACAATATCTCGAGTGGGTGGGGACACCGGTACCTTTTCCAATTGTGTTTTGAAACCCTGTGGATATTCCCGAGTTTCAATGTGGTACTGGCCTCCTTGTACTGTGCCACGGGAATGTCCGGATTCCATTCCAGCAGGTGAATCGACTGTCATCTGGAAAACAAGACTGTATAACGGGGCACTTTGCCAGTTGTGCATTCTCTTGACAAAACTCTATTAGCCTTTGCCCTGCTTCATTCCGTGCTCCAAGGCCAAATTTGCCTGTTACTCTAGGTGTTTCTTGCCTTCCTACTTTTGCATTCCAGTCCCCTATAATGAAAAGGACATCTTTTTTGGCTGTTAGTTCTAAAAGGTCTTTTAGGTCTTCATAGAACCGATTAACTTCGGTTTCTTCAGCATTACTGTTTGGGGCATAGGCCTGGATTACTGTAATATTGAATGGTTTGCCTTGGAAACGAACAGAAATCATTCTGTCATTTTTAAGATTGCATCTAAGTACTGCATTTCGGACTCTTTTGTTGACCATGATGGCTACTCCATTTCTTCTAAGGGATTCCCGCCCACAGTAGTAGATATAATGGTCATCCGAGTTAAATTCACCCATTCCAGTCCATTTTAATTCACTGATTCCTAGAATGTCAACGTTCACTCTTGCCATCTCCTTTTTGACCACTTCCAATTTGCCTTGATTCATGGACCTAGCATTCTAGGTTCCTATGCAATATTGTTCTTTACAGCACCGGACCTTGCTTCTATCACCGGTCACATCCACAACTGGGTATTGGTTTTGCTTTTGCTCTATACCTTTATTCCTTCTATAGTTATTTCTCCACTGAGCTCCAGTAGCATACTGGGCACCTACTGACCTGGGGAATTCCTCATTCAGTATCCTATCATTTTGTCCTTTGTTACTGTTCATGGGGTTCTCAAGGCAAGTATACTGAAGTGGTTTGCCATTCCCTTCTCCAATGGACCACATTCGGCTGTCGTCCATGTGATCAGATCGGCTAGTTCCCTGTGATAATGATTTCAGTGTGTCTGCCCTCTGATGCCCCCTAGCAATACCTACGGTCTTATTTGGGTTTCTCTTTCCTTGGTTGTGGAAAATCTCTTCACAGCCGCTCCAGCAAAGTGCAGCCGCTGTACCTTAACTTGGACGAGGGGTATCTCCTCAAGGCCGCCCCCCCTGACCTTGAACGCGGAGTAGCTCCTCTCAGCCCTCCTGAGCACCCGCAGCCACCGCCTGTTGGACGTGGGGTAGCTCCTCTCAGCCCCCGGCCCTGGCAAAAGCTAATAGAGTTTTGTCAAGAGAATGCACTGGTCATAGCAAACACCCTCTTCCAACAACACAAGAGAAGACTCTACACATGTACATCACCAGATGGTCAACATCGAAATCAGATTGATTATATTCTTTGCAACCAAAGATGGGGAAGCTGTATACAGTTAGCAAAAACAAGACCAGGAGCTGACTGTCGCTCAGATCATGAACTCCTTATTGCGAAATTCAGACTTAAATTGAAAAAAGTAGGGAAAACCACTAGACCATTCAGATATGACCTCAATCAAATCCCTTATGATTATACAGTGGAAGTGAGAAATAGATTTAAGGGACTAGATCTGATTGATAGAGTGCCTGATGAACTCTGGAAGGAGGTTCGTGACATTGTACAGGAGACAGGGACGAAGACCATCCCAATGGAAAAGAAATGCAAAAGAGCAAAATGGCTGTCTGAGGAGGCCTTACAAATAGCTGTGAAAAGAAGAGAGGCGAAAAGCAAAGGAGAAAAGGAAAGATATAAGCATCTGAATGCAGAGTTCCAAAGAATAGCAAGGAGAGATAAGAAAACCTTCCTTAGTGATCAATGCTAAGAAATAGAGAAAAACAACAGAATAGGAAAAACAGAGACCTCTTCAAGAAAATTAGAGATTCCAAGGGAACATTTCAATCAAAGATGGGCTTGATAAAGGACAGAAATGGTATGGACCTAACAGAAGCAGAAGATATTAAGAAGAGGTGGCAAGAATACACAGAAGAACTGTACAAAAAAGATCTTCACGACCAAGATAGTCACGATAACGTGATCACTGACCTAGAGCCAGACATCTTGGTATGTGAAGTCAAGTGGGCCTTAGAAAGCATCACTACGAACAAAGCTAGTGGAGGTGATGGAATTCCAGTTGAGCTACTTCAAATCTTGAAAGACGATGCTCTGAAAGTGCTACAATCAATATGCCAGCAGATTTGGAAAACTCAGCAGTGGCCACAGGACTGGAAAAGGTCAGTATTCATTCCAATCCCAAAGAAAGGCAATGCCAAAAAATGCTCAAACTACCGCACAATTGCACTCATCTCACACGCTAGTAAAGACAAGCTCAAAATTCTCCAAGCCCGGCTTCAGCAGTATGTAAACCGTGAACTCCCAGATGTTCAAGCAGGTTTTAGAAAAGGCAGAGGCACCAGAGATCAAATTGCCAACATCCGCTGGATCATGGAGAAAGTAAGAGAGTTTCAGAAAAACATCTATTTCTGCTTCATTGACTATGCCAAAGCCTTTGACTGTGTCGATCACAATAAACTGTGGAACATTCTGAAAGAAATGGGAATACCAGACCACCTGACCTGCCTCTTGAGACACCTGTATGCAGGTCAGGAAGCAACAGTTAAAACTGGAAATGGAACAACAGACTGGTTCCAAATAGGAAAAGGAGTACGTCAAGGCTGTATATTGTCACCTTGCTTATTTAACTTATATGCAGAGTACATCGTGAGGAACACTGGGCTGGAAGAAGCACAAGCTGGAATCAAGATTGCTGGGAGAAATATCAATAACCTCAGATATGCAGATGACACTACCCTTATGGCAGAAAGTGAAGAGGAACTCAAAAGCCTCCTGATGAAAGTGAAAGAGGAGAGTGAAAAGGTTGGCTTGAAGCTCAACATTCAGAAAACAAAGATCATGGCATCTGGTCCCATCACTTCATGGGAAATAGATGGAAAAACAGTGGAAACAGTGTCAGACTTTATTTTTTTGGGCTCCAAAATCACTGCAGATTCTGATTGTAGCCATGAAATTAAAAGACGCTTGCTCCTTGGAAGGAAAGTTGTGACCAACCTTGGTAGTATATTAAAAAGCAGAGACATTACTTTATTAACCAAGGTCCGTCTAGTCAAGGCAATGGTTTTTCCTGTGGTTATGTATGGATGTGAGAGTTGGACTGTGAAGAAGGCTGATCGCCAAAGAATCGATGTTTTTGAACTGTGGTGTTGGAGAAGACTCTTAAGAGTCCCTTATACTGCAAGGAGATCCAACCAGTCCATTTTACAGGAGATCAATCCTAGGTGTTCATTGGAGGGACTGATGCTAAAGCTGAAACTGCAATACTTTGGCCACCTCATGCGACGAGTTGACTCACTGGAAAATGCTCTGATGCTGGGAAGGGTTGGGGGTTGGAGGAGAAAAGGACGATGGAGAATGAGATGGCTAGATGGCATCACCGACTCTGTGGACATGAGTTTGAGTGTACTCCGGGAGTTGGTGATGGACAGGGAGGCCTGGCGTGCTGTGATTCATGGGGTCGCGGAGAGTCGGACACGACTGAGCGACTGAACTGAACTGAACTTGTCAGTTGTGGCAAGAAACTCAGTGTTCCTCTCAACTGGGGCAGGGTATGTCGGTGTAATTTTGAGTCGCATAAAGGATGTAAAGTTACCTGTCATGTTGAAAGCTGGAATGTGGGATTTCTTTTGAGAATCTGCAACGGAAATGTTCCTCATCACGCTTTGAGGGCAGAATTTTCTGGTTTTCCTTGAGTTGTGGCGGGAAGCTTCGTGTCCCTCTCGAATTGTGATGGGGAACTGAGGAACTCGCTTGTGTTTCCGCAGGAAAGCCAGGTCTCCTTTCGTGTTGGAAGAGGAATTTCAGGATTCCTCTGGAGGCGTGGAATGGGAATTGGGCTTCATATAGAGATGAGTTCGTTATTGTGTGCTATTCCCTTGTGGGTTCGGCTTAATTAGGAAGATTTTTGTGTCACAGAAAGAGTGTCAAGTAGCAGTTCGACTTTCAAGCGAGAATGTGGGATTTCTCTTGAGACTCTGTAGCAGAAAAGTTCCTCATGTCACATTGATGGGGGAATCTTGTGATTTCTCTCAAGTTGTGGTGGGAAGCTTGTAGTCTACCACGAGTTATGACCGGGACCTCAGGAACTCACTCATATTGCTTCAGAGAAGTCAGGTCTCCTTTCGTGTTGCTAGGAGAGCTTCGGGATTACTCTCCAGGCATGGAATGGGAATAGGGCCTCATCTAAGAATGAGTCTATATATTGTGTTCTCCTCTCCAGTGGGGACAGCTATGTCTGGGAACTTTTTGAGTCACATAAAGGGTGTCAGGTACCCCTACGAGTTTCAAGCGGCATTGTGGGATTTCTCTTGAGACTCTGCAGCAGAACACTTCCTTATCTCTCATTGATGGGGAATCCTGTGGTTTATTTCGAGTTACGGCGGGAAGCTCCGGGTTCCTCTGGAGTTGCTACGGGGACCTCAGGAACTCTCTCGTGTTGTCCCAGGGGAGTCTGGTCTCCATTCGTGTTGGAAGGGGAACCACAGTATTCTTCCCGTGGCGCAGCAGAGGAATAGCGCCGAATCTAGCATTGTGTAGGTAAATTGTGTGCTCTACCTGAGTGGGGCCGGTTATATCATGGAAGTTTTGAGTCACATAAATGGGGTCAAGTCCTCCTAAAAGTTTCAAGTGGGAATGTGGCATTTCTCTTGAGACATTGTAGCAGAAAATTTCCTCATCTCGCATTGATGGCCGAATCTTTTGGTTTTTTTCCAGTTGCGGTGGGGAGTTTGTAGTCTCTCTCGAGTTAGGACGGCTATCTCAGGATATTGCTGGTGTTGTCCCTGGGAAGTAGGGTCTCCTATTGCATTGGAACGGAACCACGGTATTCTTCCCATGGCGCAGTAGAGGACTAGGGCCGAATCTAGCGTTGTGTAGGTAAATTGTGTGCTCTTCCTCAGTGGGGCCGGTTATGTTGGGGAAGTTTTGAGTCGCATAAAGGGTGTCAAGTACCCTTTCGAGTTTCAAGCGGGAATGTGGAATTTTAATGAGATTCTGCATTGGAAAAGTTCCTCATCTCTCCTTGAGGGCTGAAGTTTTAGTTTTTCTCGACTTGTGGCGGGAAGCTTGTGGTCCCTCTCGAGTTTTGACGGGGACCTCAGGAACTCACTCGTGGTCTTCAGGGACATCAGTTCTCCTTTCGTGTTGCAAGGAAAGCTTCGGGATTACTGTCGAGGAGTGGAATGGGAACAGGGCATGACCTAAGTTTGAGTCCGGAAATTGTGTGCTCCTCAGTACTGGGGACAGCTATGTCAGGGAACGTTTTGGGTCGCATAAAGGGTGTCAAGTACCCGTACGAGTTTCAAGCGGAAATGTGGGATTTCTTTTGAGACTCTGCAGCAGAAAAGTCCCTCATCATGCCTTGAGGGCAGAATGTTGTGGTTTTTCTTGAGTTGCGGCGGGAACCTTGGAGTCCCTCTCGAATTGGGACGGGGACCTCAGGAACTCGCTCCCATGGAACCTGGAAAGTCAGGTCTCCTTTCGTGTTGGAAGGGCAACTTAGAGATTCCTGTCGAGGCGTGGAATGGGAATTGGGCCTCATCTAGAGATGAGTCCGTTAATTGTGTGCTCCTCTCCTGTGGGGACGGCTTAATCAGGGAGCTTTTTGTGTCACAGAAAGGGTGTCAACTATCCGTTCGAATTTAAACCGGGAATGTGGGGTTTCTCTTGAGACTCTGCAGCAGAAATATTCCTCATCTCACATTGATGGGGAATCTTTTGATTTTTCTCGAGTTGCGTCACTAAGCATATGGTCTCTCTCGAGCTATGTCGGGGACCAGAGGAACTCGCTCGTGTTGCTTCATGGAAGTCAGGTCTCCTTTCGTGTTGCAAGAGAGTTTCTGGATTAACTGGAGTCATCGAGAGAATAGGGCCTCATCGAGCAATCAGTCTGTAAATTATGTTCTCCTCTCCGTGCAGGCAGCCATTTCATGGAACTTTTTGAGTCGCATAAAGGGTGTCAAGTACCCGTAAGAATTTCAAGTGGAAATATGGGATGTCTCTTGAGACTCTGCAGCGGAAAATTTCTCATCTCACACTTAAGGTAGAATCTTGTAGTTTTTCTCAAGTTGTGGCAGGAAGTTTGGGGACCTTCTCAATTTGCTCCGGGGACCTCAGGAATTCACTCGTGGTGCTTCAGCGAAGTCATGTCTCCTTTCGTTTTGAAAGAAGAGCTTCGGGATTACTCTCGAAGCGTGGAATGGGAATAGGGCCTCATCAAATGTTGAGTCCGTAAATTGTGTGCTCCTCTCCAGTGGGGACGGCATAGTCAGGGAACTTGTTGTGTCACAGAGAGTGTTTCAAGTACCCTTTCGAGTTTCAAGTGGGAATGTGTGATTTCTCTTGAGACTCTGCAGGAGAAATGTTCCTCATCTCGCATTGAGGAGAGAATCTTGTGGTTTTTCTCGAGTTGCAGCTGAAAGCTTGGGGTCCCTTTCGGGTTGAGACGGGGATCTCAGGAACTGGCTAGTGTAGCCCAAGGGAAGTGAGGTATCCTTTCTTCTGATAGGGGAACTTCGAGATTACTCTTTAGGTGTGGAGTGGGAATAGGGCATCATCTAAAGTTGAGTCCATAAATAGTGTTCTCGTCTTACGTGGGGAGAGCTATGTCAGGGAATGTCTTGAGTCGCATAAAGGGTGTCATGTATCCATTTGAGTTTCAAGCGGGAATGTGGGATTTCTCTTGAGACTCTGCAGGGGAAATTTTCCTCATCTCACCTTGAGTGCAGAATCTTCTGGTTTTTCTGTGGTGTGGCATGAAGCTTGGGGTCCTTCTCAAGTTGCGACAGTGCCCTCAGATATTCGCTGGTCATGCCCCAGGGAAGTCAGGTCTCCTTGCGTGTTGGAAGGGAAACTTCGGGTTTATTCTGGAGGCGTGGAATGGCAAATGGAAGTCATCTAGAAATGAGTCCTTAAATTGTGTGCTCCTCTCCAGTAGGGACGGCTTAGTCAGGGAACTTTTTTGGTTGCCGAAAGGGTGTCAACTACCCATTCGAATTTCAAGCGGGAATGTGGGTTTTCCCTTGAGACTCTGCAGCAGAAAATTCCTCATCTCGCATTGCTGGGGGAATCTCGTGATTTTTATCGAGTTGCGGCGGGAAGCTTGTAGACCCTCTCGAGTTGTGACAGTGACCTCAGAACCTAGCTCTTGTTACTTCAAGGAGGTCAGGTCACTCTTCTTTTTGCAAGAGGAGCTTCGGGATTACACTCGAGGCGTAGAATGGGAATACGGCCTCATCTAAAATTGAGTCCATAAATTGTGTTCTCCTCTCCAGTGGGGACAGCTATGTTAGCGAATGTCTTGAGTCACATAAAGCGTGTCAAGTACCCGTTCGAGTTTCAAGCGGGAATGTGTGATTTCTGTTTAGACTCTGCAGCAGAAATATTCCGCATCTTGCATTGAGGGGAGAATCTTGTGGTTCTTCTCGAGATGCAGCTGAAAGCTTGGGTTCCCTTTTGGGTTAAAACGGGGATCTCAGGAAATTGGTTCTGTAGCCCCAGGTAAGTCAGGTCTCATTTCCTGTTGTAAAGGGTACTTCGGGATTTATCTCGGGGTGTGGAATGTGAATTTGGACTCATCTAGAGATGAGTCTGTTAATTGTGTGCTCCTCTGCAGTGGGGACGGCTTAGTAAGGGAGCTTTTAAGGTTGCAGAAACGGTGTCAAGTACCCGTTCGAATTTAAGCGGGAATGTGGGAATTCCCTTGAGACTCTGCAGCAGAAAATTCCTCATCTCGCATTGATGGGGTAATCTCGTGGTTTTTCTCTAGTTGCGGCGGGAAGCTTGTAGTCCTTCTCGAGTTGGGACAGTGACTTCAGATCCTAGCTCTTTTCACTTCAGGGATGTCAGGTCACCCTTCTTGTTGCAAGGAGAGCTTCAGGATTACACTCGAGGCATAGAATGGGAATATCACCTCATCTAAAGATGAGTCCATAAACTGTGTTCTCTTCTCAAGTGGGGACAGCTATATCAGGGAATGTCTTGAGTCGCATAAAGGGTGTCAAGTACACGTTGGAGTTTTAAGCGGCAATGTGGGATTTCTCTTGAAACACTGCAAGGGTAATTTTCCTCACCTCATGTTGAGTGCACAATCTTGTGGTTTTTCACGAGATGCGGCGGGAAGCTAGGGATCCTTCTCGAGTTTCGACGGGGACGTCAGTAACTCGCTCGTGTTGCCCCAGGGAAGTCAGGTCTCATTTCGTGTTGGAAGGGAAACTTTGGGATTATTCTCGAGGCGTAGAATGGGAATTGGAAGTCATCTAGATATGAGTCCGTAAATTGTGTGCTCCTCTCCAGTAGGGACAGCTTAGTCAGGGAACTTTTATGGTTGCAGAAATGGCGAAAAGTACCTGTTCCAATTTCAATTGGGAATGTGGGATTTCCCTTGAGACTCTGCAGAAGAAAATTCCTCATCTCGCTTTGATGGGGAAATCTCGTGGTTTTATCGAGTTGTGGCGACAAGCTTGTCCTCTCTCGAGTTGGGACAGTGGTCTCAGAACCTAGCTTTTTTTACTTCAGAGAGGTCAGGTCACTTTTCTTGTTACAAGGAGAGCCTCGGGATTTCACTCGAGGAGTAGAATGGGAATAGGGCCCCATCTAAAATTGAGTCCATAAATTGTTTTCTCCTCTCCAGTGGGGACATCTATGTCAGGGAATGTCTTGAGTCGCATAAAGTGTGTCAAGTACCCATTCGCGTTTCAAGCGGGGATGTGGGATTTCTCTTGAGACTCTGCAGGGGAAATTTTCCTATTCTCACCTTGAGTGCAGAATTTGTGGTTTTTCTCGAGTTGTGGCGGGAAGCTTGGGGTCCTTCTCAAGTTGCGACGGGGCCCTCACGAACTGGCTCGTGTTTCCCCAGGAACGTCAGGTCACCAATCTTGTGGAAGGGTAACCTCGGGATTCTGTTCGTGGCATGGAATGTGATTTCGGTCTCATCTTGTGTTGAGTCCGTTAATTGTGTGCTCCTCTCCAGTGGGGACGGCTTAGTCAGGGATCTTTTTGCGTCGCAGAAAGGGTTTCAAGTACCCTTTCGAGTTTCAAGCAGGAATGTGTGATTTCTCTTGAGACTCTGCAGCAAAAATATTCCTCATCTCGCATTGAGGGGAGAATCTTGTGGTTTTTCTCGAGTTGCAGCTGAAAGCTTGGGGTCCCTTTGGGGTTGCGTCGAGGATCTCAGGAACTTGCTCGTGTAGCCCCAGGGAAGTCAGGTCTCCTTTCCTGTTGGAAAGGGTACTTCAGGATTTCTCTTGAGGTATGGAATATGAATTGAGACACATCTAGAGATGAGTCCGTTAATTGCGTGCTCCTCTCCAGTGCGGACTGCTTAGTAAAGGTCCTATTTATGTCACAGAAATGGTGTCAAGTACTCGTTCGAGTTTAAGCGGGAATGTGGGATTTCTTTTGAGACTTTGCAGGGGAAATTTTCCTCATCACACCGTGAGTGCAGAATCTCGTGTTTTTTCTCGAGTTGCGGCGGGAAGCATACGTTCCTTCTTGAGTTGCGACAGGGAACTCAGGGACTTGCTCGTGTACTCGCTGGGAAGTCAGGTCTCCTTTCATGTTTGTAGGGGAACATCGGGATTTCTCTTAAGGCGTGGAAACGGAATAGGGCCTCATCTAAAGTTGAGTCCATAAATTGTGTTCTCCTCTCAAGTGGGGAAAGCAATATCAGGGAATGTCTTGAATCTCATAAAGGGTGTCAAGTACACGTTGGAGTTTAAAGGGAGAATGTGGGATTTCTCTTGAAACTCTGCAAGGGAAATTTTCCTCATCTCACGTTGAGTGCACAATCTTGTGGTTTTTCACGAGATGCGGCGGGAAGCTAGGGGTCCTTCTCGAGTTTCGACGGGGACCTCAGTAACTCGCTCGTGTAGCCCCAGGGAAGTCAGGTCTCCTTTCCTGTTGCAAAGGGTACTTCGGGATTTCTCTCGAGGCATTGAATGTGAATTGGGACACATCTAGAAATGAGTCCGTTAATTGTGTGCTCCTCTCCAGTGGGGACTGCTTAGTAAGGGTCCTATTTGTGTCGCAGAAATGGTGTCAAGTACCCATTATCGTTTCATGCGTGAATGTGGGATTTCTCTTGAGACTCTGCATGGGAAATTTTCCTCCTGTCACCTTGATGCAGAATCTTGTGTTTTTTCTCGTTTTGTGGCAGGAAGATTTGGCCCTACTGGATTTCCGATAGGGACTTCAGAAACTCGCGAGTGTAGTTCCTGGGAAGTCAGGTCTACTTTTGTTTTCGTAGGGAATATCGAGATTACTCTCGAGGCATGAATGAAAATAGGGATCAGCTACATTTGAGTCCATAAATTGTGTTGTCCTCTGAAGTAGGGACAGCGGTATCATGATTGTCTTGAGTCGCATAAAGGATATCAGTTCCTCTTTCACGTGTCAAGCGGGAATGTGGGATTTCTTTTGAGACTCTGCAGGGGAAATTTTCCTCATCTAACCTTGAGTGCAGAATCTTGTGGTTTTTCTCACGTTGCGGCGGGAAGCTTGAGGCCCTTCTCGAGTTGCGACAGGGACCTCAGTACCTCGCTCTGTAGTCCCTGGGAAGTCAGGTCTCCTTTCGTTTCGGTAGGGGAATTCGGGATTACTAGCGAGGCCTGGAAGGGGAATAGGGCTTCGTTACTGTTGAGTCCATAATTTGTGTTCTACTCTCAAGTACGGACAGCTATATCAGGGAATGTCTTGAGTCGCATAAAGGGTGTCAAGTACCCGTTCGCATTTCGAGCGGGAATGTGAGATTTCTCTTGAGACTCTGCAGGGGAGATTTTCCTCATGTCACCTTGAGTGCAGAATCTTGTGGTTTTTCTCTTGTTGCGGCGGGAATCTTGGGGTCCTTCTCTAGTTACGAAAGGGACCTCAAAAACACGCTCTTGTAGTCCCTGGGAATTGAAGTCTCCTTTCGTTTTGGTAGGGGAACATCGGGATTATTATCCAGCCATGGAATGGGAATAGGGTCTCATCTAAATTTGAGGCCATAAATTATGTTCTCCTCTCAAGTATGGACAGCTATGTCAGGGAATGTCTTTAGTCGCATAAAGGGTGTCACGTACCCGTTCTCATTTCAAGCAGATATGTGGGATTTCTTTTGAGACTCTCCAGGGCAGATTTTCCTCATCTCACCTTGAGTGCAGAATCTTGTCGTTTTTCTCTTGTTGCAGCGGGAAGCTTGGGGCCCTTCTCGAGTTGCTACAAGAACCTCAGTACCTCGCTCTGTAGTCCCTGGGAAGTCAGGTCTCCTTTCGTTTTGGTAGGGGAACATCGGGATTACACTCGAGGTGTGGAATGCGAATAGGGCCTCATCTATGGTTGAGTCCATAAATTGTGTTCTCTTCTCAAGTACAGACAGCTATGTCAGGGAATGTCTTTAGTCGCATAAAGGGTGTCACGTACCCGTTCGCATTTCAAGCAGATATATGGGATTTCTTTTGAGACTCTGCAGGGGAAATTTTCCTCATCTCACCTTGAGTGCAGAATCTTCTGGTTTTTCTCATGTTGCAGCAGAATGCTTGGGGCCCTTCTCGAGTTGCTACAAGAACCTCAATACCTCGCTCTGTAGTCCCTGGGAAATCAGGTCTCCTTTCGTTTTTGTAGGGGAATATCGGGATTACTCTCAAGGCGTGGAGGGGAATAAAGCCTCATTTAAAGTTGAGACCATAAATTGTGTTCTCCTCTCAAGTATGGCTATCTTTGTCAGGGAATGTCTTGTGTTGCCTAAAGTGTGTCAAGTATCCGATCGCCTTTCTCGCGGGAATGTGGGATTTCTCTTGAGACTCTGCAGGGGAAATTTTCCTCACCAGACCTTGAGTGCAGAATCTTGTGGTTTTTCACGTGTAGTGGGAGGAAGCTTTGCCCTTCTCGATTTGCAACAGGGACATCAGGAACTCTCTAGTGTAGACCTGGGAAGTCAGATCTCCTTTTGTTTTTGTAGGGGAATATCGGGATTACTTTCAAGGAGTGGAAGGGCAATAGGGCTTCATTAAAGTTGAGTCCATAAATTGTGTTCTCCTCTCAAGTGGGGCCAGCTGTGTCAGGGAATGTCTTGAGTGGCATAAAGGGTGTCCAGTACCCTTTCGCATTTCATCAGGGAATGTGGGATTTCTCCTGAGACTCTGCATTGGAAATTATCCCCATCTCACCTTGAGTGCAGAATCTTGTGTTTTTCCTCGAGTTGCGGCGGGTAGCTTGGGGTCCTTCTCGATTTGCGACAGGGACCTCTTGAACTCGCTCATGTAGTCCCTGGGAAGTCACGTCACCTTTTATTTTGGTAGGTGAACATACGGATTACTCTTGAGGCATGGAATGGGAATAGGGCCTCATCTAAAGTTGAGTCCATAAATTGTGATCTCCTCTCCAGTGGGGACAGCTATGTCAGGGAATGTCTTGAGTCGCATAAAATGTGTCCAGTACCCGTTCGCGTTTCAAGAGGGAATGTGGGATGTTTCCTGAGACTCTGCATTGGAAATTTTCCCCATCTCACCTTGAGTGCAGAACCTTGTGGTTTTTCTCGAGTTGCGGTGGGAAGCTTGGGGTCCTTCTAGAGTTGCAACAGGTACCTCAAGAACTCGATCGTGTAGTTTCTGGGAAGTCAGGTCTCCTTTCTTGTTGGTAGGGGAATATTGGTATTACTATCGAGGCGTGGAATGGGAATAGTGCCTCATCTTTGTTGGCCCATAAATTGTGTTCTTCTTTCAATTGAGGACAGCTAAGTCAGGGAATGTCTTGAGTCGCATAAAGGGTGTTAATTACCCGCTAGTGTTTCAAGCGGAAATGTGGATTTTCTCTTGAGATTCCAGGGGGAATTTTCCTCATCTCACCTTGAGTGCAGAATCTTGTGGTTTTTCTCGAGTTGCGGTGGGAAGCTTGGATTCCTTTTTGAATTCTGATAGGGACGTCAGGAACTCGCTCCTGTAGTCCCTTGGAAGTCAGGTCTTTCGTTTGGTAAGGGAATATCGGGATTACTCTAGAGGCATAGAATGGGGATAGGGCCTCATCTCAAGTTGAGTCCATAAATCGTGTTCTCCTCTCATTTGGGGACAGCAATATCAGGGAATGACTTGAGTCGCATAAAGGGTGTCACGTACCCATTAACGTTTCAAGCGGGAATTTGGGATTACCCTTGACTCTGCTGCGGGAAATTTCATCATCTCACCTTGAGTGCAGAATATTGTGGGTTATCTCGAGTTGCAGCGGGAAGTTTGGGGATCTTCTCGAGTTGCGAAACAGACCCCAGGAACTCGCTCGTGTAGTACCTGGGAAGTCAGGTCTCCTTTCGTTTTGGTAGGGGAATATCGGCATTACTCTCAAGGCATGGAAGGGCAGTAACGCTTCATTAATGTTGAGTACATAAATTGTGTTCTCCTCTCATGTGGGGACAGCTATGTCAGGGAATGTCTTGAGTCGCATAATGGGTGTCCAGTACCTGAGCGCGTTTCAAGCAGGAATGTGGGATTTCTCTTGAGACTCTGCAGGGGAGATTTTCCTGATCTCAACTTGAGTGCAGAATCTTGTGGTTTTTCTCCAGTTCCTGCACAAAGCTTGAGTTCCTTTTCGAGTTGGGAAAGGGAGCTCAAGAACACGCTCCTGTAGTCCCTGGTAAGTCAGGTCTCCTTTTGTTTTGGTAGGGGAACATCGGGATTACTCTCGAAACGTGGAATGGGAATAGGGCCTCATCTAAAGTTGAGTCCATAAATTGTGCTCTTCTCTCGTGTGGACAGCTATGTCAGGGAATGTCTTGAGTCGCATAAAGGGTGTCAAGTATCCGTCCGCATTTCAAGCTGGAATGTGGGGTTTCTCTTTAGACACTGTGGGGGAAATTTTCCTCATCTCACCTTTAGTGAAGAATCTTGTGGTTTTTCTCCAGTTGCGAAGTGAAGCTTGGTGTCCTTCTCGAGCTGTGACAGGGACCTCAGGAACTCGCTCGTGTAGTCCCTGGGAAGTCAAGTCTCCTTTCGAATTGGTAGGGGAACATGGGGATAGAAGCGAGGCGTGGAAGGGGAATAGGGCCTCATTAAAATTGAGTCCATCAATTGTGTTCTCCTCTCAAGTACAGACAGCTATTTCAGGGAATGTCTTGCGTCGCATAAAAGGTGTCAATTACCCGTTCGTGTTTCAAGCGGGAATGTGGGATTTCTCTTGAGACTCTGCAGGGGAGATTTTCCTCATGTCACCTTGAGTGCAGAATCTTGTGGGTTCTCTCTTGTTGCGGCGGGAAGCTTGGGGCCCTTCTCGAATCTGACAGAGACCTCTGGAACTCGCTCAAGTAGTCCCTGGGAAATCAGGTCTCCTTTCTTTTTGGTAGGGGAACATCGGGAATGCTCTCGAGGCGTGGAATGGGAATAGGGCCTCATCTAAATTTGAGTCCAAAAATTGTTTTCTCCTCTCCAGTATGGACAGCTATGTCAGGGAATGTCTTGAATGGCATAAAGGGTGTCAAGTACCAATTCGCGGGAATGTTGGATTTCTCTTGAAACTTTGCAGGGGAAATTTTCCCCATCTCATCTTGAGTGCAGAAACTTGTGGTTTTTTTCTTGTTTCGGCGGGAAGCTCGGTCCTTTCTCGAGTTGCGACAGGGACCTCAGGAACTCGCTCGAGTAGTCCCTGGGCAGTCAGGTCTCCTTTTGTTTTGGTAGGGGAATATCAGGATTACTCTCGTGGCATGGAAATGGAATACTGCCTCATCTAAAGTTGAATCCCTAAATTGAGTTCTCCTCTCAAATTGGGACAGCTATGTTAGGGAATGTCTTGAGTCGCATAAAGGTTGTCAAGTACCAGTTGGCGTTTCATGCGGGAATGTGGGATTTCTCTGGAGACTCTGCAGGGGAAATTTTCCTCAACTCACCTAGAGTGCAGATATTGTGGTTTTTTCGTGTTGCGGCGGGAAGGTTGGGTCCTTCTCGAGTTGTGACCTGGACCTCAGGAAATCGATCGTGTAGCCCCGGGGAAGTCAGGTCTCCTTTCCTTTTGGTAGGGGAACATCGGGATTACCCTCGAGGCGTTTAACGGGAATAGTGCCTCATCTAAAATTGATTCCATAAAATATTTTCTCCTCTCAAGTGGGGACAGCTATGTCAGGGAATGTCTTGAGTTGCGTAAAGGGTGTCAAGTACCCATTTCACTTCAAGTGGGAATGTGAGATTTGTCTTGAGATTCTGCAGGTGAAATTTTCCTCATCTCACGTTGAGTGCAAAATCATGTGGTTTTTCTCGTTTTGCGGCGGGAAGCTTGGTGTCCTTCTCGAGTTGCTACAGGGACCTCAGGAACTCGCTCATATGTCCCTGGGAAGTCAGGTCTCCTTTCGTTTTGGTAGGGGAACATCAGGATTACTCTCGAGGCACGGAATGGGAATACGGGCCCATTTAATGTTGAGTCCATATATTGTGTTCTCCTCTCAAGTGTGTACAGCTATGTAAGGGAATGTCTTGAACAGCATAAAGGGTGTCAATTACCCTTTCACGTTTCAAGCGGGAATATGGGATTTCTCTTGAGACTCTGCAGGGAACATTTTCCTCATCTCACCTTTAAGGCAGAATCTTGTGTTTCTTTCTCGAGTTGCGGCGGGTAGCTTGGGGTCCTTCTCGATTTGCGACAGGGACCTCTGGAACTCGCTCGTGTAGTCCCTGTGAAGTCAGGTCTCCTTTCATTTTGTTACGGGAACATACAGATTACTCTTGAGGCGTGGAAGGGGAATAGGGCTTCATCTAAAGTTGAGTCCGTAAATTGTGTTCTCCTCTCATGTGGGGACAGCTATTTCAGGGAATGTCTTGAGTGGCATAAAGGGTGTCCAGCACCCGTTAGCGTTTCAACAGGGAATGTGGG
This sequence comes from Moschus berezovskii, assembly GCF_049115385.1. NCBI lineage: Eukaryota > Metazoa > Chordata > Mammalia > Artiodactyla > Moschidae > Moschus > Moschus berezovskii. The sequence goes on along the minus strand of NC_142479.1, from coordinate 5,958,196 downwards.
ATTTCTCCTGAGACTCTGCATTGGAAATTTTCCCCATCTCACCTTGAGTGCAGAATCTTGTGGTTTTTCTCTAGTGGCGGCGGGAAGCTTGGTGTCCTTCTAGAGTTGTGACAGGGACCTCAAGAACTCGATCGTGTAGTTTCTGGGAAGTCAGGTCTCCTTTCGTTTTGGTAGCGGAACATCGGTATTACTCTCGAGGCGTGAAATGGGAATAGGGCCTCATGTTTGTTGAGCCCATAAATTGTGTTCTCCTTTCAACTGGGGCAGCTATGTCAGGGAATATGTTGAGTCGCATAAAGGGTGTCAAGGACCCGTTCGCCTTTCAAGCGGGAATGTGGGATTTCTCTTGAGACTCTGCAGGGGAGATTTTCCTCATCTCACCTTGAGTGCAGAATCTTGTGGGTTTTTTTCGTGTTGTGGCGAGAAGCTTTTGGCCCTTCTCAGTTTGCGATAGGGACTTCAGAAACTCGCTACTGTCGTCCCTGGGAAGTCAGTTCTGCTTTCGTTTTGGTAGGGGAATATCGGGATTACTCTTGAGGCGTGGAATGGAAATAGGTCTCTTCTCAATTTGAGTCCATAAATTGTGTCCTCCTCTCAAGTAGGGACAGCGATGTCAGGGAGTGTCTTGAGTCGCATAAAGGGTGTCAATTCCCCTTTCCCGTGTCAAGCGGGAATGTTGGATTTCACTTAGATCCTACATGGGAAGTTTTCCTCATGTCACCTTGAATGCAGAATCTTGTGGTTTTTCTTCTGTTGCTGTGGCAAACTTGGTGCCCTTCTCGATTTGCTCAGGACCCCAGGAACTCGCTCGTGTAGTCCCTGGAATCAGGTCTCCTTTCCTTTTTGTAGAGGAACATCGGGGTTAATCTCATGGTGTGTAATGGGAATAGGGCCTCATCTAATGTTGAGTCCGTAAATTGTGTTCTCCTCTCAAGAGGGGAAGCTATGTCGGGGAATCTTTGAGTCGCATAAATGGAGTCAAGTACCCGTTCGAGTTTCAAGCGGATATATGTGGTTTCTTTTGAGACTCTGCAGGGTTAAATTTCCTCATTTCACCTCGAGTGCAGAATCTTGTGAATTCTCTAGAGTTGTGGCTGGAAGCTTGGGGTCCTTCTCGAGTTAGGAAAGGGAACTCAAGTACACCCTCTTGTAATTCCTGGGAAGTCAAGTCTCCTTTCGTTTTGGTAGGGGAACATCGGGATTTCTATCGAGCCGTGGAATGGGAATAGGGCCTCATCTAAAGTTGAGGCCATAAATTGTGTTCTCTTCTCAAGTGGGGACAGCTATGTCAGGGATTATCTTGAGTCGCATAAATGGTGTCAAGTACCCGTTCCCGTGTCAAGCAGGAATGAGGGATTTGCTTGAGACTCTGCAGATGAAATATTCCTCATCTCACCTTGAGTGCAGAATCGTGTGGTTTTTCTCATGTTGCGGCGGGAAGCTTGGGACCCTTCTCGAGTTATGACAGGGACTTCAAGAACTGGCTCGTGTAGTCCCTGGGAAGGCACGTCTCCTTTCGTTTTGGTAGGGGAACATTGGGATTTCTCTTGAGGCGTGGAATGGGAATAGGGCCTCATCTAAAGTTGAGTCCATAAATTGTCTTCTCTCAAGAGGGGACAGCTATATCAGGGAATGTCTTGAGTCGTATAAAGGGTGTCAAGGACCCGTTCGCCTTTCAAGCGGGAATGTGGGATTTCTCTTGAGACTCTCCAGGGGAGATTTTCCTCATCTCACGTTGAGTGAAGAATCTTGTGGTTTTTCTTTCGTGTTGTGGCGAGAAGCTTTTGGCCCTTCTCAATTTGCGACAGGGACTTCCGAAACTAGCTAGTGTCCTCCCTGGGAAGTCAGGTCTGCTTTCGTTTTCGTAGGGGAACATCGGGATTACTCTTGAGGCGTGGAATGGAAATAGGTCTCTTCTCAATTTGAGTCCATAAATTGTGTCCTCCTCTCAAGTAGGGACAGCGATGTCAGGGATTGTCTTGAGTCGCATAAAGGGTGTCAATTCCCCTTTCCCGTGTCAAGCAGGAATGTGGGATTTCACTTAGACGCTACATGGGAAATTTTCCCCATGTCACCTTGAGTGCAGAATCTTGTGGTTTTTCTCGAGTTGCGGCGGGAAGCTTGGAGTCATTCTCGAGGTGCGACAGGGACCTCAGGAACTCGCTCGTGTAGTCCTTGGGAAGTCAGGTCTTTCGTTTTGGTAAGGGAATATCGGGATTTCTCTCGAGACATGGAATGGGAATAGGGCTTCATGTAAATTCAAATCCATAAATTTTGTTCTCCTCTCAAGTGGGGACAGCTATGTCAGGGAATGTCTTGTGTTGCATAAAGGGTGTCAAGTACCCGTTCGCGTTTCAAGCGGGAATGTGGGATTTCTCTTGAGACTCTCCAGGGGAATTTTCCTCATCTCACCTTGAGTGCAGAATCTTGTGGTTTTTCACGAGTTGTGGCGGGACGCTTGGGGTCTTTTTCGAGTTCCGACAGGGACCTCGGGAACTCGATCCTGTACTCCCTTGTAAGTCAGGTCTTTCGTTTGGTAAGGGAGCATCGGGATTATTCTAGAGGTGTAGAATGGGAATAGGGCCACATCTAAAGGTGAGTCCATAAATTGTTTTCTACTCTCAAGTGGGGACAGCTATGTGAGGGAATGTCTTGAGTCGCATAAAGGGAGTCAAGTACACGTTCGTCTTTCAAGCAGGAATTGGGATTTCTCTTGAGACTCTGCAGGGGAGATTTTCCTCATCTCATCTTGAGTGCAGAATCTTGTGTTTTTTTCTAGTGTTGTGGCAGGAAGCTTTTGGCCCATCTCGATCTGTGACAGGGACTTCAGAAACTCTTTGTGTAGTCCCTGGGAAGTCAGGTCTCCTTTCGCTTTGGTAGGGGAACATCGGGATTACTCTCGAGGGGTGAATGGGAATAGGGCTCATCTAAATTTGAGTCCATAAATTGTGTTCTCCTCTGAAGTAGGGACAGCGATGTCAGGGATTCTCTTGAGTTGCATCAGTTCAGTTCAGTTCAGTCGCTCAGTCGTGTCCGACTCTCCGCGACCCCATGAATCACAGCAAGCCAGGCCTCCCTGTCCACCACCAACTCCCGGAGTACACTCAAACTCATGTCCACAGAGTCGGTGATGCCATCCAGCCATCTCATTCTCGGTCGTCCCCTTCTCCTAGTAAAGTCATGCTCAAAATTCTCCAAGCCAGGCTTCAGCAGTATGTAAACCGTGAACTCCCAGATGTTCAAGCAGGTTTTAGAAAAGGCAGAGGCACCAGAGATCAAATTGCCAACATCCGCTGGATCATGGAGAAAGCAAGAGAGTTTCAGAAAAACATCTATTTCTGCTTCATTGACTATGCCAAAGCCTTTGACTGTGTGGATCACAATAAACTGTGGAACATTCTGAGAGAGATGGGAATCCCAGACCACCTGACCTGCCTCTTGTGAAACCTGTATGCAGGTCAGGAAGCAACAGTTAGAACTGGACATGGAACAACAGACTGGTTCCAAATAGGAAAAGGTGTATATTGTCACCTTGAGTTGCATAAAGGGTGTCAATTCCCCTTTCCCGTGTCAAGCGGGAATGTGGGATTTCTCTTGAGACTCTTCAGGGGAAATTTTCCTCATCTCACCTTGAACGCAAAATCTTGTGGTTTTTCTCGAGTGGCGACAGGGACCTCAGTACCTCGCTCTGAAGTCCCTGGGAAGTCAGGTCTCCTTTCGTTTTGGTAGGGGAACATCAGGATTACTCTCGAGGGGTGGAATGAGAATAGGGCATCATCTCAAGTTGAGTCCATAAACTGTGTTCTTCTCTCGAGTGGAGACAGCTATGCCAGGGAATGTTCTGATTCGCAAAAGAGTGTCAAATACCCGTTCGAGTTTCAAGCGGTAATGTGGGATAACTTTTGTGACCCTCTAGGGGAAATTTTCCTCATCTCACCTTGACTACAGAATCTTGTGATTTTGCTCGAGTTGTGGCAGAAACGTGCGGTCCTTCTTGAGTTGCGACAGGGGCCTCAGGAATTCGCTCGTGTAGTACCTGGGAAGTCAGGTCTCATTTCGCTTTGAAAGGGGAACATAAGGATTACTCTGGAGGCGTGGAATGGGAATAGGGCCTCATAAAATTGAGTCCATTAATTGGGTTCTCATCTCTAGTGGGGACAGCTATTTCAGGGAATGTCTTGAGTCGCATAAAGTGTGTCAAGAACTCGTTTGTGTTTCAAGCGGGAATGTGGGATTTCATTTGAGACTCTGCAGGGTAAATTTTCCTCATCTTACCTTGAGTGCAGAATCTTGTGGTTTTTCTCGAGTTGCGGTGGAAAGTTTGGGATCCTTCTCGAGTTGTGACATGGACCTCAGGAACTCGCTCTTGTAGTCCCTGGGAAGTCAGGTGTGCTTTCGTTTTGGTAGGGGAACCTCGGGATTACTCTCAAGATGTGAAATGGGAACAGGGCCTCATCTATGGTTGAGTCCATAAATTGTGTTCTCCTCTCAAGTGAGTTCAGCTATGTCAGGGAATGTGTTGTGTCGCATGAAGGTTGTCAATACTTGTTCGCATTTCAAGCTGGAATGTGGGATTTCTCTTGAGACTCAGCAGGGGAATTTTTCTCATCTCACCTTGAGTGCAGAATCCCGTGGTTTTTCTCGAGTTGCGGCGGGAAGCTTGGGGTCCCTCTCGAGTTGTGACATGGACTTCAGGAACTCGCTCGTGTAGTCCCTGGGAAGTCACGTCTCCTTTCATTTTGGTAGGGGAACCTCGGGATTACTGTCGAGGCATGGAATGGGAATAGGGCCTCATCTTAAGTTGATTCAAAAAATTTTGTTCTAATCTCAAGTGGGGACAGCTATGTCAGGGAATGTCTTGAGTCTCATAAAGGGTGTCAAGTACCCGTTCGTGTTTCAAGTGGGAATGTGGGATTTATCTTGAGACTCTGCAGGGTAAAATTTCCTCATCTCACCTTGAGTGCAGAATCTTGTGGTTTTTCTCGATTTGCGTCGGGAAGCTTGGGGTCCTTCTCCAGTTGCGATGGGGACCTCAGGAACTCGCTTTTTTAGTCCCTGGGAAGACAGATCTCCTTTCGTTTTGGTAGGGGAACATCGGGATTACTCTCGAGGCGTGGAATGGGAATAAGGCCTCATCTATTGTTGAGTCTATAAATAGTGTTCTCCTCTCAAATGGGGAGAGCTATGTCAGGGAATATCTTGAGTCTCATAAAGGGTGTCAAGTACCCGTTCGAGTTTCAAGCGGGAATGTATGATTTCTCTTGAGACTCTGCAGGGGAAATTTTCCTCATCTCACCTTGAGTGAAGAATCTTGTGGTTTTTCACGAGTAGCTACGGGAATCTTAATGTCCTTCTCGAGATGCGACAGACACCTCAGGAACTCGCTCGTGTAATCCCTGGAAAGTCAGGTTTCCTTTCGTTTTGGTAGGGGAACATCGGGATTACTCTAAGGCGTGGTATGGGAATAGGGCCTCATCTAAGTTTGAGTCCATAAATTGTGTTCTCTCAAGTGGGGACAGCTATGTCACGGAATATTTTGAGTCTCATAAAGGGTGTTAAGTACCCGCTCTGGTTTCAAGCGGGAATATGGGATATCCCTTGAGATTCTGCAGGGGAAATTTTCCTCATCTCACTTTGAGTGCAGAATCTTGTGGTTTTTGTCGAGTTGCCGTGGAAAGCTTGGGGTTCTTCTTGAAAGGGGAAAGGGATCTCAGGACCTCCCTCCTGTAGTCCCTGGGAAGTCAGATCTTCTTTCGTTTTGGTAGTCACATCGGGATTACTCTCGTGGCTTAGAATGGAAATAGGGCCTCTTACCGAGTTGAGTCCTAAATTGTGTTCTCCTCTCCAAAGCGGACGGCTCTGTGAGGGAACTTTCTGAGTCGCATAAATGGTGTCAAGTACCCGTTCACATTTCAAGCGGGAATGTGGGATATCTCTTGATATGCTGCTTCGGAAAATGACCTCATCTCGCATTGAGGGGAAAATTTTGTGGTGTTTCTCGACTTGCGGCGGTAAGAATTGAGTTCCTATCGAGTTACGACGGGGACCTCAGTACCTCGATCTTGATATCCCAGGGCAGTTAGGTCTCCTTGCGTGTTGGAAGAGGAACATCGCCATTCCTGTCGAGGCACGGGAGAGTAATAGGGTAGCATCTAGTGCTGTGTAGATAAATTGTGTTCTCTGCTTCAACGTGGACGGCTACCTAGGGGAAATTTTGGGGTCGCAAAAAGTGTGTCAAGTTCCGTTCGGGTTTCAAGCAGTAATGTGCAATTTCTTTTGAGACTCTGCAGTGGAAATTATCCTCATCTCGCATTGAGGGGAAAATTGTGTGGTGTTTCTCGAGTTGCGGCATAAAGCTTGGTATTTTTTTCGACTTGCGACAGGTACCTCAGGAACTCGCTCGTTTTGCTTCAGGGAAGTCAGGTCCCCTTTTTTGTTGGAAGGGGAACTTCAGGATTACTGTCGACCCGTTAAATGTGAACAGGGCCTCTTCTCGACCTGAGTTCGTAAACTGTGTTCTCCTCTCCAATGCGGACAGCAGTATGAGGGAACTTTCTGATTCGCATAAAGGATGTCAAGTACCCGTTCGCCTTTCAAGCGGGAGTGTGGGATTTCTCTTGAGATTCTGCAGTGAAAAATTTCCTCATTTTGCACTGAGGGGATAATTTTGTTGTGTTTCTCAACTTGCAGTGGGAAGCTTGCTGTTTTTTTCGACTTGCGACGGGGACCCCAGGAACTCGCTCGTGTTGCCCCAGGGAAAGTCAGGTCTCCTATCATTTTCGAAGGGGAACCTCGAGATTCCTCTATAAGGAGCAGCAGAGGAATAGGACCTTATCTAGCATTCAGTTGATCCACTGTTTGTTCTTTTCCAGTGGAGACAGAGAAATTTTGGTTGCTCTCAAAATTCTCCAGGGGATTCAGGCCTCGTCTCTTGTTCATACCTGGAACTGCGCTTTTTCCTCGAGTTGTAATACGGGTGATAGGCCACTTTAGTTTTCCATTTTTACCTGGAGATTGTATAGAGTATGCTCGTGGAGTCAGGTCTCCTATCATCTTCTGAGTTGATACTCGAAGATACATCTGAATCTGTGCAGTAGAATCAGACAATATCTCGAGGGGGTGGTGACATCTGTACCTTTTCCATTTGTGTTTTGAAAACCGTTTATCCTCCCAAATTTCAAGGTGATACCTGCCTGCTCATCCTGTGGGATCGGAATGTCTGATTTCCATTCCAGAGGAAGCAGAGGAATCAACTCTCATCTGGAAAAAGGAGTGGAAAACGGGGCATTTTGTCAGGGTAGCAAGAAACTCAGTGTTCCTCTGGATTGGGGCTCTGTATGTAGGTTTAGTTTTTAGTCTCATTAAGGATGTTAAGTAAACTGTCGAGTTTCAAGCGGGAATGTGGAATTTCTCTTGCGAATCTGAAATGCAAATGTTCTTCATCTCGCCTTGAGGGCAGAATCTTGTGGTTTTTCTCGAGTTGCGGTGGGAAGCTTGGGCTCTCTCTCGATTTGCCAAGGTGACATCAGGAAATCCTCCATGTTGCTTCAGAGAAGTCAGTTCCCCTTTTGTGTTGGAAGGAAAACTTCGGGATTACTCTCGAGCCGTTAAATGGGAATAGGGCCTCTTCTCGAGTTGAGTCCGTGAAATGTGTACTCCTCTTCAATGGGGACTGCTGTGTCAGGGAACTTTCTGAGTCGCATAAATGTTGTCAAGTTAACGTTCGCGTTTCAAGCGGCAATGTGGGATTTCTCTAGAGATCTGCAGTGGAAATTTTCCTCATCTCTCATTGAGGGGTAATATTGTCGTGTTTCTCGACTTGCGGCAGGAAGCTAGATGTTCCTGTCGTGTTGTGACTGGGACCTCAGGACCTTGATCGCGATGTCCCAGGGAAGTTGGGTCTCATGGCGTGTTAGAAGGGGAACATGGTGATTCCTCTCGAGACACAATAGAATAACAGGATCACATCTAGTGTTGTATAGAAAATTGTGTTCTCTGCTTCAATGTGGACGGCTTTCTTGGGGAAGTTTTTGGGTCACATAAATGGTGTCAAGTACCCGTTCGAGTTTCAAACGGTAATGTGCGATTTCTCTTGAGTCTCTGCATCGGAAAATATCCTCATCTCGCATTGAGGGGAAAATATTGAGGTGTTTTTCGAGTTGCGGCGGGAAGCTTGGTCCCCCTCTCGATTTGGGACGGGGACCTCCCCCGTCCCAAACACGGGGAAATCCCGTGTGTTGCTTCACGTTTCCCGACACGGGGAAATCTCCCGTGTTGCTTCAGAGAAGACAGGTCCCCTTTTGTGTTCAAAGGGGAACTTCGGGATTACTCTCGTGCCATTCAATGGGAATAGGGCCTCTTCTCGAGTTGAGTTCGTAAATTGTGTTCTCCTCTCCAATGGGGACAGCTGTGTTAGGGAACTTACTGAGTCGCATAAAGTGTGTCAAGTTCCGTTCGGGTTTCAAGCGGTAATGTGTGATTTCTCTCGAGACTCTGCAGCAGAAATTATCCTCATCTCGCATTGAGGAAAATTTTGTGGTGTTTCTCGAGTTGCGGCGTAAAATTTAGTGTTTTTTTCGACTTGCGACGGGGACCTCAGGAACTCGCTCGTGTTGCTTCAGGGAAACCAGGTCCCCTTTTGTGTTGGAAGGGGAACTTCAGGATTACTGTCGACCTGTTAAATGTGAACAGGGCCTCTTCACGACCTGAGTTCGTAAACTGTGTTCTCCTCTCCAATGGGGACGGCTGTGTTAGGGAACTTACTGAGTCGCATAAAGGATGTCAAGTTCCCGTTCACCTTTCAAGTGGAAATGTGGGATTTCTCTTGAGATTCTGCAGTGGAAAATGTCCTCATCTCGCATTGAGTGGATAATTTGTGGTGTTTCCTGATTTGCGGCAGGAAGCTTGAGGTTCCTCTCGAGTTGCGAAGGGGACCCCAGGAACTCGTTCGTTTTGCCCCAGGGAAGTCAGGTCTCCTATCTTTTTGGAAGGGGAACCTCGAGATTCCTCTATAAAGAGCAGCAGAGGAATAGGGCTGCATTTAGCGTTGAGTCAGTCAACTGTTTGTTCTTCTCCAGTGGGCACAGGGATCTCGCAGTTGCTCTCAAAATTCTCCAGGGGATTCAGGCCTCGTCTCTTGTTCAGACCTGGAAGTGCGCTTTCTTCTCGAGTTGTAATACGGGTGATAGGCCACTTTCAGTTCAGTTCGATTCAGTCGCTCAGTCGTGTCTGACTCTTAGTGACTCCTGAACCACAACACGAAAGGCCTCCCTGTCCATCACCAACTCCTGATGTTCACACAAACTCATGTCCATTGAGTCAGTGATGCCATCCAGCCACCTCATTCTCTGTCGTCCCCATCTCCTCCTACCCCCCAATCACTCCCAGCATCAGAGTCTTTTCCAGTGAGTCATCTCATCGCATGAGGTGGCGAAAGTATTGGAGTTTCAGCTTTGGCATCAGTCCTTCCAATGAACACCCAGGATTTATCTCCTCTAGAATGGACTGGTTGGATCTCCTTGCGGTCCAAGGGACTCTCAAGAGTCTTCTCCAGCACCACAGTTCAAAAGCATCAATTCTTCGGTGATCAGCTTTCTTCACAGTCCAAATCTCACATCCATACAAAACCACGGGAAATACCATAGTCTTAAATAGATGGACCTTGGTTGGCAAAGTAATGTCTCTGCTTTTTAATATGCTATCTAGGCTGGTCATAACTTTCCTTCCAAGGAATAAGCGTCTTTTAATTTCATGGCTGCATTCAGCATCTGCAGTGATTTTCGAGCCCCCCAAAATAAAGTCTGACACGGTTTCGACTGTTTCCCCATCTATTTCCCAAGAAGTGATAGGTCCAGATGCGATGATCTTCGTTTTCTGAATGTTGAGCTTCAAGCCAACCTTTTCACTCTCCTCTTTTGCTTTCATCAAGAGACCTTTGAATTCCTCTTCACTTTCTGCCATAAGGGTGGTCTCATCTGCATATCTGAGTTTATTGATATTTCTTCTGGCAATCTTGATTCCAGCTTGTGCTTCTTCCAACCCACAGTTCTTCATGATATACTCTGCATAGAAGTTAAATAAGCAGGGTGACAATATACAACCTTGACGTACTCCTTTGCCTATTTGGAACCAGTCTGCTGTTCCATGTCCAGTTCTAACTGTTGCTTCCTGACCTGCATACAGGTTTCTCCAGATGCAGGTCAGGTGGTCTGGGATTCCCATCTCTTTCAGAATGTTCCACAGTTTATTGTGATCCACACAGTCAAAGGCCTTGGCATAGTCAATGAAGCAGAAATAGATGTTTTTCTGGAACTCTCTTGCTTTCTCCATAATCCAGCGGATGTTGGCAATTTGATCTCTGGTGCCTCTGCCTTTACTTAAACCTGCTTGAACATCTGGAAGTTCACGATTCACATATTGCTGAAGCCTGGCTTGGAGAAATTTGAGCATGACTTTACTAGCGTGTGAGATGAATGCAATTGTGTGGTAGTTTGAGCATTCTTTGGCATTGCCTTTCTTTGTGATTGGAATGAAGACTGACCTTTTCCAGTCTTGTGACCACTGCTGAGTTTTCCAAATCTTCTGGCATATTGAGTGCAGCACTTTCACAGCATCATCTTTTAGGATTTGAAATAGCTCAATTGGAATTCCATCACCTCCACTAACTTTGTTCGTCGTGATGCTCTCTAAGGCCCACTTGCCTTCACATTGCAAGATGTCTGGTTCCAGGTGAGTGATCACGCCATCCTGATTATCTTCATCGTGAAGACCTTTTTTGTACAGTTCTTCTGTGTATTCTTGCTACCTTCTCTTAATATCTTCTGCTTCTATTAGGTCCATACAAGTTCTGTCCTTTACCGAGCCCATTTTTGCATGAAATGTTCCCTTGATATCTCTAATTTTCTTAAAAAGATCTCTTGTTTTTCCTATTCTGTTGTTTTCCTCTATTTCTTTGCATTGATCGCTGAGGAAGGCTTTCTTATCTCTCCTTGCTCTTCTTTGGAACTCTGCATTCAGATGCTTATATCTATCTTTTCCTCCTTTACTTTTCACTTCTCTTCTTTTCACAGCTATTTGTAAGGCCTCCTCAGACAGCCATTTTACTTTTTTGCATTTGTACCTTGAGATTGTATAGAGTATGCTCATGGAGTCAGGTCACCATTCATCCTGTGATTTGATACTCGAGGCTACATTTGAAACTGTGCAGTAGAATCAGACAATAGGGTCGAATCTAGTGCTGTGTAGATGATTTGTGTTCTCCGCTTCATTGTGGACCACTATCTCGAGGATGTTTTGGAGTCACATAAAGGATGTCAATACCCGTTCGAGTTTCAAGCAGTAATGTGTAATTTCTCTTGAGACTCTGCAGCGGAAAATATCCTCATCTCGCATTGAGGGGAAAATTTTGTGGTGTTTCTCAAGTTGTGGTGGAAAGCTTGGTGTTTTTCTCGATGTGCGACGGGGACCTCAGGAACTCGCTCGTGTTCCCCCAGGGAAGTCAGGTCCCCTTTTGTGTTGGAAGTGGAACTTCGGGATTTCTCTCAAGCCGTTAAATCAGAATAGGGCCTCTTCTCGCGTTGAGTCCGTGAATTGTGTTCTCTCCAATGGGGACGGCTCTGTTAGGGAACTTTCTGAGTCACATAAAGTGTGTCAAGTTCCCGTTCACATTTCAAGCGGGAATGTGGGATTTCTCTTGAGGTTCTGCAGCGGAAAATTTCCTCATCTCGCATTGAGGGGATAATTTTGTGTTGTTTCTCGACTTGCAGCAGGAAGCTTCATGTTACTCTCGAGTTGCGAAGGGGACCTCCTGACCTAGATTGTGATGTCCCAGGGAAGTTAGGTCTCCTTGCGCTTTGGAAGGGGAACATCGGAATTCCTCTTGAGGCATGGCAGAGTAATATGGTCGCATCTAGTGCTGTGTAGATATATTGTGTTCTCCGCTTCAATGTGGATGGCTATCTCGGTGAAGTTTTTGGTCGCATAAAGGGTGTTAAGTTCCCGTTCGATTTTCAAGGGGAAATGTGGGATTTCTCTTGAGATTCTGCTGCAGAAAATTTCCTCAGCTCGCATTGATGGGGGAACGTTTTCGTTTATCTTGAGTTGCGGCGGAAATCTTGCGGTTCCTCTCGAGTTGTGACGGTGACCCCAGGAACTCGATCACGTTGTCCCAAGAAGGTTGAAATCGTTTACTGTTTGAAGGGGACCTCAGGATTCATTTCTAGTCGCAGAAGATGAATAGGGCCGCATCTAGTGTTGTGTACATAAATTGTGTGCTCCGCTTCAATGTGGACGGCTATGTTGGGGAAGCATTTGGTTCGCTTAAAAGGTGTCAAGTTCCCATTCGAGTTTCAAGTGGGATAGTGGGATTTCTCTTGAGACTCTGCTGCAGAAAAAATTCCTCATCTCGCATTGAGGGGATAATTTTGTGGTGTTTCTCGAGTTGCGGCAGGAGGCCTGGGCTCCCTCTTGAGTTGCAATGGGGACCTCAGGAAATCCCCGTGTCTCTTCAGAGAAGTCAGGTCGATTTTTTGTTGGAAGGGGAATTTCTGGATTACTCTCGAGTCGTTAAATGATAATAGGGCCTCATCTCAAGTTAAGAATATAAATTGTGTGCTCCTCTGGAGTGGGGATGGCTATGGTAGGGAACTTTCTGAGTCACATAAAGTGTGTCAAGTACCCGTTCGCCTTTCAAGCTAGAATGTGGGATTTCTCTTGAGACACTGACACGGAAAAAATTCCTCATCTCGCATTGAGGGGATAATTTTGTGGTGTTTCTTGAGTTGCGGCGGGAAGTTGGGGTTCATCTTGAGTTGTGACGGGGATGTCAGGAACTCGCTCGTGTTGACCCAGGGAAGTCAGGTCTCTTATAGTGTTGAAAGGGGAAACTCAGGATTCCTCCATAAGGAGAAGCAGAGGAATAGGGCCGCATCGAGCGTTGAGTCAGGCAACTGTTTGTTCTTCTCCAGTGGAGACAGGGATCTCCGGTTGCTCTCAATATTCTCCAGGGGATTCAGTTCTCCTCTCTTGTTCTGACCTGGAACTGCGCTTTCTTCTCGAGTTGTAATACGAGTGTTAGGCCACATTAGAGTTGAATTTGTACCTGGAGATTGTATAGAGTATGCTCGTGCAGTCAGGTCTCCACTCGTCCTGTGAGTTGATACTCGAGTTTACATTTGAATTTCTCTTGCGAAACTGAAATGGAAATGTTCTTCATCTCGCCTTGAGGGAAGAATCTTGTGGTTTTTCTTGTGGCGGGAAGCTTGGGCTACCCCTCGAGTTGTAATGGGGAACTCAGGAAATCCCCGTGTTGGTTCAGAGAAGTTAGTTCCATTTTTTGTTAGAAGAGGAACTTAGGGATTACTCTTGAGCAGTTCAATGGGAATAGGGCCTCATCTCAATTTAAGTCTGTAAACTGTGTGCACGTCTCCAGTGGCGATGTTTGTTAGGGAACTTTTTGAGTCGAATAAATGGTGTCCAGTGGCCTTTTGAGTTTCAAGCGGGAATGTGAGATTCCTCTTGAAACTCTGCAGTGGAAATGTTCCTCATCTCACATTGAGGGGAAAATTTTGTGGTATTTCTCACATTGCACTGGAAAGTTTGGGGTTCTTCTCGAGTTGCGAGGGGGACCTCATGTCGTAGCTAGTGTTGCTTCAGGGAAGTCAGGTCCTCTTTTGAGTGGTACGGGGAACTTCGGGTTTACTCTCGAGACCTTAAATGGGAATGGGGCCTCATCTCAAGTTCAGTCCGTAAATTGTGTGCTCCTCTTCAGGGGGACAGGTATGGTAGGGAACTTTTTGAGTCACATAATGGCTGTCAAGTACCGTTCGAGTTTCAAGTGGGAATATGGGATTTCTATTGAGATTCTGCAGCAGAATATTTCCTCATCTCACATTGATGGGGTACTATTGTCGTTTTTCTCGTGTTGTGGGGGAAAGCTTGGTGTGGTTCTCGAGTTGCAACGGGGACCTCTGGAACCCGCTCTCGTTGTCCCAAGATGTTCAAAATCATTTGCTGTTGGAAAGGAAACCTCAGGATTCATGTCTAGGCTCAGGATACGAATAGGGCCACATGTAGCGTTGGGTACATATATTGTGTGCTTCGCTTCAATGTGGATGGCTATGTCAGGGAAGTATTTGAGTCGCATAAAGGGTGACAAGTACCCAATCGCCTTTCAAGAGGGAATGTGGCATTTCTCTTGAGACTCTGCCACCGAAAGAAGTCCTCATCTCGCATTGAAGGGATAATTTTGTGTTGTTTCTTGGCTTGTGTTGGGAAGCAGGGGATTCCTCTCGAGTTGCGATGGGGACGTAAGGAACTCGCTCATGTTGCCCCAGGGACCTCAGGTCTCCTATCCTGTCGAAAGGGGAACCTCGGGATTCCTCTATAAGGAGAAGCAGAGAAATAGGGCCGCATCGAGCATTGAGACGGGCAACTGTTTGTTCTTCTCCAGTGGAGAGAGGGATTGTGCGGTTGCTCTCAAAATTCTCCAGGGTATTCAGGCCTCGTCTCTTATTCAAGCCTGGAACTGCGCTTTCTTCTCGAGTTGTAATACCGTTGATGGGCCACTTTAGAGTTGCATTTGTACCTGGAGATTGTATAGAGTATGCTCGTGGAGTCAGGACTCCATTCGTCCTGTGAGTTGATACTCGAGGAAACATTTGAACCTGTGCAGTAGAATCAGACAATATCTCGATTGGGTGGTGACATCCGTATCTTTTCCACTTGTGTTTTGAAAACCGGTTATCCTCCCGAGTTTCAAGGTTGTACCTGCCTACACGTCCTGTGCGACCGGAACGTCTGGATTCCATTCCAGAGAAAGCAGAGGAATCAACTCTCATCTGTAAAAGAGAAGTGGAAAACGGGGCATTTTGTCAGTGTGGCAAGAAACTCGGTGTTCCTCGGGATTGGGGCTGTGTATGTCGGTTTAGTTTTTAGTCGCATAAAGGATGTTAAGTAACCTGTCGAGTTTCAAGTGGGAATGTGGAATTTCTCTTACCGAATCTGAAACGGAAATGTTGTTCATCTCGCCTTGAGGGCACAATCTTGTGGTTTTTCTTGAGTGTCGGTGGGAAGCTTCGGCTCCCTCTCGATTTGCGACGGGGACCTCAGGTAATCCCCCGTGTTGCTTCTGAGAAGTCAGGTTCCCTTTGTGTTGGAAGGGGAACTGCGGGATTACTCTCCAGCAGTTCAATGGGAATCGGGCCTCTTCTCGAGTTGAGTCCGTAAATTTTGTTCTCCTCTCCAATGGGGACGGCTGTGTTAGGGAAATTTCTCAGTCACATAAAGGGTGTCAAGTTCCCATTCTCATTTCAAGCGGTAATGTGGGATTTCTCTTGAGATTCTGCTGCCCAAAATTTCCTCATGTCGTATTGAGGCCATATTTTTGTGGTGTTTCTAGAGTTTCGATGGGAAGCTGTGGGTATTTCTCTAGTTGCGAAGGGGACCTCAGGAACTCGCTCGGGTTGCTTCAGGAAAGTCAGCTCTCCTTTTGTGCTGGAAGGGGAACTTCCGGATCACTCTCCAGGCGTTAAATGGGAATAGGTCCTTCACTCAGGTTGAGTCCAAAAAGTGTGTTTTCCTCTCCAATGGGGACGGCTGTGTGAGGGAAATTTCTGAGCCGCATAAAGGGTGTCAAGTACCATTTTGCCTTTCAAGTGGGAATGTGGGATTTCTCTTGAGATACTGCCACGCAAAATTTCCTCATCTCGCATTGAGGCCATATTTTTGTGGTGTTTCTCGAGTTACGGCGGGAGGCTGGAGGTACTTTTAGAGTTGCAACGGGGACTACAGGAATTAGATCGGGTTACTTCAGGGAAGTCAGGTCTCCGTTTTGTGTTGAAAGGGGAACTTCTGGATTACTTTCGGGCCATTTAATGGGAATAGGGCCTCATCTCGAATTGAGTCCATAAAGTTTGTTCTCCTCTACAATGGGGATGGCTGTGTGAGGGAAATTTCTCAGTCACATAAAGGGTGTCAAGTACCCTTTTGCCTTTCAAGTGGGAATGTGGGATTTCTCTTGAGATACTGCCACGCAAAATTTCCTCATGTCACATTGAGGCCATATTTTAGTGGTGTTTCTCGAGATTTGTCCGGAAGCTGGGGGTACTACTCGAGTTGAGACGGGGACCTCAGGAACTCGCTCGGGTTGCTTCAGGGAAGTCAGGTCCCCTTTTGTGTTGGAAGGGGAAATTCCGGATTACTCTTGAGCCATTAAATCGGAGTCGGGCCTCTTCTCGTGTTGAGTCCATAAAGTGTTTTTTCCTCTCCAATCGGGACATATGTGTGAAGGAACTTTCTGAGTCACATAAAGGGTGTCACTACCATTTTGCCTTTCAATCGGGAATGTGGCTTTTCTCTTGAGATCCTGCAGCACAAAATTACCTCATCTCGCGCTGAGGGGATAATTTTGTGGTGTTTCCCGAGAAGCGGCGGGAAGCTGGCAGTAATGTTCGAGGTACAACGATGACCTTGGGAACTCATTCCGGTTGCTTCAGGGAAGTCAAGTCCCCTTTTGTGAAGCAAGTGGAAATTCGGGATTACTTTCACGACATTAAATGGGAAAAGGGCCTCTTCTCGAGGTGAGGCCATAAAGTGTGTTCTCCTCTCAAATGGGGACGGCTGTGTGAGGGAACTTTCTGAGTCCCATTAAGGATGTCAAGTATCCTTTTGCCTTTCAACAGGGAATGTGGGATTTCTCTTGAGATTCTGCAGCGCACAGTTTTCTCATCTCGAATTGAGGGGATAATTTTGTTGTTTTTCTCTAGTGTCTACGGGAATCTTGGGGTACTTCTCGAGTTGCGACGAGGAACTCATGAACTCGCTCGGGTTGCTTCAGGAAAGTCAGTTCCCCTTTTGTGTTGGAAGAGGAACTTCAAGGTTACTCCAGAGGCATTAAATGGGAATAGAGCCTCTTCTCGACTTTAGTCCATAAGGTGAGTTCTACTCTCCAATCGGGAATGCTGTTTGAGGGAACTTTCTGAGTCGCATAAGGGGTGTCAAGTATACTTATGCCTTTCAAGTGGGATTGTGGGAATTCTCTTGAAATTCTGCAGCCCAAAATTTCCTCATTTCGCTTTGAGGGGATAATTTTGTGGTGTTTCTCGAGTTGCGGTGGGAAGCTGGAGGTACTTCTCGAGTTGCAACAGGGACCTCAGGAACTCGCTCGGGTTGCTTCAGGGAATAAGGTCACCTTTTTTGTTGGAAGGGGAACTTCCGGATTACTTTCGAGCCGTTAAATGGGAATAGGACCTCTTCTCGCGTTTAGTCCAAAAAGTGTGATTTCCTCTCCAATGGGGCAGCTGTTTGAGGGAACTTTCTGAGTCGCACAAAGTTTGTCAAGTAGCCTTTTGCCTTTCAAGCGGGAATGTGGGTCTTTTCTTGAGATCTGCAGCCCAAAATTTCCTCATTTCGCTTTGAGGAGATAATTTTGTGGTGTTTCTCGAGTTGGGGGTAGCTGGGTGTACTTGTCCAGTTGCCACGGGACCTCAGCTACTCGCTCGTGTTGCTTTAGGGAAGTCAATTCCCCTTTTGTCAAGGAAGGGGAATTTCGGGAATACTCTCGAGCTATTAAATGGGAATAGGGCCTCTTCTCGAGTTGAGTCCATAAAGTGTGTTCTCCTGTCCAACTGGGACGTCTCTGTGAGGGAAATTTATGTGTCGCATAAAGAGTGTCAAGTACCCTTTTGATTTTCAGGCCAGAATGTGGGATTTCTCTTGAATAGTGCTGCGCAAAATTTCCTCATCTCGCATTGAGGGGATAATTTTGTTGTGTTTCTCCTGTTGAGGCGGGAAGCTGGGGCTACATATCGAGTTGCGACATGAAATTCAGGAACTCGCTCATGTTGCTTCAGGGAAGTTAGGTCCCCTATTTAATGGAAAGGGAATTTCGGGATTACTCTCGAGCCGTTAAATGGAAATAGGGCCTCTTCTCGAGTTGAGTCCATAAAGTGTGTTCTCCACCCCATTCTGACGGATGTTAGGGAACTTTCTGAGTAGCATAATGTTTGTCAAGTACCCTTTTGCATTTCAAGCGGGAATGTGGGATTTCTCTTGAGATTCTGAAGCGCAAAATTTCCTCATCTCGCATTGAGGGGATAATTTTGTTGTGTTTCTCGAATTGCAGTGAGAAGCTGGGGGTAATACTCGAGTTACGACAGGGACCTCAGGAACTCATTGGAGCTACTTCAGGGAAGTCAGGTTCCCTTCTGTGATGGAAGGGGAACTTCTGGATTACTCTCGAGCCCGTTAATGGGAATAGGGTCTCTTCTCGCGTTGAGTCCAAAAAGTGTGTTCTCCACCCCATGCAGACTGATGTTAGGGAACTTTCTGAGTAGCATAATGTTTGTCAAGTACCCTTTTGCATTTCAAGCGGGATTGTGGGATTTCTTTTGAGATTCTGCAGTGCAAAATGACTTCATTTCGCATTGAGGGGTTTATTTCGTGCTGTTTCTTGAGTTGAGGCGCGAAGCAGGTGGTACTTCTCGAGTTGCGAAAGGGACCTCAGGAACTCGCTTGGGTTGCTTCAGGGAAGTCAGGTAGCCTTTTGTGTTGGAAGGGGAACGTCGTGTTTACTCTAGAGCCATTAAATGGGAGTAGGGCCTCATCTCGAACTGAGTCCATAAAGTGTGTTCTCCTATCCCATGGGGACTGCTGTGTGAGGGCACTTTCTGAGTCGCATGAAGGATGTCAAGTACTCTTTTTCTTTCCAAGAGAGAATGTGGTATTTCTCATGAGATTCTGCAGCGCAAAATTTCCTCATCTCCCAGTGATGGCATAATTTTGTTTTGTTTCTCGAGTTGGGGAGGGAAGCTTGGTGTACTTCTCGAGTTGCGACGGGGACCTCCAGAACTCGCTTGTGTTGCTTCAGGGAAGTCAGGTCCCATTTTGTGTTGGAAATGGAACTTCCGGCTTACTCTCGAGCCGTTAAATGATAATAGGGCCTCATCTCGAATTGGGTCCGTAAAGTGTGTTCTCTTGTCCTTTGGCACGGATGTTTGAGGGAACTTTCTGAGTCGCATAAAGGGTGTCAAGTACCCTTTTGCCTTTCAAGAGGGAACGTGGTATTTCTCTTGAGATTCTGCAGCGCAATATTTTCTCATCTCACATTGAGGGGATAATATTTTGGTGTTTCTCGAGTTGCGGCGGGAAGCTGGGGGTATTTCTCGACTTGTGACGGGGACCTGAGGAACTCGCTTGGGTTGCTTCAGGGAAGTCAGGTTCCCTTTTGTGTTGGAAGGAGAACTCCCGTTTTACTCTCGAGCCATTAAATGGAAATAGGGCCTCATCTCGAATTGAGTTCATATAGTGTTTTATCCTCTCCAATGAGGACGGCTGTGTCAGGGTAATTTCTGAGTCGCATAAAGGGTGTCAAATACCCTTTTGCCTTTCAAGAGGGAATGTGGTATTTCTCTTGAGATTCTGCAGTGCAAAATTTCCTCATCTCACATTGAGGGGATAATTTTTTGGTGTTTCTCGAGTTGCGGCGGGATGATGGGGGTACTTCTCGAGGTGCGACTGGGACCTCAGAAATGCATTCCGGTTACTTCAGGGAAATCAGTTCCCCTTTTGTGTTGGAAGGGGACCTTCCATTTTACTCTCGAGCCGTTAAATGCGAATAGGGCCTCATCTCGAATTGAGTCCTTAATGTGTGTTCTCCTCTGCAATGGGGACTGATGTTAGTCGATTTTCTGAGTCGCATAAAGGGTGTGAAGTACCCTTTTGCCTTTCAATAGGGAATGTGGAGATTCTGCTGATTAATATTTCCTCATCTCGCACTGAGGGGATAAGTTTGTGTAGTTTCCTGATTTACGGTGGGAAGCTGGGGGTACTTCTCGCTTTGCGACCGGCACCTCAGCTCCTTGCTCAGGTTTCTTCAGGGAAGGAAGGTCATCTTTTGTGTTGGAAGGGGAACTTCCGCTTTACTCTTGAGCCGTTAATTGGGAATAGGGACTCGAATTGAGTCCATAAATTGTGTTCTCCTTTCCAATGTGGACAGCTGTGTGAGGGAACTTTCTGAGTCGCATAAAGGGTGTCAAGTTCCCTTTTGCCTTTCAAGAGGGAATGTGGGATTACTCTTGAGATTATGCAGCGAAAAATTCCTCATCTCGCATTGAGGGGATAATTTTCTGGTGTTTCTCGAGTTGCGTCAGGAAGCTGGGGGTACTTCTTGAGTTGCGACGGGGACCTCAGGAACTCGCTGGGGTTGCTTCAGGAAAGTCAGTTCCCCTTATGTGTTGGAAGGGCAATTTCCGGTTTATTCTCGAGCCGTTAAATGGGCTGAGGGCCTCATTTCGAAATGAGTCCATAAAGTGTATTCTCCTGTCCAATGGGAACGGCTGTGTGAGGGAACTTTCTGAGTCGCATAAAGGGTGTCAACTACCTTTTGCCTTTCAAGCGGAAATGTGGGATTTCCTTGAGATTCTGCAGCGTAAAATTTCCTCATCTCGCACTGAGGAGATAATTTTGTGGTGTTTCTCGTGTTGCGGCGGGTAGCTGGTGGTACATCTCGAGTTGCAACTGGGACTTCAGTGACTCTCTCGGGTTGCTTCATGTAAGTCAGGTCCCCTTTTGTGATGGAAGGAAAATTCCGGTTAACTCTCGAGCCCTTAAATGGGAATAGAGCCTCTTCTCGATTTGAGTCCATAAAGAGGGTTCTTCACTCCAATGGAGACAGATGTTAGGGATCTGTGTAAGTCGCATAAAGTGTGTCAAGTAGCCTTTCGCATTTCAAGCGGGAATGTGGAATTTGTCTTGAGATTTTGCAGCGCAAAATTTCCTCATCTCGGATTGAGGGGATAATTTTGTGGTGTTTCCCGAGTTGCGGCGTGAAGCTGGGGGTATTTCTCGAGTTGAGACGGGGACGTCAGGAACTCGCTCGTGTTGCTTCATGGAAGTCCGGTCACCTTTTGTGTTGGAAGGGGAATTTCTGGATTAGTCTCGAGCCGTTAAATGGGAATAGGACCTCATCTAGTTTTGAGTCCAAAAAATGTGTTTTCCTCTCCAATTGGGACGGCTGTGTGAGGGAAATTTCTGAGTCGTATAAAGGGTGTCAAGTATCCTTTTGCCTTTCAAGCGGGATTGAGGGATTTCTCTTGATATTCTGCAGCTCAAAATTTCCTCATCTCGCATTGAGGGGATAATTTTGTGGTGTCTCTCGAGTTGCGGCGGGAAGATGGGTGTACTTCTCGAGTTGCGAAGGGGATCTCAGTAAATCCCTCGGGTTGCTTCAGGGAGGTCAGGTCCCCTTTTGTGTTGGACTGGGAATGTCGGGATGACTCTCGTGCCCTTAAGTGGGAATAGGGCCTCTTCTCGAGTTGAGTCCATAAAGTGTGTCCTCCTCTCCAATGGGGACGGTGGTTTGAGGGAAATAGCTGAGTCACATAAAGGGTGTCAAGTACACTTTTGCCTTTCAAGCAGGAATTTGGGTTTTCTCTTGAGATTCTGCAGCGCAAAATTACCTCATCTGCATTGAGGTGATAATTTTGTGGTGTTTCTCGAGTTTCTGTGGGGAGCTGGGGGTACATCTCGAGTTGGGACGTGGACCTCAGGAACTCGCTACGGTTGCTTCAGGGAAGTCAGATCCCCTATTGTGTTGGAAGGGAAATATCAGGATTACTCTCGAGACGTTAAATGCATATAGGGCCTCTTTTCCAATTGAGTCCATAAAATGTGTTCTCTTCTGCAATGTGTACGGTTGTGTGAGTGAATTTTCCGAGTCGCATAAAGTGTGTAAAGGACCCCTTTGCCTTTGAAGTGTGAATGTGGGATTTCTCTTGAGATTCTGCAGCGGAAATTTTCCTCATCTCACATTGAAGGTATAATCTTGTGCTGTTTCTCGAGATGCGGCGAGAAAATGGGGGTACTTCTCGAGTTGCGACTGGAACCACAGGAAATCGCTCGGGTCTCTTCAGGGAAGTCCGGTCCCCTTTAGTGTCGGAAGGGGAACGTCCTATTTAATCTCGAGCCCTTAAATGGGAATAGGGCCTCTTGTTGAGTTGAGTCCTTAAAGTGTGTTCTCGTCTCCAATGGGGACGGCAGTTTGAGGGAACTTTCTGAGTCGCATAAAGGGTGTCAAGTACACTTTTGCCTTTCAAGCAGGAATGTGGATTTTCTCTTGACATTCTGTAGCAGAAAATTTCCTCATCTCGCATTGAGGGGATAATTTTGTGGTGTTTAATGAGTTGCTGCTGGAAGTAGAGGGTATTTCTCGAGTTGCGACTGGGACCTCATGAACTCGCTCGGGTTGCTTCAGGGAATTCAAGTCCCCTTTTTTTTGGAAGGGGAACTTCCGGATTCCTCTCGAGCCGTTAAATGGGATTATTGCCTCTTCTCGATTTGAGTCCATAAAGTGTGTTCTCCTCTCCACTGAGGATGGATGATAGGGACCATTCTAAGTTGCCTGAAGGGAGGCAAGTACCCTTTTGCCTTTCAAGCGGGAATGTGGGATTTCTCTTGAGATTCTGCAGCGCAAAATTTCCTCATCTCGCATTGAGGGGATAATTTTGTGGTGTTTCTCAAATTGCGGTGTGAAGTGGGGGGAACTCCTCGAGTAATGACGGGGACCTCGGGAATTCACTCGAGTTTCTTCATGGAAGTCAGGTCCTCTTTTGTGCTGGAAGGGGAATTTCCGCATTACTCTCAAGCCCTTTAATGGGAATAGGGTCTCTTCTCGATTGAGTCGAGAAAGTGTGTTTTGCTCTCCAATAAGGACGGATATTAGGGAACTTTCTTAGTGTCATAAATTGTGTCAATTACACTTTTCCTTTCAGGCGGGAAAGTGGGATTTCTCTTGAGATTCTGCACCACAAAATTACCTCATCTCGCATTGATGGGATAATTTTGTGGTGTTTCTCGAGTTGCGGCTTGAAGCAGGGGGTACTTCTCGAGTTGTGACCGGGACCTCAGGAAATCGCTCGGGTTCCTTCAGGGAAGTCAAGTCACCTTTTGTGTTGGAAGGGGAACTTCCTGATTACTCTCGAGCCGTTAAATGGGAATATTGCTTCTTCTCGATTTGAGTCCATAAAGTGTGTTCTCATCTCCACTGAGGACGGATGTTAGGGACCATTCTGAGTCGCCTAAAGGGAGTCAACTACCCTTTTGCCTTTCAAGCAGGAATGTGGGATGTCTCTTGAGGTTCTGCAGCACTAAATTTCCTCATCTCGCATTAGGGGATAATTTTGTGGTGTTTCTCAAGTTGCGGCGGGAAGATGGGGGTATTTCTTGAGTTGTGACGGGGTCCTCAGGAACTCGCTCTGGTTGCTTCAGGGAAGTGAGTTCCCCTTTTGTGTTGGATGGGAAACTTCCGGTTTACTCTGGAGCCGTTAAATGGGAAAAGGACCTCATCTTGAATTGAGTCCATATAGTGTGTTCTCCTCTCCAATGTGGACTCATGTTAGTGAAATTTCTGAGTGGCATAAAGGGTGTCAAGTTCCCTATTGTCTTACAAGAGTTATTGTGGTAATTCTCTTGAGATTCTGCAGCACATAATTTCCTCATCTCGCATTAGGGGTTAATTTTGTGGTGTTTCTCGAGTTGCGGTGGGAAGCTTGGCGTACTTCTCGAGTTGCGACGAGGAACTCAGGAACTCGCTCTGGTTGCTTCAGGGAAGTCAGGTCCCCTTTTGTGTTGGAAGGGGAACTTCCGGTTTACTCTCTAGCCGTTTAATGGGAATAGGGCTTCATCTCGAATTGAGTCCATAAAGTGTGTTCTCCTGTCCAACTGGGAAGGCTGTGTGAGGGAACTAACTGAGTCGCAAAATGGGTGTCAAGAACCCTTTTGCCTTTCAAGAGGGAATGTTGTATTACTCTTGAGATTATGCAGGAAAAATTTCCTCATGTCGCATTGAGGGATAATTTAGCGGTATTTCTCGAGTTGCGGCGGGAACCTGGGGGTACTTCTCGAGTTACCTCAGGCATCTTAGGAACTCGCTCGGGTCGCTTCAGGGTAGTCAGGTCCCCTTTTGTGTTGGGAGGGGAACTTCCTGTGACTCAAAAGCGGTTAAATGGCAATAGGGCCTCATCTCGAATTGAGTCCATAACATGTGTTCTCCTCTCCAATTGGTACAGCTGTGTGAGGGAACTTTCTGAGTCCCATAAAGGGTGTCAAGTACCTCTTTGCCTTTCAAGAGGGAATGTGGGATTACTCTTGAGATTATGCATGGAAAATTTCCTCATTTCGCATTTAGGTGATAATTTTCTGGTGTTTCTCGGGTTGCGGTGGAAAGCTGGGGGTAGTTTTTGAGTTGCGACGGGGACCTCAGGAACTCGCTTGGGTTGCTTTAGTGAATTCAGGTCCCCTTATGTGTTGGAAGGGGAACTTCCGGTTACTCCTGAAGAGTTAAATGGTAATAGGGCTTCATCTCGTATTGAGTGCATAAATTGTGTTCTCCTGTCCAATGGGGAGGACTGTTTAAGGGAACATTTAGAGTCGCATCAAGGGTGTCAAGTACCCTTTTGCCTATCAAGAGGGAATGTTGGATTACTCTTGAGATTATGCAGTGCAAAATTTCCTCATCTCGCATTGAGGGGATAATTTTGTGGTGTTTCAAGAGTTGCAGCGGGAAGCTAGGGGTACTTCAGAAGTTGCAACAGGGACCTCAGGAACTCGCTCGGGTTGCTTCAGGAATGGTCGGTCCCCTTTTGTTTTGGAAGGGCAACTTCCGGTTTCCTCTCTAGCCTTTAAATGGGAATAGGTCCTCAACTCGAATTGAGTCCATAAAGTGTGTTCTCCTGTCCAATAGGGTCGGCTGTGTGATGGAACTTTCTGAGTCGCATAAAGGGTGTCATGTACTCTTTTGCCTTTCCAGAGGTAATGTGGTATTTCTGTTGAGATTCTGCAGCATAAAATTTCCTCATCTCGCATCGAGGGCATAATTCTCTGGTGTTTCTCGAGTTGCCGCAGGAAGTTGAGGGTACTTCTCGAGTTGCGACCGGGACCTCAGGAACTCGCTCGGATTGCTTCAGAGTAGTCAGGTCCCCATTTGTGTTGAAGGGGAACTTCCGGTTACTCTCGAGCCGTTAAATGGGAATATGGACTCATCTCGTATTGAGTCCATAAAGTGTGTTCACCTCTCTAATGGGGACGGCTGTGTGAGGAACTTTCTGAGTCGCATAAAGGGTGTCAAGTACCCTTTTGCCTTTCAAGAGGGAATGTGGGATTTCTCTTGAGATTCTGCACTGCAAAATTTCCTCATCTCCCACTGAGGCAATAATTTTCCGGTGTTTCTCGAGTTGCGGCGGGAAGCTGGGGGTACTTCTCGAGTTGCGACGGGGACCTCAGGAACTCGATCGGGTTGCTTCAGGGAAGTCAGGTCCCCTTTGGTGTTGGAAAGGAAACTTACAGTTTACTCTCGAGCTGTTAAATGGGAATAGGGCCTGATATCGAAATGAGTCCATGAAGTGTGTTGTCCTCACCAATGGGGACGGCTGTGTGAGGGAAATTCCTGAATCGAATAAATGGTGTCAAGTAACCTTTTGCCTTTCAAGTGGGAATGAATATTTTTCTAGAGATTCTTCAGCGCAAAATTTCCTCATCTCGCATTGATGGGATAATTTTCTGCTGTTTCTCGAGTTGCGGCGGTAAGCTGGGGATACTTCTCGAGTTGCAACGGGGACCTCAGGAACTCACTCGATTTACTTCACGGAAGTGAAGTCCCTTTTTGAGCTTGAAAGGGAACTTGCGGATTACTCTAGCTCTTTAATTGAAATCGGCCTCTTCTCGAGATGAGTCCATAAAGTGTGCTCTCCTCTCCAATGGGGACTGATGTTAGTGAAATTTCTGAGTCGCATAAAGGGTGTCAAGTACCCTTTTGACTTTCAAGAGCGAATGCGGTATGTCTCTAGAGATTCTGCAGTGCAAAATTTAATCATCACGCATTGAGGGGATAATTTTGTGGTGTTTCTCGAGTTGTGGCAGGAAGCTGGGGGTACTTCTCGAGTGGCAACGGATTCCTCAGTAACTCACTCGGGTTGCCTCAGGGAAGTCAGGTCTCCTTTGGTGTTGGAAGGGGAACTTCTGGTGTTGGAAGGTGGACTTCCGGTTTACTCTCGAGCCGTTAAATGGGAATAGGGGCTAATGTCGAATTGAGTCCATAAAGTGTGTTCTCCTGTCCAAAGGGAACGGCTGTGTGAGGAATATTTCTGAGTCGAATAAAGGGTGTCAAGTACCCTTTTGTCTTTCAAGAAGGAATGTGGTATTTCTCTTGAGATTCTGCAGCACAAAATTTCCTCATTTCGCACTGAGGGGATAATTTCGTGGTATTTCTCGAGGTGCGGTGGGAAGCAGGGGGTATATCTCTTGACTTGTGAAGGGGACCTCAGGAACTCACTCTGGTTGCTTCAGGGAAGTCAAATCCCCTTTTGTGTTGGAAGTGGAACTTCCAGATTACTCTAGAAACTTTAAATGGGAATATTGTCTCTTCTCGATTTGAGTCCATAAAGTGTGTTCTCCTCTCCACTGAGGACGGATGTTAGTGAACATTCTGAGTCGCCTAAAGGGAGTCAAGTACGCTTTTGCCTTTCAAGCGGGAATGTGCGATTTCTCTTCAGATTCTCCAGCGCATAATTTCCTCATCTCGCATTGAGGAGTTAATTTTGTGGTGTTTCTCGAGTTTTTGCGGGAAGCAGGGGGTACTTTTCGAGTTGCGACGGGGACCTCAGGAACGGGCTCGGGTTGCTTCAGGGAAGTCAGGTTCCCTTTTGTGTTGGAAGGGGAACTTCCTGTTTACTCTTGAGCCCTTTAATGGGAATATTGCCTCTTCTCGATTTGATTCCATAAAGTGGGTTCTCCTCTCCACTGAGGACGAGTGTTAGGGACCATTCTAAGTCCCCTAACGGGAGTCAAGTAACCTTTTGCCTTTCAAGCGGGAATGTGGGATTTCTCTTTAGATTTTGCAGCACAAAATTTCCTCATGTCACACTGAGGGGATAATTTTGTGGTGTTTCCCGAATTGCAGCGGGAAGCTGGGGATACTTCTCATAAAGGGACGAGGACCTCAGGGACTCACTCGAGTTACCTCAGGGAAGTAAGGTCCTCTTTCGTGCTGGAAGGGGAACTTCCGGATTACTCTCGAGCCCTTTAATGGGAATAGGGCCTCTTCTCGAGTTGAGTCCATAAAGTCTGTTCTCCTCTCCAATGGGGACGAATGTTAGGGAACTTTCTGAGTGGCATAAAGTGTGTCAAGTAAACTTTTGCCTTTCAAGCAGGAATGTGGGATTTCTCTTGAGATTCTGCAGCGTAAAATTACCTCATCTCGCATTGAGGGGATAATTTGATTGTGTTTCTCGAGTTGTGGCGGGAAGCAGGGGGTACTTCTCCAGATGACACGGGGACCTCTGTAACTCGCCCGGGTTGTTTCAGGGAAGTCAAGTCCCCTTTTGTTTTGGAAGGGGAACTTCCGGATTTCTCTCAAGCCATTAAATGGGAATATTGCCTCTTCTGGATTTGACTCCATAAAGTGAGTTCTCTCCACTGAGGACGGATGTTAGGGAACATTCTTAGTCGCCTAAAGTGAGTCCAGTATCCTTTTCACTGTCAAGCGGGAATGTGGGATTTGTCTTGCGATTTTGCAGCGCAAAATTTCCTCATCTCGCATTGAGGGGATAATATTGTGGTGTTTACGAATTGCGGCAGAAATCTGGGGGTACATTTTGAGTTGCGACGGGGACCTCAGGAACTCACTCGAGTTACTTCAGGGAGGTCAGATCCCCTTTTTTGGTGGAAGGGGAACTTCTAGATTACTCTTGAGCCCTTTAATGGGAATAGGGACTCTTCTCGAGTTGAGTCCATAAAGTGTGTTCTCCTCTCCAATGGGGACGGATGTTAGGGAACATTCTGTGTGGCATAAATTGTGCCAAGTAACATATTGCCTTTCAAGCGGGATTGTGGGATTTCTCTTCATATTCTGCAGTGCAAAATTAGCTCAACTCGCATTCACATTGAGGGGATAATTTTATTGTGTTTCTCGAATTGCGTCAAAGCTGGGGGTACTTCTCGAGTTGCGACGGGGACCTCAGGAACTCACTCGAGTTACTTCAGGGAAGTCAGGTCCCCTTTTGTACTGGAATGGGAACTAAGTATTACTCTCGAGTCCTTTAATTGAAATAGGGCCTCTTCTCGAGTTGAGTCCATAAAGCGTGTTCTCCTCTCCAATGTGGACGGATGTTAGAGAACTTTGTGAGTGGCATAAAGTGTGTCAAGTAAACTTTTGCCTTTCAAGCAGGAATGTGGGATTTCTCTTGAGATTCTGTACCGCAAAATTTCCTCATCTCGCATTAAGGGGATAATATTGTGGTGTTTATGAATTGTGGTGGGAAGCTTCGGGTACTTTTTGAGTTGCGACAGGGACCTCAGGAACTCACTCGAGTTACTTCACGGAAGTCAGGTCCCCTTTTGTGCTGGAAAGGGAACTTCCAGATTACTCTCGAGCTCTTTCATGGAAAGGGACCTCTTCTCGAGTTGAGTCCATGAAGTGTGTTCTCCTCTCCAATGGGGACGGATGTTAGCAAACTTTCTGAGTGGCATAAAGTGTGTCAAGTACCCTTTTGCCTCTCAAGCAGGACTGTGGGATTTCTCTTGAGATTCTACCGCGCTAAATTTCCTCATCTCGCATTAAGGGGATAATTTTGGGGTGTTTCACGAGTTGCGGCGGGAAGCTGGGGGTACTGCTCGAGTTGCAACGGGGACCTCAGAAACTCGCTCGTGTTGCTTCAGGGAAGTCAGGTCCCCTTTGGTGTTGGAAGGGGAACTTCCGGTTTACTCTCGAGCCATTAAATGAGAATAGGGCCTCATCTCGAATTGAGTCCATAAAGTGTCTTCTCCTCTCCAATGGGGACTCATGTTAGCGAAATTCTCAGTGGCATAAATTTTCAAGTACATTTTTGAATTTCATGCTGGAAAGTTGTATTTCTCTTGAGATTCTGCAGCACCAAATTTCCTCATTTCCATTTAGGTCATAATTTTGTGGTGTTTCTCGAGTTGCGGTGGGAAGGTAGGGGTACTGCTCGAGGTGCGACAGGGACCTCAGGAACTCGCTCTGGTTTCTTCAGGGGAGTCAGATCCCCTTTGGTGTTGGAAGGGGAACTTCCGGTTTACTCTCGAGCCGTTAAAGGGGAATAGGGACTCATCTCGAACTGAGTCCATAAAGTGTGTTCTCCTGTCCAATGGGGACAAATGTTAGGGAACTTTCTGAGAGGCATAAAGTGTGTCAAGTACCCTTTTGCCTTTCAAGAGGGAATGTGGTATTTCTCTTGAGATTCTGCAGCGCAAAATTTCCTCATCTCGCATTGAGGGGATAATTTTTTGGTGTTTCTCCAGTTGCGGCGGGAAGAAGCGGGTACTTCTGGTGTTGCGACGGGGTCCTCAGGAACTCGCTCTGGTTGCTTCAGGGAAGTCAGGTCCCCGTTGGTGTTGGAAGGGGAACTTCCGGTTTACTCTCAAACCGTTAAATGGGAATAAGGGCTCTTCTCGAATTGAGTCCATAAAGTGTGTTCTCCTGTCCAATGGGAACGGCTGTGTGAGGGAACTTTCTGAGTCGCATGAAGGGTGTCAAGTACCCTTTTGCCTTTCAAGTGGGAATGTGGTATTTCTCTTGAGATTCTGCAGCGCAAAATTTCCTCACCTCTCATTGAGGGAAAAATTTTGTGGTCTTTCTCGAGTTGGGGTGGGAAGCAGGGCGTACTTCTCGAGTTGCGATGGGACCTCAGGAACTCGCTCGGGTTGCTTTAGGGAAGTCAGATCCCCTTTAGTGTTGGAAGATGAACTTCCGGTTTACTCTCGAGCCGTTAAATGGGAATAGGGTCTCATCTCGAATTGAGTCCATAAACTGTATTCTCATCTCCAATCGGGACTGATGTTAGTGAAATTTCTCAGTCACATAAAGGGTGTCAAGTACACTTTTGCCTTTCAAGAGGGACTGTGGTATTTTTCTTGAGATTCTTTAGTGCAAAATTTCCTCATTTCGCATTGAGCGGATAATTTTGTGGTGTTTCTCGAGTTGGGGCTTGAAGCTGGGGGTATTTCTCGAGTTGCCACGGGGCCTCAGAAACTCGCTCGCGATGCCTCAGGGATGTCAGATCCCCTTTTGTGTTGGAAGGGGAACTTCCGGTTTACTCTCGAGCCGTTAAATGGGAATAGGGGCTCTTCTCGAATTGAGTCCATAAAGTGTGTTCTCCTGTCCAATGGGAACGGCTGTGTGAGGGAACTTTCTGAGTCGCATAAAGGGTGTCAAGTACCCTTTTGCCTTTTAAGAGGGAATATCGGATTTCTCTTGAGATTCTGTAGCGCAAAATTTCCTCATCTCGCATTGAGGGGATAATTTTGTGGTGTTTTTTGAGTTGCGGCGGAAAGCACAGTTTACTACTCGAGTTGTGAAGCGGACCTCAGTACTTTGCTCTGGTAGCTTCAGGGAAGTCAATTCCCTTTTGTGTCTGAAGGGGAACTTCCGGAATATTCTAGCTGTTAAATGGGAATATTGCCTCTCCTCGATTTGAGTCCATAAATTGTGTTCTCCTCTCCACTTACGACGTATGTTTTGACCATTCTGAGTCGCCTAAAGGGAGTCAAGTACCCTTTTGCCTTTCAAGAGGGAATGTCGGATTTCTCTTGAGATTCTGCAGTGCAAAATTTCCTCATCTCGCATTGAGGGGATAATTTTGTGGTGTTCTCGAACTGTAGCGGGAACAGGGGGTACTTCTCCAGTTTCCACGGGGACCTCAGGGACTCACTCGATTTACTTCAGGTAAGTCAGGGCCCCTTTTGTGCAGGAAGGGGAACTTCTGGATTATTCTCGAGCTGTTAAATGGGAATATTGCCTCTTCTCTATTTAAGTCCATAAAGTTAGTTTTCCTCTCCAATGGGGACGAATGTTAGGGAACATTCTGAGTGGCGTAAAGTGTGTCAAGTACCCTTTTGCCTTTCAATCGGGAAGGTGGAATTTCTCTTAAGATACTGCAGTACAAAATTACCTCATCTCGCATTGAGGGATAATTTTGTGGTGTTTTATGTGTTGCGGCGGGAAGCAGGGTGTACTTCTCGCTTTGCGACGGGGACCTCAGGAAATCTCTTGCGTTGCTTCAGGGAAGTCAAGTCCCCTTTTGTGTTGGAAGGGGAACTTCCGGATAACTCTGGAGCCGTTAAATGAGAATATTGCCTCTTTTTTATTTGAGTCAATAAAGTGTGTTCTCCTCTCCAATGGGGACGGATGTTATGGAACTTTCTGAGTTGCATAAGTGTGCCAAGTACGCTTTTGCCTTTCCAGCGGGAATGTGGTGTTTCTCTTGAGATTCTACAGTGCAAAATTAACTCATCTTCCATTGAGGGGATAATTTTGTGGTGTTTCTCGAATTGCAGCGGGAAGCTGGGGGTACTTCTCGAGTTGCAACGGGGACCTCAGGAACTCACTCGAGTTACTACAGGGAAGTCAGGTCCCTTTTTGTGCTGGAAGGGGAATGTCCAGATTACTCTCAAGCAGTTAAATGGGAATATGGCCTCTTCTCGATTTGAGTCCATAAAGTGAGTTCTCCTCTCCACTGAGGACGGATGTTAATGACCATTCTCAGTCGCCTAAAGGGAGTCAAGTACCCTTTTGCCTTTCAAGTGGGAATGTGGGATTTTCTTGAGATTCTGCACCGTAAAATTTTCTTATCTTGCTGAAGGGATAAGTTTTTGGTGTTTCTCGAATTGCGGCGGGAACCTGGGGGTACTTCTCCAGTTGGGACGCGGACCTCAGGAACTTACTCTAGTTACTTCAGGAAAGTCAGGTCCACCTTTGTGCTGGAAGAGGAACTTCCGAATTACTTTCGAGCCCTTTAATATGAATAGGTCCTCTTCTCGACTTCAGTCCTTAAAGTGTGTTCCCCTCTCCAATGGGGATGAATTTTAGGGAACTTTCTGAGTCGCCTAAAGGGAGTCAAGTACCCTTTTGCCTTTCAAGCGGGAATGTGAGTTTTTTCTTGAGATTCTGCAGCTTAAAATTACCTTATTTCGCATTAAGAGGATAATTTTGTGGTGTTTCTCGACTTGCGGCGGGAAGCTGTGAGTAATACTCGAATTGCAACGGGGACCTCAGGAACTCGCTCGGCTTGCTTCAGGGAAGTCAGGTCCCCTTTGGTGATGGCAGGGGTACCTCAGGTTTACACTCGAGCTGTTAAATGTTAATATGGACTCATCTCGAATAGAGACCATAAAGTGTGTTCTCCTCGCCAATGGTGACGGCGGTGTGAGGAAACTTTCTGAGTCGCATAAAGGGTGTCAAGTACCCTTTTGACTTTCAAGAGGGAATGTGGTATTTCCCTTGAGATTCTGCAGCGCACAATTTCCTCATCTCCAATTGAGGGGATAATTCTGTGGTGTTTCTCGAGTTGCAGCGGGAAGCTGGGGGTACTTCACAAGTTGCGACGGGGACCTCAGGAATTCACTCTGGTTTCTTCAGTGAAGGCAGGTCCCCCTTTGTGTTGGAAGGGGAACTTCTGTATTATTCTCTAGCCGTTAAATGGGAATAGGGGCTCTTCTCGAATTGAGTCCATAAGTTGTGTTCTCCTCTTCAAAGGGGACAGATATTAGTGAAATTTCTGAGTCGCATAAACGGTGTCAAGTACCCTTTTGGCTGTCACGAGGGAATGTGGTATTTCTCTTGAGATTCTGCAGCACAAAATTTCCTCATCTCGCATTGATGGGATAATTTTGTGGTGTTTCTTGTGTAGTGACGAGAAGCTGGTGGTAGTTCTCGATTTGCGACGGGGACCTCAGGAACTCACTCAGGTTTCTTCACGGAAGGCAAGTCTCCTTTTGTGTTGGAAGGGGAACTTCCGGATTATTCTCGAGTCTTCAAATGGGAATATTGCCTCTTCTCGCTTTAACTCCATAAAGTGTATTCTCCTCTCCACTGATGACGGATGTTAGGGAACATTGTGAGTCGCATAAAGGGTGTTAAGTACACTTTTGCCTTTCAAGCGGAAATGTGGGATTTCTCTTGAGATTTTGCAGCACAAAATTTCCTCATCTCGCATTGAGGGGATAATTTGGTAGTGTTTCTTGAGTTGTGGAGGGAAGCAGGGGGTATTTCTCGAGTTGCAATGGGAATCTCAGGAGCACGTTCCTGTTGCTTCAGGCAAGTCAAGTCCCCTTTTTTGTTGGAAGGGTAACTTCCGGATTACTCTCGTGCCCTTTAATGGGAATATTGCCTCTTCTTTATTTGCATCCATAAAGTGTGTTCTCCTCTCCACTGAGGACTGATGTTAGGGGACATTCTGAGTCACATAAAGGGAGTCAAGTACCCTTTTGCCTTTCAAGCGGGAATGTGGGATTTCTCTTGAGATTCTGCAGCGCAAAATTTCCTCATCTCCTTTTGAGGGGATAAAATTGTGGTGTTTCTCGAATTGTGGTGGGAAGCTGGGGTACTTCTCGAGTTCCGACAGGGACCTCAGGAGCTCACTTGGGTTTCTTCAGGTTAGTCAGGTCGCCTTGGGTGCTGGAAGGGGAACATCCGGTTTACTCTCGAGCCCTTTAATGGGAATAGGGCCTCTTCTCCAGTGGAATCCATAAAGTGTGATCTCCTCTCCAATGGGGACGGATGTTAGGGAACTTTCTGAGTCGCATAAAGTGTGTCAGGCACCCTTTTGACTTTCAAGCGAGGATCTGGGATTCCTCTTGAAATTCTTCAGGGCAAATTTACCTTATCTCACATTGAGGGGGTAATTCTGTGGTGTTTCTTGAGTTGCAGCGGGAGTCTGGGGGTACTTCTCGAGCTGTGACGGGGACCTCAGGAACTCGCTCGTGTTGATTCAGGGAAGTCAAGTCCCCTTTTGTGTTGGAAGGGGAACCTCAGAATTACTCTTGAGCCGTTAAATGAGAATATTGCCTCTTCTCAATTTGAGTCCATAAAATGTGTTCTCCTCTCAAATGAGGACGGATATTAGGGAACATTCTGAGTCGCTTAAAGGGAGTCAAGTACCCTTTTACCTTTCAAGGGGGAATGTGGGATTTCTCTGGAGATTCTGCAGTGCAAAATTTCCTCATCTCGCATTGAGGGGTTAATTTTGTGGTGTTACTTTTCAAGTTGTGACGGGGACATCAGGAAATCACTCGAGTTACTTCAGGGAAGTCAAGTCCCCTTTTGTGCTGGATGTGGAACTTCTGGATTACTCTTGAGCCCTTTAATGGGAATAGTGCCTCTTCTCGAGTTGAGTCCATAAAGTGTCTTCTCATCTCCAAAGGGGACCAATGTTAGGGAACTTTCTGAGTGGCATAAACTGTGTCAAGTACCCTTTTGCCTTTCAAGCGGGATTGTGGGATTTCTCTTGAGATTCTGCACCGCAAAATTACCTCATCTCGCATTGAGGGGATAATTTTGTGCTGTTTCGCGTGTTGGGGCAGGAAGCACTGGGTAATTCTCGAGTTGCGACGGGGACCTCAGGAACTCGCTCCGGTTACTCCAGGGAAGTCAAGTCCCATTTTGTGTTGGAAGGGGAACTTCCGGATGTCTCTCGAGCCGTTAAATGGGAATATTGCCTCTTCTCCATTTGGGTCCATAAAGTGTGTTCTCCTCTCCACTGAGGACGGATATTAGGGACCATCCTGAGTCGCCTCAAGGGAGTCAAGTACATTTTGCCTTTCAATGGGAATGTGGGATTTCTCTTGAGATTCTGCAGCGCAAAATTTCCTCATCTCGCATTGAGGGGATAATTTTGTGTTTTCTCTCGAATTGCGGTGGGAAGCTGGGGGTACTTCTGCAGTTGCAACGGGGACCTCAGGAACTCACTCGAGTTACTTCAGGGAAGTCAGGTCCCCTTTTGTGCTGGAAGGGGAACATCCGGATTACTCTCGAGCCCTTTAATGGGAATAAGGACTCTTCTTGATTTGAGTCCATAAAGTGTGCTCTCCTCTCCAATGGGGACGGATGTTAGGGAACTTTCTGAGTGGCATAAAGTGTGTCAAGTACCCTTTTGCCTTTCAAGCGGAAATGTGGGATTTCTCTTAAGATTGTGCAGCGCAAAATTTCCTGATCTCGCAATGAGGGGATAATTTTGTGGTGTTTCTCGACTTGCAGTGGGAAGCAGGGAGTACTTCTCGAGGTGAGACGGGGACCTCAGGAACTCGATTGGGTTGCTTTAGGGAAGTCAAGTCCCCTTCTGTTTTGGAAGTGGAACTTCCGGATTACTCTCGAGCTGTTAAATGGGAATATTGTCTTTTCTTGATTTGAGTCCATAAGTGTGTTCTCGTCTCCACTGTGGACGCATGTTAGGGAACTTTCTGAATGGCAGAAAGTGTGTCAAGTACCCTTTTGCCTTTCAAACGGGAATGTGGGATTTCTCTTGAGATTCTGCAGCGCAAAATTTCCTCATCTCGCATTGAGGGGATAATTTGGTGGTGATTCTCGAATATGGCGGGGAGTTGGGGGTACTTCTGCTGTTGCGACGGGGACCTCAGGAACTCACTCAAGTTACTTCAGGGAAGTCAGGTCCCCTTTTGTGCTGGAAGGGGAACTTCCGGATTACTCTCGAGCCCTTTGATGGGAATAGGGCCTCCTCTTGAGTTGAGTCCATAAAGTGTGTTCTCCTCTCTAATGGGGAATGATATTACGGATCTTTCTTAGT
This sequence comes from Moschus berezovskii, assembly GCF_049115385.1. Lineage (NCBI taxonomy): Eukaryota > Metazoa > Chordata > Mammalia > Artiodactyla > Moschidae > Moschus > Moschus berezovskii. The sequence goes on along the minus strand of NC_142479.1, from coordinate 5,922,608 downwards.
AGCATAAAGTGTTTCAAGTACCCTTTTGCCTTTCAAGATGGAATGTGGGATGTCTCTTGAGATTCAGCAGCGCAAAATTCCCCCATTTTGCATTTAGGGGATAATTTTGTGGTGTTTCTCGAGTTGCGGCGGGAAGCAGGGAGTACTTCTCAAGTTGTGACTGGGACCTCAGGTTCTCGCTCCGGTTGCCTCAGGGAAGAGAAGCCCCCTTTTGTGTTGGAAGGGGAACTTCCGGATTACTCTCGAGCTGTTCAATGATAATATTGCCTCTTCTCGATTTGAGTTAATAAAATGTGTTCTCCTCTCCACTGAGAACAGATGTTAGGGACCATTCTGAGTCGCCTAAAGGGAGTCAAGTACACTTTTGCCTTTCAGGAGAGAATGTGGGATTTCTCTTGAGATTTTGCAGTGCCAAATTCCTCATCCCGTATTGAAGGGATAATTTTGTGGTGATTTTCGATTTGAGACGGGGACCTCAGGAAATCACTCGAGTTACTTCAGGGAAGTCAGATCCACTTTTGTGCCTGAAGGGGAACTTCCGGATTACTCTCGAATGCTGTTAGTGGGAATAGGGCCTCTTCTCGTTTGAGTCCATAAAGTGTGTTCTACTCTCCATTGGGGACGGATATTAGGGAACTTTCTGAGTTTCATAAATTGTTTCAAGTACCCTTTTGCCTTTCAAGAGGGAATGTGGGATTTCTCCTGAGATTCTGCAGTGAAAAATTACCTCATCTCGCATTGAGGGGATAATTTGATTGTGTTTCTCGAGTTGTGGCGGGAAGCAGGGGGTACTTCTCCAGATGACACGGGGACCTCTGTAACTCGCCCGGGTTGTTTCAGGGAAGTCAAGTCCCCTTTTGTTTTGGAAGGGGAACTTCCGGATTTCTCTCGAGCCATTAAATGGGAATATTGCCTCTTCTGGATTTGACTCCATAAAGTGAGTTCTCTCCACTGAGGACGGATGTTAGGGAACATTCTGATTCGCCTAAAGTGAGTCCAGTATCCTTTTCACTGTCAAGCGGGAATGTGGGATTTGTCTTGAGATTCTGCAGCGCAAAATTTCCTCATCTCGCATTGAGGGGATAATATTGTGGTTTTACGAATTGCGGCAGAAATCTGGGGGTACATTTTGAGTTGCGACGGGGACCTCAGGAACTCACTCGAGTTACTTCAGGGAGGTCAGGTCCCCTTTTTTGGTGGAAGGGGAACTTCCGGATTACTCTTGAGCCCTTTAATGGGAATAGGGACTCTTCTCGAGTTGAGTCCATAAAGTGTGTTCTCCTCTCCAATGGGGACGGATGTTAGGGAACATTCTGTGTGGCATAAATTGTGCCAAGTAACATATTGCCTTTCAAGCGGGATTGTGGGATTTCACTTCAGATTCTGCAGTGCAAAATTAGCTCAACTCGCATTCACATTGAGGGGATAATTTTATTGTGTTTCTCGAATTGCGTCAAAGCTGGGGGTACTTCTCGAGTTGCGACGGGGACCTCACGAACTCACTCGAGTTACTTCAGCGAAGTCAGTTCCCCTTTTGTGCTGGAAGGGGAACTTTCGCATTACTCTCGAGGCCTTTAGTGGGAAAAGGGCCTCTTTCGTGTTGAGTCCATAAAGTGTTTTCTCCTCTCCAATGGGGACGGCTGTAAAGGAACTTTCTGAGTCGCATAAAGGGTGTCAAATAGTATCCTTTAGCCTTTCAAGTGCGAATGTGCGTTTCCTCTTGAGATTCTGCTGCGCAAAATTTCCACATGTCGCACTGAGGGGATAATTTTGTGGTGTTTCTCGAGTTGTGGCGGGAAGCAGGGGGGTATACCTCGAGTTGTTATGGGGACCTCAGGAACTCGCTCGGGTTGCTTAAGGAAGTCATGTCCCCTTTTGTGTTGAAAGACGAACTTCCTGAATACTCTCGAGCCGTTAAAAGGAAATATTGCCTCTTCTCGATTTGAGTCCATAACGTGTGTTCTCCTCTCCACTGAGGATGGATGTTAGGGACCATTCTGAGTGGCCTAAAGAGAGTCAAATACCCTTTTGCCTTTCAAGCGGGAATGTGGGTTTTCACTTGAGATTTTGCTTCGCATATTTTCCTCATCTCGCATTGAGGGGATAATTTTGTGGTGATTCTCGAATTGCGGCTTGAAGCTGGGAGTACTTCTCGAGTTGTGATGGGGACCTCAGGAACTCACTCGAGTTACTTCAGCGAAGTCAGTTCCCCTTTTGTGCTGGAAGGGGAACTTTCGGATTACTCTCGAGGCCTTTAGTGGGAAAAGGGCCTCTTCTTGTGTTGAGTCCATAAAGTGTTTTCTCCTCTCCAATGGGGACGGCTGTAAAGGAACTTTCTGAGTCGCATAAAGGGTGTCAAGTAGTACCCTTTAGCCTTTCAAGTGCGAATGTGGGTTTCCTCTTGAGATTCTGCTGCGCAAAATTTCCTCATGTCGCACTGAGGGGATAATTTTGTGGTGTTTCTCGAGTTGCGGCGGGATACTTGGGGTATTTCTCTAGTAGGGATGGGGACCTCAGGAACTTTCTGTGTTTGCTTCAGGGAAGTCAGGTCCCCTTTTGTGAACGAAGGGTAACTTCTGGATTACTCTCGAGCCGTTAAATGGGAACAGGGTCTCTTCTCGAATTGAGTCCTTAAATGTGTTCTCCTCTCCAATGGGTACGGCTGTGTGAGGGAACTTTCTCAGTCGCAGAAAGGGTGTCATATAGAGTTTCCGTTTGAAGCGGGAATGAGGAATTCCTCGTGAGATTCTGTAGCGCAAAATTTCCTCATCTCACATTGAGGGGATAATTTTGTGGTGTTCCTCCAGTTGCGGTGGGAAGCTGGGGGTACATCTCGACTTCTGACGCGGACCTCAGGTACTCGCTCATGTTGGTTAAGGGAAATCAGTTCTCCTTTAGTGAATGAAGGGGAACTTCGGGATTACTGTCGAGCCATTAAATGGGAAAAGGGCCTCTTCTCGAGTTGAGTCCATAAAGTGTGTTCTCCTCTCCAATGGGGATGGTTGTTTGAGGGAACTTTCTGATTCACGCAAAGCATTTCAAGAATCAGTTTGCCTTTCAAGCAGGAATGTGCGATTTCTCTTGAGACATTGCAGTGCAAAATTTCCTCATCTCGCGTTGAGGGGATAATTTTGTGGTGTTTCTCTAGTTGTGGTGGGAAGCTGGGGTACTTAGTGATTTGCGACGGGACCTCAGGAACTTTCTCGGGTTGCTTTAGGGATGTCAGGTCCCCTTTTGTGCTGGAGGTGGACTTCTGGTTTACTCTCGAACCGTTATATGGGAATAGGGCCAATTCTCGAGTTGAGTCCAAAGTGTGTTCTCCTCTCCAATGTTGACGGCCGTGTGGGGGAACTTTCTGAATCGCATAAAAGGTGTCAAGTACCCTTTTACCTTTCAAGCGGGAATTTGTGATTTCTCTTGAGATTCTGCAGCACAAAATTTCCTCATCTCGCATTGAGGGGATAATTTTGTGGTGTTTCAAGAGTTGCGGCGGGAAGCTGGTATATTTTCGAGTTGCGACGGAGACCTCTGGAACTCGCTCGGGTTGGTTCAGGGAAGTAGGGCCCCTTTTGTGTTAGAAGGGGAACCTACGGTTTATTCTCGAGCCGTTAAATGGGAATAGTAACTCATCTCCAATTGAGTCCATAAGGTGTGTTCTCCTCTCTAATGGTGACTTATGTTAGTAAAATTTGTGAGTCGCATAAAGGGTGTCAAGAACGCTTTTGCTTTTCAATAGGGAATGTGGAATTTCTCTTGAGATTCTGCAGCGCAATATGTCCTCATCTCGCATGGAGGGGGTAATTTTGTGATGTTTCACGAGTTGCGGCGGAAGCTGGGGGTACATCTCGAGTTGCGACGGGGACCTCAGGAACACCCTCGGGAGGCTTCAGGGTAGTCAGGTCCCCTTTGTTGTTGGAAGGGGAAGTTCCAGTTTACACTCGAGCTGTTAAATGGGAATAGGGGCTCATCTCGAATTGAGTCCATAAAGTCTATTCTCCTCTCCAATGGGGATGTCTGTGTGTGGGAAATTTCTGAGTCACATAAAGGGTGTCAAGTACCCGTTTGCCTTTCAACCTGGAATGTGGTATTTCTCTTGAGATTCTTCAGCGCAAAGTTTCCTCATCTTGTATTGAGGGGATAATTTTTGTTGTTCCTCGAGTTGCAGCGGGAAGCTGGAGGTACTTCTCGAATTGTGACGGGGAACCCAGGAACTCACTCGAGTTACTTCAGGGAAGTCAGGTCCACTTTTGTGCTGGAAGGGGAACTTCCAAATTACTCTTGAGCCCTTTAATGGGAATACGGTCTGTTCTCGAGTGGAGACCATAAAGTGTCTTCTTCTCTCAAATGGGGAAGGATGGTAGGGAACTTTCTGAGTGGCATAACGTTTGTCAAGTACCCTATTGCCTTTCAAGCGGGAATGTGGGATTTACTTGAGATTCTGAGGCGCAAAATTACCTCATCTCGCATTGAGGGGATAATTTTGTGGTGTTTCCCGCGTTGTGGCGGGAGGCAGGGGTTACTTCTTGAGTTGCGACGGGGACATCAGGAACTCGCTCCGGTCGCTTCAGGTAAGTCAAGACCTCTTTGTGAAGGAAGGGGAACTTCCGGATTACTCTCGAGCCGTTAAAAGGTAATATTGCCTCTTCTCGATTTGATCCCATTAAGTGTGTTCTCCACTCCAATGATGACAGATGTTAGGGAAGATTCTGAGTCGCCTAAAGGGAGTCAAGAATCCTTTTTCCTTTCAGGCAGGAATGTGGGATTTCTCTTGAGATTCTGCAGCATAAAATTTCCTCATCTCGCATTGAGGGGATAATTTTGTGGTGTTTCTCGAGTTGCGGCGGAAAGATTAGGGTACAACTCAAGATGCGACGGGGACCGCAGGAACTCGCTCCGGTTGCTTCAGGGAAGTCAGGTCCCCTTTTGTGTTCGAAGAGAATCTTCCGGTTTACTCTCGAGCCATTAAATGGGAATAGGGCCTCATTTCGAATTGAGTCCATAAAGTGTGTTCTCCTTTCCAATGGGGACGGCTTTGAGGGAACTTTCTGAGTCTCAAAAGAGTGTCAAGTACCATTTTGGCTTTCAAGAGGTAATGTGGTTTATCTCTTCAGATACTGCAGTGCACAATTTCCTCATCTCGCATTGAGGGGATAATTTTGTGGTGTTTCTCGAGTTGCGGCGGGAAGCTGGTGGTACATCTCGAGTTGCTTCGGTGACCTCAGGAACTCTCTCGGGTTGCTTCAGGGAAATCAACTCCCCTTTTGTGTTGGAAGGGGAACTTCCTGATTACCCTCGAGCCGTTAAATGGTAATAGGGCCTCATCTCTAATTGAGTCCATAAAGTGAGTTCCCCTCTCTAATGGGGACTGAAGTTAGGGAAATTTCTGAGTCGCATAAAGGGTGTCAAGTACCCTTTTGCCTTTCAAGAGGGAATGTAGTATTTCTCTTGAGATTCTGCAGCAGAAAATTTCCCCATCTCGCATTGAGGGGATAATTTTGTGGTGTTTCAAGAGTTGTGACAGCAAGCTGGGTGTACTTTTTGAGTTGCGACGGGGACCTCACGAACTCGCTCGGGTTGGTTCAGGGAAGTAGGGCCCCTTTTGTGTTAGAAGGGGAACTTAAGGTTTACTCTCGAGCCGTTAAATGGGAGTAGTAACTCATCTCGAATTGAGTCCATAAAATGTATTCTCCTGTCCAACGGGGACGGCTGTGTGAGGGAACTTTCTGAGTCGCATAAAGGGCGTCAAGTACCCTTTTGCCATTCAAAAGGGAATGTGGTATTTCTCTTGAGATTCTGCAGCACAAAATTTCCTCATCTCGCATTGAGGGGATAATTTTGTGGTGTTTCTCGTGTTGCAGCGGGAAGCTGGGGGTACTTCTCCAGTTGCGACGGGGACCTGAGGAACTCACTCGGATTGGGTCAGGGAAGTCAAGTCCCCTTTGGTGTTGGAGGGGGAATTTCCGGTTTACTCTCGAGCCGTTAAATGGGAATGGAGCTCATCTCGAATTGAGACCATAAAGTGTGCTCTCCTCTCCAATTCGAACTCATGTTAGTGAAATTTCTCAGTCACATAAAGGGTATCAAGTACCCTTTTGCCTTTCAAGAGGTAATGTGGTATTTCTCTTGAGATTCTGCACCGCAAATTTCCTCATCTCCAATTGAGGGGATAATTTTGTGGTGTTTCTGGAGTTGCGGAGAGAAGCTGGGGGTACATCTCGAGTTATGACGGGGACCGCAGGAACTCGCTCGGGTTGCTTCAAGGGAAGTCAGGTCCCCTTTTTTGTTGGAAGGGGAAATTCTGGTTTACTCTCGAGCCTTTAAAAGGAAATAGGGCCTCATCTCGAATTGAGTCCATAAAGTGTGTTCTCCTCTCCAAAGGGGACTGATGTTTGTGAAATTTCTGAGTCGCAAAAGGAGTGTCAAGTACCCTTTTGGCTTTCAAGATGGAATGTGGTATTTCTCTTGAGATTCTGCAACACAAAATTTCCTCATCTAGCATTGAGGGGATAATTTTGTGGTGTTTCTCGAGGTGAGGCGGGAAGCGGGGGTACTTTTAGAATTACTACGGAGACCTCAGGAACTCGCTCGGGTTTCTTCAGGGAAGTCAGGTCCCCTTTTGTGTTGGAAGGGGAACTTCCGGTTTACTCTCGAGCCGTTAAATGGGAATAGGGCCTCATCTCAAATTGAGTCCATAAAGTGTGTTCTCCTGTCCAATGGTTACGGCTGTGTGAGGGAACTTTCTGAGTCGCAAAAAGAGTTTCAATTACCCTTTTTGCTTTCTAGAGGGAATGTGGGATTACTCTTGTGATTTTGCAGCGCAAAATTTCCTCATCTCGCATTGAGGGGATAATGTTGTGGTGTTTCTCGAGTTGCAGCAGGAAGCTGGTGGTACCTCTCGAGTTGCCTCGGGGACCTCAGAAACTTGCTTGGGTTGCTTCAGGGAAGTCAGGGCCCCTTTTGTGGTGGAAGTGGAACTTCCAGTTTACTCTCAAGCCGTTAAATGAAAATAAGGCCTCATCTCGAAGTGAGTCCATAACATATGTTTTCTTGTGCAATGGGGACGATTGGGTGAGGAAACTTTCTGAGTCGCATAAAGGGTGTCAAGTACCCTTTTGCCTTTCATGAGGTAATGTGATATTTCTCTTGAGTTTCTGCAGGACAAAATTTCCTCATTTTGCTTTGAGGGGATACTTTTGTGGTGTTTTTCGAGTTGCGGCTGGAAGCTGGGGGTACTTCTTGACTTGCGACGGGACCTCAGGAACTTGCTCGTGTTGCGTCAGGGAAGTCAGGTCCCCTTTTGTATTGGAAGGGGAACTACCAGATTACTCTCCAGAAGTTAAATGGGAATCAGACCTCATCTCGAGTTGAGACTATAAAGTGTGTTCTCGTCTGCAATAGGGACAGGGGTGTGAGGGAACTTTCTGAGTCTCATAAATGGTGTCAAGTACCCGTTTGTCTTTCAAGCGGGAAATGGGATTTCTCTTGAAATTCGGCAGTGCAAAATTTCCTCATCTCGCATTGAGGAATAATTTTTTGGTGTTTCTCGCATTGCTGCGTGAAGCTGGGGGAACTTCTGGATTTGCGATGGGGACCTCAGGACCTTGCTCGGTTTGCTTCAGGGAAGTCTGGTCCCCTTTTGTGTTGGAAGGGTACTTCGAGATTACTCTCGAGCCGTTAAATGTAAATAGGGCCTCTTCTCGATTTGAGTTCATAAACTGTGTTCTCCTCTCCAATGGGGATGGCAGTTGAAAGGAAATTTCTGAGTCGCATAAAGATATCAAGTACACTTTTGCCTTTCATGAGGGAAAGTGGTAATTCTCTTGAGATTCTGAAGCGCACAATTTCCTCATCTCGCATTGAGGGGATAATTTTCTGGTTTTTCTCGAGTTGCGGCACGAAGCTGGGGTTACATCTCGAGATGCGAGGGGGTCCTCAGGTACTCGCTCCTGTTGCTTCAGGGAAGACAGATCCCCTTGGTGTTGGAAGGGGACCTTCTGGATTACTCTCCAGTCGTTAAATGGGAATAGGGCCTCTTCTCGATTTGAGTCCATAAAATGGGTTCTCTCCAATGGGGACGGCTGTTAGAGAACTTTCTGAGTCGCATAAAGGGTGTCAAGTACCCTTTTGCCTTTCAAGCAAGAATATGGGATTTGTCTTGAGATTCTTCAGTGCCAAATTTCCTCATCTTGCATTTAGGGGATAATATTGGGGTGTTTCTAAAGTTGCAGGGGTCAGCTGGGGGTACATCTCGAGTTGCAACGGTAACCTCAGGAAATCCCTCGCGTTCCTTCAGGGAAGTCAGGTCCTCTTTTGTGTTAGTAGGGGAATTTCGGGATTACTCTCGCACCGTTAAATGGAAATAGAGCCTCTTCTCGAGTTGAGTCCATAATGTATGTTCTCCTCTCCAGTGGGGACGGCTGTGTGAGGAAAATTTATTTGTCGCATAATGGGTGTCAAGTACCCTTTTTATTTTCAGACGGGAATGTGGAATTTCCATTTAATAGTGCTGCGCAAAATTTCCTGATCTCTCATTGAGCGGATAATTTTGTGGTGTTTCTCCTGTTGAGGCGGGAAGCTGGGGGTAAATCTCGAGTTGCGACGTGAACCTCAGGAACTAGCTCGTGTTGCTTCAGGAAAGTTAAGTCCCCTTTTCTGGTGGAAGGGGAATTTCGGGATTACTCTCGAAACGTTAAATGGATATAGGACGTCTTCTCGAGTTGAGTTCAAAATGTGTGTTCTCCTCTCCAATGGGGACGACTGTGTGAGGGAAATTTCTGAATCACATAAAGGGTTTCAAGTACCCCTTTGCCTTTCAAGCGTGAATGTAGGATTTCTCTTGATATTCTGCAGTGCAAAATTTCCTCATCTCACATTGAAGGGATAATTTTGTGGTGTTTCTCGAGTTGCGGCGGGAAGTTGGGGGAACTTCTCGAGTTGCGATGGCGACCTCAGGAACTCGCTCGGGTTTCTTCAGGGAAGTCAGGTCCCCTTTTGTGTTGGAAGGGAAACTTCTGGTTTACTCCGAGCCGTTAAATGGGAATAGGGCCTCATCTCGAATTGAGTCCATAAAGTGTGTTCTCCTCTCCAATGGGGACTGATATTAGTGAAAATCCTGAGTCCCATAAAGGGTTTCAAGTACCCTTTTGCCTTTCAAGAGGGAATGTGGTATTTCTCTTGAGATTCTGCAGCGCAAAATTTTCTCATCTCGCATTGAGGGGATTATTCTGTGGTGTTTCTCGAGTTGCGGCGAGAAGTTGGGGGTTCTTCTCGAGTTGCGATGGGGACCTGAAGAACTCACTCGTGTTGCTTCAGGGAAGTCAGTTCCCCTTTTGTGTTGGAAGGGAACTTCCGGTTAACTCTCGAGACGTTAAATGGAAATAGGGAATCATCTCAAATTCAGTCCCTAAAGTGTGTTCTCCTCTCCACTGAGGAAGGAAGTTACTGACAATTCTGAATCACTTAAATGGATTCAAGTACCGTTTTGCCTTTCAAGCGGGACTGTGGGATTTCTCTTGAGATACTGCAGCGCAAAATTTCCTCATCTCGCATTGAGGGGATGATTTTGTGGTGTTTCTCGAGTTGCGGCGCGAAGCTGGGGGTACTGCTTGAGTTGCCACGGGTAACTCATGATCTCACTCGGGTTGCACAGGGAAGTAGGTCCCCTTTGTTGATGGAAGGCGAACTTCCGGTTTACTACGAGAAATTAAATGGGAATAAGGGCTCATCTCGAATTGAGTCCATAAAGTGTGTTCTCCTCTCTAATGGGGACTGTTATTAGTGAAATTTCTCAGTCGCATAAAGGATGTCAAGTACCCTTTTGCCTTTCAAGAGGGAATGTGGTATTTCTCTTGAGATTCTTCACCGTAAAACTACCTCATCTCAAATTGAGGGGATAATTTTGTGGTGTTTCTCGAGTTGCGGCGGGAAGCTGGGGGTACTTCTCGAGTTGTGACTTGGACATCAGGTATTCGCTCGAGTTGCTTCAGGGAAGTCAGTTCCCCTTTTGTGTTGGAAGTGAAACTTCCGGTTTACTCTCGAGCCGTTTAATGGGAATAATGTCTCATCATGAATTGAGTACATAAATTGTTTCTCCTGTCCAATGGCAACGGCTGTTTGAGGCAACTTTCTGAGTCGCATAAAGGGTGTGAAGTACACTTTTGCCTTTCAAGAGGGAAAGTGGTATTTCTCTTGAGATTCTGCAGCGGTAAATTTCTTCATCTCACGTTGAGGGGATAATTTTGTGGTGTTTCTCGAGTCAGGTCCCCATTGATGTTGGAAGGGGAACATCCGTTTTACTCTCGAGCCGTTAAATGGAAATAGGGAATCATCTCGAATTCGGTCCCTAAAGTGTGTTCTCCTCTCCACTGAGGAAGGAAGTTAGGGACAATTCTAAATCGCTTAAAGGGAGTTAAGTACCCTTTTGCCTTTCAAGCGGGACTGTGGGATTTCTCTTGAGATTCTGCAGCGAAAAATTTCCCCATCTCGCATTAAGGGGATAATTTTGTGGAGTCTCTCGAATTGCGGCGAGAAGTGGGGGGAACAACTCGAGCAGCGACGGGGACCACAGGAACTCACTCGAGTTACTCTAGGGAAGTCAAGTCCCCTTTGTACTGGAAGGGGAACTTAAGGATTACTCTTGAGCCCTTTAATGGGAATAGGGCCTCTCCTAGGGTTGAGTCCATAAAGTGTGTTTTCCTCTCCAATGGGGACAGCTGTGTGAGGCAACTTTCTGAGTCGCATAAAGGGTGTCAAGTACCCTTTTGCCTTTCAGGAGGGAATGTGGAATTTCTCTTGAGATTTTTCAGCGCAAAATTTCTTCATCTCGCATTGAGGGGATAATTTTATTGTGTTTCTCGAGTTGCGGCTGGAAGCTGGGGTACTTCTCGAGTTGTGACGGGGCCCTCAGGAACTCGCTGGGGTTGCTTCAGGGAAGTCAGGTACCCTTTGGTGTTTGAAGGGGAAATTCTGGTTTACTCTCGAGCCGTTAAATGGGAATTGTGGCTTATCTCGAATTTAGTCCATAAAGTGTGTTCTCCTCTCCAGTGGCGACTGATGTTAGTGAAATTTCTCAGTGGCATAAAGGGTTTCAAGTACGCTTTTTCCTTTCAGGAGGGAATGTGGTATTTCTCTTGAGATTCTGCAGCGCAAAATTTCCTCATCTCGCATTGAGGGCATAATTTTTTGTTGTTTCTCGAGTTGCGGCGTGAAGCTGGGTGTACTTCTCGAGTTGCGATGCAGACCTCAGGAACGCACTCGGGTTGCGTCAGGGAAGTCAGGTCCCCTTTGGTGTTGGAAGGGGAACTTCCGGTTTCCTCTGGAGCAGTTAAATGGGAATAGGGGCTCATCTCGAATTGAGTCCATAAAGTGTGTTCTCCTGTCCAAAGGTGACGGCTGTGTGAGGGAACTTTCTGAGTTGCATAAAGGGTGTCAAGTATACCCTTTTACCTTTCAAGAGGGAATGTGGTATTTCTCTTGAGATTCTGCAGCGCAAAATTTCTTCATCTCACATTGAGGGGATAATTTTGTGATGTTTCTCGAATTGCGGGCTAGAATGTGGGGGTACTTCTCGAGTTGCGACGGGGACCTCAGAAACTCTTTCGGGTTGTTTCAGGGAAGTCAGGTCCCATTTTTGTTGGATTTGGAACTTCCGGTTTACTCTCGAGCATTTAAATGGGAATAGGTGCTCATCTCGAATCGAGTCCATAAACTGTGTTCTCCTCTTCAATGGGAAGGGCTGTGTGAGGGAACTTTCTGAGTCGCATAAAGGGTGTCAAGTACCCTTTTGCCTTTCAAGAGGGAATGTGGTATTTTCTTGAAATTCTGCAGCTTAAAATTTCCTCATCTCCCATTGAGGGGATAATTTTGTGGTGTTTCGCGAGTTGCGGCGTGAAGCTGGGGGTACTTCTTGAGTTGCGATGGGGACCTCAGGAACTCGCTCGGGTTGCTTCAGGGAAGTAAGGTCCCCTTTGGTGCTGGAAGGGGAACTTCCGGTTTAGTCTCGAGCTGTTAATTGTGAATAGGGGCTCATCTCGAATTGAGTCCATAAAGTGTGTTCTCCTCTCCATTGGGACTGATATTAGTGAAATATCTCAGTCTCATAAATGGTGTCAAGTACCCTTTTGCCTTTCAAGAGGAAATGTGGTATTTCTCTTGAGATTCTGCAGCGCAAAATTTCTTCATCTCGCATTGAGGGGTTATTTTGTGGTGTTTCTCGAGTTGTGGCGGGATGCTGGGGGTACTTCTCGAGTTGCGATGGGGACCTCAGGAACTCGCTCTGGTTGCATCAGGGAAGTCAGGTCCCCTTTTGTGTTGGAAGGGGAACTTCGAGATTACTCTCGATCTGTTAAATGGGAATTGGCCTCTTCTCGAGTTGATGTCATAAAGTGTGTTCTCCTCTCCACTAGGGACGGCAGTTTGAGGGAACATTCTGAGTCCCATAAAGGGTGTCAAGTAACCTTTTGCCTTTCCAGAGGGAATGTGGGATTTCTCTTGAGATTCTAAAAACCCGAATTTTTTCTTCTAGCATTGTTCGATAATTTTTGGTGTTTCACGTGTTGCGGCGGCAAGCTGGGGGTACTTCTGAAGTTGCGACGGGGACATAAGGAACTCTCTCAGGTTGCTTCAGGGAAGTCAGGTCCCCTTTTCTATTGGAAGGGGAACTTCCGGATTACTCACTAGCCATTAATTGTGAATAGGGCCTCTTCTCGAGTTGAGTCCATAAATTGTGTTCTCCTCTCCAATGGGGACGGCTCTGTGAGGGAACTTTCTGAGTCGCATAAACAGTGTCAAGAACCCTTTTGCCTTTCAGGCGGGATTGTGGGATTTCCCTTGAGATCTGCCGCACAATATTCCCTCATCTCACATTGGGGGTTAATTTTTAGTGTTTCTCGACTTGGGGTGGGAAGCGTGGGCTACTTCTCGAGTTGCGACGGGGAACTCAGGAACTCGCTCAGGTTGCTTCTGGGAAATCAGGTCCCCATGTGTGCTGGAAGGGGAACTTCCGGTTTAATCTCGACCCGTTAAATAGTAATAGGACCTCTTCTCGAATTGAGTCCATAAAATGTGTTCTACTCTGTAAAGGGAAGGCTATGTGAGGGACCCGTCTGAATCGCATAAAGGGTGTCATGTACCCTTTCGCCTTTCAAGCGTGAATGTAGGATTTCTCTTGAGATACTGCAGGGCAAAATTTCCTCATCTTGCATTGGGGGATAATTTTGTGGTGTTTCTCGAGTTGCGGCTGGAAGCTGGGGGTACTACTCAACTTGCGACGGGGACCTCAGTAACTCGGCCGGGTTCCTTCAAGGAAGTCATTTCCCCTTTGTGTTTTAAGGGCTACTTCGGGATTACTCTCAAGCCGTTTAATGGGAATATTGCCTCTTCTCGAATTGAGTCCATAATTGTGTTTTCCTCTCCAATGGGGACGGCTGTGTTATGGAACTTTCTGAGTCCCATAAAGGGTGTCATATTACCTTTTGCCTTTCAAGTGGGAATGTGGGATTTCTCTTGAGATTTTGCTGTGCAATATTTCCTCATCTCGCATTGAGGGGATAATTATGTGGTGTTTCTCGAGTTGCGGGGGGAAGCTGGGGGTATTTCTAGAGTTGCGACGGGGACCTCGGGAACTCGCTCTGGTTGCTTCAGGGAAGTCAGGTCCCCTTTTTTGTTGGAAGGGGAACATCGGGATTACTCTCGAGCTGTTAAATGTGAATTGGCCTCTTCTCGAGTTGAATCCATAAAGTGTGATTTCCTCTCCAAGGGGGACAGCTGTGTGAGGGTCCTTTCTGTGTCACTTAAAGGGTGTCAAGTACCCTTTTGCCTTTCAAGCGAGAATGTGGAATTTCTCTTGAGATACTGCAGCACAAAATTTCCTTATCTCTCATTGAGGGGATAATTTGTTGTGTTTCTCGAGTTGCGCCGGGAAGCTGCGGGTACTTTTCGAGTTGCGACGGAGACCTCAGAAACACACTCAGGTTGCCCTTGGAAAGTCAGTTTCCCTTTTGTGTTGGACGGGGAACTTCGGGATTACTCTCGAGCACTGAAATGGGATTAGGGCCTCTTCTCGAGTTGAGTGCAAAAAGTGTGTTTTCCTCTCCAAAGGGGACGGCTGTTTGAGGGAAATTTCTGAGTCTCATATATTGTCTCAAGAAGCCATTTTTTTTTTAAACGGGAATGTCGGATTTCTCTTGCGATTCTGCAATGCAAAATTTCCTCATCTCGCAACGAGGGAATAATTTTGTAGTGTTGCTCGAGTTGTGGCGGGAAGCTGGGGGTACTTCTCGAATTGTGACGGGGACCTATGGAACTCGCTAGTGTTGCTTCAGAGAAGTCAGGTCCCCTTTTGTGTTGGAAGGGGAATTTCGGCATTAGTCTCGAGCCTTTAAATGGGAATAGGTCCTCTACCCGAGTTGAGTCCATGAAGTGTGTTCTCCTCTCCAATGGGAACGGCTGTGTGAGGGATGTATCTGAGTCGCATAAAGTGTGTCAAGTCCCCTTTTTCTTTCAAGCGGGAATGTGGGATTTCTCTTGAGATCCTCCATCGCAAAATTTCCTCATCTCGCAGTGAGGGGATATTTGTCTGCTTTTTCTCGAGTTTTGGCGGGAAGCTAGGGGTACTTCTTGAGTTGCAACGCGGAATACAGGAACTTCGTCGGGTTGCTTGAGGGAATTCAGGACCCCTTTTTGTGTTGGAAGGGAAACTTCGGGATTTTTCTTGAGCCATTAAATGGGAATAGGGCCTCTTCTCGAGTTGAGTCCATAAAGTGTGTTCTCCTCTCCAATCTTGACAGTGGTGTGAGGGAACTTTCTGAGTCGCATAAAGGTTGTCAAGTAACCTTTTGCCTTTCAAGCGGGAATGTGGGATTTCTCTTGAGATTCTGCAGCGCAAAATTTCCGCATCTCCAATTGAGGGGATAATTTTTTGGTGTTTCTCTAGTTGCGGCAGGAAGCTGGGGGTAAATCTCAAGTTGCGACGTTGACCTCTGGAACTCGCTCGGGTTGCTTCAGGAAAGTCAGGTCCCCTTTTGTGTTGGAATGGGAACTTCCTGATTTCTCTCCAGCCATTAAATGGGAATAGGACTTCTGTTCGTGTTGAGTCCATAAAGTGTCTACTCCTCTCCAATGGTAACGGCTATGTGAGGGAACTTTTTGAGTCGCATAGAGGGTGTCAAGTATCCTTTTGCTTTTCAAGCGGGAAAGTGGGATTTCTCTTGAGATTCTGTCGAGCAAAATTTCTTCATCTTGCTTAGAGGGGATATTTTTGTGGTGTTTATCGAGTTTCCAAGGGAACCTGAGGGTACTTCTCGAGTTTCGACTGTTATTTTAGGAACTCGCTCGGGTTGCTTCATGGAAGTCAGGTCCCATTTTGTGTTGGAAGGAGTACTTTGGGATTACTCTCGAGCCATTAATTGGGAATAGGTCCTCTTCTCGAGTTGAGTCCATAAACGGTGTTCTCCCTCCAATGGGGACGGCTGTGTGAGGGAACTTTCTGAGTCTCATGAAGCATGTCAAGTAAACTTTTGCCTTTCAAGCGGGAATGTGGGATTTCTCTTGAGATTCTGCAGCGCCCATTTTCCTCATCTCGCATTGAGGGAATAATTTTGTCGTGTTTCTCGAGTTGGGGCCCTAGGCTGGGGGTACATCTCAAGTTGCGACGTAGATCTCAGGAACTCGCTCGGGTTGCTTCAGGGAAGTCAGGTCCCCTTTTGTGTTGGAAAGGGAACTTACTGATTACTCTCCAGCCATTAAATGGGAATAGGACTTCTGTTCTTGGTGGTCCATAAAGTGTCTTTTCCTCTCCAATGGTAACGGCTATATGAGGGAAATTTCTGAGTAGCATTAAGGGTGTCAAGTACCCTTTTGCCTTTAAAGGGGGAATGTGGGATTTCCCTTGAGATTCTGCAGCGCAGAATTTCCTCATCTCGCATTGAGGGAATAATTTTGTGGTTTTTCTCGAGCTGTGGCCGGAAGCTGGCAGTACTTCTCCATTTGGGACGGGGACCTCAGTATCTCGATCAGGTTGCTTCAGGGAATTCAGGTCTCCTTTTGTGTTGGAAGGGGAACTTCCGGATTACTATCAAGGTCTTAAATGGGAATACGGCCTCTTCTCGATTTGAGTCCATAAAGAGCGTTCTTCTCTTCAATGGGTTGGATGTTTGGGAACTTTCTGAGTCGTGTAAAGGTTGTCATGTACCATTTTGCCTTTCAAGTGCGTGGTGGGATTTCTCTTCAGATTCTGCGGCGCAAGATTTCCTCATCTCGCATTGAGGGGATATTTTTGTGGGTTTCTTGAGTTGGGGCCGGAGGCTGCGAGTACTTCTCGAGTTGTGACGGGGACCTAAGGAACTCGCCCTGGTTGCTTCAGTGAAATCAGGTTCCCTTTTGTGTTGGCCGGGGAATTTCCGAATTACTCTCGAGCCATTAAATGGGAATAGGACCTCTTCTCGATTTGAGTCCAAAAAGTGTGTTCTCCTCTCAATGGCGACGGCTGTGTGAGGGAATTTTCTGAGTCGCATTTAGGTTGTCAAGTACCCTTTTGCCTTTCACAGGGAATGTGGGATTTCTTTCGAGATTCTTCAGCGCAAAATTTCCTCATCTTGCATTGTGGGGATAATTTTGTGGTGTTTCTCGAATTGTGGCGGGAAGCTGGGGGTACATCTCAAGTTTCGACGTAGACCTCAGGAACTCGCTCGGGTTGCTTCAGGGAAGTCAGGTCCCCTTTTGTGTTGGAATGGGAACTTACTGATTACTCTCCAGCCATTAAATGGGAATAGGGCCTCTGCTCGTGTTGAGTCCATAAGTTGTCTTCTCCTCTCCAATGGTAACGGCTATGTGAGGGAACTTTCTGAGTCACATAAAGTGTGTCAAGTACCCTTTTCCTTTCAAGCGGGAATGTGGGATTTCTCTTGAGATTCTGCATCGCAAAATTTCCTCATCTCGCAGTGAGGGGATATTTTTGTGTTTTTTCTTGAGTTTCGGCGGGAAGCTAGGCGTACTTCTCGAGTTGCAACGCGGAATAAAAGAACTTCGTCGGGTTGCTTCAGGGAATTCAGGACCACTTTTTTTGTTGGAAGGGGAACTTCGGGATTTCTCCCGAGCCGTTAAATGGGAATAAGGCCTCTTCTCGAGTTTCGTCCATAAAGTGTGTTCTCCTCTCCAATGGGGACAGTTGTGTGAGGGAGCTTTCTGAGTCACATAAAGGTTTTCAAGTAACCTTTTGCCTTTCCAGCGGGAATGTGGGATTTCTTTTGAGATTCTGCAGCACAAAATTTCCTCATCTCGCATTGAGGGGATAATTATGTGGTGTTTCTCGAGTATCGCCGGGAAGCAGGGGTATTTCTCAGGTTGTAATGGGGACCTCAGGACTCGCTTGGGTTTCTTCAGGGAAGTCAGGTCCCCTTTTGTGTTGGAAGGGGAACTTCCGGATTTCTCTCGAGCCGTTAAATGGTAATAGGGCCTCCACTCGAGTTGAGTCCATAAAGTGTTTTCTCCTCTCCAATGGGAACGGCTGTTAGGGAACTTTCTGAGTCGCATAAAGAGTGTCAAGAACACTTTTGTCTTTCAAGCGGGAATGTGGGATTTCTCTTGAGATTCTGCAGCACAAAATTTCCTCATCTCGCATTGAGGGGATAATTTTGTGGGGTTTCTGGAGTTTCGTCGAAAGTTGGGTATACTTTTCGAGTTGCAACGTGGAATACAGGAACTTCCTCGGGTTCCTTCAGGGAATTCAGGACGCCTTTTTTGAGTTGGAAGGGGAAATTCGGGATTACTCTCCCACTGTTAAATGGCAATAGGGCCTCTTCTCCAGTTGAATCCATAAAATTTGTTCTCCTCTTCAATGGGGACGGTTGTTTGTGGGAACTTTCTGAGTCCCATAAATGGTGTCAAGTACACTTTTGCCTTTCAAGCGGGAATGTGGGATTTCTATTGCGATTCTGCAGCGCAAAATTTCCTTATTTCGCAAGGAGGGGATAATTTTTGGTGTTTCTCGAGTTAGGGTGGGAAGCTGTGGGTACATCTCAATTTGCGATGTAGACCTCAGGAACTCGCTTTGGTTGCTTCAGGGAAGTCAGGTCTCCTTTTTGTTGGAAGGGGAACTTACTGATTACTCTCAGCCATTAAATGGGAATAGGGCCTCTGCTCGTGTTGAGTCCATAAAGTGTCTTCTCCTCTCCAATTGGGACGGCTATTAGGGAACTTTCCGAGTCACACAAAGAGTGTCAAGTACCCTTTTGCCTTTCAAGGGGGAAGGTGGGATTTCTCTTGAGATTCTGCAGCGCAAAATTTCCTCATCTCACATTGAGGGGATAATTTTGTGGTGTTTCTCGAGTTTCGGCGGGAAGCTAGGGGTACTTCTCGAGTTGAGAAGGGAACCTCAGGAACTCGCTCGGGTTGCTTAAGGGAAATAAGTTCCTCTTTTGTGAAAGAAGGGGAACTTCGGGATTACTCTAGAGCCCTTAAATGGGAATAGGGCCTCTTCTTGATTTGAGTCCATAAAGCATGTTCTCCTCTCCAATGGGGATGGCTGTGTGAGGGAACTTTCTGAATCGCATAAAGGGTGTCAAGTAACATTTTGCCTTTCAAGCGTGAATGTGGGATTTCTCGTGAGAATCTGCAGCGGAAATTTTCCTCATCTCGCATTGAAGGGATAATTTTGTGGTGTTTCTCGAGTTGCGGCGGGAAGCTGGGGGTACTTCTCAAGTTGCGACGGGGACCTCAGGAACTTGCTGGAGTTTCTTCAGGGAAGTCAGGTCCTCTTTGTGTTGGAAGGGGAGCTTTGGGGTTACTCTCGAGACGTTAAATGGGAAGTGGCCTCTTCTCGATTTGAATCCATAAAGTGTGTTCTCCACTCCAATGGGGACGGCAGGTGGAGGGAACATTCTGATTTGCATAAAGGGTTTCAAGTACCCTTTTGCATTTCAAGTGGGAATGTGGGATTTCTGCTGAGATACTGCAGCGCAAAATTTCCTCTTCTTGCATTGAGGGGATAATTTTGTGGTGTTTCTCGAGTTGCGGTGGGAATCTTGTGGTACAACTCGAGTTGTGACGGGAACCTCAGGAACTCGCTCAGGTTGCTTTAGGAAAGTCAGGTCCCCTTTTATGCTGGAAGGGGAACTTACGGAATACTCTAGAGCCATTAAATGGGAATAGGGCCTCTTCTCGAGTTGAGTGCATAAAGTGTGTTCTCGTTTCCAATGGGTATGGCTGTGTGAGGGAACTTTCTGAGTCGCATAAAGGGTTTCAAGTACGGGAAAGATGGGAGAGACCCCGGCCCCGGCCGTGCAGAAGTGAGAGACGCTGGCCCTGCCTGCGCAGATGCAAGAGACTCTGGCCCTTTCCACAGAGTCCCGAGAGACACTGACCCTACCCGCGCAGAGGTGAGAGTCGCCGGCCCCAGCGCACCGACCATTCAAAGATGCACGGCCGTGAGGAGCTACCCTACGCCTGAGGCAGGGCAGGCAGCCGAGAGGAGCTACCCCACGTCCAATAGGCTGTGGCTGTGCGGGGGAGGGCCGAGAGGAGCTACTCACGTTCAAGGTCAGGAGGGGGAGCCTTGAGGAGATACCCCTCATCCAAGGTAAGGTGCAGCGGCTGCACTTTCTTGGAGCAGCTGTGAAGAGATATCTCACGCCCAAGGTAAGAGAAACAGAAATAAGACAGTAGGTATTGCGAGGGGGCATCAGAGGGCAGACACACTGAAATCATAATCACAGGAAACTAGTCGATCTGATCACATGGACCACAGCAGAAAGTGGTCCACTGGAGAAGGGAATAGCAATCCACTTCAGTATACTTGCCTTGAGAACCCCATGAAGAGTATCAAGGGGCAAAATGACAGGATACTGAATGAGGAATTCCCCAGGTGGGTAGGTGCCAAGTATGCTACTGGAGATCAGTGGAGAAATAACTCTAGAAGGAATGAAGGGATGGAGCAATAGCAAAATCAGTACCCAGTTGTGGATGTGACCAGTGATAGAAGCAAGGTCCGGTGCTGTAAAGAGCAATATTGCTTAGGAGCCTAGAATGTTAGGTCCATGAATCAAGGCAAATTGGACTTGGTCAAAAAGGAGATGGCAAGAGTGAACATAGACATTCTAGGAATCAGTGAATTAAAATGGACTGGAATGGGTGAATTTAACTCAGATGACCACTATATCTACTATTGTGGGCAGGAATCCCTTAGAAGAAATGGAGTAGCCATTATGGTTAACAAAAGAGTCCGAAATGCAGTACTTGGATGCAATCTTAAAAATGACAGAATGATTTCTGTTCGTTTCCAAGGCAAACCATTCAACATTACAGTAATCCAGGCCTATGCCCCAAGCAGTGACGCTGAAGAATGCGAAGTTGAACGGTTCTATGAAGACCTGAAAGACCTATTAGAAGAAACACACACAAAAAAGATGTCCTTTTCATTATAGGGGAATGGAATACAAAAGTAGGAAGTCAAGAAACACCTGGAATAACAGGCAAATTTGGCCTTGGAGCACGGAATGAAGCAGGGCCAAGGCTAATAGAGTTTTGTCAAGAGAAAACACTGGTCATAGCAAACACCCTCTTCAAACAACAAAAGAGAAGACTCTACACATGGACATCACCAGATGGTCAACACCGAAATCAGATTGATTATATTCTCTGCAGCCAAAGAAGGAGAAGCTGTATACAGTTAGCAAAAACAAGACCAGGAGCTGACTGTGGCTCAGATCATGAACTCCTTATTGCCAAATTCAGACTTAAATTGAAGAAAGTAGGGAAAACCCCTAGACCATTCAGATATGACCTAAATCAAATCCCTTATGATTATACAGTGGAAGTGAGAAATAGATTTAAGGGACTAGATCTGATAGATAGAGTGCCTGATGAACTCTGGACGGAGGTTCGTGACACTGTACAGGAGACAGGGACCAAGAGCATCCCCATGGAAAAAAAATGCAAAAAAAGCAAAATGGTTGTCTGAGGTGGCCTTACAAATAGCTGTGAAAAGAAGAGAAGAGAAAAGCAAAGGAGAAAGGGAAAGATATAAGCATTAGAATGCAGAGTTGCAAAGAATAGCAAGGAGACATAAGAAAGCCTTCCTCAGTGATCAATGCAAAGAAATAGAAGAAACCAACAGAATAGGAAAACCAAGAGATCTCCTCAAGAACATTAGAGATTCCAAGGGAACATTTCATGCAAAGATGGGCTCGATAAAGGGCAGAAATGTTATGGACTTAACAGAAGCAGAAGATATTAAGAAGAGGTGGCAAGAATACACAGAAGAACTGTACAAAAAGGATCTTCAAGACCAGGATAGTCACGAAAATGTGATCACTGACCTAGAGCCAGACATCTTGGAATGTGAAGTCAAGTGGGCCTTAGAAAGAATCACTACGAACAAAGCTAGGGGAAGTGATGGAATTCCAGTTGAGCTTTTTCAAATCTTGAAAGATGATGTTGTGAAAGTGCTACACTCAATATGCCAACAAATTTGGAATACTCAGCAGTGACCACAGGACTGGAAAAGGTCAGTCTTCATTCCAATCCCAAAGAAAGGAATGCCAAAAAATGCTCAAACTACTGCACAATTGCACTCATCTCACACACTAGTAAAGTCATGCTCAAAATTCTCCAAGCTAGGCTTCAGCAATATGTGATCCGTGAACTCCCAGATGTTCAAGTAGATTTTAGAAAAGGCAGAGGCACCAGAGATCCAATTTCCAACATCCGCTGGATCATGGAGAAAGCAAGAGAGTTTCAGAAAAGCATCTATTTTTGCTTCATTGACTATGCCAAAGCCTTTGACTGTGTGGATCACAATAAACTGTGGAAGATTCTAGAAGAGATGGGAATACCAGACCACCTGACCTGCCTCTTGAGAAACCTGTATGCAGGTCAGGAAGAAACAGTCAGAACTGTACATGCAACAACACACTGGTTCCAAATAGGAAAAGGAGTACGTCAAGGCTGTATATTGTCACCTTGCTTATTTAACATATATGCAGAGTACATCATGAGAAACGCTGGGCTGGAAGAAGAACAAGCCGGAATCAAGATTGCTGGGAGAAATATCAATAACCTCATATATGCAGATGACACCACCCTTAGGGGAGAAAATGAAGAGGAACTCAAAAGCCTCTTGATGAAAGTGAAAGAGGAGAGTGAAAACGTTGGCTTGAAGCTCAACATTCAGAAAATAAAGATCATGGCATCTGGTCCCATCACTTCACTGGAAATAGATGGAAAAACAGTGGAAACAGTGTCAGATTTTGTTTTTTTGGGCTCCAAAATCACTGCAGATGCTGATTGCAGCCATGAAATTAAAAGGCACTTACTCCTTGGAAGGAAAGTTATGACCAACCTTGATAGTATATTAAAAAGCAGAGACATTACTTTGCCAACAAAGGTCCGTCTAGTCAAGGCTATGGTTTTTCCCGTAGTCATGTATGGATGTGAGAGTTGGACTGTGAAGAAAGCTGATCGCCGAAGAATTGATGCTTTTTAACTGTGGTGCTGGAGAAGACTCTTGAGAGTCGCTTGTACTGCAAGAAGATCCAACCAGTCCATTCTGAGGGAGATCAATCCTGGGTGTTCTTTGGAAGGACTGATGCTAAGCTGAAACTGCAATACTTTGGCCAACTCATGAGATGAGTTAACTCACTGGAAAAGATTCTGATGCTAGGAAATGTTGGGGGCGGGAGGAGAGGGGGACGACAGAGAATGAGATGACTAGATGGGATCACCAACTCTGTGGACATGAGTTTGAATGAACTCCAGGAGATGGTGAAGGACAGGGAGGTAAGGCGTACAATTATTCATGGGGTCGCAGAGAGTCAGACACGATTGAGCGACTGAACTGAACTGAATAAAGTGTGTCAAGAACCCTTTTGCCTTTCAGGCAGGAATGTGGGATTTCTCTTGTATGTGCAGCGAAAAATTTCCTCATCTCGCATTGACGGGATAATTTTGTGGTGTTTCTCGAGTTGTGGCTGGAAGCTGGGGGTACTTCTCGAGTTGCGACTGGACCTCAGGAACTCACTTGGGTTGCTTCAGGGAAGTCAGGTTCCCTTTTGTGTTGAAAGGGGAACTTCGGGATTACTCTCGAGCCGTTAAATGGGAATACGGCCTCTTTCCAGGTTGAGTCCATAAAGTGTGTTCTCCTCTCGCATGGGGACAGCTGTGTAAGGGAACCTTCTGAGTCGCATAAATTGTGTCAAGTACACTTTTGCCTTTCAAGCGGGAATGTGGAAATTCTCTTGAGATTCTGCAGTGCAAAATTTCCACATCTCGCATTAAAGGGATAATTTTGTGGTGTTCCTCGAGTTGCGAGGCGGACCGCCGGAACTTTCTCGGGTTGCTTCAAGGAAGTCAGGTCCCCTTTTGTGATGGAAGGGTAACTTCAGGATTTCTCTCAGGCCATTAAATGGGAATAGGGCCTCTTCTCGTGTTGAGTCCAAAAAGTGTGTTCTCATCTCAAAAAGGGGACGGCTGTGTGAAGGAAATTTCTGAGCCGCATAAAGGGTGTAAAGTACCCTTTTGACTTTATAGAGGAAATTTGGGATTTCACTTGTGGTTCTGCAGTGCAAAATTTCCACATCTCGCATTGAGGGGATAATTTTGTGGTGTTTCTCGAGTTGCGTCGGGAAGCTGGGGGTACTTCTCGAGATGCGACGGGGTCCTCAGGAACTCGCTCGGGTTTCTTCAGGGAAGTCAGGTCCCCTTTGGTGTTGGAAGGGGAATTTCCGGATTACTCTTGAGCCATTAAATGGGAATAGAGCCTTTTCTCAACTTGAGTCCTTAAAATGTGTTCTACTCTCCAATGGGAACGATTATGTGAGGAAACTTTCTGTGTCGCTTAAAGGGTTTCAAGTAAACTTTTGCCTTTCAAGCGGGAATTTGTGATTTCTCTTGAGATTCTACAGCGTAAAATTTCCTCATCTCGCATTGAGCAGATAATTTAGTGGTGTTTCTCGAGTTGCGTCGGGAAAAGGGGGTACTTCTTGAGTTTCGACGGGGACCTCAGGAATTCAATCCGGTTGCTTCAGGGAAGTCAGGTCCACTTTTGTGTTGAAAGGGGAACTTAGGGGTAACTCTCGAGACGTTAAATGGGAATAGGGCCTCTTCTCGTTTTGAGTCCATAAAGTGTGTTCTCCTATCCAATGCGGACGGCTGGTTGAGGGAAATTTTTGAGTCATATAAAGGTTGTCAAGTACCATTTTTCCTTTCAAGCAGGAATGTGGGATTTCTCTTGAGATTCTGCAGCGCAAAATTTCTTCATCTCGCATTGAGGGGATAATTTTGTGGTGTTTCTCGATTTGTGGCGGGAAGCTTGGGGTACAAATCCAGTTGCGACGGGGACCTCAGGAACTCCCTCGGGTTGCTTCAGGGAAGTCAGTTCCCTTTTTGTGTTGGAAGGGGAACTTCCGGATTACTCTCGAGCCATTAAATATGAATAGGGCCTCTTCTAGATTTGAGTACAAAAAGTGTCTTTTCCTCTCCAATGGGTACAGCTGTATGAGGGAAACTTCTGAGTCATATAAAGGGTGTCAAGTACCCTTCTGCCTTTCAAGCGGGAATGAGGGATTTCTCTTGAGATTCTGCAGCACAAAATTTCCTCATTTCGCATTGAGGGGATAAATCTGTGTTGTTTCTCGAGTTGCGGCCAGAAGCTGGGGGTACTTTTCGAGTGGCTTCAGGGTCCTCAGGAACTCGCTCTGTTTGCTTCAGGGAAGTCAAGTCCTCTTTTGTGTTGGAAGAGAAACTTCGAGATTACTCTCGAACCGTTAAAAGGGAATAGCGTGTATTCTCGAGTTGAGTCCATAAATTGTGTTCTCCTCTCCAATGGGGACCACAGTTTGAGGGAACTTTCTGAGTCGCATAGAGGGTGCGAAGTACCCTTTTGCCTTTCCAGCGGGAATGAGGGATTTCTCTTGAGATTCTGCAGCACAAAATTTCCTCATCTCGCATTGAGGGGATAAATCTGTGTTGTTTCTCGAGTTGCGGCCGGAAGCTGGGGGTACTTCTCGAGTGGCGTTGGGGTCCTCAGGAACTCGCTCTGTTTGCTTCAGGGAAGTCAAGTCCTCTTTTGTGTTGGAAGAGGAACTTAGGGATTACTCTCTAACCGTTAAAAGGGAATAGCGCGTATTCTCAAGTTGATTCCATAAAGTGTGTTCTCCTCTCCAATGGGGATCGCGGTTTGAGGGAACTTTCTGAGTCGCATAAAGGGTGTTAAGTACCCTTTTGCCTTTCAAGCGGGATGTGGGACTTCTCTTGACATTCTGCAGCGCAAAATTTTCTCATCTCGCAATGAGAGAAGAATTTTGTAGTGTTTCTCTAGTTGCGGCAGTAAGCTGGGGGTATTTCTCGGTTGGGCTGGGGACCTGAGGAACTCCCTCGGATTTCTCAAAGGAAGTCAGTTCACCTTTTGTGAAGGAAGGGGAACTTCGGGATTACTCTGAACCGTTAAATGGGAATAGGGCCTCTTCTCGGGTTGAGTCCATATAGTGTGTTCTCCTCTACATTGGGGACTGCTCTATTAGGGAACTTTCGGAGTGGCATGAAGGGTGCCAAGTACTCTTTTGCCGTTCAAGCGGGAATGTGGGATTTCTCTTGAGATTCTGCAGCCCAAAATATCCTCATGTCGCATTGAGGGGCAATTTTGTGGTTTATATTGTGTTGCGGCGGGAAGCTGTGGGTACTTCTCGAGTTGCGATTAGGACCTCAGGAACTCGCTCGGGTCGTTTCAGGGAAGTCAGTTCCCCTTTTGTGATGGAAGGGAAACTTCCAGATTACTCTCGAGGTGTTAAATGGTAATAGGGCCTCTACTCGAGTTGAGTCCATAAAGTGTTTTCTCCTATCCAATGGGAAAGGCTGTTAGGGAACTTTCTGAATCGCATAAAGCGTGTCAAGAACACTTTTGCCTTTCAAGCGGAAATGTGGGATTTCTCTTGAGATTCTACAGCGCAAATTTCCTCATCTCGCATTGAGAGGATAATTTTGTGGTGTTTCTCGAGTCTCGGCGGAAGCTGGCGGTACTTTACGAGTTGCAAATGGGTATACAGTGACTTCCTCTGGATCCTTCAGGGAATTTAGGACCCTTTTTTGTGTTGGAAGGGGAACTTAGGGATTACTCTCGAGCCCTTAAATGGGAATAATGTTTCTTCATGAGTTGAGTCCATAAAGTTTGTTCTCCTCTCCAATGGGGACGGCTGTTTGAAGGAACATTCTGAGTCGCATAAATGGTGTCAAATACACTTTTGCCTTTCAAGCGTAAATGTGGCATTTCTATTGAGATTCCGCAGCACAAAATTTCCTCATCTCGCAGTGAGGGGATAATTTTGGGGTGTTTCTCGAGTTGGGGCGGAAAGCTGCGGGTATTTCTCCAGTTGCAACGGGGACTTCAGAAACTCGCCCAGGTTGCTTCAGGGAAGTAAGTTCCCTTATTATGAAGGAAGGGGAACTTCCCGATTACTCTCGAGCCATTAAATGGGAATGGGACCTCTTCTCGAGTTGAGTCCAAAAAGTGTGTTCTCCTCTCCAATGGCGACGGCTGTGTGAGGGAATTTTCTGAGTCCCATGAAGGGTGTCAAGTACCCTTTTTCCTTTCACAGGGAATGTGAGATTTCTCTTGAGCTTCTGCAGCGCAAAATTTCCTCATCTCCCATTGAGCAGATAATTTTGTGCTGTTTCTCGAGTTGCGGCCGGAAGCTGGGGGTACTTCTCGAGTTGCGACGGGGACCTCAGGAACTCGCTCGGGTTACTTCAGGGAATTCAGGTCCCATTTTGTGTTGGAAGGGGAACTTCCGGATTACTCTCAAGCCTTTAAATGCGAATAGGGCCTCTTCTCGAGTTGAGTCCATAAAGTGAATACTTCTCTCCAAAGGGGCGGATGTTAGGGAACTTTCTGAGTCGCATAACGGGTGTCAAGTACCATTTTGCCTTTCAAGCCGGTTGTGGGATTTCTCTTGAAATTCTGCAGCACAAAATTTCCTCATCTCGCATTGAGGGGATAATTTTGTGGTGTTTTCGAGTTGCGAGGTGGACCTCAGGAACTTTCTCAGGTTGCTTCAAGGAAGTCACGTCCCCTTTTGTGATGTAAGGGGAACTTCGGGAATTCTCTAGAGCCATTAAACGGGAATAGGACCTCTTCTCGTGTTGAGTCCAAAAGGAGTGTTCTCCTCTCCAATGGGGACGGCTGTGTGAGGGAAATTTCTGAGTCGCATAAAGGGTGTAAAGTACCCTTTTGACTTTATACCGGGAATTTGGGATTTCTCTTGAGATTCTGCAGTGGAAAATTTCCTCATCTCGCATTGAGTGGATAATTTTGTGGTGTTTCTCGAGTTGCGTCGGGAAGCTGGGGGTACTTCTCGAGTTGCGACGGGGACCTCAGGCACTCGCCTGGGTTGCCTCAGGGAAGTCAGTTCCCCTTTTATGTTGGAACGGGAACTTCGGGATTACTGTCAAGATCTTAAATGGAATAGGGACTCTTCTCGATTTGAGTCCATAAGGTGTGATCCTCTCTCCAATGGGACGGCTGTTTGAGCGAACTTTTGAGTCGCATTAAGGGTATCAAATACCATAGTGCCTTTGAAGTGAGAATGCGGGATTTCTCTTGAGATTCTACAGCGCAAAATTTCATCATTTCGCATTGAGCAGAGAATTTTGTGGTGTTTCTCGAGTTGCAACAGGAATTGGGGGTACTTCTCGAGGTGCGACCAGGACCTCAGGAACTCGCTCGGGTTGCTTCAGGGAATTCAGGTCCCCTTTTGTGTTGGAAGGGGAACTTCGGGATTACTCTCAAAACTTTAAATTGGAATAGGGCTTCTTCTCGAGTTGAGTCCATAAAGTGTGTTCTCCTCTCCAATGGGGATTGCGGGGCCAGGGAAATTTTGGAGTCGCTTGAAGGTTTTCATGTACCCTTTTTCCTTTCAAGCGGGAATGTGGGATTTCACTTGAGATTTTGCAGTGAAAATTTCCTCATCTTGCATTGAGTGGATAATTTTGTGGTGTTTCTCGTGTTGCGGCGGGAAGCTGGGAGTACTTCTCGAGTTAAGACTGGGACCTCAGGTATTTGTTCGGGTTGCTTACATAAGTCAGTTCCCCTTTTGTGCAAGAAGGGGAACTTCCGGATTACTGTAGAGCCGTTCAATGAGAATAGGGACTCGAGTTGAGTCCAAATAGTGCGTTTTCCTCTCCAATGAGGACGGCTGTGTGAGGGAAATTTCTGTGTTGCATAATTGTGCCAAGTACCCTTTTGCCTTTCAAGCAGGAATGTGGGTTTTCTATTGAGATTATGCAGCGCAAATTTACCTTATCTCGCATTGAGGGGATAATTTTGTTGTGTTTCTCAAGTTGCGCCGGGAAGCTGGGGGTACTCCTCGAGTTGCAAAGGGGATCTCAGGAACTGGCTCGGGTTTCTTCAGGGAAGTCAGGTCCCCTTTTTTGTTGGAAGTGGAACTTCCGGATTACTCTCGAGCCCTTAAATGGGAATAGGGTGTCTTCTCGAGTTGAGTCCATAAAGTGTGTTTTCCTCTCCAATGGGGACGGCTGTGTGAGGGAATTTTCTCAGTCGCATAAAGGGTGTCAAGTACCCTTTTGCCTTTCAAGCGGGAATGCGGGATTTCTCTTGAGATTCTGCAGCGCAAAATTTCCTCATCTCGCATTGAGGGGATAATTTTGTGGTGTTTCTCTAGATTCGGCAGGAAGCTGGGGGTACTTCTCAAGTTGCAACGGGACCTCACGAACTCTCTTGATTGATTCAGGGAAGTGAGGACACTTTTGTGTTGGAAGGGGAACTTCGGGAATACTCTTGAGCCATTAAAAGGGAATAGGGCCTCTTCACGATGTTGAGTCCATAAGGTGTATTCTCCTCTCCAATGGCGACGTCTGTGTGAGGGAACTTTCTGAGTCACATAAAGGGTGTCAATTACCCTTTTGCCTTTCAAGCAGGAATGTGAGTTTTCTCTTGAGATTCTGCAGCGCAAAATTTCCTCATCTCGCATTGAAAGGATAATTTTGTGGTGTTTCTCTAGTTTTCGCTGGATACTGGGGGAACTTCTCGAGTTTCGCAGGGGACCTCAGGAACTCACTCGGTTTGCTCCGGGTAAGTCAGGTCCCGTTTTGCGTTGGTAGAGGAATTTCGGGATTACTCTCTAACCATTAAATGGGAATTGGCCTCTTCTCGAGTTGAGTCCTAAAAGTGTATTCTCCTCCTAAATGTGGATGGCTGTTTGAGGGAATTGTCTGAGTTGAATAATGGGTTTAAAGTAACTGTTTGCCCTTCAAGCGGTAATGTGAGATTATCATTGAGATTCTGTCTCGCAAAATTTCCTCATCTCGCATTGAGGTGATATTTTTGTGGTGTTTCTCCAGTTTCGACGGGAAGTTGTGGGTACTTCTCGAGTTGCGACGTGAAACTCAAGAGCTCGCTCAGGTTGTTTCAGGCTACTCAGGTCCCCCTTCGTGTTGGAAGGGGAACTTCGGGTTTACTCTCGAGCGGTTAAATGGGAATAGGGCCTCTTCTCAAGTTGAGTCCATAAAGTGTGTGCTCCTTTCCAATGGGGACGGCTGTGTGAGGGGACTTTCTGAGTCGCATAAAAGGTGTCAAGTACCCTTTTGCCTTTCAAGCGGGAATGTGGGATTTCTGTTGAGATTCTGCAGCGCAAAATTTCCTCATCTCGCTTTGAGGGGATAATTTTGTGGGGTTTCCCTAGTTGCGGCGGAAAGCTGGGGGTACTTCTCGAGTTGCACCGGGGAACTCAGGAGCTCACTCGAGTTGCTTCAGGGAAGTCATGTCCCTTTTTTTTTTGGAAGGGGAACTTATGGATTACTCTCCAGCCATTAAATGGGAATAGGGCCTCTTCTCGATTTGAGTCCATAAAGTGTGTTCTGCTCTCCAATGGGGACGGTTGTGTGAGGGAACTCTCTGAGTAGCATATAGGGTTTCAAGTATCCTTTTGCCTTTCAAGCGGGGATGTGGGATTAACCTTGAGACTCTGCCACTCAAATTTTCCTCATCTCGCATTGAGGGGATATTCTGTGGTGTTTCTCGTGTTGCAGCGGGAAGCTGGGGGTACTTCTCCAGTTGCGATGGGAACATCAGGAACTCGCTCGGGTTGCTTCAGGGAAGTCAGGTCCCCTTTTGTGTTGGAAGGATAACTTCGGGATTACTCTCCAGCCTTTAAATGGGAATTGGTCTCTTCTCGGGTTGAGTCCATAAATTGTGTTCTCCTCTCCAATGGGGACGGCTGTGTGAGGGAACTTTCTGAGTCGCATAAACAGTATCAAGAACCCTTTTGCCTTTCAGCGGGATTGTGGGATTTCCCTTGAGATCTGCCTCACAAAATTTCCTCATCTCACGTTGGGGGATAATTTTGTGGTGTTTCTCGAGTTACGGCGGGAAACTGGGGGTACTACTCGAGTTGCGACGGTGACCTCAGGAACTCACCCGGGTTGCTTCAAGGAAATCAGGTCCCCTTTTGTGTTGGAAGGGCAACATCGGGATTCCTCTTGACCTGTTAAATGAGAATAGGGCCTTTTCTCGAGTTGAGTCCATAAAGTGTGTTCTACTCTCCAATATGGACGCATGTTAGGGAACTTTCTGAATCGCATAAAGGGTGTCAAGTACAATTTTGCCTTCAAGCGGGAATTTGGGATTTCTCTTGAGATTCTGCAGCGTAAAATTTCCTCATCTCCCATTGAGGGGATAATTTTGCTTTGTTTCTCCAGTTTCGGTGGGAACCTGGGGGTACTTCTCGAGTTGTGACGGGGACCGCAGGAAATCACTCGGGTTGCTTCAGGGAAGTCATTTCCCCTTTTGTGAAGGAAGGGGAACTTGGGGATTACTTTCCTGCCATTCAATGGGGATAGGGCCTCTTCTCGTGTTGAGTCCATCAAGTTTGTTCTCTTCTCCAATGGGGACGGCTGTTAATGAACTTTCTTTTTCACATAAAGCGTGTTAAGTAGACTTTTGCCTTTCAAGTATGAATGTCTTATTTCTCTTGAGATTCTGCTGCGCAGAATTTCCTCATCTCGAATTGAGTGGATAATTTTGTGGTGTTTCTCAAATAGAGGTGGGAAGCTGGGGGTACTTTTTGAGTTGAGACCATAAAGTGTGTTCTCCTCTGTAAAGGGAAGGCTACGTGTGGGACCTTTCTGAGTCTCGTAAAGGGTGTCAAGTACCCTTTCACCTTTCAAGCGGGAATGTGGGATTTGTCTTGAGAATCTGCAGCGCAAAATGTCCTCATCTCGCATTAGGGGATAATTTCGTGGTGTTTCTCAAGTTGCAGCGGGAAGCTCTGGGTCCTTCCTGAGTTGGGACGGGGACTTCAGGAACTCGCTTGGGTTTCTTCAGGGAAGTCAGGTCCCATATTGTGTTGGAAGGGGAACTTCCGGATTATTCTCCAGCCCGTAAATGGGAATAGGCCCTCTTCTCGTGTTGAGTCCAAAAAGTGTGTTTCTCTCCAATGTGGACTGCTGTGTGAGGGAACTTTCTGAGTCACATAAAGTGTGACAAGTACCCTTGTGCCTTTCAAGCGGGATTGTGGCATGTCTCTTGAGATTCTGCAGCGCAAAATTTCCTCATCTCGCTTTGGGGGGATAATTTTGTGGTGTTTCTCGAGTTGCGGCGGGAAGATGGGTGTACTTCTCGAGTTGAGACGGCCACCACAGGAACTCACTCGTGTTGCCTCAGGGTAGTCAGGTCCCCTTTTATGCTGTAAGGGAAACTTCCGGATTTCTCTTGAGATTTTAAATGGGAATACGGCCTATTCTCCATTTAGGCCATAAAGTGTGTTCTCCTATCCAATGAGGATGGCTTTTAGGGAACTTTCTGTGTCGCATAAAGGGTGTCAAGTACCCTTTTGACTTTCAAGCGGGAATGTGGGATTTCTCTTGAGATTCTGCAGTGGAAAATTTCCTCATCTCGCAGTGAGGGGATAATTTTGGGGTGTTTCTCGAGTTTCGGTGGGAAGCTGGGGGTACTACTACTGTTTCGATGGGGTCCTCGGGAACTCTCTCGGGCTGCTTCAAGGAAGTCAGGTCCCCTTTTGTGTTTGAAGGGGAATGTCAGGATTACTCTCAAGCCGTTAAATGGGAATAGGGACTCTTCTCGAGTTGAGTCCATAAAGTGTGTTCTCCTCTACAGTAGGAACGGCTCTGTGAGGGAACTTTCTGAGTCGCACAAAGGGTGTCAAGTACCCTTTTGCCTTTCAAGAGGGAATGTGGGATTTCTCTTGACATTCTGCAGCACAAAATTTCCCCATCTCGCATTGAGGGGATAATTTTGTGTTGTTTTTCGAGTTGCAGGGGAAAGCTGGGGGTACTTCTCCAGTTGCGACTGGGACCTCAGGAACTCGCTCTGGTTGCTTCATGGAAGTCAGTTCCCCTATTTTGAAGGAAGGGGAACTTTCGGATTACTCTAGAGCCATTAAAGGGGAATAGGACCTCTTGAGTTCAGTCCAAAATGTGTGTTCTCCCCTCTAATGGCGACGGCTGTGTGAGGGAATTTTCTGAGTCGTATGAAGGGTGTCAAGTACCCTTTTGCCTTTCACAGGGAATGTGGGATTTCTCTTGAGATTCTGCAGCGCAAATTTTCCTCATCTAGCATTGAGGGGATAATTTTGTGGTGTTTCTCGAGTTTGGGCCGGAGGCTGGGGTACTTCTCGAGTTGCGACGTGGAGTGAAGGAACTAGCTCGGGTTGCTTCAGGGATGTCAGGTCCCCTTTGTGTTGGAAGAGGAACTTCTGGATTACTCTCAATCCGTTAAATGGGAATAGGTCCTCTTCTCGAGTTGAATCCATAAAATGTGTTCTCCTCTCCAATGGGGACATCTGTGTGAGGGAAATTTCTTAGTCGCATGAAGGGTGTCAAGTACCCTTTTGCCTTTCAAGGGGGAATGTTGGATTTCTCTTGAGATTCTACAGTGCAAAATTTCCTCATCTCGCATTGAGGGGATAATTTTGTGGTGTTTCTCGAATTGCGGTGGGAAGGTGGGGGTACTTCTCGAGTTGCAACGGGGACTTCAGGAACTCACTTAGGTTGCTTCAAGGAAGTCAGGTCCCCTTTTGTTTTGGAAGGGGAACTTCAGGATTTCTCTCGAGCCGTTAAATTGAAATAGGGCCTTTTCTCGTGTTGAGTCCATAAAGTGTGTTCTCCTGTCCAAAGGGGACGGCTGTGTGAGGGAAGTTTCTGAGACGCATAAAGCGTGTCACGAACACTTTGCCTTTCAAACGGGAATGTGGGATTTCTCTTGAGATTCTGGATCGCAAAATTTCCTCATCTCACATTTAGGGGATAATTTTTCTGTGTTTCTCGAGTTTCAGCGGGAAGCTGGGGGTACTTCTCGATTTGCAACGGGGACTACAGGAACATGCTCGGGTTGCTTCAGGGAATTCAGGTCCCCTTTTTGTGTTGGAAGGGTAACTTCAGGATTACTCTCGAGCCCTTAAATGGCAATAGGGCTTCTTATGGAGGAGAGTCCATAAAGTGTGGTCTCCTCTTCAATGGGGATGGCTCTAAGAGGGAAATTTTTGATTCGCATAAAGGGTGTCAAGTACTCTTTTGCCTTTCAAGCGGGAATGTTGGATTTCTCTTGAGATTCTGCAGCGTATATTTTCCTCATATCGCATTGAGGGGATAATTTTTGGTGTTTCTATAGTTGCGGCTGGAAACTGGGAGTACTTCTCGAGTTGCAACGGGGACCTCAGTCATTCGCTGGGGTTTCTAGAGGTAAGCCAGGTCCCCTTTTTTGTTGGAAGGGGAACTTCCGGATTTCTCTCGAGCTGTTAAATGGGAATAGGGCCTCTTCTCGGGTTGAGTCCATAAAGTGTGTTCTCCTCTCCAATGGAGATGGCTGTTAGTGAACTTTCTGATTCAGGTAAAGGGTGTCAAGTACTATTTTGCCTTTCAAGCGGGAATAAGGGATTTCTCTTGAGATTCTGCAGTGCAAAATTTCCTCATCTCGCATTGAGGGGATAATTTTGTGCTGTTTCTCGAGTTGCGGTGGGAAAGTGGGGGTACTTCTTGAGTTGCGACGGGTACCTCAAGAACGTTCCCGGGTTGCTTCTGGGAAGTCAGGTCCCCTTTTGTGCTGGAAAAGGAACTTCCTTATTACTCTCGAGCCCTTAAATGGGAATAGAGCCTCTTCTACTTTTGAGTCCATAAGGTGTGTTCTCCTCTCCAATGGGGGTTGCTGTTAGGGAACTTTCTGATATTCATAAAGGTGTCAAGTACCCTTTTGCCTTTCAAGCGGGAATGTGGGATTTCTCTTGAGATTCTGCAGCGTAAAATTTCCTCATCTCGCATTGAGGTAATAATTTTGTGCTGTTTTTCGATTTGTGTCAGGAAGCTGATGGTACATCTCGAGTTGCTATGGGGACCTCAGGAACTCGCTCGGGTTGCTTCAGGGAAGTAGCTCCCCTTTTGTGAAGGAAAGGGAACTTCATGATTACTCTCCAGCCGTTAAATGGGAAAAGGTCCTATTCTCAACTTGAGTCCATAAAGTGTGTTCTCCTCTCCAATGGGGACGGCTGTGTGAGGAAACGTTCTGAGTCGCATAAATGGTGTCAAGTACCTTTTGCCTTTAAAGCAGGAACTTGGGATATCCCTTGAGATTCTGCAGGGCAAAATTTACTTATCTCGCATTGAGGGGATAATTTTGTGCTGTTTTTCGAGTTGTGGAAGGAAGCTGGGAGTACTTCTCGAGTTGCGACAGGGACCTAAGGAACCCTCTCGGTTTGCTTCAGGGAAGTCAGTTCCCCTTTTGTTAAGGAAGGGTAATTTCGGGATTACTCCCGTGCCGTTAAATGGGAAAAGGGCCTCTTCTCGATTTGAGTCCATAAAGTGTGTTCTCCTCTCCAATGGGGATGGCTCTGTGAGGGAACTTTCTGAGTTGCATAAAGGGTGCCAAGTAGCCTTTTGATTTCAAGCGGGAATGTGGGATTTCTCTTGAGATTCTGCAGCGCAAAATTTCTTCATCTCACATTTAGGGGATAATTTTGTTGTGTTTCTCGAGTTTCACCGGGAAGCTGGGGGTACTTCTCGAGTTGCCACGGGGACTACAGGAACTTGCTTGGGTTGCTTCAAGGAATTCAGGTCCCCTTTTTGTGTTGGAAAGGTAACATCGGGAATACTCTAGAGCCCTTGAATTGGAATAGGGCCTCTTCTCGAGTTGAGTCTATAAAGTGTGTTCTCCTCTCCAATGGGGACGGCTCTGTGAGGGAACTTTCTGAGTCGCATAAATGGTGTCAAGTCCACTTTTTCCTTTCAAGCGGAAATGTGGGATTTCTCTTGAGATTCTGCAGCGCAAAATTTCCTCATCTAGCATTGAGGGGATATTTTTGTGCTGTTTCTCGAGTTGTGGCAGGAAGCTGGGGTACTTCTCGAGTTGCGACAGGGACCTCAGTAACTCGCTCGGGTTGCTTCAGGGAAGTCAGGTCCCCATTTTTGCTGGAAGAAGAACTTCCGGACTACTCTCCATCAGTTAAATGGGAATAGGCCCTCTTCTCGAATTGAGTCCATAAATTGTGTTCTCCTCTCCAAAGGGGTCGGCTGTGTGAGGGAACTTTCTGAGGTGCATAAAGGGTGTCAAGTACCCTTTTTCCTTTCAAGCGTGTGTATGGGATTTTTCCTGAGATTCTGCAGCGCAAAATTACCTCATCTCACATTGAGGGGATAATTTCGTGGTGTTTCTGGAGTTTCAGCTTGAAGCTGGGGGTACTTCCCGAGTTATGATGGGGACCTCAGGAACTCGCTTGGGTTGCTTCAAGGAAGTAACTTCCTCTTTTGTGAAGGAAGGGGAACTTCGGGATTATTCTCGAACCGTTAAATCAGAATAGGGCCTGTTCTCGAGTTGAGTCAAAAAGTGTATTCTCCTCCCCAAAGCCGACGGCTGTTTGAGGGAACTTTCTGAAGCGCATAAAGCGTGTCAAGTACCATTTTGCCTTTCAAGCGGGAATGTGGGATTTCTCTTGAGATTCTGCAGGGCAAAATTTCCTCATCTTGCATTGAGGGGATAATTTTGTGGTGTTTCTCGAGTGTAAGCGGGAAGCTGGGTCTACTTTCCGAATTGCGACGGTGACCTCAGGAACTCGCTCAGGTTGCTTCTGGGAAGTCAGTTCCCCTTTTGTGAAGTATGGGGAAATTCGGGATTACTGTCGAGCCGTAAAATGTGAATACGGCCTCTTCTCCATTTGAGTCCATAAACTGTATTCCCCTCTCCAATGGGGACTGCTGTTTGAGGGAAATTTCTGAGTCGCCTCAAGGGTGTCAAGTACCCTTTTGCCTTTCAAGGGGAATTTGGGATTTCTCTTGTAATTCTGCAGCACATATTTTCCTCATCTCGCATTGAGGGAATAATTTTGTGGTGTTTCTCGAGTTGCGGGGGGAAGCTAGGGTACTTCTCGAGTTGGGACAGGGACCTCATTAACTCGATCGGGTTGCCTCAGGGAAGTCAGGTCCCCTTTTGTGTTGGAGAGGGAAACTTGGGATTACTTTTGAGCCATCAAATGGGAACAGGGCCTTTTTTCTGAATTGAGTCCATAAAGTGTGTTCTCCTCTCCAATATGGACTGCTGTGTGAGGGAAACTTCTGAGTCGGGTAAAGGGTATCAAGTACACTTTTGCCTTTCAAGCGGGAATGTGGAAATTCTCTTGAGGTTCTGCAGTGCAGTATATCCTCATCTCGCATTGAGTGGATAATTTTGTGGCGTTTTTGGATTTGCGCCGGGAAGCTTGGGGTATTTCTCGAGTTGGGACTGCGACATCAGGAACTCCTTCAAGTTGCTTCAGGGAAGTCAGGTCCCTTTTTGTGTTGAAAGTGGAAGTACCGGATTAATCTCTAGCTGTTATGTGGGAATAGGGCCTCTTCTCGAGTTGAGTCCATAAAGTGTGTTCTCCTCTCCAATGGGGATGGCTGTGTGAGGGAACTTTGTGAGTCGCAGAAAGGGTATCAGTACCCTTTTGCCTTTCAAGTGGGAATGTGGGATTTCCCTTGAGTTACTGGAGTGCAGCATATCCTAATCTTGCATTGAGGGGATAATTTTGTGGTATTTCTCGAGTTGCAGCGGGAAGCTCGGATACTTCTCGATTTTCGACGGGGGCCTCAGGAACTCGCTCGGGTGCTTCAGGGTAGTCAGGTCCACTTTGGTGTTGGAAGGGGAAATTCGGGATTACTCTCGAGCTGTAAAATATGAATACATCCTCTTTTAGACTTGAGTCCATAAACTGTGTTCCCTTCTCCAATGGGGACGGCTGTTTGAGGGAACTTTCTGAGTCACCTAAATGGTGTCAAGTCCCCTTTTGCATTTCAAGGGGAATTTGGGATTTCTCTTGTAATTCTGCTGCGCCCATTTTCCTCATCTCTCTTTGAGGGGATAATTTTCTGGTTTTTCTCGAGTTGCGGTGGGAAGCTGGTGGTTTTTGTTGAGTTAAGACGGGGACAAGTGGAACTCCCTTGGGTTGCTTCAGGGAAGTCAGGTCCCCTTTAGTGTTGGATGCGGACCTTCGGAATTACTCTCGAAACTTTAAATAGGAATAAGGCCTCTTCTTGGGTTGTGTCCATAAAGTCTGTTCTCCTCTCCAATGGGGACGGCTGTGTGAGGGAACTTTCTAAGTTTGAAAAAGGGTGTCAAGTACCCTTTGCCATTCAGGCGGGAATGTGGGATTTCTCTTGAGATTCTGCAGCGCACAATTTCCTCATCTCGCATTGAGGGGATAGTTTTGTGGTGTTTCTCGAGTTGCGGCGGGAAGCTGGGGTTAATTCTCGAGTTGCAACTGGGAACTCAGAAAGTCTCTGGTGTTGCTTCAGGTAGGTCAGGTCCCCTTTGTATTGGATGGGAAACTTCGGGATTACTCTCGAGCCCATAAGTGGGAATTGAGCCTCTTCTAGGTTTGAGTCCGTACAATGTGTTCTCCTCTCCAATGGGGACAGCTGTGTGAGGGAAATTTCTCAGTTGCATAAAGGGTGTCAAGTCTCCTTTTGCCTTTCATGCGGGAATGTTGGATTTCACTTGAGATTCTGCAGCGCACAATTTCCTCATCTCGCATTGAGTGGATTTTTTTGTGGTGTTCCTCGAGTTGCAGCGGGAAGATTGGGGTCCTTCTCAAGTGGCAACAGGGACTTCAGGTACTCGCTCGTGTAGTCCCTGGGAATTCAGGTCTCCTTTCGCTTTTGTTGGGGAACATCGAGATTACTCTCGAGGAGTGGAATGCAAATAGGGCCTCATCTTAAGTTTAGTCCATAAATTGTTTTCTCCTCTCAAATGGGGATAGCTATGTCAGGGGATGTCTTGCGTCGCATAAGGTGTGTCAAGTACCTGTTCGCGTTTCAAGCGGGAATTTGGGATTTCTCTTGAGACTCTGCAGGGGAAATTTTCCTCATCTCACCTTGAGTGCAGAATCTTGTGGTTTTTCTCGAGTTGCGGCTGGAAGATTTGGGTCCTTCTCAAGTGGTGAAAGGGACTTCAGTTACTCGCTCGTGTAGTCCCTGGGAATTCAGGTCTCCTTTCGTTGTTGTAGGGGAACATCCGGATTACTCTCGAGGCGTGGAATGCGAATAGGGCCTCATCTTAAGTTTAGTCCATAAACTGTGTTCTCCTCTCAAATGGGGATAGCTATGTCAGGGGATGTCTTGAGTCGCATAAAGTGTGTCAACTACCCGTTCGCGTTTCAAGCGGGAATGTGGGATTTCTCTTGAGACTCTGCAGGGGAAACTTTCCTCATCTCATTTTGCGTGCACAATCTTGTGTTTCTTCAGAAGTAGCTTCAGGAAGCTTGGGGTCCAACTAAGGGGCGACAGGGACCTCAGGAACTCGGTCGTGTAGTCCCTGGGAAATCAGGTCTCCTTTTGTTTGGTAGGGGAACATCGTTATTACTCTTGAGGGGAGGAGTGGTAAGAGGGCCTCTGCTAAAGTTGAGTCCATAAATTGTGTTCTCCCCTCAAGTGTGGACAGGTATGTCAGGGAATGTTTTGTGTCGCATAAAGTGTGTCGAGTACCCGTTCGACTTTCAACCAGAAATGTTGGGTTTCTCTTGAGACTATTCAGGGGAAATTTTCCTCATCTCACCTTGAGTGAAGAATCTTGTGGCTTTTGTCGAATTGCGGCCGGAAGCTTGGTGTCCTCCTCGAGTTGCAACAGAGACCTCAGGAACTCACTCATGTAGTCCCTGGGAAGTCAGGTCTCCTTTCGTTTTGGTAGGGGAACTTCGGGATTACTCTTGAGAGGTGGAATGGGAATAGGGCCTCATCTAAAGGTGAGTGCATAAATTGTGTTCTCCTCTCAAGTGGAGACAGCTATGTCAGGGAATGTCTTGAGTCACATAAAGGGTGTCAAGCACCCGTTCGGGTTTCAAAGCGGGAATGTGGGATTTCTCTTGGGACTCTGCAGTGGAAATTTTCCTCATCTCACCTTAAGTGAAGAATCTTGTGTTTTTTCTCGAGTTGCGGCAGGAAGTTTGGGTTCCTTCTCGATTTGCACCAGGGACCTCAGGACATCGCTTGTGTAGTCCCTGGGAAGTCAGATCTCCTCTTGTTTAGGTGCGGAAACATAGGGAATCCTCTTGAGGCATGGAATGAGCATATTGCCTCATCTAAATTTGAGTCCATAAATTGTGTTCTCCTCTCATGTGGGGACAGATATGTCAGTTTATGTCTTGAGTAGCATAAAGGGTCTCAGGTACACTTCACGTTTCAAGGGGAAATGAGGGATTTCTCTTGAGACTCTGCAGGGGAAATTTTCCTCATCACACCTTGAGTACAGAATCTTGTGGTTTTTCTCGAGTTGTGGCGGGAAGCTTGGGGTCCTATTCGAGGGGCGATAGGGACCTCAGGAACTCGCTTGTGTATTTCCTGGGATGTCAGGTCTCTTTTCGTTTTGGTAGGGGAACATGGGGATTACTCTCGAGGCGTTTAATGCGAATAGGGCCTCATCTAATGTTGAGTCCATAAATTGTGATCTCCTTTGAAGTGGGGACAACGTTGTCAGGGAATATCTTCAGTCGCATAAAGGGTGTCAAGTACCCGATCGTGTTTCAAGCAGAAATGTGGAATTTCATTTGAGTCTCTGCAGGGGAAATTTTCCTCAAATTACCTTGAGTGCAGAATCTTGTGGTTTTTGTTGAGTTGCAGCGGGAAGTTTGGGGTCCTTCTCTAGTTGCGACAGGGACCTCAGGAACTCATGCGTGTAGTCCCTGGGAAATCAGATCTCCTTTCCTTTTGGTTGGGGAATATCGGGATTACTCTCGAGA
Organism: Moschus berezovskii; assembly: GCF_049115385.1. NCBI lineage: Eukaryota > Metazoa > Chordata > Mammalia > Artiodactyla > Moschidae > Moschus > Moschus berezovskii. Next base: position 5,882,394 of record NC_142479.1, on the reverse strand, counting down.
CGTGGAATGGGTATAGGGCCTCATCTAAAGTTGATTCCATAAATTGTGTTCTCCTCTCAAGTGGGGACTGCTATGTCAGGGAATGTCTTGAGTCGCATAAAGGGTGTCAAGCACTCGTTTGCGTTTCAAGCGGGATTGTGGAATTTCTCTGGGACTATGCAGGGGAAATATTCCTAATCTCATCTTGAGTGAAGAATCTTGCGGTTTTTGTCGAGTTTCGGCAGGACTTTGTGTTCCTTCTCGAGTTGCGACAGGGACCTCAGGAACTCGCTCGTGTAGTCCCTGGGAAATCACATTTCCTTTCTTTTTGGGAGGGTACATCGGCATTACTCTCGAGGCGTGGAATGGGAATAGGGCTTCATCTTAAGTTGAGTCCATAAATTGTGTTCTCTTCTCAAGTGAGGAGAATTATGTCAGGGAATGTCTTGAATCTCATAAATAGTGTGAAGTACCCGTCCGAGTTTCAAGGGTGAATGTGGGATTTCTCTTGAGCCTCGGCAGGGGAAATTTTCCTCATCTCACCTTGAGTGCACAATCTTGTGGTTTTTCTAGAGTTGCGGCGGGAAGTTTGGGGTCTTTCTCGAGTTGCGAGAGGGACCTCAGGGACTCTCTCGTGTAATCCCTATGAATTCAGGTCTCCTTTCATTTTGGTAGGGGAACATCGGATTACTCTCGAGGCGTGGAATGGGAATAGGTCCTCATCAAAACTTGAGTCCATAAATTGTGTTCTCCCCTCAAGTGGGGACAGCAATGTCAGGGAATGTCTTTAGTCACATAAAGGGTGGCAAGTACCCGTTCGAGTTTCAAGAGGGAATGTGGGAATTTTCTTGAGACTCTGCAGTCGAAATTTTCCTCAACTCACATTGAGTGCAGAATCTTGTGTATTTTCTCGAGTTGAGCCGGGAAGCTTGGGTCCTTCTCGAGTTGCGACAGGGACCTCAGTAACTCGCTCATGTAGTCCCTGGAATCAGGTCTCCATTCGATTTGGTAAGGGAACATCTTGATTACTCTCGAGGCGTGGATTGGGAATAGGGCCTATTCTAAATTTGATTCCATTAATAGTGTCCTCCTCTCAAGTGGGGACAGCTATGTCAGGGTATGTCTTGAGTTGCATAAAGGTTCTGAAGTACCCGTTCGAGTTTCAAGTGGGAACGTGTGATTTCTCTTGAGAATCTGCAGTGGAAAATTTCCTCATTTCACCCTGAGTGCAGAAAATTGTGGTTTTTCTCGAGTTGCGGTAGGAAGCTTCATGTCCTTCTTGAGTAGCAACATGGACCTCAGATACTCACTCATGTAGTCCCTGGGAATTTAGGTCTCCTTTCTTTTTAGTAGGGGAACATCGGGATTACTCTCAAGGCTTTTAATGCGAATAGGGCCTCATCTAATGTTGTGTCCATAAATTGTGATCTCCTCTGAAGTGGGGACAACATTGTCAGGGAATATCTTCAGTCGCATCAGTTCAGTTCAGTACAGTTCAGTCGCTCAGTCGTGTCCGACTGTCCGCGACCCCATGAATCACAGCACGCCAGGGCCCCCTGTCCATCACCAACTCCCGGAGTACACTCAAACTCATGTCCACAGAGTCGGTGATGCGATCCAGCCATCTCATTCTCCGTCGTCCCCTTCTCCTCCAGCCCCCAACCTTTCCCAGCATCAGAGTCTTTTCCAGTGAGTCAACTCATCGCATGAGGTGGCCAAAGTATTGCAGTTTCAGCTTTAGCATCAGTCCTTCCAATGAACACCCAGGATTGATCTCCTCTAGAATGGACTGGTTGGATCTCCTTGCAGTATAAGGGACTCTCAAGAGTCTTCTCCAACACCACAGTTCAAAAGCATCGATTCTTCGGCCATCAGCCTTCTTCACAGTCCAACTCTCACATCCATACAAGACCACGGGAAAAACCATTGCCTTGACTAGACGGACCTTGGTTGGCAAAGTAATGTCTCTGCTTTTTAATATACTATCAAGGTTGGTCATTACTCTCCTTCCAAGGAGCAAGCGTCTTTTAATTTCATGGCTGCAATCAGCATCTGCAGTGATTTTGGAGCCCAAAAAAACAAAGTCTGACACTGTTTCCACTGTTTTTCCATCTATTTCCCATGAAGTGATGGGACCAGATGCCATGATCTTTGTTTTCTGAATGTTGAGCTTCAAGCCAACCTTACCACTCTCCTCTTTCACTTTCATCAAGAGGCTTTTGAGTTCCTCTTCACTTTCTGCCATAAGGGTAGTGTCCTCTGCATATCTGAGGTTATTGATATTTCTCCCAGCAATCTTGATTCCAGCTTGTGCTTCTTCCAGCCCAGCGTTCCTCATGATGTACTCTGCATATATGTTAAATAAGCAAGGTGACAATATACAACCTTGATGTACTCCTTTTCCTATTTGGAACCAGTCTGTTGTTCCATGTCCAGTTCTAACTGTTGCTTCCTGACCTGCATACAGGTTTCTCAAGAGGCAGCTCAGGTGGTCTGGTATTCCCATCTCTTTCAGAATGTTCCACAGTTTATTGTGATCCACACAGTCAAAGGCTTTGACATAGTCAATGAAGCAGAAATAGATGTTTTTCTGAAACTCTCTTGCTTTCTCCATGATCCAGCGGATGTTGGCAATTTGATCTCTGGTGCCTCTGCCTTTTCTAAAACCTTCTTGAACATCTGGGAGTTCACGGTTCACATATTGCTGAAGCCTGGCTTGGAGAATTTTGAGCATGACTTTACTAGCGTGTGAGATGAGGGCAATTGTCTGGTAGTTTGAGCATTCTTTTGGCATTGCCTTTCTTTAGGATTGGAATGAAGACTGACCTCTTCCAGTCCTGTGGTCACTGCTGAGTGTTCCAAATCTGCTGACATATTGAGTGCAGCACTTTCACAGCATCATCTTTCAAGATTTGAAAGAGCTCAACTGGAATTCCATCACCTCCACTAGCTTTGTTAGTAGTGATGCTTTCTAAGGCCCACTTGGCTTCACATGGCAAGATGCCTGGTTCTAGGTTAGTGATCACGTTATCGTGACTATCTTGGTCGTGAAGATCTTTTTTGTACAATTCCTCTGTGTATTCTTGCCACCTCTTCTTAATATCTTCTGCTTCTGTTAGGTCCATACCATTTCTGTCCTTCATCGAGCCCATCTTTCGATGAAATGTTCCCTTGGAATCTCTAATTTTCTTGAAGAGGTCTCTTGTTTTTCCTATTCTGTTGTTTTCCTCTATTTCTTTGCATTGATCACTGAGGAAGGCTTTCTTATCTCTCCTTGCTATTCTTTGGAACTCTGCATTCAGATGCTTATATCTTTCCTTTGCTCCTTTGCGTTTCGCTTCTCCTCTTTTCACAGCTATTTGTACGGCCTCCTCAGACAGCCATTTCGCTCTTTTGCATTTCTTTTCCATGGGGATGGTCTAGGTCCCTGTCTCCTGTACAATGTCACGAACCTCCATCCAGAGTTCATCAGGCACTCTATCAATCAGATCTAGTCCCTTAAATCTATTTCTCTCTTCCACTGTATAATCATAAGGGATTTGATTGAGGTCATATCTGAATGGTCTAGTGGTTTTCCCTACTTTCTTCAATTTAAGTCTGAACTTCGCAATAAGGAGTTCATGATCTGGGCCACAGTCAACTCCTGGTCTTGTTTTCGCTAACTGTATACAGCTTCTCTGTCTTTGGTTGCAAAGAATATAATCAATCTGATTTCGGTGTTGACCATCTGGTGATGTCCATGTGTAGAGTCTTCTCTTGTGTTGATGGAAGAGGGTGTTTGCTATGACCAGTGCATTCTCTTGACAAAACTCTATTAGCCTTTGCCCTGCTTCATTCCGTGCTCCAAGGCCAAATTTGCCAGTTACTCCAGGTGTTTCTTGACTTCCTACTTTTGCATTCCAGTCCCCTATAATGAAAAGGACATCTTTTTTGGGTGTTAGTTCTAAAAGGTCTTGTAGGTCTACATAGAACCGATTAACTTCGGCTTCTTCAGCATTACTGGTTGGAGCATAGGCCTGGATTACTGTAATATTGAATGGCTTTCCTTGGAAACTAACAGAAATCATCTTGTCATTTTCAAAATTTCATTCAAGTACTGCATTTCGGACTCTTTTGTTGACCATTATGGCTACTCCATTTCTTCCGGCGTCTCTCGCGTCGTGTCTGCGCCGCCGGGGCCGGCGTCTCTCCCTTCAGTCCCATAAAGGGTGTCAAGTACCCCTTCGCGTTTCAAGCTGGAATGTGAGATTTCTATTGGAACTCTGCAGGGGAAATTTTCCTCATCTGACCTTGAGTGAAGAATCTTGTGGTTTTTCTCGAGATGCGGCGGGAAGATTCGGGTCCTTCTAGAGTTGCGACCATGACCTCACGACCTCGCTTGTGTAGTCCCTGGAAAGTCAGGTCTCCTTTCATTTTGGTAGGGGAACATCGGGATTACTCTCGAGGCGAGGAAGGGGAATTGGGCCTCATCTAATTTTGAGTCCATTAATTTTGTTCTCCTCTCAAGTGGGGACAGCTATGTGAGGGAATGTCTTGATTCGCATAATGGGTGTCAAGTACCCGTTCGAGTTTCAAGCGGGAATGTGGAGTTTCGCTTGATACACTGCAGGGAAAATATGCCTGTTCTCACCTTGAGTGCCTAATCTTGTAGTTTTTTTCGAGTTGCAGCAGGAAGCTTGGGGTCCTTCTCAAGTTGCGACAGGGACCTCAGGAACTCCCTTGTTTAGTCCCTGGAAGTGAGGTCTCCCTAAGTTTTAGTAGGAGAACATCGGGATTACTCTCGAGGCGTGGATGGGAATAGGGCTTCATCTAAAGTTGAGTCCATAAATTGTGTTCTCCTCTCAAGTGTTCAGAGCTATCTCAGGGAATGTTTTGAGTCGCATAAAGGGTGTGAGGTACACGTTCGAGTTTCAAGCGGGAATGTGGAATTTCTCTTGAGACTCTGCAGGGGAAATTTTCCTCATCTCACCTTGAGTGCAGAATCTTGTGGTTTTCCTCGAGTTGCGGCAGGAAGCTTGGGTTCCTTCTTGAGTTTCGACAGGGACGTCAGGAACTCCCGCATGTAGTCCCAGGGATATCAGGTCTCCTTTCGTTTTGGTCGGGCAACATTGGGATTACTCTCGAGGCGATAAGTGGGAATAGGGCATCATCTAAAGTTGAGTCCATAAATTGTGTTCTCCTCTCAAGTGTGGACAGCTATATCAGGAAATGTCTTGAGTTGCATAAAGGATGTCGAGTACCCGTTCGCGTTTCAAGCGGGAATGTGGGATTTCTCTTCAGACTCTGCAGGGGAAATTTTCCTCATTTCACCTTGAGTGCAGAATCTTGTGGTTTTTGTCGAGATGCAGTGGGAAGCGTGGGGTCCTTCTCGAGTTGCGATAGGGACCTCGGGAACTCGTTCGTGTAGTGCCTGGGAATTAAGGTCTCCTTTCCTTTTGGCAAGGGAACATCGGGATTACTCTCCAGGCGTGGAATGGGAATAGGGTCTCATCTAAATTTGACTGAATAAATTGTGTTCTCCTCTCAAGAGGGGACAGCTTTGTTAGGGAACGTCCTGTGTCGCTTAAAGGGTGTCAAGTACCCGTTCGCCTATCAAGCGGGAATCTGAGATTTCTCTTGGGACTCTGCAGGGCTAAGTTCCCTCATCTCACCTTGAGTGAAGAATCTTGTGGTTTTTCTCGTGTTGTGGCGGGAAGCTTGGGGTCCTTCTCGAGTTGCGACAGGGACCTCAGGAACTCGCTCGTGTAGTCCCTGGGAAGTCAGATCTCCTGTCGTTTTGGTAGGGGAACATAGGGAATACTCTTGAAGCGTGGAATGGGAATAGGGCCTCATCTATAGTTTAGTCCAGAAAATGTGTTCTCCTCCAAATGGGGACAGCTATGGCAGGTTGTATCTTGAGTAGCATGAAGGGTCTCAAGTACCCGTTCACGTTTCATAGGGGAATGTGGGGTTTCTCTTGAGACTCTGCAGGGGGAATTTTTCTCATTCCACCTTCAGCGCAGAATCTTCTGGTTTTTCTCGAGTTGCAGCGGGAAGATTGGGGTCCTTCTCGAGTTGCGACAGGGACCTCAGGACCTCTCTCATGTAATCCCTGGGAAGTCAGGTCTCCTTTCGTTTTGGTAGGTGAACATCGGGATTACTCTCGAGGCGTGGAATGGGAATAGGGCCTCATTGATTGTTGAGTCCATAAAGTATGTTCTCCTCTCAAGTGGGGACAGCTATGTCAGGGAATGTCTGGAACCGCATAAAGGGTGTGAAGTACCCGTCTGAGTTTCACGGGTGAATGTGGGATTTCACTTGACACTCGGCAGGGGAAATTTTCCTCATCTCACCTTGAGTGCAGAATCTTGTGGTTTTTCTAGAGTTGAGGCGGGAACCTTGGTGTCCTTCTCGAATTGCAACAGGGACCTCGGGAACTCGTTCATGTATTCCCTGGGAATTCAGGTCTCTTTCGTTTGGTAAGGGCACATCGGGATTACTCTCGATGCGTGGAATGGAAATAGAGTATCATCTAAATTTGAGTCCATAAATTGTGTTCTCCTCTCAAGTGGGGAGAGTTATGTCAGGGAATGTCTTGAATCGCATAAAGAGTGTGAAGTACCTGTCCGAGTTTCAAGGGTGAATGTGGGATTTCTCTTGAGACTCCGCAGGGGAAATTTCCTCATCTCACCTTGAGTGCACAATTTTGTGGTTTTTCTGGAGTTGCGGCGGGAAGCTTGGGGTCCTTCTCGAGTTGGGGCAGGAACCTCAGGAAATCGCTCCTGTATTCCCTGGGTAGTCAGGTTCCTTTCGTTTTGGTATGAGATAATCAGGATTTTTCTCGAGAGGTGGAATGGCAATAGGGTCTCATCTAAAGTTGAGTCCATAAACTGTGTTCTCCTCTGATGTCGGGAAAGGTATATCAGGGAATGTCTTGAGTCGTACAAAGGGTGTGAATTAACCATTCGAGTTTCAAGAGGGAATGTGGGATTTCCCTTGAGACTCAGCAGGGGAAATTTTCCTCATCTCACCTTGAGTGCAGAATTTTTTGCTTTTCTCGTGTTGCGGCAAGAAGCTTGGTGTCCATCTCAAGTTTCGAAAGGGACCTCCGTAACTCGCTCATGTAGTCCCTGGGAATTCAGGTTTCCTTTCGTTTTGGTAGGGGAACTTCGGAATTACTCTCTAGGCGTAGAATGTGTATAGGGCCTCATCTAAAGTTGAGTCCATAAATTGTGTTCTCCTCTCAAGTGGGGACAGCTATGTCAGGAAATGTCTTGAATCGCATAAAGGGTGTGAAGTTCGCGTTAGGGTTTCAAGAGGGAATGTGGGGTTTCTCTTGAGACTCTGCAGGGGAAAAATTTGTCATCTCACCTTGAGTGCAGAATCTTGTGCTTTTTCACGAGTTTTGGCGGTAACCTTGGGGTCCTTCTCGAGTTGAAACAGGGTCCTCAGGAACTCGCTCATGTAGTCCCTGGTAAGTCAGGTCTCCTTTCATTTTGGTAAAGGAACATCGGGATTATTCTCGAGTCGTGGAATGAGAATAGGTCTTCATCTTAATTTGAGTCCATAAAGTATTTTCTCCTCTCAAATGGGGAGAGCTATGTCAGGGAATGTCTTGAGTCGCATAAAGGGTGTGAAGTATGTGTTCGAGTTTCAAGTGGGAATGTGGGATTTCTCTTGAGACTGTGCAGCGGAAATTTTCCTCATCTCACCTTGAGTGACGAATCTTGTGGTTTTTGTCGAGTTGCGGTGGGAAGCTTGGGGTCTTTCTCGAGTTGCGACAGGACCTTAGGAACTCGCTCGTGTAGTCCCTTGGAAATCAGGTCACCTTTCGTTTTGGTAGGGGAACATCGGGTTTACTCTCGAGGCGTGGAATGGGAATAGGGAATCATCTAAAGTTAAGTCCATAAAGTGTGTTCTCCTCTCACGTTGGGACAGCTATGTCAGGGAATATCTTGAGTCGCATAAAGGGTGTCAAGTATCCGTTCGAGTTTGAAGCTGGAATGTGGGATTTCTCTTGAGACTATGCAGGGGAAATTTTCCTCATCACACCTTGAGTGCAGAATTCTGTGGTTTTTAACGAGTTGTGGCGGTAAGCTTGGGGTCCTTCTCGAGTTGCCATAGAGTCCTCAGGAACTCGCTCGTGTAGTCCCTGGTAAGTCAGTTTCCTTTCGTTTTGTTAGAGGAACATCGGGATTACTCTCGATGCGTGGAATGGGAATAGGGTTTCATCTTAAGTTGAGTCCATAAAGTGTTTTCTCCTCTCCAGTGGGGAGAGCTATGTCAGGGAATGTCTTGAGTCGCATAAAGGGTGTTCAGTACGCATTCGAGTTTCATGTGTCAATTTGGGACTTCTCTTGAGACTCTGCAGGGGAAATATTCGTCATCACACCTTGAGTGAAGAATCTTGTGGTTTTTCTCGAGTTGCGGCAGGAAGCTTGGGGTCCTTCTCGAGTTGGACAGGTACATCAGGAATTCGCTCGTGTAGTCCCTGGGAAGTCAGGATTACTTTCGTTTTGTTAGGGGAGCAGCGGGAGTTCCCTTCAGGCATGGAATTGGAATAGGCCCTCATCTAACGTTGAGTCCATAAATTGTGTTCTCCTCTCAAGTGGGGAGAGCTATGTCAGGGAAAGTCTTGAGTCGAATAAAGGGTGTTCAGTACGCGTTCGAGTTTCAAGCGTTAATGTGGGATTTCTCTTGGGACTCTGTGGGCGAAATATTCGTCATCCCACCTTGAGTGCAGAATCTTGTGGTTTTTCTCGAATTGCGGCGGGAAGCTTGGGGTCCTTCTCGAATTGCGACAGGGACCTCAGGAACTCGCTCGGGTAGTCCCTGGGAAGTCAAGTTTCCTTTCGTTTTGGTAGGGGTCACAGGGATTACTCTCGAGGCGTGGAATGGGAATAGGGCCTCATCTAAAGTTGAGTGCATAAATTGTGTTCTCCTCTCAAGTGGGGAGAGCTGTGTCAGGGAATGTCTTGAGTCGCCTAAAGGGTGTGAAATTCCCGTTTGAGTTTCAAGCGGGAATGTGGGATTTCTCTTGAGACTCTGCAGTGGAAATTTCCTCATCTCCCATTGATGGGATAATTTTGTCGTGTTTCTCGATTTCTGTCGGGAAGCTTGGGGTTCTTCTCACGTTGTGACTGGGATCACAGGAACTCGCTCGTGTTCCCCCACAGAAGTCAGGTCTCCTATCCTGTTGGAAAGGGAACCCCGGGATTCCTCTCGAGGCGCAGCAGAGGAATAGGGCCTCATCTAGCTTTAGGTCGGACAACTGTGTGTTCCTTGACAGAGGTGACAGGGATCTCGCGGTTGCTTTCAAAATTCACCTGGGGAGTCAGGCCTCGTCTTTTGTTCAGACATTTCGCGAGTTGTAAAACGGGTGTTAGGCCACGTTAGAGTTGAATGTGTACCTGGAAATTGTATGCTCAGCGTGTCAGGTCTCCACTCGTCTTGTGAGTTGATAGTCGAGGACACATGTGAATCTGTTCAGGAGAATCAGACAATATCTCGAGTGGCTGGTGACATCCGTACCTTTTCCATTTGTGTTTTGAAAACCTGGGGATCCTCCCGAGTTTCAGCGTGGTACACGCTTCCTCGTACTTTGTGACTAGATCGTCCGGATTCCATTCCACAGAAAGCAGAGGAATCGACTCTCATCTGGAAAAGAGGGCTGGAAAATGGGGCAATTTGGCAGTGTGGCAGGAAACTCGAGGTTCCTCTAAATTGGTACTGTGTATATCAGTTTAATTTTTTAGTCACATAAAGGATGTTAAGTAACCTGTTGAGATTCAAGAGTTAATGTGGAATTTCACTTGCAAATCTCAAAGGAAATGTTCCTCATCTCGCCTTGAGGGTAGAATGCTGTGGTTTTTCTTGAGATGCGGAGAGAAGCTTGGGCTTCCTCTCGAGTCGAGCCGGGGACGTCAGGAACTCGCTCGTGTTGCTTCAGGGAAGTCAGATCCCCTTTGTGTTGGAAGGGGAACTTCTGGATTACTCTCTCGAGCCATTAAATGGGAATAGGACCTCATCTCGAGTTGAATCCTTAAATTGTGTGCTCCTCTCCAGTGGGGACGGCTATGTTAGTGAACTTTCAGAGGCGCATAAAGAGTGTCAAGTACCCGTTCGAGTTTCAAGAGGGAATGTGGGATTACTCTTGAGATTCTGCAGCATTATTGTTCCTCATCTCTCATTGATGGGGGAACGTTGTCATTTTACTCGAATTGCGGCAGAAAGCTTGGGGTTCCTCTCGAGTTGCGTCGGGGATCTCAGGAACTCGTTTGCGTTGTGCCAGGGAAGTTAGGTCTCCTTTCGTGTTGGAAGGGAAACATCGGGATTCTTCTCGAGTCATATTAGAGGAATAGGGCCACATCTAGTGTTCTGTACGTAAATTGTGTTCTCCTCTTCAATGTGGACGGCTATGTTGGGGAAGTTTATGGGTCGCATAATGGGTGTCAAGTACCCGTTCGAGTTTCAAATGGGAATGTGGGATTTCTCTTGAGACTCCGTAGCGGAAATATTCCTCATCTCGCATTGAGGGGATAATTTTGTGGTGTTTCTCGAGTTGCGGCAGAAATCTTGGGGTTCTTCTCGAGTTGCAACGGGGACCTCAGGAATTCACTCGTGTTGCACTAGGGAAATCAGGTCCCCTATCGTGTTGGAAGGGGAACCTCGGGTTTCCTCTATAAGGAGCAGCAGAGGAATAGGGCCACATCTAGTGTTGAGTCGGTTAACGGTTTGTTATTCTCCAGTTGCGACAGGGATCTTGCTGTTGTTGCGGGTGAAATGACACAAAGACAAGACATACAAAAGACAGACAAATACACAACGCCGGCCGGAGGAAAAATTCTGCTCAAGCCCCCTTGAGGTTTATTTTTATACCCCGGTAGCTGGACACATACCAAAATCTAAGCAATGCATTTTTCTACCAAATAAGGACAAAAAGCCAAACACATTTCAAGGACGGGAGGAAGAAAGGGAGGAAGTGACAACATCATGTTTATTACGAAGCCTGCCGAGAACTCCAGCCTCTTCCTTATTTTTAAGGAGCTCATGTTCCCTCGTATGCAAGTGGACCATTAACCTTGGATATTTTGTGCAGGCTTCCTGGCAGAACATCCTGTTTCAAGCATGCTCTGCCCAAGCAGAGAGTCTTGTTTGAAGGCTTCCTTAACCATTCTTTCTCGTGGTCACTGTCGGGCTCCTACATTTCCCCCTTCTTTCTGAGAGGCAGTAGCAAGCTGTAAGGCGGCAATAATGCATTGTCTGTCCTTTTTTAGTTGTTGCCTTCTCCACCAGCACCGGAAGACTAGAATAATAGCACAGCATAATAGTATTATGAACAAAGTATTCCCAAAGTAGTTCCAATTAGAGTAGATACATGCCCAAAAAGATTCAACTTTTTCATCCCTTCCTGCAAATCCTTTAACAGCTTGGACCCAGTAATATCAGGTAGCGTTTTGCTAAATGGATACAAAATTTGTTGCTCTAATTCCATAATTTCCGTGGTTAGGTTTTGCTAAATGGATACAAAATTTGTTGCTCTAATTCCATAATTTCCGTGGTTAGGTAAAAGACCGTTTCACCTTTTCCCAACCCTCACTCATGTTGAAAGGCACAGGTATTATACATAATTGAGAGGAGTTCCAATCACATTACAACACACTTCTTGTGGATAAGACAGTTAATCGATCCCCTAGCCAAGAAACAGTATGTTGAAGATTGTGCACATAATTTACAAGTTGGTTATCCAAATCTCGTTGTTGTTGCCATAATAAATGAGAGTCTTTATCCCATTCCCGCACAAAGTCTGCTGTTTGGATTCCTTGATGCAAAGCAAGTCCAGCCATGGCAGCGGTTGTAGTAACTGAAGCCACTGCAAGAACTGAAGCTATGATTACTCCAAGCATGCTTCGGGATCAATGAAGCAAAGTCTGTACAGCAGTCACCAAATGAGATACAGCAAAAGAGTCTGACCAAGGTCTTGTCTAACCTACAGGTAGCCATACTTCGGTTTGAGTTTTAACAATCACCATAGAAAACTTAGAATTGCGATTTTGTATGTCAAAATTTTCCCACCATGATTGATTTACACATTGTGTTAAATTACAATGATTACACGATATAGATCCCTCAGTTGCATTTCAAGTCCAATTCCCATACAACAATGCAAAGGTGTATTTTAAACAAGCCGTAGCAGAATAAGATTTATTGATATGCAAGTTAACATGTAAGGGACCTGAACTGTCACTTGTATCCAAAGTATAGTTTTCCGACCATATAGTGAGATTCCCGGAAACTGCCCACAATTTCCAAATATTCCCTTGGAAGTGGGGATACTCTAACAATTGCAACTGAGGGGGAATGAGTGCAAACTGCTGCCATTTTACGGTTTCATTACCGTTACCCATTAAAGTACCAATAATTCGATGCCATTTGAGAGTTTTGTTAGACCATTTTCCCAAAATTTGGCTATGATCAGGGCTCTTATCTACAATAACAAATCCAGAATAGGTCATGACTTTGAAACGCCAATGACCTTGGCCACTTTCCCATTCCAAAGATTCTAGAGAAGAAATAAAAAAATTAGAAGGGCATAATGGTATAAAGGTATCAGAATGATGACTCATTGGTGTCTTAGAGGTTTTGAATTCCCTGGTGGAAACAAGCACAGTAAAGACAGCAGGATGATAATTATTATATTATACCCCCCAGGTATTATAAGAGTGATGATTGTGCTTTTTTGTAGAAAGGCAAAAGGGATGTCCTCTAATGCACAAGGGTAGGCCCTCCACTGCAACAGTAACATTATTTATGTTATATTGATTATTATGGTGATACAAATGCTCAATTTCTCCACACGCGGGTGGTGGGAAGAATGCAGTTTCATTGGTGCATACCTATACTTCAGGTTCACCCCAAGAGACAGCTCTCACAAGAGGAGAATTAGGAACATAAGCCCAATAAGTATATTCTATCGCTTGCGCATACATTACCTGACAGGTAACCACAGCCATCATAGCCAACAGCCAATTAGTAGGATTGAGAGGTTGACCAGCATTAATGAGGGTTTTTTCAGCCTCCTGTGTAAGCTTCTTCAGTTGCCCCCATGTTGGAAGGGACGCAGATAGGGTAGGGAAAGTAAAGCTCCGCTGTGCAGAAAGCTCTTCAAATTTTCGCACAAAGTGGTCATCCATGATGAATCTTGATCAACCGAGTTGGTGTCCAAAACCTAAAATTATCAACAGATGTGAAAGCATAGCCTCGTCCTAAATATATCAGTGATGCTGGAACCCAACCTTTTTATCTTTATACCAAAGGAGTGTATTCAAGATCTTCTTATCCTCATCTTTTCTTCGAAAATGCAATTCTGCTGCTGATAGAATTTCTTTGCGTCAAATATTCAAAAAATTTAAAGTAAGTGAGGTTTTATTCAAGATATCTTTTGGTTTCATAAATCTCTCCTGTTCCCCTTTTTTTATTTTTTCAATATTTTCACGTAAAGTACGATTAGCTCTTTCAATGGTAGTTTGTCCTTGACTATTATAAGGGATGTCAAAAGTATGAGTTATATGATATTGGGATAAAAAGTGAGCTAATTTAGCCGATTGGTAAGCAGGTGCATTATCAGTTTTTAATTCAATTGGTATTCCCATAATTGCAAAACAAGATAATAAATGAGTAAGAGCAGCGTCATCTTTTTCAGAATGTAATGCAGTAGCCCATTGGAAATGTGTGCATGTATCTATAGTATGATGGACACATTTTTGTTGCCCAAAAGATGAAACAAAAATAAGATCCATTTGCCATATCTGATTTGCTTGTAGTCTTCTTATGTTGACACCTGGTTGGGTAAATGGTAAAGTAAAAGGCGCACATTTGGGACATGAGCGAACAATATTTTCAGCTTGTTTTTGAGCAATATCATAAGATATTTTTAATCCTTTAGAGTTAGTGTGTGCCAGATGATGCTCTTGTTTTGCTACTTTTACATGATAAAGTAATGCATGAATTGCATCATTTCCGAAGGACAAGGGTCCAGGAAGGGCGGAATGAGCATGGATATGAGTAAAGAAAATTGATTTTGAATGTTTTGGAAGCAATTGCTGCACCTGATAAAACAATTTATCAATATCTGTCTTAAGAGTTATAGGCAGGGAAACTTGAGGAAGTTGAAGACAAGAGAGAACAGCATATCGAGAAATTGAAACAATATAAACAGGAAATTGAGGAAAATCTTGCAAAACTAAATAAATAGCCCACAACTCAGCAGGCTGTGCCGAGGAGAATGAATGGGGAAAAACTTTAGAACATTCAAAATAAAATGTCCAGCGGTGTTTTTATTTGCATCAGTAAAAACAGTGGGTCTTTTAACTGGAACATCTGAAATCGGAGATTTCATGGCGTTGGCTCAAAGAAAATCAATCAATTTAGATGACGGATAATGATTCGAAAATGAACCAGGAAATGATGCAAGGGAGATTTGTCAATTTTTATTAAATTGTAAACAAAGATATCTGAGCATTTGTTAATTGAATGAAAATTTGGTGTGTTTTTTTTCTGATAATTGTAAAATACGATTGTGACCCTTTTGTATAAGAAAGGCTAATTTATCCATATATATATAGTTAATATTTTAGAGAAACTAATAGGTTAAAAAAAAAACCATTTTATTAATCCTTTTCCTTGAGCAATTGCACCAGATGGAGAGTGAGGGGTATGAAATATTATGAATGCAATAGGTTGAGACGCAGAAATATATGTTAAAAAACCATCATTTAATCTTTGTTCAACACACTGAAACTCTTGCAAAGCCAAGGGGGTTAGAATTCGGGGACTATCTAAAGCTGTGTCTCCTTTTAAAGTACAAAATAAGTGTTGTAATTGATAAGTAGGAATCCCAAGTACCGAGTGAAGCCAATTAATATCTCCTCATAATTTCTGGAAGTTACTTAAAGTTTTAAAATGGTATCTTTTAATTTGCAAATTTTAAGGCCAAATTTGGTGTTGTTCTAATATGGTCCTTAAATAAGAAATGGGAAAATCCTTTTGAATTTTCTCTGGCGCTATCAGCAAGTTATATTATTTCAAAGCCTCCTGTACTTTTCAGAAGAATTTATCACGTTCAGCGATACAGGGAACTGCCAATAAGTGATCATCCATATGATGATAGAGAATATAATTAGGATATTCTTGACGGATAGATTGTAAGGAACGAGCTACAAACTCTTGATATAAGGTAGGACTATATATCATTTCCTGTGGCAAGACTGTCCAATGGTAGCGCTTAACGGGCTGAGCGTGATTAAGAACAAGAACCGTGAAAGCAAATTTATCTCTGTCTTGTAATTGTAAGGGAATAGTAAAAGAAAAAAAAAAACAATCTTTAAGATCTAATACCATTAAAGACCAATTTTGTGGAAAAAGAGCAGGAGAAGGAAGGCCCAACTGTAAGGCTCCCATGGGTTCAATACATTTATTAACTTCTCTTTAATCAGTCAACATTTTCCATTTTTCAGATTTATTTTTTATAACAAATATAGGAGAATTCCAAGGGGAAGTAGAAGGCTCTGTATGGCCAAGTTGAAGTTGTTTGTTATATATTACTCTAAGGCCTCGATCATCATTTTGGTAATGGCCACTGCTCAACTCATTTAGGAGTATTAATTATCCATTTTAATGAGAGTGCTCGAGGAGTTTGAGCAGTGGCTGTTTCCCGATGGAATGCTTACAGAGGCTCCCATGGGAGAGAGAATATCTCTTCCCCATATATTAATAGGTATACTAACAATATAAAAAGTGACAAAAACTGTTTTTCCATTATGGAACTGGCATTGTAAAGGACAAGTACTTTTTCAAACATCTGCAATGGAGCCTATTCCGGTCAACATTAGAGGACTCTTTTCTTTGCTCCAGTCTTGGGGCTGTTGTTGGGAGGATATGACTGAAACATCTGCCCCGGTGTCTATTAGCCCTTCAAAGTTCTTTCCTTGTATGGTCAAGGAAAAGACAGGACTAGAATCCTTGATAAGCATCTCCCAAAATATATGTTGCCCAGTACTTCTAAAACCTCCTGACCTTTCATAAGGAAAAACAGAAAATGGTAGATAAGATAAAAGAAGTACTTGTGCTATACGTTCTCCAGCCAATAGTGAAATTGTAACAGAAGTAGAGACCAAAATTAAAATTTCTCCAACAAAATCAGAGTCTATTACTCAAGGAATTATGGTTAGGCCTCTTAGAGCGGCACTATTGCGGCCCAATGTTAAGCCAAAAGTGCCTTTAGACAATGGGCCAAATACGTTTGTTCTTAATTTATAAATGCCACATCCCGGAGACAAAAGAATATTTTCAGCGAGAGGCAAATCAACAGCAGCTCTTCTTGAAGTTGCAGAGCGTAAATCTGACACCATTAGAGGTTTGGTTTTTCCTGTTGTAGTGGTCATCTCTAAGGGTTGTTGGGAAACAAAGGAGTTACTTGAGGAGCAGGAGGCATGGTTAATTGCATCCCCGGCATTGATCCTGGGACCAAGAGACTGAGGCAGGCTAAGTAGTTTCCGAATGTGGGTTACCAATAGGATTGCCATATTTATTAGTTTTAGAGAGGCATTCATTGGTCCAATGAAGCCCTTTACCACATTGGCGGCAAAGCCCATGGGGCTTATTTTGTTTTGTATATCCTTGTTTTGCCTTTAATTTTTTGCTATCCTTTTTCATATGTCCAGGTTTCCCACAATGGTAACAATTTTTGCCCTTAGAGGGCTTAATAGCTTGAGCCAAGGCAGTAGGAAAAGCAGTAGCACTATGTTCAGTTCCTCCCACTCCCGAACAAGCTCTAATATATTTAGCTATAGAAGCCCCCTGTCCCCTTAAAGGACCTAAAACACGTTTACATTCCGGGTTTGCATTTTCGAAAGCAAGTGTTTGCAAAAGTATCTCTGAAATTTCACCACGTCCAACAGCCCCTCAACAGCCACCCACAATCTAGCAAGAAAATCAGTAAAAGATTCATTGGGTCCTTGTAAAGTTTTTGTGAAAGAAGGCTGAGGGTGGCCAGTAGGTACAATATGGCGCCAAGCCCTAAGAAATACTTGACAAACCTGTTGTAAATCCTGGTCAGAATATTGAGCCTGATCTCTTAAGGCTCGAAATTGTCGTTCTCCCATCAATTTATCTTCTAAAGGACCAGGAGGGTTCTGTCCCTCATTAATTTGAGCCTGTGTTTGGGCTTTTTCTTCTCACCAACTCTTTAATCGCAACCCCTGGGATCCTTTAATCAGAGCCTGGACTATGGACTCCAAATCGAAGGGAAGAATAAATTTTGTCTTCTCTACAGAATCTAACATAGCTAATACAAAAGGGGATTGGGGACCATATTGAGCAACAGCAGCTTTAAGATCCTTGAAAAATTTATATTTAAAAGGCGAATATTGAACATTAATCATATTGTTGGGAGCTGCTTGCCATTGAATTGGAAATAACTGTGAAGGATCTGTAAAACCACCAGAGGGCACAGGGATATCATCATCATAAAACATGGACTCGGGAAATGAGAAAGAGGGCCCCTCTTGGCCTACATCTGGAGAACTATGCGATACCGGAAAAAGAGAAGCATCGGGAGGGGCTGTAGGAGTAGGAACCCTCTTTGTTCCTTCATTCTGTGTTTTCCACCACTGTTGAAAATTTCGGGTCACTTTATCAACATCGTCGTTCCCTTCAGACGACGAGGAGAAATCACTAGCACTATCAGATTTGGTGTCTGATTCCCCATCCCTGGAATGCAAAGCAGTGGCCACGGAAGCGTCATTTAAAGCAGCACCATTTGATTTTTTGTTTGTTTGTTTCTCAATAGGACTTCCTCATAAATTACCTTAGATTTTGTAGATTTAGTTTCACTATCTGTGGAAAACAATGCAAGTGCTTGAGTGATAGCACTACATAGAGTCCACAATTTCAAAAGCATTATGTTACCCTTCTGATGCTGTTGCCGTAATTCTTTCTTTATTAATTTCCATTCCTTTAAGTTTAATTGTACTTTAGGTTGGCACTTAAACCAATAACAATGATGTTCAACAAGGGGAAATAACTCCAATAAACGACGACGAGATGCCTTTACCCCGATGGAGTGGAGAAGTCCTTTGACTAGCTCCATGTATTGTGCCTTTGCTGATGGGGAATTCCCCACAATTTTTCCGAAAGTTCCCCTGCCTTGGACCTACAATGCCCGAGGGGGTACTCACCCTTTGGGTTTCGCTTGGGCCCCACGTTGGGCGCCAGATGTTGTGGGCTAAATGACACAAAGACAAGACACACAAAAGACAGACAAAGACACAACTCCGGCCAGAGGTAAAATTCTGTGCAAGCCCCCTTGCGGTTTAATTTTATACCCTGGTACCTGGGCACATACCAAAATCTAAGCAATGCATTCTTCTACCAAATAAGGACAAAAAACTAAGCACATTTCAAGGACAGGAGGAACAAAGGGACGAAGTGACCACATCATGTTTACTGCAAAGCCTGCCCAGAACTCCACCCTCTTCCTTTTTTTTAAGTAGGACATGTTCCCTCGTATGCGAGCGGAACATTAACCTTGGATATTGTGTGCAGGCTTCCTGGAAGAACATCCTGTTTGCAAGCATGCTCTGCCCAAGCAGAGAGTCTTGTTTGCAGGCACATCTCTGCTTCCTTAACCATTCTCTCTCGTGGTCACTGTCAGGCTCCTAAACGCGGCTGCTCTCAAAATTTTCCAGGGGATTCATCCCTCGTCTCTTGTTCAGACATGGAACTGCGCTTTCTTCTTGAGTTGTAAAACGGGTGTTAGGCCCCATGAGAGTTGATTTAGTAACTGAAGATTGTATCGAGTATGCTCAGGGAGTCAGGTCTCCACTCGTCTTCTGAGTTGATATTCAAGGCTACATTTGAATCTGTGCAGTAGAATCAGACAATATTTCCAGTGGGTGGTGACATCCGTACCTTTTCCATTTGTGTGTTGAAAACCTGGGGATCCTCCCGAGTTTCAAATTGGTACACGCTTCCTCGTACTGTGCGACCAGAACATCCGGATTCCATTCCAGAGAAAGCAGAGGAATCGACTCTCTCATCTGGAAAAGAGGACTGGAAAACAGGGTAATTTGTCACTGTGGCAGGAAACTCGGTATTCCGCTGGATTGGGGCTGTGTATGTCGGTTTAATTTTTGAGTCGCATAAAGGATATTCAGTAACCTGTGGAGTTTCAAGTGGGAATGTGGAATTTCTCTTGCGAAGCTGCAACGGAAATGTTCCTCATTTTGCCTTGAGGGCAGAATCTTGTGGTTTTACTTGAGATGCGGCAGGAAGCTTGGGTCCCTCTCGAGTTGGGCTGGGGACCTCAGGAACTCTCTTGTGTTTCTTCAGGGAAGTCTGGTCCCCTTTTGTGTTGGAAGGGGAACTTTGGGATTACTCTCGAGCCGTTAAATGGGCTTAAGACCTCATGTTGAGTTGAGTCCGTAAATTGTGTGCTCCTCTCCAGTGGGGACGGCTATGTAAGGGAGATTTTTGAGTCGCATAAAGGGTGTCAAATACCTCTTCGAGTTTCAACTGGAAATGTGGGATTTCTCTTGAGATTCTGCAGCAGAAAATTTCCTCATCTCGCATAAATGGGGAAACTTTGTCGTTTTTCACGAGTTGAGGCGGAAAGCTTCGGGTTCCTCTCGAGTTGCTATGGGAACGTCAGGAACTCACTCGCGTTGTCCCAGGGAAGTTGGGTCTCTTTGCTGTCGGAAGGGGAACCTCAGGATTCATCTAGAGGCGCGGGAGAAGAATAGGCTCGTTATCTAGTGTTGTGTAGGAAAATTGTGTGCTCCACATCAATGTGGATGGCTATGTTGGGGAATTTTTTGAGTCGCATAAAGGGTTTCAAGTACCCGTTCGAATTTCAAGCGGGAATGTGGGATTTCTCTTGAGATTCTGCAGTGGAAAATTTCCTCATCTCGCATTGAGGGCATAATTTTTGGTGCTTCACGAGTGCGGCGGGAAGCATTGGGTTCTTCTCGAGTTGTGGCGGGGACCTCAGGAAATCCCTCGTGTTGCCCCAGGGAAGTCAGGTTTCCTATCGTGTTGGAAGGTGAACCTCCGGGTTCCTCTCGAGGCGCAGCAGAGGAATAGGGCGGCATTTAGTGTTGATTCGTTCAACTGTGTGTTCTTTGCCAGTGGCAACAAGTATCTCGGGGTTGCTTTCAAAATTCACCTGGGGAATCAGGCCTCATCTATTGTTCAGACATCGAACTGCACTTTCTTCTCAAGTTGTAAAATGGGTGTTAGGCCACATTAGAGTTGAATTTGTACCTGGAGATTGTATCGAGTATGCTCGGGGAGTCAGGTCTCCACTCGTCTTATGAGTTGATACTCGAGGATACATTTGAATCTGTGCAGTAGAATCAGACAATATCTCAAGTGGGTTTTGATATCTGTACCTTTTCCATTTGTGTTTTGAAAACCTGGGGATCCTCCTGAGTTTCAAGGAGGTACCCACCTCCTCGTACAGTGCGACCTGAAGGTCCGGATTCCATTCCAGAGAAAGCAGAGGAATCTACTCTCACCTGGAAAAGATGACTGGAAAACGGGACAATTTGTCAATGTGGCACAAAACTCGGTGTTCCTCTCGACTGGGGCTGTGTATGTCGGTTTAATTTTTGAGTCGCATAAAGGATGTTCAGTAACCTGTCGAGTTTCAAGTGGGAATGTGAATTTCTCTTTTGAATCTGCTACGGAAATAGTCCTCATCTTGCCTTGAGGGCAGAATCTTGGTTTTTCTCCAGTTGAGGCGGGAAGCTTGGGTTCCCTCTCGAGTTGCGCCGTGGACCTCAGGAACTCGCTCGTGTTGCTTCAGGGAAGTCTTGTCCCCTTTTGGGTTGGAAGGGGAATTTCGGGGTTACTCTTGAGCCGTTAAATGGGAATAGGCCCTCATCTCGTGTTGAGTCCATTAATTGTGTACTCCTCTCCAGTGGGGACGGCTATGTTAGGGAACTTTTTGAGTTCCATAAATTGTGTCAAGTACCCTTTCGAATTTCAAGTGGGAATTTGGGATTTCTCTTGATATTCTGCAGCAGAAAATTTCCTCATCTCACATTGATGGGGGAACGTTGTCGTTTTTCTTGAGTTGCGGCGGAAAACTAGGGGTTCCCTGCGAGTTGCGACGGGGAACTCAGGAACTCGTTCGCGTTGTCCCAGGGAAGTTAGTGCTCATTTGCTTTTGGAAGTGGAACCTCAGTATTCCTCTCGAGGCACGTGGGAGGAAAAGGGCCGCATCTAGTGTTGTGTATGTAAATTGTGTGCTCCGGTTCAATGTGGACGGCTATGTCTGGGAAGTTTTTGGGTCGCATAAAGGGAATCAACTACCCGTTCGAATTTCAAGCGGGAATGTGGGATTTCTCTTGAGACTCTGCAGTGGAAATATTCCTCATCTCTCCTTGAGGGCAGATTTTTATGGTTATTCTCTAGTTGTGGCAAGAAGCTTGGGCTCCCTCTCGATTTGCGACGGGGACCTCTGGAACTCGATGGTGTTGCTTCAAGGAAGTCAGGTCTCCTTTCGTGTTGAAAGGGAACCTCAGGATCCCCCTCGAGGTGTGGCAGAGAAATAGGGCTGCATCTAGCGTTGAGTACCTAAGCTGTGTGCTCCTCTTCAGTGGGGACAGCTCTGTCGGGGAAGTTTTGATTCGCATAAAGGGTGTCAAGTTCTTGTTCGAATTTCAAGCGGGAATGTAGGATTTCTCTTGAGACCCTGCAGCGGAAAAATTTCTCATCTCGCATTGAGGGGAAAATCTCATGGTTTTTCTCTAGTTGCAGCGGTAAGCTTGGGGTTCTTCTCCAGTTGTGACGGGGACCATATGAAATCGCTCCTGTTGCCCCAGGGAAGTCAGGTCTCCTTTCGTGTTGAAAGGGGAACCTCGGGATTTCTCTCGAGGTGCAGCAGAGGAATAGGGATGCATCTAACGTTGAGTCTGTCAACTCTGTCTTCTTTTCCAGTGGTGAAAGGGATCTCGGGGCTGCTACGAAGGTTGTACTGGGGAGTCAGGTTTCATCTCGATTTGAAGCATGGAATTCTGCTTTCCTTTCTAGTAGCAAAAGGGGAATCATTCTTCGTGTCTTGATCAGGAGGTTCATTAGGGCTTTTTCTCTTGGTTGAGCATAGGTGTCAGCTTTCTCATCATGTTGTGTGGGGATAGTTGGTGTTCCATTGGAGCTTTGCTAGATCATCAGGACTTACCTCGATTGGAGGTGGAACTCAGAGTCCTCAGCAGCTTCCGCGGGAGGGCACTTGAGTTTCAATAGGAGACAGAGGCCTCCTCTTTTGGTGGGAGAAGAAGAAAGGATACATCTAGAGTTGAAGCAGGGTTTGAATGCTCATATCGTGAGGATGTGGGGAATACAGAGCTCTTCTAGAGCTGTACACGGAAACTGGGCTTTTCTCTCAATTGAAGATGGATATTCTGGGAGCCCCTTCAATTGTAAATAGGGATTCAAGTCTCCTGTGGTCTCTTGAGAGAGAACTCGGGATTGCTCTCCAGGCACTGTAGGAATAAAGGGCCTCAAGTGACGTTGCCTGGGGCTTCTCGTGGTAAATGGCGATTGAAAAGGGAAGTATGGCTTTCATTTCGAGTTATGCCAGGGAACTCAGGGAGACACTCATATTGCCTCAGGGAAGAAAAGTTGTGACGGGCAGTTCGTGATTGATCTCGAGTCAATGCAGAGGAATCGGGCTTCAATTCACATTGAAAGTGGGTAATCCCAAAGTGTTTCTCGAATTTGGGCAGGAATCTTTCGGATCCCTCGAGTTGCAAAAGGGGCCTCACGGAACCTCTCAAGTTGTCTCTGGGAAGTCCAGAAACCTTTTGTAGTGTGGAGAGCCTTTGGGATGCCTTTCGAGACAGTGCAGGGGAATAGGGTCTCATCTGGAGTTGAGGCGCTAACCTCAGTGTGCCTCTCCAGTTCTTACATGGATCACAGTGTTCCTACGAAGTTTCAAAAGGGGAGTCATGCCAAGTCTCTTGTTGAGGCATGGAACTCCACTAACTTTTCGAGTTGTAAAAGGGGTGGTCGGCCTCCTGTTGAGTTGATTTTCTGTCCTGGGGCTTTTTCTCTATGATGCGCCTGGGAAATCAGGCCTCCCTGAGTAGTGTTACTTGATCCTGGGAGTTCCCTTTGAATTGGGATGGTGAAATCAGTCCTTATATTGAGCGGATGGTTAAATTGGTGTCTTTTTGAATTGTGGCACGACTCCCCGGGGTCCTCTCGAGTTTTAAGAGGACATAGGCCTCCTCTTCAGATTTGACAGAAACATCGGGATTAATTTCCATATGAAGCAGGGCAATCGATCCTCACCTTGAGATGACGAGTGGAAAAAGAGTCTCTTCTTGAGCTGTGGCAGGAACCTCGCTGCTCCTCTTGAGTTTAGCCAGGAATCTCGGGGAAACTCTTCAGTTGCCTATAGTGTGCCGAGTATCCTTTCGAGTTTGAAGAGGGAATGTGGGACTTCTCTTAAGACGCTGCAGCAGAAAAGGGCGTCCTGTCGCGTGGAGTGGAGAATGTCATGGTTTATCTGGAGTTGCGGCTTGAAGCTTGGAGGTATTCTCGCATTATGATGGGAACCACTTGGACTTAGTTTTGCCTCAGGGAAGTCAGGTCTCCTTTCCTGTTGAAAGTGGAACTTTGCGATTCCGTTGGAGTCACTGCAGGGCATGAGGGCCACATTCAGACTTGAGTGGGTAAACTCAGTATTCCTTTCAAGTGACCACATGGATCTTGGTGTTGCTCTGATGGTTGCACTGGGGAATCAAGCCTAGTCTTTGTTGAGGAGGGAGCTCTACTTTACCCCCGAGTTGTAAAAGGACTATCATGTCTGCTTTCTGTTTTAGCGGGAAATTTGCGCTTTTTCGAGAGTCTCAGCAGGGAATTCATGCCTCTGATCATGTTGCGAGTTGATACTCCGTGTTCCACTGGAGCTGCCTCAAACACAACACGACTCATCTCTAGTTGAGTGTGAACTCGGAGTCCTTTGAACATGCTGCAGTATCTACAGTGTTGCCCTCAAGTGTAAATAGATGTGACAGGACTCGTCCTGTAGTACGAGGTGAAATTGGGATTCCTCTTCAGTTGAACGTGGAACGCTCATTATCTTCAGGTGAGGTGTGATCACTGGCCTTTTCTTAAATTGTGGTGGGGAAAATCGGTTTTCTAATCTCATTGGGACTGGTAGCTCTGGGAGACCCTTAAGTGGCATCAAGGAACTCAAGCCTAATCGAATTTGGAGAAGGAACTAGGGACTTTTGTCTACGTGCTGTAGGAAAAGAAAAGGGGGGGCATCATCTTGCTTTGAAAGAGGAATTTCGAGGTTATTCTCGAGTTGCGGCAGAAAATGTGGTGATCCTCTCGAATGACGATAGATATATCAGGGAGCCTCCTGTATTGTTTCTGGGAAGTCAGAACGCCTTTCCATTTGCAAGGGGAACCTCGGGATTCCTTTGGAGTCACTGCAGAGAAGTAGGTCTGCATCTAGATTTGAGTCCGTTTAACTCAGAATTCCTCTCAAGTAGCGAAAGGGTTGCTCTCAAAACTGTCTTGGGGAGTCAGGCCTCGTCTCGTGTTCAGACATGGTACTCCACTTTCTTCTCGAGTTGTAAAAGGAGTGTTAGGCCACAATTGAGTTAAATTTTATCTGGAGATTTTGTTGAAAATCCTCAGGAGACAGGTCTCCACTCGTCTTGTGAGTTGATATTCGAGGATATATTTGAATCTGAGCAGTGGAATCAGACAATATCTCGAGTGGGTGGGGACATTGATACCTTTTCCAATTGTGTTTTGAAACCCGGAATTCTCCCGAGTTTCAAGGTGTTACCGGTCTCCTCGTACTGTGCGACGGGAACGTCCGGATTCCATTCCTGACAAAGCAGGGGAATCGACTTTCATCTGGAAAAGAGGACTGGAAAACGTGACACTTTGTCAGTTGTGGCAGGAAATTCGGTGTTCCTCTCGGTTCAGTTCAGTTCAGTCGCTCAGTCCTCTCCCACTCTTTGTGACCCCATGATTCACAGCACGCCAGTCCTCTCTGTCCATCACCCTTTCCCACAGTTCATTCAATCTCATGTCCATGCAGTCGGTGATGCCATCCAGCCATCTCAATCTCCGTCGTCTACGTCTCCTCCCACCCCCAAAACCTTCCAGCATCAGACTCTTTTCCAATGAGTCAACTCGTCACATGAGGTGGCCAAATTATTGGAGTTTCGGCTTTAGAATCAGTCCTTCCAATGATCACCCAGGATTGATTTCCTTTAGAATGGACTGGATGGATCTCCCTGCAGTCCAAGGGACTCTCAAGAGTCTTCTCAAGCACCACAGTTCAAAAGCATCAATTCTTCGGCGATCAGCTTTCTTCACAGTCCAACTCTCACATCCATACATGACCACGGGAAAAATCATAAACTTGACTAGACGGAACTTGGTTGCCAAAGTAATGTCTCTGCTTTTTAATATGCTATCTATGTTGGTTATTAATTTCCTTCCAAGGAGTAAGCGTCTTTTAATTTCCTGGATGCAATCAGCATCTGCAGTTTTTTTGGAGCCCCCCAAAAATGAAAGTCTGACCGTTTCCAAGGATTCCTCATCTATTTCCCATGAAGTGATGGGACCAGATGCCATGATATTCGTTCTCTGAATGTTGAGCTTCAAGCCAAATTTTCACTCTCCTCTTTCACTTTCATCAAGAGGCCTTTGAATTCCTCTTTACTTTCTGTCATGAGGGTGGCGTCATCTGCATATCTGAGGTTATTGATATTTCTCTCAGCAATCTTGTTTCCAGCTTGTGCTTCTTCCAGCCCAGCGTTCCTCATGAGGTCCTCTGCATATAAATTAAATAAGCAGGGTGACAATATACAACCTTGACGTACTCCTTTTCCTATTTGGAACCAGTCTGTTGTTCCATGTCCAGTTCTAACTGTTACTTCCTGACCTGCATACAGGTTTCTCCAGAGGCAGGTCAGGTGGTCTGGTATTCCCATCTCTTTCAGAATGTTACACAGTTTATTGTGATCCACACAGTCAAAGTATTTGGCATAATCAATGAAGCAGAAAAAGATGTTTTTCTGGAATTCTCTTGCTTTCTCCATGATCCAGCGGATGTTGGCAATTTGATCTCTAGTGCCTCTGCCTTTTCTAAAACATGCTTGAACATCTGGGAGTTCACGGATCACATATTGCTGAAGCCTAGCTTGGAGAATTTTGAGCATTACTTTAGTAGCGTCTGAGATGAGTGCGATTGTGCTGTAGTTTGGGCATTCTTCGGCATTGCCTTTCTTTGGGATTGGAATGAAGACTGACCTTTTCCAGTCCTGTGGCCACTGCTGAGTTTTCCAAATTTGCTGGCATATTGTGTGAAGCACTTTCACAGCATCATCTTTCAGGATTTGAAATAGCTCAATTGGAATTCCATCACCTCCACTAGCTTTGTTCATAGTGACGCTCTCTAAGGCCCACTTGACTTCACATTTCAAGATGTCTGGTTGCAGGTGAGTGATCACGCCATCGTGATTATCTTTGTCCTGAAGATCATTTTTGTACAGTTCCTCTGTGTATTCTTTCCACCTCTTCTTAATATCTTCTGCTTCTGTTAGGTCCATACCGTTTATATCCTTTATTGAGCCCATTTTTGCATGAAATATTCCCTTGATATCTCTAATTTTCTGGAATGGTTATGTCAGTGTCACATTTGAGTCGCCTAAAGGATGTTAAGTAACCTGTCGAGTTTTAAGCGGGAATGTGGGATTTCTCCTGAGGGTCGGCAACGGAAAAGTTGAACATCTCGCCTTGAGGGCAGAATCTTGTGATTTTTCTCGAGTTGTGGCGGGAAGCTTTGGGTTCCTCTTTAGCTGCGACAGGGAACTCAGGAACTCGCTCGTGTCGTTCCAGGGAAGTCAGGTCTCATTTTGTGTTGGAAGGGGAACCTCGGGATTTCTCTCAAGGTGTGGCAGAGGAATAGGGCCGCATCTTGCGTTGTGTACATAAACTGTGTGCTCCTCTTCAGTGGGGACGACTATGTCGGGGAAGTTTTGAATTGTATAAAGGGTGTCAAGTACCCATTCAAATTTCAAGCGGGAATTTGGGATTTCTCTTGAGACTCTGCACTGGAAATGTTCCTCATCACGCATTGCGTGGAGAATCAGGTTGTTTTTCTCTAGTTGCGGCGGGAAGCTTGGTATTCTTCTCAAATTGTGACGGGGACCTTATGAACTCGCTCGTGTTGCCCCAGGGAAGTCAGGATTCCTCTCGTGTTGAAAGAGGAACCTCGGGATTTTCCTCGAGGCACAGTAGAGCAATACGGCCCCATCTTGCATTGAGTAGGTCAACTGTGTTTTCCTCTCCAGTGGCGACAGGGTTCTCGGGGTTGCTATGAAGGTTCTGCTGGGGAGTCAGGTTTCGTCTCGATTTAAGGCATGGAATTCTGCTTTCCTTTCCAGTTGTAAAATGGGAACCAGTACTCTTGTCGTGATCAGGCTGTTCATTAGGGCTTTTTATATAGGCTCAGCATGGGTGTCAGGATTCCCATCACATTGTGAGGGGATCGTCGGTTTTCCATTGGAGCTTTGCTAGATAATCAGGACCTACTTTGATTGGAGGTGGAACACAGAGTCCTTTATCCTTGCATCAGGATCCTCGGGAGTGCCCTCGAGTTTCAATAGGAGACAGAGGCCTTATCTTGTGGTGGGAGAGGAAGAAAGGATTCCTCTAAATTTGAAACAGGGTTTTAACGATCATATCGTGAGGAGGTGGGGAATACAGAGCTCTTCTTGAACAGTGGATGGCAACTCAGGGATTCACTCGACTGAAGATGGGTATTCTGTGAGCCACTTGAATTGTAAATAGGGATTCAAGCCTCCTATGTTATCTTGATAGTCAACTCGGGATTGCTCTCCAGGCGCTTCAGGAAAAAATGGGCCTCATGTGAAGTTGCCTGGGGCTTCTCGTGGTTTTTGGCGAGTTGCGAATGGAAGTTTGAATTTCCTTTCGAGTTACGCCAGGAACTCAGGGAGACACTCGTGTTGCCTCAAGGAAGTCAATTTGCAAGGGGAAGGTCGTGATTGTTCTCGAGTCAATGCAGAGGAATCGGGCTTCAATTCACATTGAAAGGGGTAATGCCAGAGTGTTTCTAGGTTGGGGGCAGGAAACTGTCGGATCCCTCGAGTTGCAAAAGAGGCCTCACGGAGCATCTCAAGTTGTCTCTGACAAGTCCGGAATCCTTTTGAGCTGTGAGAAGCCTTTGGGATGTCTTTCGAGTTAGTGCAGGGGAATAGGGTCTGATCTGGAGTTGAGGCGCTAACCTCAGGGTGTCTCTCCAGTTCTGATATGGGTCTCAGACTTCCTATGAAGTTTCAACAGGGGAGTCATGCCACGTATCTTGTTGAGGCTTGTAACTCCGCTATCTTTTTGAGTTGTCCAAGGGGTGGGATGCCCCCTGTTGAGTTCAATTTCTGTCCTGGGGCTTTTCCTCCATGATGCACCTGCGAAGTCAGGCCTCCCTTATTGGTGTTACTTGATCCCGGGAGTTCTCTTTGAATCAGCACAGTGGAATCAGTCCTTATTCGAGCGGATGGGATAATCCGTGTCTTTTTGAATTGCAACACCACTCCCCAGGGTCCTCTCGAGTTTCAAGGGGACATAGGCCTCCTCTTCACATTCAACAGGAACATCGGGATTAATTTCCAGACAAAGAAGGGGAATCGATCCTCACCTCGACATGACGAGTGGAAAACTGGTCTCTTCTTGAGTTGTGGCAGGAACCTCGCTGCTCCTCTCGAGGTTGGTCGGGTATCTCGGGGAACTCTTTGACTTGCATATAGGGTGTTGCGTATTCTTTCGAGTTTGAAGAGGGAATGTGGGATTTCTTTTAAGATGTTAAGCAATTAGACTACCCTGCTGCTAGAGCTGCTGCATCCATTCAACTGTGGAAATGCAGGCTAAAAAAACCCGCATCTTTCCGAGAAGTTCTCCAAATGGGTTTAGGAACAACACGTTTGCAAACCAGAGTTGATGACATGCATGTCCATGGAAACTTGACACCTCTCAACAAATGCACTACACATGGTTCCTAGACATACATTCCATGCAAAACGGATCACAAATCCAGAAGGAAATGGAGCAGACATTAGACATGAGCTCTGAGTCTTCACACACAAACAGAATGGCACTACACAAAGAGTAACCAGGGAACAGTGAACTTTGTCAAATCCAAGATTTGGACTCTGGGAAAGACCTTCTGAAAAATGCAAACGAGATATTCCACGTTGGGAGACAACTGTTTGCATACACTGAACTTAGGTAGGATTTGGCTCTTAATACACAAAACACATGATCACAAACGAGCCTGAAGGAGGGGTCTGAAAGGACACCAGGCAAAGGAAGGGACACGGATAGTACACCGAATGATGCCCAGCACTGAGGGCCTGAGAAATGCTATCTAGCTGCACTTCCCGAGACGCGTGTTACCCTGGACTAGGCCTGTTCTACCTGGAGGCTCAGAGAGATGGACAGTGAGGAAGGGGAAGAGAAATCCTTGGCATTTCTATCACTCACAGCAAACACTTAGAAGGAGAAGGCAAGTATCAACCCCACCGACGGTGACATTCCCTGAAAGGCAATAGTTAGGAGTCCATCTAACCCAGGAGGGAAGCCCCTGTTCTCAGAGAACTGCAAGAGATGGATGAAAGAAGGTGAAGCCCACCAATCCAGTGGAAAGTAAGCCGTGCTCACGGATCAAAAGAATTCCTCCTGGTAAGATGATGTCGGTTTACCCTCCCCCTGACCCACACCGTGGGGCAATCCAGAGTTTCCACGCAATTCCTCTCAAAATACCAACAGCTGTTCTCAGGGTAATATAACCAAAGAATTCGAAAATGTCTATGGAAATATTAGGAGTCAAAGGAGTCAATGCAATCTGCCGCAAAGTCGTGAAACGGACATCACAGGCTGCCTGATAGCCAGTTAGACTAACACACTAGGATCATCAGGACAGCATGGTACTGGGAAGAAATGAAACACGCAGAACCAGATCCATGGAATGGAATTGAGGGTCCAGAAATAAACCCAAGCTCCTATGGTCAATTCCTCGATGCCAAAGGAGAGTACACAATACGAATGGGAACAAGAGCCTCTGCAAAGAAAGACAATGGGAATTGGAGATGGTTCCATCTGAAAAATCACATTGGCTTTTGGTCTCATAACACCTCAGATTCAGTGAAGCACATCAACGCAACACTGAAGAGATGAAAGTCCTGGAAATAAACAAGGGACATTGGCTCCTTAATGTCAGGGACTTCTCAACATGTGTGGGCGGTGAAGCAAAATTGGGTGTCTTCAAGTCAAGGAAACAGGAAACCAAAGGACACCAATGGGCTTGCATCCATTTGAACAGCTATGAAACAGAAAAGCTAAGCATTCACAAATCAAAATGGTAACAAACTGAACACAAAAGAATATTTGCAAGCAGAATATCAGCGAAGGGGTTTCTTCGTAAAAGAGAGTGAGAAATCCCACCACTAAATCTCCCAGAATTGACCGCAGACGAGTCCCTTCCCCTCACACAAACTCCAGTCCCAAATCATTACCTCACTCGAAAGGAAAAACTATAGCCTCACCCTAGGTCAATATTATACACGTGTACATGCATTCACAGTTTGTGAGCATCCACAGGAGAGACACAGAGAAGAAGAGACAGACTGAATTTGGACAGGTCATAAAAGAGACGGAACGAGGGCCAAAGACTGAACAATGGAGAGAGGAAATGAGTCAATTTCACAGAATTTGCATGAATCTCTCCTGAGGATGGAAACAATGACAGTGCCTATTCCCCCTCGATGATTAGACTCAAAGACAAGGATGTGGG
Organism: Moschus berezovskii; assembly: GCF_049115385.1. Classification (NCBI taxonomy): domain Eukaryota; kingdom Metazoa; phylum Chordata; class Mammalia; order Artiodactyla; family Moschidae; genus Moschus; species Moschus berezovskii. Next base: position 5,851,532 of record NC_142479.1, on the reverse strand, counting down.
GAGCCACTGTTGGAACAGCCACCCCACCCTTCGAGGCTGAGTGGGACACTTGAGTAGGACGAGGAAGGTTGATATCAGAAGGGGTGATGTCTGAATATGACCTTCCGATCCTCCCAATGCGGGGGTCAAGAAATAGGCAGGAAGGGGACTGCCTTCGCCCAGGTCCCAGAGCCCATCCAGGTCTGATTCTGCCCCATTCTGTGCTAGGTCAGCCCTGTGTGGAATCCTTCCTTTGGGAAGTCTGTGTCCAAGCTCCTTTTGATGGAGGCCCAAAGTTTGAACAGGCACTGGAGCTCTTCGTAAGCTGACAGACTTAGGCAGGAGATGGGAGAGGGAACACCACTCTGCACACGGAGAGACTGGGGAAACCCTGCGGGGCACATGTCTTGCCCAGGGCCCCATCAGTCCTGAGAAGAAGGAGCTTGGGTTGAAAGCAGCTCTGTCCTCAGAGCTCACGCTCTGGCTGCACCAAGTTCTCCCCAAGGCTGTTGGATGGGGTGTGTAGGTGTCACTTTGCCTGCACGTGGACTAAGGGCGTTGGGGAACAGCCAGAAACCAGAGGTTCCCTTTGGGAGCTTGTGGAAGGTACCTCAGCCACGAACCCAGGAAATGATATCATTTCCTGGCAATAGAACCCAACAGAACCCGCAACGCATGTATCCAGGCCTCCCCAGCGGAAAGGAGCCCCAAGCCAGATCACTTGCTGTCAAGATGTTCTGCTGCTTGCCCCTGCTAAGAGGCCGGGGCCTCAGGAGAGCTCACAGGAAGAGTGTGTGGGAATGCGGTAGATGCTGGCTCAGGCACCCCCCTCCTCGACAGGCCTCTGGCCCTTTGCCCGAAGGAACAGAAAGGTACCAGATGAGCCCCAGACCGGGTCCAGCCACATCTCCCGTCCCACGCGGGGAAGACTGAGGCCTTTCGCTGTGTGTGGATGGGGATTTCTCCGGGTGTGCCGAACTCAAGCAAGCCCAGCCACATGAGGGTCAGGAGTCCATGGGCTGCTTGTGACCACACGCCAGGGGAGAGCAGGCTGGGTGGCATGAGGAGAGTCCGGGCAGTGCCAGCTGCCCATGCTGGCAACACACCCTCATGAAGTTCTCCGTCCTTCTGGGTGGGTATCTGAGCAGACACTTGTGTCTCTGGTCTTTCCTGGAGCAGAAGTGCAGGCAGGCAGAAGCAGCAGCCATCCTGGCCAGGCACAGCTCAGGAATATCGAAGCAGGGCTGGCTGATGGTCACTATCATTGCAGATCGTCCCAACTGAGGTGCCCCTGAGGGGCACACCCTATCCACCTCCCAGAGGCAGGGCTCAGCGCACCAGCCCCCTGCCCTGGAGGCTAAGTACAGGCTCCAGGTGAGAGTGGCCTGGGAGGGCTCAGCCCAAATGGCATTGAAGTGGAAGAGGGCAAGGCCTGCTGCTCAGACACCACCCAGTACACAACCTGGGGCCCAGTCTCAGGCTGCCACGAACTCAGCACAGCTGGCTCTGACCCAGAGCTCTGAGAAGCCCTGCCTCGGAGGCAGCTGGAGGACCTGGAGCCCAGCAAGGCAGAGCACAGAGGTGAGGCGGCTGGGGCTGCTCCATGTGAGTGTGGGGAGGCGGTGCTGAGCCACAGAGAGAGGAGTCTCCCAGAGCTGGGGCTGGGCCTGGACCAAATGCTGGCCTCACACCACCCATCTTGGAGACTGCAGAGAAGACTCCGATGGTGGGCCTTCTTAGCGAATCTCTAGGAAGCTTTCTGGCCCACTTAGGCACATGGCAAGGCAGGCCTGTGGCAAACTCTTCTTCTCCCCCAGCTCTAGCTCTGGCCGTCAAACTCAGCCAGCCTCCAAGTCCAAGACCTGTCACTAAGGAGGAGGAGAGAGGTCCAAGTGCAGGACCCAGGGATCCAGTGAAGGGAGACCGAGACCTGAGACGTCCCCCCCCAGTGACACGGGGCCAGCCAGGTACTGGCCAGCACCCTCAGCACATCGGATTTCTGTGCCACGATGACCCTCAGCCCCAGGCCCCGATGTCCCACCCGGCCTTCCAGAAACTCCACCTCCACGTGCACTTGCTCCTACTCAGGCTTTGGCAGCAGAACCCCAGTCAAGGCCTGAGTGACCACATGTGCAGAGGCAGCCTGCCCTGGCTCCTGCAAAGGACTCAGAGACGCCCACCATGACTGTCCCACCCCACAGGGAGAACAGGCCCCTGCTCTGGACTGAGACCCAGAGTCCTTCGGCAACCAAATCTTCCAGGGGCGCGGTTGGCGCTACAGCCTCCATTCCTGTATGTTTTCCATGGATGCTGTCCACTCCCTCCCCACCCAGGGGAGACTGAATTTCCTTAACCTGAGCTGATTTTCATCAGGGTCCTAGGCATTTTTCTCCTCCTCTTTATTTTCTTTTATATCTTTCTGTATATTTTGCTCCTAAGTGTGTGTCAATAAAGCTTCCTTCATTGATGCCAGTTGGGAATATGGAGGCCTTCACAACGCTGTGTAAGCATCACCACTGTCTACATTGAGACGCCCTCATTCTATCCACCCTCACGTCAAAAAAGAAAAAAAAGCCTCGATTCATTGCAAGCAGTCCCCATCCAACTCTCCTCCACCTGACAACATTGAGTCGTCTTCCCTCTGCATTTCCTTCCAATCCTTTCGGGGTCCCCAGTCAATGCCAATCACTAAAATGAGAGGAAACTGGATTTTGCTCTGACTAAAGGTGAATGTTATAGTCTCTCAGTATTGTTAGTCTTGGCATTCCCGTGAATTTTACAGTCCATCGAATTCTCTAGGTCAGAATCCTGGAGTGGGTAGCTTTTCCTTTCTCCAGGGGATTGTGCTGATTCCCCACATATTGGAAGACCAAACTGGAGAATTCTGGTTTCTATATCATTTGAAGGATCCTTTGGGTATCTGATAGGACCAGGTAGATCTTTTCAAGATATCATCTGCCAAACGAAGCCCTCTCGGCAAATGTGTTCAGAATCGCCAGGTAGCATTGCTGTTGCAAGTGGGACACCTCAGGCACAAGAGAAAGGCTGAGTTCTTCCGCTGGCACAAAACAAACTCACAGCAATAAACCAGGCAGGAGAAATGGAAAGATAAACCCACACCAACTAAGGGACAAATATTCCTCAGAAAACAAGGCCAGAGAAAGACCCACCATTCTTCTGGCCCCCACACGCTGGAAAAAATCAGTGATCGGGAAGGAAACAGAAGAAACATGTGCAGGTCCGATGAGAGACAATGCACATGGCTAGTGTAGCTCAGAGACAGCCTGACGCATCACATGGACATGCGGGCAAAGGGAAACACAGTGCAGGTGGCGGTGGTCATCATCTCAGAGCTAGGTGCTCAGGATGGTGACAACCAAGCTTCAGGACCACGAGAGGGAGTGGAGGGCCTAGCAGAGCCCATAGATATTTCTCTCGCTCTCTGGCAGAAGAGTGTGACAGACCCATCAAAGTCCCACAGGAGCATCTCTTGACGATAAGTGCCCACCCTCAGGGGGGACCCCACTCCACTTCTGGCACGGTTGTTCCTCTCCTCTGAAATGCTCACCACTGGCGGTCCGAAACCGCAGGCCTGCTGGGCGCCTGTGGAGTCGAAACTCACTTCAACTACTCACACAGCCAAGGACACTCATGGATGCTTGTGGCCTCTGGCTCAAAGATGGAAGATCAGCACCCTGTCAACTCGACCCGGGGATCGGTGTTGAAAGGGAGGCCCCACCCGACTCCCTTTTCACTGGACACAGCGTCCCTGCTGCTAGAGCTGCTGAATTCATTCATCTGCGGAAATGCAAGCTGAAAAACCCCCATCTTTCCAAGAAGGTCGACAAAAGAGTTTATGAGCAACGCATTTGGAAACCAGAGGGGATGACATGCATGTCCATGGAAACTTGACACCTCTCAACAAATGCACTTCAAATGATTCCTAGACATACGTTCCATGCAAAAAGGTTCACAAATCCAGAAGAAAATGGAGCAGACATTAGACATGAGCTCTTAGTCTCCACACACAATACAGTAAGGCACTACACAAAGAGTAACCAGGGAACACAGTGAACGTTGTCTAACCAAGATTTGGACTATGGGAAATACGGTCTGTAAAACAGAAACGACACCTCCCAAGCTGGGAGACAACTGTTTACAGATACAGAACTTAGGCAGGATTTGGCTCCTAATACACAAATGACATGAACACAAACGAGCCTGAAGGAGAGGACTGTGAAGGGACACCAGGCGAAGGAAAGGACACAGAGAGTACACCGAGTGATGCCCAGCATTGAGGGCCTGAGAAACACTGTCTAGCTGCACTCCCCGAAACTCTTGGGACCCTGGACTTGGCCTGTTCTAGAAAGAATCTCAGAGAGATGGACAGTGAGGATGGGGAAGTGAAATCCTTGGCATTTCTAACATTCACTGCAAACACTTAGAAGGACAAGGCAAGGATCAGCCCCACCGACAGGATATTCCCTGAAAGGCAATAGCTAGGAGTCCATCTAACCCAGGAGGGAAGTCCCTCTTCTCAGAGAACTGCAAGAGATGGATGAAAGAATGTGAAGCCCACAAAACCAATGGAAATAAGCTGTGCTCACGGAGCAGAAGAATTCCTCCTGGTAAGATGATGTCAGTTCCCCATCGCCCCGATCCCCACAGTGGGGATTTACAGACGTTCCACGCTATTCCTCTCAAAATACCAACTGCTGCTCTCAGGGCATTATAATCAAAGAATTCCAAAATGTCTATGGAAACACAAAGGAGACAAAAGGGTCAATGCGATCTGCCGCAAAGCCCTGAAATGGACATAGCAGACTGCCTGATAACCAATTTGATTATCACACCAGGAAAACAGGACAGCATGGTACTGGGAAGAAACGAAACACGCAGAACCAGATCCATGGAATGGAATTGAGGGTCCAGAACTAAACCCAAGCTTCTATGGTCAATTCATTGACGCCAAAGGAGGGGAGGCGATAAGAATGGGAGCAAGAGCCTCTGCAACGAAAGAACGTGGCAAATGGAGATGGTTCCATCTAAACAGTCACATTAGCTTTTGGTCTCAGAACACGTCAGATTCAGTGAAACACATCAACGCAAAGCCTGAAGTGATGAAACTCCTGGAAATAAGCAGGGGCCATAGGGTCCTCCTTGTCAGGGATTTCCTAACATGTGTGTGTGGGGGGGAAGCAAAATCGGGTCTCTTCAATTCAAGGAAACAGGAAACCAAGGGACACCCACCAGCTTCCATCCACTTGAACAGCTTTGCAACAGAAAAGCTAAGCATTCACAAATCAAAATGGTAACAAAGTGAACACACAAGCATATTTGCAAGCAGAATATCGGAGAAGGGGTTATTATGTAAGAGAATGAGAACTCACACCACTAAGTCTCCCAGAACAAACCCCAGACCTAACCCTTCCACTAACACCAACTCCAACCCCAAACCTTTACCTCACTCAAAATGAAACCCTAAAGCCTCAGCCTAGGCCAAAAATATACTTGCGTACATGCCTTCACAGGCATGCGAGCATCCACAGGAGAGACACAGAGTGGAAGAGAAAGACTCAATTTCGAAAGGTCAAGAAAGAGAGGAAACGAGGGAGAGAGACTGAACAATGCAGAGAGGAAATGAGTCGATTTCACAGAATTTGAATGAATCTCTCTTGAATTTGGAAAAAATGACTGTGCCTATTCTCTTGCAAGTGGTAAAATGACCCACGATGATGGGACTCAAAGACAAGGAGGCAGGGAGCCACTGTTGGGGAGGCCTCCCCTCCCCTCGAGGCTGAGTGGGACACTTGAGTAGGACAAGGAAGGTTGATATCAGAGGGGGCGATGTCTGAATATGACTTTCTGGTCCTCCCAATCCGGGGGTCAAGAAATAGGCAGGAAGGGAACTGCCTTTTCCCAGGTAACATAGCCCATCCAGGCCTGAGTCTGTCCTTTTCTGTGTTAGGTCAGCCCTGTGTTGAATCCATCCTTTGGGAAGTCTCAGTGTCCAAGCTCCATGTGAGAGCGGCCCAAAGTTTGAACAGGCACTGGAGCTGTTCGTAGGTTGACAGACCTAGGCAGGAAATGGGAGAGTGAGCCCCACTCTGCAGATGGAGAGACAGGAAACCCTGCAGGGCACATGGCTTGCCCAGGGCCACATCACTTCTGAGAAGAAGAAGCCTGGGCTGAAAGCAGCTGTGTCCTCAGAGCTCAGGCCCTGGCTGCACCCAGGTCTCCCCAAGGCTGTGTGGGTGTCACTGTGCCTGCACGTGGCCTAAGGAAGTGGGGGAACAGTCAGAAACACAGAGGTTCCCTTGGGGAGCTTTGTGGAAAGGACCTAAGCCACGGACCAGGAAATGATGTCATTTCCTGGCAACAGAACCCAACAGAACCCGCAACCCGTGTATCCAGGCCTGGCCAGCGGAGAGGAGCCCCTGGCCAGATCGCTTGCTGCCAAGATGTTTTGCTGTTTGCCCCTGCCCAGAGTCCGGGGCCTCAGGTAAGCTCATTGGCTGAGTGTGTGGGAATGCAGTGGACGCTGGCTCATGGGTCCCCCGAGAGGCCTCTGGCCCTTTGCCCGTAGGGACAGAAAGGTAACAGGGGAGCCCCAGGCCGGGTCCGGCCACCTCTCCCATCTTACCCGGGGAAGCCTGAGGCCTTTCCCTCTGTGTGGATGGGGGTTTCTTAGGATGTGTCTGCCTCAAGCAAGCCCAGCCGCATGTGGGTCAGGAGCCCGTGGGATGCTTGTGTTCACACGCCAGGGGAGAGCAGGCTGGGTGGCATGGGCAGAGTCCGGGCAGAGCTGGTTGCCCAGGCTGACCTCACGCCCTCATGGAGGTCTCCGACTTCCCGGGTGGGTATCTGAGACACACGTCTCTCTGTTCTTTCTGGGAGTAGAAGGGCAGGCGGGCAAAAGCAGCAGCCATCCTGGCCAGCCTCAGCTCAGAAATATTGAAGCGGGGCTGGCTGGTGGTTACTGTAATTGCAGATCGTCCGAGGGGCACATCACATCCACCTCCCAGAGGGAGGGCTCAGAGCACCAGCCCCCTGCCTGGGAGGCCCATTGCAGGCTCCAGGTGAGCGTGGTCATGGAGGGCTCAGCCCAGCTGGCGATTAGGAGGAGGCGGGCAAGACTTGCTGCCCAGACGTCACCCAGCACACACCCCGGGGCCTAGTCTCAGGCTGCCATGGAGCTCAGCACAGCCAGCTGTGACCCAGGGCTCCGAGATGCCTTGCCTCGGATGCAGCAGGAAGACCTGGAACTCAGTACGACAGAGCACGGAGGTGAGTTGCCTGGGGCTAATGCCTGTGAGCGTGGGGACGCGGTGCTGAGCCACACAAGGAGGAGTTCCACAGAGGTGGGGCTGGGCCTGGATCAAAGGCTGGTCTCACACCACCCATCTTGGAGACTTCAGAGAAGACTCTGATGCTGTGACTTCTTAGCGAATCTCTAGGAAGCTTTCGTGCCCACTTTGCACATGGCAAGGTTGGCCTGTGGCAAATTTTTCTTCTCCCACAGCTCTATCTCTGGACATCAAACTCAGCCAGCCTCCACGTCCAAGGCCTGTCCCTAAGGAGGTGGGAGCTCAAGGAGCAGGACCCAGGGATCCACTGAGGGGAGATCGAGACTGAGACGTCCCCTCCCAATGTCATGGGGCCAGTCGGGTACTGGCCAGCACCCTCAGCACATCCGAAATCTGTGTCTGCACGACCGCCAACCCCAGGCACCGATGTCCCACCCCACCTTCCAGAAACTCCACCTCCATGTGCACTTGCACCTGCTCGGGCTTTGGTGGCAGAACCCGAGTCAGGGCCTGAGTGACTACTTTCGCAGCAGCAGCCTGACCTGCCTCCTACCAAGGACTGAGACGCCCACCATGACTGTCCCAACCTTGCAGGGAGAACAGGTCCCTGCTCTGGACAGAAGCCCAGAGCCCTTTGGCAACCACATCATACAGGGGCGCAGTTAGCTCTGCAGGCTCCATCCCTGTGTGTTCCCCATGGACGCTGTCCACTCCCTCCCCACCCAGGAGAGATTTACATTCCTTACCCTGAGCTGATTTTCATCAGGGTCCTAGGCATTTTTCTCCTCGTCCGAGATGCAATACTTGGTTGCAATCTTAAAAAAGACAGAATAATTTCTGTTCGTTTCCAAGGCAAACCATTCAATATTACAGTAATCCAGGCCTATGCCCCAACCAGTAACGCTGAACAAGCCGAAGTTGAACGGTTCTATGAAGACCTACAAGACCTTTTAGAATTAACACCCAAAAAAGATGTCCTTTTCATTATAGGGGACTGGAATGCAAAAGTAGGAAGTTAAGAAACACCTGGAGTAACACGCAAATTTGGCCTTGGAGCACGGAATGAAGCAGGGCAAAGGCTAAGAGAGTTTTGTCAAGAGAACGCACTGGTCATAGCAAACACCCTCTTCCAACAACACAAGAGAAGACTCTACACATGGACATCACCAGATGGTCAACACCGAAATCAGATTGATTATATTCTTTGCATCCAAAGACACAGAAGCTGTATCCAGTTAGCAAAGACAAGACCAGGAGCTGACTGTGGCTCAGATCATGAACTCCTTTTTGCCAAATTCAGACTTAAATTGAAGAAAGTAGGGAAAACCACTAGACCATTCAGGTATGACTTAAATCAAATCCCTTATGATTATACAGTGGAAGTGAGAAATATATTTAAGGGACTAGATCTGATAGATAGAGTGCCTGATGAACTCTGGACGGAGGTTCGTGACATTGTATAGGAGACAGGGACCAAGAGCATCCCCATGGAAATGAAATGCAAAAAAGCCAAATGGCTGTCTTAGGAGGCCTTACAAAGAGATGTGAAAAGAAGAGAAGCAAAAAGCAAAGGAGAAAAGGAAAGATATAAGCATCTGAATGCAGAGTTCCAAAGAATAGCAAGGAGACATAAGAAAGCCTTCCTCAGTGATCAATGCAAAGAAATAGAGGAAAACAACAGAATAGGAAAAACAAGAGATCTCTTCAAGAACATTAGAGATTCCAAGGGAACATTTCATGCAAAGATGGGCTCGATAAAGGACAGAAATGGTAGGGACCTAACAGAAGCAGAAGATATTAAGAAGAGGTGGCAAGAATACACAGAAGAACTGTACAAAAAAGTTCTTCACGAGCAAGATATTCATGATAACGTGATCACTGACCTAGAGCCAGATATCTTGGAATGTGAAGTCAAGTGGGCCTTAGAAAGCATCACTACGAACAAAGCTAGTGGTGGTGATGGAATTCCAGTCGAGCTATTTCAAATCTTGAAAGATGATGCTGTGAAAGTGCTGCACTCAATATGCCAGAACATTTGGGAAACTCAGCAGTGGCCAAAGGACTGGAAAAGGTCAGTCTTCATTCCAATCCCAAAGAAAGGCAATGCCAAAGAATGCTCAAACTACCGCACAATTGCACTCATTTCAATCGAAACTAAAGTCATGCTCAAAATTCTCCAAGCCAGGCTTTAGCAATATGTGAACTGTGAACTCCCAGATGTTCAAGCAGGTTTTAGAAAAGGCAGAGGCACCAGATATCAAATTGCCAACATCCGATGGATTATGGAGAAAGCAAGAGAGTTCCAGAAAAACATCTATTTCTGCTTCATTGACTATGCCAAAGCCTTTGACTGTGTGGATCATAATAAACTGTGGAAAATTCTGAAAGAGATGGGAATACCAGGCCAACTGGCCTGCCTCTTGAGAAACCTTTATGCAGGTCAGGAAGCAACAGTCAGAACTGTACATGGAACAACCGACTGGTTCCAAATAGGAAAAGGAGTACGTCAAGGCTGTATATTGTCACCTTGTTTATTTAACATATATGCAGAGTACATCATGAGGAAAGTTGGGCTGGAAGAATCACAAGCTGGAATCAAGATTGCTGGGAGAAATATCAGTAATCACAGATATGCAGATGACACTACCCTTATGGCAGAAAGTGAAGAGGAACTCAAAAGCCTCTTGATGAAAGTGAAAGAGGAGAGTGAAAAGTTTGGCTTGAAGCTCAACATTCAGAGAACAAAGATCATGGCATCTGGTCCCATCACTTCATGGGAAATAGGTGGAAAAACAGTGGAAACAGTGTCAGACTTTATTTTGGGGGGCTCCAAACTCACTGCAGATGCTGATTGCAGCCATGAAATTAAAAGACGCTTACTACTTTGAAGGAAAGTTATGACCAACCTTGATAGTATATTGAAAAGCAGAGACATTTCTTTGCCAACAAAGGTCCGTCTAGTCAAGGCTATGGTTTTTCCCGTGGTCATGTATGGATGTGAGAGTTGGACTGTGAAGAAAGCTGATCGCCGAAGAATTGATGCTTTTGAACTGTGGTGTTGGCGAAGACTCTTTAGAGTCCCTTGTACCGCACGGAGATCCAACCAGTCCATTCTAAGGGAGATCGATCGTGGGTGTTCATTGGAAGGACTGATGCTAAAGCTAAAACTGCAATACTTTGGCCACCTCATGGGACGAGTTGACTTACTGAAAAAGACTCTGATGCTGGGAAAGTTTGGGGGCGGGAGGAGAAGGGGGCGACCGAGAATGAGATGGCTGGATGGCATCACCGACTCTGTGGACATGAGTTTGAGTGTACTCCGGGAGTTGCTGATGGATAGGGAGGCCTGGCATGCTGTGATTCATGAGGTCGCGGGGAGTCGGACACGACTGAGCGACTGAACTGAACTGAACTGACTGATAGCTTTCTGTATATTTTGCTCGTAAGTGTGTTTCAATAAAATTTTCTTCCTTGATGCCAGTTGGGAATATGAAGGCCTTCACAATGCTGTGTAAGCATCAACACTGTCTACATTTGGACACCCTCATTCTATCCCCCCCTCCAGTTCCAGCAAAGCCTGTATTCATTGCAAGCTGTAACCGTTCCAATCTCCCCCGCCTGAAAACATTGAGTCTTCTTCTCTCTGCATTTCTTCCCATTTTTGGGGGTTCAACAATCAATGCCAATCACTAAAATGAGAGGAAACTGGATTTTGCTCTGACTGAAGGCGAACGTTATAGTCTCTCAGTATTGTTAGTCTTGGCATCCCCATGAATTTTACCATCCATGGAATTCTCTAGGCCAGAATCCATGAGTTGGTAGCTTTTCCCCCCTCCAGGGGATTGTGCTGACTCCCCACATATTGGAAGACCAAACTGGAGAATTCTGGTTTCTATGTCATTTGAAGGATACTTTGGTTATCTGAAAGGACCGTGTAGGTCCTTTCAAAATGTCATCGGCCAAACGAAGCCCTCTCAGCAAATGTGTTCAGAATCTCCAGGTAGGCATTGCTGTTGTAAGTGGGACACCTCAGGCACAAGAGAAAGGCTGAGTTCTTCCACCGGCACAAACAAACTGACAGCAATAAACCAGGCAGGAGAAATGGAAAGATAAACCCACACCAACAAAGGGACAAGTGTTCCTCAGAACACAAGGCCAGAGAAAGACCCACCATCCTTGTGGCCCCCACATGCTCAAGAAAATCAGTGCTTGGGAACGAAACAGAAGAAACATGCACAAGTCCAATGAGAGGCAATGCACATGGCTAGTGTAGCTCAGAGACAGCGTGACACTTCGCATGTATACGCGGGCAAAGGGAAACACAGTGCAGGTGGCGGTGGTCATCATCTCAGAGCTAGGTGCTCAGGATGGTGATAACCAGCCTTTGGGACCCAAAGAGGGAGCGGAGGGCCTAGCAGAGCCCACAGACATCTCTCTCACTCTCTAGCAGAAGAGTGTGCCAGACCCATCAAAGTCCCACAGAAGCATCTCTTGATGATCAGTGCCCAACCTCAGGGTGGCTCCCACTCCACTTCTGGCACGGTTGTTGCTCTCCTTTGAGATGCTCACCTCGGTCGTTCCGAAGCTGCAGGCAAGCTGGGCGCCTGTGGAGACGAAACTCCCTTCAGCTGCTCACACAGACAAGGGCACACAAGGATGCCTGTGGCCTCTGGCTCACGGATGGAAGATCAGTGCCCTGTCAACAGGAAATGAGGATCGGTGCTGAAAGGGAGGCCGCACCAGACTCCCCTTTCACTGGACACAGCGTCCCTGCTGCTAGAGCTACTGAATCCAATCATCTGTGGAAATGCAAGCTGAATAACACCCATCTTTCCAAGAAGGTCTCCAAAAGAGTTTAGGAACAATTCATTTGGAAACCAGAGGGGATGACATGCATGTCCATGAAAACTTGACACCTCTCAATAATTGCACTTCAAATGATTCCTAGACATATTTTCCATTCCAAACGGTTCACAAATCCAGAAGGAAACGGAGCAGACATTAGACATGAGCTCTTAGTTTTCACACACAATACAGAAAGGCACTACACAAAGAGTAACCGGGGAACACAGTGAAATTTTTAAAATCCAAGATTTGGCCCATTTTTTGATTGGGTCACTTATTTTTCCGTAATTGAGCTGCAGGAGATGCTTGTATATTTTGGAGATTAATCCTTTATCAGTTGCTTCATTTGCTATTATTTTCTCCCATTTTGAAGGCTGTCTTTTCACCTTGCTTATACTTTTCTTGCTGTACAGAACCTTTTGAATTTATTTAAGTCCCATTTGTTTATTTTTGCTTTTATTTCCAATATTCTGGGAGGAGGGTCATGGTGGATCCTGCTGTGATTTATGTCGGAGAGTGTTTTGCCTATGTTCTCCTCTAAGAGTTTTATAGAATCTGGTCTTACATTTAGCTCTCTAATCTATTTTGCGTTTATTTTGTTGTGTGGTGTTAGGAAGTGTTTTGGTTTAATTCTTTTACAAGGGGCTGACCTGTTTACCCAGCACCATTTGTTAAAGAGACTGTCTTTTCTCCATTTTATATTCTTGCCTCCTTTGTCAAAGATAAGGTGTCCATAGGTGCGTGGATTTATCTCTGGGCTTTCTATTTTATTCCATTGATCAATGTTTCTGTCTTTATGCCAGTACCATACTGTCTTGATGACTGTGGCTTTATAGTAGAGCCTGAAGTCCAGCAGGCTAATTCCTCCAGTTCCATTCTTCTTCTTCAAGATTGCTTTGGCTATTCGAGGTTTTTTGTATTTCCATACAAATTGTGAGATTATTTGTTCTAGTTCTGTGAAAAATACCATTGGTAGCTTGATAGGGATTTCATTGAAAGTATAAATTACTTTGGATATTATACTTATTTTCACAATATTTATTCTTCCAATCCACGAACATGGTATATTTCTCCATCTATTAGTGTCCTCTTTGGTTACTTTCACTAGTGTTTTATAGTTTTTTATGTACAAGTCTTTTGTATCATTAGGTAGATATACACCTAAGTATTTAATTCTTTTCGTTGCAACAGTGAATGGAATAGTTTCCTTAATTTCTCTTTCTATTTTCTCATTATTAGTGTATAGGAATGCAATGGATTTCTGTGTGTTGATTTTATATCCAGCAACGTTACTGTATTCATTGATTAGCTCTAGTAGTTTTCTGGTAGAGTCTTTAGGGTTTTCTGTGTAGAGGATCATGTCATCAGCGAACAGTGAAAGTTTTACTTCTTCTTTTCCAATTTGTATTCCTTTTATGTCTTTTTCTGCTCTGATTGCTGTAGCCAAAACTTCCAGAACTATGTTGAATAGTAGTGGTGAGAGTGGGCACCCTTGTCTTGTTCCTGACTTTAGGGGAAATGTTTCAGTTTTTCACCGTTGAAGATAATATTTGCTGTGCGTTTGTCATACCTAGCTTTTATTATGCTGAGATATGTCCAATCTATTCCCACTTTCTGGAGTGTTTTTATCAGAAATGGATGTGGTATTTTGTCAAAGGCTTTCTCTGCATCTATTGAGATAATCATATGATTTTTATTTTTCAGTTTGCTAATGTGGTGTATTACGTTGATTGATTTGTGGATATTGAAGAATCCTTGCATTTCTGGGATAAAGCCCACTTGGTCATGATGCATGATCTTCTTAATGTGTTGTTGGATTCTGATTGTTAGAATTTTGTTAAGGATTTTTGCATCTATGTTCATCAGTGATATTGGCCTGTAGTTTTCTTTTTTAGTGGGATCTTTAGCAGGTTTTGGGATTAGGGTGATGGTGGCCTCCTAGAATGAGTTTGGAAGTTTCCCTTCCTCAGCAATTTTCTGGAAGAGTTTGCGCATAATAAGTGTTAGCTCTTCTCTAAATATTTGGTAGAATTCAGCTGTGAAGCCGTCTGGACCTGGGCTTTTGTTTGCTGGAAGATTTCCGATTACTTCCTCTAGATCCGTGCTTGTGATGGGTCTGTTCAGATTTGCTATTTCTTCCTGGTTCAGTTTTGGCAAGGTGTATTTTTCTAGGAATTTGTCCGTTACTTACAGGTAATTCATTTTATTGCCATATAATTGCTAATAGTATTCTCTAATAATCCTCTGTATTTCTGTTTTGTCGGTTGTGATTTCTTCATTTTCATTTCTAATTTTATTGATTTTGTTCTTCCTCCTTTGTTTCTTGATGAGTCTGGCTAGTGGTTTGTCCATTTTATTTACCTTCTCAAAGAACCAGCTTTTGGCTTTGTTGATTTTTGCTATGGTCTCTTTTGTTTCTTTCGCATTTATCTCTGCCCTAATTTTTACGATTTCTTTCCTTGTACTAACCCTGGGGTTCTTCATTTCTTCCTTTTCTAGTTGCTTTAGATGTAGAGTTAGGTTATTTAGTTGTCTTTTTTCTTGTTTCTTGACGTGTGCCTCTATTACTGTGAACTTCCCCCTTAGCACTGCTTTTGCAGTGTCCCAGAGGTTTGGAGTTGTTGTGTTTTCATTTTCATTCATTTCTATGCATATTTTGATTTCTCTTTTGATTTCTTCTATGATTTGTTCATTATTCAGCAGGGTGTTGTTCAGCCTCCATATGTTGGCATTTTTAATAGTTTTTCTCCCGTAATTGAGATCTAATCTTACTGCATTGTGGTCAGAAAAGATGCTTGGAATGATTTCAATTTTTTTGAATTTACCAAGGCTAGATTTATGGCCCAGGATGTGATCTATCCTGGAAAAGGTTCCGTGTGTGCTTGAGAAAAAGATGAAATTCATTGTTTTGGGGTGAAATGTCCTATAGAGACCTATTAGTTCTAACTGGTCTATTGTATCATTTAAAGTTTGTGTTCTCTTATTAATTTTCTGTTTAGTTGATCTATCCATAGATGTAAGTGGGGTATTAAAGTCTCCCACTATTATTGTGTTATTGTTAATTTCCCCTTTCATACTTGTTAGTAATTGTCTTACATATTGTGGTGCTCCTATGTTGGGTGCATAAATATTTATAATTGTTATATCTTCTTTTTGGATTGATCCTTTGATCATTATGTAGTTTCCTTCTTTGTCTCTTTTCACAGTCTTTGTTTTAAAATCTATTTTATCTGATGTAAGTATTGCAACTCCTGCTTTCTTTTGGTCTCTATTTGTGTGGAATATCTTCCTCCAGCCCTTCACTTTCAATCTGTATGTGTCCCTCGTATTGAGGTGGGTCTCTTGTAGACAACATATATGTCGGTCTTGTCTTTGTATCCATTCAGCCAACATTTGTCTTTTGGTTGGAGCATTCAACCCATTTATGTTTAAGGTGACTATTGATAAGTATGATCCCATTGCCATTTTCTTTATTGTTTTGGATTCTAGTTCGTATACCCTTTCTTTGTTTCCTGTCTAGAGAAGATCCTTTAGTATTTTTTGGAGAGCTGGTTTGGTGATGCTGGATTCTCTCAGCTTTTGCTTGTCTGTAAAGCTTTTGATTTCTCCTTCATATTTGAATGAGATCCTTGCTGGGTATAGTAATCTGGGCTGTAAGTTACTTTCTTTCATCACTTTAAGTATGTCTTGCCATTCCCTCCTGGCCTGAAGGGTTTCTGCTGAGAGATCAGCGGTTATTCTTATGGGGATCAACTTGTGTGTTATTTGTTGTTTTTCCCTTGCTGCTTTTTATATTTGTTCAAAGATATAAAGATGGCTAACAAACACATGAAAAAATGCTCAACATCCCTCATAATCAGAGAAATGCAAATCAAAACCACAATGAGATACCATTTCACACCAGTCAGAATGGCTGCTATCCAAAAGTCTACATGCAATAAATGCTGGTGAGGGTGTGGAGAAAAGGGAACCCTCTTACACTGTTGGTGGGAATGCAAACTAGTACAGCCACTATGGAGAACAGTGTGGAGATTCCTCAAAAAACTGGAAATAGAACTGCCATATGATCCAGCAATTGCACTCCTGGGCATACACAGGGAGGAAACCAGAATTGAAAGAAACACATGTACTCCAATTTTCGTCGCTGCACTGTTTATAATAGCCAGGACATGGAAGCAACCTAGATGTCCATCTGCAGATGAATGGATAAGAAAGCTTTGGTACATATACACAATGGAATATTTTTCAGCCATCAAAAAGAATGCATTTGAATCAGTTTTAATGAGGTGGATGAAATTGGAGCCTATTATACAGAGTGAAGTAAGCCAGAAAGAAAAACACCAATACAGTATACTAACACATATATATGGAATTTAGAAAGATGGTAACATTAACCCTGTATACGACACTGGAAAAGCGACATAGGTATATAAAACAGTCTTTGGGACTCTATGGGAGAGGGTGAGGTGGGATGATTGGAGAGAACGACATTGCAGCACATATATTATCATATGTGAAATGAATCACCAGTCCAGATTCGACACATGATACAGGATGCTTGGGGCTGGTGCATGGGGATGACCCGGAGGGAGGATATGGGGAAGAGGGAAGTGGGAGGGGCTTTCAAGAAAGGGAACACATGTACACCTGGAGCAGATTCGTCTCAATATATGGTGAAACCAACCAATATATTAATGTAAGGTAATTTTCCTCCAATAAAATAAATTAAAAAAAAAAATCCAAGATTTGGACTCTGGGAAAGACTTTCTGAAAAACACAAATGACACATCCCAAGCTGGGAGACAACAGTTTACAGACACAGAGCTTTGGCAGGATTTGGCTCCTAATACACAAACGACATGAACACAAACGAGCCTGAAGGAGATGTCTGAACGGACACCAAGCGAAGGTAGGGACACGGAGAGTACACTGAATGATGCCCAGCACTGAGGGCCTTAGAAACACGGTCTAGCTGCACTCCCCGAGCCCCATGGGTCCCTAAACTAGGCCTCTTCTACCTGGAGGCTCAGAGAGATGGACAGTGAGGAAGGGGAAGAGAAATCTTTGGCATTTCTAACACTCAGAGCAAATGCTTTGAAGGAGAAGTCAAGGAACAACCCCTCCAACAGTGACATACCGAGAAAGACAATAGCTAGGAGTCCATCTAACCCAGGAAGGAAGTCCCTCGTCTCAGAGAACTGCAAGAGATGGATGAAAGAATGTGAAGCCCACAAATCCAATGGAAAATAAGCTGTGCTCACGGAGCAGAAGAATTCCTCCTGGTAAGATGATGTCAATTCCCCATCCCCCTTATCCCCACCGTGGGTCAATCCAGAGGTTCCACGCTATTCCTCTCAAAATACCAACTGCTGCTCTCAGGACATTATAACCAAAGAAATCAAAAATGTCTATGGAAACACAAAAGAGACAAAAGGGTCAATGCAATCTGCCGCAAAGCCCTAAAATGGACATAGCAGGCTGCCTGATAGCCAATTTGACTATCACACCAGGATAACAGGACAGCATGGTACTGGGAAGAAACGAAACACGCAGAACCAGATCCATGGAATGGAATTGAGGGTCCAGAACTAAACCCAAGCTTCTATGGTCAATTCATTGACGCCAAAGGAGGGGGGGTGATAAGAATGAGATGAAGAGCCTCTGCAACGAAAGGACGTGGCAAATGGAAATGGAGATGGTTCCATCTAAACAATCACATTGGCTTTTGGTCTCAGAACACGTCAGATTCAGTGAAACACATCAACGCAAATCCTGAAGTGATGAAACTCCTGGAAATAAGCAGGGGCCATAGGGTCCTCCTTGTCAGGGATTTCTCAACATGTGTGTGTGGGGGGGAAGCAAAATCGGGTCTCTTCAATTCAAGGAAACAGGAAACCAAGGGACACCCACCAGCGTCCATCCACTTGAACAGCTTTGCAAAAGAAAAGCTAAGCATTCACAAATCAAAATGGTAACAAAGTGAACACACAAGTATATTTGCAAGCAGAATAACGGAGAAGGGGTTATTATGTAAGAGAATGAGAACTCACAACACTAAGTCCCCCAGAACAAACCCCAGACCTAACCCTTCCACTAACACCAACTCCAACCCCAAACCTTTACCTCACTCAAAATGAAACCCTAAAGCCTCAGCCTAGGCCAAAAATATACACGCGTACATGCCTTTACAGGCATGCGAGCATCCACAGGAGAGACACAGAGTGGAAGAGACAGACTGAATTTGGAAAGGTCAAGAAAGAGAGGAAACGAGGGAGAGAGACTGAACAATGCAGAGAGGAAATGAGTCGATTTCACAGAATTTGAATGAATCTCTCTTGAATTTGGAAAAAATGACTGTGCCTATTCTCTTGCAAGTGGTAAAATGACCCACAATGATGAGACTCAAAGACAAGATTACAGGGAGCCACTGTTGAGGCTGACTCCCCCAACCCTCGAGGCTGAGTGGGATATTTGAGTAGGACGAGGAAGGTTGTAATCAAAGGTGGGGGTGTGTGAATATGACCTTCTGGTCCTCCCAAATCGGGGGCCATAAATAGGAAGGAAGGGGACTGCCTTTTCCCGGGTCCCAGTGCAAATACAGGCCTGATTCTGCCCATTGTGTGCTAGGTCAGCCCTGTGTGGAATCCATCCTTTGGGAAGTCTGTGTCCAAGCTCCAAGTGAAAGCGGCCCAAATTTTGAACAGGCACTGGAGCTCCTCGTAGGCTGACAGACCTAGTCAGGAGACGGGAGATTGTGACCCAATCTGCAGATGGAGAGATGGGAAACCCTGTGGGGCATATGGCTTGCCCAGGGCCACAACACTTCTGAGAAGAAGGAGCCTGTTCTGAAAGGAGCTGTGTCCTCAGAACTCAGGCCCTGGCTGCACCCAGTTCTCCCCAAGGCTGTGGGATGGGCTCTGTGGGTGTCACTGTGCCTGCACGTGGCCTAAGGGCATGGGGAAACAGCCAGAAAACCAGAAGTTCCATTTGGGAGCTTTGTGGAAGGGACCTCAGCCACGAACCAGGAAATGATGTCACTTCCTGGCAACAGAACCCAACAGAACCCGCAACCTGTGTATCCAGGCCTGGCCAGCAGAGAGGAGACCCTGGCCAGATCGCTAGCTGTGAAGATATTCTGCTGTTTGCCCCTGCCCAGAGGACGGGGTCTCAGGCTAGCTAACAGGCAGAATGAGTGGGAACGCGGTTGACAGTGGCTCAGGGCCCCCGCCGAGAGGCCTCTGGCCCTTTGCTGAAGGAAAAGAAAGGTAACAGGGGAGCCCCAGTCTGGGTCCGGCCACCTCTCCTGTTCCACACGGGGAAGCCTGAGGCCTTTCCCTGTGTGTGGACGGGGTTTCTTGGGGTGTGTCTGTCTCAAGCAAGCCCAGCCGCATTTCAGTCAGGAGCCCATGTGCTTCTTGTATCCACACCCCAGGGGAGAGCAGGCTGTGTGGCATGGGGAGTGTCCGGGCAGAGCCAGATGCCCAGGCTGACCTCATGCCCTCAGGGGATTCTCCATCCTCCCGGGTGGGTATCTGAGCAGACACTCGTGTCTCTGGTCTTTCTTGGAGCAGAAGGGCAGGCAGGCAGAAGCAGCAGCCATCCTTGCCAAGCTAACCTCAGAAATATCGAAGCAGGGCTGGCTGATGGTCACTGACATTGCAGACCGTCCCACCCAAGGTGGCCTCTGAGGGCCACACCCCATCCACCTCCCAAAGGGAGGGTTCAGAGCACCAGCCCCCTGCTCGGGAGGCCCAGTGCAGGCTCCAGGTGAGGGTGGCCACGGAGGGCTCAGCCCAACTGGTGATGAAGAGGAAGTGGGCAAGGTCTGCTGTCCAGACTCCACCCAGCACACACCCTGGGACCCAGTCTCAGGCTGCCACGGAGTTCAGCACAGCCGGCTCTGATGCAGAACTCTGAGAAGCCCTGCCTTGGAGGCAGCAGGAAGACCTGGAGCCCAGCACGGAAGAGCACAGAGGTGAGTTGGCTGGGGCTACTGCCTGTGAGTGTGGGGAGGCGATGCTGAGCCACACAGGGAGGTGTCCCCCAGAGCTGGGGCTGGGCCTGGAATGAAGGCTAGCCTCACACCACCCATCTTGGAGACTGAAGAGAAGACTCTGATGCTGGGCCTTCTTAGCAAAATCTCTAGGAAGCTTTCGTGCCCACTTAGGCACAAGGCAAGGCTGGCCTGTGGCAAAATTTTCTTCTCCCCCAGCTCTAGCTCTGGCCGTCAAACTCAGCCAGCCTCCATGTCTAAGACCTGTCCCTACGGAGGTGAGAGCTCCTGGTGCAGGACTCACGGATCCACTGAGGGGAGATCGAGACCTGAGACGTCCCTTCCCAATGACACGGGACCAGCCGGGTATTGGCCACCACCCTCAGCACATCAGATCTCTGTGCCTGCACAACACCCAGCGCCAGTCCAAGATGTCCCACCCCGCCTTCGAGAAACTCCACCTCCATGTGCACTTGCACCTGCTCAGGCTTTGGCGGCAGAAACCGAGTCAGGGACTGAGTGACCAACTTTGGAGCAGCAGCCTGCCCTACCTCCTACCAAGGACTCAGACTCCCACCATGACTATCCAACACTTGAAGGGAGAACAGGACCCTGCTCTGGATAGAAGCCCAGAACCCTTTGGCAAACACATCATCCAGGGGCGCAGTTGGCTCTGCAGCCTCCATCCCTGTGTGTTCCCCGTGGATGGCGTCTACTCCCTCCACACCCAGGGGAGATTGACTTTCCTTCCCCAGAGCTCATTTTCATCAGGCTCCTAGGCATCTTTCTTCTCATCTTTTATGTCTTTTATGGCTTTCTGTATATTTTGCTCGCAAGTGTGTGTCAATAAATTTTCCTTCCTTGGGAATATGGAGGCCTTTACAATGCTGTGTAAGCGTCACCGCTGTCTACATTCAGACACCCTCATTCTATCCCCCCCACTTCGAAGCAAAGCCTGGATTCATGGCAAGCATTCCACGTTCCTCTCTCCCCCGCCTCTCAACATTGAGTCCACTTCTCTCTGCATTTCTTCCCATCCTTTTGGGGTTCCCAATCAACGCTATTCACTGAAATGATAGGAAACTGGATTTTGCTCTTATTGAAGGCGAAAGTTATAGTCTCTAAGTATCATTAGAGTCTTGGCATCCCTATGAATTCTACAGTCCATGGAATTCTCTAGGCCAGAATCTTGGGTGGATAGCTTTTCCCTTCTCTAGAG
The DNA here is from genome assembly GCF_049115385.1 of Moschus berezovskii. NCBI lineage: Eukaryota > Metazoa > Chordata > Mammalia > Artiodactyla > Moschidae > Moschus > Moschus berezovskii. The sequence goes on along the minus strand of NC_142479.1, from coordinate 5,830,189 downwards.
GATTGTTCTGACTTCCCACATATTGGAAGACCAAAGTGTGAAGTAGCCTTTGGGGATCTGAAAGAACTTGTAGGTCCTTTAACAATGTTATATTCCAAATGAAGCCCTCTCGGCTAATAAGCTCAGAATCTCCAGGTAGGCAGTGCTGTTGTAAGTGGGACACCTCAGGCACAAGGGAAATTCTGAGTTCTTCCGCCGGCACAAACAAACTCACAAGAATAAACCAGGCAGGAGAATTGGAAAGATACCCACACCAACAAAGGAACAAGCGTTCCTCAGAACACAAGGCCAGAGAAAGACCCACCATCCTTGTGGCCCCCACATGCTTGAGAAAATCAGTGATCAGGAATTAAAAAGAAGAAACATGTGCAGGTCCAATGAGAGGCAATGCACGTGGCTAGTGTAGCTCAGAGATGTCCTGACTCTTCGCATGTATACGCGGGCAAAGGGAAACACAGTGCAGGTGGCGGTGGTCATCATCTCACAGCTAGGTGTACAGGATGATGACAACCAGCCTTCGGGATCCAAAGAGGGAGCGGAGGGCCTAGCAGAGCCCATAGACATCTCTCTTGCTCTCTGGCAGAAGAGATTGCCTGACCAATCAAAGTCCCACAGTAGCATCACTTAATGATCAATGCCAACCCTCAAGGTGAATTCCAGTTACTTCTGGCACGGTTGCTCCTGTCCTCTTAGATGTTCACCTGTAGCGATCCAAAGCTGCAGACCTGCTGGGCGCCTGTGGAGTAGACCCTCACTTCAGCTGTTCACACAGACAAGGACACACAAGGATGCCTGTGGCCTCTGGCTCACAGATGGAAGACCAAAGCCCTGTCAACCTGAACTGGGGACCAGTGTTGAAAGGGAGGACGCACCTGACTCCCCTTTCACTGGACACAGCGTCCCTGATGCTAGAGCTGCTGAATCCATTCAACTGTGGAAATTCGTTCTGAAAAACACCCATCTTTCCGACAAGGTCTCTAAAAGGGTTTACGAGCAACGCATTTGGAAACCAGAGGGGATGACATGCATGTCCATGAAAATTGACACCTCTCAACAAATGCACTTCAAATGATTCCTAGACATATGTACCATGGAAAACGGTTCATAAATCCAGAAGTAAATGGAGCATACATTAGACATGAACTCTGAGTCTTTACACACAATACAGAAAGGCACTACACAAAGAGTAACCAGAGAACACAGTGAACTTTGTCAAATCCAAGATTAGGACTCTGGGAAAGACCATCTGAAAAACGCATAAGACTCCTCCCATGCTGGGAGACAACTCTTTGCATACACAGAGTTTAGGCAAGATTTGGCTCCTAATATGCAAACGACATGAACACAAAGTAGCCTGAAGGAGTTGTCTGAAGGGACACCAGGCGAAGGAAGGGACACAGAGAGTATACCGAATGATGCCCAGCACTGAGGTCCTGAGAAACACGGTCTAGCTGCACTCCCCGAGCCCCGTGGGACCCTGGACTAGGCCTCTTCCACCTGGAGGCTCAGAGAGATGGACAGTGAGGAAGGGGAAGAGAAATCCTCGGCATTTCTAACACTCACAGCAAACGCTTAGAAGGAGAAAGCAAGTATCAACCCCACCGACAGTAAATTCCCTGAAAGGCAATAGCTAAGAATCCATCTAACCCAGGAGGGGTGCCCCTCTTTTCCGAGAACGGCAAGAGATGGATGAAAGAAGGTGAAGCCTACCAATCCAATGGAAAATAAGCTGTGCTCATGGATCAGAAGAATTACTCATGATAAGATGATGTTACTTCCCCCTCCCCCGGACCCACACCGTGGGGCAATCCAGAGGTTCCACGCTATTCCTCTCAAAATAAAAACGGCTGCTCTCAGGGCATAAAAACCAAAGAATTCCTAAATGTCTATGGAAACACTACGGTGTCAAAAGAGTCAATGCAATCAGCCGCAAAAAAACTGAAATTTATATAGCAGGCTGCTGATAGCCAATTAGATTATCACACTAGGATCATCAGGACAGCATTGTAGTGGGAAGAAATCAAACATGCAGAAGTAGATCAATGGAATGGAATTGAGGGTCCAGACATAAACCCAAGCTTCTACGGTCAATTCCTCTACGCCAAAGGAGGGGAGGCGATAAGAATGGGAACAAGAGTCTGTGCAACGAAAGACCGTGGGAATTGCAGATGGTTCCACCTGAACAATCACGTTTGCTTTTGGTCACAGAACACGTCAGATTCAGTGAAACACATCAAAGCAAAGCCTGAAGTGAAGAAACTCCTGGAAAAAAGCACAGGACATAGGCATTTAATGTCAGGGACTTCTTAACATATGTGGATGGAAAAGCAAAGTAGGGTCTCTTCTAGTCAAGGAAACAGGAAACGAAAGGACAACCACGAGTTTCCGTCCACTTGAACAGCTTTGCAACAGAAAACCTAAGCATTCACAAATATCGGAGAAGGGGTTCCTATGTAAAAGAGACTAAGAACTCACAAAACTAAGTCTCCCAGAAAAAAACCCAGACCTATCCCTTCCCCTAACACCAACTCCAACCCGATACCATTATCTTACTCGACACAAAACCATAGAGCCTCACCCTAGCTCAATACTATACATGTTTACATGCATTCACAGACATGCGAGCATCCACAGGAGAGACACAGAAAGGAAGATACAGAATGAATTTGGAAAGGTCAAGAAAGAGACGGAACGAGGGAGAGAGACTGAACAATAGAGAGAGTAAATGAGTCAATTTCACAGAACTTGCATGAATCTCTCTTGAGGATGGAAACAATGACAGTGCCTATTCCTCATGCAAGGGGGAAAATGACCCAAGTTGATGAGTCTCAAAGACAAGGATTCGGGGAGCCACTGTTGGGGCAGCCTCCCCCAGGCCTCGAGGCTGAGTGGGACACTTGAATAGGACGAGGAAGGTTGATATCAGAGGTCGCGATGTGTGAATATGATTTTCCGGTCCTCCCAATGCAGGGGTCAAGAAATAGGCAGAAAGGGGACTGACTTTTCCCAGGTCCCAGAGCCCATCCAGGCTTGATTCTGCCCATTCTGTGCTAGGTCAGCCCTGTGCTGAATCCGTCCTTTGGGAAGTCTCAGTGTCTAAGTTCCATGTGATAGCAGCCGAAAGTCTGAACAGGCACTGGAGCTGTTTGTAGGATGACAGACCTAGGGAGGAGATGGAAGAGTGACCCCCACACTGCAGATGGAGAGACTGGGGAAACCAAGGGGGGCACATGTCTTGCCCAGGACCACATCACTTCTGAGAAGAGGGAACCTGGGCTGAAAGCGGCTGTGTCCTCAGAGCTCAGGCCCTGGCTGCACCCAGGTCTCCCAAAGGCTGTGGGGTGGGCTGAATGTGTGTCACTGTGCCTGCACGTGGCATAAGGGCATGGGAGAACAGCCAGAAACCCAGAGGTTCCCTTGGGGAACTTTGTGGAAGGGACCTAGGCCACGAACCAGGAAATGATGTCATTTCCTGGCAACAGAACCCAACAGAACCCACAACCCGTGTATCTAGGCCTCCCCAGCGGAGAGGAGCCCCCAGCCAGATCGCTTGCTGTCAAGATGTTCTGCTGTTTGCCCCTGCCCAGAGGCCGGGTCCTCAAGCGAGCTCACAGGCAGAGAGTGTGGGAAGGCCGTCGACACTGGCCCAGGGCCCCTCCGAGAGTCCTCTGGCCCTTTACCCGAAGGAACAGAAAGGTAACAGGGGAGCCCCAGGCCGGGTCCGCCCACCTCTTCCGTCCCACCCGTGGAAGCCTGAGGCCTTTCCCTGTGTGTGGATGGGGGTTTCTCAGGCTGTGTCTGCCTCAAGCAAGCCCAGCCACAGGTGGGTCAGGATCCCGTGGACTGCTTGTGTCCACACTCCAGGGGAGAGCACGCTTGGTGGCATGGTGAGCGTCCAGGCAGAGCCGTGTGCCCAGGCTGACCTCAAGCACTTGGCGGGGGGTCTCCATCCTCCCTGGTGGGTATCTGAGCAGGCATTCATCTCTGTTGTTTCTGGGAGCAGAAGGGCAGACGGGCAGAAGCATTAGACATCCTGGCCAGGCTCAGCTCAGAAATATCGAAGCCCACAGCCTCTACCTCCACCTGCACTTGCACCTGCTTCGGCTTTGGCGGCAGGCCTGAAGTCAGGGCCTGATTGACCACCTGCACAGAGGGAGCCTGTCCTGGCTCCTGCCAAGGACTCAGATGCCCACCATGACTGTCCAACCCCTGCAGGGAAAACAGGTCCCTGCTCTGGACAGAGGCCCAGAGCCCGTTCGGCAAATACCTTATCCAGGGGTGCAGTTGGCTCTGCAGCCACCATCCCTATGTGTTCCCTATGGACGCCCTCCACTCCCTCCCCACCCAGGGGAGATTGACTTCCCTTCCCCTGAGCTCATTTTCATCAGGCTTCTAGGAATCTTTCTTCTCATCTTTTATGTCTTTTATGGCTTTGTGTATATTTTGCTCACAAGTGTGTGACAATAAATTTTCCTTCCTTGATGCCATTGGGAATATGGAGGCCTTCAATGCTGTGTAAGGATCACCACTGTGTACATTCGGACACCCTCATTCTCCCCCCTCCCCAACTTCACAGCAAAGCCTGGATTCATAGCAAGCACTGCCCATTCCTCTCTCCCCCGCTTGACAACATTGAGTCTATTTCTTTCTGCATTTCTTCCCATTCTTTCGGGGTCCCCAATCAATGCCAATCACTGAAAAGATAGGAAACTGTATTTTGGTCTGACTGAAGGTGAAAGTTATAGTCTCTCAGTATCGTTCGAGTCTTGGCATTCCCATGAACTCTACAGTCCATGGAATTCTCTAGGCCAGAATCCTGGAGTGGGTAGCTTTTCCCTTCTCCAGGCAATTGTTCTGACTTCCCATATGTTGGAAGACCAAACTGGATTATTCCGGTTTCTATTTCCTTTGAAGTAGCCTTTGGGTATCTGAAAGGACCGTGTAGGTCCTTTCAAGAAGTCATCTGCCAAACGAAGCCCTCTGGGCAAATGTGCTCAGAATCTCCAGGTAGGCAGAGCTGTTTCAGTGGGAAACTGCAGGCATAAGGGAAAGTCTGAGTTCTTCCGCCGGCACAAACAAGGGCTGACCTAGCACAGAATGGGGCAGAATCAGGCCTGGATGGGCTCTGGGACCTGGGAAAAGGCAGTCCCCTTCCTGCTTATTTCTTGACCCCCTCATTTGGAGGACCGGAAAGTCACATTCAGCCATCGCTCCCTCGGATATCAGCTTTCATCCTCCTGCTCAAGTGTCCCACTCATCTTCGAGGGGTGGGGGAGGCTGCCCCAAAAGTGGCTCCCCGCATCCTTGTCTTTGAGCCTCATCAACTTGGGTCATTTTCCCCTTTGCAGGGGGAATAGGCATTTTCATAGTTTCAAAACTCAAGAGAGATTCATGCACATTTTGTAGAATCGACTCATTTCCTCTCTCCATTGTTCAGTCTCTCGCCCTCCTTCTGTCTTTCTTGAGCTTTCCAAATTCATTCTGTATCTTCCTTTCTGTGTCTCTGCTGTGGATGCTCGCGTGCCTGTGAATGAATGTAAGCATGTATATTGTTGACCTAGAGTGAGGCTTCAAGGTTTCCTTTCCAGTGAGGTAAAGGTTTGGGGAGGGAGTTGAGGTTAGGGGAAGGGATAGGTCTGGGGTTTCTCCTGTGAGACTTATTCGTGTGAGTTCTGGTCTTTTTTATTTAGGAAACCCTTCTTCTATATTCTGCTTGCAAATATTCCTTTGTGTTCAGTTTGTTACGATTTTGATTTCTGAATGCTAAGCTTTTCTGTTTCAAAGCTGTTCAAGTGGATGGAAGCTAGTTGATGTTGTTTGGTTTCCTGTTCCTTGCCTTGAAGAGACGCAATTTTGCTTCCGCCACCACACACATGTCGTGAAGTCCCTGACATTAAGGAACCTATGGCCCGTGCTTATTTCCAGGAGTTTCATCACTTCAGGCTTTGCGTTGATGTGTTTCACTGAATCTGAGGTGTTATGAGACCAAAACCCAATGTGATTATTCAGATGCAACCATCTCCAATACCCACAGCTTTTCGTTGCAGAGGCTCTTGTTCCCATTCATATCGCCTCCCCTCCTTTGGCGTCAATGAAGTGACTATAGAAGCTTGGGGTTATTTCTGGACCCTCAATTCCATTCCATGGATCTGGTTCTGCATGTTTGTACCATGCTGTCCTGATGATCCTAGTGTGATAGTCTAATTGGCTATCAGGCAGCCTGCTATATACATTTCAGGGCTTTGTGGCAGATTGCGTTGACTATTTTGACTCCTTTCTGTTTCCATAGACATTTTGGAATTCTTTAGTTATAATGCCCTGAGAACAGCCTTTGGTATTTTGAGAGAAGTAGCATGCAACCTCTGGATTGCCCCATGGTGGGGGATGGGGGAAGGGGGAAGTGACATCATCTTACCAGGAGGAATTCTTCTGATCCGGGAGCACAGCTTATTTTCCATTGGGTTGGTGGGCTTCACCTTCTTTCATCCATCTCTTGCAGTTCTCTGAGAAGAGGGGCTTCCCTCCTGGGTTAGATGGACTCCAAGCTATTGCCTTTCAGGAAATGTCACTGTCTGTGGGGTGGATCCTTGCCTTTTCCTTCTAAGCGTTTGCTGTGAATGTTAGAAATGCCAAGGATTTCTCTTCCCCTTCCTCACTGTCCATCTCTCTGAGCCTCCAGGTAGAACAGGCCTAGTCCAGGGTCTCCAGTGGCTCTCGAAGTGCAGCTAGATCATGTTTCTCAGGTGCTCAGTGCTGGGCATCATTCGGTGTACTCTCCAGGTCCCTTCCTTCGCCTGGTGTCCCTTCAGACCTCTCACTCAGGCTCCTTTGTGTTCATCTCACTTGTGTATTAGAAGCTAAATCTGCCTAAGCTCTGTGTATGCAAACAGTTGTCTCCCAGCTTGGGATGTGTCGTTTGCCTTTTACAGACCATTTTTCCCAGATTCCAATTATTGGTGAGACAAGTTCACTGTGTTCCCTGGTTACTCTTTGTGTAGTGTCTTTCTGTATTGTGTGTGAAGACACAGAGCTCATGTCTAATATCTGCTTCATTTCCTTCTGGTTTTGTGAACCATTTTCCATGGAAAATATGTCTAGGAATCATTTGAAGTGCATTTGTTGAGAGGTGTCAAGTTTCCATGGACATGCATGTCATCCCCTCTGGGTTCCAAATGCGTTGCTCCTAAACTTTTTAGGAGAACTTCTCGGAAAGATGGGTGTTTTTCAGCTTGCGTTTTCACAGTTGAATGGATTCAGCAGCTCTAGCAGAAGGGGTGCTGACTCCAATGAAGGGAGTCGGGTGCCGCCTCCCTTTCAGCACAAATACCCAGGTCGGATTGTCAGGGGGCAGATCTTCCATCTGTGAGCAACAGGCCACTGGCATCCTTGTGTGCCCTTGGCTGTGTGAGCAGCTGAAGGGAGTTTCGTCTCAGCAGGCGCCCAGCAGGCCTGTGGTTTCGGACCGCCAGAGGTAAGCATCTCAGAAGACAGGAGCCACTGTGCCAGAAGTGGAGTGGGATCCACCCTGAGGGTGGGCACTGATCGTCAAAAGATGCTCCTATGGGACTTTGATGGGTCCGGCACACTCTTCTCCCAGATAGCGAGAGAGATGTCTATGGGCTCTGTTAGGCCCTCAACTCCCTCTTGTGGTCCCGAAAGCTGGTTGTCACCATGATGAGCACCTAGCTCTAGATGATGACCACTGCCACCTGCCCTGTGTTTCCTTTTGACCGCATGTCCACGCAAAGCGTCAGGCTGTCTCTGAGCTACACTAGCCATGTCCATTGCCTCTCATTGGACCTGCATATGTTTCTTCTGTTTCCTTCCCGATCATACATTTTCTCGAGCATGTGGGGACCACAGTGATGGTGGGTCTTTTTCTGGCCTTGTGTTCTGAGGAAGAATTTTCCCTTTGTTGGTGTGGATTTATCTTTCCATTTCTCCTGCCTGGTTTATTGTTGTGAGTTTGTTTGAGCCGGGAGAAGAACTCAGCATTTCCTTGTGTCTGAGGTGTCCCACTTACAACAGCACTGCCTACCTGGAGATTCTGAGCAGTTATCGAGAGGGCTTCGATGGGCAGATGACATCTTGAAAGCACCTACACTGTCCTTTCATATACTCAAAGGCTCCTTCAAATGACATAGAAACCAGAATTCTCCAGTTTGGTCTTCCAATATGTGGGGACTCAGAACAATCCCCAGAGAAGGGAAAAGCTACCCACTCCAGGATTCTGGCCTAGAGAATTCCATGCACTGTAGAATTCATGGGCATGTCAAGACTCTAACAATACTGAGAGACTATAACGTTCACCTTCAGTCACAGGAAAATTCAGTTTCCTGTCATTTCAGTGATTGCATTGATTGGGGACCCCGAAAGGATGGCAAGAAATGCAGAAAGAAGTAGACTCAATGTTGTCAGGCGGAGGAGAGAGGAACGGTCAGTGCTTGCCATGAATCCAGGCTTTGCTGGGAAGTGGGTGGGGGGATATAGTGAGGGTGTCCGAATGTAAACAGTGGTGATGCTTACACAGCATTGTGAAGGCCTATATATTCCCAAATGGCATCAAGGAAGGAAAATTTATTGACACACACTTGTGAGCAAACTATACAGAAAGCCATAAAAGACAAAAAAGATGAGAAGAAAGACGCCTAGGAGCCTGATGAAAATCAGCTCAGGGGAAAGAAAGTCAGTCTCCCCTGGGTGGGGAGGGAGTGGATGGCATCCACAGGGAACACACAGGGATGGAGCCTGCAGAGCCAAACGCGCCCCTGGACGAGGTTTTTGCTGAATGGGCTCTGGGTCTCTGTCCAGAGCAGGGGCCTTTTCTCCCTGCAGAGGTGGGACAGTCATGGTGGGTGTGTGAGTCCTTGGCAGGAGCCAGCGCAGGCTGCCCTTGTGCAGGTGGTCACTCAGACCCTGACTCAGGTTCTGCCACCAACGCCCGAGCAGGTGTAAGTGCACGTTGAGGTGGAGGATCTGGAAATGGGTGGGACATCGTGTCCTGGGCCTGTGGGTCGTGCAGGCACAGAGATCCGATGTGCTGAGTGTGTCTGCCAATACCCGGTTGGCCACATGTCTTTGGGAGGGTACGTCTCAGGTCTCGAATCCCCCTCAGTGGATCCCTGGGTCCTGCACCTGGAGCTCCCACCTCCGTAGGGACAGGTGTTGGAGGTGGAGACTCGCTGAGTTTGACGGCCGGAGCTAGAGCTGGGGGAGAAGAAAAGTTTGCCACCGGCCAGCCTTGCCATGTGCCTACGTGGGCACGAAAGTTTCCTAGAGATTCGCTAAGACCCAGATCGGAGTCTTCTCTGCAGTCTCCAAGATGGGTGGTGTGAGGCTAGCCTTTGGTCCAGGCCCAGCCCCAGCTCTGGGGGACTCCTACCTGTGTGGCTCAGCACTGAATCCCTACACTCATGTTCAGCAGTCCCAGCCGCCTCACGTCTGTGCTATGCCGTTCTGGGTTTCAGGTCCTCCTGCTACCTCAGGTGCAGGGCTTCTCAGAGCTCTGGGTCAGGGCCGGCTCTGCGGAGCTCTGTAGCAGCCTGAGACTGGGCCCTGGGGTGCATGCTGGGTGGTGTCTGGGTAGCAGGCCTTGCCGGCTCCGTCTTCATCTTCAGTTGGGCTGAGCCCTCCTTGGCCACGCTCACTTGGAGCCTGCACTGGGCCTCCCGGGCAGGGGGCTAGTGCTCTGAGCCCTCCTTCTGGGAGGTGGATGGGGTGTGCCCCTCAGGGGCCAACTCGGGTGGGACGCTCTGCAATGATAGTGACCATCAGCCAGCCTGCTTCGTTATTTCTGGGCTAAGGCTGGCCAGGATGGCTGCTGCCTCTGCCTGTCTGCCCTTCTACTCACAGAAAGAGCAAAGACAAGGATCTGCTCAGCTACCCACCCGGGAGGACAGAGACACCCCTGAGGGTGTGAGGTCAGCCTGGGCACTCGGCTCTGCCTGGACACTCCCCATGACACCCAGCCTTCTCTCTCCTGGGGTGTAGACACAAGTGACCCATGGTCTCATGATCCACATGCGGTTGGGCTTGCTTGAGGCAGACACACCCCGAAAAACCCCCATCCACACACAGCGAAAGGCCTCAGGCTTCCCCAGGTGGGACAGGAGAGGTGGCTGGACCTGGCCTGGGGCTCCCCTGTTACCTTTCTGTTCCTTCAGGCAAAGGGCCAGAGGACTCTCGGGGGGGGAGTGCAGAGCCAGTGTCAACCGCGTGCCTACACAATCTGCCTGTGAGCTAGCCTGAGGTCCCGGCAGCATCTGGGCAAGAGCAAGCAGCAGAACATCTTGACAACAAACAATCTGGCTGGGGGCTCCTTTCCGCTGGGGAGGACTGGATACCCGGTTTGTGGATTCTGATGGGTTCTGTTGGGTTCTGTTGCCAGGAAGTGACATCATTTCCTGGTTCGTGGCCGAGGTCCCTTCCACAAAGCTCCCCAAGGGAACCTCTGGGTTTCTGGCTGTTCCCCCACGTCCTTGGACCACATGCAGGCACAGTGAAACCACACAGCCCACCCCACAGCATTGGGGAGACCTGGGTGCAGCCAGGGCCTGAGCTCTGAGGACACAGATGTTTTCAGCCCAGGATCCTTCTTCTCAGAAATGATGTGGCCCTGGGCAAGGCATGTGCTCCGCAGGGTAACCCAGTCTCTTGATCTTCAGAGTGGGGAACACTCTCCCATCTGCTGCCTAGGTTTGTCAGCCTACGAACAACTCCAGTTCCTGTTCATACTTTGGGCCCCTATCACATGGAGCTTGGACACTGAGACTTCCCAAAGGACAGATTTCACACAGGGCTGACCTAGCACAGAATGGGGCAGAATCAGGCCTGGATGGGCTCTGGGACCTGGGAAAAGGCAGTCCGCTTCCTGCCTATTTCTTGACCCCCGCATTGGGAGGACCGGAAGGTCATATTCAGACATCGCCCCCTCTGATATCAACCTTCCTTGTCCTACTCAAGTGTCCCACTCAGCCTCGAGGAGTGGGGGAGTCTGCCCAAACAGTGGCTCCCTGCATCCTTGTCTTTGAATCTCATCATCTTGTGTCATTTTACCACTTGCAGGGGGAATACGCACTGTCAATGTTTCCAACCTCAAGAGAGATTCATGCAAATTCTGTGAAATCGACTCATTTCCTCTCTCCCTGGTTCAGTCTCTCTTCCGCGTTCCGTTTCTTTCTTGACCTTTCCAAATTCAGTCTGTCTTCCTCTCTGTGTCTCTCCTGTGGATGCTTGAATGCCTGTGAATATATGTAAGCATGTAAACTGTTGACCTAGGGTGAGGCTTTAGTGTTTCGTGTAGAGTGAGTTAAAGGTTTGGGGTTGGAATTGGTGTTAGGGGAAGGGCTAGATCTGGGGTTTGTTCTGGGAGACTTAGTGGTGTGAGTTCTCAGTCTCTTTTACGTAGGAACCCGTTCTCCGATATTCTGCTTGCTAATATTCTTTTTTGTTCAGTTTGTTACCATTTTGATTAGCAAATTCTTAGCTTTTTTGTTGCAAAGCTGTTCAAGTGGATGGAAGCTGGTGGGTGTCCTTTGGTTTACTGTTTCCTTGACTTGAGGAGACCCAATTTTCTTCCACCCCCACACACATGTTGAGAAGTCCCTGACATTAAGGCGCCTATGGCCCGTGCTTATTTCCAAGAGTTTCATCACTTCAGGCTTTGCATTGATGTGTTTCACTGAATCTGACATGTTATGAGACCAAAAGCCAATATGATTGTTCAGATGGAACCATCTCCAATTCCCACGGCCTTTCCTTGCAGAGGTTCTTTTCCCCATTCGTATCACCTCCCCTCCTTTGGCGTCGAGGAATTTACCGTAGAAGCTTGGGTTTACGTCTGGAACCTCAAATCCATTCCATGGATCTGGTTCTGCGTGTTTGATTTCTTCCCAGTACTATGCTGTCCTGATCATCCTAGTCTGAGAGTCTAATTGGCTATCAGTCAGCCTGCTATGTCCATTTCAGAGCTTTACGGCAGATTGCATTGACTCTTTTGACTCCTTTGTGTTTCCATAGACATTTTGGGTTCTTTGGTTATAATGCCCTGAGAAAAGCCATTGGTATTTTGAGAGAAATAGAGTGGATCCTCTGGATTACCCCACGGTGGGGTTCCGGGGGAGGGGGAATTGATATCATCTTACCAGGAGGAATTATGATCCTTGAGCACAGCTATTTTCCATGGGATTTGTGGGATTCTCCTTCTTTTATCCATCTCTTGCAGTTCTCAGAGAAGAGGGGCTCCCCTCCTGGTTTAGATGGACTCCTAGCTATTGCCTTTCAGGGAATGTAACTGTCGGTGGGGTTGATAATTTCCGTCTTCTAAGCGTTTGCTGTGAGTGTTAGAAATGCCAAGTATTTCTCTTCCCCTTCCTCACTGTCCATCTCTCTGAGCCTCCAGGTAGAACAGGCCTAGTCCAGGGTCCCACGGGCCTCGGGGAGTGCACCTAGACCCTGTGGATCAGACCCTCAGTTCTGGGCCTCATTTGGTGTACTCTCTTCGCCTTTGGCATCCTTTCTTCGCCTGGTGTCCTTTCAGACCTCTCTTTCAGGCTACTTTGTGTTCATGTCATTTGTGTATTAACAGCCAAATCCTACCTAAGCTCAGTGTATGCATACAGGGTCCTGCCACCTCTCCCATCCCACCCGGGGAAGCCTGAGGCCTTTCCTTGTGTGTGGAAGGGGTTTTCTCGGCGTGTGTCTGACTCAAGCAAGCCCAGCTGCATGTGGGTTTGGAGCCCATTGACTGCTTGTGTCCACACCCCAGCGGAGAGCAGGCTGCCTGTCATGGGGAGCGTCCAGTCAGAGCTGGTGGACCAGGCTGACCTATCGCCTTCGGGTGTGTCTCCGTCCTCCTGGGTGGGTATCTCAGCATATCTTTGTCACTGCTCCTTCTGGGAGCAGAAGGGCAAACGGGCAGAAGCAGCAGCCATACTGGCCAGTCTCAGCTCACAAATATCAAAGCAGGGCTGGCTGATGGTCTCTATCATTGCAGAGCATCCCACCCGAGGTGGCCCCTGAGGGGCACAACCCATCCACCTCCCAGAGGGAGGGCTTAGAGCACCAGCCCCCTGCCTGGGAGGCTCAGTCCAGGCTCCAGGTGAGCGTGGCCACGGAGGGCTCAGCCCAACTGGCAATGAAGACGGAGCAGGCCAGGCCTGCTACACAGTCACCACCCAGCACGCACCCCGGGGCCCAGTCTCAGGCTGCCACGGAACTCAGCAGAGCCTGCCCTGATCCAGAGCTCTGAGAAGTCCTGCCTTGGAGGTAGCAGTAGGACCTGGAACCCAGGAGGGCAGAGCAAATAGATGAGGCGTTTGTGGCTGCTGCATATGACTGTGGAGAGGTAGTGCAGAGCCACACAGGGAGGTGTCCCCCAGAGCTGGGGCTGGTCCGGGACCAATGGCTGGCCTCACACCACACATTTTGGAGACTGCAGAGCAGACACCGATGCTAGGCCTTCTTATAGAATCTCTAGGAAGCTTTCGTACCCACTTAGGCACATGGCAAGGCTGTCCTGTGGCAAACTCTTCTTCTCCACCAGCTCTAGCTCTGACCGTCAAACTCAGCCAGTCTCCACGTCCAAAACGAGTCCCTACAGAGGTTGGAGCTCCAGGTGTAGCACCCAGGGATCCACTGAGGGGAGATTGAGACCTGAGACGTCCCCTCCCAAAGAAATGGGGCAAGCCGGGTACTGGCTAGCACCGTCAGCACATCCGAAATCTGTGACTGCACGAACCAGAGCCCCAGGCTCCAGTGTCCCACCCCGTTTTCCAGAACCTCCACCTCCACGTGAACTTACACCTGCTAGGCTTTGGCGGCAGAACCCGAGTCAGGGCCTGAGTGACCACCTGCAGAGGGACAGCCTGCCGTGTCTCCTGCCAAGGATTCAGACGCCCAACATGCCTGTCCCACCCCTGCAGGGAGAACAGGCTCATGCTCTGGACAGAGACCCAGAGCCCTTTCATCAAAAACCTCGTCCAGGGACGCGGTTGACTCTGCAGGCTCCATCCCTGCGTGTTGTCCGTGGCAGCCGTCCACTCGCTCCCCACCCAGGGGAGATTGACTTCCATTCTCCTGAGCTGATTTTCATCAGGCACCTAGGCATCTTTCTTTTCATTTTTATGTCTTTTATGGCTTTCTGTATATTTTGCTCGCAACTGGGTGTCAATAAATTTTCCTTCCTTGATGCCATTTGGGAATATGGAGGCCTTCACAATGCTGTGTAAACATCAACACTGTCTACATTTGGACACCCTCATTCAATCCCCCCCAGTTCCCAGCAAAGCCTGGATTCATGGCAAGCACTCCCCATTCTTCTCTCCCCACCTGACAACATTGGACCTACTTATCTCTGCCTTTCTTCCCATCCTTCCGAGGTCCCCAATCAATGCCAATCACTGAAATAAATGGAAACTGGATTTTGCTCTGACTGAATTCGAAAGTTATAGTCTCTCGGCATTGTTAGAGTCTTGGCATCCCCATGAATTCTACAATCCATGCAATTCTCTAGGTCAGAATCCTGGAGTCAGTAGCTTTTGCCCTCTCAGTGGATTGTTCTGACTCCCCACATATTGGAAGACCAAACTGGAGAATTCTGGTCCCTATGTCATTGGACGTAGCCTTTGGGTATCTGAAAGGACCATGTAGGTCTTTTCAAGATGTTATCTGCCAAACGAAGCCCTCTCGGCAAATGTGCTCAGAATATGCAGGTAGGCAATGCTGTTGTAAGTGGGACACCTCAGGCACAAGGGAAATGCTGAGTTCTTCCGCTGGCACAAACAAACTCACAACAATAAACCAGGCAGGAGAAATGGAATGATAAACCCAAACCAACAAAGGGAGAAGTGTTCCACAGAACACAAGGCCAGATCCACCATCCTCGTAGCCCCCACATGCTCGAGAAAATCAGTGATCAGGAAAGAAACAGAAGAAACATGTGCAAGTCCAATGTGAGGCAATGCACATGGCTAGTGTAGCTCAGAGATGGCCTGATGCTTCACATGAACACGCGGGCAAAGGGAAACACAGTACAGGTGGCGGTTCTCATAATCTCAGAGCTAGGTGCTCAGGTTGGTGTCAACCAGCCTTCGGGACCACAAGAGGGAATGGAGGGCCAGCAGAGCCCATAGACATCTGTCTTGCTCTCTGCCAGAAGAATATGCTGGACCCATCAAAGTCCCATTGGAACATGTCTTGGCGATCAGTGCCCACCCTCAAGGTGGATCCCATTCCACTTCTTGCACGGTTGATCCTGTCTTCTGAGATGCTCACCTCTGGTGGTCCAAAGCTGCAGGCTTGCTTGGTGCCTGCGCAGACGAAACTACCTTAAGCTGCTCACACGTCCAAGGGCACACAAGGATGCCTGTGGCTTCTGGCTCAATGATGGAAGATCAGAGCCCTCTCAACCAGACTTGGGGATCGGTGCTGAAAGGGAGGCCGCACCTGACTCCCCCTTTCACTGGACAAAGTGTCCTTGCTTCTAGAGCTGCTGAATCCATTCAACTGTGGAAAGGCAAGCTGAAAAACACCCATCTTTCCGAGAAAGTCTCCAAAAGTGTTTAGGAGTGGCACATTGGAAACCAGAGGGGATGACATGCATGTCCATGGAAAATTAACACCTCTCAACAAATGCACTTCAAATGATTCCTAGACATACGTTCCATGCAAAATGGTTCACAAATCCAGAAGGAAATGGAGCAGACATTAGACATGAGCTCTGAGTTTGCACACACAATACCAAAAGACACTACAAAAAGAGTAACCAGGGAAGACAGTGAACTTTGTCAAATCCAAGATTTGGGCTCTGGGAAAGACCATCTGAAAAACACAAACAACATATCCCAAGCGGGAAGACAACTGTTTGCATACACGGAACGTAGGCAGAATTTGGCTCCTAATACAAAAACGACATGAACACAAGCTTGAAGGAGAGGTCTGCAGGGAAACCAGGCGAAGGAAGGGACATGGAGAGTATACCGAATGATGCCCAACAATGAAGGCCTGAGAAAAACGGTCAAGCTGCACTCCCCAATAGCCGTGGGACCCTGGACTAGGCCTGTTCAACCTGGAGGCTCAGAGAGATGAACAGTGAGGAAGGTGAAGAGAAATTGTTGGCATTTCTAATACTAAAAGCAAATGCTTAGAAGGAGACGGCAAGTATCAACCCCATCGACAGTGACATTTCCTGAAAGGCAATAGCTAGGGATCCATCTAACCCAGGAGGGAAGCCCCTCTTCTAAGAGAACTGCAAGAGATGGATGAAAGAAGGTGAAGCCCACCAATCCAATGGAAAATAAACTGTGCTCCAGTATCAGAAGAATTTCTCCTGGTAAGAAAATGTCACTTCCCCCTCCCCCCAACCCCCAACTTGGGGCAGTCCAGAGGTCGCACGCTATTCCTCTCAAACTACCAACGGCTACACAAATACAAAGATTATTAGAGAATACTATCAGCAATTATATGGCAATAAAATGAATAACCTGGAAGAAATTGACAAATTCCAAGAAAAGTACAACTTTACAAAACTGAACCAGGAAGAAATAGAAAATCTGAACAGACCCATCACAAGCTCGGAACTAGAGGCTATAATAAAAAATTTTCCAGCAAACAAAAGCACTGGTCCAGTTGGCTTCACGGCTGAGTTCTACCAAAAATTTAGAGAAGAGTTAACACCTATTCTACTCAAACTCTTCCAGAAAATTGCTGAGGAAGGGAAACTTCCAAACTCATTCTATGAGGCCACCATCACCCTAATCCCAAAACCTGCTAAAGATCCCACAAAAAAAGAAAACTACAGGCCAATATCACTGATGAACATAGATGCAAAAATCCTTAACAAAATTCTAGCAATCAGAATCCAACAACACATTTAGAAGATCATACATCATGACCAAGTGGGCTTATCCCAGGAATGCAAGTATTCTTCAATATCCACAAATAAATCAACGTAATACACCACATTAACAAACTGAAAACTAAAATCGTATGATTATTTCAATAGATCCAGAGAAAGCCTTTGACAAAATACAGCATCCGTTTATGATAAAAACTCTCCAGAAAGTGGGAATAGAAGGGACATATCTCAATATAATAAAAGCTATATATGACAAACCCACAGCAAACGTTATCCTCAACGGTGAAAAACTGAAAGCATTTCCCCTAATGTCAGGAATAAGACATGGGTGCCCATTTGCACCACTACTCTTCCACATAATTCTGGAAGTTTTGGCTGCAGCAATCAGAGCACAAAAAGACATAAAAGGAATAGAAATTGGAAAAGAAGAAGTAAAACTTTCACTGTTCGCTGAACACAGAAAACCCTAAAGAATCTACCAGAAAACTACTAGAGCTAATCAATGAATACAGTAAAGTTGCAGGATATAAAGACAACACACAGATATAAAGACAACACACAGAAATCACTTGCATTCCTTTACACTAATAATGAGAAAATAGAATGAGAGATTAAGGAAACTATTCCATTCTCTGTGGCAACGAAAAGATTTAAATACTTAAGAATGTATTTACCTAAGGAAACAAAAGACTTGTACACAGAAAACTATAAAAACACTAGTGAACATAATCAAAGTGTACACTAATAGATTGAGAAATATACCATGTTCGTGTATTGGAAGAATGCTGCTGCTACTGCTAAGTCACTTCAGTCGTGTCCGACTCTGTGTGACCCCATAGACGGAAGCCCACCAGGCTCCCCCATCCCTGGGATTCTCCAGGCAAGAACACTGGAGTGGGTTGCCATTTCCTTCTCTTATTGGAAGAATAAATATTGTTAAAATGAGTATAATATCTAAAGTAACTTATACATTCAATGCAATCCCTGTCCAGATACCAACGATATTTTTCATAGAACTAGAACAAATAATCTCACAATTTGTATGGAAATACAAAAAACCTCGAATAGCCAAAGCAATCTTGAGGAAGAAAAATGTAACTGGGGGAATTAGCCTGCCAGACTTCAGGCTCGACTACAAAGCCACGGTCATCAAGACAGTATGGTACGGGCATAAATACAGAAACATAGATCAATGGAACAAAATAGAAAGCCCAGCGATAAATCCACGCACCTATGGATACCTTATCTTTGACGAAGGAGGCAAGAATATAAAACGTAAAAAGACAGTCTCTTTAACAAGTGGTTCTGGGAAAACTGGTCAGCCACTTGTAAAAGAATAAAACTAGAATACTTCCTAACACCATATACCAAAATAAACTCAAAATAGACTAAAGAGATAAAAGTTAAACCAAAAACTATAAAACTCCTAGAGGAGAATGTAGGCGAAACACTCTCTGACATAAATCACAGCAGGATCCTCCAAGACCAACCTTCAAGAATATTGGAAATAAAAGCAAAAATAAACAAATGGGACCTAATTAAAATCAAAAGCTTCTGCACAGCAAAAGATAGTATAAGCAAGGGGAAAAGACAGCCTTCAGAATGGGGGAAAATAATAGCAAATGAAACAACTGATAAAGGATTAATCTCCAAAATATACAAGCAGCTCCTGAAGCTCAATTCTAGAAAAATAACTGAGCCAATCCAAAAATGGGCCAAAGAACAAAACAGACATTTCTCTAAAGAATTCATAAAGATGGCTAACAAACACATGAAAAAATGCTCAACATCTCTCATAATCAGAGAAATGCAAATCAAAACCACAATGAGATACCATTTCACACCAGTCAGAATGGCTGCTATCCAAAAGTCTACATGCAATAAATGCTAGAGAGGTTGTGGAAAAAAGGGAACCTTCTTACACTGTTGTTGGGAATGCAAACTAGTACAGCCACTATGGAGAACAGTGTGGAGATTCCTCAAAAAACTGGAAATAGAAATGCCATATAATCCAGCAATCACACTCCTGGGCATACACACCGAGGAAACCAGAATTGAAAGACACACATGTACTCCAATGTTCATCGCAGCACTGTTTACAATAGCCAGGACATGGAAGCAACCTACATGTCCATCTGCAGACGAATGGATAATAAAGCTTTGGTACATATACACAATGGAGTATTACTCAGCCGTTAAAAAGAAGCATTTGAATCAGTTCTAATGAGGTGGATGAAATTGGAGCCTATTATACAGAGTGAAGTAAGCCAGAAAGAAAAACACCAATACAATATACTAATGCATATATATGGAATTTAGAAAGATGCAAATGATAACCCCGTATACGAGACAGCAAAAGAGAAACAGGTGATTAAACAGTCGTAGGGATTCTGTGGGAGAGGGTGAGGATGGGATGGTTTGGGAGAATGGCATTGAAACATGTATATTATCATACGTGAAGCGAATCACCAGTTCAGGGTCGAGGCATGTTACAGGATGTTCAGGGCTGGTATGACCCAGAGGGAAAATAAAGGAAGGAGGGAGGTGGGAGGGGGGTTCGGGAGAGGGACCTCATGTACACCTGAGGCGGATTCATGTCAATGTATGTCAAAACAAACCAATATAATATTGTAAAATAATAAGCCTCCAAAAAAATTAAAATAAAAATAAACAACAACGGCTGTTCTCAGGGCATTATAACCAATGAATTCCAAAATGTCTATGGAAACACGAAGGAGTCAAAAGAGTCAATGCAATCTGCCACAAAGCCCTGAAATGGACATAGCAGGCTGCTTGATAGCCAATTAGACTATCACACTAAGATCATCAGGACAGCATGGTACTGGGAAGAAATCAAACATTTAGAACCAGATGCATGGAATGGAATTGAGGGTCCAGACATAAACCCAAGCGTCTACGGTCAATTCCTCGACGCCAAAGGAGGGGAGGTGATACGAATGAGAACAAGAGCCTCTGCAATGAAAGGCCATGGGAATTGGAGATGGTTCCATCTGAACAATCACATTGGCTTTTGGTCTCAGAACACGTCAGATTCAGTGAAACACATCAACGCAAAGCCTGAAGTGATGAAACTCCTGGAAATAAGCACGGGCCATAGGCTCCTTCATGTCATGGACTTCTCAACATGTGTGTGTGGGGGGGGAAGAAAATTGGGTCCCTTCAAGTCAAGGAAACAGTAAACCAAAGGACACCCACGGGCTTCCATCCACTTGAACAGATTTGCATCAGAAAAGCTGAGCATTCACAAATCAAAATGGTAACAAACTGAACAAAAAAGAATATTAGCAAGCAGAATATCGGAGAAGGGGTTCCTACGCGTCTCCCAGAACAAACCCCAGACCTATCCCTTCCCCTAACACCAAATCCAACGACAAACCTTTAAATCACTCGACACGAAACCCTAAAGCCTCAAACAAGTTCAACAACATACATGCGTCCATGCATTCACATGCATGTGAGCATCCAGAGGAGAGACACAGAGAGAAAGAGACAGACTGACTTTGGAAAGGTCAAGAAAAAGAGGGAACGAGGGAGAGAGACTGAACAATGGAGAGAGGAAATGATTCGATTTCATAGTATTTGCATGAATCTCTCTTGTGGTTGGAAACAATGACTGTGCTTTTCCCCCAAGGGGGAAAATGACTCAAGATGATGAGACTCAAGGACAAGGATGTGGGGAGCCACTGTTGGGGCAGACTCCCCCAGCCTTCGAGGCCGAGTGGGGCAATTGAGGAGGATGCGGAAGTTTGATATCAGAGGGGGTGATGTCTGAATATGACTTTCCGGTCCTCCAAATGCAGGGGTCAAGAAATAGGCAGAAAGGGGACTGCCTTTTCCCAGGTCCCAAAGTCCATCCAGGCCTGATTCTGCCCCATTCTCTGCTATGTCAGCCCTGTGTGGAATCCATCCTTTGGGAAGTCTCAGTGTCCAAGCTCCATGTGATAGCAGCCCAATGTTTGAACAGGCACTGGAGCTGTTCGTAGGCTGACAGACCTAGGCAGGAAATGGGAGAGTGACCCCCACTCTGCAGATGGAGAGAGTGGGGAAAACCTGCAGGGCACATGCCTTGCCCAGGGCCACTTCACTTCTGAGAAGGAGCCTGGGCTGAAAGCAGCTGTGTCCTCAGAGCTCAGGCCCTGGCTGCACCCAGGTCTCCCCAATGCTGTGGGATCGGCTGTGTGTGTCACTGTGCCTGCACGTGGCCTAAGGTCATGGGGAAACGGCCAGAAACCCAGAAGTTCCCTTGGGGAGCTTTGTGGAAGTGACCTCGGCCATGAACCAGGAAATGATGTCACTTCCTGGCAACAGAACCCAACAGAACCGGCAACCCTGGTACCAGGCCTCCTCAGTGGAGAGGAGTCCCCAGCCAGATCACTTGCTTTCAAGATGTTCTGTTGTTTGTCCCTGCCCAGAGGCCGGGGCCTCAGGCAAACTCACAGGCAGAGAATGTGGTAACATGGATGACGCTGGCTCAGGGACCCCGGAGAGGCCTCTGGCCCTTTGCCCTAAGGAACAGAAAGGTAACAGGGAGGCCCAGGCCGGGTCCGGCCACCTCTTCCATCCCACATGGGGAAGCCTGAGGCCTTTGCCTGTGTGTTGATGGGGGTTTCTCGGGGTGTGTCTGCCTTAAGCAAGCCCAGCCGCATATTGGTCAGGAGCTCGTTGGTCGCTTTTGTCCACACCACAGGGGAGAGCAGGCTGGTGTCATGGGAAGCATCCGGGCAGAGCTGGCTGCCCAGGCTGACCTCACTCGCTCAGGGGTATCTCTGTCCTCCCGATTGTGTATCTGAGCAGACAACCTTCTCTGAGCTTTCTGGGAGCAGAAGGGCAGATGGGCAGAGGCATCAGCCATCCTCGCCAGGCACAGCTCAGAAATATCGAAGGAGTGCTGCTGATGGTCACTGTCATTGTAGAGCGACCCACCCGAAGTGGCCTCTGAGGGGAACACCCCTACCACCCCCCTGAGGAAGGGTTCAGAGCACCAGCCCCCTGCCCAGGAAGCCCAGTACAGGCTCCAGGTGAGCGTGGCCATGGAGGGCTCAGCCAAACTGGCGAAGAAGAGGAAGCAGGCAAGGCCTGCTGCACAGACACAACCAAGCACACACTCCGGGGCCCAGTCTCAGGCTGCCACGGAGCTCAGCACACCCGGCTCTGACCCAGAGCTCTGAGAAGCCCTTCCTTGGAGGCAGCAGGAGAGCCTTGAGCCCAGCAGTGCAGAGCACAGAGTTGAGGCTCCTGGGGCTGCTGCATGTGAGTGTGGGGAAGCGGTGCTTAGCCACACAGGGAGGAGTCCCCGAGAGTGGGGCTGGGCCTGGACCAAAGGCAGGCCTCACACCACCCATCTTGGAGACTGCAGAGAAGACGCCGAAGCAGGGCCTTCTTAGCGAATCTCTAGGAAGCCTTCATGTCCCCTTAGGCTCATGGCAAGGCTGGCATTTGGCAAACTCTTCTTCTCTCCCAGCTCTAGCTCTGGCCATGAAACTCAGCCAGCCTCCACGTACAAGACCTGTCCCTACAGAGGTGGGAGCTCCAGGTGCAGGACGCAGGGATCCAATGAGGGGAGATCGAGACCTAAGACAACCCTCCCAAAGCTACTGGGCGAACCGGGTACTTGACAGTCCCTTGAGCACATCGGAACTCTGTACCTGCACGACTCCCAGCCCCAGGCCCCGATGTCTCACCATGCCTTCCAGAACCTCCACCTTCATGTGTACATGCACCTGCTTGGGCTTTGGCGGCAGAACCCGAGTCAGGGGCAGAGTCACCACCTGCACAATGGCAACCTGCCCTGGCTGCTGCCAAAGACTCAGACGTCCACCATGACTGTCCCACCCCTGCAGGGAGAACAGGTCTCTGCTCTGGACAGACTTCCAGACCCCTTTCAGCAAACACATCGTCCATGGGCGCGGTTGGCTCTGCATCTTCCATCCCTGTGTGTTCCCCGTGGACGTCATCCACTCCCTCCCCACCCAGGGGAGACTGACTTCCCATCCCCTGAGCTGATTTTCATCAGGCTTCTAGGCATCTTTCTTCTCATCTTTTATGTCTTTTATGGCTTTCTGTATATTTTGCTCACAAGTGTGTGCCAATAAATTTTCCTTCTTTGATGCCATTTGGGAAGATGGAGGCCTTCACAATGCTGTGTAAGCATCACCACTCTCTACATTCTGAAACACTCATTCTATGCCCCTCCCACTTCCCAGCAAAGCCTGGATTCATGGCAAGCACTCCCCGTTCCTCTCTCCCCAACCTGAAAACACTGAGTCTACTTCCCTCTGCATTTCTTCCCATCGTTTCGGGGTCCCCAATCAATGCCAATCATTAAAATGAGAGGAAACTGGATTTTGGTCTGACTGAAGGTGAAAGTTATAGTCTCTCAGTATTGTTAGAGTCTTGGCATCCCCAAGAATTCTACAGTCCATGGAATTCTCTAGGCCAGAATCCTGGAATTGGTAACTTTTCCCTTCTCCAGGGGATTGTTCTGACTCCCCACATATTGGAAGACCAAACTGGAGAATTCTGGTTTCTGTGTCATTTGAAGGAGCCTTTGGATATCTGAATGGACTGTGTAGGTCCTTTCAAGATATCATCTGCCAAATGAAGTCGTCACGGCAAATGTGCTCAGAATCTCCAGGTAGGTCGTTTTGTTGTAAGTGGGACGCATCAGGCACAAGTGAAAGGCTGAGTTCTTCCGCCGATACAAACAAACTCACAACAATAAACCATGCAGGATAAATGGAAAGATAAACCCACACCAACAAAGGGAGAAGCGTTCCTCAGAACACAAGGCCAGAGAAAGACAAACCATCCTTGTGGCACCCACATGCTCGAGAAAATCAGTTATCAGGAAGGAAACAGAAGAAACATGTGCAGGTCCAATGACAGGCAAAGCATATGGCTAGTGTAGCTCAGAGATGGCCTGACACTTTGCATGGACACGTGGGAAAAGGGACATACATTGTAGGTGGAGGTGGCCATCATCTCAGAGCTAGGTGCTCAGGATGGTGACAACCAGCCTTCGGGACCACAAGAGGGAGTGGAGAGCCTAGCAGATCCCATAGACATCTCTCTCGCTATGTGGGAGAAGAGTGGGGCGGACACATCATAGTCCCACAGGAACATCATTTGACGATCAGTGCCCAACCTCAGGGTGGATCCCACTCCACTTCTGGCACGGTGGCTCCTGTCCTCTGAGATGCTCACCTCTGGCGGTCTGAAGCTGCAGGCCTGCTGGGCGCCTTCGGAGACGAAACTCCCTTCAGCTGCTCACACAGCCAAGGGCACACAAGGATGCCTGTGGAATCTGGATCACAGATGGAAGTTCAGAGTCCTGTCAACCTGCACTTGGGATTGGTGCTGAAAGGGAGGCCGCACCCAACTCCCTTTTCCCTGGACACAGCGTCCCTGAGCTAGAACTGCTGAATCCATTCTTCTGTGGAAATGCAAGCTGAAAAACACCCATCTTTCTGAGAAGATATCCAAAAGAGTTTAGGAGCAACATATTTGGAAGCAGAGGGGATGACATGCATGTCCATGGAAACTTGACACTTCTCAATAAATGCACTTGAAATGATTCCTAGACATACGTTCCATGCAAAACGGTTCACAAATCCAGAAGGAAATGGAGCAGAGATTAGCATGAGTTCTGTGTCTTCACACACAATACAGAAATGCACTACACAAAGAATATCAAGGGAACACAGTGAACTTTGTCAAATCCAAGGTTTGGACTCTGGGAAAAACCGTCTGAAAAGCGCAAATGACACATCCCAAGCTGGGAGACAACTGTTTGCATACACAGAGCTTTGGCAGGATTTGGCTCTTAATACACAAATGACAGGAACACAAATGGGCCTGAAGGAGACAGCAGGAGAAGGAAGGGACAGGGAGAGTACACCGGATGATGTCCAGCACTGAGGCCTGAGAAATACAGTCTAGCTGCATTCCCCGAGCCCCGTGGGACCCTGGAATAGGCCTGTTCTACCTGGAGGCTCAGAGAAATGGACAGTGAGGAAGGGGAAGAAAAATCCTTGGCATTTCTAACATTTCCAGCAAACGCTTAGAAGAAGGCAATTATCAACCCCACCGACAGTGACATTCCCTGGAAGGCAATAGCTAGGAGTCCATCTAAGCCAGGAGGGAAGCCCTTCTTCTCAGAGAACTGCAAGAGATGGATGAAAGAAGGTGAAGCCCAACAATCCAATGGAAAATAAGCTGTGCTCACGGATCAGAGGAATTCCTCCTGGTAAGATGATATCACTTCCCCCTCCCCCCAACTCCCACCGTGGGGCAATCCAGAGTTTCCACGCTATTCCTCTCAAAATACCAACGGGTGTTCTCAGGTCATTATAACCAAAGAATTCCAGAATATCTATGGAAAAACAAAGGAGTTAAAATAGTCAATGCAATCTGCCACAAAGCCCTGAAATGGACATAGCAGGCTGCCTGATAGCCAATTAGAGTATCACACTAGGATCATCAGGACAGCATGGTACTGGGAAGAAATCAAACACGCAGAACCAGATACATGGAATGGAATTGAGGGTCCAGAAATAAACCCAAGCATCAACGGTCAATTCCTCAATGCCAAAGGAGGGGAGGCGATACGAATGGGAACTAGAGCATCTGCAACGAAAGGCCGTGGGAATTGGAGATGGTTCCATCTGAACAATCACAGTAGCTATTGTTCTCATCACATTTCAGATTTAGGGAAACACGTCAATACAAACCTGAAGTGATGAAACACCTGGAAAGAAACAAGGGCCATTGGCTCCTTAATGTCAGGGACTTCTCAACACGTGTGTGGGAGGGGAAGAAAATTGGGTCTCTTCAAGTCAAGGAAACAGTAAACCAAATGACACCAACGTGCTTCCATCCACCGAACAGCTTTGCATCAGAAAAGCTAAGCATTCACTTATCAAAATGGTAACAATCTGAACACAAAAGAATATTTGCATGGAGAATATCGGAGAAGGGGTTCCTTCATAAAAGAGACTGAGAACTCACACCACTAAGTCTCCCAGAACAAATCCCAGACATATCCTTTCCCCTATCACGAATTCCTACGCGAAACGTTTACCTCACTTGAAATGAAACCCTAAAGCCTCACCCTAGGTCAACAATTCCCCAGCGATCAGTGCAAAGAAATAGAGGAAAACAACAGAATAGGAAAAACAAGAGATCTTTTCAAGAAAATTAGAGATATCAAGGGAATATCACATGCAAAGATGGGCTCGATAAAGGACAGAAATGTTATGGACCTAACAGAAGCAGAAGATATTAAGAAGAGGTGGCAAGAATACACAGAAGAACTGTACAAAAAAGATCTTCAAGACCAAGATAATCATAATGGTGTGATCACTCACCTGGAGCCAGACATCTTGGAATGCGAAGTCAAGTGGGCCTTAGAGAGCATCACTACAAACAAAGCTAGTGGAGGTGATGGAATTCCAATTGAGCTATTTCAAATCCTAAAAGATGATGCTGTGAAAGTGCTGCACTCAATATGCCAGCAAATTTGGAAAACTCAGCAGTGGCCACAGGACTGGAAAAGATCAGTCTTCATTCCAATCACAAAGAAAGGCAATGCCAAAGAATGCTCAAACTACAGCACAATTGCACTCATCTCACACACTAGTAAAGTCATGCTCAAAATTCTCCAAGCTAGGCTTCAGCAATATGTGAGTGAAGAACTTCCAGATGTTCAAGCAGGTTTTAGAAAAGGCAGAGGCACCAGAGATCAAATTGCAAACTTCCGCTGGATTATGGAGAAAGCAAGAGAGTTCCAGGAAAACATCTATTTCTGCTTCATTGACTATGCCAAAGCCTTTGACTGTGTGGATCACAATAAACTGTGGAACATTCTGAAAGAGATGGGAATCCCAGACCACCTGACCTGCCTCTGGAGAAACGTGTATGCAGGTCAGGAAGCAACAGTTAGAACTGGACATGGAACAACAGACTGCTTCCAAATAGGAAAAGGAGTACGTCAATGTTGTATATTGTCACCCTGCTTATTTAAGTTCTATGAAGAGTACATCATGAGGAACGCTGGGCTGGAAAAAGCACAAGCTGGAATCAAGATTGCTGGGAGAAATATCAATAACCTCAGATATGCAGATGACACCACCCTTATTGCAGAAAGTGAAGAGGAACTCAAAGGCCTATTGATGAAATTGAAAGAGGAGAGTGAAAAGGTTGTCTTGAAGCTTAACATTCAGAAAACGAAGATCATGGCATCTGGTCCCATCACTTCTTGGGAAATAGATGGAGAAACATTCGAAACAGTGTCAGACTTTATTTTTTGGGGCTCCAAAATCACTGCGGATGCTGATTGCAGCTATGAAATTAAAAGACGCTTACTACTTGGAAGGAAAGTTATGACCAGCCTAGATAGCATATTAAAAAGCAGAGACATTACTTTGCCAACCAAGGTCCGTCTAGTCAAGGCTATGGTTTTTCCCGTGGTCATGTATGGATGGGATAGTTGGACTGTGAAGAAAGCTGATCGCCGAAGAATTGATGCTTTTGAACTGTGGTGCTGGAGAAGACTCTTGTGAGTCCCTTGGACTGCAGGGAGATCCAACCAGTCCATTCTAGAGGAGATCAATCCTGGGTGTTCATTGGAAGGACTTATGCTAAAGCTGAAACTCCAACACTTTGGCCACCTCATGTGACGAGTTGACTCCCTGGAAAAGACTCTGATGCTGGGAGCGATTGGGGGTAGGAGGAGACGGGGACGACAGAGAATGAGGTGGCTGGATGGCATTACCGACTCGATGGACATGAGTTTGAATGATCTCCGTGAGTTGGTGATGGACAGGGAGGCCTGGCGTGCTGTGGTTCATGGGGTTGCTAAGAGTCGGACACGACTAAGCGACTGAACTGAACTGAACTGAACTGAAGGTCAACAATATACATGCGTACATGCATTTCTCAAGCATGCAAGCATCCAGAGGAGAAACACAGAGAGGAAGAGACAGACTGAATTTGGAAAGGTCAAGAAAGAGAGGGAACGAGGGAGAGAGACTGAACAATGGAGAGAGTAAATGAATCGATTTCACAGTATTTGCATGAATCTCACTTGAGTTTGGGAAAAGTAACAGTGCCAATTCCCCCTGAAAGGGGGAAAATGACCCAAGATGATGAGACTCAAAAACAAGTATGCGAGGAGCTACTGTTGGGGCAGGCTCCACCACCCCTCGAGGCAGAATTCGACATTTGAGGAGGATGAGGAATATTGATATCAGAGGCGTTGATGTCTGAATATTACCTTCCGGTCATCCCAATGCTGGGGTAAAGAAATAGGCAGGAAGTGGACTTCATCTTCGAAGGCCCCAGAGCCCATCTAGGCCTGATTCTGCCCCATTCTGTGCTAGATAGCCCTGTGTGGAATCCGTCCTTTGGGAAGTCTCAGTGTCCTAGATCCATGTGAGAGCAGCCCAAAGTTTGAACAGGCACTGGAGCTGTTCGTAGGTTGACAGACCTAGGCAGGAAATGGGAAAGTGATCCCCACTCTGCAGATGGAGAGACTGTGGAAACCCTGCGGGGCACATGGCTTGCCCAGGGCCACATCACTTCTGAGAAGAAGGAACCTGGGCTGAAAGCAGCTGTGTCCTCAGAGCTCAGGCTCTGGCTGCACCCTGGTCTCCTCAAGGCTGTGAGTTGTGCTGTGTGGGTGTCAATTTGCCTGCACGTGTCCTGAGGGCATGGGGGAACAACCAGAAACACAGAGGTTCCCTTGGGGAACTTTGTGGAATGGACCTTGACCACAAAAGCAGGAAATGATATCACTTCCTGGAAACAGAACCCAACAGAACCCGAAACCTGGGTTTCCAGGCCTCCCCAGCAGAGAGGAGCCCCCAGCCAGATCGCTTTCTTTCAAGATGTTCTGCTGTTTGCCCCTGCCCAGAGGCCAGGGCCTCAGGCAAGCTCACAGGTAGAGTGTGTGGGAACGCTGTCTACGCTGGCTCAGGGCCCCCAGAGAGGCCTCTGATCCTTTGCCTGAAGGAACCGAAAGGTAACAGGGGAGACCCAGGCCAGGTCAGGCCACCTCTCCCGTCCCACATGGGGAAGCCTGAGGCCTTTCCTTGTGTGTGGATGGGGGTTTCTTGGGGTGTGTCTGCCTCAGGCAAGCCCAGCCGCATATGGGCCAGGAGCCCGTGGGTCGCTTCTGTCCACACCCCAGGGGAGAGCATGCTGGGTGGCATGGGGAGTGTCCGGGCTGAGCCGTGTGCCCAGGCTGACTTCACACCCTCATGGGGGGTCTCTGTCCTACCCGGTGGGTACTGAGCAGACACCCGTATCTGTTCTTTTTGGGAGCAGAAAGGCAGACGGGCAGAAACTTTAGACATCTTGTCCAGGCTCAGCTCAGAAATATTGAAGCAGGGCTGGCTGGTGGTCACTATCATTGCATAGCGTCCCACCCGAGGTGGCCCCTGAGGTGCACACCCCATCAACCTCCAAGAGGGAGGTTTCAGAGCACCACCCCCTGCCCTGGAGGCCCGGTGCACGCTCCAGGTGAGCGTGACCACGGAGGGCTCAGGCAAACTGGCGATGAAGAGGAAGCGGGCAAGGCCTGCTGCTCAGACACCACCCAGCGCACACCCGGGTACCCAGTCTCAGGCTGCCACTGAGCTCAGCACAGCCAGCTCTAAACCAGAGCGCTGAGAAGCCCTGCCTCGGAGGCAGCAGGAGGACCTGGAACCCAACACAGCAGAGCACAGAGGTGAGGTGGCTGGGGATGCTGCATGTGAGTGTGGGGAGGCGGTGCTGAGCCACACAGGGATGAGTCCTCAAGAGCTGAGGCTGGGCCTGGACCAAAGGCTGGACTCAAACCACCCATCTTGGAGACTGCAGAGAAGACACCAATGCTGGGCCTTCTTAGTGCATCTCTAGGAAGCTTTCATGCCCACTTAGGCACAAGGCAAGGCTGGCCTGTGGCAAACTCTTTTTTCACCAAGCTCTAGCTCTGGCCGTCAAACTCATCCAGCCTCCATGAACAAGACCTGTACCTACAGAGGTGGGAGCTCCAGGTGCAGGACCCAGGGATCCAATGAGGGGAGATCAAGACCTGAGACGTCCCCACCCAAAGACACGGGGCAAACCGGGTACTAGCCAGCACCCTCAGCACATTGGATCTCTGTGCCTTCAGGACCCACAGCCCCAGGCCCTGTTATCCTACCCTACCTTTTAGAACCTCCACCTCCACGTGCACTTGCACCTGCTTGGGCTTTGGCGGCAAAACCCTAGTCAGGGCCTGAGTGACCACCTGGGCAGGGGCAGCCTGCCCTGGCTCCTGCCAAGGACTCAGACGCACACCATTTCTGTCCCTCCCCTGCAGGGAGAACAGGCCCCAGTTCTGGACATAGACTCAGAGCCCTTTTGGCAAATACCTGGTCCAAGTGTGCGGTTGGCTCTGCAGCCTCCATCCCTGTGTGTTCCCCGTGGACGCCGTCCACTCTCTCCCCACCCAGGGGAGATTGAATTCCCTTCCCCTGAGCTGATTTTCATCAGGCTCCTAGGCATCTTTCTTCTCATCTTTTATGGTTTTTTGTGGCTTTATGTATATTTTGCTCATAAGTGTGTATCAATACATTTTCCTCCCTTGAAGCCATCTGGGAATATGGAGGCCTTCACAATGCTCTGTAAGCATCATCACTGTCTACATTCAGACACCCTCATTCTATTCCCCCCACTTCGCAGCAAAGCCTAGATTCATGGCAAGCACTCCCCGTTCCTCTCTCCCCCTCCTGAGAACATTGAGTCTACTTTTCTCTGCATTTCTTCCCATCCTTTCGAGGCCACAATCAATGCCAATCACTGAAATGAAATGAAACTGGATTTTCCTCTGACTGAAGTTGAAACTTGCAGTCTCTCAGTATTGTTAGAATCTCGGCATCCCCATGAATTCTACAGTCCGTGGAATTCTCTAGAGCAGAATCCTGGAGTGGGTAGCTTTTCCCTTCTCTAGGGGAGTTTCTGACTCCCCACATATTGGAAGACCAAACTTTAGAATTCTCGCTTCTATGTCATTTGAAGGAGCCTTTGGGTATCTGAAAAGATAGTGTAGGTCCTTTCAAGATGTCATCTGCCAAACGAAGCCTCTTGGCAAATATGCTCAAAATCTCCAGGTAGGCAATGCTGTGGTAATTGGGACTTCTCAGGCACAAGGGAAATGCTGAGTTCTTCTGCCGGAACAAACAAACTCACAACAATAAACCAGGCAGGAGAAATGGAAAGGTAAACCCACACCAACAAAGGGAGAAGTGTTCCTCAGAGCACAAAGCCAGAGAAAGACCCACCATCCTTTTGGCCCCCATATCCTCGAGAAAATCAGTGATCGGGAAGGAAAGAGAAGAAACATATGCAGGTCCAATGAGAGGAAATGCACATGTCTCGTGTAGGTCAGAGATGGCCTGACACTTCGCATGGACACGTGGGCAAAGGGAAACACAGTGCTGGTGGCAGTGGTCATCATCTCAGAGCTAGGTGCTCCAGATGGTGACAACCAGCCTTTGGGACCACAAGAGGGAGCCGAGGGCCTAGCAGAGCCCATAGACATCTCTCTCGCTCTCTGGGAGAAGAGTGTGCAGGACCCATCAAAGTCCCACAGGAGCATCTCTTGGCGATCAGTGCCCGCCCTCAGGGTGGATCCCACTCCACTTCTGGCACGGTTGTTTCTGTCTGCTGAGATGCTCACCTCTGGCGGTCCGAAGCCACAGGCCTGCTGGGCGCCTGCCGAGACTAAACTCCCTTCAGCTGCTCACACAGCCAAGGCCAAAGGAGGATACCTGTGGCCTGCGGCTCACAGATGGAAGATCAGAACCCTGTCAACCCGACCTGGGAATCGGTGCTGAAAGGGAGGTTGAACCCGAGTCCCTTTTCACTGGAAACAGAGAAAGTCTGATTCGCTATTGTTCGTCGGGAACATCCAGAAAGTTTAATTAGCGGATAGGGGCGACCTGTACGTGGAGTGCAGAATTTCATGGTTTTTCTCGAATTGCGGCTTGGAGCTTGGAGGTCTTCTCGAGTTACGACGGGAACCACTGTGACTCGCTAGTTTTGCCTCATGGAAGTCAGGTCTCCTGTCGTGTTGTAAGTGGAACTTCGTGATTCCTTTTGAGTCGTTGCAGGGCATGAGGGCCACATTTAGACTTGAGAGGGTAAACTCAGTTTTCCTCTCCAGTGGCCACAGGGATCTTGGGGTTGCTATGAAAGATCCCCTGGGGAGTCAGGCCTAGTCTTCGTTGAGGAGGGAACTAAGATTTCCCCCCAAGTTGTAAAAGGATTATCAGGCCCGCTATCTGTTTGAGCGGGAAATTTGGGCTTTTTTGAGAGGCTCAGCTGGGGATTAATGCCTCCGATCACGTTAGGAGTTGATACTCCGTGTTCCACTGGAGCTGCTGCAAACACAACATGACTCATCTCT
This sequence comes from Moschus berezovskii, assembly GCF_049115385.1. Classification (NCBI taxonomy): domain Eukaryota; kingdom Metazoa; phylum Chordata; class Mammalia; order Artiodactyla; family Moschidae; genus Moschus; species Moschus berezovskii. The sequence continues at coordinate 5,797,883 of NC_142479.1, read as the reverse complement.
ACTTGAGTGTGAACTCGGAGTCCTTTTACCTTGCTGCAGTATCTATTGGGTTGCCCTCGAGTGTCAATAGATGTGACAGGACTCATCAAGTGGTGTGAGTGGAAGTTGGGATTCCTCTTCATTTGAAAGTGGAATGTCCCATTATCTTCAGCTGAGGTGTGATCACAGGCCTTCTCTTAAATTGTGGTGGGGGAATTCAGTTTTCTTCTCTCATCGGGATGGGTATCTCTGGGAGACCCTTAAGTTGCATCAAGGAAGTCAAGCCTCATATCGAATTTGGAAAAGGAACTCGGGACTTCTGTCTATGTGTTTCAGGAAAAAAAGATTACCTCATCTTGCTTTGAAAGAGGAATCTCGAGGTTTTGCTCGAGTTGCTATGGGAAGTTTGGTGATCCACTCGAGTAACGACGGGAATATCAGGGAGCCTCCCGTGTTGTCTCTGGGAAGTCAGAACTCCTTTCCATTTGCAAGAGGAAACTTAGGATTCCTTGGCGTTGCTGCAAAGAAAGAGGTCTGCATCTAGATTCGCGTCGGTTTAACTCAGCATTCCGCTCCAGTAGCAACAGAGTTCTTAGGATTGCTCTCAAATTTCACCTGGGGAGTCAGGCCTCCTCTCGTTTTCAGATTTGGAACTCCGCTTCCTTCTCGATTTGTAAAAGGGGTGCTAGGCCACAGTCGAGTTGAATTTGTACCTGGAGATTGTATTGAGAATGCTCGGGGAGTCAGGTCTCCACTCGTCTTGTGAGTTGATCCTCGAGGATACATTTGAATCTGTTCAGTGGAATCAGACAATATCTCGAGTGGGTGGGGAGACCGGTACCTTTTCCAATTGTGTTTTGAAACCCTGTGGATATTCCCGAGTTTTAAGCTGGTACTGGCCTCATTGTACTGTGCCACGGGAATGTCCGGATTCCATTCCAGACATAGCAGTGGGATCGACTGTCATCTGGAAAAGAGAACTTGAAACAGGGCACTTTGTCAGTTGTGGCAGGAAACTCGGTGTTCTTCTTGATTGGGATGGGGTAGGTCGGTGTAATTTTTCAGTCACATAAAGGATGTTAAGAACCTTCTGGAGTTTCCAACGGGAACGTGGGACTGCCCTTGAGAATCTGCAACGGAAATGCTCCTTATCTTGCCTTAAGGGCAAAATCTTGTTGTTTCTCTCGAGTTGCGGAGGGAAGCATGGTATCTCTCCCAGTTGCGAAGGGAACCTAGGAAATCACTCGTGTTGCTTCAGGGAATTCAGGTCTCCTGTCATCTTGGAAGGGGTACTTCGGGATTACTCTTGAGACGTGGAATGGGAATAGGGCCTCCTCTGTTGTTGAGTCGGAAAAACGTGTGCTCCTCTCCAGTGGGTACAGCTATGTCGGGTAGTTTTTGAGTCGCATAAAGGGTTTCAAGTACCCATTCGAATTTCAAGCGGGAATGTGGGATTTCTCTTGAGACTCTGCAATGAAAAATTTCCTCATCTGGCATTGAAGGGATAATCTTGTGGTTTTTCTCGAGTTGCGGCTGGAAGCTTGGGGTTCTTCTCGAGTTGTGACGGAGACCTCAGGAACTCTCTCGTGTTGTCCCATGGAAGTCAGGTCTCCTATCATGTTGGAAGGGAAACCTCGGGATTCCTCTCTAGGCACAGCAGAGGAATAGGGCCGCATCTAGCGTTGAGTCGGTCAACTGTGTGTCCCTCTCCAGTGGCGACAGGGATCTCGGAGTTGCTACGAAGGTTTTACTGGGGGGTCAGATTTCGTTTCGATTTGAGGCATGGAATTCTGCTTTCCTTTCGAGTTATAAAAGAGGAATCTGTCCTCGTGTCGTGATCAGGCCGTTTTTTAGGGCTTTGTCTATAGCCTCATCATGGGTGTCAGGTATCCTGTCCTGTTGTGATGTCATAGTCGGTTTTACCTTGGAGCTTTACTAGATCCTCAGGACCTACCTCGCTTGGAGGGGGAACTCATAGCAGCGGGTAGCTTGTAGTCTCTCTCGAGTTATGACAGGGACCTCAGGAACTCGCTCGTTTTGCTTCTTAGAAGTCAGGTCTCCTTTCGTGTTGCAAGGAAAGCTTCGGGATTACCCTCGAGGTGTGCAATGGGAATAGGGCCTCATCTAAGAATGAGTCTTTATATTGTGTTCTCCTCTCCTGTGGAGTCTGCTATGTCAGGGAATTTTTGTGTCGCATAAAGGGTGTCAAGTATCCCAACGAGTTTCAAGCGGGAATGTGGGATTTCTCTTGAGACTCTGCAGCAGAAAATTTCCTCATCTCGCATTGATGGGCCAATTTTTTGGTTTTTGTCCAACTGAGGCTGGTAGCTTGTAGTTCTCTTGAGTTGCGACGGGGATCTCAGGATATTGCCGGTGTTGTCCCAGGGAAGTCTGGCCTGCTTTCGTGTTGGAACGGAAACCGCAGTATTCTTCCCGTGGCGCACCAGAGGAATAGGGCCGAATCTAGCTTTGTGTAGGTAAATTGTGTGCTCTTCCTCAGTGGGTCCGGTTATGTTGGGGAAGTTTTGAGTCGCATAAAGGGTGTCAAGTACCCTTTCGAGTTTCAAGCGGGAATGTGGAATTTTAATGAGATTCTGCATTGGAAAAGTTCCTCATCTCTCCTTGAGGGCTGAAGTTTTAGTTTCTCTCGAGTTGTGGCGGGAAGACTGTGGTCCCACTCGAGTTTCGACAGGGACCTCAGGAACTCACTCGTGGTCTTCAGGGACATCTGTTCTCCTTTCGTGTTGCAAGGACAGCTTCGGCATTACTGTCGAGGAGTGGAATGGGAACAGGGCATGACCTAAGTTTGAGTCCGGAAATTGTGTGCTCCTCAGTACTGGGGACAGCTATGTCAGGGAACGTTTTGGGTCGCATAAAGAGTGTCAAGTACCCGTACGAGTTTCAAGCAGAAATGTGGGATATCTCTTGAGACTCTGCAGCAGAAAAGTCCCTCATCATGCCTTGAGGGCAGAATGTTGTGGTTTTTCTTGAGTTGCGGCGGGAACCTTGGAGTCCCTCTCGAATTGGGACAGGGACCTCAGGAACTGGCTCCCATGGACCCTGGAAAGTCAGGTCTCCTTTCTTGTTGGAAGGGCAACTTAGAGATTCCTGTCGAGGTGTGGAATGGGAATTGGGCCTCATCTAGAGATGAGTCCGTTGATTGTGTGCTCCTCTCCTGTGGGGACGGCTTAATCAGGGACCTTTTTGTGTCGCATAAAGGGTGTCAACTATCCGTTCGAATTTAAACCAGGAATGTGGAGTTTCTCTTGAGACTCTGCAGCAGAAATATTCCTCATCTCGCATTGATGGGGAATCTTTTGATTTTTCTCGCTTTGCAGCGGGAAGCATGTGGTCTCTCTCGAGTTACGTCGGGGACCTCAGGAACTCGCTCGTGTTGCTTCAGGGAGGTCAGGTCTTCTTTTGTGTTGCAAGAGAGCTTCTGGATTACTCTGGAGGCCTGGAATGAGAATAGGGCCTCATCTAAGAATGAGTCTGTAAATTATGTTTTCCTCTCCATGCGGGCAGCTTTATCATGGAACGTTTTGAGTTGCATAAAGGGTTTCAAGTACCTGTAAGAATTTCAAGTGGAAATGTGGGATTTCTCTTGAGACTCTTCAGCGGAAAATTTTCTCATCTCTCATTGAGGGTAGAATCTTATGATTTTTCTCGAGTTGTGCCGGGAAGCTTGGGGTCCCTCTCTAGTTGCGCCGGGGGACCTCAGGAATTCGCTTTTGTTGGTTCAGCGAAGTCAGGTCTCCTTTCTTTTTGCAAGAAGAGCTTCGGGATTACTCTCGAAGCGTGGAATGGGAATACGGCCTCATATAACATTGAGTCCGTAAATTGTGTGCTCCACAGCACTGGAGACTGCTATGTCGGGAACTTTTTGAGTCACCTAAACGGTGTCAAGTACCCATTCGAGTTTCAAAAGGGATGTTGGATTTCTCCTGAGACTCTGCAGCAGAAAATTTCCTCATCTCACATTGATGGGGGAGTCTTGTAGCTTTTCTCGAGTTGCGGCAGGAAGCTTGGTGTTCTTCTCGAGTTGTCACGGGGACCTCAGGAAATCACTCTTGTTGCTCCATTGAAGGAAGGTCTCCTATAATGTTGGAAGGGGAACCTCGGGATTCCTCTCCAAACGCAGCAGATGAATAGGGCCATATCTAGTGTTGATTTTGTCAACTGTGTGTTCCTCTCCAGTTGGGATATGCATCTTGGAGTTGCTCTCAACATTCACCTGGGGCTCTTCTCGTGTTCAGGCATGGAACTCCACTTTTTTCTCGATTTGTAAAAGGGGTGTTAGACCACAGTCGAGTTGAATTTGTAACTGGAGACTATCGAGAATTCTTGGGGAGTCAGGTCTCCATTCTTCTTGTGAGTTGATACTCGAGAATACACTTGTATCTGTGCCGTTGAATCATACAATATCTCTAGTGGGTGGGGACATCGGTTCCTTTTCCAATTGTGTTTTGAAACCCTGTGGATCCTCCCTAGGTTCAAGGTGGTCCTGGCCTCCTAGGGTGCGATGGAAGCGTCCGGATTCCATTCCAGACAAAGCAGGTGAATCGACTGTCATCTGGAAAACAAGACTGTATAACGGGGCACTTTGTCAGTTGTGGCAAGAAACTCAGTGTTCCTCTCAACTGGGGCAGGGTATGTCGGTGTAATTTTTGAGTCGCATAAAGGATGTAAAGTTACCTGTCATGTTGGAAGCTGGAATGTGGGATTTCTTATGAGAATCTGCAACGGAAATGTTCCTCATCACGCTTTGAGGGCAGAATTTTCTGGTTTTCCTCGAGTTGTGGCGGGAAGCTTCGGGTCCCTCTCGAATTGTGATGGGGAACTGAGGAACTCGCTTGTGATTCCCCAGGAAAGCCAGGTCTCCTTTCGTGTTGGAAGAGGAATTTCAGGATTCCTCTGGAGGCGTGGAATGGGAATTGGGCTTCATATAGAGATGAGTTCGTTATTGTGTGCTATTCCCCTGTGGGTTCGGCTTAATTAGGAAGGTTTTTGTGTCACAGAAAGAGTGTCAAGTAGCAGTTCGAGTTTCAAGCGAGAATGTGGGATTTCTCTTGAGACTCTGTAGCAGAAAAGTTCCTCATGTCACATTGATGGGGGAATCTTGTGATTTCTCTCAAGTTGTGGTGGGAAGCTTGTAGTCTATCAGGAGTTACGACCGGGACCTCAGGAACTCGCTCATATTGCTTCAGGGAAGTCAGGTCTCCTTTCGTGTTACTAGGAGAGCTTCGGGATTACTCTCCAGGCGTGGAATGGGAATAGGGCCTCATCTAAGAATGAGTCTGTATATTGTGTTCTCCTCTCCAGTGGGGACAGCTATGTCTGGGAACTTTTTGAGTCGCATAAAGGGTGTCAGGTACCCCTACGAGTTTCAAGCGGCATTGTGGGATTTCTCTTGAGACTCTGCAGCAGAACACTTCCTTATCTCTCATTGATGGGGAATCCTGTGGTTTATTTCGAGTTACGGCGGGAAGCTCCGGGTTCCTCTGGAGTTGCTACGGGGACCTCAGGAACTCTCTCGTGTTGTCCCAGGGAAGTCTGGTCTCCATTCGTGTTGGAAGGGGAACCACAGTATTCTTCCCGTGGCGCAGCAGAGGAATAGCGCCGAATCTAGCATTGTGTAGGTAAATTGTGTGCTCTTCCTGAGTGGGGCCGGTTATATCATGGAAGTTTTGAGTCGCATAAATGGTGTCAAGTCCTCCTACGAGTTTCAAGCGGGAATGTGGCATTTCTCTTGAGACACTGTAGCAAAAAATTTCCTCATCTCGCATTGATGGCCGAATCTTTTGTTTTTTTCCAGTTGCGGTGGGGAGTCTGTAGTCTCTCTCGAGTTACGATGGGTATCTCAGGATATTGCTGGTGTTGTCCCTGGGAAGTAGGGTCTCCTTTCGCATTGGAACGGAACCACGGTATTCTTCCCATGGCGCAGCAGAGGTGTAGGGCCGAATCTAGCGTTGTGTAGTTAAATTGTGTGCTCTTCCTCAGTGGGGCCGGTTATGTTGGGGAAGATTTGAGTCGCATAAAGGGTGTCAAGTACCCTTTCGAGCTTTAAGCGGGAATGTGGAATTTTAATGAGACTCTGCATTGGAAAAGATTCTCATCTCGCCTTGAGGGTTGAATCTTTTGGTTTTTCTCGAGTTGTGGCGGGAAGCTTGTGGTCCCTCTCGAGTTGCGACGGGGACATCAGGAACTCACTCGTGGTCTTCAAGGACATCAGTTCTCCTTTCGTGTTGCAAGGACAGCTTCGAGATTACTGTCGAGGAGTGGAATGGGAACAGGGCATGACCTAAGTTTGAGTCCGGAAACTGTGTGCTCTTCAGTACTGGAGACAGCTATGTCAGGGAATGTTTTGGGTCGCATAAAGAGTATCAAGTACCCGTACGAATTTCAAGAGGAAATGTGGGATATCTCTTGAGACTCTGCAGCAGAAAAGTCCCTCATCATGCCTTGAGGGCAGAATGTTGTGGTTTTTCTTGAGTTGCGGCGGGAACCTCGGAGTCCCTCTTGAATTGAGAAGGGGACCTCAGGAACTCGCTCCCATGGACCCTGGAAAGTCAGGTCTCCTTTCTTGTTGGAAGGGCAACTTAGAGATTCCTGTCGAGGCGTGGAATGGGAATTGGGCCTCATCTAGAGATGAGTCCGTTAATTGTGTGCTCCTCTCCTGTGGGGACGGCTTAATCAGGGAGCTTTTTTTGTCGCAGTAAGGGTGTCAACTATCCATTCGAATTTAAACCGGGAATGTGGGGTTTCTCTTGAGACTCTGCAGCAGAAATATTCCTCATCTCACATTGATGGGGAATCTTTTGATTTTTCTCGCTTTGTAGCGGGAAGCATGTGGTCTCTCTCGAGTTACGTCGGGGACCTCAGGAACTCGCTCGTGTTGCTTCAGGGAGGTCAGGACTTCTTTTGTGTTGCAAGAGAGCTTCTGGATTACTCTGGAGGCGTGGAATGAGAATTGGGTCTCATCTGAGAATGAGTCTGTAAATTATGTTCTCCTCTCCATGCGGCAGTTTTATCATGGAACATTTTGAGTCGCATAAAGGGTGTCAAGTACCTGTAAGAGTTTCAAGCGTAAATATGGGATGTCTCTTGAGACTCTGCAGCGGAAAATTTCTCATCTCACACTTAAGGTAGAATCTTGTAGTTTTTCTCAAGTTGTGGCAGGAAGCTTGGGGACCCTCTCAAGTTGCGCCGGGGACCTCAGGAATTCACTCGTGGTGCTTCAGCGAAGTCATGTCTCCTTTCGTTTTGCAAGAAGAGCCTCGGGATTACTCTCGAATCGTGGAATGGGAATAGGGCCTCATCAAATGTTGAGTCCGTAAATTGTGTGCTCCTCTCCAGTGGGGACGGCATAGTCAGGGAACTTTTTGTGTCACAGAAAGTGTTTCAAGTACCCTTTCGAGTTTCAAGTGGGAATGTGTGATTTCTCTTGAGACTCTGCAGGAGAAATGTTCCTCATCTCGCATTGAGGAGAGAATCTTGTGGTTTTTCTCAAGTTGCAGCTGAAAGCTTGGGGTCCCTTTTGGATTGAGACGGGGATCTCAGGAACTGGCTAGTGTAGCCCAAGGGAAGTCAGGTCTCCTTTCTTCTGATAGGGGAACTTCGAGATTACTCTTTAGGCGTGGAATGGGAATAGGGCATCATCTAAAGTTGAGTCCATAAATAGTGTTCTCGTCTTACGTGGGGAGAGCTATGTCAGGGAATGTCTTGAGTCGCATAAAGGGTGTCATGTATCCATTTGAGTTTCAAGCGGGAATGTGGGATTTCTCTTGAGACTCTACAGGGGAAATTTTCCTCATCTCACCTTGAGTGCAGAATCTTGTGGTTTTTCTGTGGTGTGGCATGAAGCTTAGGGTCCTTCTCGAGTTGCGACGGGGCCCTCAGATATTCGCTGGTTATGCCCCAGGGAAGTCAGGTCTCCTTGCGTGTTGGAAGGGAAATTTTGGGTTTATTCTGGAGGCGTGGAATGGCAAATGGAAGTCATCTAGAAATGAGTCCTTAAATTGTGTGCTCCTCTCCAGTAGGGACGGCTTAGTCAGGGAACTTTTTTGGTTGCCAAAAGGGTGTCAACTACCCGTTCGAATTTCAAGCGGGAATGTGGGTTTTCCCTTGAGACTCTGCAGCAGAAAATTCCTCATCTCGCATTGCTGGGGGAATCTCGTGATTTTTATCGAGTTGCGGCGGGAAGCTTGTAGACCCTCTCGAGTTGTGACAGTGACCTCAGAACCTAGCTCTTTTTACTTCAAGGAGGTCAGGTCACTGTTCTTTTTGCAAGGGGAGCTTCGGGATTACATTCGAGGCGTAGAATGGGAATACGGCCTCATCTAAAATTGAGTCCATAAATTGTGTTCTCCTCTCCAGTGGGGACAGCTATGTCAGCGAATGTCTTGAGTCGCATAAAGCGTGTCAAGTACCCGTTCGAGTTTCAAGCGGGAATGTGTGATTTCTGTTTAGACTCTGCAGCAGAAATATTCCGCATCTCGCATTGAGGGGAGAATCTTGTGGTTCTTCTCGAGTTGCAGCTGAAAGCTTGGGTTCCCTTTCGGGTTAAGACGGGGATCTCAGGAAATTGCCCCTGTAGCCCCAGGGAAGTCAGGTCTCATTTCCTGTTGTAAAGGGTACTTCGGGATTTATCTCGGTGCATGGGATGTGAATTTGGGCTCATCTAGAGATGAGTCTGTTAATTGTGTGCTCCTCTGCAGTGGGGACGGTTTAGTAAGGGAGCTTTAAAGGTTGCAGAAACGGTGTCAAGTACCCGTTCAAATTTAAGCGGGAATGTGGGAATTCCCTTGAGAATCTGCAGCAAAAATTCCTCATCTCGCATTGATGGGGTAATCTCGTGGTTTTTCTCTAGTTGCGGCGGGAAGCTTGTAGTCCTTCTCGAGTTGGGACAGTGACTTCAGATCCTAGCTCTTTTCACTTCAGGGATGTCAGGTCACCCATCTTGTTGCAAGGAGAGCTTCAGGATTACACTCGAGGCATAGAATGGGAATACCACCTCATCTAAAGATGAGTCCATAAACTGTGTTCTCCTCTCAAGTGGGGACAGCTATATCAGGGAATGTCTTGAGTCGCATAAAGGGTGTCAAGTACACGTTGGAGTTTAAAGCGGGAATGTGGGATTTTTCTTGAAACTCTGCAAGGGAAATTTTCCTCACCTCATGTTGAGTGCACAATCTTGTGGTTTTTCACGAGATGCGGCGGGAAGCTAGGGGTCCTTCTCGAGTTTCGACGGGGACCTCAGTAACTCGCTCGTGTTGCCCCAGGGAAGTCAGGTCTCATTTCGTGTTGGAAGGGAAGCTTTGGGATTATTCTCGAGGCGTGGAATGGGAATTGGAAGTCATCTAGAGATGAGTCCTTAAATTGTGTGCTCCTCTCCAGTAGGGACAGCTTAGTCAGGGAACTTTTATGGTTGCAGAAATGGCGAAAAGTACCCGTTCCAATTTCTACTGGGAATGTGAGATTTCCCTTGAGACTCTGCAGAAGAAAATTCCTCATCTCGCTTTGATGGGGAAATCTCGTGGTTTTATTGAGTTGTGGCGACAAGCTTGTAGTCCCTCTCGAGTTGGGACAGTGGCCTCACAACCTAGCTTTTTTTTACTTCAGAGAGGTCAGGTCACTTTTCTTATTACAAGGAGAGCCTCGGGATTTCACTCGAGGAGTAGAATGGGAATAGGGCCCCATCTAAAATTGAGTCCATAAATTGTTTTCTCCTCTCCAGTGGGGACAGCTATGTCAGGGAATGTCTTGAGTCACATAAAGGGTGTCAAGTAGCCGTTTGCGTTTCAAGCGGGGATGTGGGATTTCTCTTGAGACTCTGCAGGGGAAATTTTCCTACTCTCACCTTGAGTGCAGAGTTTCTGGTTTTTCTCAAGTTGCGGCGGGAAGCTTGGGGTCCTCCTCAAGTTGCGACGGGGCCCTCACGAACTGGCTCGAGTTTTCCCAGGGACGTCAGGTCACCAATCGTGTGGAAGGGTAACCTCGGGATTCCGTTCGTGACATGGAATGTGATTTCACTCTCATCTTGTGTTGAGTCCATTAATTGTGTGCTCCTCTCCAGTGGGGACGGCTTAGTCAGGGATCTTTTTGCGTCGCAGAAAGGATTTCAAGTACCCTTTCGAGTTTCAAGCAGGAATGTGTGATTTCTCTTGAGACTCTGCAGCAAAAATATTCCTCATCTCGCACTGAGGGGAGAATCTTTTGGTTTTACTCGAGTTGTGGCTGGAAGCTTGGGGTCCCTTTTGGATTGCGACGGGGATCTCAGGAACTCGCTCGTGTAGTCCCTGAGAAGTCAGGTCTCCTTTTGTTTTGGTAGGGGAACTTCGGGATAACTCTCGAGGAAAGGAATGGGAATAGGGCCTCAACTAAAATTGAGTCCATATATTGTGTTCTCCTCTCAAGTGGGGACAGCTGTGTCAGGAATATCTTGAGTCGCATAAAGCTTGTCATGTACCCATTCGAGTTTCATGTGGGAATGTGAGATTTCTCTTGAGTCTCTGCAGGGGAAATTTTCCTAATCTCACCTTGAGTGCACAATCTTGTGGTTTTTCTCAAGATGAGGCCGGAAGCTTCAGCTCCTTCTCAATTGCAACGGGGACCTCATGAATTCGCTCGTGCTCTCCGAGGGACGTCAGGTCTCCAATTGTACTGGAAGGGGAACCTCTTTATTCCGCTCAAGCCGTGGAATGTGATTTGGGTCTTATCTTGCGTTGAGTCCGTTAATTGTGTGCTCTTCTCCAGTGGGGACGGCATAGTCAGGTAACTTTTTGTGTTGCAGAAAGGGTTTCAAGTACTCTTTCGAGTTTCAAGCGGGAATGTGTGATTTCGCTTGAGACTCTGCAGCAGAAATGTTCCTCATCTCGCATTGAGGAGAGAATCTTGTGGTTTTTCTCGAGTTGCATCTGAAAGCTTGGGGTCCCTTTCGGGTTGAGACGGGGATGTCAGGAACTCGCTCGTGTAGCTCCAGGGAAGTCAGGTCTCCTTTCCTGTTGCAAAGGGTACTTCGGGATTTTTCTAGAGGCATTGAATGTGAATTGGGACACATCTAGAGATGAGTCCATTAATTGTGCGCTCCTCTTCAGTGGGGACTGCTTAGCAAGGGTCCTATTTATGTCGCAGAAATTGTGTCAAGTACCAGTTATCGTTTCATGCGTGAATGTGGGATTTCTCTTGAGACTCTGCATGGGAAATTTTCCTCCTCTCACCTTGAGTGAAGAATCTTGTGTTTTTTCTCGTTTTGTGGCGGGAAGCTTTTGGCCCTACTCGATTTCCGACAGGGACTTCAGAAACTCGCGACTGTAGTCCCTGGGAAGACAGTCTACTTTTGTTTTCGTAGGGGAACATCGAGATTACTCTCGAGGCATGAATGAAAATAGGGATCAGCTAAATTTGAGTGCATAAATTGTGTTGTCCTCTGAAGTAGGGACAGCGATATCATGATTGTCTTGAGTAGCATAAAGGGTATCAGTTCCTCTTTCACGTGTCAAGCGGGAATGTGGGATTTCTCTTGAGACTCTGCAGGGGAAATTTTCCTCATCTAACCTTGAGTGCAGAATCTTGTGGTTTTTCTCACATTGGGGCGGGAAGCTTGGGGCCCTTCTCGAGTTGCTACAGGGACCTCAGTACCTCGCTCTGTAGTCCCTGGGAAATCAGGTCTCCTTTCGTTTTGATAGGGGAATTCGGGATTACTAGTGAGGCCTGGAAGGGAAAAAGGCCTTCATTACTTTTGAGTTCATAAATTATGTTCTCGTCTCAATTGGGGACTGCTATGTCAGGGAATGTCTTGAGTCGCATAAAGGGTGTCAAGTACCGCATTTCAAGCGGGAATGTGAGATTTCTCTTGAGACTCTGCAGGGGAGATTTTCCTCATGTCACTTTGAGTGCAGAATCTTGTGGTTTTTCTCTTGTTGCGGCGGGAAGCTTGGGGTCCTTCTAGAGTTACGAAAGGGACCTCAAAAACACGCTCTTGTAGTCCATGGGAATTCAAGTCTCCTTTCGTTTTGATAGGGGAACATCGAGATTACTATCGAGGCATGGAATGGGAATAGGGCCTCATCTAAAGTTGAGTCCATAAACTGTGTTCTCCTCACAAGTATGGACAGCCTTTTCAGGGAATTTCTTGAGTCGCCTAAAGTGTGTCAAGTACCCGTTCGCGTTTGTAGCGCGAATGTGGGATTTCTCTTGAGACTCTACAGGGGAAATTTTCCTCATCTCACCTTGAGTGAAGAATCTTGTGGTTTCTCTCGAGTTGAGGCGGGAAGCTTGGGTTCCTTCTGGAGTTGCGACAGGGAACACAGGATCTCGCTCGTGTAGCCCCTGGGGAATCAGGTCTCCTTTCGTTTTGGTAGGGAAACATTGGGATTACTCTTGAGGTGTGGAATGGGAATAGGGCCTCATCTAAAGTTGAGTCCATAAATTGTGTTCTCCTCTCAAGTGGGGATAGCTATGTCAGGGAATGTCTTGAGTCGCATAAAGGGTGTCAAGTCCCAATCGCATTTCAATCAGGAATGTGAAATTTCTCTTGTGACTGCAGGGGAAATTTTCCTTATCTCACCTTGAGTAGAGAATATTGAGGTTTTTCTCGAGTGGCGGCGGGAAGCTTGGGGTTCTTTTCGAGTTGTGACAGGGACCTAAGGAACTCGCTCGTCTAGTCCCTAGGAAGTCAGGTCTCCTTTCGTTTTAGTAGGGGAACATCGGGATTATTCTCGAGGCGTGCATTGGGAATAGGGCTTCATCTAAATTTGAGTCCATAAAATGTGTTCTCCTCTCAAGTAGCGACAGCTAAGTCAGGGAAATTCTTGAGTGGCATAAACGGTGTCAAGTACCGATTCGCGTTTCAAGCGAGTATGTTGGATTACTCTTGATTCTATGCATTGGAAATTTTCCTCATCTCTCCGTTACTGCCGAATCTTGTGTTTTTTCTTGAGTTGCGGTGGGAAACTTGGGGTCTTTCTGGAGTTGCGACAGGGACCTCAGGAAGTCCATGGTGTAGGCCCTGGGAAGTCATATCTCCTTTTCTTTTGGTAGGGGAATATCGGAAATACTCTCAAGGCGTGGAAAGGGAATAGGGCCTCATCTAATGTTGCGTCCAAAAAGTGTGTTCTCCTCTCAAGTGGGGACAGCTATGTCAGGGAATGTCTTGAGTCACATAAAGGGTGTCAAGTGCCCGACTGCTTTTCAATCAGGAATGTGGGATTTCTATTGAGACGCTGCAGGGGAAATTTTCCTCACCTCATCTTGAGTAGAGAATATTGTGTTTTTTCTTGAGTTTCAGCGGGAATCTTGGTGTCCTTCTTGAGTTGCGACACGGACCTCAGGAACTCGCTCTTGTGTTCCTCAGAACTCTGCTCTTCCTTCGTTTTGTTAGGGGAACATCAGGATTACTCTCGAGGCATAGAATGAGAATAGGGCCTCATCTAAAGTTGAGTCCATAAACTGTGTTCTCCTCTCAAGTGGGGACAGGTATATCAAGGAATATTTTGAGTCTCATAAAGGGTGTCAAAAACCCGTTCGGGTTTCAAGCGGGAATGTGGGATTTCTCTTGAGACTCTGCAGGGGAACTTTTCCTCATTTCACCTTGAGTGCAGAATTTTGTAGTTTTTCTCGAGTTGCGGCGGGAAGCTTGGGGTCTTTCTCGAGTTGCGACAGGACCTCAGGAACTCGCTCGTGTTGTCACTGGGAAGTCAGTTCTCCTTTTTTTAATTAGAGGAACATCAGGATTACTCTCGAGGCTTGGAATGGGAATAAGGCCTCATCTAGAGTGGAGTCCATAAACTCTGTTCTCCTCTCAAGTGGCAAGAGCTATGTCAGGGAAAGTCTTGAGTCACATAAATGGTGTCAAGTGATGATTCGCGTTTCAAGCGGTAATGTTGGATTACTCTTGAGTTTCTGCATGGGAAATTTTCCTCATCACACCTTTACTGCCGAATCTTGTGATTTTTATCGAGTTGGGGTGGGAATATTGGGGTCTTTCTGGAGTTCCGACAGGGACCTCAGGAACTCGCTGGTGTAGTCCCTGGGAAGTCAGGTCTCCTTTCATTTTAGTAGGGGAACATCGGGATTACACTCGAGGAGTGGAATGGGAATAGGGCCTCATCTATGCTTGAGTCCATAAATTATGTTCTCCTCTTACGTGGGGATAGCTGTGACAGGGAATGTCTTTAGTCGCATAAAGTGTGTCACGTACCCGTTCGCGTTTCAAGCAAATATGTGGGATTTCTCTTGAGACTCTGCAGGGGAAATTTTCCTCATCACACCTTGAGTGCAGAATCTTGTGGTTTTTCTCAAGTTGCTGCGGGAAGCTAGGGTCCCTTCTCGAGTTGCGACAGGGACCTCAGTACCTCGCTCTGTAGTCCCTGGGAAGTCAGGTCTCCTTTCGTTTTAGTAGGGAAATTCGGGGTTAATAGCGAGGCCTGGAAGGGGAATAGGGCTTCGTTACTGTTGAGTCCATAATTTGTGTTCTACTCTCAAGTACAGACAGCTATGTCAGGGAATGTTTTGAGTTGTTTAAAGGGTGTAAAGTACCCATTCCCATTTCAAGCGGGAAAGTGAGTTTTCTCTTGAGACTCTGTAGGGGAGATTTTCCTCATGCCACCTTGAGTGCAGAATCTTTTGGTTTTTCTCTTGTTGCGGCAGGAAGCTGGGGGACCTTCTCGAGTTACAAAAGGGACCTCAAAAACACGCTCTTGCAGTCCCTGGGAATTCAAGTCTCCTTTCGTTTTGGTAGGGGAACTTCGGGATTACTATCGAGCCATGGAATGGGAATAGGCCTCATCTAAACTTGAGGCCATAAATTGTTTTCTCCTCTCAAGAGGGGACAGCTATGTCAGGGAATGTCTTGGGTCGCATAAAGTGTGTCAAGTACCCGTTCGGGTTTCACCCGGGAATTTGGGATTTCTCTTGAGACTCTGCAGGGGAACATTTCCTCATCTCACCATGAGTGCAGAATCTTCCTTTTTTCTCTCGCATTGTGGCAGGAAGTTTTGGGCCCTTCTCGATTTATTACAGGGACTTTAGGAACTCGATAGTGTAGTCCCTGGGAAGTCAAGTCTCCTTTCGTTTTGTAGGGAAATATCGGGATTACTCTCAAGGCGTGCAAGGGGAATAGGGCCTCATCTAAATTTGAGTCCATACATTGTGTTCTCCTCTCAAATATGGACAGCTTGTCAGGGAATGCCTTGAGTCGCCTAAAGTGTGTCAAGTTCCAGTTCGCATTTGTAGCACAAATGTGGGATTTCTCTTGAGCCTCTACAGGGGAAATTTTCCTATCTCACCTTGAGTGCAGAATCTTGTGGTTTTTCTCGAGTTGAGGCGGGAAGATTGGGGTCCTTCTCGAGTTGCGACAGGGACCTCAGAATCTCGGTCATGTAGCCCCTGGGAAATCAGGTCTCCTTTCGTTTTGCTAGGTGAACATTGGGATTACTCTCGAGCCATGGAATGGGAATAGGGCCTCATCTAAATTTGAGACCATAAATTGTGTTCTCCTCTCAAGTGGGGACAGCTATGTTAGGGAATGTCTTGAGTCACATAAAGGGTGTCAATTACTCATTCGTGTTTAAAGCGGGAATGTGGGATTACTCTTGAGACTCTGCAGGGGAGATTTTTCTCATCTCACCTTGAGTGCAGAATCTTGTAGTTTTTCTCAAGTTGCGACAGGAAACTTGGGTCCCTTCTCGAGTTGCCACAGGGACCTCAGTACCTGGCTCTGTAGTCCCTTTGAAGTCACGTCTCCTTTCGTTTTGGTAGGGGAATTCGGGATTACTAGCGAGGCCTGGAAGGGAAATAGAGCCTCATTAAAGTTGAGTTCATATATTGTGTTCTACTCTCAAGTACGGACAGCTATGTCAGGGAATGTCTTGTGTCGCATAAAGGGTGTCAAGTACCTGTTCGGATTTCAAGCGGGAATGTGAGATTTCTCTTGAGACTCTGCAGGGGAGATTTTCCTCATGTCACCTTGAGTGAAGAATCTTTTGGTTATTCTCTTGTTGCAGCGGGAAGCTTGGGGTCCTTCTCGAGTTATGAAAGGGACCTTAAAAACACGCTCTTGTAGTCCCTGGGAATTCACGTCTCCTTTCGTTTTGGTAGGGGAACATCGGGATTACTATCGAGCCATGGAATGGGAATAGGCCTCATCTAAACTTGAGGCCATAAATTGTGTTCTCTAATCAAGAGGGAACAGCTATGTCAGGGAATGTCTTGGGTCGCATAAAGGGTGTCAAGTGCCCAATCGCATTTCCATCGGGAATGTGGGATTTCTCTTATGACTGCAGGGGAAATTTTCCTCATCTCACCTTGAGTAGAGAATATTGAGGTTTTTCTCGAGTTGAGGCGGGAAGCTTGGGGTCCTTCTCGAGTTGCGACAGGGACCTCAGGAACTCACTCGTACAGTCCCTGGGAATTCAGTTCTCCTTTCGTTTTGGTAGGGGAACATCGGGATTATTCTCGACGCGTGCAATTGGAATAGGGCTTCATCTAAATTTGAGTCCATAAAATGTGTTCTCCTCTCTCAAGTGGCAACAGCTAAGTCAGGGAAATTCTTGAGTGGCATAAACGGTGTCAAGTACCAATTCGCGTTTCCAGCGGGTATGTTGAATTACTCTTGATTCTATGCATTGGAAATTTTCCTCATCTCTCCATTACTGCCGAATCTTTTTTTTTTCTCTAGTTGTGGTGGGAAGCTTGGGGTCTTTCTGGAGGTGCGACAAGGACCTCAGGAAGTCCATGGTGTAGGCCCTGGAAAGTCAGATCTCCTTTTCTTTAGGTAGGGGAACATCGGAAATACTCTCAAGGCGTGAAAAGGGAATAGGACCTCATCTAAAGTTGAGTCCAAAAAGTGTGTTCTCCTCTCAAGTGGCGACAGATCTCTCAGGGAAAGTCTTGAGTCACATAAAGGGTGTCAAGTGATGATTCACGTTTCAAGCGGGAATGTTGGATTACTCTTGAGATTCTGCATGGGAAATTTTCCTCATCACACCTTTACTGCCGAAACTTGTGGTTTTTCTCATGTTGCGGCGGGAATCTTGGGGTCTACCTGGAGTTGCGACAGGGACCTCAGGAATTCGCTTGTGTAGTCCCTGGGAAGTCAGGTCTCCTCTCGTTTTCATAGGGAAATATTGGGGTTAGTCTCAAGGCGTGGAAGGGGAATAAGGCCTCATCTAAACTTGAGATCATAAATTGTGTTCTCCTCTCAAGTATGGTAATCTTTGTCAGGGAATATATTGAGTCGCCTAAAGTGTGTCAAGTACCCGATCGCGTTTCTAGCGGAAATGTGGGAATTTTCTTGAGACTCTACAGGGGAAATTTACCTCCTCTCTCCTTGAGAGCAGAATCTTGTGGTTTTTGTCGAGTTGAGGCGGGAAGCTTGGAGTCCTTCTCGAGTTGCGACAGGGACCTCAGGATCTCTCACATGTAGCCCCTGGGAAATCAGGTCTCCTTTCGTTTTGGTAGGGGAACGTCGGGATTACTAGTGGTGCGTTGTAGGGAAATAGGACATCATTAAAGTTGAAGCCATAAATTGTTTTCTATTCTCAAGTATTGACAGCTATGTCAGAAACTGTCTGGTGTCGCATAAAGGGTGTCCAGTACCCGTTCGCCATTCAAGCTGGAATGTTGGATTTCTCTTGAGACTCTGCAGGTGAGATTTTGCTCATCTCACCTTGAGTGCAAAATATTGTGGTTTTTCTCAAGTTGCGGCGGGAAGCTTGGGTCCCTTCTCGATTTGCGACAGGGACCTCAGTACCTGGCTCTGTAGTCCCTTTGAAGTCACGTCTCCTTTCGTTTTGGTAGGGGAATTCGGAATTACTAGCAAGGCCCTGAAGGTAAATAGGGCCTCATTAAAGTTGAGTTCATAAATTGTGTTCTACTCTCAAGTACGGACAGCTATGTCAGGGAATGTCTTGTGTCGCATAAAGTGTGTCAAGTACCCGTTCGCGTTTCAAGCGGGAATGTGGAATTTCTCTTGAGACGCTCCAGGGGAATTTTCTTCATCTCACCTTGAGTGCAGAAACTTGTGGTTTTTTTTTTTTTCATGTTGTGGCGAGAAGCTTTTGGCCCTTCTCAATTTGCGACAGGGACTTCAGAAACTCGCTAGTGTTGTCCCTGGGAAATCAGGTTTGCTTTCGTTTTGGTAGGGGAACATCGGGATTACTCTTGAGGCGTGGAATAGAAATAGGTCTCTTCTCAATTTGAGTCCATAAACTGTGTCCTCCTCTCAAGTAGGGACAGCGATGTCAGGGATTGTCTTGAGTCGCATAAAGGGTGTCAATTTCCCTTTCCCGTGTCAAGCGGGAATATGGGATTTCACTTAGACTCTACATGGGAAATTTTCCTCATGTCACTTTGAGTGCAGAATCTTGTGGTTTTTCTTCTGTTGCTGCGGCAAACTTGGTGCCCTTCTCGATTTGCAACAGGGACCCCAGGAACTTGCTCGTGTAGTCCCTGGAATAAGGTCTCCTTTCGTTTTTGTAGGGGAACATCGGGATTAATCTCATGGTGGGTAATGGGAATAGGGCCTCATCTAAATTTGAGTACATAAATTGTATTCTCCTCTCAAGTGGGGAAGCTATGTCGGGGAATCTCTTGAGTCGCATAAATGGAGTCAAGTACCCGTTCGAGGTTCAAGCGCATATATGCGGTTTCTTTTGAGACTCTGCACTCATTTCCCCTCGAGTGCAGAATCTTGTGAAGTCTCTAGAGTTGTGGCTGGAAGCTTGGGGTCCTTCTCGAGTTACGAAAGGGACCTGAAGTACACCCTCTTGTAGTCCCTGGGAAGTCAAGTCTTCTTTCGTTTTGGTAGGGGAACATCGGGATTACTATCGAGCCGTGGAATGGGAACAGGGCCTCATCTAAAGTTCAGGCCATAAATTGTGTTCTCTTCTCAAGTGGAGACAGCTATGTCAATGAATGTCTTGAGTCACATAAAGGGTATCAACTACCTGTTCCCATGTCAAGCGAGAATGAGGGATTTCATTGAGAAACTGCAGGTGAAATATTCCCCATCTCAACTTGAGTGCAGAATCTTGTGGTTTTTCTTGTGTTGCGGCGGAAGCTTGGGGCCCTTCTCGATTTGCCACAAGAACTTCAGGAACTCGCTCTTGTAGTTCCTGGGAAGGCAGGTCTCCTTCCTTTTTTATAGGGGAACATCGAGATTTCTCTCGAGGCGTGGAATGGGAATAGGGCCTCATCTAAAGTTGAGTCCATAAACTGTCTTCTCCTCTCAAGAGGGGACAGCAATATCAGGGAAAATCTTGAGTCGCATAAAGGGTGTCAATTACCCGTTTGGATTTCAACTGGTAATGTGCGATTTCTCTTGAGACTCTGTAGGGGAAATTGTCCTCATTTCACTTTGAGTGCAGAATCTTTCGTTTTGGTAAGGGAATATCGGGATTACTCTCGAGACATGGAATGGGAATAGGGCCTCATGTAAATTTGAATCCATAAATTTTGCTCTCCTCTCAAGTGGGGACAGCTATGTCAGGGAATGTCTTGTGTCGCATAAAGGGTGTCAAGTACCCGTTCGCGTTTCAAGTGGGAATGTGGGATTTCTCTTGAGACTCTCCAGGGGAATTTTCCTCATCTCACCTTGAGTGCAGAATCTTGTGGTTTTTCACGAGTTGTGGCGGGACGCTTGGGGTGCTTTTCGAGTTCCGACAGGGACCTCTGGAACTCGCTCCTGTAGTCCCTTGTAACTCAGGTCTTTCGTTTGGTAAGGGAACATCGGGATCATTCTAGAGGCGTAGAATGGGAATAGGGCCACATCTAAAGGTGAGTCCATAAATTGTTTTCTACTCTCAAGTGGGGACAGCTATGTGAGGGAATGTCTTGAGTTGCATAAAGGGAGTCAAGTACACGTTCGCCTTCCAAGCAGGAATGTGGGATTTCTCTTGAGAATCTGCAGGGGAGATTTTCCTCATCTCACCTTGAGTGCAGAAACTTGTGTTTTTTCTAGTGTTGTGGCGGGAAGCTTTTGGCCCTTCTCGATCTGTGACAGGGACTTCAGAAACTCTTTGTGTAGTCCCTGGGAAGTCAGGTCCCCTTTCGCTTTGGTAGGGGAACATCGGGATTACTCTCGAGGGGTGAATGGGAATAGGGCTCTTCTAAATTTGAGTCCACAAATTGTGTTCTCTGAAGTAGGGACAGCGATGTCAAAGGTTCTCTTGAGTCGCATAAAGGGTGTCAATTCCCCTTTCCCGTGCCAAGCGGGAATGTGGGATTTCTCTTGAGATTCTTCAGGGGAAATTTTCCTCATCTCACCTTGAATGCAGAATCTTGTGGTTTTTCTCGAGTGGCGACAGGGACCTCAGTACCTCGCTTTGAAGTCCCTGGGAAGTCAGGTCTCCTTTCGTTTTGGGAGGGGAATTCGGGATTACCAGTGAGGCCTGGAAGGGGAATAGGGGCTCATTAAATTTGAGTCCATGAATTGTGTTTTCCTCTCAAGTGGGGACAGCTATGTCAGGGAATGTCTTGAGTCGCATAAAGGGATTCAAGGACCCGTTCGCCTTTCAAGTGGGAATGTGAGATTTCTCTTGAGACTCTGCAAGGGAGATTTTCCTCATCTCACCTTGAGTGCAGAACCTTGTGGTTTTTCTTCTGTTGCTGCGGCAAACTTGGTGCCCTTCCCGATTTGCAACAGGGACCCCAGGAACTCGCTCGTGTAGTCCCTGGAATCAGGTCTCCTTTCGTTTTTGTAGGGAAATATCGGCATTACTCTCAAGGCATAGAAGGGCAATAGCGCTTCATTAATGTTGAGTCCATGAATTGTATTCTCCTCTCATGTGGGGACAGCTATGTCAGGGAATGTCTTGAGTCACATAAAGGGTGTCCAGTACCTGAGTGCGTTTCAAGCAGGAATGTGTGATTTCTCTTGAGACTCTGCAGGGGAGATTTTCCTGATTTCAACTTGAGTGCAGAATCTTGTGGTTTTTCTCCAGTTTCGGCGCAAAGCTTGAGTTCCTTTTCGAGGTGGGAAAGGGAGCTCAAAAACACGCTCGTGTAGTCCCTGGTAAGTCAGCTCTGCTTTTGTTTTGGTAGGGAAACATCAGGATTACTCTCAAAATGTGGAATGGGAATAGGGCCTCATCTAAAGTTGAGTCCATAAATTGTGCTCTCCTCTCAAGTGTGGACAGCTATGTCAGGGAATGTCTTGAGCCGCATAAAGGGTGTCAAGTATCCGTTCGCATTTCAAGCTGGAATCTGGGATTTCTCTTTAGACACTGCTGGGGAAATTTTCCTCATCTCACCTTTAGTGAAGAATCTTGTGGTTTTTCTCCAGTTGCGGCGTGAAGCTTGGTGTCCTTCTCGAGCAGTGACAGGGACCTCAGGAACTCGCTCATGTAGTCCCTGGGAAGTCAGGTCTCCTTTCGAATTGGTAGGGAACATGGGGATACAAGAGAGGCGTGGAAGGGGAATAGGGCCTCATTAAAATTGAGTCCATCAATTGTGTTCTCCTCTCAAGTACGGACAGCTATGTCAGGGAATGTCTTGCGTTGCATAAAAGGTGTCAATTACCCCTTCGTGTTTCAAGCGGGAATGTGGGATTTCTCTTGAGACTCTGCAGGGGAGATTTTCCTCATGTCACCTTGAGTGCAGAATCTTGGGGTTTCTCTCTTGTTGGGGAGGGAAGCTTGGGGTCCTTCTTGAATGTGACAGCGACCTCCGGAACTCGCTCAAATAGTCCCTGGGAATTCAGGTCTCCTTTCTTTTTGGTAGGGGAACATCGGGAATGCTCTCGAGGCGTGGAATGGGAATAAGGCCTCACCTAAAGTTGAGTCCATTAACTGTCTTCTCCTCTCAAGAGGGGACCGCTATATAAGGGAATGTCTTGAGTCGCATAAAGGGTGTCAAGGACCCTTTCGCCTTTCAAGCGGGAATGTGGGATTTCTCTTGAGTCTCTGCAGGGGAAATTTTCCTCGTTTCACCTTGAGTGCAGAATCTTGTGGTTTTTCACGTGTTGTGCCAGGAAGCTTTGGGCCCTTCTCAATTTGTGACAGGTACGTCAGGAACTCGCTAGTGTAGTCCCTGGGAAGTCAGATCTCCTTTCGTTTTTGTAGGGGAATATCGGGATTACTTTCCAGGCGTGGAGGGGAATAGGGCTTCATTAAAGTTGAGGCCATAAATTGTGTTCTCCTCTCAAGTGTGGACAGCTATGTCAGGGAATGTCTTGAGCAGCATAAAGGGTGTCAAATACCCTTTTGTATTTCAAGCGGGAATATGGGATTTCTCTTGAGACTCTGAAGGGAACATTTTTCTCATCTCACCTTTAAGGCAGAATCTTGTGTTTTTTCTCTAGTTGGGGTGGGTACCTTGGGATCCTTCTCGATTTACGACAGGGTCCTCTGAAACTCGCTCGTGTAGTCCCTGGGAAGGCACGTCTCCTTTCGTTTTGGTAGGGTAACATAGGGATTTCTCTTGAGGCGTGGAATGGGAATAGGGCCTCATCTAAAGGTGAGTCCATAAATTATGTTCTCCTCTCAAGTGGGGACAGCTATGTCAGGGAATGTCTTGAGTCACATCAGTTCAGTTCAGTCGCTCAGTCGTGTCCGACTCTCCGCGACCCCATGAATCACAGCACGCCAGGCCTCCCTGTCCATCACCAGCTCCCGGAGTTCACTCAAACTCATGTCCACAGAGTCGGTGATGCCATCCAGCCATCTCATTCTCCGTCGTCCCCTTCTCCTCCCGCCACCAACCTTTCCCAGCATCAGAGTCTTTTCCAGTGAGTCAACTCGTCGCATGAGGTGGCCAAAGTATTGCAGTTTCAGCTTC
Organism: Moschus berezovskii; assembly: GCF_049115385.1. NCBI lineage: Eukaryota > Metazoa > Chordata > Mammalia > Artiodactyla > Moschidae > Moschus > Moschus berezovskii. The sequence goes on along the minus strand of NC_142479.1, from coordinate 5,775,128 downwards.
AGCATCAGTCCCTCCAATGTACATCCAGGATTGATCTCCCTTAGAATAGACTGGTTGGATCTCCTTGCAGTATAAGGGACTCTCAAGAGTCTTCTCCAACACCACAGTTCAAAAGCATCGATTCTTCTGCAGTCAGGCTTCTTCACAGTCCAACTCTCACATCCATACATGACCACGGGAAAAACCATTGCCTTGACTAGACGGACCTTGGTTGGCAAAGTAATGTCTCCGCTTTTCAATACACTATCAAGGTTGGTCATAACTTTCTTTTCAAGGAGCAAGCGTCTTTTAATTTCATGGCTGCAATCAGCATCTGCAGTGATTTTGGAGCCCAAAAAAACAAAGTCTGACACTGTTTCCACTGTTTTTCCATCTATTTCCCATGAAGTGATGGGACCAGATGCCATGATCTTTGTTTTCTGAATGTTGAGCTTCAAGCCAACCTTTTCACTCTCCTCTTTCACTTTCATCAAGAGGTTTTTTAGTTCCTCTTCAATTTCTGCCATAAGGGTAGTGTCATCTGCATATCTGAGGTTATTGATATATCTCCCGGCAATCTTGATTCCAGCTTGTGCTTCTTCCAGCCCAGCGTTTCTCATGATGTACGCTGCATGTAAGTTAAATAAGCAAGGTGACAATATACAACCTTGACGTACACCTTTTCCTATTTGGAACCAGTCTGTTGTTCCATATCCAGTTCTAACAGTTGCTTCCTGACCTGCATACAGGTTTCTCAAGAGGCAGGTCAGGTGGTCTGGGATTCCCATCTCTTTCAGAATGTTCCACAGTTTATTGTGATCGACACAGTCAAAGGCTTTGGCACAGTCAATAAAGCAGAAATAGATGTTTTTCTGAAACTCTCTTGCTTTCTCCATGATCCAGCGGATGTTGGCAATTTGATCTCTGGTGCCTCTGCCTTTTCTAAAACCTGCTTGAACATCTGGGAGTTCACTGTTTACATACTGCTAAAGCCTGGCTTGGAGAATTTTGAGCATTACTTTACTAGCGTGTGAGATGAGTGCAATTGTGCGGTAGTTTGGGCATTCTTTGGCATTGCCTTTCTTTGGGATTGGAATGAACACTGACCTCTTCCAGTCCTGTGGCCACTGCTGAGTTTTCCAAATCTGCTGGCATATTGAGTGCCGCACTTTCATAGCAACATCTTTCAAGACTTGAAATAGCTCAACTGGAATTCCATCACCTCCACTAGCTTTGTTCGTAGTGATGCTTTCTAAGGCCCACTTGACTTCACATTCCAAGATGTCTGGATCTAGGTCAGTGATCACGTTATCGTGACTATCTTGGTCGTGAAGATTTTTTTTGTACAGTTCTTCTGTGTATTCCTGCCACCTCTTCTTAATATCTTCTGCTTCTGTTAGGTCCACACCATTTTTATCCTTTATTGAGCCCATCTTTGCATGAAATATTCCCTTGGAATCTCTAATTATCTTGAAGAGCTCTCTTGTTTTTCCTATTCTGTTGTTTTCCTCTTTTTCTTTGCATTGATCACTGAGGAAGTCTTTCTTATCTCTCCTTGCTATTCTTTGGAACTCTGCATTCAGATGCTTATATCTTTCCTTTTCTCCTTTGATTTTCGCCTCTCTTCTTTTCACAGCTATTTGTAAGGCCTCCTCAGACAGCCATTTCGCTCTTTTGCATTTCTTTTCCATGGGGATGGTCTTGGTCCCTGTCTCCTGTACAATGTCACGAACCTCCATCCAGAGTTCATCAGGCACTCTATCAATCAGATCTAGTCCCTTAAATCTATTTCTCACTTCCACTGTATAATCATAAGGGATTTGATTGAGGTCATATCTGAATGGTCTAGTGGTTTTCCCTACTTTCTTCAATTTAAGTCTGAACTTCGCAATAAGGAGTTCATGATCTGAGCCACAGTCAGCCCCTGGTCTTGTTTTCGCTAACTGTATACAGCTTCTCCATCTTTGGGTGCAAAGAATATAATCAATCTGATTTCGGTGTTGACCATCTGGTGATGTCCATGTGTAGAGTCTTCTCTTGTGCTGTTGGAAGAGGGTGTTTGCTATGACCAGTGCATTCTCTTGACAAAACTCTATTAGCCTTTGCCCTGCTTCATTCCGTGCTCCAAGGCCAAATTTGCCAGTTATTCCAGGTGTTTCTTGACTTCCTACTTTTGCTTTCCAGTCCCCTATAATGAAAAGGACATCTTTTTTGGGTGTTAGTTCTAAAAGGTCTTGTAGGTCTTCATAGAACCGATTAACTTTGGCTTCTTCAGCATTACTCGTTGGGGCATAGGCCTGGATTACTGTAATATTGAATGATTTGCCTTGGAAACGAACAGAAATCATCCTGTCATTTTTACGATTGCATCCAAGTACTGCATTTCAGACTCTTTTGTTGACCATGATGGCTACTCCATTTCTTCTAAGGGATTCCTGCCCCCAGTAGTAGATAAAATGGTCGTCTGAGTTAAATTCACCCATTCCAGTCCATTTTAATTCACTGATTCCTAGAATGTCAACGTTCACTCTTGCCATCTCCTGTTTGACCACTTCCAATTTGCCTTGATTCATGGACCTAACATTCCAGGTTCCTATGCAATACTGCTCTTTACAGCACCGGACCTTGCTTGTATCACTGGTCACATCCACAACTGGGTATTGGTTTTGCTTTTGCTCCATCCCTTTATTCCTTCTATAGTTATTTCTCCACTGAGCTCCAGTAGCATACTGGGCACCTACTGACCTGGGGAATTCCTCATTCAGTATCCTATCATTTTTCCCTTTGTTACTGTTCATGGGGTTCTCAAGGCAAGTATACTGAAGTGGTTTGCCATTCCCTTCTCCAGTGGACCACATTCGGCTGTGGTCCATGTGATCAGATTGGCTAGTTTCCTGTGATTATGATATCAGTCTGTCCGCCCTCTGGTGCCCCCTAGGAATACCTACCATCTTATTTGGGTTTCTCTTACCTTGGTCGTGGAAAATCTCTTCACAGACGCTCCAGCAAAGTGCAGCCGCTGTACCTTACCTTGGGTGAGGGGTATCTCCTCGAGGCCGCCCCTCCTGACCTTGAATGCGGAGTAGCTCCTCTCGGCCCTCCTGCGCCCGCGCAGCCACCGCCTGTTGGACGTGGGGTAGCTCATCTCGGCCGCCGGCCCTGGCCTCAGGCGTGGGGTAGCTCCTCACGGCCGCACCTCTTTGCGTGGTTCGTTGTGCCGGGGCCGGCGTCTCTCGCGTCGCGTCTGCGCCGCCGGGGCCGGCGTCTCTCGCGTCGCGTCTGCGCCGCCGGGGCCGGCGTCTCTCGCGTCGCGTCTGCGCCGCCGGGGCCGGCGTCTCTCGCGTCGCGTCTGCGCCACATAAAGGGTGTCAAATACCCGTTCTTGTTTCAAACGGTAATGTGGGATTTCTCTTGAGACTCTGCAGGGTAAATTTTCCTCATCTCACCTTGAGTGCAGAATCTTGCAATTTTTCTCGAGTTTTGGCGGGAAGCTAGAAGTCCTTCTCGAGTTGTGACAGGGACTTCAGGAACTCGCTCGTGGAGTCCCTGGGAAGTCAGGACTCCTTTCATTTTGGTAGGGGAACATCGGGAATACTCTCGAGGTGTGGAATGGGAATAGGGCCTCATCTCAAGTTGAGTCCATAAATTGTGTTCTCCTCTCATTTGGGGACACCTATATCAGGGAATGACTTGAGTCGCATTAAGGGTGTCAAGTACCCATCAGCTTTTCAAGCGGGAATTTGGGATTTTTCTTGACTCTGCTGGGGGAAATTTCATCATCTCAACCTGAGTGCAGGATCTTGTGGGTTATCTCGAGTTTCGGCGGGAAGCTTGGGGTCCTTCTCGAGTTGCGAAACAGACCTCAGGAAATCGCTCGTGTAGTCCCTGGGAATTCATGTCTCCTTTCGTTTTGGTAGGGGAACCTCGGGATTTCTCTCAATGCATGGAATGGCAATAGGGCCTCATCTAATGTTGAGTCCATAAATTGTGTTTTCCTCTCAAGTGGGGACAGCTATGTCATGGAATGTCTTTAGTCACAAAAATTAGTGTCAAGTACCCATTCACGTTTCAAGCAGGGATATGGGATTTCTCTTGAGAGTCTACAGGGGGAATTTACCTCATCTCACCTTGAGTGGAGAATCTTGTGGTTTTTCTCGATTTGCGGTGGGAAGCTTGGAGTCCTACTCGAGTTGCGCCAGGGACCTCAGGAACTCGCTGTTGTAGTACCTGGGAAGTCAGGTCGTCTCTCCTTTTGGTAGGGGAACATCGGGATTACTCTCGAGGCGTGTATTGGAAATAGGGCCTCATCTCAAGTTGAGTCCAAAAATTTTGTTATCTTTTCAAGTGGGGACAGCTATGTCAGGGAATGTCTTGAGTCGCATAAAGGGTGTCAAATACCCGTTCGCGTTTCAACAGGGAATGTGGGATTTCTCCTGAGACTCTGCATTTGAAATTTTCCTCATCTCTCCTTGAGTGCAGAATCTTTTGGTTTTTCTCGTGTTTGTTTGGTAAGTTAGGCGTCCTTCTCGAGTTGCGACAGGGATCTCAGTAAATCGTTCCTGTAGTCCCTGGGAAGTCAGGTCTCGTTTCTTTTTGGTAGGGGAACATCGGGATTACTCTAGAGGCATGGAATGGGAATAGGGCCTCATCTAAAGATGAATCAGTAAATTGTGGTGTCCTCTGAAATTGGGACAGCTATGTCAAGGAATGTCTTGAGACGCATAAAGGTTGTCAATTACTTGTTGGCATTTCAAGCGGGAATGTTGGATATCTCTTGACTCTGCCAGGGGAATTTTCCTCATCTCACCTTGAGTTCAGAATCTTTGGTTTTACTCTGAGCAGTGGCGGGAAGCTTGGGGTCTTTCTCGAGTCGTGACACAGACCTCAGGAACTCACTCTTGTAGACCCTGGGAATTCAGGTCCCCTTTCCTTATGTTAGTGGAACATCGGGATTACTCTCGAGGTGTGAAATGGGAATAATGCCTCATGTAAAGTTGAGGCCATGAATTGTGTTTTCCTCTAAACTGGGGACAGCTATGTCAGGGAATGTCTTGAGTCGCTTAAAGGGTGTCAAGAAACTTTTCGCGTTTCAAGCGGGAATGTGGGATTTCTCTGGATATTCTGCAGGGGAAATTTTCCACATCTCACCTTGAGTGCAGAATATTGTGGTTTTTCTCGAGTTTAGTCGGGAAGCTAGGGGTCCTTCTCAAGTTGCTACAGGGACCTCAGGAACTCACTGGTGTATTCCCTGGGAAGTCATGACTCATTTGGTTTTGGGAGGGGAACATCGGTATTACTAATGAGGTGAGGAATGCGAATCGGGCCTCATCTAACGTTTGTCCATAAATTTTGTTCTCCTCTCAAGTGAGGACAGCTATCGGGGAATGTCTTGAGTCGCATAAAGGGTGTCAAGTACCCGTTCAAGTTTCAAGCAGAAATGTGCGATTTCTCTTGAGATTCAAAGGGGAAATTTTCCTCATCTCACTTTGAGTGCAGGATCTTGTGGTTCTTCTTGAGTTGCGGCGGAAAGATTGGGGTCCTTCTCGAGTTGCGACAGGGACCTCAGGAACTTGCTCGTGTAGTCCCTGGGACGTAATGTCTCCTTTCGTTTCGTAGGGGAACATCGGGATTACTCTTGAGGCGTGAAATGGGAATAGGTCCTCATCTAAAGTTCAGTCCATAAATTGTGTTCTCCTCTCAAGTGGGGGCAGCTATGTCAGGGAATGTCGAGTCGCATAAAGGGTGTCAAGTGTTCGTTCGAAATTCACGCGCGAATATAGTATTTCCCTTGAGACTCTGCAGGGGAAAATTTCCTCATCTCGCTTTAAGTACAGAATCTTGTGTTTTTTCTCGAGTTGCGGCTGGAAGCTTGGGGCCTTCTCGAGTTGCGACGGGGAACTCAGTTACTTGTTGGTCATGCCCCAGGGAAGTCAGGTCTCCTTGTGTTTTGGAAGGGAAATCTCGGGATCATTCTCGAGGCGTGGAATGGCAATTGGACGTCATCTAGAGATGAGTCCATAAATTGTGTGCTCCTCTCCAGCAGGGACGGCTTAGTCAAGGAACTTTTATGGTTTCAGAAAGGGTGTCAAGGTCCTGTTCGAATTTCAAGCGGTAATGTGGGTTTTCCCTTGAGACACTGCAGCAGAAAATTCCTCATCTCGCATTGATTTGGGAATCTCTTGGTTTTATCGAGTTGCTGTGGGAAGCTTGTAGTCCCTCTCAAGTTGACACAGTGACCTCAAAACATAGCTCCTTTTACATCAGGGAGGTCAGGTCACTTTTCTTTTTGCAAGGAGATCTTCGGGATTACACTCAAGGAGTAGAATGGGAATACAGCCTCATCTAAAATTGAGTCCAAAAATAAAAAATATAAAAAAAATAATAAAATTGAGTCCATTAATTGTGTTCTTCTCTCAAGTGGGGACAGCTATGTCAAGGAATGTCTTGGGTCACATATAGTGTGTCAAGTCCTGGTTCGAGTTTCAAGTGGGAATGTGGGATTTCTCTTCAGTCTAAGCATGGGAAAATTTTCCTCATCACACCTTGAGTGCACAATCTTGTGGTTTGTTTCAAGTTGCGGGGCGAAGCTTATGGTCCTTCTCAAGTTGCGACGGGGACCTCAGAAACCCGCTGGTGTTATCCCAGGGACGGCAGGTCTCCCATCGTGTTGGAAGTGGAACCTCGGGATTCCAATCATGGCATGGAATGTGATTTGCTTCTCATTTTGTGTTGAGTCCGATAATTGTGTGCTCCTCTCCAGTAGGGACAGCTTAGTCTGGGTTCTTTTTGTGTTTCAGAAAGGGTTTCAATACCCTATCGAGTTTCAAGCAGGAATGTGTGATTTCCCTTGAGACTCTGCAGCAGAAATGTTCATCATCTCGCATTGAGGGGGGAATGTTGTGGTTTTTCTCATGTTGCGGCTTGAAGCTTGGGGTCCCTTTCAGGTTGCAACGGTGATATCAGGAACTTGATCATGTAGTCCCTGGGAAGTCACGTCTCCTTTGGTTTTGGTAGGGGATTTCAGGATTACTCTCGAGGCATGGAATGGGAATACGGCCTCATCTAAAGTTGAGTCCATAAATTTTTCTCCTCTCATGTGGCGACAGCTATGTCAGGGAATGTCTTGAGTCACATAAAGGGTGTCATGTACCCTTTCGAGTTTCAAGCGGGAATGTGGGATTTCTCTTGGGACTCTCCATGGGAAATTTTCCTCAGCTCACCTTGAGTGCAGAATCTTACGTTTTTTCTCGAGTTGCTTCTGGATGCTTTGGTTCCTTCTTGAATGCGACGGTACCTCAGGAACTCGTTCATGTTGCCCCATGGACGTCCGGTCTCCAATTATGTTGGAAGAGGAACCTCGGGATTCCACTCGTGACATGGAATGTAATTTGGGCATCATCTTTTGTTGAGTCCGTTAATTGTGTGTTCCTCTCCAGTGGGGACGGATTAGTCAGGGATCTATTTTGTGTCAAAGAAAGGGTTTAAAGTACCCTTTGAGTTTCAAGCGGGAATATATGATTTCTCTTGAGACTCTGCAGCAGAAATATTCCTCATCTCGCATTGAGGGGAGAATCTTCTGGTTTTTCTTGAGTTACGGCTGGATGCTTGGGGTCCCTTTTGGGTTGCGATGGAGATCTCAGGAAAGCGCTCGTGTTGCCCCAGGGAAGTCAGGTCTCATTTGCTGTTGGAAAGGGTACTTTCGGATTTCACTCGAGGCGTCCAATGTGAATTGGGCCTCATCTAATGATGAGTCTGTTAATTGTGTGCTCCTCTCCAATGGGTACGGCTTAGTAAGGGTCCTTTTGGTGTCGCAGGAATAATGTCAAGTGCCCTTTAGAGTTTAAAAGGGTATGTGGGATTTCTCTTGAGATTCTGCAGGGAAAATTTTCCTCATCTCACCTTGAGTGCAGAATCTTGTGTTTTTTCTCGAGTTGAGGCGGAAGATTGTGGTCCTTTTCGACTTACAATGGGCACCCAAGGAACACGCTCGGGTTATCCCTGGGAAGTCAGGTCTCCTCTGGTAGGGGAACTTTGGGATTACTCTGGAGACGTGGAATGGGAATAGGGCCTCATCTAAAGTTGAGTCCAGAAATTGTGTTCTCTCAAGTGGGGACAGCTATGTCAGGGAATGTCTTGAGTCGCATAAAGGGTGTCAAGTATCCGTTCGAGTTTCAAGAGGGAATGTGGGATTTCTCTTGAGACTCTATATGGGAAATTTTCCTCATCTTGCCTTGAGTGAAGAATCTTGTGGTTTTTCTCTAGTTGCGGCGGGAAGCTTTGGGTCCTTTTCGAGTTGCGACGGGGACCGCAGTTACTCACTGGTCCTGCCCCAAGGAAGTCAGGTCTCCTTACGTGTTGGAAGGGAAACTTCGGGATTATTCTCCAGGCGTGGAATGGCAAATGGAAGTCATCTAGAAATGAGTCCTTAAATTGTGTGCTCCTCTCCAGTAGGGACGGCTTAGTCAGGGAACTTTTATGGGTGCAGAAAGGGTGTCAAGTACCCCTTCGAATTTCCAGCGGTAATGTGGGTTTTCCCTTGAGACTCTGCAGCAGAATATTCCTCATCTCGCATTGATGTGGGAATCTCGTGGTTTTTATCAAGTTGATGCAGGAAGCTTGTAGTCCCTCTCAAGTTGAGACAGTGCCCTCAGAACCTAGTTCTGTTTACTTCAGAGAGGTCAGGTCACTTTTCTTTTTGCAAGGAGAGCTTCGGGATTACACTCGAGGCCTAGAATGGGAATACAGCCTCATCTAAAATTGAGTCCATAAATTGTGTTCTTCTCTCCAGTGGGGACAGCTGTGTCAAGGAATGTCTTGGGTCGCCTATATTGTGTCAAGCCCTGGTTCGAGTTTCAAGCGGGAATGTGGGATTTCTCTTGAGACTCAGAATGGGAAAATTTCCCTCATCACACCTTGAGTGAACAATCTTGTGGTTTGTCTTGAGTTATGTCGGAAGCTTGGGGTCCTCTTCGACTTACAACGGGCACCTAAGGGACACGCTCTTGTTATCCCTGGGAAGTCAGGTCTCCTTTCCTCTGGTAGGGGACTTCGGGATTTCTCTTGAAGCGTGGAATGGGAAAAAGGCCTCAGCTAAATTTGAGTCCAGAAATTGTGTTCTCCTCTCAAGTGGGGAAAGCTATGTCAGGAAATATCTTGAGTCGCATAAAGGGTGTCAAGTATCCGTTCGAATTTCAAGCGCGAATGTAGGATTTCCCTTGAGACTCTGCAGGGGAAATTTTCCTCATCTCACCTTGAGTGAAGAATTTTGTGGTTATTCTCGAGTTGCAGCGGGAAGCTTGGGGTCCTTCTCGAGTTGCGACGGGGACCTCAATTACTCGCTGGTCATGCCCCAGGGAAGTCATGTCTCCTTGCGTTTTGGAAGGGAAACCTCAGGATTATTCTCGAGGCGTTGAATGGGAATACAGCCTCATCTAAAATTGAGTCCATTAATTGTGTTCTTCTCTCCAGTGGGGACAGCTATGTCAAGGTATGTTTTCGGTCTCATATAGTGTGTCAAGTCCTGGTTCGAGTTTCGAGCGTGAATGTGGGATTTCTCTTCAGACTCTTCAGCATGGGAAAATTTTCCTCATCACACCTTGAGTCCACAATCTTGTGGTTTGTCTCGAGTTGCGGCGGGAAGCTTGGGGTCCTTCCCGAGTTGCAACGGGGACTGAAGAAACTCGCTCGTGTTATCCCAGGGACGGCAGGTCTCCAATCGTGTTGTAAGGGGAACTTCAGGATTCCAATCGTGGCATGGAATGTGATTTGCTTCTCATTTTTTGTTGAGTCCAATAATTGTGTGCTCCTCTCCAGTGGGGACGGCTTAATCCGGGATCTTTTTGTGTTTCAGAAAGGGTTTCATGTACCCTATCGAGTTTCAAGCAGGAATGTGTGATTTCTCTTGAAACTCTGCAGCAGAAATGTGTTGCGGCTTGAAGATTGGGGTCCCTTTTGGGTTGCGATAGTGATATCAGGAACTCGCTCGTGTAGTCCCTGGGAAGTCAGGTCTCCTTTCGTTTTGGTAGGGGATTTCGGGATTACTCTCGAGGCATGGAATGGGAATACGGCCTCATCTAAATTTGAGTCCATAAATTTTTTCTCCTCTCATGTGGCGACAGCTATGTCAGGGAATGTCTTGAGTCGCATAAAGGGTGTCATGTACCCTTTTGAGTTTCAAGCAGGAATGTGGGATTTCTCTTCAGACTTAGCATGGGAAAATTTTCCTCATCACACCTTGAGTGCACAATCTTGTGGTTTGTCTCGAATTGCGGCAGGAAGCTTGGGGGCCTTCTCGAATTGCGATCGGGACCTCAGAAACTCGCTCTTGTTATCCCAGGGATGGCAGGTCTCCGATCATATTGGAAGGGGAACATCGGGATTCCAATCGTGGCATGGAATGTTATTTGCTTCTCGTGTTGAGTCCGATAATTGTGTGCTCCTTTCCAGTGGGCATGGGAACTTTTTGGGTCTGGGAACTTTTTGTGTTTCAGAAAGGGTTTCAAGTAGCCCCTCGAGTTTCAAGCAGAAATGTGTGATTTCTCTTGAGACTCTGCAGCAGAAATGTTCCTCCTTCTCTCATTGAGGGGAGAATCTTGTGGCTTTTCTCGTGTTGTGGATTGAAGCTTGAGGTCCCTTTCGGGTTGTGACGGTGATATCAGGAACTCGCTCTTGTAGTCCCTGGGAAGTCAGGTCTCCTTTCGTTTTGGTAGGGGATTTCGGGATTACTCTCGAGGCATTGAATGGGAATACGGCCTCATCTAAAGTTCACTCCATAAATTTTGTTCTCCTCTCATGTGGGGACAGCTATGTCAGGGAATGTCTTGAGTCACATAAAGGGTGTCATGGACCCTTTCGAGTTTCAAGCGGGAATGTGGGATTTCTCTTGGGACTCTCCATGGAAAATTTTCCTCAGCTCACCTTGAGTGCAGAATCTTGTGGTTGTTCTCGAGTTGCGGTGGGATGCTTTGGCTCCTTCTGGATTGTGACAGTATCTCAGGAATTCGCTCATGTTGCCCCAGGGACATCCGGTCTCCAATCGTGTTGGAAGAAGAACCTCAGGATACCGCTTGTGGCATGGAATGTGACTTGGGCATCATCTTGTGTTGCCTCCATTAATTGTGTGTTCCTCCCCAGTGGGGTCGGATTAGTCAGGGATCTTTTTGTGTCAAAGAAATGGTTTAAAGTACCCTTTAGAGTTTCAAGGGTAAATGTGTGATTTCTCTTGAGACTTTGCCTTAGAAATATTTCTCATCTCGCATGGAGGGGAGACTCTTGTGGTTTTTCTCGAGTTGCAGCTGGATCCTTGGGGTCCCTTTCGGGTTGCGACAGGGATCTCAGGAAATCGCTCGTGTTGCCCCAGGGAAGTCAGGTCTTCTTTCCAGTTGGAAAGGGTACTTCGGGATTTCACTCTAGGCATCGAATGTGAATTGAGCCTCATCCAGAGATGAGTCTGTTAAATGTTTGCTCCTCTCCAGTGGGGACGGCTTAGTAAGGGTCCTTTTTGTGTCACAGAAATAGTGTCAAGTGCCCGTTCGAGTTTAAAAGGGAGTGTGGGATTTCTTTTGAGACTCTGCAGGGGAAATTTTCCTCATCTCACCTTGAATGAAGAATCTTGTGGTTTTTCTCAAGTTGCGGCGGAAACTTCGGGTCCTTTTCGACTTACAACATGCACTGCAGGGACACGCTCATGTTGTCCCTGGGAATCAGGTCTCCTTTCCTCTGGTAGGGGAACTTCGGGACTACTCTTGAGGCGTGGAATGAGAATAGGGCCTTATCTAAATTTGAGTCCATAAGTTGTGTTCTCCTCTCAAGTGGGGACAGGTATGTCAGGAAATGTCTTGAGTCGCATAAAGGGTGTCAAGTATCCATTCGGGTTTCAAGTAAGGAATGTGTGATTTCACTTGAGACTCTGTAGCAGAAATGTTCCTCAACTCGCACTGAAGGGAGAATCTTGTGGTCAGCTTGAAGCTTGGCGTCCCTTTCCGTTTCTGACGGTGATATCAGGAACTCGCTCCTGTAGTCCCAGGGAAGTCAGGTCTCCTTTCCTTTTGGTAGGGGATCTTTGGTACTACTCTTGAGGCATGGAATGTGAATACGGCCTCATCTAAAGTTGAGTCCATAAATTGTGTTCTCCTCTCATGTGGCGACAGCTATGTCATGGAATGTCATGAGTCTCATAAATGGTGTCATGTACCCTTTCGAGTTTCAAGTGGGAATGTGGGATTTCTCGTGGGACTCTAAAAGAGATATTTTCCTCATCTCACCTTGAGTGCAGAATCTTATGGTTTTTCTAGAGTTGAGGCGGGAAACTTTGGTTCCTTCTCGATTGCTACGGGGAACTCAGGAATTCGCTCGTGTTGCCTCTGGGACCTCAGGTCTCCAATCATGTTGGATGGGGAAACTCGGGATTCCAATCGTGGTGTGGACAGTGATTGGGCATCATCTTTTGTTGAGTTGGTTAATCGTGTGTTCCTCTCCAGTGGGACGGATTAGTCAGGGATTTTTGTGTGTCAAAGAAAGGGTTTAAAGTACCCTTTCGAGTTTCAAGGGAGAATGTGTGATTTCTCTTGAGACTCTGCAGCAGAAATATTCCTCATCTCGCATTGAGGGGAGAATCTTGTGGTTTTTCTCGAGTTGCGGCTGGAAGCTTGGGGTCTCTTTCAGGTTGTTATGGGTATCTCAGGAAATCGCAGGTGTTGCCCCAGGGAAGTCACGTCTCCTTTCCTGTTGGAGAGTGTACTTCAGGATTACTCTCGAGGCGTCGAATGTGAAATGGGCCTCATTTAGAGAAGAGTCCATTAATTGTGTGCTCCTCTCCAGTGGGGACGGCTTAGTAAGGGTCCTTTTTGTGTCGCAGAAATAGTGTCAAGTGCACGTTCGAGTTTAAAAGGGAATGTGGGATTTCTCTTGAGATTCTGTAGGGGAAATTTTCCTCATCTCACCTTGAGTGAAGAATCTTGTGGTTTTTCTCGAGTTGCGGAGGAAGCTTGGGTTCCATTTCTACTTTCAACGGGCACCTCAGGGACACGTTCGTGTTGTCCCTGGGAAGTCAGGTCTCCTTTCCTCTGGTAAGGGAACTTCGGGATTACTCTTGAGGCGTGGAAAGGGAATAGGGCCTCATCTAAAGTTGAGTCCAGAAATTATGTTCTCCTCTCAAGTGGGGACAGCTACGTAAGGTAATGTCTTGAGTCGCATAAAGGGTGTCAAGTATCCGTTCAAGTTTCAAGCGGGAATGTGTGATTTCTATTGCGACTCTGCAGGGGAAATTTTCCTCATCTTGCCTTGAGTGCAGAATCTTGTGGTTTATCTCGAGCTGCAGCGGGAAGCTTTGGGTCCTTCTCGAGTTGCGACGGGGACCTCAGTTACTCGCTGGTCATGCCCCGGGGAAGTCAGATCTCCTTGCCTGTTGGAGGGAAACTTCAGGATTATTTTCTAGGCGTGGAGTGACAATTGGAAGTCATCTAGAGATGAGTCCTTAAATTATGTGCTCCTCTCCAATAGGGACGGCTTATTCAGGGAACTTTTATTGTTGCAGAAAGGGTGTCAAGTACCCATTCGAATTTCAAGCAGTAATGTGGTTTTTCTATTGAGACTCTGTAGCAGAAAATTCCTCATCTTGCAATGATGGGGGAATCTAGTGGTTTTTATCGAGTTGCGGCGAGAAGCTTGTAATCACTCTTGAGTTGAGGCAGTGACGTCAGAACCTAGCTCTTTTTACTTCAGGGAGGTCAGGTCACTTTTCTTTTTGCAAGGCGAGCTTCGCGATTACACTCGAGGTGTAGAATGGGAATACGGCCTCATCTAAAATTAAGTCCCTCAATTGTGTTCTTCTCTCCAGTGGGGACAGCTGTGTCAAGGAATGTCTTGGGTTGCAAATAGTGTGTTAAGTACTGGTTCGAGTTTCAAGCGGGAATGTCGGATTTCTCCTCAGACTTAGCATGGGAAAATTTTCCTTATCACATATTGAGTGCACAATCTTGTGGTTTGTCTCAAGTTACGGCAGGAAGCTTGGGGGCCTTCTCGAGTTGCGATGGGGACCTCAGAAACTCTCTCATGTTATCCAGTGACGGCAGGTCTCCAATTGTGTTGGAAGGGGAACCTCAGGATTCCAATCGTGGCGTGGAATGTGATTTGCTTCTCATTTTGTGTTGAGTCCGATAATTGTGTGCTCCTCTCCAGAGGGGACTGCTTAGTCCGGGATCTTTTTGTGTTGCAGAATAGAAAGGGTTTCAGGTCCCTATCGAGTTTCAAGCAGGAATGTGTGATTTCTCTTGAGACTTTACAGCAGAAATATTCCTCCTCTCGCATTGAGGGGAGAATCTTGTGGTTTTTCTCGTTTTGCGTCTTGAAGCTAGGGGTGCCTTTCGGGTTCCGAGGTGATATCAGGAACTTGCTCTTGTAGTCCCTGGGATGTCAGGTCTCCTTTCCTTTTGGTAGGGGATTTCAGGATTACTCTCGAGCATGGAATGGGAATACGGCCTCATCTAAAGTTCAGTCCATAAATTTTGTTCTCCTCTCATGTGGCGACAGCTATGTCAGGGAATGTCTTGAGTCTCATAAAGGGTGTCATGTACCCTTTCGAGTTTCAAGCGGGAATGTGGGATTTCTCTTGGGACTCTGCATGGGATATTTTCCTCATCTCACCTTGAGTGCAGAATCTTATGGTTTTTCTCGAGTTGCGGGGGGAAACTTTGGCTCCTTCTCGATTGCTTCAGGGACCTCAGCAATTCCCTCCTTTTGCCCCAGGAACGTCAGGTCTCTAATCGTGTTGGAAGGGGAACCTCGAGATTCCAATCATGGCGTGGACTGTGATTTGGTCATCATCTTGTGTTGAGTCGTTTAATTGTGTGTTCCTCTCCAGTGGGGTCGGATTAGTCAGGGATCTTTGTGTGTCAAAGAAAGGGTTTAAAGTACCCTTTTGACTTTCAAGGGGGAATGTGTGATTTCTCTTGAGACTCTGCAGCAGAAATATTCCTCATCTCGCCTTGAGGGGAGAATCTTGTGGTTTTTCTCGAGTTGCGGCTGGAAGCTTGGGGTCCCTTTCAGGTTGCGACGGGGATCTCAAGAAATCACTCGTGTTGCCCCAGGGAAGTCAGGTCTTCTTGCCTGTTGGAAAGGCTACTTCGGGATTTCTCTCGAGGCATCGAATGTGAATTGGGCCTCATCTAGAGAAGAGTCCATTAATTGTGTGCTCCTCTCCAGTGGGAACAGCTTATAAGGGTCCTTTTTGTGTCGCAGAAATAGTGTCAAGAGCCCGTTTGAGTTTAAAAGGGAATGTGGGATTTCTCTTGAGACTCTGTAGGGGAAATTTTCCTCATCTCACCATGAGTGAACAATCTTGTGGTTTGTCTCGAGTTGCGGCGGGAAGATTGGGGTCCTTCTCGAGTTGGGACAGGGACCTCAGGAACTCGCTCGTGTAGTCCCTGGAAAGTCAATTCTGCTTTGGTTTTGGTAGGAGAACATCGGGATTACTCTCGAGGGGTGGAATGGGAATAGGGCATCATCTCAAGTTGAGTCCATAAACTGTGTTCTCCTCTCAAGTGGAGACAGCTATGCCAGGGAATGTTCTGATTCGCAAAAGGGTGTCAAGTACCGGTTCGAGTTTCAAGCGGTAATGTGGGATAACTTTTGTGACCCTCTAGGGGAAATTTTCCTCATCTCACCTTGACTGCAGAATCTTGTGGTTTTGCTCGAGTTGTGGCGGAAAGGTGCGGTCCTTCTCGAGTTGAGACAGGGGCCTCAGGAACTCGCTCGTGTAGTACCTGGGAAGTCAGGTCTCATTTCGTTTTGGAAGGGGAACATAAGGATTACTCTGGAGGCGTGGAATGGGAATAGGGCCTCATAAAATTGAGTCCATTAATTGGGTTCTGCTCTCTAGTGGTGACAGCTATTTCAGGGAATGTCTTGAGTCGCATAAAGGGTGTCAAGAACTCGTTTGCTTTTCAAGCGGGAATGTGGGATTTCCTTTGAGACTCTGCAGGGTAAATTTTCCTCATCTCACATTGAGTGCAGAATCTTGTGGTTGTTCTCGAGTTGCGGCGGAAAGCTTGGGGGCCGTCTCGAGTTGCCACAGGGACCTCAAGAATTCGCTCGTGTACTCCCTGGGAAGTCAGGTGTGCTTTCGTTTTGGTAGGGGAACATCGGGATTACTCTCGAGGCGTAGAATGGGAATAGGGCCTCTTCTAAAGATGAGTCCATAAAATGTGTTCTCTTCTCAAGTGGGCACAGCTATGTCAGGGAATGTCTTGTGTCGCATAAAGGGTGTCAAGTATCCGTTCGCGTTTCAAGCGGGAATGTGGGAATTCTCTTGAGACTGTGCAGGGGAAATTTTCCTCATGTCACCTTGAGTGCAGAATCTTGTGGTTTTTCTCGAGTTGCGGTGGGAAGCTTGGGGTCCTACTCGAATTGCGACAGGTACCTCAGGAACTCGTTCCTGTATTCGCTGGGAAGTCAGGTCTCTTTCGTGATGTAGGGGAACCTCGGGATTACTCTCAAGGCGTGGAATCTGAACAGGGCCTGATCTCAAGTTGAGTCCATAAATTGTTTTCTTCTCTCAACTGCGGAGAGCTATGTCAGGGAAAGTCTTGAGTCACATAAACTGTGTCAAGTACCCGTTCGCGTTTCCAACGGGAATGAGGGATTTCTCTTGAGATTCTGCAGGGGAAATTTTCCTCATCTCACCTTGAGTGCAGAATCTTGTTGTTTTTCTCGAGTTGCGATGGGAAGCTTGGGGTCCTTCTCGAGTTGCGAAAAGTACCTCAGCAACTCCCTCGTGTATTCCCAGGGAAGTCAGGTCTCCTTTCGTTTTGGTATGGGAATATTGGGATTACACTCAAGGCGTGGAATGGGAATAGGGCCTAATCTCAAGTTCATTCCATAAATTTTGTTCTTCTCTCACATGGGGACAGCTCTGTCAGGGAATGTCTTGATTTGCTTAAAGGGTGTCAAGTACCCATTCACGTTTCAAGGGGGAATGTAGGATTTCTCTTGAGACTCTTCAGGGGAAATTTTCCTCATCTCACCTTGAGTGCAGAATCTTGTGGTTTTTCTCGAGTTGCGGAGAAAGCTTGGGATCCTTCTCGAGTTGTGACATGGACCTCAGGAACTCGCTCTTGTAGTCCCTGGGAAGTCAGGTCTGCTTTCGTTTTGGTAGGGGAACCTCAGGATTACTCTCAAGGCGTGGAATGGGAAGAGGGCCTCATCTATGGTTGAGTCCATAAATTGTGTTCTAATCTCAAGTGAGTTCAGCTATGTCAGGGAATGTCTTGAATCACATAAAGGTTGTCAATACTTGTTCGCATTTCAAGCCGGAATGTGGGATTTCTCTTGAGACTCAGCAGGGGAATTTTTCTCATCTCACCTTGAGTGCAGAATCCCGTGGTTTTTCTCGAGTGGCGGCGGGAAGCTTGGGGTCCCTCTCGAGTTGTGACATGGACTTCAGGAACTCACTCTTGTAGTCCCTGGGAAGTCACGTCTCCTTTCATTTTGGTAGGGTAACCTCGGGATTACAGTCGAGGCATGGAATGGGAATAGGGCCTCATCTTAATTTGATTCAATAAATTTTGTTCTAATTTCAAGTGGAGACAGCTATGTCAGGGAATGTCTTGAGTCTCATAAAGGGTGTCAAGTACCCGTTCACGTTTCAAGCGGGAATGTGGGATTTTTCTTGAGACTCTGCAGAGTAAAATTTCCTCACCTCACCTTGAGTGCAGAATCTTGTGGTTTTTCTCGATTTGCGTCGGGAAGCTTGGGGTCCTTCTCCAGTTGTGACGGGAACCTCAGGAACTCGCTTGTTTAGTCCCTGGGAAGACAGGTCTCCTTTCGTTTTGGTAGGGGAACATTGGGATTACTCTCGAGGCGTGGAATGGGAATAAGGCCTCATCTATTGTTGAGTCTATAAATAGTGTTCTCCTCTCAAGTGGGGACAGCTATGTCAGGGAATACCCTGAGTCTCATAAAGGATGTCAAGTATCCGTTCGCGTTTCAAGCGGGAATGTATGATTTCTCTTGTGACTCTGCAGGGGAAATTTTCCTCATCTCAACTTGAGTGAAGAATCTTGTGGTTTTTCACGAGTAGCCACGGGAATCTTAATGTCCTTCTCGAGATGCGACAGACACCTCAGGAACTCGCTCGTGTAGTCCCTGGAAAGTCAGGTTTCCTTTCGTTTTGGTAGGGGAACATCGGGATTACTCTAGAGGCGTGGAATGGGAATAGGGCCTCATCTAACGTTGAGTCCATAAATTGTATTCTCTCAAGTGGGGACAGCTATGTCACGGAATATTTTGAGTCTCATAAAGGGTGTCAAGTAACAGTTCTGGTTTCAAGCGGGAATATGGGATATCCCTTGAGATTCTGCAGGGGAAATTTTCCTCATCTCACCTTGAGTGCAGAATCTTGTGGTTTTTCTCGAGTTGCGGTGGGAAGCTTGGGGTTCTTCTCGAAAGGGGAAAGGGATTTCAGGACCTCCCTCCTGTAGTCCCTGGGAAGTCAGATCTTCTTTTGTTTTGGTAGTCACAGTGGGATTACTCTCGAGGCTTAGAATGGAAATAGGGCCTCTTACCGAGTTGAGTCCTAAATTGTGGTCTCCTTTTCAAAGCGGACGGCTCTGTGAGGGAACTTTCTGAGTCGCATAAATGGTTTCAAGTACCCGTTCACCTTTCAAGCGGGAATGTGGGATTTCTCTTGATATGCTGCAGAGGAAAATGTCCTCATCTTGCATTGAGGGGATAATTTTGTGGTGTTTCTCGACTTGCGGCGGTAAGAATTGAGTTCCTATCGAGTTACGACGGGGACCTCACTACCTCGATCTCGATATCCCAGGGCAGTTAGGTCTCCTTGCGTGTTGGAAGAGGAACATCGCCATTCCTCTCGAGGCACGGGAGAGTAATGGGGTCACATCTAGTGCTGTGTAGATAAATTGTGTTCTCTGCTTCAATGTGGACGGCTACAAGGGGAAATTTTTGGGTCGCATAAAGTGTGTCAAGTTCCATTCGGATTTCAAGTCGTAATGTGCAATTTCTCTTGAGACTCTGCAGCGGAAAATATCCTCCTCTCACATTGAGGGGAAAATATTGAGGTGTTTTTCGAGTTGCGGCGGGAGCTTGGTCCCCCTCTCGATTTGGGACGGGGACCTCAGGGAATCCCCCGTGTTGCTTCAGAGAAGGCAGGTCCCCTTTTGTGTTCAAAGGGGAACTTCGGGATTACTCTTGTGCTGTTCAATGGGAATAGGGCCTCTTCTCGAGTTGAGTTCGTAAATTGTGTTCTCCTCTCCGATGGGGACGGCTGTGTTAGGGAACTTACTGAGTCACATAAAGTGTGTCAAGTTCCATTAGGGTTTCAAGCGGTAATGTTCGATTTCTATTGAGACTCTGCAGCAGAAATTATCCTCATCTCGTATTGAGGGGAAAATTTTGTGTTGTTTCTCGAGTTGCGGCGGGAAGCTGAGGGTACTTCACGAGTTGCAACATGGACCTCAGGAACTCTCTCAGGTTGCTTCAGGGAAGTCAGGTCCCCTTTTGTGTTGGAAAGGGAACATCCGGTTTACTCTCGAGCCGTTAAATGGGAATAGGGGCTCATCTTGAATTGAGTCCATAAAGTGTGTTCTCCTGTCCAATGGGGACAGCTATGTGAGGGAACTTTCTGAGTCGCATAAAAGGTGTCAAGTACACTTTTACCTTTCAAGAAGGAATATGGTATTTCTCTTGAGATTTTGCAGCGCAGAATTTCCTCATCTTCAATTGAGGGGATAATTTTGTGGTGTTTATCGAGTTGAGGCTAGAAGCTGGGGGTACTTCTCGAGTTGAGACGGGGACCTCAGAAACTAACTCGGGTTGCTTCAGGGAAGTCAGGTCCCCTTTTGTGTTGGAAGGGGAACTTCCGGTTTAATCTCGAGGCGTTAAATGGAATAGGGAATCATCTCGAATTGAGTCCATAAAATATGTTATCCTCTCCGATGGGGACGGCTGTGTGAGGGAACTTTCTGAGTCGTATAAAGGATGTCAAGTACCCTTTTGCCTTTCAAGCGGGAATGTGGGATTTCTGTTGAGATTCTGCAGTGCAAAATTACCTCATCTCTCATTGAGGGGATAATTTTGTGGTGTTTCTCGAATTGAGGCGGGAAGCTGGGGTTACTTCTCAAGTTGCGACGGGGACCTCAAGAACTCGCTTGGGTTGCTTCAGGAAATTCAAGTCTCCTTTTTTGTTGGAAGGGGAACTTCCGGATTACTTTCGAGACGTTAAATGTGTATATGGCCTCTTCTCTATTTGAGTCCGTAAAGTGTATTCTCCTCTCCACTGAGGACGGATTTTAGGGAACATTCGGAGTCTCATAAAGGTAGTCAAGTGCCCTTTTGCCTTTCAAGCGGGAATTTGGGACTTCTCTTGAGATTCTGCAGCGCAAAATTTCCTCATCTGTCATTGAGGGGATAATTTTGTGGTGTTTTTAGAGTTACGGCGGAAAGCAGGGGGTACTTCTCGAGTTGTGACGGGGACCTCAGGAAATCACTCGAATTACTTCAAGGAAGTCAGGTCCCACTTTGTGCTAGAAGGGGAAATTCCGGATTACTCTTGAGCTCTTTAATTTGAATAGGGCCTCTTCTCAAGTTGAGTCCATAAAGTGTGTTCTCCTCTCCAATGGGGACGGCTATGTTAGGGATCTTTCTGAGTCGCATACAGGGTGTCAAGTACCCTTTTTCCTTTCAAGCAGGAATGTGGGATTACTCTTGAGATTACGCAGCGAAAATTTCCTCATCTCACATTGAGGGTATAATTTTGTGTTGTTTCTCGAGTGGCGGCTGGAAGCTCGAGGTACTTCTCGAGTTGGGACGGGGAACTCAGAAACTCTCCTGTTTTGATTCAAGATAAGCAGGTCCCATTTTTGTTGGAAGTGGAACTTCGGGATTACTCTTGAGCCGTTAAAAAGAAATTGGTCTCTTCTCGAGTTGCGTCCATAAAGTGTGTTCTCCTCTCCAATGGGGACTGATGTTAGTAAAAATTCTGAGTCGCATAAAGGGTGTCAAGTACCCTTTTTCCTTTCAAGAGGGAATGTGGTATTTCTCTTGAGATTCTGCAGCGCAAAATTTCCTCATCTCGCACTGAGGGATTAGTTTTTTGGTGTTTCTCGATTTGTGGCGGGAAGCTGGGGGTACTTCTCGAGTTGCGACGGGGACCTCAGGAACTCACTCGGGTTGCTTCAGGGAAGTCAGTTCCCGTTTTGTGTAGGAAGGGGAACTTCCGGTTTACTCTCGAGCTTTTAAATGGGAATAGGGGCTTGTCTCGAAGTGAGTCCATATAGTGTTTTCTCCTCTCCAATGGGAACGGCTGTGTGAGGGAACATTCTGAGTCGCATAAAGGGTGTCAAGTACCCCTTGACTTTCAAGAGGCAATGTGGTATTTCACTTGAGACTCTGCAGCGCAAAATTTCCTCATCTCGCACTGAGGGGATAATTTTGTAGTGTTTCTCGAGTTGCAGCGGGAAGTTGGGGTTATTTCTTGAGTTGCGATGGTGACCTCAGGAACTCGCTTGGGTTGCTTCAGGGAAGGCAGGTCCCATTTTTGTGGAACGGGAACTTCCTGTTTACTCTGGACCCGTTAAATGGGAATAGGGCCTCATCTGGAATTGAGTCCATAAAGTGCGTTCTCCTCTCCAATGGGACTGATGTATTGAAATATCTGAGTCGCATCAAGGGTGTCAAGTAGCCTTTTCCCTTTCAAGAGGGAATGTGGTATTTCTCTTGAGATTCTGCAGCGCAATATTTAGTCATCTCGCATTGAGGGGATAATTTTGTGGTATCTCTTGAATTGCGGCGAGAAGATGTGGGAACTTCTCGAGTTGCGACGGGGAACTCAGGAACTCTCTCGTGTTGCTTCAGGGAAGTCAGGTCCCCTTTGGTGTTGGAAGGGGAACTTCCGGTTTACTCTCGAGCCGTTAAATGGGAATAGGGGCTCATTTCGAATTGAGTCCATATAGTGTGTTCTCCTCTCCAATGGGGAATGATGTTAGTGAAATTTCTGAGTCGCATAAAGGGTGTCAAGTGCACTTTTGCCTTTCAAGAGGGAATGTGGTATTTCTCTTGAGATTCTGTAGCGGAAAATTTCCTCATCTCGCATTGAGGGGATACTTTTGTGGTGTTTCTCGAGTTGCGGCGGGAAGCTGGGGCTACTTCTCGAGTTGCAATGGGGACCTCAGGAAGGACCTCAGTTACTTCAGGGAAGTACGGTCCCCTTTGGTATTGGAAGGTTAACTTCCGGTTTCCTCTCGAGCCGTTAAATGGGATTAGGGGCTCATCTCGAATTGAGTCCATAAAGTGTGTTCTCCTCTCCAATGGGGATGGCAGTGTGAGTTAACTTTCTGAGTCGCATAAAGGGTGTCAAGCACCCTTTTGCCTTTCAAGAGGGAATGTGGAATTTCTCTTGAGATTTTGCAGCGCAAAATTTCTTCATCTCGCATTGAGGGGATAATTTTATTGTGTTTCTCGAGTTGCGGCTGGAAGCTGGGGGACTTCTCGAGTTGTGACGGGGCCCTCAGGAACTCGCTCGTGTTGCTTCAGGGAAGTCAGGTCCCCTTTTGTTATGGCATGGGAACTTCCGGGTTACTCTCTAGCTGTTAACTGGGAATAGGCCCTCATCTCGAATTGAGTCCATTCAGTGTGTTCTCCTCTCCAATGGGGACTGATGTTAGTGAAATTTCTGAGTTGCATAAAGGGTGTCAAGTACCCTATGCTTTTCAAGTGGGAATGTGGTATTTCTCTTGAGATTATGCAGCGCAAAATATCCTCATCTCGCATTGAGGGTATAATTTTGTGGTGTTTCTCGAGTTGCGGTGGGAAGCTGGGGTACTTCATGAGTTGCGACGGGGACCTCAGGAACTCGCTCGGATTGCTTCAGGGAAGACTGGTCCCCTTTGATGTTGGAAGGGAAGCTTGTAATTTACTCTCCAGCCGTTAAATGAGAATAGGGCCTCATCTCGAATTGAGTCCATAAAGTCTGTTCTCTTCTCTAATCGGCACGTCTGTGTCAGGGAACCTTCTGAGGCGCATAATGGGTGTCAAGTACCCTTTGCCATTCAAGAGGGAATGTGGGATTAGTTTTGAGATTATGCAGCGACAATTTCCTCATCTCCCATTGAGGGGATAATTTTCTGCTGTTTCTGAGTTGCGGCAGGAAGCTGGGGGTACTTCTCGTGTTGCGACGGGCACCTACGGAACTCGCTCGTGTTTCTTCAGGGAAGTCAGGTCCCGTTTTGTGTTGGAAGGGGAACTTCCGGTTTACTCTTCAGCCGTTAAATGGGAATAGGGGCTGATCTCGAATTGAGTCCATAATTGTGTTTTCTTCTCCAATGGGGACGGCTGTGTGAGGGAACATTCTGAGTCGCATAAAGGGTGTGTAGTACCCTTTTGCCTTTGAAGAGGGAATGTGGTATTTCTCTTGAAATTCTGCAGCGCAAAATTTCCTAATCTCGCATTGAGGGGATAATTTTGTGGTGTTTCTCGAGTTGTCTCGGGAAGCTGGTGATACTTCTCGAATTGCGATAGGGATCTCAGCAACTCTCTCGGGTTGCTTCAAGGAAGGCATGTCCCCTTTTGTGTTGGAAGTGGAACTTCCTCTTTACTCTCGAGCTGTTAAAAGGGAATAGGGGCTCATCTCGAAATGAGTCCATAAAGTGTGTTCTCCTCTCCAAAGTGGACTGATGTTAGTGAAATTTCTGAGTCACATAAATGGGGTCAAGTACACTTTCGCTTTCAAGAGGAAATGTGGGATTTCTCTTGAGATTCTGCAGAGCAAAATTTCCTCATTTCACATTAAAGGGTTAATTTTGTGGTGTTTTTCGATTTGCGGCGGGAACCTGGAATACTTCTCGAGTTGCTACTGGGTCCTCAGGAACTCGCTCGGGATTCTTCAGGGAAGTCAGGTCCACTTTGGTGTTGGAAGGGGAACTTCCAGTTTACTCTCCAGCCATAAAATGGGAATAGGGTCTCATTTCGAATTGAGTCCATAAAGTGTGTTCTCCTCTCCAATGGGGACAGCTGTGTGAGGAAATTTTCTAGTCGCATAAAGAGTATCAAGTACACTTTTGCCTTTCAAAAGGGATCGTGGTATTTCTCTGGAGATTCTGAAGTGCAAAATTTCCTCATCTCTCATTGTGGGGATAATTTTTTAGTGTTTCTCGAGTTGAGGCGGGAATCTGGGGGTACTGTTCACGTTGCGAAGGGGACCTCAGGAACTCGCTCTGGTTGCTTCAGGGAAGTCAGGTCCCCTTTTGTGTTTGAAGGGGAATTTCCGGTTTACTCTAAAGCCATTAAATGGGAATAGGGCCTCATCTCGAATTGAGTCCATAAAGTGTGTTCTCCTCTACAATGGGGACGGCTGTGTGAGGGAACTATATGAGTCACATAAAGGGTGTGAAGTACTCTTTTGCCTTTCAAGAGAGAATGTGGTATTTCTCTTGAGATTCTGCAGTTCAAAAATTCCTCATCTCACATTGAGGGGATATTTTTCTTTTGTTTCTCGAGTTGCGGCGGGATGCTGGGGGTACTTCTCGAGTTCCGACGGGAACCTCAGGAACTCGCTCGGGTTTCTTCAGGGAATGCAGTTCCCCTTTTTGGTTGAAAGTGGAACTTCCAGTTTACTCTTGAGCCCGTAAGTGGGAATAGGGCCTCATCTGGTATAGAGTCCATAAAATGTGTGCTCCTCTCCAATGGGGACTGATGTTAGTGAAATTTCTGAGTCGCATAATGGGTGTCAAATACACTTTTGCCTTTCAAGAGGGAATGTGGTATTTATCTTGAGATTCTGCAGTGCAAAATTTCCTCATCTCGCATTGAGGGCATAATTTTGTGGTGTTTATCCAGTGCGGCGGGAAGCTGGGGGTAATTCTCGAGTTGCGACACTGACCTCAGGAACTCGGTCAGGTTGATTCAAGGAAGTTATGTCCCCTAATGTGTTGGAAGTGGAACTTCCTGTTTACTCTCGAGCTGTTAAATGAGAATAGGGGCTTATCGCCAATTGAGTCCATAAAGTGTGTTCTCCTTTCCAATGGGGACTGATGTTATTGAAATTTCTGAGTCGCATAAAGGGTGTCAAGTACCTTTTGCCTTTCAAGAGGGAATGTGGTATTTCTCTTGAGATTCTGCAGTGCAGTATTTCCTCATCTCGCATTGAGGGTATAATTTTGTGGTGTTTCACGAGTTGCGGCGGGAAGCTGGGGGTACTTCTCGAGTTGCGACAGGGACCTCAGGAACTCGCTCGGGTTTCTTCAGGGAATTCAGTTCCCCTTTTGTGTTGGAAGGGGAACATCCGGTTTACTCTCGAGCTGTTAAATGGGAATAGGGGCTCATCTCGAATTGAGTCCATAAAGTGTGTTCTCTTCCTCAATGGGGACTGATGTTTGTGAAATTTCTGAGTCGTATAAAGGGTGTCAAGTACCCTTCTTACTTTCAAGAGGGAATGTGGTATTTCTCTTGAGATTCGCAGGGCAAAATTTCCTCATCTCGCATTGAGGGGATAATTTTGTGGTGTTTCCTATGTTGCGGCGGGAAGCTGGGGGTACTTCTTGATTTGCGACATGGACCTCAGGCACTCGCTCGGGTTTCTTCAGGGAAGGAAGATCCCCTTTTTTGTTGGAAGGGGAACTTCCGGTTTACTCTGGAGCTGTTAAATGGGAATAGGGCCTCATCTCGAATTGAGACCATAAAGTGTGTTCTCCTCTTCAATGGGCACGTCTGTGTGAGGGAACATTCTGAGTCGCATAAAGGGTGTCAACTAACCTTTGCCATTCCAGAGGGAATGTGGGATTAGTTTTGAGATTATGCAGCGAAAATTTCCTCATCTCCCATTGAGGGGATAATTTTGTGGTATTTCTGAGTTGCGGCAGGAACCTGGGGGTACATCTCGGGTTGCGACGGGCACCTTAG
Organism: Moschus berezovskii; assembly: GCF_049115385.1. Taxonomy (NCBI): domain Eukaryota; kingdom Metazoa; phylum Chordata; class Mammalia; order Artiodactyla; family Moschidae; genus Moschus; species Moschus berezovskii. The sequence goes on along the minus strand of NC_142479.1, from coordinate 5,749,238 downwards.
GAACTCGCTCGTGTTTCTTCAGGGAAGTCAGGTCCTGTTTTGTGTTGGAATGGGAACTTCCGGTTTACTCTGGAGCCGTTAAATGGGAATAGGGCCTCTTCTCAAATTGAGTACATAACATGTGTGCTCCTCTCCAATGGGGACTGATTTTAGTGAAAACTCTGAGACTCATAAAGGGTGTGAAGTACCCTTTTGCCTTTCAAGAGGGAATGTGGTATTTCTCTTGAGATTCTGCATCGCAAAATTTCCTCATCTCGCCTTGAGGGGATAATTTTGTGGTGTTTCTCGAGTTGTGGCGGGAAGCTGGGGTACTTCTTGAGTTGTGATGGGGACCTCAGGAACTCGCTCGGATTGCTTCAGGGAAGTCAGGTCCCCTTTTGTGTTGGAAGGGGACCTTCCGGTTTACTCTGGAGCTGTTAAATGGGAATAGGGCCTCATCTCGAATTGAGACCATAAAGTGTGTTCTCCTCTTCAATGGGCACGTCTGTGTGAGGAAATATTCTGACTCGCATAAAGGGTGTCAACTAACCTTTGCCATTCCAGAGGGAATGTGGGATTAGTTTTGAGATTATGCAGCGAAAATTTCCTCATCTCCCATTGAGGGGATAATTTTGTGGTATTTCTGAGTTGCGGCAGGAACCTGGGGGTACATCTCGAGTTGCGACGGGCACCTTAGGAACTCGCTCGTGTTTCTTCAGGGAAGTCAGGTCCTGTTTTGTGTTGGAATGGGAACTTCCGGTTTACTCTGGAGCCGTTAAATGGGAATAGGGCCTCTTCTCAAATTGAGTACATAACATGTGTGCTCCTCTCCAATGGGGACTGATTTTAGTGAAAACTCTGAGACTCATAAAGGGTGTGAAGTACCCTTTTGCCTTTCAAGAGGGAATGTGGTATTTCTCTTGAGATTCTGCATCGCAAAATTTCCTCATCTCGCCTTGAGGGGATAATTTTGTGGTGTTTCTCGAGTTGTGGCGGGAAGCTGGGGTACTTCTTGAGTTGTGACGGGGACCTCAGGAACTCGCTCGGATTGCTTCAGGGAAGTCAGGTCCCCTTTTGTGTTGGAAGGGGACCTTCCGGTTTACTCTCGAGCCGTTAAATGGGAATAGGGGCTCAACTCGAATTGACTCCATAAATTGTGTTCTCCTCTCCAATGTGGACGGCTGTGTGAGGAAATATTCTGACTCGCATAAAGGTTGTCAAGTACACTTTTGCCTTTCAAGAAGGATCGTGGTATTTCTCTGGAGATTCAGAAGTGCAAAATTTCCTCATCTCGCATTGTGGGTTAAATTTTTTAGTGTTTCTCGAGTTGTGGTAGAAACTTGGGGGTACTTCTCGAGTTGCGACGGGGACCTCAGGAACTCGCTTAGGTTGCTTCAGGGAAGACAGGTCCCCTTTTTTGTCGGAAGGCGAACTTCCGGTTTACTCTCGAGACATTAAATGGGAATAGGGGCTCATCTCGAATTGAGTTCATACACTGTGTTCTCCTGTCCAATGTGGACTGATTTTAGTGAAATTTCTGAGTCGCATAATGGGTTTCAAGTACCCTTTTTCCTTTCAAAAGGGAATGTGGTATTTCTCTAGACATTCTGCAGCGCAAAATTTCCTCATCTCGCATTGAGGGCATAATTTTGTGGTGTTTCTCGAGTTGCAGCGGAAAGAAGTGTGCACATCTCTTGCTGCGATGGGGACCTCAGGAACTCCCTCCCGTTGCTTCAGGGATGTCAGGTCCTCTTTTGTGGTGGCAGGGGAACTTCCAGTTTACTCTCTGGCCGTTAAATGGGAATAGGGCCTCATCTCGAATTGAGTCCATAAAGTCTGTTCTGCTCTCCAATGGGAACTGATGTTAGTGAAGTATCTGAGTCGCATCAAGGGTGTCAAGTACCCTATGCTTTTCAAGAGGGACTGTGGTATTTCTCTTGAGATTCTTCAGTGCAAAATTTCCTCATTTCGCATTGAGGGGATAATATTGTTGTGTTTCTCGAGTTGCAGCGGGAAGCTGGGGGTACTTCACGAGTTGCGACGAGGACCTCAGGAACTCGCTCTGATTTCTTCAGGGAAGTCAGGTCCCCTTTGGTGTTGGAAGGGGAACTTCTGCTTTATGCTCCAGCCGTTAAATGGGAATAGGGCCTCATCTCGAAGTGAGTCCATAAAGTGTGTTCTCCTCTCCAATGGGGACGTCTGTGTGAGGGAACCTTCTGAGTCGCATAAAGGGTGTCAAGTACCTTTGCCATTCAAGAGGGAATGTGGGATTAGTTTTGAGATTATGCAGGGCAAAATTCCTCTTCTCCCATTGAGGGAATAATTTTCTGGTGTTTTTGAGTTGTGGCAGGAAGCTGGGGGTACTTCTCGAGTTGCGACGGGCACCTAAGGAACACGCTCATGTTTCTTCAGGAAAGCCATGTCCCGTTTTGTGTTGGAAGGGGAACTTCCGGTTTACTCTGGAGGCGTTAAATGGGAATAGGGCCTCATCTCAAATTGAGTCCATAACGTGTGTTCTCCTCTCCAATGGGGACTGATTTTAGTGAAAACACTGAGATGCATAAAGGGTGTGAAATACCCTTTTGCCTTTCAAGAGGGAATGTGGGATTTCTCTTGAGATTCTGCAGTGCAAAATTTCCTCATCTCGCATTGAGGGAATAATATTGTGGTGTTTCTCGAGTTGCGGTGGGAAGCTGGGGGTACTGCTCGAGTTGCGACCGGTACCTCAGGAACTCGCTCGTGTTGCTACAGGAAAGTCAGGTCCCCTTTTGTGTTGGAAGGCGAACTTCCGGTTTACTCTCGAGCCGTTAAATGGGAATAGGGACTCATCTCGAATTGAGTTCATATACTGTGTTCTCCTGCCCAATGTGGACTGATTTTAGTGAAATTTCTGAGTCGAATAAAGGGTGTCAAGTACACTTTTGCCTTTCAAGAGGGATCGTGGTATTTCTCTGGAGATTCGGAAGCGGAAAATTTCCTCATCTCGCATTGTGGGGAAAATTTTTTAGTGTTTCTCGAGTTGCGGTAGAAACCTGGGGGTACTTCTCGAGTTGCGACTGGAACCTCAGGAACTCGCTTGGGTTGCTTCAGGAAGTCACATCCCATTGTGTGTTTGAAGGCGAATTTCCGGGTTTACTCTAGAGCCATTAAATGAGAATAGGGCCTCATCTCGAATTGAGTCCATAAAGTGTGTTCTCCTTTCAAATGGGGACGGCTGTGTGAGGGAACTTTATGAGTCACATAAAGCGTGTGAAGTACTCTTTTGCGTTTCAGGAGAGAATGTGGTATTTCTCTTGAGATTCTGCAGTTCAAAAATTCCTCATCTTGCATTGAGGGGATAATTTTGTGTTGTTTCTCGAGTTGCGGCCGGAGGCTGGGGGTAATTCTCGAGTTGCGACTGGGACCTCAGGAGCTCACTCGAGTTTCTTCAGGGAAGGCAGGTCCCCTTTTGAGTTGAAAGGGGAACTTCCAGTTTACTCTCGAGCCCGTAAGTGGGAATAGGGTCTCATCTCGTATTGAGTCCATAAAGTGTGTTCTCCTCTCCAATGGGGACTGATGTTAGTGAAATTTCTGAGTCGCATAAAGGGTGTCAAGTACTCTTTGCCTTTCAAGAGGGAATGTGGTATTTCTCTTGAGATTGTGCAGCACAAAATTTCCTCATCTCGCATTGAGGGGAAAATTTTGTGGTGTATCTCGAGCTACGACGGGAACAAGGGGGTAATTCTCGAGTTGCAACCGGGACCTCAGGAACTCTCTCTGGTTTCTAGAGGTGAGTAGGTCCCCTTTTGCGTTAGAAGGGGAACTTCAGGTTTACTCTCGAGCCGTTGAATGGGAATAGGGTCTAATCTCGAATTGAGTCCATAAAGTGTGTTCTCCTCTCCAATGGGGACTGATGTTAGTGAAATTTCTGAGTCACATAATGGATGTCAAGTGCCCTTTTGCATTTCAAGAGGGAATGTGGTATTTCTCTTGAGATTCTGCAGCGCAAAATATCCTCATCTCGCATTGAGGGCATAATTTTGTGGTGTTCTCCAGTGCGGCGGGAAGCTGGGGGTAATTCTCAAGTTGCGACAGGGACCTCAGGAACTCGCTCGGGTTGCTTCAAGGAAGGTATGTCCCCTATTGTGTTGGAAGTGGAACTCCCTGTTTACTCTCGAGCTGTTAAATGAGAATAGGGACTTATCGTGAATTGAGTCCATAAAGTGTTTTCTCCTCTCCAATGGGGACGGCTGTGTGAGGGAACTTTATGAGTCACATAAAGGTTGTGAAGTACTTTTTTGCCTTTCAAGAGAGAATGTGGTATTTCTCTTGAGATTCTGCAGTTCAAAAATTCCTCATCTCGCATTGAGGGTATAATTTTCTGTTGTTTTTCGAGTTGCGGCGGGATGCTGGGGGTACTTCTCGAGTTCCGACGGGAACCTCAGGAACTCGCTCGGGTTTCTTCAGGAAAGGCAGTTCCCCTTTTTTGTTGAAAGGGGAACTTCCGGTTTACTCTCGAGCCCGTAAGTGGGAATAGGTCTTCATCTCGTATTGAGTCCATAAAGTGTGTTCTCCTTTCCAAAGGGGACTGATGATAGTGAAATTTCTGAGTCGCATAATGGGTGTCAAATACACTTTTCCCTTTCAAGAGGGAATGCGGTATTTTTCTTGAGATTCTGCAGCGCAAAATTTCCTCATCTCGCATTGAGGGCATAATTTTGTGGTGTTTATCCAGTGCGGCGGAAAGCTGGAGGTAATTCTCGAGTTGCGACAGGGACCTCAGGAACTCGGTCGGGTTGCTTCAAGGAAGGTATATCCCCTATTGTGTTGGAAGTGGAACTTCCTGTTTACTCTCGAGCTGTTAAATGAGAATAGGGGCTTATCGCGAATTGAGTCCATAAAGTGTGTTCTCCTCTCAAATGGGGACTGATGTTATTGAAATTTCTGAGTCGCATAAAGGGTGTCAAGTACCTTTTGCCTTTCAAGAGGGAATGTGGTATTTCTCTTGAGATTCTGCAGCGCAAAATTTCCTCATCTCGCATTGAGGGGATAACTTTATTGTGTTTCTCGAGTTGCGGCTGGAAGCTGGGGGACTTCTCGAGTTGTGACGGGGCCCTCAGGAACTCGCTCATGTTGCTTCAGGGAAGTCAAGTCCCCTTTTGTTATGGCAGGGGAACTTCCGGTTTACTCTCTAGCTGTTAATTGGGAATAGGCCCTCATCTCGAATTGAGTCCATTCAGTGTGTTCTCCTCTCCAATGGGGACTGATGTTAGTGAAATTTCTGAGTTGCATAAAGGGTGTCAAGTACCCTATGCTTTTCAAGAGGGAATGTGGTATTTCTCTTGAGATTATGCAGCGCAAAATTTCCTCATCTCGCATTGAGGGGATAATTTTGTGGTGTTTCTCGAGTTGCGGTGGGAAGCTGGGGTACTTCTCGAGTTACGACGGGGACCTCAGGAACTCGCTCAGGTTGCTTCAGGGAAGTCAGGTCCCCTTTGGTGTTGGAAGGGAAACTTCTGATTTACTCTCCAGCCGTTAAATGAGAATAGGGCCTCATCTCGAATTGAGTCCATAAAGTCTGTTCTCTTCTCTAATCGGCACGTCTGTGTCAGGGAACCTTCTGAGGCGCATAATGGGTGTCAAGTACCCTTTGCCATTCAAGAGAGAATGTGGGATTAGTTTTGAGATTATGCAGCGACAATTTCCTCATCTCCCACTGAGGGGATAATTTTCTGCTGTTTCTGAGTTGCGGCAGGAAGCTGGGGGTACTTCTCGAGTTGCGACGGGCACCTAAGGAACTCGCTCGAGTTTCTTCAGGGAAGTCAGGTCCCGTTTTGTGTTGGAAGGGGAACTTCCGGTTTACTCTTCAGCCGCTAAATGGGAATAGGGGCTCATCTTGAATTGAGTCCATAATTGTGCTCTCTTCTCCAATGGGGATGGCTGTGTGAGGGAACATTCTGAGTCGCATAAAGGGTGTGTAGTACCCTTTTGCCTTTGAAGAGGGAATGTGGTATTTCTCTTGAAATTCTGTAGCGCAAAATTTCCTAATCTCGCATTGAGGGGATAATTTTGTGGTGTTTCTCGAGTTGTCTCGGGAAGCTGGGGATACTTCTCAAGTTGCGACTGGGACCTCAAGAACTCGCTCAGGTTGCTTCTGGGAAACCAGGTCCCGTTTTTTTTTTTTTTTGGAAGGGGAACATCAGGATTACTCTCGAGCTGTTAAATGTGAATTGGCATCTTCTCGAGTTGAGTCCAAAAAATGTGATTTCCTCTCCAATGGCGACGGCTGTGTGAGGGAACTTACTGAGTCACTTAAAGGGTGTCAAGCACCCTTTTGCCTTTCAAGCGGTAAAGGGGAATTTCTTTTGAGATTCTGCCTCGCAAAATTTCCTCTTCTCGCGTTGAGGGAATATTTCTGTGGTGTTTCTTGAGTTTCGTCGGGAAGCTGGGGGTAATTCTCAAGTTGCGATGGGGACTTCAGGAACTTGCTCTGGTTGCATCAGGGAAGTCAGGTCCCCTTTTGTGTTGGAAGGGGAACTTCGAGATTACTCTTGAGCTGTTAAATGGGAATTGGCCTCTTCTCGAGTTGAGTTCATAAAGTGTGTTCTCCTCTCCACTAGGGACGGCAGTTTGAGGGAACATTCTGAGTCTCATAAAGGGTGTCAAGTAACCTTTTGCCTTTCAAGAGGGAATGTGGGGTTTCTCTTGAGATTCTGAAACCCTGAATTTCCTCTTCTAGCATTGTTGGATAATTTTTGGTGTTTCACGTTTTGCGGCGGGAAGCTTGGGGTACTTCTGGAGTTGCAACAGGGACCTATGGAACTCTCTCATGTTGCTTCAGGGAAATCAGGTCCCCTTTTCTATTGGAAGGGGAACTTCCGGATTACTCACCAGCCATTAATAGTGAATAGGGCCTCTTCTCGAGTTGAGTCCATAAATTGTGTTCTCCTCTCCAATGGGGACGGCTCTGTGAGGGAACATTCTGAGTCACATAAACAGTGTTAAGAACCCTTTTGATTTCAGGCGGGATTCTGGGATTTCCCTCGAGATCTGCCACAGAATATTTCCTCATCTCGCATTGGCGGATAATTTTGTGGTGTTTCTCGACTTGCGGCGGGAAGCTGGGGGTACTACTCAACTTGCGACGGGAACCTCAGGTACTCGGCCGGGTTCCTTCAGGGAAGTCATTTCCCCTTTTGTGTTGGAAGGGCTACTTCGGGATTACTCTCAAGCCGTTTAATGGGAATATTGCCTCTTCTCAAGTTGAGTCCATAATTGTGTTTTCCTCTCCAATGGGGACGGCTGTGTTATGGAACTTTCTGAGTCCCATAAAGGGTGTCAAATTACCTTTTGCCTTTCAAGAGGGAATGTCAGATTTCTCTTGAGATTCTGCTGTGCAAAATTTCCTCATCTCGCATTGAGGGGATAATTTTGTGTTGTTTCTTGAGAAGCGGTGGGAAGCTGGGGGTATTTCTCGAGTTGCGACGGGGACCTCAGGAACTCGCTCAGATTGCTTCAGGGAAGTCAGGTCCCCTTTTTTGTTGAAAGGGGAACATTGCGATTACTCTCGAGCTGTTAAATGTGAATTGGCCTCTTCTCGAGTTGAATCCATAAAGTGTGATTTCCTCTCCAATGGGGACGGCTGTGTGAGGGTCCTTTCTGTGTCACTTAAAGGGTGTCAAGTACCCTTTTGCCTTTCAAGCGAGAATGTGGAATTTCTCTTGAGATACTGCAGCACAAAATTTCCTTATCTCTCATTGAGGGGATAATTTGTTGTGTTTCTCGAGTTGCGCTGGGAAGCTGCGGGTACTTTTCGAGTTTGCGATGGAGACCTCAGAAACACACTCAGTTTGCTCTAGGGAAGTCAGTTCCCCTTTTGTGTTGGACGGGGAACTTCGGGATTACTCTCGAGCACTTAAATGGGATTAGGGCCTCTTCTCGAGTTGAGTGCAAAAAGTGTGTTTTCCTCTCCAAAGGGGATGGCTGTTTGAGGGAAATTTCTGAGTCTCATATACTGTCTCATGAACCCTTTTTTTTTAAATCGGGAATGTCGGATTTCTCTTGCGATTCTGCAATGCAAAATTTCCTCATCTCGCAAGGAGTGAATAATTTTGTAATGTTGCTCGAGTTGTGGCGGGAAGCTGGGGGTACTTCTCGAATTGTGACGGGGACCTATGGAACTCGCTAGTGTTGCTTCAGAGCAGTCAGGTCCCCTTTTGTGTTGGAAGGGGAATTTCGGCATTAATCTCGAGCCTTTAAATGGGAATAGGGCCTCTACCAGAGTTGAGTCCATAAAGTGTGTTCTCCTCTCCAATGGGAACGGCTGTGTGAGGGATCTTTCTGAGTCGCATAAAGGGTGTCAAGTACACTTTTGGCTTTCAAGCAGGAATGTGGGATTTCTCTTGAGATTCTGCAGTGCAAAATTCCTCATCTCACATGGAGGAGATAATTTTGTGGTGTTTCGAATTGCAGCTGGAAACTGAGGGTAGTCCTCGAATTGCGATGTGGACAACAGGAAATCTCTCAGGTTTTTTCAGGGAAGTCAGGTCCCCTTTTGTGTTGGAAAGGGAACGGTGGGATTACTCTCGAGCCATTAAATGGGAATAGGGCTTATTCTCGAGTTTAGTCCATAAATTGTATTCTCCTCTCCAATGTGGACGGCTGTGTGAGGGAACTTTCTGGGACGCATGAATGTCTTGTACCCTTTTGCCTTTTATGTAGGAATGTGGGATTTGCCTTGAGATCTGCAGGAAAATTTCCTGATCTCGCATTGGGGGATAATTTTGTGGTGTTTCTCAATTTGCAGCGGGAAGCTGGGGGTGCTTCTCGAGTTGCGACGGGGAACTCAGAAACTCGCTTGGTTTGCTTCTTGGAAATCAGGTCCCCTTTTTTTGATGGAAGGGGAACTTCCGGATTACTCTCGAGCTGTTCAATGGGAATAAGGCCTCTTCAGGAATTGAGTCCATAAAGTGTGTTCTCCTCTGTAAAGGGAAGGCTAGATGAGGGACCTTTCTGAGTCGCATAAAGGGTGTCAAGTACCTTTCGCCTTTCAAGCGGGAATGTGGGATTTCTCTTGAGAGTCTGCGGTGCAAAATTTCCTCTTCTCGCATTGAGGGGATATTTTCTAGTGGTTTTTCTCTAGTTTCAGTGAAAAGCTGGGGTTACTTCTCGAGTTGCAATGGGGATCTAAGGAACTCGCTCAGGTTTCTTCAGGGAAGTCAGGTCCCCTTTTGTGTTGGAAGGGGAACTTCCGGTTTACTCTCGAGCTGTTAAATGGGAATAGGGCCTCTTCTCGAGTTGAGTCCAAAATGTGTGCTCTACTCTCCAAGGGGAAAGCTGTTTGAGGGAACTTTCTGAGTCGCATAAAGGGTGTCAAGTACCCTTTTGCCTTTCAAACCTGAATGTGGGTTTTATCTTGAGATTCTGCAGCGAAAAATTTCCTCATCTGTAATGAGGGGATAATTTGTGGTGTTTCTTGAGTTGCGGCAGGAATCTGGGGGTACTTCTCGAGTCATGTTGGGAAACTCAGGAACTCGCTAGGGTTGCTTCAGGGAAGTCAGGTGGCCTTTGTGTTGGAAGGGGAACTTCCGGATTTCTCTCGAACCGTTAAATGGGAATATGGCCTCTTCTCGAGTTGAGTCCAAAAAGTGTGTTTTCCTCTCCAATGGGGACGGCTCTTAGGGGGAAATTTCTTAGTCGCATATTGGGTGTCAAGTACCCTTTTGCCTTTTTCACAGGGGATGTGGGATTTCTCTTGAGATTCTGCAAGGCAAAATTTCCTCATCTCTCATTGAGGGGATAATTTTGTTGTGTATCTCCAGATTCGGCGAGAAAATGGGTGTACTTGTCGAGTTGCGATGGAGACCTCAGGAACGTGCTTGGGTGGCCTCAGGGAAGTCAGTTCCCCTTTTTTGAAGGAAGGGGAACTTCGGGATTACTCTCGAGCCGTTAAATGGGAATAGGTCCTCTTCTCGAGTTGAGTCCATAAAGTGTGTTCTCCTCTCCAATGGGGACGGATGTTAGGGAACTTTCTGAGTCGCATAAAGGGTGTCAAGTAACCTTTTGCCATTCAAGCGGGAATGTGGGATTTCTCTTGAGATTCTGCAGCGCAAAATTTCCTCATCTCACATTGAGGGGATAATTTTGTGGTGTTTGTCGAGTTGCGGCGGGATGCTGTGGGTACTTCTCGAGTTGAGAAGGGGATCTCAGGAACTTGCTCAGGTTGCTTAAGGGAAGTAAGTTCCTCTTTTGTGAAGGAAGGGGAACTTCGGGATTACTCTCGAGCCCTTAAATGGGAATAGGGCCTCTTCTTGAGTTGAGTCCATAAAGTGTGTTCTCCTCTTCAATGGGGATGGCTGTGTGAGGGAACTTTCTGAGTCGCATAAAGGGTGTCAAGTAACCATTTGCCTCTCAAACGAGAATGTGGGATTTCTCTAGAGAATCTGCACCGCAAAATTTCCTCATCTCTCATTGAGGGGATAATTTTGTGGTGTTTCTCTAGTTGGGGCCGGAGGCTTGTGGTACTTCTCAAGTTGCGACGAGGACCAAAGTTACTCGCTCGAGTTGCTTCAGGAAAGTCAGTTCCCCTTTTGTGTTGGAAGGGGAACTTCCGGATTAATCTCGAGCCATTAAATGGGAATAGGTCCTTTTCTCGAGTTGAGTCCATTAAATGTGTTCTACTATCCAATAAGGACGGCTGTGTGAGATAAATTTCTGCTTCGCATGAAGAGTGTCAAGTTCCCTTTTGCCTTTCATGGGGGAATGAGGGATTTCTCTTGAGTTTCTGCAGCGCAGAATTTCCTCAACTCTCATTGAGGGAATAATTTTGTGGTCTTTCTACAGTGGCGGCCGAAAGGTGGGGGTACTTCTCCAGTTGCGATGGGGACCTCAGGAACTCGATCGAGTAGCTTCAGGGAATTCAGGTCCCCTTTTCTGTTGAAAGGGGAACTTCTGTATTAGTCTCGAACCGTTAAATGGGAATAGGGCCTCTTCTGAGTTGAGTCCATAAAGTGTGTTCTTCTCTCCAATGGGGACGGATGTTAGAAAAATTTCTGAGTCGCATAAAGGGTGTCAAGTACCATTTTACCTTTCAAGAGTGTTGTGAGAATTCTCTTGAGAATCTGCAGCGCAAAATTTCCTCATCACGCATTGAGGGGATAATTTTGTGGTGTTTCTCGAGTTGCAGCGGGAAGCTGGGGGTATATCTCAAGTTGCGACGTAGACCTCAAGAAATCGTTCCGGTTGCTTCATGGAAGTCAGGTCCCCTTTTGTGTTGGAATGGGAACTTCCTAATTCTCTCCATCCATTAAATGGGAATAGGGCCTCTGCTCATGTTGAGTCCATAAAGTGTCTTCTCCTCTCCAATGGTAACAGCTATGTGAGGGAACTTTCTGAGTCGCATAAAGGGTGTCAAGTATCCTTTTGCTTTTCAAGCGGGAATATGGGATTTCTCTTGAGATCCTGCCGTGCAAAATTTCCTCAACTCGCATTGAGGGAATAATTTTGTGGTGTTTCTCTAGTTGGGGGCGTAGGCTGGGGGTACTTCTCGAGTTGCGACGGGGACCTAAAGAACTCGCTCAGATTTCTTCAGGGAAGTCAGTTCCCTTTTGTGTTGGAAGGTGAACTTCCGGATTATTCTCGAGCCATTAAATGGGAATAGGACCTCTTCTCGAGTTGAGTCCAAAAAGTGTGTACTCCTCTCCAATGGTGACGGCTGTGTGAGGGAAATTTCTGAGTCACATGAAGGATGCCAAGTTCCCTTTTGCCTTTCACAGGGAATGTGGGATTTCTCTTGAGTATTTGCAGCGCAAAATTTCCTCATCTCGCATTGAGGAGATAATTTTGTGGTGTTTCTCGAGTTGCGGCCGGAAGCTGGGGGTATTTCTTGACTTGCGACGGGGACCTCAGGAATTTGATTGGGTAGCTTCAGGGAATTCAGGTCCCCTTTTGTGTTGGAAGGGGAACTTCTGTATTACTCTCAAGCCGTTAAATGGGAATTTGGCCTCTTCTCGAGATTAGACCATAAAGTGTGTTCTCCTCTCCAATGGGGATGGCTGTTCGTGGGAACTTTCTGAGACCCATAAATGGTATTAAGTACACTTTTGCCTTTACAGAGGGAATGTGGGATTTCTCTTGAGATTCTGCAGCGTAACATTTCTTCATCTCACATTGATGGGATAATTACTTTGTGTTTCTCGAGTTTCGGCTGGAAGCTAGGGGTACTTCTTGAGTTGAGAAGGGGATCTCAGGAACTCACTCGGTTTGCTTAAGGGAAGTAAGTTCCTCTTTTGTGAAGGAAGGGGAACTTCGGGATTACTCTTGAGCCCTTAAATGGGAATAGGGCCTCTTGTTGAGTTGAGTCCATAAAGTGTGTTCTCCTCTCCAATGGGGATGGCTGTGTGAGGGATATTTCTGCATAGCATTAAGGGTGTCAAGTACCCTTTTGCCTTTCAAGGGGGAATGTGGGATTTCTCTTGAGATTCTGCAGCGCAGAATTTCATTATCTCGCATTGAGGGGATAATTTTGTGGTGTTTCTCGAGTTGTGTCGGGAAACTAGGGGTACATCTGAAGTTGCGACGTAGACCTCTGGAGCTCTCTCAGGTTGCTTCAGGGAAATCAGGTCCCATTTTGTGTTGGAATGGTAACTTACTGATTACTCTCCAGCCATTAAATGGTAATAGGGCCATTGCTCGTTTTGAGTCCATAAAATGTCTTCTCCTCTCCAATGGTAACGGCTACGTGAGGGAACTTTCTGAGTCGCATAAAGGGTGTCAAGTATCCTTTTGCTTTTCAAGCGGGAATGTGGGATTTCTTTGAGATTCTGCAGCGCAAAATTTCCTCATCTCGCATTGAGGGGATATTTTTGTGGTGTCTCTCGAGTTTCCGTGGGAAGCTGTGGGTAATTCTAGAGTTATGACAGTGACCTCAGGAACTCGCTCGAGTTGCTTCAGGAAAGTCAGTTCCCTTTTGTGTTGGAAGGGGTACTTCGAGATTAGTCTCGGGCCGTTAAATGGGAATAGGTCTTCTTCTCGAGTGAGTCCGTAAAGTGTGTTCTTCTCTCCAATGGGTCGGATGTTAGGTAACTTTCTGAGTCGCAAAAATCTTGAGAATATCCAGGGCAAAATTTCCTCATCTGGCATTGAGGGGATAATTTTGTGGTTTTTCTCGAGTTGCGTCAGGAAACTGGGGCTACATCTCAAGTTGCGACATAGACCTCAGGCACTCACGCGGGTTGCTTCAGGGAAGTCAGGTCCCCTTTCGTGTTGGAATGGGAACTTACGATTACTCTCCAGCCATTAAATGGGAATAGGGCCTCTGCGCGTGATGAGTCCAAGAAGTGTCTTCTCCTCTCCAATTGGGACGGCTATTAGGGAACTTTCTGGGTCGCATAAACTGTGTCAAGTACCCTTTTTCATTCAAGCGGGAATGTGGGATTTCTCTTGAGATTCTGCAGCACAAAATTTCCTCAACTGGCAATAAGGGGATAATTTTGTGGTGTTTCTCGAGTTTTGGCAGAAGCTGGGGGTCCTTTTCGAGTTGCAACGGAGCATACAGGAACTTCCTCAGGTTGCTTCGGGGAACTCAGGTCCCCTTTTGTTTTGGAAGGGGAACTTCATGACTACTCACAATCTGTTAAATTGGAATAGGGCCTCTTCTCGAGTTGAGTCCATAAAGAGTGTTCTCCTCTACAATGGGGACGGATATTAGGGAACTTCCTGAGTCGCATAAATGGTGTCATGTACTCTTTTGTGTTTCAACCGAGAATGTGGGATTTCTCTTGTATTTCTACAGCGAAAAATTTCATCATCTCCTATTGAGGGGATAATTTTGTGGTGTTTCTCGAGTTGCGGCGGGAAGCTGAAGGTATTTCTCGAGTTGTGACGGGGACCTCAGGAACTCGCTCGGGTTGCTTCAGTGAAGTCAGGTCCCCTTTTGTGTTGGAAGGGGAACTTCCGGATTACTCTAGAGCCGTTAAATCGGAATAGGGCCTCTTCTCCAGTTGAGTCCATAAAGTGTGTTCTCCTCTAAAATAGGGACGGATGTTAGGGAATTTTCTCAGTCGCATAAAGGGTGTCAAGTACACTTTTGCCTTTGAAAGGTTAATGTGGGCTTTCTGTTGAGATACTGCAGCACAAAAAGGATATCAATCATGGGTGTTCATTGGAAGGACTGATGCTAAAGCTGAAACTGCAAAATGTCGGCCACCTCATGCGACGAGTTGACTCACTGGGAAAGACTCTGATGCTGGCAAAGGTTGGGGGCGGGAGGAGAAGGGGACGACAGAGAATGAGATGGCTGGATGGCATCACAGACTCTGTGGTCATGAGTTTGAGTGTACTCCGGGAGCTGGTGATGGACAGGGAGGCCTGGCGTGCTGTGATTCATGGGGTCCCGGGGGGTCGGACACGACTGAGCGACTGAACTGAACTGAACTGAACTTTGTGGTGTGTCTCGAGTTGCGATGGGAAGCTTGTTGTACTTTCCGAGTTTTGACGGGGACGTCAGGAACTCGATCGGGTTGCTTCAGGGAAGTCTGGTCCCCTTTTGTGTTGTAAGGGGAACTTCGGGATTACTCTTGAGCTTTTAAACGGGAATAGGGCCTCTTCTCGAATTGAGGCCATAAAATGCGTTCTCCTATCCAATGTGGATGTCTGTTAGGGAACTTTCTGTGTCGCATAAAGGTTGTCAAGTACCCTTTTGTCTTTCAAGCTGGAATGTTGGATTTTTCTTGAGATTCTGGAGCGCAAAATATCCTCATCTCGCATTGAGGGGATAATTTTGGGGTGTTTCTCGAGTTGCGGCGGGACACTGTCGGTACTTCTCGAGTCGACTAGGACCAGAGGAATTTGCTCTGGTTGTTTCAGAGAAATCGGGTCCCCTTTTGTGTTGGAAGGGGCACTTCGGGATTACTGTCCTGACCTTAAATGGGAATAGTGCCTCTTTTCTATTGAGTCCATAAAGTGTGTTCTCCTCTCCAATGGGGACGGCTGTGTGAGGGAACCTTCTGAGTGGCATGAAAGGTGTCAAGTACACTTTTTCCTTTCAAGCGGGAATGTGGGCTGTCTCTTGAGATTCTGCAGTGCAAAATATCCTCATCTCGCATTTAGGGGATATTTTTCTGGTGTTTCTCGAATTTCAGCGGGAAGCTAGGGGTACTTCTCGAGTTGTGACGGGACCTCAGGAACCAGCTCGGGTTGTTTCAGGGAAGTCAGTTCCCCCTTGTGTTGGAAGGGGAACTTTGGGATTACTCTCGAGCCGTTAAATGGGAATAGGGCCTCTTCTCGAGTTGAGTGAATAAAGTGTGTTCTCCTCTTCAATGGGGATGCTGTGTGAGGGAACTTTTTGAGTCGCAAAAAGGGTGTCAAGTAACTTTTGCCTTTCAAGCGGGAATGTGGGATTTCTCTTGAGATTCTGCAGCGCACATTTTCCTCATCTCGCATTGAGGGGATAATTTTGTTTTGTTTCTCTAGTTGCGGTGGGAAGCTGGGGATACTTCTTGAGTTGTGACGGGGACCTCAGGAACTCGCTCGGGTTGCTTCAGGGAAGTCAGGTCCCTTTTTTGTTGGAAAGGGAACTTCCGGATTACTCTCAAGCCTTTAAATTGGAATACGGCCTCTTCTCGAGTTGAGTCCATAAAGTGTGTTCTTCTCTCCAAAGGGTACGGATGTTAGGGAATTTTCTGAGTCGCATAAAGGGTGTCAAGTACCCTTTTGCCTTTCAAGAGGGAATGTGTTTTTTCTCTTGAGATTCTGCAGCGCAAAATTTACTCATCTAGCATGACAGGATAATTTTGTGTTCTTTCTCGAGTTGTGGTGGGAAGCTAGGGGTTCATCTCAATTTGCGACGCAGACCTCAGGAACTCGCTCAGTTTGCTTCAGGGAAGCCAGATCCCCTTTTGTGTTAGAATGGGAACTTACTGATTACTTTCCAGCAATTAAATGGGAATAGGGCCTCTTCGCGTGTTGAGTCCATAAAATGTCTTCTCCTCTCCAATTATGACGGCTATGAGGGAAATTCCTGAGTCGCATAAAGTGTGTCAAGTACCCTTTTTCTTTCAAGCGGGAATGTGGGATTTCTCTTGAGATTCTGCATCGCAAAATTTCCTCATCTCGCAGTGAGGGGATATTTGTCTGTTTTTTCTCGAATTTTGGCGGGAAGCTAGGGGTACTTCTCGAGTTGCAACGCGGAATACAGGAACTTCGTCGGGTTGCTTCAGGGAATTCAGGACCCCTTTTTATGTTGGAAGGGGAACTTCGGGATTTTTCCTGAGCTGTTAAATGGGAATAGAGCCTCTTCTCGAGTTGAGTCCATAAAGTGTGTTCTCCTCTCCAATGGGGACAGTGGTGTGAGGGAAATTTCTGACTCGCATAAAGGTTGTCAAGTAACCTTTTGCCTTTCAAGCGGGAATGTGGGATTTCTCTTGAGATTCTGCAGTGCAAAATTTCCTCATCTCCAATTGAGGGGATAATTTTTTGGTGTTTCTCTAGTTGCGGTCGGGAAGCTGGGGGTACATCTCAAGTTGCGACGTAGACCTCTGGAACTCGCTCGGGTTGCTTCGGGGAAGTCAGGTCCCCTTTTGTGTTGGAAAGGGAACTTACTGATTACTCTCCAGCCATTAAATGGAAATAGGACCTCTGTTCTTGGTGGTCCATAAAGTGTCTTTTCCTCTCCAATTTTAACGGCTATATGAGGGAAATTTCTGAGTAGCATTAAGGGTGTCAAGTACCCTTTTGCCTTTAAAGGGGGAATGTGGGATTTCTCTTGAGATTCTGCAGCGCAGAATTTCCTCATCTCGCATTGAGGGAATAATTTTGTGGTTTTTCTCGAGCTGCGGCTGTAAGCTGGGGGTACTTCTCCATTTGGGATGGGGACCTCAGTATCTTGATCAGATTGCTTCAGGGAATTCAGGTCTCCTTTTGTGTTGGAAGGAGAACTTCCGGATTACTATCAAGGTCTTAAATGGGAATACAGCCTCTTCTCGATTTGAGTCCATAAAGAGCGTTCTTCTCTTCAATGGGTTGGATGTTTGGAAACTTTCTGAGTCGCATAAAGGTTGTCAAGTACCATTTTGCCTTTCAAGCGCGTGGTGGGATTTCTCTTCAGATTCTGCAGCGCAAGATTTCCTCATCTCACATTGAGGGAATATTTTTGTGGGTTTCTCGAGTTGGGGCCGGAGGCTGCGAGTACTTCTCGAGTTGTGACGGGGACCTAAGGAACTCGCCCTGGTTGCTTCAGGGAAATCAGTTTCCCTTTTGTGTTGGCCGGGGAATTTCCGAATTACTCTCGAGCCATTAAATGGGAATAGGACCTCTTCTCGAGTTGAGTCCAAAAAGTGTGTTCTCCTCTCAATCGTGACGGCTGTGTGAGGGAATTTTCTGAGTTGCATTTAGGTTGTCAAGTACCCTTTTGCCTTTCACAGGGAATGTGGGATTTCTTTCGAGATTCTGCAGCGCAAAATTTCCTCATCTCGCATTGAGGGGATAATTTTGTTGTGTTTCTCGAGTTGCGGTGGGAAGCTGGGAGTAGTTCTCGAGTTGCGTCTGGGACCTTGGGAACTCGCTCGGGTTTCTTCAGGGAAGTCAGGTCCCCTTTGTGTTTGAAGGGGAACTTCCGGATTACTTTCGAGCCCTTAAATAGGAATAGGCCCTCTTCTCGAGTTGAGTCCATAAAGTGTGTAGTCCTCTCCAATTGTGACGACAGTGTGAGGGAACTTTATGAGCCACATAAAGGGTCTCTAGTACCCTTTTGCCTTTCAAGCGGGAATGTGGGATATCTCTTGAGATTCTGCAGCGGAAATATTCCTCATATTGCATTGAAAGGTTAATTTTTTGGTGTTTCTCGAGTTGCGGGGGGAAGCTGCAGGTACTTCTCGAGTTGCGATTGGTACCTCTGGAACTCGCTCAGGTTGCTTTCGGGAAGTCAGGTCCCCTTTTGTGTTGGAAGGGGAACTTCGGGATTGCTCCCGAGCTGATAAATGGGAATTGGCCTCTTCTCGAGTTGAGTCCATGAAGTGTCTTCTCCTCTCCAATGGTGACAGCTGTTAGGAAACTTTCTGAGTCGTGTCAAGGGTGCCAAGTACACTTTTGCCTGCCAAGTGGGAATGTGGGATTTCTGTTGAGATTCTGCAGTAAAAAAATTTCCTCTTCTCGCATTGACGGAATAATTTTGTGGTGTTTCTCGAGTTACGGCGGGAAGCTGGGAGTACTTCTCGTGTTGCAACGAGAACCTCAACATCTCTCTCGGGATTTTTCAGGGAAGTCAGGTCGCCTTTTGTGTTGGAAGGGGGACATCTGGGTTACTCTCGAGCCATTAAATGGGAATAGGTCCTCTTCTCGAGTTGAGTCCATAAAGTGTGTTCTCCTCTCCAATGGGAACGGCTGTGTGAGGGAAATCTCTGAATCACATAAAGGGTGTCAAGTACCTTTTTGCATTTCAAGAGGGAATGTCGGATTTCTCTTGATTTTCTGCAGCACAAAATTTTCTCATATCGCATTGAGGGGATAATTTTGTGGTGTTTCACGAGTTGCGGAGGGAAGATGGGGGTACTTCTCGAGTTGAGACAGGAACCTCAGGAACTCGCTTGGGTTTCTTCAGGGAAGTCATGTCCCCTTTTTTGTTGAAAATGGAACTTCCGGATTACTGTAAAGCCGTTAAATGGGAATAGGGCCTCATCTCGATTTGATTCCATAAAGTGTGTTCGCCTCTCCAATGGGGACTGCAGTTTGAGGGAACTTCCTGAGTCGCACAAAGGGTGTTAAGTATCATTTTGCCTTTCTAGAGGGAATGTGGAATATCTCTTGAGATTCTGCAGAACAAAATTTCATAATCTCGCATTGACGGGATTATTTTGTGGTGTTTCTCGAGTTGCGGCTGGAAGCTTGGTGTACATCTTGAGTTAGCAACGGGAACCTCAGGAATTCGCTCGGGCTTCTTCAGGGAAATCATATCCCCTTTTTTGTTGGAAGGGTAACTTCGGGATTACTCTCAAGCCCTTAAATGGGAATAGGGCTTCTTCTCGAATTGAGTCCATAAATTGTGTTCTCCTCTCTAATGGGGAAGGCTGTTTGAGGGAACTTTCTGAGTCACATAAAGGGTGTCAAATACCCTTTTGCCTTTGAAGAGCGAATGTGGGATTTCTCTTGAGATTCTGCAGTGGAAATTTTCCTCATCTCGTATTGAAGGTATAGTTTTGTGTTGTTTCTCGAGTTGCAACGGGAAGCTGGGGGTATAACTCGAGTCGCGATGGAGACCTCAGGAACTGGCTCGGGTGGCTTCAGGGAAGTCAGGATTCCTTTTGTGTTGGAAGGGGATCTTCGGGATTACTCTCGAGCTGTTTAATGGGAATCGGCCTCTTCTCGAGTTGAGTGCATAAAGTGTGTTCTCTTCTCCAATGGGGACGGCAGTTTGAGGGGACTTTCTGAGTCGCATAGAGAGTGTCAAGTACACTTTTGCCTTTCCAGAGGGAATGTGGGATTACTCTTGAGACTCTGCATTACAAAATTCTTCATCTCGAATTGACGAGATAATTTTGTTGTGAGTCTCGTGTTACAGCGGTAAGCTGAGAGTACTTCTTGATTTGCGACGGGAACCTCAGGAACTCGCTCAGGTTTTTTCATGGAAGTCAGGTCCTCTTTGTGTTGGAAGGGGAACTTTGGGATTACTCTCAAGCCGTTAAATGTGCAGGCTTCCTGGAAGAACATCCTGTTTGCAAGCATGCTCTGCCCAAGCAGAGAGTCTTGTTTGCAGGCACATCTCTGCTTCCTTAAGCATTCTCTCTCGTGGTCACTGTCGGGCTCCTAAAGGCGGTTGCTCTCAAAATTTTCTGGGGGATTCATCCCTCGTCTCTTGTTCAGACATGGAACTGTGCTTTCTTCTCGAGTTGTAAAATGAGTTGATACTCAAGGCTACATTTGAATCTGTGCAGTAGAATCAGACAATATTTCCAGTGGGTGGTGACATCCGTACCTTTTCCATTTGTGTGTTGAAAACCTGGGGATCCTCCCGAGTTTCAAATTGGTACCCACCTCCTCGTACTGTGCAACCAGAACATCCGGATTCCATTCCAGAGAAAGCAGAGGAATCGACTCTCTCATCTGGAAAAGAGGACTGGAAAACAGGGTAATTTGTCACTGTGGCAGGAAACTCGGTATTCCGCTGGATTGGGGCTGTGTATGTCGGTTTAATTTTTGAGTCGCATAAAGGATGTTCAGTAACCTGTCGAGTTTCAGTGGGAATGTGGAATTTCTCTTGCGAAGCTGCAACAGAAATGTTCCTCATCTCGCCTTGAGGGCAGAATCTTGTGGTTTTTCTTGAGATGCGGCAGGATGCTTGGGGTCCCTCTCGAGTTGGGCTGGAGACCTCAGGAACTCTCTTGTGTATCTTCAGGGAAGTCTGGTCCCCTTTTGTGTTGGAAGGGGAACTTTGGGATTACTCTCAAGCCGTTAAATGGGCTTAAGGCCTCATCTTGAGTTGAGTCCGTAAATTGTGTGCTCCTCTCCAGTGGGGACGGCTATTTAAGGGAGATTTTTGAGTCGCATAAAGGGTGTCAAATACCTCTTCGAGTTTCAACTGGAAATGTGGGATTTCTCTGGAGATTCTGCAGCAGAAAATTTCCTCATCTCGCATAGATGGGGGAACTTTGTCGTTTTACACGAGTTGAGGCGGAAAGCTTTGGGTTCCTCTCGAGTTGCTATGGGAACGTCAGGAACTCACTCGCGTTGTCCCAGGGAAGTTTTGTCTCTTTGCTGTTGGAAGGGGAACCTCAGGATTCATCTAGAGTCACGGGAGAAGAATAGGCTCGTTATCTAGTGTTGTGTAGGAAAATTGTGTGCTCCACATCAATGTGGATGGCTATGTTGGGGAATTTTTTGAGTCGCATAAAGGGTTTCAAGTACCCGTTCGAATTTCAAGCGGGAATGTGGGATTTCCCTTGAGATTCTGCAGTGGAAAATTTCCTCATCTCGCATTGAGGGCATAATTTTTGGTGTTTCAAGAGTGCGGCGGGAAGCATTGGGTTCTTCTCGAATTGTCGCGGGGACCTCAGGAAATCCCTCTTGTTGCCCCAGGGAAGTCAGGTTTCCTATCGTGTTGGAAGGTGAACCTCCGGATTCCTCTCGAGGCGCAGCAGAGGAATAGGGAGGCATTTAATGTTGATTCATTCAAATGTGTGTTCTTTGCCAGTTGCAACAAGTATCTCGGGGTTGCTCTCAAAATTCACCTGGGGAATCAGGCCTCGTCTATTGTTCAGACATCGAACTGAACTTTCTTCTCGAGTTGTAAAATGGGTGTTAGGCCACATTAGAGTTGAATTTTTACCTGGAGATTGTATCGAGTATGCTCGGGGAGTCAGGTCTCCACTCGTCTTATGAGTTGATACTCGAGGATACATTTGAATCTGTGCAGTAGAATCGGACAATATCTCAAGTGGGGTTTGACATCCGTGCTGATATCATAATCACAGGAAACTAGCCAATCTGATCACATGGACCACAGCCGAATGTGGTCCACTGGAGAAGGGAATGGCAAACCACTTCAGTATACTTGCCTTGAGAACCCCATGAACAGTAACAAAGGGAAAAATGATAGGATACTGAATGAGGAATTCCCCAGGTCAGTAGGTGCCTAGTATGCTAATGGAGCTCAGTGGAGAAATAACTATAGAAGGAATAAAGGGATGGAGCAAAAGCAAAACCAGTACCCAGTTGTGGATGTGACCAGTGATAGAAGCAATGTCCGGTGCTGTAAAGAACAATATTGCATAGGAACCTGGAATGTTAGGTCCATGAATCAAGGCAAATTGGAAGTGGTCAAAAAGGAGATGGCAAGAGTGAACGTTGACATTCTAGGAATCAGTGAATTAAAATGGACTGGAATGGGTGAATTTAACTCAGACGACCATTATATCTACTACTGTGGGCAGGAATCCCTTAGAAGAAATGGAGTAGCCATCATGGTCAACAAAAGAGTCCGAAATGCAGTACTTGGATGCAATCTTAAAAATGACAGGATGATTTCTGTTCGTTTCCAAGGCAAACCATTCAATATTACAGTAATCCAGGCCTATGCCCCAACGAGTAATGCTGAAGAAGCCGAAGTTGAACGGTTCTATGAAGACCTACAAGACCTTTTAGGACTAACACCCAAAAAAGATGTCCTTTTCATTATAGGGGACTGGAATGCAAAAGTAGGAAGTCAAGAAACACCTGGAGTAACTGGCAAATTTGGCCTTGGAGCACGGAATGAAGCAGGGCAAAGGCTAATAGAGTTTTGTCAAGAGAATGCACTGGTCATAGCAAACACCCTCTTCCAACAACACAAGAGAAGACTCTACACATGGACATCACCAGATGGTCAACACCGAAATCAGATTGATTATATTCTTTGCACCCAAAGATGGAGAAGCTGTATACAGTTAGCGAAAACAAGACCAGGAGCTGACTGTTTCTCAGATCATGAATTCCTTATTGCGAAGTTCAGACTTAAATTGAAGAAAGTAGGGAAAACCACTAGACCATTCAGATATGACCTCAATCAAATCCCTTATGATTATACAGTGGAAGTGAGAAATAGATTTAAGGGACTAGATCTGATTGGTAGAGTGCCTGATGAACTCTGGACGGAGGTTCGTGACATTGTACAGGAGACAGGGACCAAGACCATCCCCATGGAAAAGAAATGCAGAAGAGCGAAATGGCTGTCTAAAGAGGCCTTACAAATAGCTGTGAAAAGAAGAGAGGCGAAAAGCAAAGGAGAAAAGGAAAGATATAAGCATCTGAATGCAGAGTTCCAAAGAATAGCAAGGAGAGATAAGAAAGCCTTCATTAGTGATCAATGCAAAGAAAAAGAGGAAAACAACAGAATAGGAAAAACAAGAGAGCTCTTCAAGAAAATTAGAGATTCCAAGGGAACATTTCATGCAAAGATGGGCTCGATAAAGGACAGAAATGGTATGGACCTAACAGAAGCAGAAGATATTAAAAAGAGGTGTCAGGAATACACAGAAGAACTGTACAAAAAAGATCTTCACGACCAAGATAGTCACGATAACGTGATCACTGACCTAGAGCCAGACATCTTGGGATGTGAAGTCAAGTGGGCCTTAGAAAGCATCACTACGAAGAAAGCTAGTGGAGGTGATGGAATTCCAGTTGAGCTATTTCAAGTCTTGAAAGATGATGCTGTGAAAGTGCGGCACTCAATATGCCAGCAGATTTGGAAAACTCAGCAGTGGCCACAGGACTGGAAGAGGTCAGTCTTCATTCCAGTCCCAAAGAAAGGAAATGCCAAAGAATGCTCAAACTACCGCACAATTGCACTCATCTCACACACTAGTAAAGTCATGCTCAAAATTCTCCAACCCAGGCTTCAGCAGTATATAAACCGTGAACTCCCAGATGTTCAAGCAGGTTTTAGAAAAGGCAGAGGCACCAGAGATCAAATTGCCAACATCCGCTGGATCATGGAGAAAGCAAGAGAGTTTCAGAAAAACATCTATTTCTGCTTTATTGACTATGCCAAAGCCTTTGACTGTGTCGATCACAATAAACTGTGGAACATTCTGAAAGAGATGGGAATCCCAGACCACCTGAGCTGCCTCTTGAGAAACCTGTATGCAGGTCAGGAATCAACAGTTAGAACTGGACATGGAACAACAGACTGGTTCCAAATAGGAAAAGGTGTACGTCAAGGTTGTATATTGTCACCTTGCTTATTTAACTTATAAGCAGAGTACATCTTGAGGAACGCTGGGCTGGAAGAAGCACAAGCTGGAATCAAGATTGCTGGGAGAAATATCAATAACCTCAGATATGCAGATGACACTACCCTTATGGCAGAAAGTGAAGAGGAACTCAAAAGCCTCTTGATGAAAGTGAAAGAGGAGAGTGAAAAGGTTGGCTTGAAGCTCAACATTCAGAAAACAAAGATCATGGCATCTGGTCCCATCACTTCATGGGAAATAGATGGAAAAACAGTGGAAACAGTGTCAGACTTTGTTTTTTTGGGGCTCCAAAATCACTGCAGATGCTGATTGCAGCCATGAAATTAAAAGACGCTTGCTCCTTGGAAGGAAAGTTATGACCAACCTTGATAGTATATTAAAAAGCAGAGACATTACTTTGCCAATCAAGGTCCATCTAGTCAAGGCAATGCTTTTTCCCGTGGTCATGTATGGATGTGAGAGTTGGACTGTGAAGAAGGCTGACTGCCGAAGAATCGATGCTTTTGAACTGTGGTGTTGGAGAAGACTCTTGAGAGTCCCTTATACTGCAAGGAGATCCAACCAGTTCATTCTAGAGGAGATCAATCCTGGATGTTCATTGGAGGGACTGATGCTAAAGCTGAAACTGGAATACTTTGGCCACCTCATGCGACGAGTTGACTCACTGGAAAAGGCTCTGATGCTGGGAAAGTTTGGGGGCTGAAGGAAAGGGGGACGACGGAGAATGAGATGGCTGGATTCCATCACCGACTCTGTGGACATGAGTTTGAGTGAACTTCGGGTGTTGGTGATGGACAGGGAGGCCTGGCGTGCTGTGATTCATGTGGTCGCGGAGAGTCGGACACGACTGAGCGACTGAACTGAACTGAACTGAACTGAAACTTTTCCATTTGTGTTTTGAAAACCTGGGGATCCTTCTGAGTTTCAAGGCGTTACCCACCTCCTCGTACAGTGCGACCTGAAAGTCCGGATTCCATTCCAGAGAAAGCAGAGGAATCTACTCTCACCTGGAAAAGATGACTGGAAAACGGGACAATTTGTCAATGTGGCACAAAACTCGGTGTTCCTCTCGACTGGGGCTGTGTATGTCGGTTTAATTTTTGAGTCGCATAAAGGATGTACAGTAACCTGTCGAGTTTCAAGTGGGAATGTGGATTTCTCTGGTGAATCTGCTACGGAAATAGTCCTCATCTTGCCTTGAGGGCAGAATCTTGGTTTTTCTCCAGTTGAGGCGGGAAGCTTGGGTTCCCTCTCGAGTTGCACCGTGGACCTCAGGAACTCACTCGTGTTGCTTCAGGGAAGTCTTGTCCCCTTTTGGGTTGGAAGGGGAATTTCGGGGTTACTCTTGAGCCATTAAATGGGAATAGGCCCTCATCTCGTGTTGAGTCCATTAATTGTGTACTCCTCTCCAGTGGGGACGGCTATGTTAGGGAACTTTTTGAGTTCCATAAATTGTGTCAAGTACCCTTTCGAATTTAAAGCGGGAATTTGGGATTTCTCTTGATATTCTGCAGCAGAAATTTTCCTCATCTCACATTGATGGGGGAACGTTGTCGTTTTTCTTGAGTTGCGGCGGAAAACTAGGGGTTCCCAGCGAGTTGTGACGGGGAACTCAGGAACTCGTTCGCGTTGTCCCAAGGAAGTTAGTGCTCATTTGCTGTTGGAAGGGGAACATCAGTATTCCTCTCGAGGCGCGTGGGAGGAAAAGGGCCGCATCTAGTGTTGTGTACGTAAATTGTGTGCTCCGGTTCAATGTGGACGGCTATGTCCGGGAAGTTTTTGGGTCGCATAAAGGGTATTAACTACCCTTTCGAATTTCAAGCGGGAATGTGGGATTTCTCTTGAGACTCTGCAGTGGAAATATTCCTCATCTCTCCTTGAGGTCAGATTTTTATGGTTATTCTCTAGTTGTGGCAAGAAGCTTGGGCTCCCTCTCGATTTGCGACGGGGACCTCTGGAACTCGATGGTGTTGCTTCAGGGAAGTCAGGTCTCCTTTCGTGTTGAAGGGGAATCTCGGGATTCCCCTCGAGGTGCGGCAGAGAAATAGTGCCGCATCTAGCGTTGTGTACCTAAACTCTGTGCTCCTCTTCAGTGGGGACAGCTCTGTCATGGAAATTTTGATTCGCATAAAGGGTGTCAAGTACTTGTTCGAATTCCAAGCGGCAATGTAGGATTTCTCTTGAGACCCTGCAGCAGAAAAATTTCTCATTTCGCATTGAGGGGAAAATCTGATGGTTTTTCTCTAGTTGCAGCGGTAAGCTTGAGGTTCTTCTCCAGTTGTGACGGGGACCATATGAAATCGCTCGTGTTGCCCCAGGGAAGTCAGGTCTCCTTTCGTGTTGAAAGGGGAACCTCGAGATTTCTCTCGAGGTGCAGCAGAGGAATAGGGCTGCATCTAGCGTTGAGTCTGTCAACTCTGTGTTCTTTTCCAGTGGCGACAGGGATCTCGGGGCTGCTATGAAGGTTCTACTGGGGAGTCAGGCTTCATCTCGATTTGAAGCATGGAATTCTGCTTTCCTTTCTAGTTGTAAAAGGGGAATCATTCTTCGTGTCTTGATCAGGAGGTTCATTAGGGCTTTTTCTCTCGGCTGAGCATGGGTGTCAGCTTTCTCATCATGTTGTGAGGGGATAGTCGGTGTTCCATTGGAGCTTTGCTAGATCATCAGGACTTACATCGATTGGAGGTGGAACTCAGAGTCCTCAGCAGCTTCCGCGGGAGGGCACTTGAGTTTCAATAGGAGACAGAGGCCTCCTCTTGTGGTGGGAGAAGAAGAAAGGATACATATAGAGTTGAAGCGGGGTTTGAATGCTCATATCGTGAGGACGTGGGGAATACAGAGCTCTTCTAGAGCTGTGCACGGAAACTGGGCTTTTCTCTCAATTGAAGATGGATATTCTGGGAGCCCCTTCAATTGTAAATAGGGATTCAAGTCTCCTGTGGTCTCTTGAGAGAGAACTCGGGATTGCTCTCCAGGCACTGTAGGAAAAAAGGGCCTCAAGTGACGTTGCCTGGGGCTTCTCATGGTATATGTTGATGGCAAAGGGAAGTATGGCTTTCATTTCGAGTTATGCCAGGGAACTCAGGGAGACACTCATATTGCCTCAGGGAAGAAAAGTTGTGAGGGGAAGTTCGTGATTGATCTCGAGTCAATGCTTAGAAATCGGGCTTCAATTCACATTGAAAGTGGATAATCCCAAAGTGTTTCTCGAATTTGGGCAGGAATCTTTCGGATCCCTCGAGTTGCAAAAGGGGCCTCACGGATCCTCTCAAGTTGTCTCTGGGAAGTCCAGAAACCTTTTGTAGTGTGGAGAGCCTTTGGGATGCCTTTCGAGACAGTGCAGGGGAATAGGGTCTCATCTGGAGTTGAGGTGCTAACCTCAGTGTGCCTCTCCAGTTCTTACATGGATCACAGTGTTCCTACGAAGTTTCAAAAGGGGAGTCATGCCAAGTCTCTTGTTGAGGCATGGAACTCCACTAATTTTTCGAGTTGTAAAAGGGGTGGTCGGCCTCCTGTTGAGTTGATTTTCTGTCCTGGGGCTTTTTCTCTATGATGCACCTGGGAAATCAGGCCTCCCTGAGTGGTGTTACTTGATCCTGGGAGTTCCCTTTGAATTGGGATGGTGGAATCAGTCCTTATATTGAGCGGATGGTTAAATTGGTGACTTTTTGAATTGTGGCACGCCTCCCTGGGGTCCTCTCGACTTTTAAGAGGACATAGGCCTCCTCTTCAGATTTGACAGAAACATCGGGATTAATTTCCATATGAAGCAGGGCAATCGATCCTCACCTTGAGATGACGAGTGGAAAACGGGTCTCTTCTTGAGCTGTGGCAGGATCCTCGCTGCTCCTCTTGAGTTTAGCCGGGTATCTCGGGGAAACTCTTCAGTTGCCTATAGTGTGCCGAGTATCCTTTCGAGTTTGAAGAGGGAATGTGGGACTTCTCTTAAGACGCTGCACCAGAAAAGGGCGTCCTGTCACGTTGAGTGGAGAATTTGATGGTTTATCTGGAGTTGTGGCTTGAAGCTTGGAGGTATTCTCGCATTATGACGGGAACCACTTGGACTTGCTAGTTTTGCCTCAGGGAAGTCAGGTCTCCTTTCCTGTTGAAAGTGGAACTTTGCGATTCCGTTGGAGTCACTGCAGGGCATGAGGGCCACATTTACACTTGAGTGGGTAAACTCAGTATTCCTTTCAAGTGACCACATGGATCTTGGTGTTGCTCTGATGGTTGCACTGGGGAATCAAGCCTAGTCTTTGTTGAGGAGGGAGTTCTACTTTACCCCCGAGTTGTAAAAGAACTATCAGGTCTGCTTTCTGTTTTAGCGGGAAATTTGCGCTTTTTCGAGAGTCTCAGCAGGGAATTCATGCCTCCGATCATGTTGCGAGTTGATACTCCGTGTTCCACTGGAGCTGCTGCAAACACGACACGACTCATCTCTAGTTGAGTGTGAACTCGGAGTCCTTTGAACATGCTGCAGTATCTACAGTGTTGCCCTCAAGTGTAAATAGATGTGATAGGACTCGTCCTGTGGAACGAGGTGAAATTGGGATTCCTCTTCAGTTGAACGTGGAACGCTCATTATCTTCAGCTGAGGTGTGATCACTGGCCTTTTCTTAAATTGTGGTGGGGAAAATCGGTTTTCTTCTCTCATTGGGACCGGTAGCTCTGGGAGACCCTTAAGTGGCATCAAGGAACTCAAGCCTAATCGAATTTGGGAAGGAACTTGGGACTTTTGTCTACGTGCTGTAGGAAAAAAAAAGGCAGGGCATCATGCTTAGAAAGAGGAATTTCGAAGTTATTCTCGAGTTGCGGCGGAAAATGTGGTGATCCTCTCGAGTGACGATGGATATATCAGGGAGCCTCCTGTGTTGTTTCTGGGAAGTCAGAACGCCTTTCCATTTGCAAGGGGAACCTCGGGATTCCTTTGGAGTCACTGCAGAGAAGTAGGTCTGCATCTAGATTTGAGTCCGTTTAACTCAGAATTCCTCTCCAGTAGCGAAAGGGTTGCTCTCAAAACTGTCTTGGGGAGTCAGGCCTCGTCTCGTGTTCAGACATGGTACTCCACTTTCTTCTCAAGTTGAAAAAGGAGTGTTAGGCCACAATTGTGTTAAATTTTACGTGGAGATTTTGTTGAAAATCCTCAGGAGACAGGTCTCCACTCGTCTTGTGAGTTGATATTCGAGGATATATTTGAATCTGAGCAGTGGAATCATACAATATCTCGAGTGGGTGGGGACATTGGTACCTTTTCTAATTGTGTTTTGAAACCCGGAATTCTCCCGAGTTTCAAGGTGTTACCGGTCTCCTCGTACTGTGCGACGGGAACGTCTGGATTCCATTCCAGACAAAGCGGGGGAATCGACTTTCATCTGGAAAAGAGGACTGGAAAACGTGACACTTTGTCAGTTGTGGCAGGAAATTCGGTGTTCCTCTCGGTTCAGTTCAGTCGCTCAGTCCTCTCCCACTCTTTGTGACCCCATGATTCACAGCACGCCAGTCCTCTCTGTCCATCACCCTTTCCCACAGTTCATTCAATCTCATGTCCATGCAGTCGGTGATGCCATTCAGCCATCTCATTCTCTGTCATCTACGTCTCCTCCCACCCCCAATCCCTCCCAGCATCAGACTCTTTTCCAGTGAGTCAACTCGTCACATGAGGTGGCCAAAGTATTGGAGTTTCGGCTTTAGCATCAGTCCTTCCAATGTACACCCAGGATTGATTTTCTTTAGAATGGACTGGATGGATCTCCCTGCAGTCCAAGGGACTCTCAAGAGTCTTCTCCAGCACCACAGTTCAAAAGCATCAATTCTTCGGCGATCAGCTTTCTTCACAGTCCAACTCTCACATCCATACATGACCACGGGAAAAACCATAGCCTTGACTAGACGGAACTTGTTTGCCAAAGTAATGTCTCTACTTTTTAATACGCTATCTAGGTTGGTTATAAATTTCCTTCCAAGGAGTAAGCGTCTTTTAATTTCCTGGATGCAATCAGCATCTGCAGTTTTTTTGGAGCCCCCCAAAAATGAAATTCTGAGGGTTTCCAAGGATTCCTCATCTATTTCCCATGAAGTGATGGGACCAGATGCCATGATATTCGTTCTCTGAATGTTGAGCTTCAAGCCAAATTTTCACTCTCCTCTTTCACTTTCATCAAGAGGCCTTTGAATTCCTCTTTACTTTCTGCCATGAGGGTGGCGTCATCTGCATATCTGAGGTTATTGATATTTCTCCCAGCAATCTTGATTCCAGCTTGTGCTTCTTCCAGTCCAGCGTTCCTCATGAGGTCCTCTGCATATAAATTAAATAAGCAGGGTGACAATATACAACCTTGACGTACTCCTTTTCCTATTTGGAACCAGTCTGTTGTTCCATGTCCAGTCCTAACTGTTGCTTCCTGACCTGCATAAAGGTTCCTCAAGAGGCAGGTCAGGTGGTCTGGTATTCCCATCTCTTTCAGAAAGTTCCACAGTTTATTGTGATCCACACAGTCAAAGGCTTTGGCATAGTCAATGAACCAGAAATAGATAGTTTTCTGGAACTCTCTTGCTTTCTCCATGATCCAGCGGATGTTGGCAATTTGATCTGGGGTGCCTCTGCCTTTTCTAAAACCTGCTTGAACATCTGGGAGTTCATGATTCACATATTGCTGAAGCCTGGCTTGGAGAATTTTGAGCATGACTTTAGTAGCGTGTGAGATGAGTGCGATTGTGCGGTAGTTTGTACATTCTTTGGCATTGCCTTTCTTTGGGATTGGAATGAAGACTGATTTTTTCCAGTCCTGTGGCCACTGCGAGTTTTCCAAATTTGCTGGCATATTGTGTGAAGCACTTTCACAACATCATCTTTCAGGATTTGAAATAGCTCAATTGGAATTCCATCACCTCCACTTTCTCTGTTCATAGTGATGCTCTCTAAGGCCCACTTGACTTCACATTTCAAGATGTCTGGTTCCAGGTGAGTGATCACGCCATCGTGATTATCTTTGTCCTGAAGATCATTTTTGTACAGTTCCTCTGTGTATTCTTTCCACCTCTTCTTAATATCTTCTGCTTCTGTTAGGTCCACACCGTTTATCTCCTTTATCGAGCCCATTTTTGCATGAAATGTTCCCTTGATATCTCTAACTTTCTGGAATGGTTATGTAAGTGTCACTTTTGAGTCGCCTAAAGGATGTTAAGTAACCTGTCGTGTTTTAAGCGGGAATGTGGCATTTCTCCTGAGAGTCGGCAACGGAAAAGTTGAACATCTCGCCTTGAGGGCAGAATCTTGTGATTTTTCTCGAGTTGTGGCGGGAAGCTTTGGGTTCCTCTTGAGCTGCGTCGGGGAATTCAGGAACCCGCTCGTGTCGTTCAAGGGAAGTCAGGTCTCATTTTGTGTTGGAAGGGGAACCTCGGGATTTCTCTCGAGGTGTGGCAGAGGAATAGGGCCGCATCTAACGTTGTGTACATAAACTGTGTGCTCCTCTTCAGTGGGGACGACTATGTTGGTGAAGTTTTGAGTTGTATAAAGGGTGTCAAGTACCCATTCAAATTTCAAGCAGGAATTTGGGTTTTCTCTTGAGACTCTGCAGTGGAAATATTCCTCATTACGCATTGCGTGGAGAATCAGGTTGTTTTTCTCGAGTTGCGGCGGGAAGCTTGGTATTCTTCTCAAATTGTGACGGGGACCTTATGAACTCGCTCGTGTTGCCCCAGGGAAGTCAGGATTCCTCTCGTGTTGAAAGAGGAACCTCGGGATTTCCCTCGAGGCACAGTAGAGCAATAGGGCCCCATCTTGCGTTGAGTCGGTCAACTGTGTTTTCCTCTCCAGTGGCGACAGGGATCTCGGGGTTGCTATGAAGGTTCTGCTGGGGAGTCAGGTTTCATCTCGATTTGAGGCATGGAATTCTGCTTTCCTTTCGAGTTGTAAAATGGGAACAAGTACTCTTGTCGTGATCAGGCTGTTCATTAGGGCTTTTTTATAGGCTCAGCATGGGTGTCAGGATTCCCATCACATTGTGAGGGGATCGTCGATTTTCCATTGGAGCTTTGCTAGATCATCAGGACCTACTTTGATTGGAGGTGGAACACAGAGTCCTTTATCCTTGCATCAGGACCCTCGGGAGTGCCCTCGAGTTTCAATAGGAGACAGAGGCCTTATCTTGTGGTGGGAGAGGAAGAAAGAATTCCTCTAAATTTGAAACAGGGTTTTAACGATCATATCGTGAGGAGGTGGGGAATACAGAGCTCTTCTTGAACAGTGGATGGCAACCCAGGGATTCACTCGACTGAAAATGGGTATTCTGTGAGCCACTTGAATTGTAAATAGGGATTCAAGCCTCCTATGTTATCTTGATAGTCAACTCGGGATTGCTCTCCAGGCGCTGCAGGAAAAAAAGGGCCTCATGTGAATTTGCCTGGGGCTTCTCGTGGTTTTTGGAGAGTTGCGAAGGGAAGTTTGGATTTCCTTTCGAGTTACGCCAAGAACTCAGGGAGACACTCGTGTTGCCTCAAGGAAGTCAATTTGCAAGGGGAAGGTCGTGATTGTTCTCGATTCAATGCAGAGGAATCGGGCTTCAATTCACATTGAAAGGGGTAATGCCAGAGTGTTTCTAGGTTGGGGGCAGATAACTGTCGGATCCCTCGAGTTGCAAAAGAGGTCTCACGGAGCATCTCAAGTTGTCTCTGAGGAGTCCGGAATCCTTTTGAGCTGTGAGAAGACTTTGGCATGTCTTTCGAGTTAGTGCAGGGGAATAGGGTCTGATCTGGATTTGAGGCGCTAACCTCAGGGTGTCTCTCCAGTTCTGACATGGGTCTCAGACTTCCTATGAAGTTTCAACAGGGGAGTCATGCCACGTCTCTTGTTGAGGCTTGTAACTCCGCTATCTTTTCGAGTTGTCCAAGGGGTGGGATGCCTCCTGTTGAGTTCAATTTCTGTCCTGGGGCTTTTCCTCCATGATGCACCTGCGAAGTCAGGCCTCCCTTATTGGTGTTACTTGATCCCGGGAGTTCTCTTTGAATCAGCACAGTGGAATCAGTCCTTATTCGAGCGGATGGGATAATCCGTGTTGTTTTGAATAGCGACACGACTCCCCAGGGTCCTTTCTAGTTTCAAGGGGACATAGGCCTCCTCTTCACATTCAACAGGAACATCGGGATTAATTTCCAGACAAAGACGGGGAATCGATCCTCATCTCGACATGACGAGTGGAAAACTGGTCTCTTCTTGAGTTGTGGCAGGAATCTCGCTGCTCCTCTCGAGGTTGGTCGGGTATCTCGGGGAACTCTTTGAGTTGCATATAGGGTGCTGAGTATTCTTTCGAGTTTGAAGAGGGAATGTGGGATTTCTCTTAAGATGTTAAGCAATTAGATTATCCCTGCTGCTAGAGCTGCTGCATCCATTCAACTGTGGAAATGCAGGCTAAAAAAACCCCGCATCTTACGGAGAAGTTCTCCAAATGGGTTTAGGAACAACACGTTTGCAAACCAGAGTTGATGACATGCGTGTCCATGGAAGCTTGACACCTCTCAACAAATGCACTACACATGATTCCTAGACATACATTCCATGCAAAAAGGATCACAAATCCAGAAGGAAATGGAGCAGACATTAGACACGAGCTCTGAGTCTTCACACACAATACAGAATGGCACTACACAAAGAGTAAGCAGAGAACAGTGAACTTTGTCAAATCCAAGATTTGGACTCTGGGAATGACCTTCTGAAAAATGCAAACGAGACATCCCACGTTGGGAGACAACTGTTTGCATACACTGAACTTAGGTAGGATTTGGCTTTTAATACACAAAACACATGATCACAAACGAGCCCGAAGGAGGGGTCTGAAAAGACACCAGGCAAAGGAAGGGACACGGAGAGTAAACGGAATGATGCCCAGTACTGAGGGCCTGAGAAATACGATCTAGCTGCACTTCCTGAGACGCGTGTTACCCTGGACTAGGCCTGTTCTACCTGGAGGCTCAGAGAGATGGACAGTGAGGAAGGGGAAGAGAAATCCTTGGCATTTCTATCACTCACAGCAAACACTTAGAAGGAGAAGGCAAATGTCAACCACACCGACGGTGACATTCCCTGAAAGGCAATAGCTAGGAGTCCATCTAACCCAGGAGGGAAGCCCCTGTTCTCAGAGAACTGCAAGAGATGGATGAAAGAAGGTGAAGCCCACCAATCCAGTGGAAAATAAGCTGTGCTCACAGATCAAAAGAATTCCTCCTGGTAAGATGATGTCGGTTCCCCCTCCCCCCGAACCCCACCGTGGGGCAATCCAGAGTTTCTACGCTATTCCTCTCAAAATACCAACAGCTGTTCTCAGGGTAATATAACAAAACAATTCCAAAATGTCTATGGAAATATTAGGAGTCAAAGCACTCAATGCAATCTGCCGCAAAGTCGTGAAACGGACATCACAGGCTGCCTGATAGCCAGTTAGACTATCACACTAGGATCATCAGGACAGCATGGTCCTGGGAAGAAATGAAACACACAGAACCAGATCCATGGAATGGAATTGAGGTTCCGGAAATAAACCCAAGCTTCTATGGTCAATTCCTCGATGCCAAAGGAGAGTACACAATACGAATGGGAACAAGGGCCTCTGCAATGAAAGACAATGGGAATTGGAGATGGTTCCATCTGAAAAATCACATTGGCTTTTGGTCTCATAACACCTCAGATTCAGTGAAACACATCAACGCAAAACTGAAGAGATGAAAGTCCTGGAAATAAACAAGGGACATTGGCTCCTTAATGTCAGGGACTTCTCAACATGTGTGGGTGGTGAAGCAAAATTGGGTGTCTTCAAGTCAAGGAAACAGGAAACCAAAGGACACCAATGGGCTTGCATCCATTTGAACAGCTATGCAACAGAAAAGCTAAGCATTCACAAATCAAAATGGTAACAAACTGAACACAAAAGAATATTTGCAAGCAGAATATCGGCGAAGGGGTTCCTTTGTAAAACAGAGTGAGAAATCCCACCACTAAGTCTCCCAGAATTGACCGCAGACGAATCCCTTCCCCTCACACAAACTCCAGTCCCAAATCATTACCTCACTCGAAAGGAAAAACTATAGCCTCACCCTAGGTCAATATTATACATGTGTACATGCATTCACAGTTTGTGAGCATCCACAGGAGAGACACAGAGAAGAAGAGATAGACTGAATTTGGACAGGTCATAAAAGAGACGGAACGAGGGACAGAGACTGAACAATGGAGAGAGGAAATGAGTCAATTTCACAGAATTTGCATGAATCTCTCTTGAGGATGGAAACAATGACAGTGCCTATTCCCCCTCGATGATTAGACTCAAAGACAAGGATGTGGGGAGCCACTGTTGGTACAGCCTCCCCCACCCCTCGAGGCTGAGTGGGACACTTGAGTAGGACGAGGAAGGTTGATAACAGAAGGGGCGATGTCTGAATATGACCTTCCGATCCTCCCAATGCGGGGGTCAGAAATAGGCAGGAAGGGGACTGCCTTCGCCCAAGTCCCAGAGCCCATCCAGGTCTGATTCTGCCCCATTCTGTGCTAGGTCAGCTCTGTGTGGAATCCTTCCTTTGGGAAGTCTGTGTCCAAGCTCCTTTTGATGGAGGCCCAAAGTTTGAACAGGCACTGGAGCTCTTCGTAAGCTGACAGACCTAGGCAGGAGATGGGAGAGGGACCCCCACTCTGCACACGGAGAGACTGGGGAAACCCTGGGGAGCACATGTCTTGCCCAGGGCCACATCACTCCTGAGAAGAAGGAGCCTGGGTTGAAAGCATCTCTGTCCTCAGAGCTCACGCTCTGGCTGCACCAAGTTCTCCCCAAGGCTGTTGGATGGGGTGTGTAGGTGTCACTTTGCCTGCACGTGGACTAAGGGTGTTGGGGAACAGCCAGAAACCAGAGGTTCCCTTTTGGAGCTTGTGGAAGGGACCTCAGCCACGAACCCAGGAAATGATATCATTTCCTGGCAACAGAACCCAACAGAACCCGCAACGCATGTATCCAGGCCTCCCCAGCGGAAAGGAGCCCCAAGCCAGATCACTTGCTGTCAAGATGTTCTGCTGCTTGCCCTTGCTAAGAGGCCGGGGCCTCAGGAGAGCTCACAGGCAGAGTGTTTGGCAATGCGGTCGACGCTGGCTCAGGCACCCCCCTCCTCGAGAGGCCTCTGGACCTTTGTCTGAAGAAACAGAAAGGTACCAGATGAGCCCCAGACCGGGTCCAGCCACATCTCCCGTCCCATGCGGGGAAGACTGAGGCCTTTCGCTGTGTGTGGATGGGGGTTTCTCTGGGTGTGTCGAACTCAAGAAAGCCCAGCCACATGAGGGTCAGGAGTCCATGGGCTGCGTGTGCCCACACCTCAGGGGAGAGCAGGCTGGGTGGCATGAGGAGAGTCCGGGCAGTGCCAGCTGCCCATGCTGGCCACACACCCTCATGAGGTTCTCCGTCCTTCCGGATGGGTATCTGAGCAGACACTTGTGTCTCTGGTCTTTCTTGGAGCAGAAGGGCAGGCAGGCAGAAGCAGCAGCCATCCTGGCCAGGCACAGCTCAGAAATATCGAAGCAGGGCTGGCTGATGGTCACTATCATTGCAGATCGTCCCAACTGAGGTGCCCCTGAGGGGCACACCCTATCCACCTCCCAGAGGGAGGGCTCAGAACACCAGCCCCCTGCCTTGGAGGCTAAGTACAGGTTCCAGGTGAGAGTGGCCTCGGAGGGCTCAGCCCAAATGGCGTTGAAGAGGAAGAGGGCAAGGCCTGATGCTCAGACACCACCCAGCACACAACACGGGGCCCAGTCTCAGGCTGCCACGGACTCAGCACAGCTGGCTCTGACCCAGAGCTCTGAGAAGCCCTGCCTCGGAGGCAGCTGGAGGACCTGGAGCCCAGCAAGGCAGAGCACAGAGGTGAGGCGGCTGGGGCTGCTCCATGTGAGTGTGGGGAGGCGGTGCCGAGCCACAGAGAGAGGAGTCTCCCAGAGCTGGGGCTGGGCCTGGACCAAAGGCTGGCCTCACACCACCCATCTTGGAGACTGCAGAGAAGACTCTGATGGTGGGCCTTCTTAGCGAATCTCTAGGAAGCTTTCTGGCCCACTTAGTCACATGGCAAGTCTGCCCTGTGGCAAACTCTTCTTCTCCCCCAGCTCTAGCTCTGGCCGTCAAACTCAGCCAGCCTCCAAGTCCAAGACCTGTCACTAAGGAGGAGGAGAGAGGTCCAAGTGCAGGACCCAGGGATCCAGTGAAGGGAGACCGAGACCTGTGACGTCCCCTCCCAATGACACGGGGCCAGCCGGGTACTGGCCAGCACTCTCAGCACATCGGAATTCTGTGCCAGGATGACCCCCAGCCCCAGGCCCCGATGTCCCACACGGCCTTCCAGAAACTCCACCTCCACGTGCACTTGCTCCTACTCAGGCTTTGGCAGCAGAACCCCAGTCAAGGCCTGAGTGACCACATGTGCAGAGGCAGCCTGCCCTGGCTCCTGCAAAGGACTCAGACGCCCACCATGACTGTCTCACCCCACAGGGAGAATAGGCCCCTGCTCTGGACAGAGACCCAGAGCCCTTCGGCAACCAAATCATCCAGGGGCGCGGTTGGTGCTACAGCCTCCATCCCTGTATGTTCTCCATGGTGCTGTCCACTCCCTCCCCACCCAGGGGAGACTGAATTTCCTTAACCTGAGCTGATTTTCATCAGGGTCCTAGGCATTTTTCTCCTCCTCTTTATTTTCTTTTATAGCTTTCTGTATATTTTGTTCCTAAGTGTGTGTCAATAAAGCTTCCTTCGTTGATGCCAGTTGGGAATATGGAGGCCTTCACAATGCTGTGTAAGCATCACCACTGTCTACATTGGGATGCCCTCATTCTATCCACCCTCACTTCAAAAAAAAAAAGCCTCGATTCATGGCAAGCAGTCCCCATCCAACTCTCCTCCGCCTGACAACATTGAGTCGTCTTCTCTCTGCATTTCTTCCCATCCTTTCGGTGTCCCCAGTCAATGCCAATCACTAAAATGCGAAGAAACTGGATTTTGCTCTGACTAAAGGTGAATGTTATAGTCTCTCAGTATAGTTAGTCTTGGCATTCCCGTGAATTCTACACTCCATGGAATTCTCTAGGTCAGAATCCTGAGATCGGTAGCTTTTCCTTTCTCCAGGGGATTGTGCTGATTCCCCACATATTGGAATACCAAACTGGAGAATTCTGGTTTCTATGTCATTTGAAGGATCCTTTGGGTATCAGATAGGACCAGGTAGATCTTTTCAAGATGTCATCTGCCAAACAAAGCCCTCTCGGCAAATGTGTTCAGAATCTCCACGTAGCATTGCTGTTGCAAGTGGGACACCTCAGGCACAAGAGAAAGGCTTAGTTCTTCCGCCGGCACAAACAAACTCACAGCAATAAACCAGGCAGGAGAAATGGAAAGATAAACCCACACCAACAAAGGGACAAATATTCCTCAGAACACAAGGCCAGAGAAAGACCCACCATTCTTGTGGCCCCCACACGCTGGAGAAAATCAGTGATCGGGAAGGAAACAGAAGAAACATGTGCAGGTCCAATGAGAGGCAATGCACATGGCTAGTGTAGCTCAGAGACAGCCTGACGCTTTGCATGGACATGCGGGCAAAGGGAAACACAGTGCAAATGGTGCTGGTCATCATCTCAGAGCTAGGTGCTCAGGATGGTGACAACCAAGCTTCAGGACCATGAGAGGGAGTGGAGGGCCTAGCAGAGCCCATAGACAATTCTCTCGCTCTCTGGCAGAAGTGTGTGACAGACCCATCAAAGTCCCACAGGAGCATCTCTTTACGATAAGTGCCCACCCTCAGGGTGGATCCCACTCCACTTCTGGCACGGTTGTTCCTCTCCTCTGGAGTGCTCACCTCTGGCGGTCCGAAACGGCAGGCCTGCTGGGCACCTGTGGAGTCGAAACTCACTTCAACTACTCACACAGCCAAGGACACTCAAGGATGCTTGTGGCCTCTGGCTCAAAGATGGAAGATCAGCACCCTGTCAACCCGACCTGGGAGTCGGTGCTGAAAGGGAGGCCGCACCCGACTATTTTTTGACTGGACACAGCGTCCCTGCTGCTAGAGCTGCTAAATCCATTCATCTGCGGAAATGCAAGCTGAAAAACCCCCATCTTTCCAAGAAGGTCGACAAAAGAGTTCATGAGCAACGCATTTGGAAACCAGAGGGGATGACATGCATGTCCAAGGATACTTGACACCTCTCAACAAATGCACTTCAAATGATTCCTAGACATACGTTCCATGCAAAACGGTTCACAAATCCAGAAGGAAATGGAGCAGACATTAGACATGAGCTCTTAGTCTCCACACACAATACAGTAAGACACTACACAAAGAGTAACCAGGAAACACAGTGAACGTTGTCTAACCAAGATTTGGACTCTAGGAAATACGTTCTGTAAAACACAAATGACACCTCCCAAGCTGGGAGACAACTGTTTTCAGACACAGAACTTAGGCAGTATTTGGCTCCTAAAACACAAATGACATGAACACAAACGAGCCTGAAGGAGAGGACTGTGAAGGGACACCCGGCGAAGGAAAGGACACAGAGAGTACACCGAGTGATGCCCAGCATTGAGGGCCTGAGAAACACGGTCTAGCTGCACTCCCCGAGACTCGTGGGACACTGGACTTGGCCTGTTCTACAAAGAAGCTCCGAGAGATGGACAGTGAGGAAGGGGAAGAGAAATCCTTGGCATTTCTAACACTCACTGCAAACGCTTAGAAGGACAAGGCAAGGATCAACCACACCGACAGTGACATTCCCTGAAAGGCAATAGCTAGGAGTCCATCTAACCCAGGAGGGAAGTCCCTCTTCTCAGAGAACTGCAAGAGATTGATGAAAGAAGGTGAAGCCCACCAATCCAGTGGAAAATAAGCTGTGCTCACAGAGCCGAAGTATTCCTCCTGGTAAGATGATGTCACTTCCCCATCCCCCTGATCCCCACTGTGGGACATTACAGAGGTTCCATGCTATTCCTCTCAAAATACCAACTGCTGCTCTCAGGACATTATAACCAAAGAAATCCAAAATGTCTATGGAAACACAAAGGAGACAAAAGGGTCAATGCGATCTGCCACAAAGCCCTGAAATGGACATAGCAGG
Organism: Moschus berezovskii; assembly: GCF_049115385.1. Lineage (NCBI taxonomy): Eukaryota > Metazoa > Chordata > Mammalia > Artiodactyla > Moschidae > Moschus > Moschus berezovskii. The sequence continues at coordinate 5,709,431 of NC_142479.1, read as the reverse complement.
ATGCCTGATAGCCAATTTGATTATCACACCAGGATAACAGGACAGCATGGTACTGGGAAGAAACGAAACACGCAGAACCAGATCCATGGAATGGAATTGAGGGTCCAGAACTAAACCCAAGCTTCTATGGTCAATTCATTGACGCCAAAGAAGGGGAGGCGATAAGAATGGGAACAAGAGCCTCTGCAACGAAAGGACGTGGGAAATGGAGATGGTTCCATCTAAACAATCACATTGGCTTTTGGTCTCAGAACACGTCAGATTCAGTGAAACACATCAACGCAAAGCCTGAAGTGATGAAACTCCTGGAAATAAGCAGGGGCCATAGGGTCCACCTTGTCAGGGATTTCTCAACATGTGTGTGTGGGGGGGAAGCAAAATTGGGTCTCTTCAATTCAAGGAAACAGGAAACCAAGGGACACCCACCAGCTTCCATCCACTTGAACAGCTTTGCAACAGAAAAGCTAAGCATTCACAAATCAAAATGGTAACAAAGTGAACACACAAGCATATTTGCAAGCAGAATATCGGAGAAGGGGTTATTATGTAGGAGAATGAGAACTCACACCACTAAGTCTCTCAGAACAAACCCCAGACCTAACCCTTCCAATAACACCAATTCCAACCCCAAACCTTTACCTCACTCAAAATGAAACCCTAAAGCCTCAGCCTAGGCCAAAAATATACATGCGTACATGCCTTCACAGGCATGCGAGCATCCACAGGAGAGACACAGAGTGGAAGAGAAAGAATGAATTTGGAAAGGTCAAGAAAGAGAGGAAACGAGGGAGAGAGACTGAACAATGCAGAGAGCAAATGAGTCGATTTCACAGAATTTGCATGAATCTCTCTTGAGGTTGGAAACAGTGACAGTGAATATTCCCCTGCCAGGGGGAAAATGACCCACGATGATGAGACTCAAAGACAAGATTGCGGGGAGCCACTGTTGGGGCAGACTCCCCCAACCCTCGAGGCTGAGTGGGACATTTGAATAGGACAGGGAAGATTGATAACAGAGGGGGGGATGTGTGAATATGACCTTCCGGTCCTCTCAAATCGGGGGCCATAAATAGGCAGGAACGGGACTGCCTTTTCCCAGGTCCAGAGCAAATCCAGGCCTGATTCTACCCATTGTGTGCTAGGTCAGCCCTGTGTGGAATCCATGCTTTGGGAAGTCTGTGTCCAAGCTCCAAGTGAAAGCGGCTCAAATTTTGAACAGGCACCGGAGCTCCTCGTAGGCTGACAGACCTAGTCAGGAGACGGCAGATTGTGACCCACTCTGCAGATGGAGAGACGGGAAACCCTGTGGGGCATATGGCTTGCCCAGGGCCACAACACTTCTGAGAAGAAGGAGCCTGTTCTGAAAGGAGCTGTGTCCTCAGAACTCAGGCCCTGGCTGCACCCAGATCTCCCCAAGGCTGTGGGATGGGCTCTGTGGGTGTCACTGTGCCTGCACGTGGCCTAAGGGCATGGGGAAACAGGCAGAAAACCAGAAGTTCCATTTGGGAGCTTTGTGGAAGGGACCTCAGCCACGAACCAGGAAATGATGTCACTTCCTGGCAACAGAACCCAACAGAACCCGCAACCTGTGTATCCAGGCCTGGCCAGCAGAGAGGAGACCCTGGCCAGATCGCTAGCTGTGAAGATATTCTGCTGTTTGCCCCTGCCCAGAGGACGGGGTCTCAGGCTAGCTAACAGGCAAAATGCGTGGGAACGCTGTCGACACTGGCTCAGGGCCCCCGCCGAGAGCCCTCTGGCCCTTTGCTGAAGGAAAAGAAAGGTAACAGGGGAGCCCCAGACTGGGTCCGGCCACCTCTCCTGTCCCACACGGGGAAGCCTGAGTCATTTCCTTGTGTTTGGATGGGGGTTTCTTGGGGTGTGTCTGCCTCAAGCAAGCACAGCCGCATTTCAGTCAGGAGCCCATGTGCTTCTTGTGTCCACACCCTAGGGGAGAGCAGGCTGTGTGGCATGGGGAGTGTCCGGGCAGAGCCAGATGCCCAGACTGACCTCATGCCCTCAGGGGATTCTCCATCCTCCCGGGTGGGTATCTGAGCAGACACTCGTGTCTCTGGTCTTTCTTGGAGCAGAAGGGCAGGCAGGCAGAAGCAGCAGCCATCCTTGCCAAGCTAACCTCAGAAATATCGAAGCAGGGCTGGCTGATGGTCACTGACATTGCAGACCGTCCCACCCGAGGTGGCCTCTGAGGGGCACACCACATCCACCTCCCAAAGGGAGGGTTCAGAGCACCAGCCCCCTGCTCGGGAGGCCCAGTGCAGACTCCAGGTGAGGGTGGCCACGGAGGGCTTAGCCCAACTGGCGATGAAGAGGAAGTGGGCAAGGTCTGTTGTCCAGACTCCACCCAGCACACACCCTGGGACCGAATCTCAGGCTGCCACGGAGCTCAGCACAGCCGGCTCTGATGCAGAACTCCGAGAAGCCCTGCCTCGGAGGCAGCAGGAAGACCTGGAGCCCAGCACGGAAGAGCACAGAGGTGAGTTGGCTGGGGCTACTGCCTGTGAGTGTGGGGAGGCGGTGCTGAGCCACACAGGGAGGTGTCCCCCAGAGCTGGGGCTGGGCCTGGAAAGAAGGCTAGCCTCACACCACCCATCTTGGAGACTGCAGAGAAGACTCTGATGCTGGGCCTTCTTAGCAAATCTCTAGGAAGCTTTCGTGCCCACTTAGGCACATGGCAAGGCTGCCCTGTGGCAAACTTTTCTTCTCCCCCAACTCTAGCTCTGGCCGTCAAACTCAGCCAGCGTCCATTTCTAAGACCTGTCCCTACGGAGGTGGGAGCTCCTGGTGCAGGACTCACGGATCCACTGAGGGGAGATTGAGACCTGAGACGTCCCTTCCCAATGACACGGGACCAGCCGGGTATTGGCCACCACCCTCAGCACATCAGATCTCTGTGCCTGCACAACACCCAGCGCCAGGCCAAGATGTCCCACCCCGCCTTCGAGAAACTCCACCTCCATGTGCACTTGCACCTGCTCAGGCTTTGGCGGCAGAAACCGAGTCAGGGCCTGAGTGACCAACTTTGGAGCAGCAGCCTGCCCTGCCTCCTACCAAGGACTCAGACTCCCACCATGACTATCCAACACTTGAAGGGAGAACAGGACCCTGCTGGGACAGAAGCCCAGAACCCTTTGGCAACCACATCATCCAGGGGCGCAGTTGGCTCTGCAGCCTCCATCCCTGTGTGTCCCCCGTGGACGCCGTCTACTCCCTCCACACCCAGGGGAGATTGACTTTCCTTCCCCAGAGCTCATTTTCATCAGTCTCCTAGGCATCTTTCTTCTCATCTTTTATGTCTTTTATGGCTTTCTGTATATTTTGCTCGCAAGTGTGTGTTAATAAATTTTCCTTCCTTGGGAATATGGAGGCCTTTACAATGCTGTGTAAGCGTCACCGCTGTCTACATTCAGACACCCTCATTCTATGCCCCCCCTGCCACTTCGCAGCAAAGCCTGGATTCATGGCAAGCATTCCCCGTTCCTCTCTCCCCCGCCTCTCAACATTGAGTCCACTTCTCTCTGCATTTCTCCCCATCCTTTTGGGGTTCCCAATCAACGCTATTCACTGAAATGATAGGAAACTGGACTTTGCTCTTATTGAAGGCGAAAGTTGTAGTCTCTAAGTATCGTTAGAGTCTTGGCATCCCTATGAATTCTACAGTCCATGGAATTCTCTAGGCCAGAATCTTGGGTGGGTAGCTTTTCCCTTCTCCAGAGGATTGTTCTGACTTCCCACATATTGGAAGACCAAAGCGTGAAGTAGCCTTTGGGGATCTGAAAGGACTTGTAGGTCCTTTTATAATGTTATCTTCCAAAAGAAGCCCTCTCGGCTAATATGTTCAGAATCTCCAGGTAGGCAGTGCTGTTGTAAGTGGGACACCTCAGGCACAAGGGAAAGTCTGAGTTCTTCCGCCAGCACAAACAAACTCACAAGAATAAACAAGGCAGGAGAAATGGAAAGATAACCCACACCAACAAAGGAACAAGTGTTCCTCAGAACACAAGGCCAGAGAAAGACCCACCATCCTTGTGGCCCCCACATGCTTGAGAAAATCAGTGATCAGGAATTAAAAAGAAGAAATATGTGCAGGTCCAATGAGAGGCAATGCACGTGGCTAGTGTAGCTCAGAGATGTCCTGACTCTTCGCATGTTCACATGGGCAAAGGGAAACACAGTGCAGGTGGCGGTGGTCATCATCTCACAGCTAGGTGTACAGGATGATGACAACCAGCCTTCGGGATCCAAAGAGGGAGTGGAGGGCCTAGCAGAGCCCATAGACATCTCTCTCACTCTCTGGCAGAAGAGATTGCTGGACCAATCAAAGTCCCACAGTAGCATCACTTAATGATCAATGCCAACCCTCAAGGTGAATTCCACTTACTTCTGGCACGGTTGCTCCTGTCCTCTTAGATGTTCACCTGTAGCGATCCAAAGCTGCAGACCTGCTGGGCGCCTGTGGAGTAGACCCTCACTTCAGCTGCTCACACAGACAAGGACACACAAGGAAGCCTGTGGCCTCTGGCTCACAGATGGAAGATCAAAGCCCTGTCAACCTGAACTGGGGACCAGTGTTGAAAGGGAGGACTCACCGACTCCCCTTTCACTGGACACAGCGTCCCTGATGCTAGAGCTGCTCAATCCATCCATGTGGAAATTCATGCTGAAAAACACCCATCTTTCCGACAAGGTCTCTAAAAGGGTGTACAAGCAACGCATTTGGAAACCAGCGGGGATGACATGCATGTCCATGAAAATTGACACCTCTCAACAAATGCATTTCAAATGATTCCTAGACACATATACCATGCAAAACGGTTCATTAATCCAGAACTAAATGGAACATACATTAGACATGAACTCTGAGTCTTTACACACAATACAGAAAAGCACTACATAAAGAGTAACCAGAGAACACAGTGAACTTTGTCAAATCCAAGATTAGGACTCTGGGAAAGACCATCTGAAAAACGCATAAGACACCTCCCACACTGGGAGACAACTCTTTGCATACACAGAGTTTAGGCAATATTTGGCTCCTAATATGCAAACGACATGAACACAAACTAGCCTGAAGGAGAAGTCTGAAGGGACACCAGGCGAAGGAAGGGACACAGAGAGTATACCGAATGATGCCCAGCACTGAGGTCCTGAGAAACACGGTCTAGCTGCACTCCCTGAGCCCCGTGGGACCCTGGACTAGGCCTCTTCCACCTGGAGGCTCAGAGAGATGGACAGTGAAGAAGGGGAAGAGAAATCCTCGGCATTTCTAACACTCACAGCAAACGCTTAGAAGGAGAAGGCAAGTATCAACCCCACCGACAGTAATTCCCTGAAAGGCAATAGCTAAGAATCCATCTAACCCAGGAGGGGTGCCCCTCTTCTCAGAGAACGGCAAGAGATGGATGAAAGAAGGTGAAGTCCACCAATCCAATGGAAAATAATCTGTGCTCATGGATCAGAAGAATTACTCATGATAAGATGATGTTACTTCCCCCTCCCCCGGACCCACACCGTGGGGCAATCCAGAGGTTCCACGCTATTCCTCTCAAAATAAAAATGGCTGCTCTCAGGGCATGAAAACCAAAGAATTCCTAAATGTCTATGGAAACACTACGGTGTCAAAAGAGTCAATGCAATCGGCCACAAAAACCTGAAATGTATATAGCAGGCTGCTGATAGCCAATTATATTATCACACTAGGATCATCAGGACAGCATGGTACTGGGAAGAAATCAAACATGCAGAACCAGATCCATGGAATGGAATTGACGGTCCAGACATAAACCCAAGCTTCTACGGTCAATTCCTTGGCGCCAAAGGAGGGGAGGCGATAAGAATGGGAACAAGAGTCTGTGCAACGAAAGACCGTGGGAATTGCAGATGGTTCCACCTGAACAATCACGTTGGCTTTTGGTCTCAGAACACGTCAGATTCAGGGAAACACATCAAATCAAAGCCTGAAGTGAAGAAACTCCTGGAGAAAAGCACAGGACATAGGCTTTTAATGTCAGGGACTTCTCAACATATGTGGGTGGAAAAGAAAAGTAGGGTCTCTTCAAGTCAAGGAAACAGGAAACGAAAGGACACCCACGAGTTTCCGTCCACTTGAACAGCTTTGCAACAGAAAACCTAAGCATTAACAAATCAAAATGGTAACAAACTGAACACAAAAGGATATTTGCAAACAGAATATCTGAGAAGGGGTTCCTACGTAAAAGAGATTGAGAACTCACACAACTAAGTCTCCCAGAAAAAAACCCAGACCTATCCCTTCCCCTAACACCAACTCCAACCCGATACCATTATCTCACTCGACACGAAACCATAAAGCCTCACCCTAGGTCAACACTATACATGTTTACATGCATTCACAGACATGCGAGCATCCACAGGAGAGACACAGAAAGGAGGATACAGAATGAATTTGGAAAGATCAAGAAAGAGACGGAACGAGGCAGAGAGACTGAACAATAGAGAGAGGAAATGAGTCAATTTCACAGAACTTGCATGAATCTCTCTTGAGGATGGAAACAATGACAGTGCCTATTCCCCCTGCAAGGGGGAAAATGACCCAAGTTGATGAGTCTCAAAGACAAGGATTCGGGGAACCACTGTTGGGGCAGCCTCCCCCAGGCCTCGAGGCTGAGTGGGACACTTGAATAGGACGAGGAAGGTTGATATCAGAGGTCGCGATGTGTGAATATGATTTTCCGGTCCTCCCACTGCAGGGGTCAAGAAATAGGCAGAATGGGGACTGACTTTTCTCAGGTCCCAGAGCCCATCCAGGCCTGATTCTGTCCATTCTGTGCTATGTCAGCCCTGTGTTGAATCTGTCCTTTGGGAAGTCTCAGTGTCTAAGTTCCATGTGATAGCAGCCGAAAGTCTGAACAGGCACTGGAGCTGTTTGTAGGATGACAGACCTAGGGAGGAGATGGAAGAGTGACCCCCACTCTGCAGATGGAGAGACTGGGGAAACCAAGGGGGGCACATGTCTTGCCCAGGACCACATCACTTCTGAGAAGAGGGAAACTGGGCTGAAAGCAGCTGTGTCCTCAGAGCTCAGGCCCTGGCTGCACCCAGGTCTCCCTAAGGCTGTGGGGTGGGCTGAATGTGTGTCACTGTGCCTGCACGTGGCATTAAGGGCATGGGAGAACAGCCAGAAACCCAGAGGTTCCCTTGGGGAACTTTGTGGAAGGGACCTAGGCCACGAACCAGGAAATGATGTCATTTCCTGGCAACAGAACCCAACAGAACCCACAACCCGTGTATCTAGGCCTCCCCAGCGGAGAGGAGCCCCCAGCCAGATCGCTTGCTGTCAAGATGTTCTGCTGTTTGCCCCTGACCAGAGGCCGGGTCCTCAGGCGAGCTCACAGGCAGAGAGTGTGGGAAGGCCGTCGACGCTGGCCCAGGGCCCCTCCGAGAGTCCTCTGGCCCTTTGCCCGAAGGAACAGAAATGTAACAGGGGAGCCCCAGGCCAGGTCCGCCCACCTCTCCCATCCCACCCGTGGAAGCCTGAGGCCTTTCGCTGTGTATGGATGGGGGTTTCTCAGGCTGTGTGTGCCTCAAGCAAGCCCAACCACAGGTGGGTCAGGATCCCGTGGACCGCTTGTGTCCACACCCCAGGGGAGAGCACGCTTGGTGGCATGGTGAGCCTCCAGGCAGAGCCGTGTGCCCAGGCTGACCTCAAGCCCTTGGCGGGGGGTCTCCATCCTCCCTGGTGGGTATCTGAGCAGGCATTCATCTCTGTTCTTTCTGGGAGCAGAAGGGCAGACGGGAAGAAACATTAGACATCCTGGCCAGGCTCAGCTCAGAAATATTGAAGCAGGGCTGGCTGATGGTCACTATCATTGCATAGCGTCCCACCCGAGGTGGCCTCTGAGGGGCACACCCCATGCACCTCCCAGAGGTAGGGTTCAGAGCACCACCCCGTGACAAGGAGGCCCAGTGCAGGTTCCAGGTGAGCATGACCACGGAGGGCTCAGCCCAACTGGCAATGAAGAGGAGGCGGCAAGTCCTGCTGTGAGACACCACCCAGCTCACAAACCGGGGCCCAGTCTAAGGCTGTCACGGAGCTCAGCACAGCTGACTCTGACAGAGAGCTCCAAGAAGCCCTGCATCAGAGGCAACAGTAAGACCTGGAGCCCAGCACGGCAGAGCTCAGAGGTGAGGCGGCTGGGCTTCTGCATGTGAGTGTGGGGAGGCGGTGCTGAGCCACATAGGGAAGAGTCCTACAGAGCTGGGGCTGGACCTGGACCAAAGGCTGGCCTCAAACTACCCATCTTGGAGACTGCAGAGAAGACTCCGATGCTGGGCCTTCTTAGCGAATCTCTAGGAAGCTTTCATGCCCACTTAGACACATGGCAAGGCTGGCCTGTGGCAAACTTTTCTTCTCCCCCAGCTCTAGCTCTGGCCGTCAAACTCAGCCAGCCTCCATGTCTAAAACTTGTCACAACAGATGTGGGAACTCCAAGTGCAGGACCCAGGGATCCACTGAGGGGAGATCGAGACCTGAGACGTCCCCACCCAAAGATACGGGGCCAGCCATGTACTGGCCAGCACCCTCAGCACTTCAGATCTTTGCATGCATGACGCCCAGCCCCAGGCCCTGATGTCACACCACGCCTTCCAGAGCCTCTACCTCCACCGGCACTTGCACCCGCTCGGGCTTTGGCGGCAGGACTAAAGTCAGGGCCTGATTGACCACCTGCACAGAGGGAGCCTGTCCTGGCTCCTTCCCAGGACTCAGATGCCCACCATGACTGTCCAACCCCTGCAGGGAGAACAGGCCCCTGATCTGGACAGAGGCCCAGAGCCCGTTCGGCAAATACCTTATCCAGGGGTGCAGTTGGCTCTGCAGCCACCATCCCTGTGTGTTCCCCATGGACGCCGTCCACTCCCTCCCCACCCAGGGGAGACTGACTTCCCTTCCCCTGAGCTCATTTTCATCAGGCTTCTAGGAATCTTTCTTCTCATCTTTTATGTCTTTTATAGCTTTGTGTATATTTTGCTCACAAGTGTGTGTCAAGAAATTTTCCTTCCTTGATGCCATTGGGAATATGGAGGCCTTCAATGCTGTGTAAGGATCACCACTGTCTACATTCGGACACCCTCATTCTCCCCCCTCCCCAACTTCATAGCAAAGCCTGGATTCATAGCAAGCACTGCCTGTTCCTCTCTCCCCCGCCTGACAACACTGAGTCTATTTCTTTCTGCATTTCTTCCCATTCTTTCGAGGTCCCCAATCAATGCCAATCACTGAAAAGATAGGAAACTGTATTTTGGTCTGACTGAAGGTGAAAGTTATAGTCTCTCAGTATCGTTCGAGTCTTGGCATTCCCATGAATTCTACAGTCCATGGAATTCTCTAGGCCAGAATCCTGGAGTTGGTAGCTTTTCCCTTCTCCAGGCAATTGTTCTGACTCCCCATATGTTGGAAGACCAAACTGGATTATTCCGGTTTCTATTTCATTTGAAGTAGCCTTTGGGTATCTGAAAGGACTGTGTAGGTCCTTTCAAGAAATCATCTGCCAAACGAAGCCCTCTCGGCAAATGTGCTCAGAATCTCCAGGTAGGCAGTGCTGTTTCAGTGGGAAACTGCAGGCATAAGGGAAAGTCTGAGTTCTTCCGCCGGCACAAACAAGGGCTGACCTAGCACAGAATGGGGCACAATCAGGCCTAGATGGGCTCTGGGACCTGGGAAAAGGCAGTCCCCTTCCTGCCAATTTCTTGACCCCCTCATTGGGAGGACCGGAAAGTCACATTCAGCCATCGCTCCCTCGGATATCAACTTTCATCCTCCTGCTCAAGTGTCCCATTCATCTTCGAGGGGTGGGGGAGGCTGCCCCAAAAGTGGCTCCCCGCATCCTTGTCTTTGAGCCTCATCAACTTGGGTCATTTTCCCCTTTGCAGGGGGAATAGGCATTGTCATTGTTTCAAAACTCAAGAGAGATTCATGCAAATTTTGTGGAATCGACTCATTTCCTCTCTCCATTGTTCAGTCTCTCGCCCTCCTTCTGTCTTTCTTGAGCTTTCCAAATTCATTCTGTATCTTCCTTTCTGTGTCTCTGCTGTGGATGCTCGCGTGCCTGTGAATGAATGTAAGCATGTATATTATTGATCTAGAGTGAGGCTTCAAGGTTTCCTTTCCAGTGAGGTAAAGGTTTGGAGATGGAGTTGAGGTTAGGGGAAGGGATAGGTCTGGGGTTTGTCCTGTGAGACTTAGTCGTGTGAGTTCTGGTCTTTTTTACTTAGGAAACCCTTCTTCTATATTTTGCTTGCAAATATTCCTTTGTGTCCAGTTTGTTACCATTTTGATTTGTGAATGCTAAGATTTTCTGTTTCAAAGCTGTTCAAGTGGATGGAAGCTAGTTGATGTTGTTTGGTTTCTTGTTTCCTTGACTTGAAGAGACGCAATTTTGCTTCCGCCACCACACACATGTCGTGAAGTCCCTGACATTAAGGAACCTATGGCCCGTGCTTATTTCCAGGAGTTTCATCACTTCAGGCTTTGCGTTGATGTGTTTCACTGAATCTGAGGTGTTATGAGACCAAAAGCCAAAGTGATTATTCAGATGCAACCATCTCCAATACCCACAGCTTTTCGTTGCAGAGGCTCTTGTTCCCATTCATATCGCCTCCCCTCCTTTGGCGTCAATGAAGTGACTATAGAAGCTTGGGGTTATTTCTGGACTCTCAATTCCATTCCATGGATCTGGTTCTGCATGTTTGTACCATGCTGTCCTGATGATCCTAGTGTGATGGTCTAATTGGCTATCAGGCAGCCTGCTATGTACATTTCAGGGCTTTGTGGCAGATTGCATTCACTATTTTGACTTCTTTCTGTTTCCATAGACATTTTGGAATTCTTTGGTTATAATGCCCTGAGAACAGCCTTTGGTATTTTGAGAGAAATAGCATGCAACCTCTGGATTGCCCCACGGTGGGGGTTGGGACAAGGGGGAAGTGACATCATCTTACCAGGAGGAATTCTTCTGATCCGGGAGCACAGCTTATTTTCCACTGGATTGGTGGGCTTCACCTTCTTTCATCCATCTCTTGCAGTTCTCTGAGAAGAGGGGCTTCCCTCCTGGGTTAGATGGACTCCAAGCTATTGCCTTTCAGGAAATGTCACTGTCTGTGGGGTGGATCCTTGCCTTCTCCTTATAAGCGTTTGCTGTGAATGTTAGAAAAGCCAAGGATTTCTATTCCCATTCCTCACTGACCATCTCTCTGAACCTCCAGGTAGAACAGGCCTAGTCCAGGGTCCCCAGGGGCTCGGGGAGTGCAGCTAGATCATGTTTCTCAGGTGCTCAGTGCTGGGCATCATTCGGTGTACTCTCCAGGTCCCTTCCTTCGCCTGGTGTCCCTTCAGACCTCTGCCTCAGGCTCCTTTGTATTCATCTCACTTGTGTATTAGAAGCTAAATCTGCCTAAGCTCTGTGTATGCAAACAGTTGTCTCTCAGCTTGGGATGTGTCCTTTGCGTTTTACAGACCATTTTTACCAGAGTCCAATTATTGGTGAGACAAGTTCACTGTGTTCCCCCTGGTTACTCTTTGTGTAGTGTCTTTCTGTATTGTGTGTGAAGACACAGAGCTCATGTCTAATGTCTGCTTCATTTCCTTCTGGTTTTGTGAACCATTTTCCATGGAACGTATGTCTAGGAATCATTTGAAGTGCATTTGTTGAGAGGTGTCAAGTTTCCATGGACATGCATGTCATCCCCTCTGGGTTCCAAATGCGTTGCTCCTAAACTTTTTAGGAGAACTTCTTGGAAAGATGGGTGTTTTTCAGCTTGCGTTTTCACAGTTGAATGGATTCAGCAGCTCTAGCAGAAGGGGTGCTGACTCCAATGAAGGGAGTCGGGTGCGGCCTCCCTTTCAGCACAAATACCCAGGTCGGATTGTCAGGGGGCAGATCTTCCATCTGTGAGCCACAGGCCACTGGCATCCTTGTGTGCCCTTGGCTGTGTGAGCAGCTGAAGGGAGTTTCGTCTCAGCAGGCGCCCAGCAGGCCTGTGGTTTCGGACCGACAGAGGCAAGCATCTCAGAAGACAGGAGCCACTGTGCCAGAAGTGGAGTGGGATCCACCCTGAGGGTGGGCACTGATCGTCAATAGAAGCTCCTTTGGGACTTTGATGGGTCCGGCACACTCTTCTCCCAGATAACGAGAGAGATGTCTATGGGCTCTGTTAGGCCCTCCACTCCCTCTTGTGGTCCCGAAGAATGGTTGTCACCATGATGAGCACCTAGCTCTAGATGATGACCACTGCCACCTGCCCTGTGTTTCCTTTTGACCGCATGTCCACGCAAAGCGTCAGGCTGTCTCTGAGCTACACTAGCCATGTCCATTGCCTCTCATTGGACCTGCATATGTTTCTTCTGTTTCCTTCCCGATCATACATTTTCTCGAGCATGTGGGGACCACAAGGATGGTAGGTCTTTTTCTGGACTTGTGTTCTGAGGAAGAGTTTTCCCTTTGTTGGTGTGGATTTATCTTTCCATTTCCCCTGCCTGGTTTATTGTTGTGAGTTTGTTTGAGCCGGGAGAAGAACTCAGCATTTCCTTGTGTCTGAGGTGTCCCACTTACAACAGCACTACCTACCTGGAGATTCTGAGCAGTTATCGAGAGGGCTTCGATGGGCAGATGACATCTTGAAAGGACCTACACTGTCCTTTCATATACCCAAAGGCTCCTTCAAAAGACATAGAAACCAGAATTCTCCAATTTGGTCTTCCAATATGTGGGGACTCAGAACAATCCCCCGGAGAAGGGAAAAGCTTCCCACTCCAGGATTCTGGCCTAGAGAATTCCATGCACTGTAGAATTCATGGGCATGTCAAGACTCTAACAATACTGAGAGACTATAACGTTCACCTTCAGTCCCAGGAAAATCCAGTTTCCTTTCATTTCAGTGATTGCATTGGTTGGGAACCCCGAAAGGATGGCAAGAAATGCAGAAAGAAGTAGACTCAATGTTGTCAGGCGGGGGAGAGAGGAACGGGCAGTACTTGCCATGAATCCAGGCTTTGCTGGGAAGTGGGTGGGGGGATAGAGTGAGGGTGTCCGAATGTAGACAGTGGTGATGCTTACACAGCATTGTGAAGGCCTATATATTCCCAAATGGCATCAAGGAAGGAAAATTTATTGACACACACTTGTGAGCAAACTATACAGAAAGCCATAACAGACAAAAAAGATGAGAAGAAAGATGCCTAGGAGCCTGATGAAAATCAGCTCAGGGGAAAGGAAGTCAGTCTCCCCTGGGTGGGGAGGGAGTGGACGGCATCCACAGGGAACACACAGGGATGGAGCCTGCAGAGCCAAACGCGCCCCTGGACGAGGTGTTTGCTGAACGATCTCTGGGTCTCTGTCCAGAGCAGGGGCCTTTTCTCCCTGCAGGGGTGGGACCGTCATGGTGGGTGTGTGAGTCCTTGGCAGGAGCCAGTGCAGGCTGCCCTTGTGCAGGTGGTCACTCAGACCCTGACTCAGGTTCTGCCACCAACGCCCGAGCAGGTGTAAGTGCACGTTGAGGTGGAGGATCTGGAAACGGGGTGGGACATCAGGTCCTGGGGATATGGGTCGTGCAGGCACAGAGATCCGATGTGCTGAGTGTGCCTACCAATACCCGGTTGGCCACATGTCTTTGGGAGGGTACGTCTCAGGTCTCAAACCCCCCTCAGTGGATCCCTGGGTCCTGCACCTGGAGCTCCCACCTCCGTAGGGACAGGTGTTGGAGGTGGAGGCTCGCTGAGTTTGACGGCCGGAGCTAGAGCTGGGGGAGAACAAAAGTTTGCCACAGGCCAGCCTTGCCATGTGCCTAAGTGGGCACGAAAGTTTCCTAGAGATTCGCTTAGAAGGCCCAGCATCGGAGTCTTCTCTGCAGTCTCCAAGAAGTGTGGTGTGAGGCTAGCCTTTGGTCCAGACCCAGCCCCAGCTCTGGGGGACTCCTACCTGTGTGGCTCAGCACTGAATCCCTACACTCATGTTCTGCAGTCCCAGCCACCTCGCGTCTGTGCTATACCGTTCTGGGTTTCAAATCCTCTTGCTACCTCAGGTGAAGGGCTTCTCAGAGCTCTGGGTCAGGGCTGGCTCTGCGGAGCTCTGTGGCAGCCTGAGACTGGGCCCCACGGTGCATGCTGGGTGGTGTCTGGGTAGCAGGTCTTGCCCGGTTTGTCTTCATCTTCAGTTGGGCTGAGCCCTCCTTGGCCACGCTCACTTGGAACCTGCACTGGGCCTCCTGGGCAGGGGGCTAGTGCTCTGAGCCCTCCTTCTGGGAGGTGGATGGGGTGTGCCCCTCAGGGGCCAACTCGGGTGGGACGCTCTGCAATGATAGTGACCATGAGCCAGCCCTGCTTCGATATTTCTGGGCTGAGGCTGGCCAGGATGGCTGCTGCCTCTGCCTGTCTGCCCTTCTACTCACAGAAAGAGCAAAGACAAAGATCTGCTCAGTTACCCACCCGGGAGGACAGAGACACCCCTGAGGGTGTGAGGTCAGCCTGGGCACGCGGCTCTGCCTGGACACTCCACATGCCACCCAGCCTTCTCTCCCCTGGGGTGTGGACACAAGCGACCCATGGTCTCCTGACCCACATGCGGTTGGGCTTGCTTGAGGCGGACACACCCCGAAAAACCCCCATCCACACACAGCGAAAGGCCTCAGGCTTCCCCGTTGGGACAGGAGAGGTGGCCGAACCTGGCCTGGGGCTCCCCTGTTACCTTTCTGTTCCTTCGGGCAAAGGGCCAGAGGACACTCGGGGGGTGTGTGGTCTGAGCCAGTGTCAAGCGCGTGCCCGCACAGTCTGACTGTGAGCTCGCCTGAGATCCCGGCATCATCTGGGCAAGGGCAAGCAGCAGAACATCTTGACAGCAAACGATCTGGCTGGGGGCTCCTCTCCGCTGGGGAGGACTCGATACCAGGTTTGTGGGTTCTGTTGGGTTCTGTTGCCAGGAAGTGACATCATTTCCTGGTTCGTGGCCGAGGTCCCTTCCACAAAGGTCCCCAAGGGAACCTCTGGGTATCTGGCTGTTCCACCACGTCCTTGGACCACATGCAGGCACAGTGAAACCACACAGCCCACCCCACAGCATTGGGGAGACCTGGGTGCAGCCAGGGCCTGAGCTCTGAGGACACAGATGTTTTCAGCCCAGGATCCTTCTTCTCAGAAATGATGTGGCCCTGGGCAAGGCATGTGCTCCTCAGGGTAGCCCAGTCTCTTGATCTTCAGAGTGGGGAACACTCTCCCATCTGCTGCCTAGGTTTGTCAGCCTACGAACAACTCCAGTTCCTGTTCATACTTTGGGCCTCTATCACATGGAGCTTGGACACTGAGACTTCCCAAAGGACAGATTACACACAGGGCTGACCTAGCACAGAATGGGGCAGAATCAGGCCTGGATGGGCTCTGGGACCTGGGAAAAGGCAGTCTGCTTCCTGCCTATTTCTTGACCCCCACATTGGGAGGACCGGAAGGTCATATTCAGACATCGCCCCCTCTGATATCAACCTTCCTTGTCCTACTCAAGTGTCCCACTCAGCCTCGAGGAGTGGGGGAGTCTGCCCAAACAGTGGCTCCCCGCATCCTTGTCTTTGAATCTCATCATCTTGTGTCATTTTACCACTTGCAGGGGGAATACGCACTGTCAATGTTTCCAACCTCAAGAGAGATTCATGCAAATTCTGTGAAATCGATTCATTTCCTCTCTCCCTGGTTCAGTCTCTCTTCCGCGTTCCGTTTCTTTCTTGACCTTTCCAAATTCAGTCTGTCTTCCTCTCTGTGTCTCTCCTGTGGATGCTTGAATGCATGTGAATGTATGAAAGCATGTAAACGGTTGACATAGGGTGAGGCTTTAGTGTTTCGTGTAGAGTGAGTTTAAGTTTGGGGGTTGGAATTGGTGTTAGGGAAAGGGCTAGATCTGGGGTTTGTTCTGGGAGACTTAGTGGTGTGAGTTCTCAGTCTCTTTTATGTAGGAACCCCTTCTCCGATATTCTGCTTGCTAATATTCTTTTTTGTTCAGTTTGTTACAATTTTGATTAGCAAATTCTTAGCTTTTTTGTTGCAAAGCTGTTGAAGTGGATGGAAGCTGGTGGGTGTCCTTTGGTTTACTGTTTCCTTGACTTGAAGAGACCCAATTTTCTTCCACCCCCACACACATGTTGAGAAGTCCCTGACATTAAGGTGCCTATGGCCCGTGCTTATTTAAAAGAGTTTCATCACTTCAGGCTTTGCATTGATGTGTTTCACTGAATCTGACGTGTTATGAGACCAAAAGCCAATATGATTGTTCAGATGGAACCATCTCCAATTCCCACGTCCTTTCCTTGCAGAGGTTCCTTTTCCCATTCGTATCACCTCCCCTCCTTTGGCGTCGAGGAATTGATCGTAGAAGCTTGGGTTTACGTCTGGAACCTCAAATCCATACCATGGATCTGGTTCTGCGTGTTTGATTTCTTCCCAGTACTATGCTGTCCTGATGATCCTAGTCTGAGAGTCTAATTGGCTATCAGTCAGCCTGCTATGTCCATTCAGAGCTTTACGGCAGATTGCATTGACTCTTTTGAATCCTTTGTGTTTCCATAGACATTTTGGATTCTTTGGTTATGATGCCCTGAGAAAAGCCATTGGTATTTTGAGAGAAATAGAGTGGATCCTCTGGATTGCCCCACGGTGGGGGTCCGGGGGAGGGGGAATTGATATCATCTTACCAGGAGGAATTCTTCTGATCCTTGAGCACAGCTATTTTCCATGGGATTTGTGGGATTCACCTTCTTTTATCCATCTCTTGCAGTTCTCAGAGAAGAAGGGCTCCCCTGCTGGTTTAGATGGACTCCTAGCTATTGCCTTTCAGGGAATGTAACTGTCGGTGGCGTTGATTATTGCCGTCTCCTAAGCGTTTGCTGTGAGTGTTAGAAATGCCAATTATTTCTCTTCCCCTTCCTCACTGTTCATCTCTCTGAGCCTCCAGGTAGAACCGGCCTAGTCTAGGGTCCCACGGCCTCGGGGAGTGCACTTAGACCCTGTGGATCAGACCCTCAATTCTGGGCATCATTTGGTATACTCTCCGCATCCCTTTCTTTGCCTGGTGTCCCTTCAGACCTCTCCTTCAGTATCCTTTGTGTTCATGTCATTTGTGTATTAACAGCCAAATCCTGCCTAAGCTCAGTGTATGCATACAGGGTCCTGCCACCTCTCCCATCCCACCCGGGGAAGCCTGAGGCCTTTCCCTGTGTGTGGAAGGGGTTTTCTCGGCGTGTGTCTGACTCGAGCAATCCCAGCTGCATGTGGGTTTGGAGCCCTTTGACTGCTTGTGTCCATACCCCAGCGGAGAGCAGGCTGCCTGTCATGGGGAGGGTCCAGTCAGAGCTGGTGGACCAGGCTGACCTCACGCCCTCAGGTGTGTCTCCGTCCTCCTGGGTGGGTATCTCAGCATATTTTTGTCGCTGCTCCTTCTGGGAGCAGAAGGGCAGACGGGCAGAAGCAGCAGCCATACTGGCCAGTCTCAGCTCACAAATATCAAAGCAGGGCTGGCTGATGGTCTCTATCATTGCAGAGCATCCCACCCGAGGTGGCCCCTGAGGAGCACACCCCATCCACCTCCCAGAGGGAGGGCTTAGAGCACCAGCCCCCTGCCCGGGAGGCCCAGTCCAGGCTCCAGGTGAGCGTGGCCACGGAGGGCTCAGCCCAACTGGCAATGAAGACGGAGCAGGCCAGGCCTGCTACACAGACACCACCCAGCACGCACCCCGGGGCCCAGTCTCAGGCTGCCACGGAACTCAGCAGAGCCTGCCCTGACCCAGAGCTCTGAGAAGTCCTGCCTTGGAGGTAGCAGTAGGACCTGGAACCCAGGAGGGCAGAGCAAATAGATGAGGCGTTTGTGGCTGTTGCATGTGAGTGTGGGGAGGTAGTGCTGAGCCACACAGTTAGGTGTCCCCCAGAGATGGGGCTGGTCCAAGACCAATGGCTGGCCTCACACCACACATTTTGGAGACTGCAGAGAAGACTCCGATGCTAGGCCTTCTTATAGAATCTCTAGGAAGCTTTCGTACCCACTTAGGCACATGGCAAGGCTGTCCTGTGGCAAACTCTTCTTCTCCACCAGCTCTAGCTCTGACCGTCAAACTTAGCCAGCCTCCACGACAAAAACGAGTCCCTACAGAGTTTGGAGCTCCAGGTGCAGCACCCAGGGTTCTACTAAGGGGAGATTGAGACCTGAGACGTCCCCTCCCAAAGAAATGGGGCGAGCCGGGTACTGGCTAGCACCGTCAGCACATCCGAAATCTGTGCCTGCACGAACCAGAGCCCCAGGCTCCGATGTCCCACCCCATTTTCCAGAACCTCCACCTCCACGTGAACTTACACCTGCTCGGGCTTTGGCAGCAGAACCCGAGTCAGGGCCTGAGTGACCACCTGCAGAGGGGCAGCCTGCCGTGTCTCCTGCCAAGGACTCAGACGCCCAACATGACTGTCCCACCCCTGCAGGGAGAACAGGCCCATTCTCTGGACAGAGACCCAGAGCCTTTCATCAAAAACCTCGTCCAGGGACGCGGTTGACTCTGCAGGCTCCATCCGTGCGTGTTGTCCGTGGCAGCCGTCCACTCACGCCCCACCCAGGGGAGATTGACTTCCATTCCCCTGAGCTGATTTTCATCAGGCTCCTAGGCATCTTTCTTTTCATCTTTTATGTCTTTTATGGCTTTCTGTATATTTTGCTCGCAACTGTGTGTCAATAAATTTTCCTTCCTTGATGCCATTTGGGAATATGGAGGCCTTCACAATGCTGTGTAAACATCAACACTGTCTACATTTGGACACCCTCATTGAATCCCCCCCACATCCTAGCAAAGCCTGGATTCATGGCAATCACTCCCCGTTCTTCTCTCCCCGACTCACAACATTGAGTCTACTTCTCTCTGCATTTCTTCCCATCCTTTCGAGGTCCCCAATCAATGCCAATCACTGAAATAAAAAGAAACTGGATTTTGCTCTGACTGAAGGCGAAAGTTATAGTCTCTCGGCATTGTTAGAGTCTTGGCATCCCCATGAATTCTACAATGCATGCAATTCTCTAGGTCAGAATCCTGGAGTCGGTAGCTTTTCCCCTCTCAGTGGATTGTTCTGACTCCCCACATATTGGAAGACCAAACTGGAGAATTCTGGTCCCTATGTCATTTGACATCACCAGATGGTCAACACCGAAATCAGATTGATTATATTCTTTGCAACCAAAGATGGAGAAGCTGTATACAGTTAGCGAAAACAAGACCAGGAGCTGACTGTGGCTCAGATCATGAACTCCTTATTGCGAAGTTCAGACTTAAATTGAAGAAAGTAGGGAAAACCACTAGACCATTCAGATATGACCTCAATCAAATCCCTTATGATTATGCAGTGGAAGTGAGAAATAGATTTAAGGGACTAGATCTGATTGATAGAGTGCCTGATGAACTCTGGACGGAGGTTCGTGACATTGTACAGGAGACAGGGACCAAGACCATCCCCATGGAAAAGAAATGCAAAAGAGCGAAATGGCTGTCTGAGGAGGCCTTACAAATAGCTGTAAAAAGAAGAGAGGCGAAAAGCAAAGGAGAAAAGGAAAGATATAAGCATCTGAATGCAGAGTTCCAAAGAATAGCACGGAGAGATAAGAAAGCCTTCCTCAGTGATCAATGCAAAGAAATAGAGGAAAACAACAGAATAGGAAAAACAAGAGACCTCTTCAAGAAAATTAGAGATTCCAAGGGAACTTTTCATGCAAAGATGGGCTCGATAAAGGACAGAAATGGTATGGACCTAACAGAAGCAGAAGATATTAAGAAGAGGTGGCAGGAATACACAGAAGAACTGTACAAAAAAGATCTTCACGACCAAGATAGTCACGATAATGTGATCACTGACCTAGAGCCAGACATCTTGGAATGTGAAGTCAAGTGGGCCTTAGAAAGCATCACTACGAACAAAGCTAGTGGTGGTGATGGAATTCCAGTTGAGCTATTTCAAGTCTTGAAAGATG
The DNA here is from genome assembly GCF_049115385.1 of Moschus berezovskii. Classification (NCBI taxonomy): domain Eukaryota; kingdom Metazoa; phylum Chordata; class Mammalia; order Artiodactyla; family Moschidae; genus Moschus; species Moschus berezovskii. The sequence continues at coordinate 5,689,407 of NC_142479.1, read as the reverse complement.
ATGCTGTGAAAGTGCTGCACTCAATATGCCAGCAGATTTGGAAAACTCAGCAGTGGCCACAGGACTGGAAGAGGTCAGTCTTCATTCCAATCCCAAAGAAAGGCAATGCCAAAGAATGCTCAAACTACCGCACAATTGCACTCATCTCCCACGCTAGTAAAGTCATGCTCAAAATTCTCCAAGCCAGGCTTCAGCAGTATGTAAACCGTGAACTCCCAGATGTTCAAGCAGGTTTTAGAAAAGGCAGAGGCACCAGAGATCAAATTGCCAACATCCGCTGGATCATGGAGAAAGCAAGAGAGTTTCAGAAAAACATCTATTTCTGCTTCATTGACTATGCCAAAGCCTTTGACTGTGTGGATCACAATAAACTGTGGAACATTCTGAAAGAGATGGGAATCCCAGACCACCTGACCTGCCTCTTGAGAAACCTGTATGCAGGTCAGGAAGCAACAGTTAGAACCGGTCATGGAACAACAGACTGGTTCCAAATAGGAAAAGGAGTGCGTCAAGGTTGTATATTGTCACCTTGCTTATTTAACTTATATGCAGAGTACATCATGAGGAACGCTGGGCTGGAAGAAGCACAAGCTGGAATCAAGATTGCTGGGAGAAATATCAATAACCTCAGATATGCAGATGACACTACCCTTATGTCAGAAAGTGAAGAGGAACTCAAAAGCCTCTTGATGAAAGTGAAAGAGGAGAGTGAAAAGGTTGGCTTGAAGCTCAACATTCAGAAAACAAAGATCATGGCATCTGGTCCCATCACTTCATGGGAAATAGATGGAAAAACAGTGGAAACAGTGTCAGACTTTGTTTTTTTGGGCTCCAAAATCACTGCAGATGCTGATTGCAGCCATGAAATTAAAAGACGCTTGCTCCTTGGAAGGAAAGTTATGACCAACCTTGATAGTATATTAAAAAGCAGAGACATTACTTTGCCAACCAAGGTCCGTCTAGTCAAGGCAATGGTTTTTCCCGTGGTCATGTATGGATGTGAGAGTTGGACTGTGAAGAAAGCTGATCGCCGAAGAATCGATGCTTTTGAACTGTGGTGTTGGAGAAGACTCTTGAGAGTCCCTTATACTGCAAGGAGATCCAACCAGTCCATTCTAAAGGAGATCAATCCTGGATGTTCATTGGAGGGACTGATGCTAAAGCTGAAACTCCAATACTTTGGCCACCTCATGAGACGAGTTGACTCACTGGAAAAGACTCTGATGCTGGGAAAGGTTGGGGGCGGGAGGAGAAGGGGACGACGGAGAATGAGATGGCTGGATGGCATCACCGACTCTGTGGACATGAGTTTGAGTGAACTCCGGGAGTTGGTGATGGACAGGGAGGCCTGGCGTGCTGTGATTCATGGGGTCGCGGAGAGTCGGACACGACTGAGCGACTGAACTGAACTGAACTGAACTGACTGATGTCATTTGACGTAGCCTTTGGGTATCTGAAAGGACCATGTAGGTCTTTTCAAGATGTTATCTGCCAAATGAAGTCCTCTCGGCAAATGTGCTCAGAATATGCAGGTAGGCAATGCTGTTGTAAGTGGGACACCTCAGGCACAAGGGAAATGCTGAGTTCTTCCGCTGGCACAAACAAACTCACAACAATAAACCAGGCAGGAGAAATGGAATGATAAACCCAAACCAACAAAGGGAGAAGTGTTCCACAGAACACAAGGTCAGATCCACCATCCTTGTAGCCCCCACATGCTCGAGAAAATCAGTCATCGGGAAAGAAACAGAAGAAACATGTGTAAGTCCAATGTGAGGCAATGCACATGGCTAGTGTAGCTCAGAGATGGCCTGATGCTTCGCATGGACACGCGGGCAAAGGGAAACACAGTGCAGGTGGCGGTTCTCATAATCTCAGAGCTAGGTGCTCAGGTTGGTGTCAACCAGCCGTCGGGACTACAAGAGGGAATGGAGGGCCAGCAGAGCCCATAGACATCTGTCTCGCTCTCTGCCAGAAGAATGTGCTGGACCCATCAAAGTCCCACTGGAACATCTCTTGGCGATCAGTGCCCACCCTCAAGGTGGATCCCATTCCACTTCTTGCACGGTTGATCCTGTCTTCTGAGATGCTCACCTCTGGTGGTCCAAAGCCACAGGCTTGCTTGGTGCCTGCGCAGACGAACTCCCTTATGCCGCTCACACGTCCAAGGGCACACAAGGATGCCTGTGGCTTCTGGATCAATGATGGAAGATCAGAGTCCTCTCAACCAGACTTGGGGATCAGTGCTGAAAGGGAGGCCGCACCTGACTCCCCGTTTCACTGGACAAAGTGTCCTTGCTTCTAGAGCTGCTGAATCCATTCAACTGTGGAAATGCAAGCTGAAAAACACCCATCTTTCTGAGAAGGTCTCCAAAAGAGTTTAGGAGTGACACATTGGAAACCAGAGGGGATGACATGCATGTCCATGGAAAATTAACACCTCTCAAAAACTGCACTTCAAATGATTCCTAGACATACGTTCCATGCAAAATGGTTCACAAATGCAGAAGGAAATGGAGCAGACATTAGACATGAGCTCTGAGTTTTCACACACAATACCAAAAGGCACTACATAAAGAGTAACCAGGGAACACAGTGAACTTTGTCAAATCCAAGATTTGGGCTCTGGGAAAGACCGTCTGAAAAACACAAACAACATATCCCAAGCGGGAAGACAACTGTTTGCATACACGGAGCGAAGGCAGAATTTGGCTCCTAATACACAAACGACATGAACACAAGCTTGAAGGAGAGGTCTGCATTGAAACCAGGCGAAGGAAGGGACATGGAGAGTATACCGAATGATGCCCAACAATGAAGGCCTGATAGACACAGTCTAGCTGCACTCCCCAAAAGCCGTGGGACCCTGGACTAGGCCTGTTCAACCTGGAGGCTCAGAGAGATGGACAGTGAGGAAGGGGAAGAGAAATCGTTGGCATTTCTAATACTAACAGCAAATGCTTAGAAGGAGATGGCAAGTATCAACCCCATCGACAGTGACATTTCCTGAAAGGCAATAGCTAGGGGTCCATCTAACCCAGGAGGGAAGCCCCTCTTCTAAGAGAACTGCAAGAGATGGATGAAAGAAGGTGAAGCCCACCAATCCAATGGAAAATAAACTGTGCTCCAGTATCTGAAGAATTTCTCCCGGTAAGAAAATGTCACTTCCCCCTCCCCCCAACCCCCAACTTGGGGCAGTCCAGAGGTCGCACGCTATTCCTCTCAAAATACCAACGGCTACACAAATACAAAGGATTATTAGAGAATAATATCAGCAATTATATGGCAATAAAATGAATAACCTGGAAGAAATTGACAAATTCCAAGAAAAGTACTACTTTACAAAACTGAACCAGGAAGAAATAAAAAATCTGAACAGAGCCATCACAAGCTCGGAACTAGAGGCTATAATAAAAAATCTTCCAGCAAACAAAAGCCCTGGTCCAGACGGCTTCACGGCTGAGTTCTACCAAAAATTTAGAGAAGAGCTAACACCTATTCTACTCAAACTCTTCCAGAAAATTGCTGAGGAAGGGAAACTTCCAAACTCATTCTATGAGGCCACCATCACCCTAATCCCAAAACCTACTAAAGACCCCACAAAAAAAGAAAACTACAGGCCAATATCACTGATGAACATAGATGCAAAAATCCTTAACAAAATTCTAGCAATCAGAATCCAACAACACATTCAGAAGATCATACATCATGACCAAGTTGGCTTATCCCAGGAATGCATGGATTATTCAATATCCACAAATCAATCAACTTAATATACCACATTAACAAACTGAAAACTAAAAATCATATGATTGTTTCAATAGATGCAGAGAAAGCCTTTGACAAAATACAGCATCCATTTATGATAAAAACCCTCCAGAAAGTGGGAATAGAAGGGACATATCTCAATATAATAAAAGCTATATATGACAAACCCACAGCAAACGTTATCCTCAACGGTGAAAAACTGAAAGCATTTCCCCTAATGTCAGGAATAAGTCATGGGTGCCCATTCGCACAACTACTATTCAACATAGTTCTGGAAGTTTTGGCTGCAGCAATCAGAGCAGAAAAAGACATAAAAAGAATACAAATTGGAAAAGAAGTAAAACTTTCACTGTTCACTGATGACGTGATCCTCTACACAGAAAACCCTAAAGAATCTACCAGAAAACTACTAGAGATAATCAATGAATACAGTAAAGTTGAAGGATATAAAGTCAATACACAGAAATCACTTGCATTCCTATACACTAATAATGAGAAAATAGAAAGAGAAATTAAGGAAACTATTCCATTCTCTGTTGCAACGAAAAGATTTAAATACTTAAGAATGTATTTATCTAAGGAAACAAAAGACTTGTACACAGAAAACTATAAAACACTAGTGAACATAATCAAAGGGTACACTGATAGATGGAGAAATATACCATCTTCGTGTATTGGAAGAATAAATATTGTTAAATTGAGTATAATATCTAAAGTAACTTATACATTCAATGCAATCCCTGTCCAGATACCAACGATATTTTTCATATAACTAGAACAAATAATCTCACAATTTGTATGGAAATACAAAAAAACCTCGAACAGCCAAAGCAATCTTGAGGAAGAAAAATGTAACTGGGGGAATTAGCCTGCCGGACTTCAGGCTCTACTACAAAGCCACAGTCATCAAGACAGTATGATACGGGCATAAATACAGAAACATAGATCAATAGAACAAAATAGAAAGCCCAGCGATAAATCCACGCAACTATGGATACCTTATCTTTGACAAAGGAGGCAAGAATATAAAATGGAGAAAAGACAGTCTCTTTAACAAGTGGTTCTGGGAAAACTGGTCAGCCACTTGTAAAAGAATAAAACTAGTATTCTTCCTAACACCATATACCAAAATAAACTCAAAATAGACTAGAGAGATAAACGTTAAACCAAAAACTATAAAAGTCCTAGAGGAGAATGTAGGCGAAACACTCTCTGACATAAATCACAGCAGGATCCTCCAAGACCCACCTCCCAGAATATTGGAAATAAAAGCAAAAATAAACAAATGGGACCTAATTAAAATCAAAAGCTTCTGCACAGCAAAAGAAACTATAAGCAAGGTGAAAAGACAGCCTTCAGAATGGGGGAAAATAATAGCAAATGAAGCAACTGATAAAGGATTAATCTCCAAAATATACAAGCAGCTCCTGCAGCTCAATTCCAGAAAAATAACTGAGCCAATCAAAAAATGGGCCAAAGAACTAAACAGACATTTCTCTAAAGAATTCATAAAGATGGCTAACAAGCACATGAAAAAATGCTCAACATCTCTCATAATCAGAGAAATGCAAATCAAAACCACAATGAGATACCATTTCACACCAGTCAGAATGGCTGCTATCCAAAAGTCTACATGCAATAAATGCTGGAGAAGATGTGGAGAGAAAGGAACCCTCTTAAACTGCTGGTGGGAATGCAAACTAGTACAGCCACTATGGAGAACAGTGTGGAGATTCCTCAAAAACCTGGAAATAGAAATGCCATATGATCCAGCAATCACACTCCTGGGCATACACACCGAGGAAACCAGAATTGAAAGAGACACATGTACTCCAATATTCATCGCAGCACTGTTTACAATAGCCAGGACACGGAAGCAACCTACATGTCCATCTGCAGACGAATGGATAATAAAGCTTTGGTACATATACACAATGGAGTATTACTCAGCCGTTAAAAAGAATGCATTTGAATCAGTTCTAATGAGGTGTATAAAATTAGAGCCTATTATACAGAGTGAAGTAAGCCAGAAAGAAAAACACCAATACAATATACTAACGCATATATATGGAATTTAGAAAGATGCAAATGATAACCCCGTATATGAGACAGTAAAAGAGAAAGAGATGTATAAAACAGTCGTAGGGATTCTGTGGGAGAGGGTGAGGATGGGATGGTTTTGGAGAATGGCATTGAAACATGTATATTATCATATGTGAAACGAATCACCAGTTAAAGGTTGAGGCATGTTACAGGATGTTCAGGGCTGGTATGACCCAGAGGGAAAATAAAGGAAGGAGGGAGGTGGGAGGGGGGTTCGGGAGAAGGACCTCATGTACACCCGAGGTGGATTCATGTCAATGTATGGCAAAACCAACCAATATAATATTGTAAAATAATTAGCCTCCAATGAAAATAATAAAAAAAAAAAAAACCAACGGCTGTTCTCAGGGCATTATAACCAAAGAATTCCAAAATGTCTATGGAAACACAAAGGAGTCAAAAGAGTCAATGCAATCTGCCACAAAGCCCTGAAATGAACATAGCAGGCTGCTTGATAGCCAATTACACTATCACACTAGGATCATCAGGACAGCATGGTACTGGGAAGAAATCAAAAACGCAGAAATAGATCCATGGAATGGAATTGAGGGTCCAGACATAAACCCAAGCGTCTACGGTCAATTCCTCGACGCCAAAGGAGGGGAGGTGATACGAATGAGAACAAGAGCCTCTGCAATGAAAGGCCGTGGGAATTGGAGATGGTTCTATCTGAACAATCACATTGGCTTTTGGTCTCAGAACACGTCAGATTCAGTGAAACACATCAACGCAAAGCCTGAAGTGATGAAACTCCTGGAAATAAGCACGGGCCATAGGCTCCTTCATGTCATGGACTTCTCAAAATGTGTGTGTGCGGGGGGAAGAAAATTGGGTCCCTTCAAATCAAGGAAACAGTAAACCAAAGGACACCCACGGGCTTCCATCCACTTGAACAGATTTGCATCAGAAAAGCTGAGCATTCACAAATCAAAATGGTAACAAACTGAACAAAAAAGAATATTAACAAGCAGAATATCGGAGAAGGGGTTCCTACGCGTCTCCCAGAACAAACCCCACGCCTATCCCTTCCCCTAACACCAAATCCAACGACAAACCTTTAACTCACTCGACACGAAACCCTAAAGCCTCACACAAGTTCAACAACAAACATGCGTCCATGCATTCACATGCATGCGAGCATCCAGAGGAGAGACACAGAGAAAAAGAGACAGACTGAATTTGGAAAGGTCAAGAAAGAGAGGGACCGAGGGAGAGAGACTGAACAATGGAGAGAGGAAATGATTCGATTTCATAGAATTTGCATGAATCTCTCTTGTGGTTGGAAACAATGACTGTGCTTTTCCCCCAAGGGGGAAAATGACTCAAGATGATGAGACTCAAGTACAAGGATGTGGGGAGCCACTGTTGGGGCAGACTCCCCCAGCCTTCGAGGCCGAGTGGGGCAATTGAAGAGGATGGGGAAGGTTGATATCAGAGGGGGTGGTGTCTGAATATGACTTTCCGGTCCTCCAAATGCAGGGGTCAAGAAATAGGCAGAAAGGGGACTGCCTTTTCCCAGGTCCCAAAGTCCATCCAGGCCTGATTCTGCCCCATTCTCTGCTAGGTCAGCCCTGTGTGGAATCCATCCTTTGGGAAGTATCAGTGTCCAAGCTCCATGTGATAGCGACCCAATGTTTGAACAGGCACTGGAGCTGTTCGTAGGCTGACAGACCTAGGCAGGAAATGGGAGAGTGACCCACACTCTGCAGATGGAGAGAGTGGGGAAATCCTGCAGGGCACATGCCTTGCCCAGGGCCACTTCACTTCTGAGAAGGAGCCTGGGCTGAAAGCAGCTGTGTCCTCAGAGCTCAGGCCCTGGCTGCACCCAGGTCTCCCCAATGCTGTGGGGTCGGCTGTGTGTGTCACTGTGCCTGCACGTGGCCTAAGGTCATGGGGAAACAGCGAGAAACCCAGAGGTTCCCTTGTGGAGCTTTGTGGAAGTGACCTCGGCCATGAACCAGGAAATGATGTCACTTCCCTGCAACAGAACCCAACAGAACCGGCAACCCTGGTATCCAGGCCTCCTCAGTGGAGAGGAGTCCCCAGCCAGATCACTTGCTTTCAAGATGTTCTGTTGTTTGCCCCTGCCCAGAGGCCTGGGCCTCAGGCGAACTCACAGGCAGAGAATGTGGGAACGTGGATGACGCTGGCTCAGGGATCCCGGAGAGGCCTCTGGCCCTTTGCCCTAGGGAATATAAAGGTAACAGGGAGGTCCAGGCCGGGTCCGGCCACCTCTCCCGTCCCACATGGGGAAGCCTGAGGCCTTTGCCTGTGTGTTGATGGGTGTTTCTTGGGGTGTGTCTGCCTTAAGCAAGCCCAGCAGAATATTGGTCAGGAGCTCATGGGTCGCTTTTGTTCACACCACAGGGGAGAGCAGGCTGGTGGCATGGGAAGCATCCGGGCAGAGCTGGCTTCCCAGGCTGACCTCACTCCCTCAGGGGTATCTCTGTCCTCCCGATTGCATATCTGAGCAGACACTCGTCTCTGCGCTTTCTGGGAACAGAAGGGCAGATGGGCAGAGGCAGCAGCCATCCTGGCCAGGCACAGCTCAGAAATATCGAAGGAGTGCTGCTGATGGTCACTGTCATTGTAGAGCGACCCACCCGAAGTGGCCCCTGAGGGGAATACCCCTACCACCCCCCTGAGGGAGGGTTCAGAGCACCAGCCCCCTGCCCAGGAAGCCCAGTACAGGCTCCAGGTGAGCGTGGCCACGGAGGGCTCAGCCAAACTGGCGAAGAAGAGGAAGCAGGCAAGGCCTGCTGCACAGACACCACCAAGCACACACTCCGGGGCCCAGTCTCAGGCTGCCACGGAGCTCAGCACACCCGGCTCTGACCCAGAGCTCCGAGAAGCCCTTCCTTGGAGGCAGCAGGAGAGCCTGGAGCCCAGCAGTGCAGAGCACAGAGTTGAGGCTCCTGGGGCTGCTGCATGTGAGTGTGGGGAGGCGGTGCTTAGCCACACAGGGAGGAGTCCCCGAGAGTGGGGCTGGGCCTGGACCAAAGGCAGGCCTCACACCACCCATCTTGGAGACTGCAGAGAAGACGCCGAAGCAGGGCCTTCTTAGCGAATCTCTAGGAAGCCTTCATGTCCCCTTAGGCTCATGGCAAGGCTGGCATTTGGCAAACTCTTCTTCTCTCCCAGCTCTAGCTCTGGCCATGAAACTCAGCCAGCCTCCACGTACAAGACCCGTCCCTACAGAGGTGGGAGCTCCAGGTGCAGTACGCAGGGATCCAATGAGGGGAGATTGAGACCTAAGACAACCCTCCCAAAGCTACGGGGCGAACCGGGTACTTGACAGTCCCTTGAGCACATCGGAACTCTGTACCTGCACGACTCCCAGCCCCAGGCCCCGATGTCTCACCATGCCTTCCAGAACCTCCACCTTCATGTGTACATGCACCTGCTTGGGCTTTGGCGGCAGAACCCGAGTCAGGGGCTGAGTCACCACCTGCACAAGGGCAGCCTGCCCTGGCTGCTGCCAAAGACTCAGACGCCCACCATGACTGTTCCACCCCTGCAGGGAGAACAGGTCCCTGCTCTGGACAGAGGCCCAGAACCCTTTCAGCACACACTTCGTCCAGGGGCGCGGTTGGCTCTGCATCCTCCATCCCTGTGTGTTCCCCGTGGACGCCGTCCACTCCCTCCCCACCCAGGGGAGATTGACTTCCCTTCCCCTGAGCTGATTTTCATCAGGCTTCTAGGCATCTTTCTTCTCATCTTTTATGTCTTTTATGGCTTTCTGTATATTTTGCTCACAAGTGTGTGCCAATAAATTTCCCTTCTTTGATGCCATTTGGGAAGATGGAGGCCTTCAAAATTCTGTGTAAGCATCACCACTCTCTACATTCTGAAACACTCATTCTATCCCCCTTCCACTTCCCAGCAAAGCCTGGATTCATGGCAAGCAATCCCCGTTCCTCTCTCCCCCACCTGAAAACACTGAGTCTACGTCTCTCTGCATTTCTTCCCATCGTTTCGGGGTCCCGAATCAATGCCAATCACTAAAATGAGAGGAAACTGGATTTTGGTCTGACTGAAGGTGAAAGTTATAGTCTCTCAGTATTGTTAGAGTCTTGGCATCCCCAAGAATTCTACAGTCCATGGAATTCTCTAGGCCAGAATCCTGGAGTTGGTAGCTTTTCCCTTCTCCAGGGGATTGTTCTGACTCCCCACATATTGCAAGACCAAACTGGAGAATTCTGTTTTCTGTGTCATTTGAAGGAGCCTTTGGATATCTGAATGGACTGTGTAGGTCCTTTCAAGATATCATCTGCCAAATGAAGTCGTCACGGCAAATGTGCTCAGAATCTCCAGGTAGGTCGTCCTGTTGTAAGTGGGACGCATCAGGCACAAGTGAAAGGCTGAGTTCTTCCGCCGATACAAACAAACTCACAACAATAAACCATGGAGGATAAATGGAAAGATAAACCCACACCAACAAAGGGAGAAGTGTTCCTCAGAACACAAGGCCAGAGAAAGACAAACCATCCTTGTGGCACCCACATGCTCGAGAAAATCAGTTATCAGGAAGGAAACAGAAGAAACATGTGCAGGTCCAATGACAGGCAAAGCACATGGCTAGTGTAGCTCAGAGATGGCCTGACACTTTGCATGGACAAGTGGGAAAAGGCACATACATTGTAGGTGGAGGTGGCCATCATCTCAGAACTAGGTGCTCAGGATGGTGACTACCAGCCTTCGGGACCACAAGAGGGAGTGGAGGGCCTAGCAGATCCCATAGACATCTCTCTCGCTATGTGGGAGAAGAGTGTGGCGGACCCATCATAGTCCCATAGGAACATCATTTGACGATCAGTGCCCAACCTCAGGGTGGATCCCACTCTACTTCTGGCACGGTGGCTCCTGTCCTCTGAGATGCTCACCTCTGGCGGTCTGAAGCTGCAGGCCTGCTGGGCGCCTTCGGAGACGAAACTCCCTTCAGCTGCTCACACAGCCAAGGGCACACAAGGATGCCTGTGGAATCTGGATCACAGATGGAAGTTCAGAGCCCTGTCAACCTGAACTTGGGATTGGTGCTGAAAGGGAGGCCGCACCCAACTCCCTTTTCACTGGACACAGTGTCCCTGAGCTAGAACTGCTGAATCCATTCTTCTGTGGAAATGCAAGCTGAAAAACACCCATCTTTCCGAGAAGATATCCAAAAGAGTTTAGGAGCAACACATTTGGAAACCAGAGGGGATGACATGCATGTCCATGGAAACTTGACACCTCTCAACAAATGCACTTGAAATGATTCCTAGACATATGTTCCATGCAAAACGGTTCACAAATCCAGAAGGAAATGGAGCAGAGATTAGCATGAGTTCTGTGTCTTCACACACAATACAGAAAGGCACTACACAAAGAGTAACAAGGGAACACAGTGAACTTTGTCAAATCCAAGATTTGGACTCTGGGAAAAACCGTCTGAAAAGCACAAATGACACATCCCAAGTTGGGAGACAACTGTTTGCATACACAGAGCTTAGGCAGGATTTGGCTCTTAATACACAAATGACATGAACACAAATGGGCCTGAAGGAGACACCAGGAGAAGGAAGGGACAGCGAGAGTAAACCGGATGATGTCCAGCACTGAGGCCTGATAAATACGGCCTAGCTGCATTCCCCGAGCCCCGTGGGACCCTGGAATAGGCCTGTTCTACCTGGAGGCCCAGAGAAATGGACAGTGAGGAAGGGGAAGAAACATCCTTGGCATTTCTAACACTTCCAGCAAATGCTTAGAAGAAGGCAATTATCAACCCCACCGACAGTGACATTCCCTGAAAGGCAATAGCTAGGAGTCCATCTAACCCAGGAGGGAAGCCCTTCTTCTCAGAGAACTGCAAGAGATGGATGAAAGAAGGTGAAGCCCAACAATCCAATGGAAAATAAGCTGTGCTCACGGATCAGAGGAATTCCTCCTGGTAAGATGATATCACTTCCCCCTCCCCCCAACCCCCACCTTGGGGCAATCCAGAGTTTCCACGCTATTCCTCTCAAAATACCAACGGGTGTTCTCAGGTCATTATAACCAAAGAATTCCAGATTATCTATGGAAAAAAAAGGAGTCAAAATAGTCAATGCAATCTGCCACAAAGCCCTGAAATGTACATAGCAGGCTGCCTGATAGCCAATTAGAGTATCACATTAGGATCATCAGGACAGCATGGTACTGGGAAGAAATCAAACACGGAGAACCAGATCCATGGAATGGAATTGAGGGTCCAGAAATAAACCCAAACATCAATGGTCAATTCCTCAATGCCAAAGGAGGGGAGGCGATACGAATGGGAACTAAAGCCTCTGCAACGGAAGGCCGTGGGAATTGGAGATGGTTCCATCTGAACAATCACATTAGCTATTGTTCTCATCACATTACAGATTCAGGGAAACACGTCAATACAAACCTGAAGTGATGAAACTCCTGGAAAGAAACAAGGGCCATTGGCTCCTTAATGTCAGGGACTTCTCAACACGTGTGTGGCAGGGGGAAGAAAATTGGGTCTCTTCAAGTCAAGGAAACAGGAAACCAAAAGACACCAACTTGCTTCCATCCACTGAACAGCTTTGCATCAGAAAAGCTAAGCATTCACTTATCAAAATGGTAACAATCTGAACACAAAAGAATATTTGCAAGCAGAATATCGGAGAAGGGGTTCCTTCATAAAAGAGACTGAGAACTCACACCACTAAGTCTCCCAGAACAAACCCCAGACATATCCTTTCCCCTAACACGAACTCCCACCCGAAACCTTTACCTCACTTGAAATGAAACCCTAAAGCCTCACCCTAGGTCAACAATTCCCCAGCGATCAATGCAAAGAAATAGAGGAAAACAACAGAATAGGAAAAACAAGAGATCTTTTCAAGAAAATTAGAGATATCAAGGGAATATTTCATGCAAAGATGGGCTTGATAAAGGACAGAAATGTTATGGACCTAACAGAAGCAGAAGATATTAAGATGAGGTGGCAAGAATACACAGAAGAACTGTACAAAAAAGATATTCAAGACCAAGATAATCACAATGGTGTGATCAGTCACCTGGAGCCAGACATCTTGGAATGTGAAGTCAAGTGGGCCTAAGAGAGCATCACTACAAACAAAGCTAGTGGAGGTGATGGAATTCCTATTGAGCTATTTCAAATCCTAAAAGATGATGCTGTGAAAGTGCTGCACTCGATATGCCAGCAAATTTGGAAAACTCAGCAGTGGCCACGGGACTGGAAAAGGTCAGTCTTCATTCCAATCCCAAAGAAAGGCAATGCCAAAGAATGCCCAAACTACAGCACAATTGCACTCATCTCACACACTAGTAAAGTCATGCTCAAAATTCTCCAAGCTAGGCTTCAGCAATATGTGAATCAAGAACTTCCAGATGTTCAAGCAAGTTTAAGAAAAGGCAGAGGCACCAGAGATCTAATTGCCAACATCCGCTGGATTATGGAGAAAGCAAGAGAGTTCCAGGAAAACATCTATTTCTGCTTCATTGACTATGCCAAGGCCTTTGACTGTGTGGATCACAATAAACTGTGGAACATTCTGAAGGAGATGGGAATCCCAGACAACCTGACCTGCCTCTGAAGAAACGTGTATGCAGGTCAGGAAGCAACAGTTAGAACTGGACATGGAACAACAGACTGGTTCCAAATAGGAAAAGGAGTACGTCAGTGTTGTATATTGTCACCCTGCTTATTTAACTTCTATGCAGAGTACATCATGAGGAACGCTGGGCTGGAAAAAGCACAAGCTGGAATCAAGATTGCTGGGAGAAATATCAATAACCTCAGATATGCAGATGACACCACCCTTATTGCAGAAAGTGAAGAGGAACTCAAAGGCCTATTGATGAAAGTGAAAGAGGAGAGTGAAAAGGTTGTCTTGAAGCTTAACATTCAGAAAACGAAGATCATGGCATCTGGTCCCATCACTTCTTGGGAAATAGATGGAGAAACAGTAGAAACAGTGTCAGACTTTATTTTGGAGGGCTCCAAAATCACTTCAGATGCTGATTGCAGCCATGAAATTAAAAGACGCTTACTCCTTGGAAGGAAAGTTATGACCAGATAGCATATTAAAAAGCAGAGACATTACTTTGCCAACCAAGGTCCGTCTAGTCAAGACTATGGTTTTTCCCGTGGTCATGTATGGATGTGAGAGTTGGACTGTGAAGAAAGCTGATCGCCGAAGAATTGATGCTTTTGAACTGTGGTGCTGGAGAAGACTCTTGAGAGTCCCTTGGACTGCAAAGAGATCCAACCAGTCCATTCTAGAGGAGATCAATCCTGGGTGTTCATTGGAAGGACTTATGCTAAAGCTGAAACTCCAACACTTTGGCCACCTCATGTGACGAGTTGACTCCCTGGAAAAGACTCTGATGCTGTGAGCGATTGGGGGTAGGAGGAGACGGGGACGACAGAGAATGAGGTGGATGGATGGCATTACCGACTCGATGGACATGAGTTTGAGTGAACTCTGTGAGTTGGTGATGGACAGGGAGGCCTGGCGTGCTGTGGTTCATGGGGTTGCTAAGAGTCGGACATGACTAAGCGACTGAACTGAACTGAACTGAAGGTCAACAATATACATGCGTACATGCATTTCTCAAGCATGCAAGCATCCAGAGGAGAAACACAGAGAGGAAGAGACAGGCTGAATTTGGAAAGGTCAAGAAAGAGAGGGAACGAGGGAGAGAGACTGAACAATGGAGAGAGTAAATGAATCGATTTCACAGTATTTGCATGAATCTCACTTGAGTTTGGGTAAAGTAACAGTGCAAATTCCGCCTGAAAGGGGGAAAATGACCCAAGATGATGAGACTCAAAAACAAGTATGCGGGGAGCCACTGTTGGGGCAGGCTCCACCACCCCTCTAGGCAGAGTTCGACATTTGAGGAGGACGAGGAATGTTGATATCAGAGGCGGCGATGTCTGAATATTACCTTCTGGTCCTCCCAATGCTGGGGTCAAGAAATAGGCAGGAAGTGGACTTCATCTTCGAAGGTCCCAGAGCCCATCTAGGCCTGATTCTGCCCCATTCTGTGCTAGGTGAGCCCTGTGTGGAATCCGTCCATTGGGAAGTCTCAGTATCCTAGCTCCATGTGAGAGCGGCCCAAAGTTTCAACAGGCACTGGAGCTGTTCGTAGGTTGACAGACCTAGGCAGGAAATGGGAAAGTGATCCCCACTCTGCAGATGGAGAGACTGTGGAAACCCTGCGGGGCACATGGCTTGCCCAGGGCCACATCACTTCTGAGAAGAAGGAGCCTGGGCTGAAAGCAGCTGTGTCCTCAGAGCTCAGGCCCTGGCTGCACCCTGGTCTCCTCAAGGCTGTGGGTTGTGCTGTGTGGGTGTCAATTTGCCTGCACGTGTCCTGAGGGCATGGGGGAACAACCAGAAACATAGAGGTTCCCTTGGGGAACTTTGTGGAATGGACCTTGACCAGGAAAGCAGGAAATGATATCACTTCCTGGAAACACAACCCAACAGAAAACAAAACCCGGGTTTCCAGGCCTCCCCAGCAGAGGAGCCCCCAGCCAGATCGCTTGCTTTCAAGATGTTCTGTTGTTTGCCCCTGCCCAGAGTCCAGGGCCTCAGGCAAGCTCACAGGCAGAGTGTGTGGGAACACGGTCGACGCTGGCTCAGGGCCCCCAGAGAGGCCTCTGATCCTTTGCCCGAAGGAACCGAAAGGTAACAGGGGAGACACAGGCCAGGTCAGGCCACCTCTCCCGTCCCATGTGGGGAAGCCTGAGGCCTTTCCTTGTGTGTGGATGGGGGTTTCTTGGGGTGTGTCTGCCTCAGGCAAGCCCAGCCGCATGTGGGTCAGGAACCCGTGGGTCGCTTGTGTCCACACCCCAGGGGAGAGCATGCTGGGTGGCATGGGGAGCGTCCGGGCTGAGCCGTGTGCCCAGGCTGACCTCACACCCTCATTGGGGTTCTCCGTCCCACCCGGTGGGTACTGAGCAGACACCCGTATCTGTTATTTTTGGGAGCATAAGGGCAGACGGGCAGAAACTTTAGACATCTTGTCCAGGCTCAGCTCAGAAATATTGAAGCAGGGCTGGCTGGTGGTCACTATCATTGCATAGCATCCCACCCGAGGTGGCCCCTGAGGTGCACACCCCATCAACCTCCAAGAGGGAGGTTTCAGAGCACCACCCCCTGCCCTGGAGGCCCAGGGCAGGCTGCAGGTGAGCGTGACCACGGAGGGCTCAGGCGAACTGGCGATGAAGAGGAAGCGGGCAAGGCCTGCTGCTCAGACACCACCCAGCACACACCCGGGTACCCAGTCTCAGGCTGCCACTGAGCTCAGCACAGCCAGCTCTAAACCAGAGCACTGAGAAGCCCTGCCTCGGAGGCAGCAGGAGGACCTGGAACCCAACACAGCAGATCACAGAGGTGAGGCGGCCGGGGATGCTGCATGTGAGTGTGGGGAGGCGGTGCTGAGCCACACAGGGATGAGTCCTCAAGAGCTGAGGCTGGGCCTGCACCAAAGGCTGGACTCAAACCACCCATCTTGGAGACTGCAGAGAAGACACCAATGTTGGGCCTTCTTAGTGCATCTCTAGGAAACTTTCATGCCCACTTAGGCACATGGCAAGGCTGGCCTGTGGCAAACTCTTCTTTTCCCCAAGCTCTAGCTCTGGCCGTCAAACTCATCCAGCCTCCACGAACAAGACCTGTACCTACAGAGGTGGGAGCTCCAGGTGCAGGACCCAGGGATCCAATGAGGGGAGATCGAGACCTAAGACGTCCCCACCCAAAGACACGGGGCAAGCCGGGTACTGGCCAGCACCCTCAGCACATTGGATCAATGTGCCTGCAGGACCCCCAGCCCCAGGCCCTGATGTCCTACCTCAACTTCCAGAACCTCCACCTCCACGTGCACTTGCACCTGCTTGGGCTTTGGTGGCAGAACCCTAGTCAGGGCCTGAGTGACCACCTGGGCAGGGGCAGCCTGCCCTGGCTTCTGCCAAGGACTCAGACGCACACCATTTCTGTCCTTCCCCTGCAGGGAGAACAGGCCCCAGTTCTGGATATAGACTCAGAGCCCTTTTGGTAAATACCTGGTCCAAGGGTGCGGTTGGCTCTGCAGCCTCCATCCCTGTGTGTTCCCCGTGGACGCTATCCACTCTATCCCCACGCAGGGGAGATTGATTTCCCTTCCCCTGAGCTGATTTTCATCACGCTCCTAGGCATCTTTCTTCTCATCTTTTATGTTTTTTGTGGCTTTATGTATATTTTGCTCATAAGTGTGTATCAATACATTTTCCTCCCTTGAAGCCATCTGGGAATATGGAGGCCTTCACAATGCTCTGTAAGCATCACCACTGTCTACATTCAGACACCCTCATTCTATTCCCCCCACTTCCCAGCAAAGCCTAGATTCATGGCAAGCACTCCCCGTTCCTCTCTTCCCCTCCTGACAACGTTGAGTCTACTTTTCTCTGCATTTCTTCCCATCCTTTTGAGGCCACAATCAATGCCAATCACTGAAATGAAAGGAAACTGGATTTTCCTCTGACTGAAGTTGAAACTTGCAGTCTCTCAGTATTGTTAGAATCTCGGCATCCCCATGAATTCTACAGTCCGTGGAATTCTCTAGAGCAGAATCCTGGAGTGGGTAGCTTTTCCCTTCTCCAGGGGAGTTTCTGACTCCCCACATATTGGAAGACCAAACTTTAGATTCCTCGTTTCTATGTCATTTGAAGGAGCCTTTGGGTATCTGAAAGGACAGTGTAGGTCCTTTCAAGATGTCATCTGCCAAACGAAGCCTCTTGGCAAATGTGCTCAAAATCTCCAGGTAGGCAGTGCTCTGGTAATTGGGACTCCTCAGGCACAAGGGAAATGCTGAGTTCTTCTGCCGGAACAAACAAACTCACAACAATAAACCAGGCAGGAGAAATGGAAAGATAAACCCACACCAACAAAGGGAGAAGTGTTCCTCAGAGCACAAAGCCAGAGAAAGACCCACCATCCTTTTGGCCCCCATATCCTCGAGAAAATCAGTGATCGGGAAGGAAAGAGAAGAAACATATGCAGGTCCAATGAGAGGAAATGCACATGTCTCGTGTAGGTCAGAGATGGCCTGACACTTCGCATGGACACGCGGGCAAAGGGAAACACAGTGCAGGTAGCAGTGGTCATCATCTCAGAGCTAGGTGCTCCAGATGGTGACAACCAGCCTTCGCGACCACAAGAGGGAGTCGAGGGCCTAGCAGAGCCCATAGACATCTCTCTCGCTCTCTGGGAGAAGAGTGTGCAGGACCCATCAAAGTCCCACAGGAGCATCTCTTGGCGATCAGTGCCCACCCTCAGGGTGGATCCCACTCCACTTCTGGCACGGTTGTTTCTGTCTGCTGAATGCTCACCTCTGGCGGTCCGAAGCCACAGGCCTGCTGGGCGCCTGCCGAGACTAAACTCCCTTCAGCTGCTCACACAGCCAAGGCCAAAGGAGGATACCTGTGGCCTGCGGCTCACAGATGGAAGATCAGAACCCTGTCAACCCGACCTGGGGATCGGTGCTGAAAGGGAGGCTGCACCCGAGTCCCTTTTTACTGGAAACAGAAAGTCTGATTGGCTATTGTTCGTCGGGAACATCCAGAAAGTTTAATTAGCGGATAGCGGCGACCTGAACTTGGAGTGCAGAATTTCATGGTTTTTCTCGAATTGCGGCTTGAAGCTTGGAGGTCTTCTCGAGTTACGACGGGAACCACTGTGACTCGCTAGTTTTGCCTCATGGAAGTCAGGTCTCCTGTCGTGTTGTAAGTGGAACTTCGTGATTCCTTTCGAGTCGTTGCAGGGCATGAGGGCCACATTTAGACTTGAGAGGGTAAACTCAGTTTTCCTCTCCAGTGGCCACAGGGATCTTGGGGTTGCTATGAAAGTTCCCCTGGGGAGTCAGGCCTAGTCTTCGTTGAGGAGGGAACTAAGATTTCCCCCCAAGTTGTTAAAGGATTATCAGGCCCGCTATCTGTTTGAGCGGGAAATTTGGGCTTTTTCGAGAGGCTCAGCTGGGGATTAATGCCTCCGATCACGTTAGGAGTTGATACTCCGTGTTCCACTGGAGCTGCTGCAAACACAACATGACTCATCTCTACTTGAGTGTGAACTCGGAGTCCTTTGACCTTGCTGCAGTATCTATTGGGTTGCCCTCGAGTGTCAGTAGATGTGACAGGACACATCAATTGGTGTGAGAGGAAGTTGGAATTCCTCTTCATTTGAAAGTGGAATGTCCCATTATCTTCAGCTGAGGTGTGATCACAGGCCTTCTCTTAAATTGTGGTGGGGAAATTCAGTTTTCTTCTCTCATCGGGATGGGTATCTCTGGGCAACCCTTAAGTTGCATCAAGGAAGTCAAGCCTCATATCGAATTTGGAAAAGGAACTCAGGACTTCTGTCTATGTGTTTCAGGAAAAAAGATTGCCTCATCTTGCTTTGAAAGAGGAATCTCGAGGTTTTGCTCGAGTTGCTATGGGAAGTTTGGTGATCCACTCGAGTAACGACAGGAATATCAGGGAGCCTCCCGTGTTGTCTCTGGGAAGTCAGAACTCCTTTCCATTTGCAAGAGGAAACTTAGGATTCCTTGGCGTTGCTGCAAAGAAAGATGTCTGCATCTAGATTTGCGTCGGTTTAACTCAGCATTCCTCTCCAGTAGCAACAGAGTTCTTAGGATTGCTCTCAAATTTCACTTGGGGAGTCAGGCCTCCTCTCGTTTTCAGACTTGGAACTCCGCTTCCTTCTCGATTTGTAAAAGGGGTGTTAGGCCACAGTCGAGTTGAATTTGTACCTGGAGATTGTATTGAGAATGCTCGGGGAGTCAGGTCTCCACTCGTCCTGTGAGTTGATCCTCGAGGATACATTTGAATCTGTTCAGTGGAATCAGACAATATCTCGAGTGGGTGGGGAGACCGGTACCTTTTCCAATTGTGTTTTGAAACCCTGTGGATATTCCCGAGTTTTAAGCTGGTACTGGCCTCATTGTACTGTGCCACGGGAATGTCCGGATTCCATTCCAGACATAGCAGTGGGATCGACTGTCATCTGGAAAAGAGAACTTGAAACAGGGCACTTTGTCAGTTGTGGCAGGAAACTCGGTGTTCTTCTTGATTGGGATGGGGTAGGTCGGTGTAATTTTTCAGTCACATAAAGGATGTTAAGAACCTTCTGGAGTTTCCAACGGGAACGTGGGACTACCCTTGAGAATCTGCAACGGAAATGCTCCTTATCTTGCCTTTAGGGCAAAATCTTGTTGTTTCTCTCGAGTTGCGGAGGGAAGCTTGATATCTCTCTCCAGTTGCAAAGAGAACCTAGGAAATCGCACATGTTGTTTCAGGGAATTCAGGTCTCCTGTCATCTTGGAAGGGGTACTTCGGGATTTCTCTTGAGACGTGGAATGGGAATAGGGCCTCCTCTGCTGTTGAGTCGGAAAAACGTGTGCTCCTCTCCAGTGGGGAGAGCTATGTCGGGTAGTTTTTGAGTCACATAAAGGGTGTCAAGTACCCATTCGAATTTCAAGCGGGAATGTGGGGTTTCTCTTGAGACTCTGCAGCAGAAATATTCCTCATCTCACATTGATGGGGAATCTTTTGATTTTTCTCACTTTGCATCGGGAAGCATGTGGTCTCTCTCGAGTTACGTCGAGGACCTCAGGAACTCGCTCGTGTTGCTTCAGGGAGGTCAGGACTTCTTTTGTGTTGCAAGAGAGCTTCTGGATTAATTGGAGTCATCGAGAGAATAGGGCCTCATCGAGGAATCGGTCTGTAAATTGTGTTCTCCTCTCCGTGCAGGCAGCCATTTCATGGAACTTTTTGAGTCACATAAAGGGTGTCAATTACCCGTAAGAGTTTCAAGCGGAAATATGGGATGTCTCTTGAGACTCTGCAGCGGAAAATTTCTCATCTCACACTTAAGGTAGAATCTTGTAGTTTTTCTCAAGTTGTGGCAGGAAGCTTGGGGACCCTCTCAAGTTGCGCCGGGGACCTCAGGAATTCACTCGTGGTGCTTCAGCGAAGTCATGTCTCCTTTCGTTTTGCAAGAAGAGCTTCGGGATTACTCTCGAAGCGTGGAATGGGAATAGGGCCTCATCAAATGTTGAGTCCGTAAATTGTGTGCTCCTCTCCAGTGGGGACGGCATAGTCAGGGAACTTTTTGTGTCACAGAAAGTGTTCAAGTACCCCTTCGAGTTTCAAGTGGGAATGTGTGATTTCTCTTGAGACTCTGCAGGAGAAATGTTCCTCATCTCGCATTGAGGAGAGAATCTTGTGGTTTTTCTCGAGTTGCAGCTGAAAGCTTGGGGTCCCTTTCGGGTTGAGACGGGGATCTCAGGAACTGGCTAGTGTAGCCCAAGGGAAGTGAGGTATCCTTTCTTCTGATAGGGGAACTTCGAGATTACTCTTTAGGCGTGGAATGGGAATAGGGCATCATCTAAAGTTGAGTCCATAAATTGTTTTCTCCTCTGACATGGTGAGAGCTATGTCAGGGAATGTCTTGAGTCACATAAAGGGTGTCATGTATCCATTTGAGTTTCAAGCGGGAATGTGGGATTTCTCTTGAGACTCTGCAGGGGAAATTTTCCTCATCTCACCTTGAGTGCAGAATCTTGTGTTTTTTCTGTGGTGTGGCATGAAGCTTGGGGTCCTTCTCAAGTTGCGATGGGCCCCTCAGATATTCGCTGGTCATGCCCCAGGGAAGTCAGGTCACCTTGCCTGTTGGAAGGGAAACTTCGGGTTTATTCTGGAGGCGTGGAATGGCAAATGGAAGTCATCTAGAAATGAGTCCTTAAATTATGTGCTCCTCTCCAGCAGGGACGGCTTAGTCAGGGAACTTTTATGGTTGCCAAAAGGGTGTCAACTACCCGTTTGAATTTCAAGCGGGAATGTGGGTTTTCCCTTGAGACTCTGCAGCAGAAAATTCCTCATCTCGCATTGCTGGGGGAATCTCGTGATTTTTATCGAGTTGCGGCGGGAAGCTTGTAGACCCTCTCGAGTTGTGACAGTGACCTCAGAACCTAGCTCTTTTTACTTCAAGGAAGTCAGGTCACTGTTCTTTTTGCAAGGGGAGCTTCGGGATTACACTCGAGGCGTAGAATGGGAATACGGCCTCATCTAAAATTGAGTCCTTAAATTGTGTTCTCCTCTCCAGTGGGGACAGCTATGTCAGGGAATGACTTGAGTCGCATAAAGGGTGTCAAGTACCCATTAGCCTTTCAAGCGGGAATTTGGGATTTCTCTCGACTCTGCTGGGGGAATTTTCATCATCTCAACTTGAGTGCAGGATCTTGTGGGTTATCTCGAGTTTCGGCGGGAAGCTTGGAGTCCTTCTCAAGTTGCGAAACAGACCTCAGGAAATCGCTCGTGTAGTCCCTGGGTAGTCATGTCTCCTTTCGTTTGGTAGGGGAACCTCGGGATTTCTCTCAATGCATGGAATGGGAATCGGGCCTCATCTAATGTTGAGTCCATAAATTGTGTTTTCCTCTCAAGTGGGGTCAGCTATATCATGGAATGTCTTTAGTCGCAAAAAAGGGTGTCAAGTACCCACTCACGTTTCAAGCGGGGATATGGGATTTCTCTTGAGAGTCTACAGGGGGAATTTTCCTCATCTCACCTTGAGTGCAGAATCTTGTGGTTTTTCTCGATTTGTGGCGGGAAGCTTGGGGTCCTACTCGAGTTGCGCCAGGGACTTCAGGAACTCGCTGGTGTAGTACCTGAGAAGTCAGGTCGTCTCTCCTTTTGGTAGGGGAACATCGGAATTACTCTCGAGGCGTGGATTGGGAATAGGGCCTCATCTCAAGTTGAGTGCATAAATTGTGTTTTCCTCTCAAGTGTGGACAGCTATGTCAGGGAATGTCTTGAGTCGCATAAAGGTTGTCAAGTACCCGTTCGCGTTTCAAGCGGGAATGTGCGATTTCTCTTTAGACTTTGCAGGGGAAATTTTCCTCTTCTCACCTTTAAGGCAGAATCTTGTGTTTTTTCCTCGAGTTGCCGCGGGTAACTTGGGGTCCTTCTAGATTTGCCTCAGAGACCTCTGGAACTCACTCGTGGAGTCCCAGGGAAGTCAGGTCTCCTTTTGCTTTGGTAGGGGAACATTGGTATTACTTTCGAGGTGTGGAATGGGAATAATGTCTCATGTAAAGTTGAGTCCATGAATTGTGTTTTCCTCTCAAGTGGGGACAGCTATGTCAGGGAAGGTCTTGAGTCGCTTAAAGAGTGTCAAGAAACTTTTCGTGTTTCAAGCGGGAATGTGGGATTTCTCTGGATATTCTGCAGGGGAAATTTTCCACATCTCACCTTGAGTGCAGAATATTGTGGTTTTTTTCGAGTTTAGGCGGGAAGCTAGGGGTCCTTCTCAAGTTGCTACAAGGACCTCAGGAACTCGCTGGTGTATTCCCTGGGAAGTCATGACTCATCTCGTTTTGGGAGGGGAACATTGGTATTACTAACGAGGTGAGGAATGCGAATCGGGCCTCATCTAACGTTTGTCCATAAATTTTGTTCTCCTCTCAAGTGGGGACAGCTGTCAGGGAATGTCTTGAGTCGCATAAAGGGTGTCAAGTACCCGTTCGAGTTTCAAGCAGAAATGTGCGATTTCTCTTGTGATTCAAAGGGGAAATTTTCCTCATCTCACTTTGAGTGCAGGATCTTATGGTTCTTCTCGAGTTGCAGGGGGAAGATTGGGGTCCTTCTCGAGTTGCGACAGGGACCTCAGGAACTCGCTCGTGTAATCCCTGGGACGTAATGTCTCCTTTCGTTTGGTAGGGGAACATCGGGATTACTCTTGAGGCGTGAAATGGGAATAGGTCCTCATCTAAATTTCAGTCCATTATTGTGTTCTCCTCTCAAGTGGGGGCAGCTATGTCAGGGAATGTCTTGAGTCACATAAATGGTTTCAAATACCGGTTCAAATTTCAACCGGGAATGTGGGATTTCTCTTGAGACTCTGCAGGGGGAATTTTCCTCATCCACCTTTGAGTGCAGAATCTTGTTTTTTTTCTCGAGTTGCAGGGGAAGCATGGTGTCCTTCTCGAGTGGCGACAGAGATCTCAGAAACTCGCTTGTGTAGTCCCTGGGAACTCAGATCTCCGTTAGTTTTGCTAGGGGAACATTGGGATACTTTCTAGGCGTGGAATGTTAATAGGGCCTCATCTAAATTTGAGTCCATAAATTGTGTTCTCCTCTCAAGTGGGGACAGCTATGTCAGGGAATGTTTTCAGTCACATAAACGGTGTCAATTCACTTTCGCGTTTCTTGCTGGATGGTGGGATTTCTCTTGAGATTCTGCAGCGGAAATTTTCCTCATCTCACCTTGAGTGCAGATCTTGTGTTTTTTCTCGAGTTGTGGCGGGAAGCTTGGGGTCCTTCTTGAGTTGCGTCACAGACCCCAATAACTCGGTTTTGTAGTCTTTGGGAAGTCAGGTCTCCTTTTGTTTGGTAGGGGAACATCGAGATTACTCTCGAGGCGTGGTATGGGAATAGGGCCTCATCTCATGTTGAGTCCATAAATTGTGGTCTCCTATAAAGTGGGGACTGCTATGTCAGGGAATGTCTTGCGTCACATATGTGGTGTCAATTACCCATTCTCGTTTCAAGTGGGAATGTAGGATTTCTCTTGAGATTCTGCAGGGGGAATTTTCCTCATCTCACCTTGAGTGCAGAATCTTGTGATTTTTCTCGAGTTGCATCGGGAAACTTGGGGTCCTTCTCGACTTGGGACAGTGTACTCACAGTTTGTTTATGCAGTCCCTGGTAATTCAGGTTTCCTTTCGTTTTGGTAGAGGAATATGGGGATTACTCTTGAGGCGTGGAATGGGACTAGGGCTTCATCTAAAGTTGAGTCCATAAATTGTGTTTTCCTGTGAAGTGGGGACAGCTATTTCAGGGAATGTCTTGAGTCGTATAAAGGGTGTCAAATACCAGTTCAAGTTTCAACGGGAATGTGCAATTTTTCTTGAAATTCAAAGGGGAAATTTTTCTTATCTCACATTGAGTGCAAAATCTTTTGGCTTTTCTCGAGTTCCACGGGAAGCTTGGGGTCCTTCTCGAGTTGTGACAGGGGCCTCAGGAGCTCGCTCTTGTAGTCCCTGGGAAGTCAGGCCTCCTTTCGTTGTGGTAGGGAACATTGCGATTACTCTCGAGTCGTGGAATGGGAATAGGGGATCATCTAAAGAGAGTCCATAAATTCTGTTCTCCTCTCAAGTGGGGACAGCTATGTGAGGGAATGTGTTGAATCCTTAAAGGGCATCAAGTACCCATTCGCGTTTCAAGCGGGAATATGGGATTTCTCTTGAGACTCTGCAGGGGAAATTTTCCTCATCTCACCTTGAGTGCAGAATCTTGTGGTTTTTCTCGAGTTGCGGCGGGAAGCTTGGAGTCCATCTTTAGTTGCGACAGGGACCTCAGCAACTCGCTCGTGTAGTCCCTGGGAAGTCA
This sequence comes from Moschus berezovskii, assembly GCF_049115385.1. Classification (NCBI taxonomy): domain Eukaryota; kingdom Metazoa; phylum Chordata; class Mammalia; order Artiodactyla; family Moschidae; genus Moschus; species Moschus berezovskii. The sequence goes on along the minus strand of NC_142479.1, from coordinate 5,664,110 downwards.
GGTCTCCTTTCATTTTGGTAGGGGAACATCAGCATTACACTCGAGGAGTGAAATGTGTATAGAGCCTCATCTAAAGTTGAGTCCATAAATTGTGTTCTCTCAGGTGGGGACAGCTATTTCAGGAAAAGTCTTAAGTCGCATAAAGGGTGTCAATTATCCATCCGTTCAAGTTTCAAGCGGGAATGGGTGATTTCTCTTGAGACTCTGCAGGGGAAATTTTCCTCATCTCACCTTGAGTGCAGAATCTTGTGGTTTTTCTCGAGTTGCGGCGGGAAGCTTGGGGTCCATCTTTAGTTGAGACAGGGACCTCAGCAACTCGCTCGTGTAGTCCCTGGGAAGTCAGGTCTCCTTTCATTTTGGTAGGGGAACATCAGCATTACACTCGAGGAGTGAAATGTGTATAGAGCCTCATCTAAAGTTGAGTCCATAAATTGTGTTCTCTCAAGTGGGGACAGCTATGTCAGGAAAAGTCTTAAGTCGCATAAAGGGTGTCAATTATCCATCCGTTCAAGTTTCAAGCGGGAATGGGTGATTTCTCTTGAGACTCTGCAGGGGAAATTTTCCTCATCTTGCCTTGAGTGCAGAATCTTGTGGTTTTTCTCGAGCTGCAGCGGGAAGCTTTGGGTCCATCTCGAGTTGCGACGGGGACCGCAGTTACTCACTGGTCATGCCCCAGGGAAGTCAGGTCTCCTTACGTGTTGGAAGGAAACTTCGGGATTATTCTCCAGGCGTGGAATGGCAATTGTAAGTCATCTAGAGATGAGTCGTTAAATTGTGTGCTCCTCTCCAGTAGGGACGGCTTAGTCAGGGAACTTTTATGGGTGCAGAAAAGGTGTCAAGTACCCTTTCGAATTTCAAGCGGTAATGTGGGTTTTCCCTTGAGACTCTGCAGCAGAATATTCCTCATCCCGCACTGATGTGGGAATCTCGTGGTTTTTATCAAGTTGATGCGGGAAGCTTGTAGTCCCTCTCGAGTTGAGACAGTGCCCTCAGAACCTAGCTCTGTTTACTTCAGGGAGGTCAGGTCACTTTTCTTTTTGCAAGGAGAGCTTCGGGATTACACTCGAGGTCTAGAATGGGAATACGGCCTCATCTAATATTGAGTCCATAAATTGTGTTCTTCTCTCAAGTGGAGACAGTTGTGTCAAGGAATGTCTTGGGTCGCATATAGTGTGTCAAGTCCTGGTTCGAGTTTCAAGCGGGAATGTGGGATTTCTCTTGAGACTCAGAATGGGAAAATTTTCCTCATCACACCTTGAGTGCACAATCTTGTGGTTTGTCTTGAGTTGCGTCGGAAGCTTGGGGTCCTCTTCGACTTACAACGGGCACATAAGGGACACGCTCTTGTTGTCCCTGGGAAGTCAGGTCTCCTTTCCTCTGGCAGGGGACTTCGGGATTAGTCTTGAAGCGTGGAATGGGAAAAAGGCCTCAGGTAAAGTTGAGTCCAGAAATTGTGTTCTCCTCTCAAGTGGGGACAGCTATGTCAGGGAATGTCTTGATTCGCATAAAGGGTGTCAAGTACCCGTTCGCATTTCAAGCCCGAATATAGGATTTCCCTTGAGACTCTGCAGGGGAAATTTTCCTCATCTCGCTTTGAGTACAGAATCTTGTGTTTTTTCTCGAGTTGCGACTGGAAGCTTGGGGTCTTTCTCGAGTTGCGACAGGGAACTCAGTTACTTGCTGGTCACGCCCCAGGGAAGTCAGGTCTCCTTGTGTTTTGGAAGGGAAATCTCGGGATCATTCTCGAGGCGTGGAATGTCAATTGGACGTCATCTAGATATGAGTCCATAAATTGTGTGCTCCTCTCCAGCAGGGACGGCTTAGTCAAGGAACTTTTATGGTTTCAGAAAAGTTGTCAAGGGCCTGTTCGAATTTCAAGCGGTAATGTGGGTTTTCCCTTGAGACACTGCAGCAGAAAATTCCTCATCTCGCATTGATTTGGGGATCTCGTGGTTTTTATCGAGTTGCTGCGGGAAGCTTGTAGTCCCTCTCAAGTTGACACAGTGACCTCAGAACCTAGCTCTTTTTACTTCAGGGAGGTCAGGTCACTTTTCTTTTTGCAAGGAGATCTTCGGGATTACACTCAAGGAGTAGAATGGGAATTCTACTCATCTAAAATTCTACTCATCTAAAACTGAGTCCAAAAAATAAAAAATGATAAAATAATAATAAAATTGAGTCCATTAATTGTGTTCTTCTCTCAAGTGGGGACAGCTATGTCAAGGAATGTCTTGGATCGCATATAGTGTGTCAAGTCCTGGTTCGAGTTTCAAGCGGGAATGTGGGATTTCTCTTCAGTCTAAGCATGGGAAAATTTTCCTCATCTTGCCTTGAGTGCACAATCTTGTGGTTTGTTTCCAGTTGCGGCACGAAGCTTATGGTCCTTCTCAACTTGCAACGGGGACCTCAGAAACTCGCTGGTGTTATCCCAGGGACGGCAGGTCTCCCATCGTGTTGGAAGGGGAACCTCGGGATTCCAATCATGGCATGGAATGTGATTTGCTTTTCATTTTGTGTTGAGTCCGATAATTGTGTGCTCCTCTCCAGTTCGGATGGCTTAGTCTGGGTTCTTTTTGTGTTTCCGAAAGGGTTTCAATACCCTATCGAGTTTCAAGCAGGAATGTGTGATTTCCCTTGAGACTCTGCAGCAGAAATGTTCATCATCTCGCATTGAGGGGGGAATGTTGTGGTTTTTCTCATGTTGCAGCTTGAAGCTTGGGGTCCGTTTCAGGTTGCAACGGTGATATCAGGAACTCGATCATGTAGTCCCTGGGAAGTCAGGTCTCCTTTGGTTTTGGTAGGGGATTTCAGGATTACTCTCGAGGCATGGAATGGGAATACAGCCTCATCTAAAGTTGAGTCCATAAATTTTCCTCCTCTCATGTGGCGACAGCTATATCACGGAATGTCTTGAGTCACATAAAGGGTGTCATGGACCCTTTCAAGTTTCAAGCGGGAATGTGGGATTTCTCTTGGGACTCTCCATGGGAAATTTTCCTCAGCTCTCCTTGAGTGCAGAATCTTGCGTTTTTTCTCGAGTTGCTTTGGAATGCTTTGGCTCCTTCTTGAATGCGACGGTACCTCAGGAATTCGTTAATGTTGCCCCATGGACGTCAGGTCTCCAATTATGTTGGAAGAGGAACCTCGGGATTCCACTCGTGACATGGAATGTAATTTGGGCATCATCTTTTGTTGAGTCCGTTAATTGTGTGTTCCTCTCCAGTGGGGATGGATTAGTCAGGGATCTATTTTGTGTCAAAGAAAGGGTTTAAAGTACCCTTTGAGTTTCAAGCGGGAATATATGATTTCTCTTGAGACTCTGCAGCAGAAATATTCCTCATCTCGCATTGAGGGGAGAATCTTCTGGTTTTTCTCGAGTTAAGGCTGGATGCTTAGGGTCCCCTTTGGGTTGCGATGGAGATCTCAGGAAAGCGCTCGTGTTGCCCCAGGGAAGTCAAGTCTCATTTGCTGTTGGAAAGGGTACTTTCGGATTTCACTCGAGGCGTCGAATGTGAATTGGGCCTCATCTAATGATGAGTCTGTTAATTGTGTGCTCCTCTCCAGTGGGTACGGCTTAGTAAGGGTTCTCTTGGTGTCGCAGAAATAGTGTCAAGTGCCCGTTCGAGTTTAAAAGGGAATGTGGGATTTCTCTTGAGATTCTGTAGGGGAAATTTTCCTCATCTCACCTTGAGTGAAGAATCTTGTGGTTTTTCTCGAGTTGCGGAGGAAGCTTGGGTTCCATTTCTACTTTCAATGGGCACCTCAGGGACACGTTCGTGTTGTCCCTGGGAAGTCAGGTCTCCTTTCCTCTGGTAGGGGAACTTTGGGATTACTCTTCAGGCGTGGAAAGGGAATAGGGCCTCATCTACAGTTTAGTCCAGAAATTGTGTTCTCCTCTCAAGTGGGGACAGCTATGTAAGGTAATGTCTTGAGTCACATAAAGGGTGTCAAGTATCCGTTCAAGTTTCAAGAGGGAATGTGGGATTTCTCTTGAGACTCTGCAGGGGAAATTTTCCTCATCTTGCCTTGAGTGCAGAATCTTGTGGTTTATCTCGAGCTGCAGCGGGAAGCTTTGGGTCCTTCTTGAATTGCGACGGGGACCTCAGTTACTCGTTGGTCATTCCCCAGGGAAGTCAGGTCTCCTTGCCTGTTGGAGGGAAACTTCAGGATTATTCTCTAGGCGTGGAGTGACAATTGGAATTCATCTAGAGATGAGTCCTTAAATTATGTGCTCCTCTCCAATAGGGACGGCTTATTCAGGGAACTTTTATTGTTGCAGAAAGGGTGTCAAGTACCCATTCGAATTTCAAGCGGTAATGTGGTTTTTCTATTGAGACTCTGCAGCAGAAAATTCCTCATCTTGCAATGATGGGGGAATCTCGTGGTTTTTATCGAGTTGCGGCGAGAAGCTTGTAATCGCTCTCGAGTTGAGACAGTGATGTCAGAACCTAGCTCTTTTTACTTCAGGGAGGTCAGGTCACTTTTCTTTTTGCAAGGCGAGCTTCGCGATTACACTCGAGGTGTAGAATGGGAATACGGCCTCATCTAAAATTGAGTCCATAAATTGTGTTCTTCTCTCCAGTGGGGACAGCTGTGTCAAGGAATGTCTTGGGTTGCAAATAGTGTGTTAAGTACTGGTTCGAGTTTCAAGCGGGAATGTCGGATTTCTCTTCAGACTTAGCATAGGAGAATTTTCCTTATCACACATTGAGTGCACAATCTTGTGGTTTGTCTCGAGTTACGACAGGAAGCTTGGGGGCCTTCTCGAGTTGCAATGGGGACCTCAGAAACTCTCTCATGTTAACCAGTGACGGCAGGTCTCCAATCGTGTTGGAAGGGGAACCTCAGGATTCCAATCGTGGCATGGAATGTGATCTGCTTCTCATTTTGTGTTGAGTCCGATAATTGTGTGCTCCTCTCCAGAGGGGACTGCTTAGTCCGGGATCTTTTTGTTTTGCAGAACAGAAAGGGTTTCAGGTCCCTATCGAGTTTCAAGCAGGAATGTGTGATTTCTGTTGTGACTTTGAGGCAGAAATGTTCTTCCTCTCGCATTGAGGGGAGAATCTTGTGGTTTTTCTCATTTAGCGGCTTGAAGCTTGGGGTGCCTTTTGGGTTGGGAGGTGATATCAGGAACTCGCTCTTGTAGTCCCTGGGAAGTCAGGTCTCCTTTCTTTTTGGTAGGGGATTTCAGGATTACTCTCGAGCATGGAATGGGAATACGGCCTCATCTAAAGTTCAGTCCATAAATTTTGTTCTCCTCTCATGTGGCGACAGCTATGTCAGGGAATGTCTTGAGTCTCATAAAGGGTGTCATGTACCCTTTCGAGTTTCAAGCGGGAATGTGGGATTTCTCTTGGGACTCTGCATGGGATATTTTCCTCATCTCACCTTGAGTGCAGAATCTTATGGTTTTTCTCGAGTTGCGGGGGGAAACTTTGGCTCCTTCTCGATTGCTTCAGGGACCTCAGCAATTCCCTCCTTTTGCCCCAGGAACGTCAGGTCTCTAATCGTGTTGGAAGGGGAACCTCTGGATTCCAATCATGGCGTGGACTGTGATTTGGTCATCATCTTGTGTTGAGTCGTTTAATTGTGTGTTCCTCTCCAGTGGGGTCGGATTAGTCAGGGATCTTTGTGTGTCAAAGAAAGGGTTTAAAGTACCCTTTTGACTTTCAAGGGGGAATGTGTGATTTCTCTTGAGACTCTGCAGCAGAAATATTCCTCATCTCGCCTTGAGGGGAGAATCTTGTGGTTTTTCTCGAGTTGTGGCTGGAAGCTTGGGGTCCCTTTCAGGTTGCGACGGGGATCTCAAGAAATCGCTCCTGTTGCCCCAGGGAAGTCAGGTCTTCTTGCCTGTTGGAAAGGCTACTTCGGGATTTCTCTCGAGGCATCGAATGTGAATTGGGCCTCATCTAGAGAAGAGTCCATTAATTGTGTGCTCCTCTCCAGTGGGAACAGCTTATAAGGGTCCTTTTTGTGTCGCAGGAATAGTGTCAAGAGCCCGTTTGAGTTTAAAAGGGAATGTGGGATTTCTCTTGAGACTCTGTAGGGGAAATTTTCCTCATCTCACCATGAGTGAACAATCTTGTGGTTTGTCTCGAGTTGCGGCGGGAAGATTGGGGTCCTTCTCGAGTTGGGACAGGGACCTCAGGAACTCACTCGTGTAGTCCCTGGAAAGTCAATTCTGCTTTGGTTTTGGTAGGAGAACATCGGGATTACTCTCGAGGGGTGGAATGGGAATAGGGCATCATCTCAAGTTGAGTCCATAAACTGTGTTCTCCTCTCAAGTGGAGACAGCTATGCCAGGGAATGTTCTGATTCGCAAAAGGGTGTCAAGTACCGGTTCGAGTTTCAAGCGGTAATGTGGGATAAATTTTGTGACCCTCTAGGGGAAATTTTCCTCATCTCACCTTGACTGCAGAATCTTGTGGTTTTGCTCGAGTTGTGGCGGAAAGGTGCGGTCCTTCTCGAGTTGAGACAGGGGCCTCAGGAACTCGCTCGTGTAGTACCTGGGAAGTCAGGTCTCATTTCGTTTTGGAAGGGGAACATAAGGATTACTCTGGAGGTGTGGAATGGGAATAGGGCCTTATAAAATTGAGTCCATTAATTGGGTTCTGCTCTCTAGTGGGGACAGCTAGACATTCAGGGAATATCTTGAGTCGCATAAAGGGTGTCAAGAACTCGTTTGTGTTTCAAGCGGGAATGTGGGATTTCCTTTGAGACTCTGCAGGGTAAATTTTCCTCATCTCACATTGAGTGCAGGATCTTGTGGTTGTTCTCGAGTTGCGTCGGAAAGCTTGGGGTCCTTCTCGAGTTGCGACAGGGACCTCAGGAATTCGCTCGTGTACTCCCTGGGAAGTCAGGTCCTCTTTCGCTTTGGTAGGGGAACATCGGGATTACTCTCGAGGCGTGGAATGGGAATAGGGCCTCTTTTAAAGATGAGTCCATAAAATGTGTTCTCTTCTCAAGTGGGGACAGCTATGTCAGGGAATGTCTTGTGTCGCATAAAGGGTGTCAAGTATCCGTTCGCGTTTCAAGCAGGAATGTGGGAATTCTCTTGAGACAGTGCAGGGGAAATTTTCCTCATCTCACCTTGAGTTCAGAATCTTGTTGTTTTTCTCGAGTTGCGGTGGGAAGCTTGGGGTCCTTCTCGAGTTGTGAAAAGTACCTCAGCAACTCCCTCGTGTATTCCCAGGGAAGTCAAGTTTCCTTTCGTTTTGGTATGGAAACATTGGGATTACACTCAAGGCATGGAATGGGAATAGGGCCTAATCTCAAGTTCATTCCATAAATTGTGTTCTCCTCTCACGTGAGGACAGCTATGTCAGTGAATGTCTTGATTTGCCTGAAGGGTGTCAAGTACCCATTCAGGTTTCAAGGGGGAATGTAGGATTTCTCTTGAGACTCTTCAGGGGAAATTTTCCTCATCTCACCTTGAGTGCAGAATCTTGTGGTTTTCCTCGAGTTGCGGCGGAAAGCTTGGGATCCTTCTCGAGTTGTGACATGGACCTCAGGAACTCGCTCTTGTAGTCCCTGGGAAGTCAGGTCTGCTTTCGTTTTGGTAGGGGAACCTCGGGATTACTCTCAAGACGTGGAATGGGAACAGGGCCTCATCTATGGTTGAGTCCATAAATTGTGTTCTCCTCTCAAGTGAATCCAGCTATGTCAGGGAATGTCTTGAATCACATAAAGGTTGTCAATACTTGTTCGCATTTCAAGCCGGAATGTGGGATTTCTTTTGAGACTCAGCAGGGGAATTTTTCTCATCTCATCTTGAGTGCAGAATCCCGTGGTTTTTGTCGAGTTGCGGCGGGAAGCTTGGGGTCCCTCTCGAGTTGTGACATGGACTTCAGGAACTCGCTCGTGTAGTCCCTGGGAAGTCACGTCTCCTTTCATTTTGGTAGGGGAACCTCGGGATTACTGTCGAGGCATAGAATGGGAATAGGGCCTCATCTTAAGTTGATTCAAGAAATTTTGTTCTAATCTCAAGTGGGGACAGCTATGTCAGGGAATGTCTTGAGTCTCATAAAGGGTGTCAAGTACCCATTCGCGTTTCAACCGGTCATGTGGGATTTTTCTTGAGACTCTGCAGGGTAAAATTTCCTCATCTCACCTTGAGTACAGAAAGTTGTGGTTTTTCTCGATTTGCGTCGGGAAGCTTGGGGTCCTTCTCCAGTTGCGATGGGGACCTCAGGAACTCGCTTGGTTAGTCCTTGGGAAGACAGGTATCCTTTCGTTTTGATAGGGTAACATTGGGATTACTCTCAAGGCGTGGAATGGGAATAAGGCCTCATCTATTGTTGAGTCTATAAATAGTGTTCTCCTCTCACGTGGGGACAGCTATATCAGGGAATATCTTGAGTTTCATAAAGGGTGTCAAGTACCCGTTCGCGTTTCAAGTGGGAATGTATGATTTCTCTTGAGACTCTGCAGGGGAAATTTTCCTCATCTCACCTTGAGTGAAGAATCTTGTGGTTTTTCACGAGTAGCCACGGGAGTCTTAATGTCCTTCTCGAGATGCGACAGACACCTCAGGAACTCGCTCGTGTAGTCCCTGGAAAGTCAGGTTTCCTTTCGTTTTGGTAGGGGAACATCAGGATTACTCTAGAGGCGTGGAATGGGAATAGGGCCTCATCTAAAGTTGAGTCCATAAACTGTGTTCTCTCAAGTGGGGACAGCTATGTCACGGAATATCTTGAGTCTCATAAAGGGTGTCAAGTACCCGTTCTGGTTTCAAGCGGGAATATGGGATATCCCTTGAGATTCTGCAGGGGAAATTTTCCTCATCTCACTTTGAGTGCAGAATCTTGTGTTTTTTCTCAAATTGCGGTGCGAAGCTTGGGGTTCTTCTCGAAAGGGGAAAGGGATCTCAGGACCTCCCTCCTGTAGTCCCTGGGAAGTCAGATCTTCTTTTGTTTTGGTAGTCACATCGGGATTACTCTCGAGGCTTAGAATGGAAATAGGGCCTCTTACCGAGTTGAGTCCTAAATTGTGGTCTCCTCTCCAAAGCGGACGGCTCTGTGAGGGAACTTTCTGAGTCGCATAAAGGGTGTCAAGTACCCGTTCACCTTTCAAGCGGGAATGTGGGATTTCTCTTGATATGCTGCAGCGGAAAATGTCCTCATCTCGCATTGAGGGGATAATTTTGTGGTGTTTCTCGACTTGTGGCGGTAAGAATTGAGTTCCTATCGAGTTACGACGGGGACCTCAGTACCTCGATCTCGATATCTCAGGGAAGTTAGGTCTCCTTGCGTGTTGGAAGAGGAACATTGCCATTCCTCTCGAGGCACGGGAGAGTAATAGGATCACATCTAGTGCTGTGTAGATAAATTGTGTTCTCTGCTTCAATGTGGACGGCTACCTGGGGAAAATTTTGGGGTCACATAAAGTTGTGTCAAGTTCCGTTCGGGTTTCAAGCGGTAATGAGCAATTTCTCTTGAGACTCTGCAGCGGAAATTATCCTCATCTCGCATTGAGGGGAAAATTTTGTGTTGTTTCTCGAGTTGCGGCGTAAAGCTTGGTATTTTTTTCGACTTGCGACGGGGACCTCAGGAACTTGCTCGTGTTGCTTCAGGGAAGTCAGGTCCCCTTTTGTGTTGGAAGGGGAACTTCAGGATTACTGTCGACCCGTTAAATGTGAACAGGGCCTCTTCTCGACCTGAGTCGGTAAGTTGTGTTCTCCTCTCCAATGGGGACGGCAGTGTGAGGGAACTTTCTGATTCGCATAAAGGATGTCAAGTACCCGTTTACCTTTCAAGCGGGAGTGTGGGATTTCTCTTGAGATTCTACAGTGAAAAATTTCCTCATTTTGCACTGAGGGGATAATTTTGTTGTGTTTCTCAACTTGCAGCGGGAAGCTTGGCGTTCCTCTAGAGTTGCGACAAGGACCCCAGGAACTCGCTCGTGTTGCCCCAGGGAAAGTCAGGTCTCCTATCATTTTCGAAGGGGAACCTCGAGATTCCTCTATAAGGAGCAGCAGAGGAATAGGACCTTATCTAGCATTCAGTTGATCCACTGTTTGTTCTTTTCCAGTGGAGACAGAGAAATTTTGGTTGCTCTCAAAATTCTCCAGGGGATTCAGGCCTCGTCTCTTGTTCATACCTGGAACTGCGCTTTTTCCTCGAGTTGTAATACGGGTGATAGGCCACTTTAGATTTCCTTTTTTACCTGGAGATTGTATAGAGTATGCTCGTGGAGTCAGTTCTCCAATCGTCTTCTGAGTTGATACTCGAGGATACATCTGAATCTGTGCAGTAGAATCAGACAATATCTCGAGTGGGTGGTGACATCCGTACCTTTTCCATTTGTGTTTTGAAAACCGGTTATCCTCCCGAGTTTCAAGGTGGTACCTGCCTGTTCGTCCTGTGGGGTAGGAACATCTGATTTCCATTCCAGAGGAAGCAGAGGAATCAACTCTTATCTGGAAAAAGGAGTGGAAAACGGGGCATTTTGTCAGTGTCGCAAGAAACTCGGTGTTCCTCTGGATTGGGGCTGTGTATGTAGGTTTAGTTTTTAGTCTCATTAAGGATGTTAAGTAAACTGTCGAGTTTCAAGCTGGAATGTGGAATTTCTCTTGCGAATCTGAAATGCAAATGTTCTTCATCTCGCCTTGAGGGCAGAATCTTGTGGTTTTTCTCGAGTTGCGGCGGGAAGCTTGGGCTCTCTCTCGATTTGCCAAGGTGACATCAGGAAATCCTCCATGTTGCTTCAGAGAAGTCAGTTCTCCTTTTGTGTTGGAAGGAAAACTTTGGGATTACTCTCGAGCCGTTAAATGGGAATAGGGCCTCTTCTCGAGTTGAGTCCGTGAAATGTGTACTCCTCTTCAATGGGGACCACTGTGTTAGGGAACTTTCTGAGTCGCATAAATGTTGTCAAGTTAACTTTCGCGTTTTAAGCGGCAATGTGGGATTTCTTTAGAGATCTGCAGTGGAAATTTTCCTCATCTATCATTGAGGGGTAATATTGTAGTGTTTCTCGACTTGCGGCAGGAAGCTAGATGTTCCTGTCGTGTTGTGACGGGAACCTCAGGACCTTGATCGCGATGTCCCAGGGAACTTGGGTCTCATTGCGTGTTAGAAGGGGAACATGGTGATTCCTCTCGAGACACAATAGAATAACAGGATCACATCTAGGGTTGTATAGAAAATTGTGTTCTCCGCTTCAATGCGGACGGCTTTCTTGGGGAAGTTTTTGGGTCGCATAAATGGTGTTCGAGTTTCAAACAGTAATGTGCGATTTATCTTGAGTCTCTGTAGCAGAAAATATCCTCATCTCGCATTGAGCGGAAAATATTGAGGTGTTTTTCGAGTTGCGGCGGGAAACTTGGCCCCCCTCTCGATTTGGACGGGGACCTCAGGAAATCCCCCGTGTTGCTTCAGAGAAGGTAGGTCCCCTTTTGTGTTCAAAGGGGAACTTCGGGATTACTCTCATGCCGTTCAAGGGAATAGGGCCTCTTCTCGAGTTGAGTTCGTAAATTGTGTTCTCCTCTCCAATGGGGACGGCTGTATTAGGGAACTTACTGAGTCGCATAAAGTGTGTCAAGTTCCGTTCGGGTTTCAAGCGGTAATATGCGATTTCTCTTGAGACTCAGTAGCGGAAATTATCCTCATCTCGCATTGAGGGGAAAATTTTGTGGTGTTTCTCGAGTTGCGGCGTAAAACTTGGTGTTTTTTTCAACTTGCAACGGGGACCTCAGGAACTCGCTCGTGTTGCTTCAGGGAAGTCAGGTCCGCTTTTGTGTTGGAAGGGGAACTTCAGGATTACTGTCGACCTGTTAAATGTGAACAGGGCCTCTTCTCGACCTGAGTCCGTAAATTGTGTTCTCCTCTCCAATGGGGACGGCTGTGTTAGGGAACTTACTGAGTCGCATAAAGGATGTCAAGTTCTTGTTCACCTTTCAAGTGGAAATGTGGGATTTCTCTTGAGATTCTGCAGTGGAAAATGTCCTCATCTCGCATTGAGGGGATAATTTGTGGTGTTTCCCGATTTGCGGCAGGAAGCTTGGGGTTCCTCTCAAGTTGCAACGGGGACCCCAGGAACTCGTTCGTGTTGCCCCAGGGAAGTCAGGTCTCCTATCTTTTTGGAAGGGGAACCTCGAGATTCCTCTATAAAGAGCAGCAGAGGAATAGGGCCACATCTAGCGTTGAGTCAGTCAACTGATTGTTCTTCTCCAGTGGAGACAGGGAACTCGCGGTTGCTCTCAAAATTCTCCAGGGGATTCAGGCCTCGTCTCTTGTTCAGACCTGGAAGTGTGCTTTCTTCTCGAGTTGTAATACGGGTGATAGGCCACTTTCAGTTCAGTTCGATTCAGTCGCTCAGTCGTGTCCGACTCTTAGTGACTCCTGAACCACAACAGGAAAGGCCTCCCTGTCCATCACGATCTCCCGACGTTCACTCAAACTCATGTCCATCGAGTCAGTGATGCCATCCAGCCACCTCATTCTCTCTCGTCCCCGTCTCCTCCTACCCCCAACCGCTCCCAGCATCAGAGTCTTTTCCAGTGAGTCATCTCATCGCATGAGGTGACCAAAGTATTGGAGTTTCAGCTTTAGCATCAGTCCTTCCAATGAACACCCAGGATTTATGTCCTCTAGAATGGACTGGTTGGATCTCCTTGCAGTCCAAGGGACTCTCAAGAGTCTTCTCCAGCACCACAGTTCAAAAGCATCAATTCTTCGGTGATCAGCTTTCTTCACAGTCCAACTCTCACATCCATACATGACCACGGGAAAAACCATAGTCTTGACTAGATGGACCTTGGTTGGCAAAATAATGTCTCTGCTTTTTAATATGCTATCTAGGCTGGTCATAACTTTCCTTCCAAGGAGTAACCGTCTTTTAATTTCATGCTGCATTCAGCATCTGCAGTGATTTTCGAGCCCCCAAAAATAAAGTATGGCACAGTTTCGACTGTTTCCCCCTCTATTTCCCAAGAAGTGATGGGACCAGATGCGATGATCTTCGTTTTCTGAATGTTGTGCTTCAAGTCAACATTTTCACTCTCCTCTTTTGCTTTCATCAAGAGACCTTTGAGTTCCTCTTCACTTTCTTCCATAAGGGTGGTGTCATCTGCATATCTGAGGTTATTGATATTTCTTCTGGCAATCTTGATTCCAGCTTGTGCTTCTTCCAGCCCAGAGTTCCTCATGATATACTCTGCATAGTACTTACATAAGCAGGGTGACAATATACAACCTTGACGTACTCCTTTTCCTATTTGGAACCAGTCTGTTGTTCCATGTCCAATTCTAACTGTTGCTTCCTGACCTGCATACAGGTTTCTCCAGAGGCAGATCAGGTGGTCTGGGATTCCCATCTCTTTCAGAATGTTCCACAGTTTATTGTGATCCACACAGTCAAAGGCCTTGGCATTGACCAAGACTAGTCAATGAAGCAGAAATAGACGTTTTTCTGGAACTCTCTTGCTTTCTCCATAATCCAGCGGATGTTGGCAATTTGATCTCTGGTGCCTCTGCCTTTTCTTAAACCTGCTTGAACATCTGAAAGTACACGATTCACATATTGCTGAAGCCCAGCTTGGAGAATTTTGAGCATGACTTTACTAGCGTGTGAGATGAATGCAATTGTGTGGTAGTTTGAGCATTCTTTGGCATTGCCTTTCTTTGGGATTGGAATGAAGACTGACCTTTTCCAGTCCTGTGACCACTGCTGAGTTTTGCAAATTTGCTGGCATATTGAGTGCAGCAGTTTCACAGCATCATCTTTTAGGATTTGAAATAGCTCAATTATAATTCCATCACCTCCACTAGCTTTGTTCAACGTGATGCTCTCTAAGGCCCACTTGCCATCACATTGCAAGATGTCTGGTTCCAGGTTAGTGATCACGCCATCCTGATTATCTTCATCATGAAGACATTTTTTGTACATCTCTTCTGTGTATTCTTGCCACCTTCTCTTAATATCTTTTGCTTCTATTAGGTTCATACAAGTTCTGTCCTTTATCGAGCCCATTTTTGCATGAAATGTTCCCTTGATATCTCTAATTTTCTTGAAAAGATCTCTTGTTTTTCCTATTCTGTTGTTTTCCTCTATTTCTTTGCATTGACCGCTGAGGAAGGCTTTCTCATCTCTCCTTGCTCTTCTTTGGAACTCTGCATTCAGATGCTTATATCTATCCTTTCCTCCTTTACTTTTCGCTTCTCTTCTTTTCACAGCTATTTGTAAGGCCTCCTCAGACAGCCATTTTGCTTTTTTGCATTTGTACCTTGAGATTGTATAGAGTATGCTCATGGAGTCAGGTCACCATTTGTCCTGTGATTTGATCCTCGAGGCTACATTTGAAACTGTGCAGTAGAATCAGACAATAGGGTCGAATCTAGTGCTGTGTAGATAATTTGTGTTCTCCGCTTCAATGTGGACCACTATCTCGGGGATATTTTGGAGTCACATAAAGGATGTCAAGTACCCGTTCGAGTTTCAAGCAGTAATGTGTGATTTCTCTTGAGACTCTGCAGCAGAAAATATCCTCATCTCGCATTGAGGGGAAAATTTTGTGGTGTTTCTCGAGTTATGGCGGAAAGCTTGGGGTTTTTCTCGACGTGCGACGGGGACCTCAGGAACTCGCTCGTGTTCCCCCAGGGAAGTCAGGTCCCCTTTTGTGTTGGAAGTGGAACTTCGGGATTTCTCTCAAGCCGTTAAATCAGAATAGGGCCTCTTCTCGAGTTGAGTCCATGAATTGTGTTCTCTCCAATGGGGACGGCTCTGTTAGGGAACTTTCTGAGTCACATAAAGTGTGTCTAGTTCCAGTTCGCATTTCAAGCAGGAATATGGAATTTCTCTTGAGATTCTGCAGCGGAAAATTTCCTCATCTCGCACTGAGGGGATAATTTTGTTGTTTTTCTCTAATGTCTACGGGAATCTTGGGGTATTTCTCGAGTTGCGACGAGTAACTCATGAACTTGCTCGGGTTGCTTCAGGAAAGTCAGTTCCCCTTTTGTCTTGGAAGAGGAACTTCCAGGTTACTCCAGAGGCATTAAATGGAATAGAGCCTCTTCTCGAGTTTAGTCCATAAGGTGAGTTCTACTCTCCAATCGGGAATGCTGTTTGAGGGAACTTTCTGAGTCGCATAAGGGGTGTCAAGTACACTTATGCCTTTCAAGCGGGAATGTGGGAATTCTCATGAAATTCTGCAGCCCAAAATTTCCTCATTTCGCTTTGAGGGGATAATTTTGTGGTGTTTCTCGAGTTGCGGTGGGAAGCTGGAGGTACTTCTCGAGTTGCAACAGGGACCTCAGAAACTCGCTCGGGTTGCTTCAGGGAATAAGGTCACCTTTTTTTGTTGGAAGGGGAACTTCCGGATTACTCTCGAGCCGTTAAATGGGAATAGGACCTCTTCTCGAGTTTAGTCCAAAAATTGTGATTTCCTTCCCAATGGGGCGGCTGTTTGAGGGAACTTTCTGAGTCGCACAAAGTTTGTCAAGTAGCCTTTTGCCTTTCAAGCGGGAATGTGGGTCTTTTCTTGAGATCTGCAGCCGAAAATTTCCTCATTTCGCTTTGAGGAGATAATTTTGTGGTGTTTCTCGAGTTGGGGGTAGCTGGGTGTACTTCTCCAGTTGCCACGGGGACCTCATCTACTCGCTCGTGTTGCTTTAGGGAAGTCAATTCCCCTTTTGTGAAGGAAGGGGAATTTCGGGAATACTCTCGAGCCATTACATGGGAATAGGGCCTCTTTTCGAGTTGAGTCCATGAAGTATGTTCTCCTCTCCAGTGGGGACAGCTGTGTGAGGGAAATTTCTGAGTCACATAAAGGGTGTAAAGTACAGTTTTGCCTTTCCAGCGGGAATGTGGTATTTCTTTTCAATTGTGCAGCGCAAATTTTCCTTATCTCGCATTGAGGGGATAATTTTGTGGTGTTTCTCGTGTTGCGGCGGGAAGCTGGGGGTAATTCTCAAGTAGCGAAGAGGACCTCAGGAACTCACTCAGGTTGCTTCAGGGAAGTCAGGTCCCCTTTGGTGTTGGAAGGGGAACTTCCGGTGTACTCTCGAGCTGTTAAATGGAAATAGGGGCTCATCTTGAAGTGAGTCCATAAAGTGTGTTTTCCTCTTCAATGGGGACTGATGTTAGTGAAATTTCTCAGTCGCATAAAGGGTGTCAAGTACTCTTTTGCCTTTCAAGAGGGAATGTGGTATTTCTCTGGAGATTCTGCAGCGCAAAATTTCCTCTTCTCGCATTGAGGGGATAATTTTTTTGTATTTCTCGAGTAGCGGCAGGAAGCTGAGGGTACTTCTCGAGTTGGGACGGGACCTCAGTAACTCGCTCGGGTTGCTTCAGGGAATTCAGGTCCCCTTTTTTGTTGGAACGCGAAATTCCAGTTTACTCTTGAGACCTTAAATGGGATTAAGGGCTCATCTCTAATTGAATCAAAATTTGTGTTCTCCTCTCCAACGGGGACTGATATTAATGAAATTTCTCAGTCGAATAAATTGTGTCAAATACCCTTCTGCCTTTCAAGAGGGAATGTGGTATTTCTCTTGAGATTCTGCAGTGCAAAATTTCCTCATCTCGCAGTGAGGGGATAATATTGTGGTGTATCCCGAGATGCGGCGGGAAGCTGTGGGTACTTCTCGAGTTGCAACGGGGATCTCAGGGACTCGCTCAGGTTGCTTCAGTGAAGTCAGGTCCAGTTTGTGTTGGAAGGGGAACTTCCGGTTTATTCTCGAGCCGTTAAATTGGAATATGAGTTCATCTTGTTTTGAGTCCATAAAGTGTGCTCTCCTGTCCAATGGGAACGGCTGAGTGAGGGAACTCTCTGAGTAGCATAAAGGGTGTCATGTACCTTTTGCCTTTCAAGAGAAATGTGGTATTTCACTTGAGATTCTGAAGCGCAAAATTTCCTCATCTCGCATTGAGGGGATAATTTTATGGTGTCTCTCGAGTTGCGGCGGGAAGCTGGGGGTATTTCTCTTGTTGCGACGCGGACATCAGGAACTCGCTCGGGTTGCTTCAGGGAAGTCAGGTCCCCGTTTTTGTTGGAAGGGGAACGTCCAGTTAACTCTCAAGCCCTTAAATGGGAATACGGGCTCATCTCGAGTTCAATCCATAAAGTGTGTTCTCCTCTCCAACGGTGACTGATATTAGTGAAATTTCTCAGTCCATAAAGGGTGTCAAATACCCTTTTGCCTTTCAAGAGGGAATGTGGTATTTCTCTTGAGATTCTGCAGTGCAAATTTTCCTCATCTCGCATTGAGGGGATAATTTTGTGGTGTTTTTCGAGTTTCCGCGGGAAGCTAGGGGTACTTTTTGAGTTGCGACGGGGACCTCAGGAACTCACTAGTGTTGCTTTAGGAAAGTCAGGTACCCTTTTAGGTCGGCAGGGAACTTCTACTACTGTGGGCAGGAATCCCTTAGAAGAAATGGAGTATCCATCATGGTCAACAAAATAGTCTGAAATGCAGTACTTGGATGCAATCTTAAAAACGACAGAATGAATTCTGTTCGTTTCCAAGGCAACCCATTCAACATTTCAGTAATCCAGGCCTATACCCCAACCAGTAACGCTGAAGAAGCCGAAGTTGAACGGTTCTATGAAGACCTACAAGACCTTTTAGAACTAACACCCAAAAAAGATGTCTTTTTCATTATAGGGGACTGGAATGCAAAAGTAGGAAGTCAAGAAACACCTGGAGTAACAGGCAAATTTGACCTTGGAGCACGGAATGAAGCAGGGACAAGGCTCATAGAGTTTTGTCAAGAGAACGCACTGGTCATAGCAAACACCCTCTTCCAACAACACAAGAGAAGACTCTACACGTGGACATCACCAGATGGTCAACACCAAAATCAGATTGATTATATTCTTTGCAGCCAAAGATGGAGAAGCTGTATACAGTTAGCAAAAACAAAACCAGGAGCTGACTGTGGCTCAGATCATGAACTCCTTATTGCCAAATTCAGACTTAAATTGAAGAAAGTAGGGAAAAACCCTAGACCATTCAGATATGACCTAAATCAAATCCCTTATGATTATACAGTGGAAGTGAGAAATAGATTGAAGGGACTAGATGTGATAGATAGAGTGCCTGATGAACTCTGGACGGAGATTCGTGACATTGTATAGGAGACAGGGACCAAGAGCATCCACATGGAAAAGAAATGCAAGGAAAGCAAAATGGCTGTCTGACTTGGCCTTACAAATAGCTGTGAAAAGAGGAGAAGCGAAAAGCAAAGGAGAAAGGGAAAGATATAAGCATCTGAATGTAGAGTTCCAAAGAATAGCAAGGAGAGATAAGAAAGCCTTCCTCACTGATCTATGCAAAGAAATAGAGCAAAACAACAGAATAGGAAAAACAAGACATCTCTTCAAGATCATTGGAGATTCCAAGGGATCATTTCATTCAATGGGCTCGATAAAGGACAGAAATGGTGTGGACCTAACAGAAGCAGAAGATATTAAGAAGAGGTGGCAAGAATACACAGAATAACTGTACAAAAAAGATTTTCACGACCAGGATAGTCACGAAAATGTGATCACTGACCTAGAGCCAGACATCTTGGAATGTGAAGTCAAGTGGGCCTTAGAAAGCATCACTACGAACAAAGCTAGTGGAAGTGATGGAATTCCAGTTGAGCTCTTTCAAATCTTGAAAGATGATGCTGTGAAAGTGCTGCACTCAATATGCCAACACATTCGGAAAACTCAGCAGTGGCCACAGCGCTGGAAAAGGTCAGTCTTCATTCCAATCCCAAAGAAAGGAAATGCCAAAGAATGCTGAAACTACCGCACAATTGCACTCATCTCACATGCTGGTAAAGTCATGCTCAAAATTCTCCAACCCAGGCTCCAGCAATATGTGATCCGTGAATTCCCAGATGTTCAAGCAGGTTTTAGAAAAGGCAGAGGCACCAGAGATCAGATTGCCAACATCCGCTGGATCATGGAGAAAGCAAGAGAGTTCCAGAAAAACATCTATTTCTGCTTCATTGACTATGCCAAAGCCTTTGACTGTGTGGATCACAATAAACTGTGGAAGATTCTGAAAGAGATGGGAATTTCAGACCACCTGAGCTGCCTCTTGAGAAACCTGTATGTAGGTCAGGAAGCAACACTCAGAACTGTACATGGAACAACAGACTGGTTCCAAATAGGAAAAGGAGTATGTCAAGGCTGTATATTGTCACCTTGCCTATATAACTTATATGCAGAGTACATCATGAGAAATGCTGGGCTGGAAGAAAAACATGCTGGAATCAAGATTGCTGGGAGAAATATCAATAACCTCTTATATGCAGATTACACCACCCTTAGGGCAGAAAGTGAAGAGGAACTCAAATGCCTCTTGATGAAAGTGAAAGAGGAGAGTGAAAAGGTTGGCTTGAAGCTCAACATTCAGAAAACAAAGTTCCTGGAATCTGGTCCCATCACTTCACTGGAAATAGAGGGAAAAACAGTGGAAACAGTGTCAGACTTTAATTTTTTGGGCTCCAAAATCACTGCAGATGTTGATTGCAGCCATGAAATTAAAAGGCGCTTACTCCTAGGAAGGAAAGTTTTGACAAACCTTGATAGTATATTAAAAAGCAGAGACATTACTTTGCCAACAAAGGTCCGTCTAGTCAAGGCTATGGTTTTTCCCGTGGTCGTGTATGGATGTGAGAGTTGGACTGTGAAGAAAGCTGATCGCCGAAGAATTGATGCTTTTGAACTGTGGTGTTGGAGAAGACTCTTGAGAGTCCCTTGTATTGCAAGAAGATCCAACCAGTCGATTCTAAGGGAAATCAATCCTGGGTGTTCATTGGAAGGACTGATGCTAAAGCTGAAACTGCAATACTTTGGCCAACTCAGGCGACGAGTTGACTCACTGGAAAAGATTCTGATGCTAGGAAATATTGGGGGCAGGAGGAGAAGGGGACGACAGAGAATGAGATGGTTGGATAGAATCACCGACTCTGTGGACATGAGTTTGAGTGAACTCCGGGAGTTGGTGATGGACAGGGAGGCTTGACGAACAGAGATTCATGGGGTCGCGGAGAGTCTGACACGACTGAGCGACTGAACTGAACTGAACTGAATAAAGTGTGTCAAGTACCCTTTTGCCTTTCAGGCGGTAATATGGAATTTCTTTTGAGATTCTGTAGTGCAAAATTTCCTCATCTCGCATTGAGGAGATAATTTTGTTGTGTTTCTCGAATTGCGGCTGGAAGCTGTGTGTACATTCAAGTTGCGACTGGGACCTCAGGAACTCACTCGAGTTACTTCAGGGAAGTCAGGTCCCCTTTCGAGTTGGAAGGGGAACTTCCAGTTTACTCTGGAGCCGTTAAATGGAAATAGGGGCTCTACTCGAATTGAGTCCATAAAGTGTGTTCTCCTCTCTATATGGGGACTGATGTTAGTAAAATTTCTGAGTCGCAAAAAGGGTGTCAAGTACTATTTTGCCTTTCAAGAGGGAATGTGGTATTTCTCTTGAGATTTTGCAGTGCAAAATTTCCTCATCTCGCATTGAGGGGATAAATTTGTGGTGTTTCCCCAGTTGTGGCGGGAAGCTGGGGGGAATTCTCGAGTTGCAACGAGGACCTCAGGAACTCGCTTGGGTTGCTTCAGGGAAGTCAGGTCCCCTTTGGTGTTGAAAGGGGAACTTCCGGTTTACTCTTGAGCCGTTAAAAATAAAAGGGGCTCATCTCAGTTGAGTCCATAAAGTGTGCTTTCTTCTCCAATGGGGACGGCTGTGAGAGGGAACTTTCTGAGTCGCATAAAGGGTGTCAAGTACCCTTTTGCCTTTCAAGAGGGAATGTGTTATTTCTCTTGAGTTTTTAAAGCGCAAAATTTCCTCATTTCACATTGAGGGGATAAATTTTTGGTGTTTCTCGAGTTGTGGCGGGACGCAGGGGTTACTTCCTGAGTTGCAACGGGGACCTCAGGAACTCGCTCTTGTTTCTTCAGGGAATTCAACTCCCCTTTTGTGTTGAAAGGGGAGCTTCCGGATTACTCTCGAGCCGTTAAATGGGAATATTGCCTCTTCTCGATTTGAGTCCATAAAATATGTTCTCTCTCCACTGAGGACGGATGTTAGGAACCATTCTGAGTCGCCAAAAGTGTGTCAAGTGCACTTTTGCCTTTCAAGCGGGAATGTGGGATTTCTCTTGAGATTCTGCAGCATAAAATTTCCTCATCTCGCAATGAGAGGATAATTTTGTGGTATTTCTTGAATTGCGGCAGGAAGCTGAAGGTACTTCTCGAGTTACGACGGGGACCTCAGGAACTCACTCGATTTATTTCAGGGAGTTCAGGTCCAACTTTATGGTGGAAGGGGAACTTCCGGATTCCTCTCGAGCCCTTTAATGGGAATAGGGCCTCTTCTCGAGTTGAGTCCATAAAGTGTGTTCTCCTCTTCAATGGGGACTGATGTTAGGGAACTTTGTGAGTGGCATAATGAGTGTCAAGTATCCTTTTGCTTTTCAATCGGGAATGTGGGATTTCTCTTGAGATTCTGCAGGGCAAAATTACCTCATCTCGCATTGAGGAGATAATTTTGTGGTGTTTCTTGAGTTTCAGCGGGAGCAGGGTGTATTTCCCGAGTTGTGATGGGGCCCTCAAGAACTCACTCAGGATTCTTCAGGGAAGCCAGGTCCCCTTTTCTGCCTGAAGGGGAAATTCCGGATTAAACTGGAGCCGTGAAATGGGAATATTGCCTCTTCTCGATTTTAGTCCATAATGTGTGTTCTCTCTCCAATGAGGAGGGATGTTAGGGACTATGCTGAGTCGCCTAAAGGGAGTCAGGTATCCTTTTGCCTTTCAAGCGGGAATGTGGGATTTCTCTTGAGATTTGGCAGCCCAAAATTTCCTCACCTCGCATTGAGGGGATAATTTTTTGGTGTTTCACGAATTGCAGCGAGAAGCTGGGGGTACTTCTCGAGTTGCGACGGTGACCTCAGGAACTCACTCGAGTCGCTTCAGGGAGTTCAGGTCCACTTTTGTGGTGGAAGGGGAACTTCTGGATTACTCTTGAGCCCTTTAATGGAAATAGGGCCTCTTCTCAAGTTGAGTCCATAAAGTGTGTTCTCCTCTCCAAAGGGGACGGATGTTAGGGAATTTTCTGAGTGGCATAAAGAGTGTCAAGTACCCTTTTTCCTTTCAAGCCGGAATGTGGGAGTTCTCCTGAGATTCTGAAGCGCAAAATTACCTCATCTCACATTGAGGGGATAATTTGTGTTGTTTCTTGAGTGCGGCGGGAAGCCGGGGGTACTTGCCGAGTTGCGACGTGGCCCTCAGGAACTCCCTCGGGTTTCTTCAGGGAAATCACGTCCCCTTTTGTGTTGGAAGGGGAACTTCCGGATTAAACTCGAGCCTTTAAATGGGAATATTGCCTCTTCTCGATTTGAGTTCATAAAGTGTGTTCTCTTCTCCATTGAGGATCGATGTTGGGGAACATTCTGAGTAGCCTAAAGGGAGTCAAGTACCCTTTTGCCTTTCAAGCGGGAATGTGGGATTTCTTTTGGGATTCTGCAGTGCAAAATTTCCTCATCTCGCATTGAGGGGATAATTTTGTGTTGTTTCTCAAATTTCGGCGGGAAGCTGGTGGTACCCTCTAGTTGCGACGGGTACCTCAGGAACTCACTCGAGTTACTTCAGGGAAGTCAGGTCTCTTTTTGCTGGAAGGGGAACTTCTGGATTACTCTCTAGCCGTTAAATGGGAATATTGCCTCTTCTAGAATTGAGTCCATTAAGTGTGTTCTCCTCTCTAATGGGGAAAGATGTTAGGGAACTTTCTGAGTGGTATAAAGAGTGTCAAGTACACTTTTGCCTGTTAAGCGCTAAAGTGGGATTTCTCTTGAGATTCTGCAGCGCAAAATTACCTCATCTCGCATTGAGGGGATAAATTTTTGGTGTTTCTCGAATTGGGGCGGAAAGCTGGCCGTGGTTCTCGAGGTTCGACGGGGACCACAGGAAATGACTCGAGTTACTTCAGGGAAGTCAGGTCCCCTTTTGTGTTGGAAGGGGAATTTCTGGATTACTCTCGAGCCGTTAAATGGGAATATTGCCTCTTCTCGATTTGAGTCCATAAAATATGTTCTCTCTCCACTGAGGACGGATGTTAGGAACCATTCTGAGTCGCCAAAAGTGTGTCAAGTGCACTTTTGCCTTTCAAGCGGGAATGTGGGATTTCTCTTGAGATTCTGCAGCATAAAATTTCCTCATCTCGCAATGAGAGGATAATTTTGTGGTATTTCTTGAATTGCGGCAGGAAGCTGAAGGTACTTCTCGAGTTACGACGGGGACCTCAGGAACTCACTCGAGTTATTTCAGGGAGTTCAGGTCCAACTTTATGGTGGAAGGGGAACTTCCGGATTCCTCTCGAGCCCTTTAATGGGAATAGGGCCTCTTCTCGAGTTGAGTCCATAAAGTGTGTTCTCCTCTCCAATGGGGACTGATGTTAGGGAACTTTCTGAGTGGCATAAAGGGTGTCAAGTACCGTTTTGCCTTTCATTTGTGAATGTGGGCTTTCTTTTCAGATTCTGCAGTGCAAAATTACCTCATCTCGCATTGATGGGATAATTCTGTGGTGTTTCGCGAGTTGAGACCGGAAGCAGTGGGTACTTCTCGAGTTGTGATGGGGACCTCAGGAAAGTGCTCGTGTTGCTTCAGGGAAGTCAAGTCCCCTTTTGTGTTGGAAGGGGAACTTCCGGATTACTCTCGAGCTGTTAAATTGGAATATTGCATCTTCTGTATTTGAGTCCATAAAGTGTGTTCTCCTCTCCACTCAGAATGTATATTAGGGACACCTCTGAGTCGCCTAAAGGGAGTCAAGTACCCTTTTTCTCTTTCAAGTGTGAATGTGGCATTTCTCCTGAGATTTTGGAGGGCAAAATTTCCTCATGATGCATTGAGGGGATAATATTATGGTGTTTGTCTAATTGCGGCGGGAAGCTGGGTGTACTTCTCGAGTTGCGACGGGGACCTCAGGAACCCACTCGAGTTACTTCAGGGAAGTCAGGTCCCCTTTTGTGCTGGAAGGGGAACTTCCTCATTACTCTCGAGTCCTGTAATGGAAATAGGGCCTCTTCTGGAGTTGAGTCATTAAAGTGTTTTCTCCTCTCCAATGGGAACGGATGTTAAGGAAATTTCTGAGTGGCATAAAGTGTGTCAAGTACCCTTATGCCTTTCAAGCGGGAATGTGGGATTTCTGTTGAGATTCTGCAGCCCAATATTACCTCATCTCGCATTGAGGGGATAATTTTTTGGTGTTTCTCGAGTTGCGGCGGGAAGCAGGGGGTACTTCTCGAGTTGCGATGGGGACCTCAGGGACTCGTTCGGGTTGCTTAAGGGAATTCAAGTCAACTTTTGTGTTGGAAGGGGAACTTCTGTATTACTGTCGAGCCGTTAAATAAGAATATTGCCTCTTCTCGATTTGAGTCCATAAAGTGTGTTCTCCTCTCCAGTGAGGACGGATGCTAGGGACCATTTTGAGTCGCCTAAAAGGAGTCATGTAACCTTTTGCCTTTCAAGCGTAAATGTGGGATTTCTCTTCAGATTCTGCAGAGCAGATTTTCCTCATCTCGCATTAAATGAAAAAATTTGTGGTGTTTCTCGAATTGCAGCGGGCAGCTGGGGGTACTTCTCAAATTGCGACGAGGACCTCAGGAACTCACTCGAGTTACTGCGGGGAAGTCAGTTCCCCTTTTGTGCTGAAAGGAGAACTTCCGGTTTACTCTCAAGCCCTCTAATGGGAATAGGGCCTCTTCTCGAATTGAGTCCATAAAGTGCATTCTCCTCTCCGATTGGGAAGGATGTTAGGGAACATTCTGAGTGGCATAATCTTTCTCAAGTACCCTTTGCCTTTCAAGCTGGAATGTGGGATTTCTCTTGAGATTCTGCAGCGCAAAATTTCTTCATGTCCAATTGAGGGGATAATTTAGTGGTGTTTCTCTAATTGCGGCGGGGAGCTGGGGTACTACTCGAGTTGTGACGGGGACCTCAGGAACTCGCTCGGGTTACTTCAGGAAAGTAAAGTCCCCTTTTGTGGTCGAAGGGGACTTTCCGGATTGCTCTCCAGCCTTTAAATGGGAATATTGCCTCTTCTCGATTTGAGTCCATAAAGTGTGTTCTCCTCTCCACTGATGACAGATGTTACTGACCACTCAGAGTTGCCTCAAAAGAGTCAAGGACCCTTTTGCTTTTCAAGCGGAAATGTGGGATTTCTCTTGAAATTCTACAGCGCAGTATTTCCTCATCTCGCATTGAGGGCATAATTTTGTGGTGTTTCTCGCGTTACGACTGGGACCTCAGGGACTCAATCGAGTTATTTCAGGGAAGTCAGTCCCGTTTTGTGCTGGAAGGGAAAATTCCAAATTACTCTCTAGCCTTTTAATGGGAATAGGGCCTCTTCTCGAGTTGAGTATATAAAGTGTGTTCTCCTCTCCATTGAGGACGGATGTTAGGGAACATTCTGTGTCGCCTAAAGGGAGTCAAGTACCCTTTTCCCTTTCAAGCGGGAAGGTGGGATTTCTCTTGAGATTCTGCAGCGCAAAATTTCCTCATCTCGCATTGAGAGGATAATTTTGTGGTGTTTCTCCTATTGAGGCGGGATGCTGGGAGTACCTCTCGAGTTGTGACGTGAACCTCAGGAACTCGCTCGTGTTGTTTCAGGGAAGTCAGGCACCCTTTTGGGTTGGAAGGGGAAATTCAGGATTTCTCTGGAGCCATTAAATGGGAATAAGGTCTCTTCTTGAGTTGAGTCCAAAAAGTGTGTTCTCCTCTGCAATGGGGTTTGGCCGTGTCAGGGAACTTTCTGTGTCACATAAAGGGTGTCAAGTACCCTTTTGCCTTTCAAGCGGGAATGTGGGATATCTCTTTAGATTCTGCAGCGCAAAATTTCCTCATCTCGCATTGAGTGGTTAATTTTGTGGTGTTTCTCGAATTGCGACAGGAAGCTGCGGGTAATTCTTGAGTTGCGACGGGGACCTCAGGAACTCACTCGAGTTACTTCAGGGAAGTCAGGTCCCCTTTTGTGCTGGAAGGGGAACTTCCGGATTACTCTCATTCCCTTTAATGAGAATAGGGCCTCTTCTCAAGTTGAGTCCATAAAGTGTGTTCCCCTCACCAATGGGGATGGATGTTAGGGAACTTTCTGAGTGGCATAAAGTGTGTCAAGTACTATTTTGCCTTTCTCTCGGGAATGTGGGATTTCCTTTGAGATTCTGCAGCAGAAAATTACCGCATCTCGCATTGAAGGGATAATTTTGTGGTGTTTCTCGACTTGCGGCTGGAAACAGGGGGAGTACTTCTCGAGTTGCGATGAGGACCTAAGGAACTCGCTCTGGTTGCTTCAGGGAAGTCAAGTCCCCTTTTGTGTTGATAGGGGAACTTCCGGATTACTGTTGAGCCGTAAAATGGAATACTGCGTCTTCTCGACTTCAGTTCATAAAGTGTGTTCTCCTCTCCACTGAGGACGGATGTTAGGGACCATTCTGAGTTGCATCAAGGGAGTCAAGTACCCTTTAGCCTTTCAAGCGGGAATGTGGGATTTGTCTTGAGATTTTTCAGCACAAATTTACCTCATCTCGCATTGAGGGGATAATTTGGTGTTTTTTCTTGAGTTGCGGTGGGAAGCAGGGGGTACTTCTAGAATTACTACAGGGACCTCAGGAATTCGCTCGGGTTGCTTCAGCGAAGTCAAGTCCACTTTTGTGTTAGAACGGGAACTTCCGGTTTACTCGCGAGAATTTAAATTGGAATATTGATTCTTCATGATTTGAGTCCATAAAGTGTGTTCTCCTCTCCAAAGAGAACGGATATTAGGGACCATTCTAAGTCGCCTAAAGGGAGTCAAGTACCCTTTTTCCTTTCAAGCGGGAATATGGGATTTGTCTTGAGATTCTGCAGAGCAAAATTTCCTCATGTCGCATTGAGGGGATAATTTTGTTGTGTTTCTCGAATTGCTTGGGAAGCTGGGGGTACTTCTCGAGTTGTGACGGGGACCTCAGGAACACACGCGAGTTACTTCAGGGAAGTCAGGTCACATTTTGTGCTGGAAGGGGAACTTATGGATTACTCTCGGGCACATAAATGGCATTAGGGCCTCTTCTCGAGTTGAGTCCATACAGTGTGTTCTCCTCTCCGATGGGGACGGATATTTGGAACTTTCTGAGTGGCATAAAGTGTCTCAAGTATCTTTTTGCCTTTCAAGCGGGAATGTGGGATTTCTCTTGAGATTCTGCAGCGCAAATTTACTTCATCTCCCATTGAGGGGATGATTTTGTGGTGTTTCTCGAGTTGCGACCGGTAGCAGGGGGTACTTCTCGAGTTGCCACAGGGACCTCAGGACCTCGCTCGGGTTGCTTCAGGGAAGTCAAGTCGCCTTTATATTGGAAGGGGAACTCCGGATTACTATCGTGCCGTTAAATGGGAATATTGCCTCTTCTCGATTTCAGTCCTAAAGTGTGTTCTCCTCTCCACTGAGGACGGATGTTAAGGTCCATTCTGAGTCGCCTCAAGGGAGTCAAGTAGGCTTTTGCCTTTCAAGCGGGAATGTGGGATTTGTCTTGAGATTCTGCAGTGCAAAATTACCTCATCTCGCTTTGAGGGTATAATTTGGTGGTGTTTCTCGAGTTGCGACGGGTAGAAGGGGGTACTTCTCGAGTTGAAACGGGGACCTCAGGACCTCGCTCGGGTTGCTTCAGGGAAGTCAAGTCGCCTTTTGTGCTGGAAGGGGAACTTCCGGATTACTCTCGAGCCCTTAAATCAGAATAGGGCCTCTTCTCGAGTTGAGCCCATAAAGTGTGTTCTCCTCTCCAATGGGGATTGATGTTAGGGAACTTTCTGAGTGGCATAAAGTGTGTCAAGTACTGTTTTGCCTTTCAAGCGTGAATGTGGGATTTCTCTTGATTCTGCAGTGCAAAATTTCCTCATCTTGCATTGAGGGGATAATTTTGTGGTATTTCTCGAGTTGCGGCGGGAAAAAGGGGGTACTTCTCTAGTTGCGACATGGACCTCAGGATCTCGCTCTGGTTGCTTCAGGGAAGAAAAGTCCCCTTTTTTGTTGGAAGGGGAACTTCCGGATTACTGTTGAGCTGTTAAATGGAATATTGCCTCTTCTTGATTTGAGTTCATTAAGTGTGTTCGCTTCTCCACTGAGGACGAATGTTACGGTCCATTCTCAGTCGCCTAAAGGGAGTCACGTAAACTTTTGCCTTTCAAGCGGGAATGTGGGATTTGTCTTGAGATTCTGCAGTACAAAATTTCCTCATATCGCATAGAGGGGATAATTTTTTGGTGATTCTCGAGTTGCGGCGGGAAACTAGCGGTATTGCTCGAGTTGCGACGGGGACCTCAGGAACTCGCTCGGGTTGCTTCAGGGAAATCAGGTCCCCATTTGTTTTGAAAGGGGAATTTCTGGTTTACTCTGGAGCTGTTAAATGGGAATAGGGGCTCTTCTCGAATTGAGTCAGTATAGTGTGTTCTCCTGTTCAATGGGGACGGCTGTGTGAGGGAACTCTCTGAGTCGCATAAAGGGTGTCACGTACCCTTTTGCCTTTCAAGCGGGAATGTGGAATTTCTCTTGAGATTCTGCAGCGCGAAATTTCCTCATCTCGCATTGAGGGGATAATTTTGTGGTGTTTCTCGAGTTGCGACCTGAAGATGGGGGTACTGCTTGAGCTGCCACGGGTAAATCAGGATCTCGCTCGGGTTGCGTCAGGGAAGTCAGGTCCCTTTTGTTGATGGAAGGGGAACTTCCAGTTTACTCTCGAGACATTAAATGGGTATAAGGGCTCATCTCGAATTGAGTCCATAAAGTGTGTTCTCCTCTCCAAAGGGGACAGCTGTGTGAGGGAACTTTCTGAGTCGCATAAAGGGTGTCAAGTACCTTTATGCCATTCAAGAGGGAATGTGGTAATTCTTTTGAGAATTTCCTCATCTCGCATTGAGGGGATAATATTGTGGTGCTTCTCGAGTTGTGTCGGGAAGCCAGGTGTACTTCTCGAGTTGTGACGGGGACCTCAAGAACTCGCTTGGGTTGCTTCAGGAAATTCAAGTCTCCTTTTGTGTTGGAAGGGGAACTTCTGGATTACTTTCGAGCCATTAACGTGAATATTGCCTCTTCTCTATTTGAGTCCATAAAGTGTATTTTCCTGTACATTGAGGAAGGATGTTAGGGAACATTCGGAGTCGCATAAAAGGAGTCAAGTACCCTTTTGCCTTTCAAGAGGGAATGTGGGATTTCTCTTGAGATTCTGCAGTGCAATGTTTCCTCATCTATCATTGAGGGGATAATTTTGTGGTGTTTTTAAAAATATGGCGGAAAGCAGGGGGTACTTTTCGAGTTGCGATGGGGACCTCAGGAAATCACTCGAATTACTTCAAGGATGTCAGGTCCCACTTTGTGCTAGAAGGGGAACTTCCGAATTACTCTTGAGCCCTTTAATTTGAATAGGGCCTCTTCTCATGTTGAATCCATAAATTGTGTTCTCCTCTCCAATGGGGACGGCTATGTTAGGGATCTTTCTGAGTCTCATAAAGGGTGTCAAGTACCCTTTTGCCTTTCAAGCAGGAATGTGGGATTACTCTTGAGATTACGCAGTGAAAATTTCCTCATCCCGCATTGAGGGTATAATTTTGTGTTGTTTCTCGAGTTGCGGCCGGAAGCTCGAGGTACTTCTCGAGTCGCGACGGGGACCTCAGAAACTCTCCTGTTTTGATTCAAGGTAGTCAGGTCCCATTTTTATTAGAAGTGGAACTTCGGGACTACTCTTGAGCCGTTAAAAGGAAATTGGTCTCTTCTCGAGGTGAGTCCTTAAAGTGTGTTCTCCTCTCCAATGGGGACTGATATTAGTGAAAATTGTGAGTCGCATAAAGGGTGTCAAGTAACCTTTTGCCTTTTAAGAGGGAATGTTATATTACTCTTGATATCCTGCAGCAAAAATTTCTTCTTCTCGCATTGAGGGGATAATTCTGTGGTGTTTCTCGAGTTGTGTCGGGAATCTGGTGGTACTTCTCAATTTGCCATGGGGACCTCAGGAACTCGATCGGGTTGCTGCAGGGAAGTCAGGTCTGCTTTTTTGCTGGAAGGGGAACATCCGGAATACTCTTGAGCCATTAAATGGGAATTGGCCTCTTCTTTAATTCAGTCCATAAAGTGTGTTCTCCTCTCCAATGGGGACGGCTGTGTCAGGGAACATTCTGAGTCGCATAAAGTGTGTCAAGTACCCTTTTGCCTTTCAAGCGGGAATGTGGGTTTTCTCTTTAGATTCTGCAGCGCAAAATTTCCTCATCTCGCATTGAGGGGATAATTTTGTGGTGTTTCTCCAGTTGAGGCGGGAAGCTGGGGGTATTACTCTAGTTGCGATGGGGACCTCAGGTAGTCGCTCAGGTTGCTTCAGGAAAGTCAGGTCCACTTTTGTTTTGAAAATTTAACTTCTGGATTATTCTTGAACGTTAAATGGGAATAGGGCCTCATCTCGAGTTGAGTCCAAATGTGTGTATTCATCTCCAATGGGGACGGCTGTGTGAGGGAACTTTCTGAGTGGAATAAAGAGTGCCAAGTACCCTTTTTCCTTTCACGCAGTAATGTGGGATTTCCCTTGAGATACTGCAGCGCAAAATTTCTTCATCTCACATTGAGGGGATTATTTTGTTCTGTGTCTCGAGTTGCAGCAGGAAGATGGGGTAATTAGTGATTTGCAATGGGACCTCAGGAACTAGCTCAGGTTGCTTCAGGGAAGTCAGGTCCGCTTTTGTCCTGGAGGCGAAACTTCCGGATTACTCTCGAGCCATTAAATGGGAATAGGGAATATTCTCGATTTGAGTCCATAAAGTGTGTCCTCTTCTCAAATGGGGACGTCTGTGTGAGGGAACTTTCTGAGTCGAAAAAAGGCTGTCAACTAACCTTTTGCCTTTCAAGCGGCAATGTGGGATTTCTCTTGATATACTGCAGCACAAAATTTCCTCATCTGACACTGAAGGGATAATTTTTTGATGTTTCTCGACTTGCAGCGGGAAGCTGGGGGTTCTTCTCCTGTTGTGATGGGGACCTCAGGACATCGCTCTGGTTGCTTCAGTGAAGTCAGTTTCCTCTTTGTGTTGGACGGGGATATTCTGGATTACTCTCGAGCCCTTAAAAGGGAATAGGGCCTCTTCTCGAGTTGAGTCAATAAAATGTTTTCTCCTCTCCACTGAGGATGGAAGGTAGGGAACATTCTGAGTCGCCTAAAAGGTGTCAAGTACCCTTTTGCCTTTCAAGAGGGAATGTGGGATTTCTCTGCTGATTCTGCAGCGCAAAATTTCTTTATCTCGCATTGATGGGATAATTTTGTGGTGTTTCTCGAAATGGGACGAGACGCTGGGGGTACGTCTCAAGTTGCGACGGGGAGGTCCGGAACTCACTCGAGTTACTTCAGGGAAGTCAGGTCCCCCTTTGTGCCGGAAGGGGAACTTCTGGTTTACTCTCGAGCCCTTTAATGGGAATAGGGCCTCTTCTCGAGTTGAGTCCATAAAGTGTGTTCTCCTCTCCAATGAGGACAGATTTTAGTGAACTTTTTGAGTGGCATAAAATGTGTCAAGTACCCTTTTGTCTTTCAAGCGAAAATGTGGGATTTCTCTTGAGATTCTGCAGCGCAAAATTTCTTCATCTCGCATTGAGGGGATAATTTTGTGGTGTTTCTCGAGTTGCGGCGGGAAGCTGGGGGTAATTCTCGAGTTTCGACGGGGAGCTCAGGAACTCACTCCAGTTACTTCAGGGAAGTCAGGTCCGCTTTTGTGCTGGAAGGGGAATTTCTGGATTACTCTCGAGCCCTTTAATGGGAATAGGGCTTCTTCTCGATTTGAGTCCAAAAACTGTTTTCTCCTCTCCAATGGGGATTAATGTTAGGGAACTTTCTGAGTGGCATAAAGTGTGTCAAGTACCCTTTTGCCTTTCAAGCGGAAAGGTGGGATTTCTCTTGAGATTCTGCTGCGCAATATTACCTCATCTCGCATTGAGGGGATAATTTAGTGGTGTTTCTCGAGTTGCAGCAGGAAGCAGGGGGTACTCTCAATTAGTGACGGAGACCTCAGGAACTCGCTCGTGTTGCTTCAGGTAAAGTCAAGTCCCCTTTTGTGTTGGAAAGGGAGCTTCCGGATTACTCTCGAGCCGTTAAATGGGAATATTGCCTCTTCTCCTTTTCAGTCCATAAAGTGTGTTCTCCTCTCCCTTAGGACGGATGTTAGGGACCATTCTGAGTCGCCTAAAGAGAGTCAAGTACCCTTTTGCCTTTCGAGCAGAAATGTGCGATTTCTCTTGAGATTCTGCAGCAAAAAATTTCTTCATCTCACATTGAGTATATAATTTCGTGATGTTTCTCAAATTGCGGTGGGAAGCTGGGGGTTCTACGCTAGTTGCGATGGGGACCTCAGGAATTCACTGGAGTTACTTCAGGGAAGTCAGTTCCCCTTTTGTGCTGGAAGGATAACTTCCGGATTACTCTCGAGCCCTTTATTGGGAATAGGGCATCTTCTCAAGTTGAGTCCATAAAGTGTGCTCTACTTTCCAATGGGGACGGATGTTAGGGAACTTTCTGAGTGGCATAAAGTGTGTTAATACCCTTTTGCCTTTCAAGGGGTAATGTGGTATTTCTCTTGAGATTCTGCATCACAAAATTTCCTCATCTCGCATTGAGGGGAAAATTTTGTGGTGTTTCTCGAGTTGTGGCGAGAAGCTGGGGGAACTGCTCGAGTTGCGACGGAAACATCCGGAACTCGCTCGGGTTGCTTCAGGGATTTCAGGTCATCTTTGGTGTTGGAAAGGGAAATTCCAGTTTACTCTCGAGCTGTTAAGTGGAAATAGGGGCTCATCTCGAACTGAGTCCATAAAGTGTGTTCTCCTCTCCAATGGGAACGGCTGTGTGAGGGAACTTTCTGAGTTGGATAAAGGGTGTCAAGTACCCTTTTGCCTTTCAAGAGGGAATGTGGTATTTCTCTTGAGATTCTGCAGCGCAAAATTTCCTCATCTCGCCTTGAGGTGAAAATTTTGTGATGTTTCTCGAGTTGAGTTGGGAAGGTCAGGGTACTGCTCAAGTTGCGACGGGGACCTCAGGAACTCACTTGGGTTGCTTCAGGGAAGTCAGTTCCCCTTTTGTGCTGGAAGGGGAACTTCCGGATTATTCTTGATCCCTTTATTGGGAATAGGGCCTCTTCTCACGTTGAGTCCATAAAGTGTGCTCTACTTTCCAATGGGGACGGATGTTAGGGAACTTTCTGAGTGGCATAAAGTGTGTCAATACCCTTTTGCCTTTGAAGCGGGAATGTGGGATTTCTCTTGAGATTCTGAAGCGCAAAATTACCTCATCTCGCACTGAGGGGATAATTGTGTGGTGTTTCTCGAGTTTTGGCATGAAGCATGGGGTACTTTTCGAGTTGCAACGGCGACCTCAGGTATTCGGTCGGGTTGCTTCAGGGAAGTCAAGTGCCCTTTTGTGTTGGAAAGGGAACTTCCGGATTACTCTCGAGCCGTTAAACGGGAATATTGCCTCTTTTCGATTTGAGTCCATAAAATGTGTTCTCCTCTCCAATGAGGACTGATTTTATAGAACATTCTCAGTCGCCTAAAGGGAGTCACGTACCCTTTTGCCTTTCAAGAGGGAATGTGGTATTTCTTTTGAGATTCTGCAGCGAAAACTTCAACTCGCATTTTGGGGATAATTTTCTGGTGTTTCTCTAGTTGTGGCCGGAAGATAGGGGTACTTCTCGAGTTTCAACGGGGACCTCAGGAACTCGCTCGGGTTGCTTCAGTGAAGTCAGGTCCCCCTTGGTGTTTGGAGGGGAAATTTCGGTTTACCCTCGAGCCTTTAAAAGGGAATAGGGCCTCATCTCGAACTGTGTCCATAAAGTGTGTTCTCCTCTCCAAAGAGTATGGGTGTGAGAGGGAACTTTCTGAGTTGCATAAAGGGTGTCAATTATCCTTTTGCCTTTCAAGAGGAAATGTGGGATTTCTCGTGAGATTCTGCAGTGGAAAATTTCCTCATCTCTCATTGAGGGGATAATTTTGTGGTGTTTCTCGAGTTCCGGCGGGAAGCTTGGGGTACTTCACGAGTTGAGACGGGGACCTCAGGAACTCTCTGGGGTTGCTTCAGGAAGTCAGGACCCCTTTGGTGTTTAGGGGAACTTCCTGTTTACTCTCGAGCCGTTAACTGGAAATAGGGGCTCATCTCGAATTGAGTCCAAAAAGTGTGTTCTCCTGTCCAATGGGGACGGCTGTGTGAGGGAATTTTCAGAGTCGCATAAAGGGTGTCAAGTATCCTTTTGCCTTTCAAGAGGGAATGTGGTATTTCTCTTGAGATTCTGCAGCACAAAATTTCCTCATCTCTCACTGAGGGGATAATTTTTTGTGTTTCACGAGTTGCGGCGGGAAGCTGGGGATACTTCTCGAGTTGAGACGGGGACCTCAAGAACTCGCTCGGTTTGCTTCAAGGAAGTCAAGTCCTCTTTTTTGTTGGAAGGGAAAATTCCGGATTACTCTCGAGCTGTTAAATGGGAATATTGCCTCTTCTCGATTTGCGTCCATAAATTGTGTTCTCCTCTCCACTGAGGACGGAAGTTAGGGACAATTCTGAATCGCTTAAAGGGAGTCAAGTACCCATTTGCCTTTCAAGCGGGACTGTGGGATTTCTCTTGAGATTCTGCAGCGCAAATTTTCCTCATCTCGCATTGAGGGGATAATTTTGTGTTCGTTCTCGAGTTGCGGTGTGAAGCAGGGGGTACTTTTTGAGTTGCGATGGGGACCTCAGGTATTCGGTCAGGTTGCTTCAGGGAAATCATGTCCCCTTTTGTGTTGGAATGGGAACTTCCGGATTACTCTCGAGCCGTTAAATGGGAATATTGCCTCTTTTCGATTTGAGTCCATAAAATGTGTTCTCCTCTCCAATGAGGACGGATGTTATGGACCATTCTGAGTCGCCTAAAGGGAGTCAAGTACCCTTTGCCTTTCAAGCGGAAATGTGGGATTTCTCTTGCGATTCTGCAGTGCAAAATTTCTTCATCTGGCATTGAGGGGATAATTTTGTGGTGTTTCTAGAATTGCGGCGGGAAGCTGGGGGTAATTCTGGAGTTGGAATGGGGACCTCGGGAACTCATTCGTGTTACTTCAGGGAAATCAGGTCCGCTTTTGTTTTGGATGGGGAACTTCCGGATTACTCTGAGCCCTTTAATGGGGATAGGGCCTCTTCTCGAGTTGAGTCCATAAAGCGTGTTCTCCTCTCCAATGGGGACGGATTTTAGGGAACATTCTGAGTATCATAAAGTGTGTCAAATATCCTATGGCCTTTCAAGCGGGAATGTGGGATTTCTCTTGAGATTCTGCTGCACAAAATTACCTCATCTCGCATTGAGTGGATAATTTTGTGGTGTTTCTCGAATTGGACGGGGACCTCAGGAACTCGCTGGAGTTGCTTCAGGGAAGTCAAGTCCCCTTTTGTTTTGGAAAGGGAACTTCGAGATTACTCTCGAGCCGTTAAATGGGAATATTGCCTCTTCTCCTTTTGAGTCCATAAAGTGTGTTCTCCTCTCCCCTAGGACGGATATTAGGGACCATTCTGAATCGCCTAAAGAGAGTCAAGTACCCTTTTGCCTTTCGAGAGGAAATGTGGGATTTCTCTTAAGATTCTGCAGCACAAAATTACCTCATCTCGCATTTGCATTGACGAGATAATTTAGTGATGTTTTTAGAGTTGCGTTTGGAAGCAGGGGGTACTTCCTGAGTTGCGACAGGGACTTCCAGAACTCGCTCCGATTGCTTCAGGGAAGTCAAGTCCCCTTTTGTGTGGAAGGGGAACTTCCAGATGACTCTCCAGCCATAAATGGAAATGTTGCCTCTTCTCGATTTGAGTCCATAAAATGTGTTCTCCTCTCCCCTAGGACGGAAATTAGGGACGATTCTGAGTCGCCTAAAGATAGTCAAGTACCCTTTTGCCTTTCGAACGGAAATGTGGGATTTCTCTTGAGATTCTGCAGCACAAAATTTATTCATCTAACATTGAGTATATATTTTTGTGGTGTTTCTCAAATTGCAGTGGGAAGCTGGGGGTTCAATGCTAATTGCGAAGGAGACCTCAGGAACTCACTGGAGTTACTTCAGGGAAGTCAGTTCCCCTTTTGTGCTGGAAGGGGAACTTCCGTATTACTCTCGAAACCTTTAATGGGAATAGGGCCTCCTCTCAAGTTGAGTCCATAAAGTGTGCTCTACTCTCCAATGGGGACGGATGTTAGGGTACATTCTGAGTGGCAAAAAGTGTGTCAAGTACCCTTTTTACCTTTCAAGCGGGAATGTGGGATTTCTCTTGAGATTCTACAGCGCAAATTTACCTCATCTCACATTTGCCTTGACGGGATAATTTTGTGTTGTTTCTGGAGTTGCGTTGGGAAGCAGGGGGTACTTCCTGAGTTGTGACGGGGACTTCAGGAACTCGCTCCGATTGCTTCAGGGAAGTCAAGTCCCCTTTTGTGTGGAAGGGGAACTTCCAGATGACTCTCCAGCCATTAAATGGAAATGTTGCCTCTTCTCGATTTGAGTCCATAAAGTGTGTTCTCCTCTCCACTGAGGATGGAAGTGAGGGAACATTCTGAGTCGCCTAAAGGGAGTCAAGAACCCTTTTGCCTTTCAAGCGGAAATGTGGAATTTCTCTTGAGATTCTACAGCCCAAATTTACCTCATCTCGCATTGAGGGGATAATTTTGTGGTGTTTCTCGAATTGCGGCGGGAAGCAGGGGGTACTTTTCGAGTTGGGACGGGAACCTCAGGTATACGGTCGGGTTGCTTCAGGGAAGTCAAGTCCCCTTTTGTGTTGGAATGGGAACTTCCGGATTACTCTCGAGCCGTTAAATGGGAATACTGCCTCTTTTCGATTTGAGTCCATAAAATGTGTTCTCCTCTCCAATGAGGACGGATGTTATGGACCATTGTGAGTCGCCTAAATGGAGTCAAGTACCCTTTTGCCTTTCAAGCGGAAATGTGGGATTTCTCTTGAGATTCTACAGCGCAAATTTACCTCATCTCGCATTGAGGGGATAATTTGGTGGTGTTTCTCGAGTTGCGGCGGGAAGCAGGGGGTACTTTTCGAGTTGGGACGGGAACCTCAGGTATACGGTCTGGTTGCTTCAAGGAAGTCAAGTCCCCTTTTGTGTTGGAATGGGAACTTCCGGATTACTCCTGAGCCGTTAAATGGGAATATTGCCTCTTTTCGATTTGAGTCCATAAAATGTGTTCTCCTCTCCAATGAGGACGGAGGTTATGGACAATTGTGAGTCGCCTAAATGGAGTCAAGTACCCTTTTGTCCTTCAAGAGGGAATGTGGTATTTCTCATGAGATTCTGCAGCGCAATATTTCCACATCTCAATTGAGGGTATAATTTTGTGGTGTTTCTTGAGTTGCGGCGGGAAGCTGGGGGTACTTATCGAGTAGCGACAGGGACCTCAGGAACTCGCTCGGGTTGCTTCAGGGAAGTCAGGTCCCCTTTTGTGTTGGAAGGGAAACATTCGGTTTACTCTCGGGCCGTTAAATGGGAATAGGGCCTCATCTCAAATTGAGTCCGTAAAGTGTGTTCTCCTGTCCAATGGGGACGGCTGTGTGATGAAACTTTCTGAGTCCCAAAATGGTTGTTAAGGACCCTTTTGCCTTTCATGAGGGAATGTGGTATTCCTCTTGAGATTCTGCAGCGCAAATTTTCCTCATCTCACACTGAGGGGATAATTTTGTGGTGTTTCTCGAGTTTTGGCGGGAAGCTGGGGAAACTTCTCGAGTAGTTAAGAGGACCTCTGGAATTCACTCTCGTTGCTTCACTGAAATTAGGTCCCCTTTTGTGTTGGAAGAGGAATTTCGGGATTACTCTCGAGCCGTTAAATGGCAATAGGGCCTCTTCTCGAGTTAAGTCCATAAAATGTGTTCTCCTTTCCAATGGGGACGACTGTGTGAGGGAATATTCTGAGACTCACCAGGCGGAGCAGACGCGAGAGAGGCCGTCCCCTTCTGCGCAGTCACTAGAGACGCCGGCCCAGCCCGCCCAGACTTGAGAGACCCAGGCCCCGCCTAGGCAGCGCGAGAGACGCCGGCCCTGGCGCAACCGACCATGCAAAGTTGCCCGGCCATGAGCAGTTACCCCATGCCTGAGGTCAGGACAGGCGGCCAAAAGAAGGTACCCCACATCCAATAGGAGGTGGCTGTGCGGGGGAGGGCCGAGAGAAGCTACTCACGTTCAGGGTCAGGAGGGGCAGCCTTGAGGACATACCCCTCATTCAAGGTAAGGTGCAGCATCTGAGCTTTCTTGGAGCAGCTGTGAAGAGATATCCCACACCCAAGGTAAGAGAAACTCAAATAAGATGGTAGGTATTGCGAGGGGGTATCAGAGGACAGACACACTGAAATCATAATCACAGGAATCTAGTCGATCTGGTCACATGGACCACAGCCGAATGTGGCCCACTGGAGAAGGGAATGGCAAACCATTTCAGTATACTTGCATTGAGAACCCCATGAAGAGTATCAAGGGGCAAAATGACAGGATACTGAATGAGGAATTCCCCAGGTCGGTAGGTGCCCAGTATGCTACTGGAGATCAGTGGAGAGATAACTCTAGAAGGAATGAAGGGATGGAGCAAAAGCAAAACCAGTACCCAGTTGTGGATGTGACCGGTGATAGAAGCAAGGTCCGGTGCTGTAAAGAGCAATATTGCATAGGAACCTCAATGTTAGGTCCATGAATCAAGGCAAATTGGAAGTGGTCAAACAGGAGATGGCAAGAGTGAACATAGACATTCTAGGAATCAGTGAATTAAAATGGACTGGAATGTGTGAATTGAACTCAGATGACCATTATATCTACTACTGTGGGCAGGAATCCCTTAGAAGAAATGGAGTATCCATCATGGTCAACAAAATAGTCTGAAATGCAGTACTTGGATGCAATCTTAAAAACGACAGAATGATTTCTGTTCGTTTCCAAGGCAAACCATTCAACATTTCAGTAATCCAGGCCTATACCCCAACCAGTAACACTGAAGAAGCTGTAGTTGAACAGTTCTATGAAGACCTAAAATACCTTTAAGAACTAACGCCCAAAAAAGATGTCCTTTTCATTATAGGGGACTGGAATGCAAAAGTAGGAAGTCAAGAAACACTTGGACTAACAGGCAAATTTGGCCTTGGAGCACGGAATGAAGCAGGGCCAAAGCTAATAGAGTTTTGTCAAAAGAACGCACTGGTCATAGCAAATACCCTCTTCCAACAACACAAGGGAAGACTCTCCACGTGGACATTACCAGATGGTCAACAGCAAAGTCAGATTGATTATCTTCTTTACATCCAAAGACAGAGAAGCTCTATACAGTTAGCAAAAACAAAACCAGGAGCTGACTGTGGCTCAGATAATGAACTCCTTATTGCCAAATTCAGACTTAAATTGACGAAAGTAGGGAAAACCCCTAGACCATTCAGATATGACCTAAATCAAATCCCTTATGATTATACAGTGGGAGTGAGAAATAGATTTAAGGGACTAGATCTGATAGATAGAGTGCCTGATGAACTCTGGACGGAGGTTCGTGACATTGTACAAGAGACATGGACCAAGAGCATCCCCATGGAAAAGAAATGCAAAAAAAGCAAAATGGCTGTCTGACGTGGCCTTACAAATAGCTGTGAAAAGAAGAGAAGCGAAAAGCAAAGGCGAAAGGGAGAGATAAAAGCATTAGAATGCAAAGTTCCAAAGAATAGCAAAGAGAGACAGGAAAGCCTTCCTCAGTGATCTATGCAAAGAAATAGAGGAAAACAACAGAATAGGAAAAACAAGAGATCTCTTCAAGAACATTAGAGTTTCCAAGGGAACATTTCATGCAAAGATGGGCTCGATAAAGAACAGAAATAGTATGGACCTAACAGAAGCAGAAGATATTAAGAAGACGTGGCAAGAATACACAGAAGAACTGTACAAAAAAGATTTTCACGACCAGGATAGTCACGAAAATGTGATCACTGACCTAGAGCCAGACATCTTGGAATGTGAAATCAAGTGGGCCTTAGAAAACATCACTACGAACAAAGCTAGTGGAAGTGATGGAATTCCAGTTGAGCTCTTTCAAATCTTGAAAGATGATGCTGTGAAAGTGCTGCACTCAATATGCCAACACATTTGGAAAACTCAGCAGTGGCCACAGACCTAGAAAATGTCAGTCTTCATTCCAATCCCAAAGAAAGGCAATGCCAAAGAATGCTCAAACTACCGCACAATTGCACTCATCTCACATGCTGGTAAAGTCATGCTCAAAATTCTCCAAGCCAGGCTTCAGCAATATGTGATCAGTGAACTCCCAGATGTTCAACCAGGTTTTAGAAAAGGCAGAGGCACCAGAGATCAAATTGCCAACATCCGCTGGATCATGGAGAAAGCAAGAGAGTTCCAGAAAAACATCTATTTCTGCTTCATTGACTATGCCAAAGCCTTTGACTGTGTGGATCACAATAAACTGTGGAAAATTCTGAAAGAGATGGGAATCCCAGAACACCTGAGCTGCCTTTTGAGAAACCTGTATGCAGGTCAGGAAGCAACACTCAGAACTGTACATGGAACAACAGACTGGTTCCAAATAGGAAAAGGAGTACGTCAAGGCTGTATATTGTCACCTTGGCTATAACTTATATGCAGGGTACATCATGAGAAATGCTGGGCTCGAAGAAGCACAAGCTGGAATCAAGATTGCTGGGAGAAATATAAATAACCTCAGATATGCAGATGACACCACCCTTAGGGCAGAAAATGAAGAGGAACTCAAAATCCTCTTGATGAAAGTGAAATAGGAGAGTGAAAAGTTTGGCTTAAAGCTCAACCTTCAGAAAACAAAGATCATGGAATCTGGTCCCATCACTTCACTGGAAATGGATGGAAAAACAGTGGAAACAGTGTCAGGCTTTATTTTTTGGGGCTCCAAAATCACTGCAGATGCTTATTGCAGCCATGAAATTAAAAGGCGCTTATTCCTAGGAAGGAAAGTTATGACCAACCTTGATAGTATATTAAAAGAAGAGACATTACTTTGCCAACAAAGGTCCGTCTAGTCAAGGCTATGGGTTTTTCCGTGGTCATGTATGGATGTAAGAGTTGGACTGTGAAGAAAGCTGATCGCCGAAGAATTCACGCTTTTGAACTGTGGTGTTGGAGAAGACTCTTGAGAGTCCCTTGTACTGCAAGAAGATCCAACCAGTCCATTCAAAGGGGTATCAATCCTGGGTGTTCATTGGAAGGACTGATGCTAAAGCTGAAACTGAAATAGTTTGGCAACCTCAGGCGATGAGTTGACCCATTGGAAAAGATTCTGATGCTAGCAAAGGTTTGGGCGGGAGAAGAAGGGGACGACAGAGAATGAGATGGCTGGATTGAATCACCGACTGTGTGGACAAGAGTTTAAGTGAACTCCGGGAGTTCGATATGGACAGGGAGGCTTGGCGAATAGTGATTCATGGGGTCGCAGAGAGTCGGACACGACTGAGCGACTGAACTGAACTGAACTGAAAAATGTGTGTCAAGTAACCTTTTGCCTTTCAGGCGGGAATGTGGGTTTTCTCTTGAGATTCTGCAGCGCAAAATTTCCTCATGTCAAATTGAGTGGATAATTTTGTGGTGTATCTCGAGTTGCGGTGGGAAACAGGGGGTACTTCTAGAGTAGTGAAGGGGACCTCAGGACCTCGATCGGGTTGCTTCAGGTAAGTCAAGTCCCCTTTTGTGTTGGAAGGGGAACTTCCGGATTACTCTCGAGCCGTTAAATGGGAATACTGCCTCTTCTCGATTTGATTCCATAAAGTGTGTTCTCCTCTCCAATGGGGACAGATGTTAGGGAACATTCTGAGTCGCCTAAGGGGAGTCAAGTACCCTTTTACCATTCAAGCGTGAATGTGGGATTTCTAGTGAAATTCTGCAGCGCAAAATTTCCTCATCTCGCATTGAGGGGATAGTTTTGTGTTGTTTCTCGAATTGAGGCGGGAAGCTTGGGGTACTTTCGAGTTGCGGCGGGGACCTCAGGAACTCACTCAGGGTGCTTCATGGATGTGAAGTCCCCTTTTGTGTTGTAAAGGGAACTTCCGGTTTACTCTCAAGCCGTTAAATGGGTATAGGGCCTCATCTCGAATTGAGTCCATAAAAAGTGTGTTATGTTGCTCAAAGGGGATGGCTGTGAGGGAACGTTCTGTGTCGCATTAAGTGTGTCACGTACACTTTTGCCTTTCAAGAGGGAATGTGGTATTTCTCTTGAGATTCTGCAGCGCAAAATTTCCTCATCTCGCATTGAGGGGATAATTTTGTGGTGTTTCTCGAATTGTAGCGGGAAGCTGGGGATGCTTCTCCACTTGCAACGGGGACCTCAGGAACTCCCTCGAGTTACTTCAGGGAATTCAGGTCCTCTTTTGTGCTGGAAGGGGAACTTCCTTATTACTCTCGAGCCCTTTAAAGGCAATAGGGCCTCGTCTCGAGTTTAGTCCATAAAGTGTGTTCTCCTCTCCAAAGGGAACGGATGTTAGGGAACTTTCTGAGTGGTATAAAGTGTGTCAAGTAGCCTTTTGCCTTTCAAGTGGGAAAGTGGTATTTCTCTTGAGATTCTGTGGCGCAAAATTTGCTCATCTCGCATTGAGGGGATAATTTTGTGGTGTTCCTCGAGTTGCTGCGGGAAGCTGGGGGTACTTCTCGAATTGCGACAGAGACCTCAGGAACATGCTTGGGTTACTTCAGGGAAGTCAGTTCCGCTTTGGTGTTGGAAGGGGAAATTCCGGTTTACTCTCGAGCAGTGAAGGGGGAATAGGGCCTCTTTTCAAATTGAGTCCATAGAATGTGTTCTCCTGTCCAATGGGGACGGCTGTGTGAGGGAACTTTC
Organism: Moschus berezovskii; assembly: GCF_049115385.1. Taxonomy (NCBI): domain Eukaryota; kingdom Metazoa; phylum Chordata; class Mammalia; order Artiodactyla; family Moschidae; genus Moschus; species Moschus berezovskii. Next base: position 5,621,283 of record NC_142479.1, on the reverse strand, counting down.
TGAGTAGCATAAAGGGTGTCAAGTACCCTTTTGCCTTTCAAGAGGGAATGTGGTATTTCTCTTGAGGTTCTGCAGTGCAAAATTTCCTCATCTCGCATTGAGGGGATAATTTTGTTGTGTTTCTCGAGTTGCGGCGGGAAGCTCGGGGTACTTCTCGAGTTGCGACGGGGACCTCAGGAACTCGCCTGCGTTGCTTCAGGGAAGTCAGGTCCCCTTTTATGTTTAAGGGGAACTTTCGGTTTACTCTGGAGCCGTTAAATGGGAATAGGGCCTCATCTCAAATTGAGTCCATAAAGTGTGTTTTCCTCTCCAATGTCTACTGATTTTAGTGAAATTTCTGAGTCGCATAAAGGGTGTCAAGTACCCTTTTGCCCTTCAAGATGGAAAGTGGTATATCGCTTAGATTCTGTAGCGCAACATTTCCTCAGCTCGCATTGAGAGAATAATTTTGTGGTTTTTCTTAAGTAGCGGCGGGAACCTGGGGGTACTTCTGGAGTTGCGACGGGAACCTTAGGAACTCGCTCGGGTTGCTTCCGGGACGTCAGGTCCCCTTTGGTTTTGGAAGGGTAACTTCTGGTTTACCCTCGAGCCGTTAAATGGGAATAAAGGCTCATCACGAATTAAGTCCATAAACCGCGTTCTTCTTTCCAATGGGGACGGCTGTGTGAGGGAACTTTCTGAGTCGCATATAGGGTGTCAAGTACCCTTTTGCATTTCAAGAGGGAATGTGGTATTTCTCTTGAGATCCTGTAGCGCAAAATTTCCTCATCTCGCATTGAGGGGATAATTCTGTGGTGTTTCTCGAGGTGCGGGGGGAAGCTTGGAGTACTTTTCGAGTTGCCACAGGCACCTCAGGAACTCACTCGGGTTGCTTCAGGGAAATCAGGTCCCCTTTTGTGTTGGAAGAAGAACTTCCGGTTTACTCTCGAGCCGTTAAATGGGAATAGGGCCTCATCTCTAATTGAGTCCATAATATGTGTTCTCCTCTCCAATGGGGACGGCTGTGTGACGGTACTTTCTGAGTCGCATAAAGGGTGTCAAGTACTCCTTTGCCTTTCAAGAGGGAATGTGGTATTTCTCTTGAGATTCTGCAGCACAAAATTTCCTCATCTCATCTCGAGTTGCGGCGGGAACCTGGGGATACTTCTCGAGGTGCGACGGGGACCTCAAGAACTCGCTCGGGTTGCTTCAGGGAAGTCAGGTCCCGTTTTGTGTTGGAAGGGGAAATTCCGGTTTACTCTCGAACCGTTAAATGGAAATCGGGGCTCATCTCGAATTGAGTCCATAAACTGCGTTATTCTGTCCAATGGGGACCGCTGTGTAGGGAATTTTCTGAGTGGCATAGGGGGTGTCAAGTACCCTTTTGCATTTCAAGAGGAAATGTTTTATTTCTCTTGAGATTCTGCAGTGCAAAATTTCCTCCTTTCGTATTGAGGGGATAATTTTCTGGTGTTTCTCGAGTTTTGGCGGGAAGCTGGTGGTACTTCTCCAGTTGCGACCCAGACCTCAGGAATTCGCTCAGGTTGCTTCAGGAAAGTCAGGTCCCCTTTGATGTTAGAAGGGGATATTCCGGTTTACTCTCGAGCCGGTAAGTGGAAATAGAGACTCATCTCGAATTGAGTCCATAAATTGTGTTCTCCTGTCCAATGGGGACTGATGTTAGTGAAATTTTTGAGTCGCATAGAGGGTGTGAAGTACCCTTTTGCCTTTCAAGAGGGAATGTGGTATTTCTCTGGATATTCTGCAGCGTAAAATTTCCTCATCTCGCATTGAGGGGTTAATTTTGTGGTTTTTCTCAAGTTGCGGCGGGAACCTGGGGGTACTTCTCGAGTTGTGATGGTGACCTCAGGAACTCGCTCCGGTTTCTTCAGGGAAGTCAGGTCCATTTTTTGTTGGAAGGGGAACTTCCGGTTTACACCCGAGCCGTTAAATGGGAATAGGGCCTCATCTCAAATTGAGTCCATAAAGTGTGTTCTCCTGTCCAATGGGGACGACTGTGTGAGGGAACTTTCTGAGTCGCATAAAGGGTGTCAAGTACCCTTTTGCCTTTGAAGAGGGAATGTGGTATTTCTCTTGAGATTCTGCAGTGCAAAATTACCTCATCTCGCATTGAGGGGATAATTTTGTGGTGTTTCTCGAGTTGCGGCGGGATGCTGAGGGTACTTCTCGAGTTGCAACGGGGACCTCAGGAATTCGCTCGGGTTACTTCAGGAAAGTAAAGTCCCCTTTGGTGTTGGAAGGGGAACTACCGGTTTACTCTCGAGCCATTAAATGGGAAAGAGGCTCATCTCGAATTGAGTCCATAAACTGCGTTCTCCTTTCCAATGGGAACGGCTGTGTATGGAACTTTCTGAGTTGCATATAGGGTGTCAAGTAACCTTTTGTATTTCAAGAGGGAATGTTGTATTTCTCTTCAGATTCTGTTGCGAAAAATTTCCTCCTCTCGCATTGGGGGGATAATTTAGGGGTGTTTCTCGAGTTGCGGCGGGAAGCTGGGGGTCCTCTCGAGTTGCAACCCGGACCTCAGGAATTCGCTCGGGTTGCTTCAGGGAACTCAGGTCCCCTTTGGTTTTGGAGGGGAACTTCCTGTTTACTCTAGAGCCGATAAATGGGAATAGGGGCTCATCTCGAATTGAGTCCTTACAGTGTGTTCTCCTCTCCAATGTGGACTGGTGTTAGTGAAATTTCTGAGTCGCATAAAAGGTGTCAAGTACCCTTTTGCCTTTCAAAAGGTAATGTGGTATTTCCCTTGAGATTCTGCAGTGTAAAATTTCCTCATCTTGCATTGATGGGATAATTTTGTGGTGTTTCTCGAGTTGCGGCGGAAAGCTGGGAGTACTTCTCGAGTTTCGACGGGGACCTCTGGACCTGTCTCGGGTTGCTTCAGGGAAGTCAGGTCCCCTTTGGTGTTTTTAAGGGGAAATTCCGGTTTCCTCTCGACCCCTCAAATGTGAACAGGAGCTCATCTCTAATTGAGTCCATAAAGTGTGTTCTCCTTTCCAATGTTGACTGATGTTAGTGAAATTTCTGAGTCGCATAAAGGGTGTCAAGTACCCTTTTGCCTTTCAAGAGGGAAGGTGGTATTTCTCTTGAGATTCTGCAGCGTAAAATTTCCTCCTCTTGCATTTAGGGGATAATTTTGTAGTGTTTCTCGAGTTGCTGTGGTGGGAAGCTGTCGGTTCTTCTCCAGTTGCGAGGGAAACCTCCGGACCTCGCTCGGGTTGCTTCAGGGAAGTCAGGTCCACTTTGGTGTTGGAAGGGGAACTTCCGGTGTCCTCTCGAATCCTCAAATGTGAACAGGTGCTCATTTCGAATTGAGTCCTTAAAGTGTGTTCTCCTTTCCAATGTTGACTGATGTTAGTGAAATTTCTGAGTCGCATAAAGAGTGTCATATACCCTTTTGCCTTTCAAGAGGGAATGTGGTATTTCTCTTGAGATTCTGCAGCGCAAAATTTTCTCATCTTGCATTGAGGGGATAATTTTGTGTTGTTTCTCGAGTTGCGACGGGAAGCTGGGGGTGCTTCTTTAGTTGTGACGGGGACCTCAGGAACTCGCTCGGGTTGCTTCAAGGAAGTCTGGCCAACTTTTGTGTTGGAAGGGGAATTTCGGTTTACTCTCCAGCCGTTAAATGGGAATAGGGCTTCATCTCGAATTGAGTTCATAAAGTTTGTTCTCCTCTACAATGGGGACAGATATTGATGAAAATTCTGAGTCGTATAAAGGGTTTCAAGTACACTTTTGCCTTTCAAAAGGGAATGTGGTATTTCCCTTGAGATTCTGCAGTTTAAAATTTCCTCATCTTGCATTGATGGGATAATTTTGTGGTGTTTCTCGAGTTGCGGCGGAAAGCTGGGAGTACTTCTCGAGTTTCGACGGGGACCTCTGGACCTGTCTCGGGTTGCTTCAGGGAAGTCAGGTCCCCTTTGGTGTTTTTAAGGGGAAATTCCGTTTTCCTCTCGACCCCTCAAATGTGAAGAGGAGCTCATCTCTAATTGAGTCCATAAAGTGTGTTCTCCTTTCCAATGTTGACTGATGTTAGTGAAATTTCTGAGTCGCATAAAGGGTGTCAAGTACCCTTTTGCCTTTCAAGAGGGAAGGTGGTATTTCTCTTGAGATTCTGCAGCGTAAAATTTCCTCCTCTTGCATTTAGGGGATAATTTTGTAGTGTTTCTCGAGTTGCTGTGGTGGGAAGCTGTCGGTTCTTCTCCAGTTGCAAGGGAAACCTCCGGACCTCGCTCAGGTTGCTTCAGGGAAGTCAGGTCCACTTTGGTGTTGGAAGGGGAACTTCCGGTGTCCTCTCGATTCCTCAAATGTGAACAGGTGTTCATTTCGAATTGAGTCCTTAAAGTGTGTTCTCCTTTCCAATGTTGACTGATGTTAGTGAATTTTCTGAGTCGCATAAAGAGTGTCATATACCCTTTTGCCTTTCAAGAGGGAATGTGGTATTTCTCTTGAGATTCTGCAGCGCAAAATTTTCTCATCTTGCATTGAGGGGATAATTTTGTGTTGTTTCTCGAGTTGCGACGGGAAGCTGGGGGTGCTTCTTTAGTTGTGACGGGGACCTCAGGAACTCGCTCGGGTTGCTTCAAGGAAGTCTGGCCAACTTTTGTGTTGGAAGGGGAATTTCGGTTTACTCTCCAGCCGTTAAATGGGAATAGGGCTTCATCTCGAATAGAGATCATAAAGTTTGTTCTCCTCTACAATGGGGACTGATGTTAATGAAAATTCTGAGTCGTATAAAGGGTTTCAAGTACCCTTTTGCCTTTAAAAAAGGAATTTGGTATTTCTCTTGAGATTCTGCAGCGCAAAATGTCCTCATCTCTCATTGAGGGAATAATTTTGTGGTGTTTCTTGAGTTGCTGCGGGAAGCTGTGTGTTCTTCTCGAGTTGCGGGGGCGACCTCAGGAACTCGCTCGGGTTGCTTCAGGGAAGTCAGGTCCCCTTTGATGTTGAAAGGGGAACTTCCGGTTTACTGGCTAGCTATTAAATGGGAATAGGGTCTCATCTCGAATTGAGTCCATAAAGTGTGTTCTCCTGTCCAATGGGGACGGCTGTGTGAGGCAAATATCTGAGTCGCATAAAGGGTGTCAAGTACCTTTTGCATTTCAAGGGGGAATCTGGTATTTCTCTTGAGATTATGCAGCGTAAAATTTCCTCATCTCGTATTGAGTGGATGATTTTCTGGTGTTACTCTAGTTGTGGCGGGAAGCTGGGAGTACTTACCGAGTTGCCACGCGGACCTCAGGAACTCGCTCGGGTTGCTTCAGGGAAGTCAGGTCCCCTTTGGTGCTGGAAGGGGAACTTCTGGTTTACTCTCGAGCCGTTAAATGGGAATAGGGCCTCATCTCCAGTTTATTCCATAAAGTGTGTTCTCCTCTCCAATTGGGACTAAAGTTAGTGAAATTTCTCAGTCGCATAAAGGGTGTCAAGTACCCTTTTGCCTTTCCAGATGGAATGTGGTGTTCTCTTGAGATTCTGCAGCGCAAAATTACCTTATCTCGCTTTGAGGGGATAATTTTGTGGTGTTTCTGGAGTTGCAGCGGGATGGTGAGGGTACTTCTCGAGTTGCAAAGGGGACCTCAGGAACTCGCTCAGGTTATTTCAGGGAAGTCAGGTCCCCTTTGATGTTGAAAGGGGAACTTCCGGTTTACTGGCGAGCTATTAAATGGGAATAGGGTCTCATCTCGAATTGAGTCCTTAAAGTGTGTTCTCCTGTCTAATGTGGACGGCTGTGTGAGGGAACTTTCTGAGTCGCATAAAGGGTGTCAAGTACCATTTGCATTTCAAGGGGGAATGTGGTATTTCTCTGAGATTATCCAGCGCAAAATTTCCTCATCTCGCTTTGATGGGATAATTTTGTGGTGTTTCTCGAGTTGGGGCGGGAAGCTGGGGGTACTTCTCAAGTTGTGACGCGAACCTGAGGAATTCGTTTGGGTTTCTTCAGGGAAGTCAGGTCTCCTTTTGTTTTGGAAGGGGAACTTCCGGTTTACTCTCGACCCCTCAAATGTGAACAGGGCCTCATCTCTAATTGAGTCCATAAAGTGTGTTCTCCTTTCCAATGTTCACTGATGTTAGTGAAATTTCTGAGTCGCATAAAGGGTGTCAAGTACCCTTTTGCCTTTCAAGAGGGAATGTGGTATTTCTCTTGAGATTCTGCAGGGTAAAATTTCCTCATCTCGCATTGAGGGGATAATTTTGTAGTGTTTCTCGAGTTGCTGTGGGAAGCTGTCGGTTCTTCTCCAGTTGCGAGGGAAACCTCCGGACCTCGCTCGGGTTGCTTCAGAGAAGTCAGGTACGCTTTGGTGTTGGAAGGGGAACTTCTGGTGTCCTCTCGAACCCTCAAATGTGAACAGGTGCTCATTTCGAATTGAGTCCATAAAGTGTGTTCTCCTTTCCAATGTTGACTGATATTATTAGTGAAATTTCTGAGTTGCATAAAGATTCTGCAGCGCAAAATTTTCTCATCTTGCATTGAGGGGATAATTTTGTGTTGTTTCTCGAGTTGCGACGGGAAGCTGGGGGTACTTTTTTGTTGTGACGGGGACCTCAGGAACTCGCTCGGGTTGCTTCAAGGAAGTCTGGCCAACTTTTGTGTTGGAAGGGAAATTTCGGTTTACTCTCCAGCCGTTAAATGGGAATAGGGCTTCATCTCGAATTGAGATCATATAGTTTGTTCTCCTCTACAATGGGGACTGATGCTAATGAAAATTCTGAGTTGTATAAAGGGTTTCAAGTACCCTTTTGCCTTTAAAAAAGGAATTTGGTATTTCTCTTGAGATTCTGCAGCGCAAAATGTCCTCATCTCTCATTGAGGGAATAATTTTGTGGTGTTTCTTGAGTTGCTGCGGGAAGCTGTGTGTTCTTCTCGAGTTGCGGGGGCGACCTCAGGAACTCGCTCGGGTTGCTTCAGGGAAGTCAGGTCCCCTTTGATGTTGAAAGGGGAACTTCCGGTTTACTGGCTAGCTATTAAATGGGAATAGGGTCTCATCTCGAATTGAGTCCATAAAGTGTGTTCTCCTGTCCAATGGGGACGGCTGTGTGAGGCAAATATCTGAGTCGCATAAAGGGTGTCAAGTACCTTTTGCATTTCAAGGGGGAATCTGGTATTTCTCTTGAGATTATGCAGCGCAAAATTTCCTCATCTCGTACTGAGTGAATGATTTTGTGGTGTTACTCGAGTTGCAGCAGGAAGCTGGGAGTACTTATCGAGTTGCCATGAGGACCTCTGGAACTCGCTCGGGTTTCTTCAGGGAAGTCAGGTCCCCTTTGGTGTTGGAAGGGGAACTTCCGGTTAACATTCGAGCCCGAGCCATTAAATGGAAATAGGGGCTCATCTCGAATTGAGTCCATTAAATGTGTTCTCCTCTCCAATGGGGACAGCTGTGTGAGGCAACATTCTGAGTCGCATAAAGGTTGTCAAGTACCTTTTGCTTTTCAAGAGGGAATGTGGTATTTCTCTTGAGATTCTACAGCGCAAAATTTCCTCATCTCGCATTGAGGGAATAATTCTGTGATGTTTCCTGAGTTGCAGCGGGATGCCGGGGGACTGCATGAGTTGCGATGGGGACCTCAGGAACTTGTTCGGGTTGCTTCAGGGAAGTCAGCTGCCCTTTGGTGTTGGAGGGGAACTACGGTATTCTCTCGAGCCGTTAAATTGGAATAGGGACTCATCTCGAATTGAGTCCATAAAGTGTGTTCTCCCCTCCAATGTGGAATGATGTTAGTGACATTTCTGAGTCACATAAAGGGTATCAAGTACACTTTTGCCTTTGAAGAGGGAATGTGGTTTTTCCCTTGAGATTCTGCAGCGCAAAATTTCCTCATCTCGCATTGAGTGGATGATTTTGTGGTGTTACTCGAGTTGCGGCAGGAAGCTGGGGGTACTTCTCTAGTTACGACGCAGACCTCAGGAACTCGCTTGGGATCCTTCAGGGAAGTCAGGTGCCCTTTGGTGTTAGAAGGGGAACTTCCGCTTTATTCTCGAGCCGTTAAATGGGAATAGGGCCTCATCTCCAGTTTATTCCATAAAGTATGTTCTCCTCTACAATTGGGACTAAAGTTAGTGAAATTTCTCAGTCGCATAAAGGGTGTCAAGTACACTTTTGTCTTTCAAGAGGGAATGTGGAATTTCTCTTGATATTCTGCATCGCAAATTTCCTCATCTCGCATTCAGGTGAAAATTTTATGGTATTTCTCGAGTTACGGTGGGAAGCTGAGCGTACTTCTCTAGTTTTGATGGGGACCTCAGGAACTAGCTCGAGTTGCTTCAGGGAGGCCAGGTCCCCTTTTTTGTTGGAAGGGGAACTTCCGGTTTACTCTCGAGCCTTTAAATGGGAATAGGATCTCAACTCGAAGTGAGTCCATAAATTGTGTTCTCCTTTCCAATTGGGACGGCTGTGTGAGGGATCTTTCTGAGTCGCATAAAGGGTGTCAAGTACCCTTTTGCCTTTCAAGAGGGAATGTGGTATTTCTCTTGAGATTCTGCAGCACAAAATTTCCTCATCTTGCATTGAGGGGATAATTTTCTGTTGTTTCTCGAGTTGAGGTGGGAAGCTGGGGGTACTTTTCAAGTTGCGACGTGGACCTGAGGAATTCGCTCGGCTTTCTTCACGGAAGTCAGGTCCCCTTTGGTGTTGGAAGGGGAACTTCCGGTTTATTCTTGAGCCGTTAAAGGGGAATAGGGGCTCATCTCGAATTGAGTCCATATAGTGTGCTCTCCTCTCCAATGCGGAGTGATGTTACTGAAATTTCTGAGTCGCATAATGGGTGTCAAGTACCCTTTTGCCTTTCAAGAGGGAATGTGGTATTTCTCTTGAGATTCTGCAGCGCAAAATTTCCTCAACACATAGAAGGGATAATTTTATGATGTTTCTCGAGTTGCTGCGGGAAACTAGTGGTACTTCTCGAGTTGCGACAGGGACCTCAGGAACTCACTCGGGTTGCTTCAGTTAAGTCAGGCCCCCTTTGTGTTGCAAGTTGAAATTCCGCTTTACTCTCGGGCAGTTAAATGGGTATAGGGGATCATCTCGAATTGAGTCCATAAAATATGCCCTCCTCTCAAATGCGGACTGATGTTAGTGAAATTTCTGAGTCGCATAAAGGGTGTCAAGTACACTTTTGCCTTTCAAGAGGGAATGTGGAATTTCTCTTGAGATTCTGCAGCGCACAATTTCCTCATCTCGCATTGAGGGGATAATTTTGTGGTGTTTCGCGTGTTGTGGCGGGAAGATGGGGGTAATACTCTAGTTGTGACGGGGACCTCAGGAACTCGCTTGGGTTGCTTCAGGGAAGTTAGGTCCCCTTTTGTGTTGGAAGGGGAACTTCCAGTTTACTCTCGAGCTGTTAAATGCGAATAGGAACTCATCTCGAATTGAGTCCATGAAGTGTGATCTCCGCGCCAAGGTGGACGGCTGCTTGAGGGAAATTTCTCAGTGGCAAAAAGGGTGTCAAGTACCATTTTGCCTTTCAAGAGGGAATGTCGAATTTCTCTTGAGGTACTGCAGCGCAAAATTTCCTCATCTCTCATTGAGGGGATAATTTTGTGGTGTTTCTTGAGTTGCGGTGGGAAGCTGGGGGTACTTCTCGAGTTGTGACGGGTACCTCAGGAACTCACTTTGGTTGCTTCAGGGAAGTCAGGTCCCCTTTTGTGTTGGAAGGGGAACTTCCTGTTTACTCTCGAACCGTTAAATGGGAAAAATAACTCATCTCGATTGAGTCCATGAAGTGTGCTCCCCTCTCCAATGGGGACTGAAGTTAGTGAAATTTCTGAGTTGCATAAAAGGTATCAAGTACCCTTTTACCTTTCAAGAGGGAATGTGGTATTTCTCTTGAGATTCTGCAGCGCAAAATTTCCTCATCTTGCATTGAGGGGATAATTTTGTAGTGTTTCTCGAGTTGGGGCGGGATGCTGGGGGTACTTCTCGAGTTGGGAAGGGGACCTCAGGAAATCTCTCGGGTTGCTTCAGGAAATTCAGGTCCCCTTTTGTGTTGGAAAGGGAACTTCCGGATTCCTCTCGAGCTGTTCAATGGAAATAGGTACTCATCTCGAATTGTGTCAACAAATTGCGTTCTCCTCTCCAATGGGGTCTGAAGTTAGTGAAATTTCTGAGTCGCATATGGGGTGTCAAGTACCCGTTTCCCTTTCAAGAAGGAATGTGGTATTTCTCTTGAGATTTTGCAGCGCAAAATTTCCTTATCTCGCATTGAGCGGATAAGTTTGTGGTGTTTCGCGAGATGCGGCGGGAAGCAGCGGGTACTTCTCGAGTTGCCACGTGGACCTCAGGAACTCACTCGGGTTGCTTCAAGGAAATCATATTCCCTTTCGTGTTGGAAGGAGAAAGTCCGGTTTACTCTCGAGCCGTTAAGTGGGAATAGGGGCTCATCTCGAAATGAGTCCATAAATTGTGCTCTCCTATCCAATAGGGACTGCAGTGTGAGGGAACATTCTGAGTCGCATAAAGGGTGTCAAGTACCCTTTTGCCTTTCAAGAGGGAATGTGGAATTTCTCTTGAGATTCTGCAGCGCACAATTTCCTCATCTCGCATTGAGGGGATAATTTTGTGGTGTTTCTCGAGTTGCGGCGGGAAGCTGGGGTACTTCTCGAGTTGTGAAGGGGACCTCAGGAACTCACTTGGGTTGCTTCAGGGAAGTCAGGTCCCCTTTTTTGTTCGAAGAGGAACTTCCTGTTTACTCTCGACCCGTTAAATGGGAATAGGGGATTATCTCGAATTGAATCCATAAAGTGTGTTCTCCTCTCCAATGGGGACTGAAGTTAGTGAAATTTCTGAGTCGCATAAAGGGTGTCAAGTACTCTTTTGACTTTCAAGACGGAATGTGCTGTTTCTCTTGAGATTCTGCAGCGCAAGTTTTCCTCCTCTCACATAAGGGGAAATTTTTCTTGTGTTTCACGAGTTGCGGCGGGAAGCTGGGGGTACTTCTCGAGTTGCGACGGGGACCTCAGGAACTAGCTCGGGTTACTTCAGGGAAGTCAGGACTCCTTTGCTGTTGGAAGGGTAACTTCCGGTTTATTCTCGAGCCGTTATATGGGAATAGGGGCTCATCTCGAATTGAGTCCATACACTGTGCTCTCCTCTCCAATGCGGAGTGATGTTACTGAAATTTCTGAGTCGCATAATGGGTGTCAAGTACCCTTTTGCCTTTCAAGAGGGAATGTGGTATTTCTCTTGAGATTCTGCAGCACAAAATTTCCTCATCTCGCATTGAGGGGATAATTTTTTGATGTTTCTCAAGTTGCTGCGGGAAACTAGTGGTACTTCTCGAGTTGGGACAGGGATCTCAGGAACTCACTAGGGTTGCTTCAGTTAAGTCAGGTCCCCTTTGTGTTGCAAGGGAAAATTCCGCTTTACTCTCGGGCAGTAATATGGGAATAGGGGATCATCTCGAATTGAGTCCATAAAATATGCTCTCCTCTCAAATGGGGACTGATGTTAGTGAAATTTCTGAGTCGCATAAAGGGTGTCAAGTACCCATTTACCTTTCAGTCGGGAATGTGGTATTTCTCTTGAGATTCTGCAGCGCACAATTTCCTCATCTCGCATTGAGGGGTTAATTTTGTGGTGTTTCTCGAGTTGTGGCGGGAAGCTGGGTGTACTTCTCTAGTTGTGACGGGGACCTCGGGAACTCGCTCAGGTTGCTACAGGAAAGTCAGGTTCCCTTTTTTGTCGGAAGGCGAACTTCCGTTTTACTCTCGAGCCGTTAAATGGGAATAGGGGCTCAACTCGAATTGAGTCCATAAATTGTGTTCTCCTCTCCAATGGGGACGGCTGTGTGAGGAAACTTTCTGAATTGCATAAAGGGTGTCAAGTACTCTTTTGCTTTTCAAGAGGGAATGGAGTATTTCTCTTGAGATTCGGAGGCTCAAAAATTCCTCATCTCCCATTGAGGGGATAATTTTGCGGTGTATCTCGAGTTGAGGCGGGAAGCTGGGGGTACTTCTTGAGTTGCGACGGAGACCTCAGGAACTCGCTCGGGTTGCTTCAGGGAAGTCTGGTCCCCTTTGGTGTTGGAAGGGGAACTTCCGGTGTACTCTCGAGCCATTAAATGGAAATAGGGGCTCATCTCGTATTGAGACCATTAAGTGTGTTCTCCTCTCCAATGGGGACTGATGTTAAAGAAATTTCTGCATCGCATAATGTGTGTCAAATACACTTTTGCCTTTCAAGAGGGAATGTGGTATTTCTCTTGAAATTCTGCAGCGCAAAATTTCCTCATCTCACATTGAGGGATAATTTTTTGGTGTTTCTCGAGTTGCTCCGGGAAACTAGTGGTACTTCTCAAGTTGCGACAGGGACCTCAGGATATCGATCGGGTTGATTCAGGGATGTCAGGTCCCCTTTTTTGTTGGATTGGGAACTTCCGGTATACTCTCGAGCCGTTAAATGGCAATAGGGGCTCATCTCGAATTGAGTCCATAAAGTGGGTTCTCCTCCATTGGGAACATCTGTGTGAGGGAACTTTCTGGGTCGCATAAAGTGTGTCAAGTACCCTTTTGCCTTTCAAGAGTGAATGTGGTATTTCTCAAGAGATTCTGCATCGCAAAATTTCCTCATCTCGCATTGAGGGGATAATTTTGTGGTGTTTCTCGAGTTGTGGCGTGAAGCTGGGGGTACTTCTCGAGTTGCGACGGAAACCTCAGGACCTCGCTGGGGTTGCTTCAGGGGAGTCAGGTCTCCTTTGGTGTTGGAAGAGGAACTTCCGGTGTACTCTCGAACCGTTAAATGGGACTAGGGTCTCATCTCGAATTGAATCCATAAAGTGTGTTTTCCTGTCCAATGGGGACGGCTGTTTGAGGGAACATTCTGAGTCGCATAAAGGGTGTCAAGTACCTTTTTGCCTTTTAAGAGGAAATGTGGTATATCTCTTGAAATTCTGCAGCGCACAATTTCCTCATCTCGCATTGAGGGATAATTTTTTGGTGTTTCTCGAGTAGCAGCGGGAAGCCAGGGATACTTCTCGAGTTGCGACGGGGACCTCAGGATATCGATCGGGTTGCTTCAGGGAAGTCAGGTCCCCTTTTTTTTGGAAGGGGAACTTCCGGTTTACTCTCGAGCCGTTAAATGGGAATAGGTGCTCATCTCGAATTGAGTTCATAAATTGTGTTCTCCTGTCCAATGGTGACGGCTGTGTGAGGGAAGTTTCTGAGTTGCATAAAGGGTGTCAATACACTTTTGCCTTTCAAGACGGAATGTGGTGTTTCTCTTGAGATTCTGCAGTGCAAAGTTTCTTCATCTCGCATTGAGCGGATAATTTTGTGGTGTTTCTCGAGTTGCTGCGGGAAGGTGGGGTTATGTCTCGAGTTGCGACGGGGACCTCAGGAACTCGCTGGGGTTGCTTCACGGAAGTAAGGTCCCCTTTGGTGTTGCAAGGGGAACTTATGGTTTACTCTTGAGCCGTTAAATGGGAATAGGGCTCATCTCGAATTGAGTTCATAAAGTGAGATCTCCTCGCCAATGTGGACGGCTGGGTGAGGGAAATTTCTGAGTCGCAGAAAGGTTGTCAAGTACCATTTTGCCTTTCAAGAGGGAATGTCGAATTTCTCTTGAGATTCTGCAGCGCAGAATTTCCTCATCTTGCATTGACTGTATAATTTTGTGTCGTTACTCGAGTTGCGGCTGGAAGCTGAGGGTACTTTTCGAGTTACCACGTGGACCTCAGGAACTCGCTCAGGTTGCTTCAGGGAAGTCAGGTCCCCTTTTGTGTTGGAAGGGGAACTTCCGGTTTACTCTCAAGCCGTTATTTCTGAATCGGGCCTCATCTCGAATTGAGTCCATTAAATGTGTCCTCCTCTCCAATGGGGACAGATCTGTGATGGAACTTTCTGAGTTGCATAAAGGGTGTCAAGTACACTTTTGCTGTTCAAGAGGGAATGTGGAATTTCTTTTGAGATTCTGCATCGCAAATTTCCTCATCTCGCATTGAGGGGATTATTTTGTGGTGTTTCTCACGTTGCGGAGGGAAGCTGGGTGTTCTTTTCGATTTGCGAGATGGACCTCAGGAACTTGCTCGGGTTGCTTCAAGGATGTCAGGTCCCCTTTGGTTTTGGAAGGGGAACTTCCGGTTTACTCTCGAGCCATTAAATTTTTAATAGGGCCTCATGTCAAATTGAGTCCATAAAGTGTGTTCTCCTCTCCACTGGGGACTGAAATTAGTGAAATTTCTTAGTCGCATAAAGGGTGTCAAGTATCCTTTTGCCTTTCAAGAGGGAATGTGGTATTTCTCTTGAGATTCTGCAGCGAAAATTTCCTTATCTCACATTGAGGGGCTAACTTTGTGGTGTTTCTCGAGTTGCGGCGGGAACCTGGGGGTACTTATCGAGTTGGGATGGGGACCTAAGGAACTCACTCGGGTTGCTGCAGAGAACTCAGGTCCCCTTTTGTATTGGAAGGTAAACTTCCTGTTTACTCTCGAACCGTTAAATGGGAATAATAACTCATCTGGAATTGAGTCCATGAAGTGTGCTCTCCTCTCCAATGGGGACTGAAATTAGTGAAATTTCTGAGTCGCATAAAGGGTGTCAAGTACCCTTTTGCCTTTCAAGAGGGAATGTGGTATTTCTCTTGAATTCCTGCAGCACAAAATTTCCTCATCTCTCATTGAGGGGATAATTTTGTGGTGTTTCTCGAGTTGGGGCGGAAAGCTGGGGGTACTTCTCGAGTTGCGACGGGGACCTCAGGAAATCTCTCGGGTTGCTTCAGGAAATTCAGGTCCCCTTTTGTGTTGGAAAGGGAACTTCCGGATTCCTCTCGAGCTGTTCAATGGAAATAGGTACTCATCTCGAATTGAGTCAACAAATTGCGTTCTCCTCTCCAATGGGGTCTGAAGTTAGTGAAATTTCTGAGTCGCATAACGGGGTGTCAAGTACCCGTTTGCCTTTCAAGCAGGAATGTGGTATTTCTCTTGAGATTCTCCAGCGCAAAATTTCCTTATCTCGCATTGAAAGGATAAGTTTGTGGTGTTTCGCGAGATGAGTTGGGAAGCTGGTGGTACTTCTCGAGTTGCCACGTGGACCTCAGGAACTCACTCGCGTTGCTTCAAGAAAATCATATTCCCTTTCGTGTTGGAAGGAGAACGTCCGGTTTACTCTCGAGCGGTTAAATGGGAATAGGGGCTTATCTTGAATTGAGGCCTAAATTGTGCTCTCCTCTCCAATAGGGACGGCTGTGTGAGGGAACATTCTGAGTCGCATAAATGGTGTCAAGTACCATTTTGCCTTTCAATAGGGAATGTGGGATTTCTCTTGAGATTCTGCAGTGCACAATTTCCTCATCTCACATTGAGGGGATAATTTTGTGTTGTTTCTCGAGTTGCTGCGGGAAACTTGTGGTACTTCTCGAGTTGCGACAGGGACCTCAGGAACTCGCTTTGGTTGCTTCAGGGAAGTCAGGTCCCCTATGGTGTGGGAAGGGGAACTTCCGGTTTACTCTCGAGCCGTTAAATAATAATACCGACTCATCTCGAATTGAGTCCATATAGCTTCTTCTCCAGTCCAATTGGGACAGCCGTGAGATGGAACTTTCTGAGTTGCATAAAGTGTCAAGTACCATTTTGCCTTTCGTGAGTGAATGTCGAAATTCTCTTGAGATTCTGCAGCGCGAAATTTCCTCATCTCACATTGAGAGGATAAATATGTGGTGTTTTTCGAGTTGCGGCTGAAAGCTGGGGGTGCTTCTAGAGTTGTGACGGGGACCTCAGTAACGCACTTGGGTTGCTTCAGGGAAGTCAGGTCCCCTTTGGTGTTGGAAGGGGAACTTCCTGTTTACTATCGAGCTGTTAAATGGGAATAGGAACTCATCTCGAATTGGGTCCATAAAGTGAAATCTCCTCGACAATGTGTACAGCTGGGTGAGGGAAATTTCTGAGTCGCAAAAAGGGTGTCAAGTACCATTTTGCCTTTCAGGAGGGAATGTCGAATTTCTCTTGAGATTCTGCAGCGCAAAATTTCCTCATCTCGCATTGAGGGATAATTTTTGTTGTTTTTCGAGTTGAGTCGGCGACCTCAGGATCTCGCTCGGGTTGACTCAGGGATGTCAGGTCCCCTTTTTTGTTGGATTGGGAATTTCCGGTATACTCTGGAGCCTTTAAATGGCAATAGGGGCTCATCTCGAATTGAGTCCATAAAGTGGGTTCTCCTCCATTGGGAACATCTGTGTGAGGGAACTTTCTTGGTCGCATAAAGTGTGTCAAGTACTCTTTTGCCTTTCAAGAGTGAATGTGGTATTTCTCTAGAGATTCTGCATTGAAAAATTTCCTTATCTCGCATTGAGGGGATAATTTTGTGGTGTTTCTCGAGTTGCTGCGTGAAGCTGGGGTACTTCTCGAGTTGCGACGGGAACCTCAGGAACTCGCTCGGGTTGCTTCAGGGGAGACAGGTCTCCTTTGGTGTTGGAAGGCGAACTTCTGGTGTACTCTCGAGCCGTTAAATGGGACTAGGGTCTCATCTCGAATTGAATCCATAAAGTGTGTTTTCCTGTCCAATGGGGACGGCTGTGTGAGGGAACTTTCTGAGTCTCATAAAGGGTGTCAAGTACCCTTTTGCCTTTTAAGAGGGAATGTGGTATATCTCTTGAAATTCTGCAGCGCACAATTTCCTCATTTCGCATTGAGGGATAATTTTTTGGTGTTTCTCGAGTACCGGCGGGAAGCCGTGGGTACTTCTCGAGTTGCAACGGGGACCTCAGGATATCGATCGGGTTGCTTCAGGGAAGTCAGTTCCCCTTTTTTTTGGAAGGGGAACTTCCGGTTTACTCTCGAGCCGTTAAATGGGAATAGGGGCTCATCTCGAATTGAGTTCATAAATTGTATTCTCCTGTCCAATGGTGACGGCTGTGTGAGGGAAGTTTCTGAGTTGCATAAAGGGTGTGAATACACTTTTGCCTTTCAAGAGGGAATGTGGTGTTTCTCTTGAGATTCTGCAGCGCAAAATTTCTTCATCTCGCATTGAGGGGATAATTTTGTGAGGTTTCTCGAGTTGCGGCGGGAATGTGGGGGTACTTCTCGAGTTGCGACTGGGACCTCAGGAACTCGCTGGGTTTGCTTCACGGAAGTAAGGTCCCCTTTGGTGTTGTAAGGGGAACTTATGGTTTACTCTCTAGCCATTAATTGGGAATAGGGGCTCATCTCGAATTGAGTCCATAAAGTGAGATCTCCTCGCCAATGTGGACAGCTGGGTGAGGTAAATTTTTATGAGTCGCAGAAAGGGTGTCAAGTACCATTTTGCCTTTCAAGAGGGAATGTCGAATTTCTCTTGAGATTCTGCAGCGCAAAATTTCCTCATCTCGCATTGACTGTATAATTTCGTGGCATTTCCCGAGTTGCGGCTGGAGGCTGAGTGTACATTTCGAGTTACCACGTGGACCTCAGGAACTCACTCCGGTTGCTTCAGAGAACTCAGGTCCCCTTTTGTGTTGGAAGGGGAAATTCCTGTTTACTCTCGAATCGTTAAATGGGAATAATAACTCATCTCGAATTAAGTCCATAAAGTATGTTCTCCTCTCTAATGGGGACTGAAGTTATTGAAAATTCTGAGTCGCATAACGGGTGTCAAGTACCCGTTTGCCTTTCAAGAAGGAATGTGGTATTTCCTTGAGATTCTGCAGCGCAAAATTTCCTTATCTCGCATTGAGCGAATAAGTTTGTGGTGTTTCGCGAGTTGCGGCGGGAAGCTGGGGGTACTTCTCGAGTTGTGACGTGGACCTCAGGAACTCACTCGGGTTGCTTCAAGGAAATCATATTCCCTTTCGTGTTGGAAGGAGAACGTCCGGTTTACTCTCGAGCCATTAAATGGGAATAGGGGCTCATCTCGAATTGAGTCCATAAATTGTGCTCTCCTCTCCAATAGGGACGGCTGTGTGAGGGAACATTCTGAGTCGCATAAAGGGTGTCAAGTACACTTTTGCCTTTCAAGAGGGAATGTGGAATTTCTCTTGAGATTCTGCAGCGCAGAATTTCCTCATCTCGCATTGAGGGGATAATTTTGTGGTGTTTCTCGAGTTGTGGCGACAAGCTGTGGGTACTTCTCGAGTTGCGACGGGGACCTCAGAAACTCGCTTTGGTTGCTTCAGGGAAGTCAGGTCCCCTTTTGTGTTGGAAGGGGATCTTCCTGTTTACATCGAGCCTTTAAATGCGAATAGGAACTCATCTCGAATTGAGTCCATAAAGTGTGATCTCCTCGCCAATGTGGACAGCTGCGTGAGGGAAATTTCTGAGTGGCAAAAAGGATGTCAAGTACCATTTTGCCTTTCAAGAGGGAGTGTCGAATTTCTCTTGAGATTTTGCAGTGCACAATTTCCTCATCTCCCATTGAAGGGATAATTATTTGGTGTTTCTCAAGTTGCGGCGGGAAGCTGAGGGTACTTCTCGAGTTGCGACGGGGACCTCAGGAACTCGCTCGGGTTGCTTCAGGGGAGTCAGGTCTCCTTTGGTGTTGGAAGGGGAACTTCCAGTTTACTCTCGAGCCGTTAAATGGGAATAGGGTTTCATCTCGAATTGAATCCATAAAGTGTGTTTTCCTGTCCAATTGGAACGGCTGTTTGAGGGAACTTTCTGAGTCGCATAAAGGGTGTCAAGTACCCTTTTGCCTTTTAAGAGGGAATGTGTTATTTCTCTTGAGATTCTGCTGCGCAAAATTTCCTCATCTCACATTGAGGGGATAATTATTTGGTGTTTCTCAAGTTGCGGCGGGAAGCTGAGGGTACTTCTCGAGTTGCGACGGGGACCTCAGGAACTCGCTGGGGTTGCTTCAAGGAATTCAGATCCCGTTTGGTGTTGGATTAGGAACTTCCGGTGTAGTCTCGAGCCGTTAAATGGGAATAGGAGCTAAACTCGAATTGACTCCATAAAGTGTCTTCTCCTCCAATGAGGACAACTGTGTGAGGGAACTTTCTGAGTCGCATAAAGGTTGTCAAGGACCCTTTTGCCTTTCAAGAGGGAAAGTGGTATTTCTCTTGAGATTCTGCATCGCAAAATTTCCTCCTCTCACATTGAGGGGATAATTTTGTGGTGTTTCTCGAGTTGCGGTGTGAAGCTGGGGGTACTTCTCGAGTTGCGACGGGAACCTCAGGAACTCGCTCGGGTTGCTTCAGGGGAGTCAGGTCTCCTTTGGTGTTGGAAGAAGAACTTCCGGTTTACTCTCGAACCGTTAAATGGGACTAGGGTCTCATCTCGAATTGAATCCATAAATTGTGTTTTCCTGTCCAATGTGGACGGCTGTGTGAGGGAACTTTCTGAGTCGCATAAAGGGTGTCAAGTACCCTTTTGCCTTTTAAGAGGGAATGTGGTATATCTCTTGAAATTCTGCAGCGCACAATTTCCTCATCTCGCATTGAGGGATAATTTTTTGGTGTTTCTCGAGTTGCGGAGGGAAGCTGAGGGTACTTCCCGAGTTGTGACAGGGACCTCGGGAACTCTCTCGGGTTGCTTCAGGGAGGTCAGGTCCCCTGTGGTTTGGGAAGGGGAACTACTGGTTTACTCTCGAGGCATTAAATGGAAATAGGGAATCATCTCGAACTGAGTCCTTAAAGTGTGTTCTCCTGTCCAATGGGGACGGCTGTGTGAGGGAACTTTCTGAGTCGCATAAAGGGAATCAAGTCCCCTTTTGCCTTTCAAGAGGGAATCCGGTATTTCTCTTGAGATGCTGCAGTGCAAAATTACCTCATCTCGCATTGAGGGGATAATTTTGTGGTTTTTCTCGACTTCAGACGGAAAGCAGGGCTTACTTCTCAAGTTGCGACCGGGACCTCAGGAACTCGCTCGGGTTGCTTATGTGAAGTCAAGTCGCCTTTTTTGTTAGAAGGGTAACTTCCGGATATCTCCCGAGCCGTTAAATGTGAATAAGTCCTCTTCTCGATTTGAGTCTATAAAGTGTGTTCTGCTCTCCACTGAGTGGGGTTGTTAGGGAACATTCGGAGTCGCCTAAAGGGAGTCAGGTACCGCTTTGCCTTTCAAGCGATAATATGGGATTTCTATTAAGATTCTGCAGCGAAAAATTTCCTCATCTCGCATTGACACGACAATTTTGTGGTGTTTCTCGAGTTGGGGCGTGAAGCTGGGAGTACTGCTGGAGTTGCCACAGGGACCTCAGGAGCTCGCTCGGGATGCTTTATTGAAGTTAGGTCCCATTTTGTGAAAGAAGGGGACTACCGGTTTACTCTAGAGCCGTTAATTGGGAATAGGGTCTCATCTCGAATTGAGTCCATAAAGTGTGTTTTCCTGTCCAATGTTGACGGCTGTGTGAGGGAACTTTCTGAGTCGCATAAAGGGTGTCAAGTACCCTTTTGCCTTTCAAGAGGGAATGTGGTATTTCTCTTGAGGTTCTGCAGTGCAAAATTTCCTCATCTCGCCTTGTGGGGATAATTTTGTGGTGTTTCTCGAACTGCAGCGGGAAGCTGGGGGGTGCTTCTCCACTTGCAACGGGGACCTCAGGATCTCCCTCGATTTACTTCAGGGAAGTCAGGTCTCCTTTTGTGCTGGAAGGGGAACTTCCTCATTACTCTCAAGCCCTTTAAAGGGAATAGGGCCTCGTCTCGAGTTTGGTCCATAAAGTGTGTTCTCCTCTCCAATGGGGACGGATGTTAGGGAACTTTCTGAGTGGTATAAAGTGTGTCAAGTAGCCTTTTGCCTATCAAGTGGGAAAGTGGGATTTCTCTTGAGATTCTGCAGCACAAAATTACCTCATCTTGCAATGAGGGTTTAATGTTGTGGTGTTTCTCGAGTTGCCGCCGGAAGCAGGGGTTACTTCTAGAGTTGCGACAGGGATCTCAGGAATGCGCTCAGGTTGCTTCAGGGAAGTCAAGTCCCCTTTTGTGTTGGAAGGGGAACTTCTAGATTACTCTCGAGCCGTTAAAAGTGAATATTGCCTCTTCTCGATTTGAGTCCATAAAGCGTGTTCTTCTCTCTACTGAGGATGGATGTTAGGGACCATTCTGAGTCGCCTCAAGGGAGTCAAGAACCGTTTTGCCTTTCAAGCTGGAATGTGGGATGACTCTTGAGATTCAGCAGCGCAAAATTTCCTCATCTCGCATTGAAGGGATAATTTTGTGGTGTTTTTCGAATTTTGGTGGGAAGCTGGGTGTATTTCTCGAGTTGCGACGGGGACCTTAGGAACTCACTCGAGTTGCTTCAGGGTAATCAGGTCCCCTTTTGCGCTGGAAGTCGAAATTCCGGATTACTCTCCAGAACTTTAATGAGAATAGGGCCTCTTCTCAAGTTGATTCCATGAAGTGTGTTCTCCTCTCCAATGGGGACGGTGTTAGGGTATTTTCTGAGTGGTATAAGGTGTTTCAAGTACCCTTTGCCTTCAAGCAGGAATGAGGGATTGTTCTTCAGATTCTGCAGCACTAAATTTCCACATCTCTAATTGAGGGGATAAATTTTTTGTTTCTGGAATTGCAGCGGGAAACTGGTGGTAATTCTCCAGTTGCTACGAGGACCTCAGGAACTCGATCAGTTTCTTCAGGGAAGTCAAGTCCACTTTCCTGTTGGAAGGGGAACTTCTAGTTTACTCTCGAGCTGTTAAATGAGAATAGGACCCCAACTCGAACTGAGTCCATAAAATGTGTTCTCCTGTCCAATGGGGACGGCTATGTGAGGGAAATTTCTGAGTCGCATATAGGGTGTCAAGTACCCTTTTGCATTTCAAGAGGGAATGTGATATTTCTCTTGAGATACTGTAGCGCAAAATTTCCTCATCTCGCATTGAGGGGATAATTTTGTGGTGTTTCTCGAGTTGCGGTGGGAACCTGGGGGTAATTCTCGAGTTGCGACGGGGACCCCAGGAAATCGCTCGGGTTGCTTCAGGGAAGTCAGGTCCTGTTTTGTGTTGGAAGGGGAACTTCCGGTTTACTCTCGAGCCGTTAAATGGGAATAGGGGCTCATCTCGAATTGAGTTCATAAACTGCGTTCTCCTGTCCAATGGGGAGAGCTGTTTAGGGAATTTTCTGAGTCGCATAGAGGGTGTCAAGTACCCTTTTGCATTTCAAGAGGCAATGTTATATTTATCTTGAGATTCTGCAGTGCAAAATTTCCTCAATTCGTATTGAGGGGATAATTTTGTGGTGTTTCTCGAGTTACGGTGGGAAGCTGGGGGGACTTCTCTAGGTGCCACCTGGACGTCAGGAATTCGCTCGTGTTGCTTCAGGAAAGTCAAGTCCCCTTTGGTGTTGAAAGGGGAACTTCCAGTTTACTCTCGAGCCGTTAAATGGGAATAGGGACTCATCTCAAATTGAATCCATAAAGTGTGTTCTCCTCTCCAATGTGGACTGATGTTAGTGAAATTTCTTAGTTAAATGAAGGTAGTCAGGTACCCTTTTCCCGTTCAAGAGGGAATGTGGTATTTCTCTTCAGATTATGCAGCGCAAAATATCCTCACCTCACATTGAGCGGATAAATTTGTGGTGTTTCTTGAGTTGCGGCGGGAAGCTGGGGGTACTTCTTGAGTTCGACGGGGACCTCAGGAACTCGCTTGAGTTGCTTCAGGGAAGTTAGATCCCCTTTTGTGTTGGAAGGGGAACTTCCGGTTTACTCTCGAGCCGTTAAATGGGAATAGGGGTTCATCTCGAATTGATTCCATAAAGTGTGTTCTCCTCTCCAATGTGGACTGATGTTAGTGAAATTTCTCAGTTGCATAAATGGTGTCAAGTACGCTTTTTCCTTCCAAGAGGGAATGTGGTATTTCTTCAAGGGGAGCTGATTTCTTCAATTGAGGGGATGATTTTGTGGTGTTTCTCGAGTTGAGGCGGGAAGCTGGGGGTACTTCTCGAGTTGCGACCGGGACCTCAGAAACTAGCTCGGGTTGCTTCAGGGAAGTCAGGTCCCCTTTTGTGTTGGAAGGGGAACTTCCGGTTTACTCTCAAGCCCTTTAATGTTAATAGGGCCTCTTCTCGAGTTGAGTCCATAAAGCGTGTTCTCCTCTCCAATGGGTACAGATGATAGGGAACTTTCTGAGTGGCATAAAGTGTGACAAGTACCCTTTTGCCTTTCAAGCGGGAATGTGGGATTTCTCTTGAGATTCTTCAGCGCAAAATTACCTCATCTCGTATTGAGGGGATAATTTTGTGGTTTTTCTCGACTTCAGACGGAAAGCAGGGCTTACTTCTCAAGTTGTGACGGGGACCTCAGGAACTCGCTCGGGTTGTTTATGTGAAGTCAAGTCGCCTTTTTTGTTGGAAGGGTAACTTCCGGATTACTCTCGAGCCGTTAAATGTGAATAAGTCCTCTTCTCGATTTGAGTCCATAAAGTGTGTTCTGTTCTGCACTGAGGGGGGATGTTAGGGAACATTCTGAGTCGCCTAAAGGGAGTCAAGTACCTTTTTGCCTTTCAAGCGATAATATGGGATTTCTATTAAGATTCTGCAGCGCAAAATTTCCTCATCTAGCATTGAGAGGACAATTTTGTGTTGTTTCTCCAATTGTGGCGGGATGCTGGTGGTACTCGCGAGTTGCGCTGGGGACTCAGGAACTCACTCGAGTTACTTCAGGGCGGTCAGGTCCCCTTTTGTGCTGGAAGGTAAACTTCCGGATTACTGTCGAGCCCTTTAATGGGAATAGGACCTCTTCTCGAGTTGAGTCCATAAAGTGTGTTCTCCTCTCCATTGGGGACGGATGTTAGGAACTTTCTGAGTGGCATAAAGTGTGTCAAGTACCCTTTTGCCTTTCAAGTGGGAATGTGGGATTTTTCTTGAGATTCTGTAGTGCAAAGTTTCCTCATCTCGCATTGAGGGAATAATTTTGTGGTGTTTCTCGAGTTGCGGCGGGAAGCAGGGGGTACATCTCGAGTTGCGACGGTGACCTCAAACACTCGCTTGCGTTGCTTCAGGAAATTCAAGTCTCCTTTTTTGTTGGATCCGGAACTTCCGGATTACTTTCGAGCCGTTAAATGTGAATATTCCCTCTTCTCTATTTGAGTCCATAAAGTGTATTCTCCTCTCCACTGAGGACGGATCTTAGGGAACATTCGGAGTCGCATAAAGGTAGTCAAGTACCCTTTTGCCTTTCAAGTGTGAATTTGGGTTTTTTCTTGAGATTCTGCAGCGCAAAATTTCCTCATCTATCATTGAGGGGATAATTTTGTGGTGTTTTTAGAGTTACGGCAGAAAGCAACTTCTCGAGTTGCAAAGGGGACCTCAGGAAATCACTCGAATTACTTCAAGGAAGTCAGGTCCCACTTTGTGCTAGAAGGGGAAAATCCGGATTACTCTTGAGCTCTTTAATTTGAATAGGGCCTCTTCTCAAGTTGAGTCCATAAAGTGTGTTCTCCTCTCCATTGGGGACGGATATGTTAGGGATCTTTCTGAGTCGCATAAAGGGTGTCAAGTACCCTTTTGCCTTTCAAGCAGGAATGTGGGATTACTCTTGAGATTACGCAGCGAAAATTTCCTCATCTCGCATTGAGGGTATAATGTGTTGTTTCTCGAGTTGCGGCCGGAAGCTCGAGGTACTTCTCGAGTCGGGACGGGGACCTCAGAAACTCGCCTGTTTTGATTCAAGATAGGCAGGTCCCATTTTTGTTGGAAGTGGAACTTCGGGATTACTCTTGAGCCGTTAAAAGGAAATTGGTCTCTTCTCGAGTTGAGTCCTTAAAGTGTGTTCTCCTCTCCAATGGGGACTGATGTTAGTGAAAATTCTGAGTCGCATAAAGGGTGTCAATTACCCTTTTGCCTTTCAAGATGGAAAGTGGTATTTCTCTTGAGATTCTGCAGCGAAAAATTTCCTCATCTCGCATTGAGGGGAAAATTTTTTTGTGTCTCGAGTTGTGGCGGGAAGCTGGGGCAACTGCTAGAGTTGCGACAGGGACCTCAGGAACTTGATGGGGTTGCTTCAGGGAATTAAGGTCTCCTTTGGTGTTGGAAGGGGAACTTCCGGTTTACTCCCGAGCCGTTAAATGGGAATAGGGTCTCATCTCGAATTGAGTCCATAAAGTGTGTTCTCCTGTCCAATGGGAACGGCTGTGTGGGGGAACTTTCTGAGTCGCATAAAGGGTGTCAAGTACCCTTTTGCCTTTCAAGAGGGAATGTGGTATTTCTCTTGAGATTCTGCAGCGCAAATTTTCCTCATCTCGCATTGAGGGGATAATTTTGTGGTGTTTCTCGTGTTGAGGCGGGAAGCTGGTGTACTTCTCGAGTTTCGATGGGGACCTCAGGAACTCGCTTGGTTTGCTTGAGGGTAGTCAGGTCCCCTTTGGTGTTGGAAGGGGAACTTCCGGTTTACTCTCGAGCCGTTAAGTGGGAATAGGGGCTCATCTGGAATTGAGTCCATAAAATGTGTTCTCCTCTCCAATGGGAACGGCTGTGTGAGGGATCTTTCTGAGTTGCATAAAGGGTGTCAAGTACCCTTTTGGCTTTCAAGCAGGAATGTGGGATTTCTCTTGAGATTCTGCAGTGCAAAATTCCTCATCTCGCATTGAGGAAATAATTTTGTGATGTTTCGAATTGCAGTGGGAAACTGAGGGTAGTCCTCGAGTTGCGATGTGGACAACAGGAAATCTCTCAGGTTTTCTCAGGGAAGTCAGGTCCCCTTTTGTGTTGGAAAGGGAACGGCGGGATTACTCTCGAGCCATTAAATGGGAATAGGGCCTATTCTCGAGTTCAGTCCATAAAATGTATTCTCCTCTCCAATGTGGACGGCTGTGTGAGGGAACTTTCTGGGTCACATAAATGTCTTGTACCCTTTTGCCTTTTATGTAGGAATGTGGGATTTGCCTTGAGATCTGCAGGAAAATTTCCTGATCTCACATTGGGGGATAATTTTGTGGTTTTTCTCAATTTGCAGCGGGAAGCTGGGGGTACTTCTCGAGTTGCGACGGGGAACTCAGGAACTCACTTGGTTTGCTTTTTGGAAATCAGGTCCCTTTTTTTGCTGGAAGGGGAACTTCCGGATTACTCTCGAGCTGTTAAATGGGAATAGGGCCTCTTCACGAATCGAGTCCATAAAGTGTGTTCTCCTCTTTAAGGGAAGGCTAGGTGAGGGACATTTCTGAGTCGCATAAAGGGTGTCAAGTACCTTTCGCCTTTCAAGCGGGAATGTGGGATTTCTCTTGAGAGTCTGCGGTGCAAACTTTCCTCTTCTCGCATTGAGGGGATATTTTTTAGTGGTTTTTCTCTAGTTTCAGTGAAAAGCTGGGGTTATATCTGGAGCTGCAATGGGGATCTAAGGAAATCGCTCAGGTTTCTTCAGGGAAGTCAGGTCCCCTTTTGTGTTGGAAGGGGAACTTCCGGTTTACTCTCGAGCTGTTAAATGGGAATAGGGCCTCTTCTCGAGTTGAGTCCATAATATGTGTTCTACTCTCCAAGGGGAAAGCTGTTTGAGGGAACTTTCTGAATCGCATAAACGGTGTCAAGTAACCTCTCCTTTCAAACCTGAATGTGGGTTTTATCTTGAGATTCTGCAGCGAAAAATTTCCTCATCTGTAATGAGGGGATAATTTGTGGTGTTTCTTGAGTTGCGGCAGGAATCTGAGGGTACTTCTCGAGTCGCGTTGGGAAACTCAGGAACTCACTAGGGTTGCTTCAGGGAAGTCAGGTCCCCTTTGTGTTGGAAGGGGAACTTCCGGATTACTCTCGAGCCGTTAAATGGGAATAGGGCCTCTTCTCGCGTTGAGTCCAAAAATGTGTTTTCCTCTCCAATGGGGACGGCACTTTGGGGGAAATTTCTTAGTCTTATAATGGGTGTCAAGTACCCTTTTGCCTTTTTTTACAGGGAATGTAGGATTTCTCTTGAGATTCTGCAAGGCAAAATTTCCTCATCTCTCATTGAGGGGATAATTTTGTTGTGTGTCTCCAGATTCGCCGAGAAACTGGGTGTACTTGTCGAGTTGCGACGGGGACCTCAGGAACGTGCTCGGGTGGCCTCAGGGAAGTCAGTTCCCCTTTTGTGAAGGAAGGGGGAACTTCGGGATTACTCTCAAGCTGTTAAATGGGAATAGGTCCTCTTCTAGAGTTGAGTCCATTAAGTGTGTTCTCCTCTCCAATGGGGACGGATGTTAGGGAACTTTCTGAGTCACATAAAGTGTGTCAAGTAACCTTTTGCCATTCAAGCGGGAATGTGGGATTTCTCTTGAGATTCTGCAGTGCATAATTTCCTCATCTCACATTGAGGGGATAATTTTTTTGTGTTTCTCGAGTTGCGGCGGGATGCTGCGGGTACTTCTCGAGTTGAGAAGGGGATCTCAGGAACTCGCTCAGGTTGCTTAAGGGAAGTAAGTTCCTCTTTTGTGAAGGAAGGGGAACTTCGGGATTACTCTCGAGCCCTTAAATGTGAATAGGGCCTCTTCTTGAGTTGAGTCCATAAATTGTGTTCTCCTCTCCAATGGGGATAGCTGTGTGAGGGTACTTTCTGAGTCGCATAAAGGATTTCAAGTAACCATTTGCCTTTCAAATGAGAATGTGGGACTTCTCTAGAGATTCTGCAGCACAAAATTTCCTCATCTTGTATTGAGGGGATAATTTTGTGGTGTTTCTCTAGTTGGGGCTGGAGGCTTGTGGTACTTCTCAAGTTGAGACGGGGACCAAAGTTTCTCGCTTGGATTGCTTCAGGAAAGTCATTTCCCCTTTTGTGTTGGAAGGGGAACTTCCGGATTAATCTCGAGCCATTAAATGGGAATAGGTACTTTTCTTGAGTTGAGTCCATTAAATGTGTTCTCCTCTCCAATAAGGACGGCTGTGTGAGATAAATTTCTGCTTCGCATGAAGGGTGTCAAGTTCCCTTTTGCCTTTCATGGGGGAATGTGGGATTTCTCTTGAGTTTCTGCAGCGCAGAATTTCCTCAACTCGCATTGAGGGAATAATTTTGTGGTCTTTCTACAGTTGTGGCCGAAAGCTGGGGGTACTTCTCCAGTTGCGACGCGGACCTCAGGAACTCGATCGAGTAGCTTCAGGGAATTCAGGTCCCCTTTTCTGTTGAAAGGGGAACTTCCGTATTAGTCTCGAACCGTTAAATGGGAATAGGGCCTCTTCTGAGTTGAGTACATAAAGTGTGTTCTTCTCTCCAATGGGGACGGATGTTAGGAAAATTTCTGAGTCGCATAAAGAGTGTCAAGTACCATTTTACTTTTCAAGAGTGTTGTGCGAATTCTCTTGAAAATCTGCAGCGCAAAATTTCCTCATCTCGCATTGAGGGGATAATTTTGCGGTGTTTCTCGAGTTGCGTCGGGAAGCTGGGGGTACATCTCAAGTTGAGACGTAGACCTCAGGAACTCGCTTGGTTTGCTTCATGGAAGTAAGGTCCCCTTTTTTGTTGGAATGGGAACTTACTGATTACTCTCCAGCCATTTAATGGGAATAGGGCTTCTGCGCGTGTTGAGTCGGGAAAGGGTCTTAACCTCTCCAATTGGGAGGGCTATTAGGGAACTTTCTGAGTCGCATAAAGTGTGTCAAGTACACTTTTTCATTCAAGCCAGAATGTGGGATTTCTCTTGAGATTCTGCAGCGCAAAATTTCCTCATTTCTCATTGAGGGGATAATTTTGTGATGTTACTCGAGTTGCACTGGGAGGCAGGGGTATTTTTCGAGTTGTTATGGGGACCTCAGGAACTCGCTTGGGTTGCTTCAGGGAAGTCAGCTCCCATTTTGTGTTGGAAGGGGATCTTCCGGATTTCTCTCGAGCCGTTAAATGGTAATAGGGCCTCTACTCGAGTTGAGTCCATAAGGTGTTTTCTCCTCTCCAATGGGAACGGCTGTTAAGGAACTTTCTGTGTCGCATAAAGTGTGTCAAGAACACTTTTGCTTTCAAGCGGGAATGTGGGATTTCTCTTGAATACTGCAGCGCAAAATTTCCTCCTCTTGCATTGAGGGGATATTTATTTGGTGTTTATCGAGTTTCCGTGGGAAGTTGGGGGTACATCACAAGTTGCGAAGTAGACCTAAGGAACTCGCTTGGGTTGCTTCAGTAAGTCAGGTCCCCTTTTGTGTTGGAAGGGGAACTTCCGGGTTACTCTTGAGGCTTTAAATGGGAATAGGACCTCTTCTCAAGTTGAGTCCAAAAATTGTGTTCTCCTCTCCAATGGCGACGGCTGTGTGAGGGAATTTTCTGAGTCTCATGAAGGTTGTCAAGTATCCTTTTGCCTTTCGCAGGGAATGTGGGATTTCTCTTGAGATTCTGCAGCGCAAAATTTCCTCATCTCGCATTGAGGGGATAATTTTGTGGTGTTTCTCGAGTTGCAACGGGAAGCTGGGGGTACATCTCAAGTTGCGACATAGACCTAAAGAAATAGTTCAGGTTTCTTCATAGAAGTCAGGTCCCCTTTTGTGTTGCAATGGGAACTTCCTAATTCTCTCCAGCCATTAAATGGGAATAGGGCCTCTGCTCATGTTGAGTCCATAAAGTGTCTTCTCCTCTCCAATGATAACAGCTATGTGAGGGAACTTTCTGAGTCGCATAAAGGGTGTCAAGTATCCTTTTGCTTTTCAAGAGGGAATGTGGGATTTCTCTTGAGATTTTGCCGTGCAAAATTTCCTCAACTCGCATTGAGGGAATAATTTTGTGGTGTTTCTCGAGTTGGGGCCGTAGGCTGGGGGTACTTCTCGAGTTGCGACGGGGACCTAAGGAACTCGCTCAGGTTTCTTCATGGAAGTCATGTCCCCTTTTGTGTTGGAAGGTGAACTTCCGGATTATTCTCGAGCCATTAAATGGGAATAGGACCTCTTCTCGAGTTGAGTCCATAAAATGTGGTCTCCTCTCCAATGGGGACGGCTGTTTGTGGGAACTTTCTGAGACCCATAAATGGTATTAAGTACACTTTTGCCTTTAAAGAGGGAATGTGGGATTTCTCTTGAGATTCTGCAGTGTAACATTTCCTCATCTCACATTGATGGGATAATTTGTTTGTGTTTCTCGAGTTTCGGCTGGAAGCTAGGGGTACTTCTCGAGTTGAGAAGGGGATCTCAGGAACTCACTCGGGTTGCTTAAGGGAAGTAAGTTCCTCTTTTGTGAAGGAAGGAGATCTTCGGGATTACTCTCGAGCCCTTAAATGGGAATAGGGCCTCTTGTTGAGTTGAGTCCATAAAGTGTGTTCTCCTCTCCAATGGGGACGGCTGTGTGAGGGATATTTCTGCATAGCATTAAGGGTGTCAAGTAACCTTTTGCCTTTCAAGGGGGAATGTGGGATTTCTCTTGAGATTCTGCAGCGCAGAATTTCCTTATCTCGCATTGAGGGGATAATTTTGTGGTGTTTCTCGAGTTGCATCGGGAAACTAAGGGTACATCTGAAGTTGCGACGTAGACCTCTGGAGCTAGCTCGGGTTGCTTCAGGGAAATCAGGTCCCATTTTGTGTTGGAATGGGAACTTACTGATTACTCTCTAGCCATTAAATGGGAATAGGGCCATTGCTCGTGTTGAGTCCATAAAGTGTCTTCTCCTCTCCAATGGTAATGGCTACGTGAGGGAACTTTCTGAGTCGCATAAAGGGTATCAAGTATCCTTTTGCTTTTCAAGCGGGAATGTGGGATTTCTTTGAGATTCTGCAGCGAAAATTTCCTCATCTCGCATTGAGGGGATATTTTTGTGGTGTCTCTCGAGTTTCCGCGGGAAGCTGTGGGTAATTCTCGAGTTATGACGGTGACCTCAGGAACTCGCTCGAGTTGCTTCAGGAAAGTCTGGTCCCTTTTGTGTTGGAAGGGGTACTTTGAGATTAGTCTCGGGCCCTTAAATGGGAACAGGTCTTCTTCTCGAGTGAGTCCATAAAGTGTGTTCTTCTCTCCAATGGATCGGATGTTAGGGAACTTTCTGAGTCGCAAAAAGGGAGTCAAGTACAATTTTACCTTTCAAGCGGGTTGTGCGATTTCTCTTGAGAATCTCCAGGGCAATATTTCCCATCTCACATTGAGGGGATAATTTTGTGGTTTTTCTGGAGTTGCGTCAGGAAACTGGGGCTACATCTCAAGTTGTGACATAGACCTCAGGCACTCACTTCAGGGAAGTCAGGTCCCCTTTCGTGTTGGAATGGGAACTTACGATTACTCTCCAGCCATTAAATGGGAATAGGGCCTATGCGCATGATGAGTCCATGAAGTGTCTTCTCCTTTCCAATTGGGACGGCTATTAGGGAACTTTCTGGGTCGCATATACTGTGTCAAGTACACTTTTTCATTCAAGCGGGAATGTGGGATTTCTCTTGAGATTCTACAGTGCAAAATTTCCTCAACTGGCAATAAGGGGATTATTTTGTGGTGTTTCTTGAGTTTTGGCAGAAGCTGGGGGTCCTTTTCGAGTTGCAACGGGGAATACAGGAACTTCCTCGGATTGCTTCGGGGAACTCAGGTCCCCTTTTGTTTTCGAAGGGGAACTTCATGAATACTCACGATCCGTTAAATTGGAATAGGGCCTCTTCTCGAGTTGAGTTCATAAAGAGTGTTCTCTACAATGGGGACGGATATTAGGGAACATCCTGAGTCGCATAAATGGTGTCATTTACCCTTTTGTGTTTCCACCGAGAATGTGGGATTTCTCTTGTATTTCTACAGCGAAAAATTTCATCATCTCCTATTGAGGGGATAATTTTGTGGTGTTTCTCGAGTTGCGGCAGGAAGCTGAGGGTATTTCTTGAGTTGTGACGGGGCCCTCAGGAACTCGCTCGGGTTGCTTCACTGAAGTCAGGTCCCCTTTGTGTTGGAAGGGGAACTTCCGTATTACTCTCGAGCCGTTAAATCGGAATAGGGCCTCTTCTCCAGTTGAGTCCATAAAGTGTGTTCTCCTCTAAAATAGACACGGATGTTAGGGAATTTTCTGAGTTGCGTAAAGGGTGTCTAGTACACTTTTGCCTTTGAAAGGTTAATGTGGGCTTTCTGTTGAGATACTGCAGCACAAAAAGGATAACAATCATGGGTGTTCATTGGAAGGACTGATGCTAAAGCTGAAACTGCAATATGTTGGCCACCTCATGCGACGAGTTGACTCACTGGAAAAGACTCTGATGCTGGCAAAGGTTGGGGGCGGGAGGAGAAGGGGACAACAGAAAATGAGATGACTGGATGGCGTCACAGACTCTGTGGTCATGAGTTTGAGTGTACTCTGGGAGCTGGTGATGGACAGGGAGGCCTCCGTGCTGTGATTCATGGGGTCCGGGGAAGTCGGACATGACTGAGCGACTGAACTGAACTGAACTGAACTTTGTGGTGAGTCTCGAGTTGCGATGGGAAGCTTGTTGTACTTTCCGAGTTATGACGGGGACGTCAGGAACTCGCTCGGGTTGCTTCAGGGAAGTCTGGTCCCCTTTTGTGCTGTAAGGGGAACTTCGGGATTACTCTTGAGCCTTTAAACGGGAATAGGGCCTCTTCTAGAATTGAGGCCATAAAGTTCGTTCTCCTACCCAATATGGATGTCTCTTAGGGAACTTTCTGTGTCGCATAAAGTTTGTCAAGTACCCTTTTGTCTTTCAAGTGGGAATGTGGGATTTTTCTTGAGATTCTGGAGCGCAAAATATCCTCATCTCGCATTGAGGGGATAATTATGGGGTGTTTCTCGAGTTGCGGTGGGACGCTGTCAGTACTTCTCGAGTCGACTAGGACCAGAGGAATTTGCTCGGGTTGCTTCAGAGAAGTCGGGTCCCCTTTTGTGTTGGAATGGGCACTTCGGGATTACTGTCCTGACATTAAATGGGAATAGTGCCTCTTATCTATTGAGTCCATAAAGTGTGTTCTCCTCTCCAATGGGGACGGCTGTGTGAGGGAAGCTTCTGAGTGGCATGAAAGTTGTCAAGTACACTTTTGCCTTTCAAGCGGGAATGTGGGCTATCTCTTGAGATTCTGCAGTGCAAAATATCCTCATCTCGCATTTAGGGGATATTTTTCTGGTGTTTCTCGAATTTCGGTGGGAAGCTAGGGGTACTTCTGGAGTTGTGACGGGACCTCAGGAACCAGCTCGGGTTGTTTCAGGGAAGTCAGTTCCCCTTTGTGTTGGAAGGGGAACTTCTGGATTACTCTCGAGCCGTTAAATGGGAATAGGGCCTCTTCTCGAGTTGAGTGAATAAAGTGTGTTCACCTCTTCAATGGGGACGCTGTGTGAGGGAACTTTCTGAGTTGCAAAAATGGTGTCAAGTAACTTTTGCCTTTCAAGCGGGAATGTGGGATTTCTTTTGAGATTCTGCAGCGCACATTTTCGTCATCTCGCATTGAGGGGATGATTTTGTTTTGTTTCTCTAGTTGCGGTTGGAAGATGGGGATACTTCTTGAGTTGTGACAGGGACCTCAGGAACTCGCTCGGGTTGCTTCAGGGAAGTCAGGTCCCCTTTTTTGTTGAAAGGAACTTCCGCATAACTCTCAAGCGGTTAAATTGGAATACGGCCTCTTCTCGAGTTGAGTCCATAAAGTGTGTTCTTCTCTCCAAAGGGTACGGATGTTAGGGAATTTTCTGAGTCGCATAAAGGGTGTCAAGTACCCTTTTGCCTTTCAAGAGGGAATGTGTTTTTTCTCTTGAGATTCAGCAGTGCAAATTTACTCATCTCGCATGACGGGATAATTTTGTGGTGTTTCTCGAGTTGTGTTGGGAAGCTAGGGGTTCATTTCAATTTGCGACGTAGACCTCAGGAACTCGCTCAGTTTGCTTCAGGGAAGTCAGATCCCCTTTTTTGTTAGAATGGGAACTTACTGAATACTTTCCAGCAATTAAATGGGAATAGGGCCTCTTCGTCTGTGTGCAGGAATCCCT
The DNA here is from genome assembly GCF_049115385.1 of Moschus berezovskii. Classification (NCBI taxonomy): domain Eukaryota; kingdom Metazoa; phylum Chordata; class Mammalia; order Artiodactyla; family Moschidae; genus Moschus; species Moschus berezovskii. The sequence goes on along the minus strand of NC_142479.1, from coordinate 5,587,631 downwards.
TAGAAGAAATGGAGTAGCCATCATGGTCAACAAAAGAGTCCGAAATGCAGTACTTGGATGCACTCTTAACAATGACAGAATGATTCCTGTTCGTTTCCACGGCAAACCATTCAATATTACAGTAATCCAGGCCTATGCCCCAACCAGTAATGCTGAAGAAGCTGAAGTTAAACGGTTCTATGAAGACCTACAAGACCTTTTAGAACTAACACCCAAAAAAGATGTCCATTTCATTATAGGGGACTGGAATACAAAAGTAGGAAGTCAAGGAACACCTGGAGTAATAGGCAAATTTGGCCTTGGAGCACGGAATGAAGCAGGGCAAAGGCTAATAGAGTTTTATCAAGAGAATGCACTGGTCATAGCAAACACCCTCTTCCAACACAAGAGAAGACTCTACACATGGACATCACCAGGTGGGCAACACCGAAATTAGATTGATTATATTCTTTGCAACCAAAGACAGAGAAGCTGTATACAGTTAGGGAAAACAAGACCAGGAGCTGACTATGGCTCAGATCATGAACTCCTTATTGCCAAATTCAGACTTAAATTGAAGGAGGTAGGGAAAATCACTAGACCATTCAGATATGACCTCAATCAAATCCCTTATGATTATACAGTGGAAGTGAGAAATAGATTTAAGGGACTAGATCTGATAGATAGAGTGCCTGATGAACTCTGGGCAGAGGTTCGTGACATTGTACAGGAGACAGGGACCAAGACGATCACCATGGAAAAAAAAATGTAAAAGAGCGAAATGGCTGTCTGAGGAGGCCTTACACATAGCTCTGAAAAGAAGAGAGGCGAAAAGCAAAGGAGAAAAGGAAAGATATAAGCATCTGAATGCAGAGTTCCAAAGAATAGCAAGGAGAGATAAGAAAGCCTTCCTCAGTGATCAATGCAAAGAAATAGAGGAAAACAACAGAATAGGAAAAACAAGAGACCTCTTCTAGAAAATTAGAGATTCCAAGGGAACATTTCATGAAAAGATGGACTCGATAAAGGACAGGAATGGTATGGACCTAAGAGAAGCAGAAGATATTAAGAAGAGGTGGCAGGAATACACAGAATAACTGTACAAAAAAGATCTTCACGAGCAAGATAGTCACAATAACGTGATCACTGACCTAGAGCCAGACATCTTGGAATGTGAAGTCAAGTGGGCCTGAGAAAGCATCACTACTAACAAAGCTAGTGGAGGTGATGGAATTCCAGTTGAGCTATTTCAAGACTTGAAAGATGATGCTGTGAAAGTGCTGCACTCAATATGCCAGAACATTTGGAAAACTCAGCAGTGGCCACAGGATTGGAAGAGGTTAGTCTTCATTCCAGTCCCAAAGAAAGGCAATGCCAAAGAATGCTCAAACTACCGCACAATTGCACTCATTTCACACGCTGGTAAATTCATGCTCAAAATTCTCCAAGCCAGACTTCAGCAGTATGTAAACCGTGAACTCCCAGATGTTTAAGCAGGTTTTATAAAAGGCAGAGGCACCAGAGATCAAATTGCCAACATCTGCTGGATCATGGAGAAAGCAAGAGAGTTCCAGAAAAACATCTATTTCTGCTTCATTGACTATGCCAAAGCCTTTGACTGTGTGGATCACAATAAACTGTGGAATATTCTGAAAGAGATGGGAATTCCAGACCACCTGACCTGCCTCTTGAGAAACCTGTATGCAGGACAGGAAGCAACAGTTAGAACTGGAAATGGTAAAACATACTGGTTCCAAATAGGAAAAGGTGTACGTCATGGTGTATATTGTCACCTTGCTTATTTAACTTATATGCAGAGTACATCATGAGGAATGCTGGGCTGAAAGAAGCACAAACTGGAATCAAGTTTTCTGGGAGAAATATCTATAACCTCAGATATGCATATGACACTACCCTTATGGCAGAAAGTGAAGAGGAACTCAAAAGCCTCTTGATGAAAGTGAAAGAGGAGAGTGAAAAGTTTGGCTTGAAGCTCAACATTCAGAAAACAAAGATCATGGCATCTGGTCCCATCACTTCATGGGAAATAGATGGAAAAACAGTGGAAAGAGTGTCAGACTTTATTTTTTTGGGCTCCAAAATCACTACAGATGCTGATTGCAGCCATGAAATTAAAAGATGCTTACTCCTTGGAAGGAAAGTTATGACCAAACTTGATAGTATATTAAAAAGCAGAGACATTACTTTGCCAACCAAGGTCATTCTAGTCAAGGCAATGGTTTTTCCCGTGGTCATGTATGGATGTGAGAGTTGGACTGTGAAGAAAGCTGATGGCTGAAGAATCGATGCTTTTGAACTGTGGTGTTGGAGAAGACTCTTGAGAGTCCCTTATACTGCAAGGAGATCTAATCTGTCCATTCTAAAGGAGATCAATCCTGGATGTTCATTGGAGGGACTGATGCTAAAGATGAAACTGCAATACTTTGGCCACCTCATGCGGCGATTTGACTCACTGGAAAAGACTCTGATGCTGGGAAAGGTTGGGGGCAGGAGGAGAATGGGACGACAGAGAATGAGATGGCTGGATGGCATCACCGACTCTGTGGACATGAGTTTGAGTGAACTCCGGGAGTTGGTGATGGACAGGGAGGCCTGGCGTGCTGTGATTCATGGGGTCGCAGAGAGTCGGACACAACTGAGAGATTGAACTGAACTGAGGGCCTCTTCGCGTGTTGAGTCCATAAAATGTCTTCTCCTCTCCAATTGTGACAGCTATGAGTGAAATTCCTGAGTCGCATAAAGTGTGTCAAGTGCCCTTTTTCTTTCAAGCGGGAATGTGGGATTTCTCTTGAGATTGTGCATTGCAAAATTTCCTCATCTCGCAGTGAGGGGATATTTGTCTGTTTTTTCTCGAGTTTTGGCGGGAAGCTAGGGGTACTTCTCGAGTTGCAACGTGGAATACAGGAACTTCGTCGGATTGCTTCAGGGAATTCAGGACCCCTTTTCATGTTGGAAGGGGAACTTCGGGATTTTTCCCGAGCCGTTAAATGGGAATAGGGCCTCTTCTCGAGTTGAGTCCATAAAGTGTGTTCTCCTCTCCAATGGGGACAGTGGTGTGAGGGAACTTTCTGACTCGCATAAAAGTTATCAAGTAACCTTTTGCCTTTCAAGCGAGAATGTGGGATTTCTCTTGAGATTCTGCAGCGCAAAATTTCCCCATCTCCAATTGAGGGGATAATTTTTTGGTGTTTCTCTAGTTGCGGCGGGAAGCTGGGGATACATCTCAAGTTGCGACGTAGACCTCTGGAACTCTCTCGGGTTGCTTCAAGAAAGTAAGGTCCCCTTTTGTGTTGGAAAGGGAAATAACTGATTACTCTCCAGTCATTAAATGGGAATAGGACCTCTGTTCTTGGTGGTCCATAAAGTGTCTTTTCCTCTGCAATGGTAACGGCTATATGAGGGAAATTTCTGAGTAGCATTAAGGGTTTCAAGTACCCTTTTGCCCTTAAAGGGGGAATGTGGGATTTCTTTTGAGATTCTACAGCGCAGAATTTCATCTCGCATTGAGGGAATAATTTTGTGGTTTTTCTCGAGCTGCGGCCGGAAGCTGGGGGTACTTCTCCATTTGGGACGGGGACCTCAGTATCTCAATCAGGTTGCTTCAGGGAATTCAAGTCTCCTTTTGTGTTGGAAGGGGAACTTCCGGATTACTATCAAGGTCTTAAATGGGAATACGGCCTCTTCTCGATTTGAGTCCATAAAGAGCGTTGGGTTGGATGTTTGGAAACTTTCTGAGTCGCATAAAGGTTGTCAAGTACCATTTTGCCTTTCAAGCACGTGGTGGGATTTCTCTTCAGATTCTGTGGCGCAAAATTTCCTCATCTCGCATTGACGGAATATTTTTGTGGGTTTCTCAAGTTGGGGCCCGATGCTGCGAGTACTTCTCGAGTTGTGACGGGTACCTAAGGAACTCGCCCTGGTTTCTTCAGGGAAGTCATGTCCCCTTTTGTGATGAAAATGGAACTTCCGGATTACTGTATAGCCGTTAAATGGGAATAGGGCCTCATCTCGATTTGAGTCCATGAAGTGTGTTCTCCTCTCCAATGGGGACTGCAGTTTGAGGGAACTTCCTGAGTCGCACAAAGGGTGTTAAGTATAATTTTGCCTTTCAAGAGGGAATGTGGGATATCTCTTGAGATTCTGCAGAACAAAATTTCATAATCTCGCATTGACGGGATTATTTTGTGGTGTTTCTCGAGTTGCGGCCGGAAGCTTGGTGTACATCTCGAGTTAGCGACGGGAACCTCAGGAATTCGCTCTGGCTTCTTCAGGGAAATCATATCCCATTTTTTTTGGAAGGGTAACTACAGGATTACTCTCAAGCCCTTAAATGGGAATAGGGCCTCTTCTCTAATTGAGTCCATAAATTGTGTTCTCCTCTCTAATGGGGAAGGCTGTTTGAGGGAACTTTCTGAGTCACATAAAGGGTGTCAAGTACCCTTTTCCCTTTGAAGAGTGAATGTGGAATTTCTCTTGAGATTCTGCAGCGGAAATTTTCCTCATCTTGTATTGAAGATATAATTTTGTGTTGTTTCTCGAGTTGCAACGGGAAACTGGGGATATATCTCGAGTCACGATGGAGACCTCAGGAACTGGCTCGGGTGGCTTCAGGAAAGTCAGGATTCCTTTTGTGCTGGAAGGGGATCTTCGGGATTTCTCTCGAGCCGTTTAATGGGAATCGGCCTATTCTCGAGTTAAGTGCATAAAGTGTGTTCTCCTCTCCAATGGGGACGGCAGTTTGAGGGGACTTTCTGAGTCGCATAGAGAGTGTCAAGTACACTTTTGCCTTTCCAGAGGGAATGTGGGATTACTCTTGAGATTCTGCATTGCAAAATTCCTCATCTCGAATTGACGAGAAAATTTTGTGGTGAGTCTCGAGTTACAGCGTTAAGCTGAGAGTACTTCTTGAGTTGCGACGGGAACCTCAGGAACTCGCTCAGGTTTCTTCAAGGAACTCAGGTCCCCTTTTGTGTTGGAAGGGGAACTTCCGAATTACTGTTGAGCTGTTAAATGGGAATAGGGCCTCTTCTCGAATTGAGTCCATTAAGTGTCCTCTCGTCTCCAATGGGGATGGCTGTTTGAGGGAACTTTCTGAGTCGCATAAAGGGTGTCAAGTACCCTTTTGCCTTTGAAGAGTGAATGTGGGTTATCTCTTGAGATTCTGCAGCGGAAATTTTCCTCATCTCGCATTGAAGGGATAATTTTGTGGTGTTTCTCGAGTTGCAGCGGGAAGCTGGGGATACTTCACGTGTTGCGGCGGGGAAATCAGGATCTCGCTCGGGTTTATTCAGGGAAGTCAGGTCCTCTTTGTGTTGGAAGGGGAGCTTTGGGATTACTCTCGAGACGTTAAATGGGAAGTGGCCTCTTCTCGATTTGAATCCATAAAGTGTGTTCTCCACTCCAATGGGGACGACAGGTTGAGGGAACATTCTGAGTTGCATAAAGGGTTTCAAGTACCCTTTTACATTTCAATTGGGAATGTGGGATTTCTGCTGAGATTCTGCAGCGAAAAATTTCCTCTTCTTGCATTGAGGGGATAATTTTGTGGTGTTTCTCAAGTTGCGGTGGGAATCTTGGAGTACAACTCGAGTTGTGACGGGAACCTTAGGAACTCGCTCGGGTTGCTTCAGAAAAGTCAGATCCCCTTTTGTGCTCGAAGGGGAATTACGGAATACTCTAGAGCCATTAAATGGGAATAGGGCCTCTTCTCGAGTTGAGTGCATAAAGTGTGTTCTCGTCTCCAATGGGTACGGCTGTGTGAGGGAACTTTCTGAGTCACATAATGGGTGTCAAGTACGGGAGAGACGGGAGAGACCCCAGCCCCGGCCGTGCAGACGTGAGAGAAGCTGGCCCTGCCTGTGCATATGCGAGAGACGCTGGCCCTTTCCACGGAATCCCGAGAGACACTGACCCTACCTGCGCAGACGTGACAGTTGCCGGCCCCAGTGCACCAAACATTCAAAGATACACGGCCATGAGGAGCTACCCCACGCCTGAGGCCAGGGCAGGCAGCCAAGGGGAGCTACCCCACGTCCAATAGGCTGTGGCTGTGCGGGGGAGGGCCGAGAGGAGCTACTCACATTCAAGGTCAGGAGGGGCGGCCTTGAGGAGATACCCCTCATTCAAGGTAAGGTGCAGTGGCTGTGCTTTCTTTGAGCAGCTGTGAAGAGATATCCCACACCCAAGGTAAGAGAAACCCAAATAAGACGGTAGGTATTGCGAGGGGGCATCAAAGGGCAGACACACTGAAATCATAATCACAGGAAACTAGTCGATCTGATCTCATGGACCACAGCCGAATGTGGTCCACTGGAGAAGGGAATGGCAATCCATTTCAGTATACTTGCCTTGAGAACCCCATGAAGAATATCAAAGGGCAAAATGACAGGATACTGAATGAGGAATTCCCCAGGTCGGTAGGTGCCCAGTATGCTACTGGAGATCAGTGGAGAAATAACTCTAGAAGGAATGAAGGGATGGAGCAATAGCAAAATCAGTACCCAGTTGTGGATGTGACCAGTGATAGAAGCAAGGTCCGGTGCTGTAAAGAGTAATTTTGCATAGGAACCTGGAATGTTAGGTCCATGAATCAAGGTAAATTGGAAGTGGTCAAATAGGAGATGGCAAGAGTGAACATAGACATTCTAGGAATCAGTGAATTAAAATGGACTGGAATGGGTGAATTTAACTCAGATGACCACTATATCTACTATTGTGGGCAGGAATCCCTTAGAAGAAATGGAGTAGCCATCATGGTCCACAAAAGAGTCCGAAATGCAGTACTTGGATGCAATCTTAAAAATGACAGAATGATTTCTGTTCGTTTCCAAGGCAAACCATTCAACATTACAGTAATCCAGGCTTATGCCCCAACCAGTGACGCTGAAGAATGCGAAATTGAACGGTTCTATGAAGACCTGCAAGACCTATTAGAAGTAACACACAAAAAAGTTGTCCTTTTCATTATAGGGGAATGGAATACAAAAGTAGGAAGTCAAGAAACACCTGGATTAACAGGCAAATTTGGCCTTGGAGCATGGAATGAAGCAGGGCAAAGGCTAATAGAGTTTTGTCAAGAGAACACACTGGTCATAGTAAACACCCTCTTCCAACAACACAAGAGAAGACTCTACACTTGGACATCACCAGATGGTCAACACCGAAATCAGATTGAATATATTCTCTGCAGCCAAAGAAGGAGAAGCTGTATACAGTTAGCAAAAACAAGACCAGGAGCTGACTGTGGCTCAGATCATGAACTCCTTATTGGGAAATTCAGACTTAAATTGAAGAAAGTAGGGAAAACCACTAGACCATTCAGATATGACCTCAATCAAATCCCTTATGATTATACAGTGGAAGTGAGAAATAGATTTAAGGGACTAGATCTGATTGATAGAGTGCCTGATGAACTCTGGACGGAGGTTCGTGACATTGTACAGGAGACAGGGACCAAGACCATCCCCATGGAAAAGAAATGCAGAAGAGCGAAATGGCTGTCTGAGGAGGCCTTACAAATAGCTGTGAAAAGAAGAGAGGCGAAAAGCAAAGGAGAAAAGGAAAGATATAAGCATCTGAATGCAGAGTTCCAAAGAATAGCAAGGAGAGATAAGAAAACCTTCCTTAGGGTGGATCCAACTCCACTTCTGGGACGGTTGTTCCTCTCCTTTGAGATGCTCACCTCTGTCGTTCCGAAGCTGCAGGCAAGCTGGGCACCTGTGGAGACGAAACTCCCTTCAGCTGCTCACACAGACAAGGGCACACAAGGATGCCTGTCGCCTCTGGCTCACGGATGGAAGATCAGTGCCCTGTCAACAGGAAATGGGGATCGGTGCCACACCAGACTCCCCTTTCACTGGACACAGCGTCCCTGCTGCTAGAGCTGCTGAATCCAATCATCTGTGAAAATGCAAGCTGAATAACACCCATCTTTCCTAGAAGGTCTCCAAAAGAGTTTAGGAACAATGCATTTGGTAACCAGAGGGGATGACATGCATGTCCATGAAAACTTGACACCTCTCAATAATTGCACTTCAAATGATTCCTAGACATATGTTCCATTCCAAACGGTTCACAAATCCAGAAGGAAATGGAGCAGACATTAGACATGAGCTCTTAGTTTTCACACACAATACAGAAAGGCACTACACAAAGAGTAACCGGGGAACACAGTGAAATTTTTAAAATCCAAGATATGGCCCATTTTTTGATTTGGTCACTTATTTTTCTGGAATTGAGCTGCAGGAGATGCTTGTATATTTTGGAGATTAATCCTTTATCAGTTGCTTCATTTGCTATTATTTTCTCCCATTTTGAAGGCTGTCTTTTCACCTTGCTTAGAGTTTCCTTTGCTGTACAGAAACTTTTGATTTTATTTAAGTCCCTTTTTTTTATTTTTGCTTTTATTTCCAATATTCTGGGAGGTGAGTCATGGAGGATCCTGCTGTGATTTATGTTGGAGAGTGTTTTGCCTACATTCTGCTCTAAGAGTTTTATAGAATCTGGTCTTACATTTAGCTCTCTAATCTATTTTGAGCTTATTTTGTTCTGTGGTGTTAGGAAGTGTTTTAGTTTAATTCTTTTACAAGGGGCTGACCTGTTTTCCCAGCACCATTTGTTAAAGAGACTGTCTTTTCTCCATTTTATATTCTTGCCTCCTTTATCAAAGTTAAGGTGTCCAGAGGTGCATGGATTTATCTCTGGGCTTTCTATTTTGTTCCATTGATCAATGTTTCTGTCTTTATGCCAGTACCATACTGTCTTGATGACTGTGGCTTTATAGTAGCGCCTGAAGTCCAGCAGGCTAATTCCTCCAGTTCCATTCTTCTTCAAGATTGCTTTGGCTATTCGAGTTTTTTTGTATTTCCATACAAATTGTGAGATTATTTCCTCTAGTTCTGTGAAAAATATCATTGGTAGCTTGATAGGGATTGCATTGAAAGTATAAATTACTTTGGATATTATACTTATTTTCACAATATTTATTCTTCCAATCCACGAACACGGTATATTTCTCCATCTATTAGTGTCCTCTTTGGTTACTTTCACTAGTGTTTTATAGTTTTCTATGTACAAGTCTTTTCTATCCTTAGGTAGATATATACCTAAGTGTTTAATTCTTTTCGTTGCAACAGTGAATGGAATAGTTTCCTTAATTTCTCTTTCTATTTTCTTATTATTAGTGTATAGGAATGCAATGGATTTCTGTGTGTTGATTTTATATCCTGCAACGTTACTGTATTCATTGATTAGCTCTAGTAGTTTTCTGGTAGAGTCTTTAGGGTTTTCTGAGTAGAGGATCATGTCATCAGCGAACAGTGAAAGTTTTACTTCTTCTTTTCCAATTTGTATTTCTTTTGTGTCTTTTTCTGCTCTGATTGCTGTAGCCAAAACTTCCAGAACTATGTTGAATAGTAGTGGTGAGAGTGGGCACCCTTGTCTTTTTCCTGACTTTAGGGGAAATGTTTTCACTTTTTCACCATTGAAGATAATGTTTGCTGTACGTTTGTCATACATAGCTTTTATTATGCTGAGATATGTCCATTCTATTCCCACTTTCTGGAGTGTTTTTATCATAAATGGATGATGTATTTTGTCAAAGGCTTTCTCTGCATCTATTGAGATAATCATATGATTTTTATTTTTCAGTTTGCTAATGTGGTGTATTACGTTGATTGATTAGCGGATATTGAAGAATCCTTGCATTCCTGGGATAAAGCCCAATTGGTCATGATGCATGATCTTCTGAATGTGTTGTTGGATTCTGATTGTTAGAATTTTGTTAAGGATTTTTGCATCTATGTTCATCAGTGATATTGGCCTGTAGTTTTCTTTTTTAGTGGGATCTTTAGCAGGTTTTGGGATTAGGGTGATGGTGGCCTCATAGAATGAGTTTGGAAGTTTCCCATCCTCAGCAATTTTCTGGAAGAGTTTGAGTAGAATAGGTGTTAGCTCTTCTCTAAATTTTTGGTAGAATTCAGCTGTGAAGCCGTCTGGACCTGGGCTTTTGTTTGCTGGAAGATTTCCGATTACTTCCTCTAGATCCGTGCTTGTGATGGGTCTGTTCAGATTTGCTATTTCTTCCTGGTTCAGTTTTGGCAAGGTGTACTTTTCTAGGAATTTGTCCGTTACTTACAGGTTATTCATTTTATTGCCATATAATTGCTAATAGTATTCTCTAATAATCCTTGTATTTCTATGTTGTTGGTTGTGATCTCTTCATTTTCTTTTCTAATTTTATTGATTTGTTTCTTCCTCCTTTGTTTCTTGATGAGTCTGGCTAGTGGTTTGTCAATTTTATTTACCTTCTCAAAGAACCAGCTTTTGGCTTTGTTGATTTTTGCTATGGTCTCTTTTGTTTCTTTTGCATTTATCTCTGCCCTAATTTTTACGATTTCTTTTCTTGTACTAACCCTGGGGTTCTTCATTTCTCCCTTTTCTAGTTGCTTTAGATGTAGAGTTAGGTTATTTAGTTGATTTTTTTCTTGTTTCTTGACGTGTGCCTCTATTACTGTGAACTTCTCCCTTAGCACTGCTTTTGCAGTGTCCCAGAGGTTTGGAGTTGTTGTGTTTTCATTTTCATTCATTTCTATGCATGTTTTGATTTCTCTTTTGATTTCTTCTATTATTTGTTCATTATTCAGCAGGGTGTTGTTCAGCCTCCATATGTTGGCATTTTTAATAGTTTTTCTCCCGTAATTGAGATCTAATCTTACTGCATTGTGGTCAGAAAAGATGCTTGGAATGATTTCAATTTTTTTGAATTTACCAAGGCTAGATTTATGGTCCAGGATGTGATCTAACCTGGAAAAGGTTCCGTGTGTGCTTGAGAAAAAGAGGAAATTCATTGTTTTGGGGTGAAATGTCCTATAGAGACCTATTAGGCCTAACTGGTCTATTGTATCATTTAAAGCTTGTGTTTCCTTGTTAATTTTCTGTTTAGTTGATCTATCCATAGATGTAAGTGGGGTATTAAAGTCTCCCACTATTATTGTGTTATTGTTAATTTCCCCTTTCATACTTGTTAGTAATTGTCTTACATATTGTGGTGCTCCTATGTTGGGTGCATAAATATTTATAATTGTTATATCTTCTTCTTGGATTGATCCTTTGATCATTATGTAGTTTCCTTCTTTGTCTCTTTTCACAGTCTTTGTTTTAAAATCTATTTTATCTGATGTGAGTATTGTAACTCCTGCTTTCTTTTGGTCTCTATTTGTGTGGAATATCTTCCTCCAGCCCTTCACTTTCAGTCTGTATGTTTCCGTCGTTTTGAGGTGGGTCTCTTGTAGACAACATATATGGGGGTCTTGTTTTTATATCCATTCAGCCAAACTTTGTCTTTTGGTTGTGGCATTCAACCCATTTATGTTTAAGGTGATTATTGATAAGTATGATCCCGTTGCCATTTTCTTTATTGTTTTGGATTCTAGTTCGTATACTCTTTATTAGTTTCCTGTCTAGAGAAGATCCTTTAGTATTTGTTGGCAAGCTGGTTTGGTGATGCTGAATTCTCTCAGCTTTTACTTGTCTGTAAAGATTTTGATTTCTCCTTTATATTTGAATGAGATCCTTGCTGGGTATAGTAATCTGGGCTGTAAGTTACTTTCTTTCATCACTTTAAGTATGTCTTGCCATTCCCTCCTGGCCTGAAGGGTTTCTGCTGAGAGATCAGCGGTTATCCTTATGGGGATCAACTTGTGTGTTATTTGTTGTTTTTCCCTTGCTGCTTTTAATATTTGTTCAAAGTCATAAAGATGGCTAACAAACACATGAAAAAATGCTCAACATCCCTCATAATCAGAGAAATGCAAATCAAAACCACAATGAAATACCATTTCACACCAGTCAGAATGGCTGCTTTCCAAAAGTCTACATGCAATAAATGCTGGTGAGGGTGTGGAGAAAAGGGAACCCTCTTACACTGTTGGTGGGAATGCAAACTAGTACAGCCACTATGGAGAACAGTGTGGAGATTCCTCAAAAAACTGGAAATAGAACTACCATATGATCCAGCAATTGCACTCCTGGGCATACACATGGAGGAAACCAGAATTGAAAGAAACACATGTACTCCAATTTTCATCGCTGCACTGTTTATAATAGCCAGGACATGGAAGCAACCTAGATGTCCATCAGCAGATGAATGGATAAGAAAGCTTTGGTACATATACACAATGGAATATTTTTCAGCCATCAAAAAGAATGCATTTGAATCAGTTTTAATGAGGTGGATGAAATTGGAGCCTATTATACAGAGTGAAGTAAGCCAGAAAGAAAAACACCAATACAGCATACTAACACATATATATGGAATTTAGAAAGGCGGTAACATTAACCCTGTATACGACACTGGAAAAGCGAAATAGGTATATAAAACAGTCTTTGGGACTGTATGGGAGAGGGTGAGGTGGGATGATTGGAGAGAACGACATTGCAGCACATATATTATCATATGTGAAATGAATCACCAGTCCAGATTCGACACATGATACAGGATGCTTGGGGCTAGTGCATGGGGATGACCTGGAGGGAGGATAAGGGGAAGAGAGAAGTGGGAGGGGCTTTCAAGAAAGGGAACACATGTACACCCAGAGCAGATTCGTCTCAATATATGGTGAAACCAACCAATATATTAATGTAAGGTAATTTGCCTCCAATAAAATAAATTAAAAAAAAAAATCCAAGATTTGGACTCTGGGAAAGACCTTCTGAAAAACGCAAATGACACATCCCAAGCTGGGAGACAACAGTTTACAGACACAGAACTTTGGCAGGATTTGGCTTCTAATACACAAACGACATGAACAGAAACGAGCCTGAAGGAGAGGTCTGAACGGACACCAAACGAAGGTAGGGACACGGAGAGTACACTGAATGATGCCCAGCACTGAGGGCCTTAGAAACACGGTCCAGGTTCACACCCCGAGCCCCATGGGTCCCTGAACTAGGCCTCTTCTACCTGGAGGCTCAGAGAGATGGACAGTGAGGAAGGGGAAGAGAAATCTTTGGCATTTCTAACACTCACAGCAAACACTTAGAAGGAGAAGGCAAGTATCAACCCCACCGACGGTGACATTCCCTGAAAGGCAATAGCTAGAAGTCCATCTAACCCAGGAAGGAAGTCCCTCGTCTCAGAGAACTGCAAGAGATGGATGAAAGAAAGTGAAGCCCACCAATTCAGTGGAATATAAGCTGTGCTCACGGATCAAAAGAATTTCTCCTGGTAAGATGATGTCGGTTCCCCTTCCCCACGACCCCCACAGTGGGGCAATCCAGAGTTTCCACGCTATTCCTCTCAAAATGCCAACTGCTGCTCTCAGGACATTATAACCAAAGAATTCCAAAATGTCTATGCAAACACAAAGGAGACAAAAGGGTCAATGCGATCTGCCGCAAAGCCCTGAAATGGACATAGCAGGCTGCCTGATAGCCAATTTGATTATCACACCAGGATAACAGGACAGCATGGTACTGGGAAGAAACGAAACACGCAGAACCAGATCCATGGAATGGAATTGAGGGTCCAGAACTAAACCAAGCTTCTATGGTCAATTCATTGACGCCAAAGGAGGGGAGGTGATAAGAATGGGAACAAGAGCCTCTGCAACGAAAGGACGTGGGAAATGGAGATGGTTCCATCTAAACAATCACATTGGCTTTTGGTCTCAGAACACGTCAGATTCAGTGAAACACATCAACGCAAAGCCTGAAGTGATGAAACTCCTGGAAATAAGCAGGGGCCATAGGGTCTTCCTTGTCAGGGATTTCTCAACATGTGTGTGTTGGGGGGAAGCAAAATTGGGTCTCTTCAATTCAAGGAAACAGGAAACCAAGGGACACCCACCAGCTTCCATCCACTTGAACAGCTTTGCAACAGAAAAGCTAAGCATTCACAAATCAAAATGGTAACAAAGTGAACACACAAGCATATTTGCAAGCAGAATATCGGAGAAGGGGTTATTATGTAAGAGAATGAGAACTCACACCACTAAGTCTCCCAGAACAAACCCCAGACCTAACCCTTCCCCTAACACCAACTCTAACCCCAAACCTTTACCTCACTCAAAATGAAACCCTAAAGCCTCAGCCTAGGGCAAAAATATACATGTGTTCATGCCTTCACAGGCATGCGAGCATCCACAGGAGAGACACAGAGTGGAAGAGACAGACTGAATTTGGAAAGGTCAAGAAAGAGAGGAAACGAGGGAGAGAGCCTGAACAATGCAGAGAGGAAATGAATCGATTTCACAGAATTTGCATGAATCTCTCTTGAATTTGGAAAAAATGACTGTGCCTATTCTCTTGCAAGTGGTAAAATGACCCACGATGATGGGACTCAAAGACAAGGATGCGGGGAGCCACTGTTGGGGCAGACTCCCCCAACCCTCGAGGCTGAGTGGGAGATTTGAGTAGGACAGGGAAGGTTGATATCAGAGGGGGGGATGTGTGAATATGACCTTCCGGTCCTCCCAAATCGGGGGCCATAAATAGGCAGGAACGGGACTGCCTTTTCCCAGGTCCCAGAGCAAATCCAGGCCTGATTCTGCCCATGGTGTGCTAGGTCAGCCCTGTGTGGAATCCATCCTTTGGGAAGTCTGTGTCCAAGCTCCAAGTGAAAGCGGCTCAAATTTTGAACAGGCACTGGAGCTCCTCGTAGGCTGACAGACTTAGTCAGGAGACGGCAGATTGTGACCCACTCTGCCGATGGAGAGACGGGAAACCCTGTGGGGCACATGGTTTGCCCAGGGCCACAACACTTCTGAGAAGAAGGAACCTGTTCTGAAAGGAGCTGTGTCCTCAGAACTCAGGCCCTGGCTGCACCCAGATCTTCCCAAGGCTGTGGGATGGCCTCTGTGGGTGTCACTGGGCCTGCACGTGGCCTAAGGGCATGGGGAAACAGCCAGAAAACCAGAAGTTCCGTTTGGGAGCTTTGTGGAAGGGACCTCAGCCACGAACCAGGAAATGATGTCACTTCCTGGCAACAGAACCCGCAACCTGTGTATCCAGGCCTGGCCAGCAGAGAGGAGACCCTGGCCAGATCGCTAGCTGTGAAGATATTCTGCTGTTTGCCCCTGCCCAGAGGACGGGGTCTCAGGCTAGCTAACAGGCAGAATGCGTGGGAACGCGGTCGACACTGGCTCAGGGCCACCGCCGAGAGCTCTCTGGCCCTTTGCTGAAGGAAAAGAAAGGTAACAGGGGAGCCCCAGACTGCGTCCGGCCACCTATCCTGTCCCACACCGGGAAGCCTGAGGCCTTTCCTTGTGTGTGGATGGGGGTTTCTTGGGGTGTGTCTGCCTCAAGCAAGCCGAGCCACATTTCAGTCAGGAGCCCATGTGCTTCTTGTGTCCACACCCCAAGGGAGAGCAGGCTGTGTGGCATGGGGAGTGTCCGGGCAGAGCCAGATGCCCAGGCTGACCTCATGCCCTCAGGGGATTCTCCATCCTCCCGGGTGGGTATCTGAGCAGACACTCGTGTCTCTGGTCTTTCTTGGAGCAGAAGGGCAGGCAGGCAGAAGCAGCAGCCATCCTTGCCAAGCTAACCTCAGAAATATCGAAGCAGGGCTGGCTGATGGTCACTGACATTGCAGACCGTCCCACCCGAGATGGCCTCTGAGGGGCACACCTCATCCACCACCCAAAGGGAGGGTTCAGAGGACCAGCCCCCTGCTCGGGAGGCCCAGTGCAGGCTCGAGGTGAGGGTGGCCACGGAGGGCTCAGCCCAAATGGCGATGAAGAGGAAGTGGGCAAGGTCTGTTGTCCAGACTCCACCCAGCACACACCCTAGGACCCAGTCTCAGGCTGCCACGGAGCTCAGCACAGCCGGCTCTGATGCAGAACTCCGAGAAGCCCTGCCTCGGAGGCAGCAGGAAGACCTGGAGCCCAGCACGGAAGAGCACAGAGGTGAGTTGGCTGGGGCTTCTGCCTGTGAGTGTGGGGAGGCGGTGCTGAGCCACACAGGGAGGTGTCCCCCAGAGCTGGGGCTGGGCCTGGAACAAAGGCTAGCCTCACACCACCCATCTTGGAGACTGCAGAGAAGACTCTGATGCTGGGCCTTCTTAGCAAATCTCTAGGAAGCTTTCGTGCCCACTTAGGCACATGGCAAGGCTGGCCTGTGGCAAACTTTTCTTCTCCCCCAGCTCTAGCTCTGGCCGTCAAACTCAGCCAGCCTCCATTTCTAAGACCTGTCCCTACGGAGGTGGGAGCTCCTGGTGCAGGACTCACGGATCCACTGAGGGGAGATCGAGACCTGAGACGTCCCCTCCCAATGACACGGGACCAGCCGGGTATTGGCCACCACCCTCAGCACATCAGATCTCTGTGCCTGCACAACATCCAGCGCCAGGCCAAGATGTCCCACCCCGCCTTTGAGAAACTCCACCTCCATGTGCACTTGCACCTGCTCAGGCTTTGGCGGCAGAAACCGAGTCAGGGCCTGAGTGACCAACTTTGGAGCAGCAGCCTGCCCTGCCTCCTACCAAGGACTCAGACTCCCACCATGACTATCCAACACTTGAAGGGAGAACAGGACCCTGCTCTGGATAGAAGCCCAGAACCCTTTGGCAACCACATCATCAGGGGTGCAGTTGGCTCTGCAGCCTCCATCCCTGTGTGTCCCCCGTGGACGCCGTCTACTCCCTCCACACCCAGGGGAGATTGACTTTCCGTCCCCAGAGCTCATTTTCATCAGTCTCCTAGGCATCTTTCTTCTCATCTTTTATGTCTTTTATGGCTTTCTGTATATTTTGCTCGCAAGTGTGTGTCAATAAATTTTCCTTCCTTGGGAATATGGAGGCCTTTACAATGCTGTGTAAGCGTCACCGCTCTCTACATTCAGACACCCTCATTCTATGCCCCCCCCGCCACTTCGCAGCAAAGCCTGGATTCATGGCAAGCATTCCCCGTTCCTCTCTCCCTCGCCTCTCAACATTGAGTCCACTTCTCTCTGCATTTCTCCCCATCCTTTTGGGGTTCCCAATCAACGCTATTCACTGAAATGATAGGAAACTGGATTTTGCTCTTATTGAAGGCGAAAGTTGTAGTCTCTAAGTATCGTTAGAGTCTTGGCATCCCTATGAATTCTACAGTCCATGGAATTCTCTATTCCAGAATCTTGGGTGGGTAGCTTTTCCCTTCTCCAGAGGATTGTTCTGACTTCCCACATATTGGAAGACCAAAGTGTGAAGTAGCCTTTGGGGATCTGAAAGGACTTGTAGGTCCTTTTATAATGTTATCTTCCAAAAGAAGCCCTCTCGGCTAATATGGTCAGAATCTCCAGGTAGGCAGTGCTGTTGTAAGTGGGACACCTCAGGCACAAGGGACAGTCTGAGTTCTTCCGCCGGCACAAACAAACTCACAAGAATAAACAAGGCAGGAGAAATGGAAAGATAACCCACACCAACAAAGGAACAAATGTTCCTCAGAACACAAGGCCAGAGAAAGACCCACCATCCTTGTGGCCCCCACATGCTTGAGAAAATCAGTGATCAGGAATTAAAAAGAAGAAACATGTGCAGGTCCAATGGGAGGCAATGCACGTGGCTAGTGTAGCTCAGAGATATCCTGACTCTTCGCATGGTCACATGGGCAAAGGGAAACACAGTGCAGGTGGCGGTGGTCATCATCTCACAGCTAGGTGTACAGGATGATGACAACCACCCTTCGGGATCCAAAGAGAGAGTGGAGGGCCTAGCAGAGCCCATAGACATCTCTCTCACTCTCTGGCAGAAGAGATTGCTGGACCAATCAAAGTCCCACAGTAGCATCACTTAATGATCAATGCCAACCCTCAAG
Organism: Moschus berezovskii; assembly: GCF_049115385.1. Lineage (NCBI taxonomy): Eukaryota > Metazoa > Chordata > Mammalia > Artiodactyla > Moschidae > Moschus > Moschus berezovskii. The sequence continues at coordinate 5,569,839 of NC_142479.1, read as the reverse complement.
GTGAATTCCACTTACTTCTGGCACAGTTGCTCCTGTCCTCTTAGATGTTCACCTGTAGCGATCCAAAGCTGCAGACCTGCTGGGCGCCTGTGGAGTAGACCCTCACTTCAGCTGCTCACACAGACAAGGACACACAAGGAAGCCTGTGGCCTCTGGCTCACAGATGAAAGATCAAAGCCCTGTCAACGTGAACTGGGGACCAGTGTTGAAAGGGAGGACTCACCGACTCCCCTTTCACTGGACACAGCGTCCCTGATGCTAGAGCTGCAGAATCCATTCAACTGTGGAAATTCATGCTGAAAAACACCCATCTTTCCGACAAGGTCTCTAAAAGGGTTTACGAGCAACGCATTTGGAAACCAGAGGGGATGACATGCATGTCCATGAAAATTGACACCTCTCAACAAATGCATTTCAAATGATTCCTAGACATATATACCATGCAAAATGGTTCATAAATCCAGAAGTAAATGGAGCATACATTAGACATGAACTCTGAGTCTTTACACACAATACAGAAAGGCACTACACAAAGAGTAACCAGAGAACACAGTGAACTTTGTCAAATCCAAGATTAGGACTCTGGGAAAGACCGTCTGAAAAATGCATAAGACACCTCCCACACTGGGAGACAACTCTTTGCATACACAGAGTTTAGGCAATATTTGGCTCCTAATATGCAAACGACATGAACACAAACTAGCCTGAAGGAGAAGTCTGAAGGGACACCAGGCGAAGGAAGGGACACAGAGAGTATACCGAATGATGCCCAGCACTGAGGTCCTGAGAAACACGGTCTAGCTGCACTCCCCGAGCCCCGTGGGACCCTGGACTAGGCCTCTTCCACCTGGAGGCTCAGAGAGATGGACAGTGAGGAAGGGGAAGAGAAATCCTCAGCATTTCTAACACTCACAGCAAACGCTTAGAAGGAGAAAGCAAGTATTAACCCCACCGACAGTAAATTCCCTGAAAGGCAAGAGCTAAGAATCCATCTAACCCAGGAGGGGTGCCCCTCTTCTCAGAGAATGGCAAGAGATGGATGAAAGAAGGTGAAGTCCACCAATCCAATGGAAAATAATCTGTGCTCATGGATCAGAAGAATTACTCATGAAAAGATGATGTTACTTCCCCCTCCCCCGGACCCACACCGTGGGGCAATCCAGAGGTTCCACGCTATTCCTCTCAAAATAAAAATGGCTGCTCTCAGGGCATGAAAACCAAAGAATTCCTAAATGTCTATGGAAACATTACGGTGTCAAAAGAGTCAATGCAATCGTCCGCAAAAACCTGAAATGTATATAGCAGGCTGCTGATAGCCAATTATATTATCACACTAGGATCATCAGGACAGCATAGTACTGGGAAGAAATCAAACATGCAGAACCAGATCCATGGAATGGAACTGAGGGTCCAGACATAAACCCAAGCTTCTACGGTCAATTCCTCGACGCCAAAGGAGGGGAGGCTATAAGAATGGGAACAAGAGTCTGTGCAACTAAATACCGTGGGAATTTCAGATGGTTCCACCTGAACAATCACGTTGGCTTTTGGTCTCAGAACACGTCAGATTCAGTGAAACACATCAAAGCAAAGCCTAAAGTGAAGAAACTCCTGGAAAAAAGCACAGGACATAGGCTTTTAATGTCAGGGACTTCTCAACATATGTGGGTGGAAAAGAAAAGTAGGGTCTCTTCAAGTCAAGCAAACAGGAAACGAAAGGACACCCACGAGTTTCCGTCCACTTGAACAGCTTTGCAACAGAAAGCCTAAGCATTCACAAATCAAAATTGTAACAAACTGAACACAAAAGTATATTTGCAAGCAGAATATCGGAGATGGGGTTCCTACGTAAAAAAGACTGAGAACTCACACAACTAAGTCTCCCAGAAAAAAACCCAGACCTATCCCTTCCCCTAACACCAACTCCAACCCGATACCATTATCTCACTCGACACGAAACCATTATGCCTCACCCTAGGTCAACACTATATATGTTTACATGCATTCACAGACATGCGTGCATCCACAGGAGAGACACAGAAAGGAAGATACAGAATGAATTTGGAAAGATCAAGAAAGAGACGGAACAAGGTAGAGAGACTGAACAATAGAGAGAGGAAATGAGTTAATTTCACAGAACTTGCATGAATCTCTCTTGAGGATGGAAACAATGACAGTACCTATTCCCCCTGCAAGGGGGAAAATGACCCAAGTTGATGAGTCTCAAAGACAAGGATTCGGGAAACCACTGTTGGGGCAGCCTCCCCCAGGCCTCGAGGCTGAGTGGGACACTTGAATAGGACGAGGAAGGTTGATATCAGAGGTCGCGATGTGTGAATATGATTTTCCGGTCCTCCCAATGCAGGGGTCAAGAAATAGGCAGAAAGGGGACTGACTTTTCCCAGGTCCCAGAGCCCATCCAGGCCTGATTCTGCCCATTCTGTGCTAGGTCAGCCCTGTGCTGAATCCGTCCTTTGGGAAGTCTCAGTTTCTAAGTTCCATGTGATAGCAGCCGAAAGTCTGAACAGGCACTGGAGCTGTTTGTAGGATGACAGATCTAGGGAGGAGATGGAAGAGTGATCCCCCACTCTGCAGATGGAGAGACTGGGGAAACCAAGGGGGGCACATGTCTTGCCCAGGACCACATCACTTCTGAGAAGAGGGAACCTGGGCTGAAAGCAGCTGTGTCTTCAGAGCTCAGGCCCTAGCTGCACCCAGGTCTCCCAAAGGCTGTGGGGTGGGCTGAATGTGTGTCACTGTGCCTGCACTTGGCATAAGGGCATGGGAGAACAGCCAGAAACCCAGAGGTTCCCTTGGGGAGCTTTGTGGAAGGGATCTAGGCCATGAACCAGGAAATGATGTCATTTCCTGGCAACAGAACCCAACAGAAACCACAACCCGTGTATCTAGGCCTCCCCAGCGGAGAGGAGCCCCCAGCCAGATCGCTTGCTGTCAAGATGTTCTGCTGTTTGCCCCTGCCCAGAGGCTGGGTCCTCAGGCGAGCTCACAGGCAGAGAGTGTGGGAAGGTCGTCGACGCTGGCCCAGGGCCCCTCCGAGAGTCCTCTGGCCCTTTGCCCAAAGGAACAGAAGGTAACAGGGGAGCCCCAGGCCGGGTCCGCCCACCTCTCCCGTCCCACCCGTGGAAGCCTGAAGCCTTTCGCTGTGTGTGGATGGGGGTTTCTCAGGCTGTGTCTGCCTCAAGCAAGCCCAGCCACAGGTGGGTCAGGAGCCCGTGGACCGCTTGTGTCCACACCCCAGGGGAGAGCACGCTTGCTGGCATGGTGAGAGTCCAGGCAGAGCCGTGTGCCCAGGCTGACCTCAAGCCCTTGGTGGGGGGTCTCCATCCTCCCTGGTGGGTATCTGAGCAGGCATTCATCTCTGTTCTTTCTTGGAGCAGAAGGGCAGACGGGCAGAAACATTAGACATCCTGGCCTGGCTCAGCTCAGAAATATCGAAGCAGGGCTGGCTGATGGTCACTATCATTGCATAGCGTCCACCCGAGGTGGCCTCTGAGGGGCACACCCCATGCACCTCCCAGAGATAGGGTTCAGAGCACCACCCCGTGACCAGGAGGCCCAGTGCAGGTTCCAGGTGAGCATGACCACGGAGGGCTCAGCCCAACTGGCAATGAAGAGGAGGTGGGCAAGACCTGCTGTGAGACACCACCCAGCTCACAAACCGGGGCCCAGTCTAAGGCTGTCACGGAGCTCAGCACAGCTGGCTCTGACACAGAGCTCCAAGAAGCCCTGCCTCAGAGGCAACAGTAGGACCTGGAGCCCAGCACGGCAGAGCTCAGAGGTGAGGCAGCTGGGCTTCTGCATGTGAGTGTGGGGAGGTGGTGCTGAGCCAAACAGGGAGGAGTCCTACAGAGCTGGGGCTGGACCTGGACCAAAGGCTGGCCTCAAACTACCCATCTTGGAGACTGCAGAGAAGACTCCGATGTTGGGCCTTCTTAGCGAATCTCTAGGAAGCTTTCGTGCCCACTTAGGCACATGGCAAGGCTGGCCTGTGGCAAACTTTTCTTCTCCCCCAGCTCTAGCTCTGGCCGTCAAACTCAGCCAGCCTCCATGTCTAAGACTTGTCCCTACAGAGGTGGGAACTCCAAATGCAGGAGCCAGGGATCCACTGAGGGGAGACTGAGACCTGAGACGTCCCCACCCAAAGATACGGGGCCAGCCATGTACTGGCCAGCACCCTCAGTACATCGGATCTCTGCATGCATGACGCCCAGCCCCAGGCCCTGATGTCGCACCACGCCTTCCAGAGCCTCTACCTCCACCGGCACTTGCACCCACTCGGGCTTTGGCGGCAGGACTAAAGTCAGGGCCTGATTGACAACCTGCACAGAGGGAGCCTTTCCTGGCTCCTGCCCAGGACTCAGATGCCCACCATGACTGTCCAACCCCTGCAGGGAGAACAGGCCCCTGCTCTGGACAGAGGCCCAGAGCGCGTTCGGCAAATACCTTATCCAGGGGTGCAGTTGGCTCTGCAGCCACCATCCCTGTGTGTTCCCCATGGACGCCGTCCACTCCCTCCCCACCCAGGGGAGAATGACTTCCCTTCCCCTGAGCTCATTTTCATCAGGCTTCTAGGAATCTTTCTTCTCATCTTTTATGTCTTTTATGGCTTTGTGTATATTTTGCTCACAAGTGTGTGTCAATAAATTTTCCTTCCTTGATGCCATTGGGAATATGGAGGCCTTCAATGCTGTGTAAGGATCACCACTGTCTACATTCGGACACCCTCATTCTCCCCCCTCCCCAACTTCATAGCAAAGCCTGGATTCATAGCAAGCACTGCCCGTTCCTCTCTCCCCCGCCTGACAACATTGAGTCTATTTCTTTCTGCATTTCTTCCCATTCTTTCGGGGTCCCCAATCAATGCCAATCACTGAAAAGATAGGAAACTTTATTTTGGTCTGACTGAAGGTGAAAGTTATAGTCTCTCAGTATCGTTCGAGTCTTGGCATTCCCATGAATTCTACAGTCCATGGAATTCTCTAGGCCAGAATCCTGGAGTGGGTAGCTTTTCCCTTCTCCAGATAATTATTCTGACTCCCCATATGTTGGAAGACCAAACTGGATTATTCTGGTTTCTATTTCATTTGAAGTAGCCTTTGGGTATCTGAAAGGACCGTGTAGGTCCTTTCAAGAAGTCATCTGCCAAACGAAGCCCTCTCGGCAAATGTGCTCAGAATCTCCAGGTAGGCAGTGCTGTTTCAGTGGGAAACTGTAGGCATAAGGGGAAGTCTGAGTTCTTCCGCTGGCACAAACAAGGGCTGACCTAGCACAGAATGGGGCAGAATCAGGCCTAGATGGGCTCTGGGACCTGGGAAAAGGCAGTCCCCTTCCTGCCTATTTCTTGACCCCCTCATTGGGAGAACCGGAAGGTCACATTCAGCCATCGCTCCCTCTGATATCCACCTTCATCCTCCTGCTCAAGTGTCCCACTCATCTTCGAGGGGTGGGGGAGGCTGCCCCAAAAGTGGCTCCCCGCATCCTTGTCTTTGAGCCTCATCAACTTGGGTCATTTTCTCTTTTGCAGGGGGAATAGGCATTGTCATTGTTTCAAAACTCAAGAGAGATTCATGCAAATTTTGTGGAATCGACTCATTTCCTCTCTCCATTGTTCAGTCTTTCTCCCTCCTTCTGTCTTTCTTGAGCTTTCCAAATTCATTCTGTATCTTCCTTTCTGTGTCTCTGCTGTGGATGCTCGCGTGCCTGTGAATGAATGTAAGCATGTATATTGTTGACCTAGAGTGAGGCTTCAAGGTTTCCTTTCCAGTGAGGTAAAGGTTTGGGGATGGAGTTGAGGTTAGGGGAAGGGATAGGTCTGGGGTTTGTCCTGTGAGACTTATTCGTGTGAGTTCTGGTCTTTTTTACTTAGGAAACCCTTCTTCTATATTCTGCTTGCAAATATGCCTTTGTGTTCAGTTTGTTACGATTTTGATTTGTGAATGCTAAGCTTTTCTGTTTCAAAGCGGTTCAAGTGGATGGAAGCTAGTTGATGTTGTTTGGTTTCCTGTTTCCTTAACTTGAAGAGACGCAATTTTGCTGCCGCCACCACACACATGTCGTGAAGTCCCTGACATTAAGGAACCTATGGCCCGTGCTTATTTCCAGGAGTTTCATCACTTCAGGCTTTGCGTTGATGTGTTTCACTGAATCTGAGGTGTTATGAGACCAAAAGCCAATGTGATTATTCAGATGCAACCATCTCCAATACCCACAGCTTTTCGTTGCAGAGGCTCTTGTTCCCATTCATATCGCCTCACCTCCTTTGGCATCAATGAAGTGACTATAGAAGCTTGGGGTTATTTCTGGACCCTCAGTTCCATTCCATGGATCTGGTTCTTCATGTTTGCGCCATGCTGTCCTGATGATCCTAGTGTGATAGTCTAATTGGCTATCAGGCAGCCTGCTATGTATATTTCAGGGCTTTGTGGCAGATTGCATTGACTATTTTGACTCCTTTCTGTTTCCATAGACATTTTGGAATTCTTTGGTAATAATGCCCTGAGAACAGCCTTTGGTATTTTGAGAGAAATAGCATGCAACCTCTGGATTGCCCCACGGTGGGTGTTGGGACAAGGGGGAAGTGACATCATCTTACCAGGAGGAATTCTTCTGATCCGGGAGCACAGCTTATTTTCCAATGGATTGGTGGGCTTCACCTTCTTTCATCCATCTCTTCCAGTTCTCTGAGAAGAGGGGCTTCCCACCTGGGTTAGATGGACTCCAAGCTATTGCCTTTCAGGAAATGTCACTGTCGGTGGGGTGGATCCTTGCCTTCTCCTTCTAAGCGTTTGCTGTAAATGTTAGAAATGCCAAGGATTTCTCTTCCCCTTCCTCACTGTCCATCTCTCTGAGCCTCCAGGTAGAACAGGCCTAGTCCAGGGTCCCCAGGGGCTCGGGGAGTGCAGCTAGATCATCTTTCTCAGGTGCTCAGTGCTGGGTATCATTCGGTGTACTCTCCAGGTCCCTTCCTTCGCCTGGTGTCCCTTCAGACCTCTCCCTCAGGCACCTTTGTGTTCATCTCACTTTTCTATTAGAAGCTAAATCTGCCTAAGCTCTGTGTATGCAAACAGTTGTCTCTCAGATTGGGATGTGTCGTTTGCGGTTTACAGACCATTTTTCCCAGAGTCCAATTATTGGTGAGACAAGTTCACTGTGTTCCCTGGTTACTCTTTGTGTAGTGTCTTTCTGTATTGTGTGTGAAGACACAGAGCTCATGTCTAATGTCTGCTTCATTTCCTTCTGGTTTTGTGAACCATTTTCCATGGAACGTATGTCTAGGAATCATTTGAAGTGCATTTGATGAGAGGTGTCAAGTTTCCATGGACATGCATGTCATCCCCTCTGGGTTCCAAATGCGTTGCTCCTAAACTTTTTAGGAGAACTTCTTGGAAAGATGGGTGTTTTTCAGCTTGCGTTTTCACAGTTGAATGGATTCAGCAGCTCTAGCAGAAGGGGTGCTGACTCCAATGAAGGGAGTCGGGTGCGGCCTCCCTTTCAGCACAAATACCCAGGTCGGATTGTCAGGGGGCAGATCTTCCATCTGTGAGCCACAGGCCTCTGGCATCCTTGTGTGCCCTTGGCTGTGTGAGCAGCTGAAGGGAGTTTCGTCTCAGCAGGCGCCCAGCAGGCCTGTGGTTTCGGACCGCCAGAGGCAAGCATCTCAGAAGACAGGAGCCACTGTGCCAGAAGTGGAGTGGGATCCACCCTGAGGGTGGGCACTGATCGTCAATAGAAGCTCCTATGGGACTTTGATGGGTCCGGCACACTCTTCTCCCAGATAACGAGAGAGATGTCTATGGGCTCTGTTAGGCCCTCCACTCCCTCTTGTGGTCCCGAAGGCTGGTTGTCACCATGATGAGCACCTAGTTCTAGATGATGACCACTGCCACCTGCACTGTGTTTCCTTTTGACCGCATGTCCACGCAAAGCGTCAGGCTGTCTCTGAGCTACACTAGCCATGTCCATTGCCTCTCATTAGACCTGCATATGTTTCTTCTGTTTTCTTCCCGATCATACATTTTCTCGAGCATGTGGGGACTACAAGGATGGTGGGTCTTTTTCTGGCCTTGTGTTCTGAGGAAGAGTTTTCCCTTTGTTGATGTGGATTTATCTTTCCATTTCTCCTGCCTGGTTTATTGTTGTGAGTTTGTTTGAGCCGGGAGAAGAACTCAGCATTTCCTTGTGTCTGAGGTGTCCCACTTACAACAGCACTGCTACCTGGAGATTCTGAGCAGTTATCGAGAGGGCTTCGATGGGCAGATGACGTCTTGAAAGGACCTACACTGTCCTTTCATATAGCCAAAGGCTCCTTCAAATGCCATAGAAACCAGAATTCTCCAGTTTGGTTTTCCAATATGTGGGGACTCAGAACAGTCCCCCAGAGAAGGGAAAAGGTACCCACTCCAGGATTCTGGCCTAGAGAATTCCATGCACTGTAGAATTCATGGGCATGTCAAGACTCTAACAATACTGAGAGACTATAACGTTCACCTTCAGTCACAGGAAAATCCAGTTTCCTTTCATTTCAGTGATTGCATTGATTGGGGACCACGAAAGGATGGGAAGAAATGCAGAAAGAAGTAGACTCAATGTTGTCAGGCGGGGGAGAGAGGAATGGGCAGTGCTTGCCATGAATCCAGGCTTTGCTGGGAAGTGGGTGGGGGGATAGAGTGAGGGTGTCCAAATGTAGACAGTGGTGATGTTTACACAGCATTGTGAAGGCCTATATATTCCCAAAAGGCATCAAGGAAGGAAAATTTATTGATACACACTTGTGAGCAAAATATACAGAAAGACATAAAAGACATAAAAGATGAGAAGAAAGATGCCTAGGAGCCTGATGAAAATCAGCTCAGGGGAAAGGAAGTCAGTCTCCCCTGGGTGGGGAGGGAGTGGACGGCATCCACAGGGAACACACTTGGATGGAGCCTGCAGAGCCAAACGCGCCCCTGGACGAGGTGTTTGCTGAACGGTCTCTGGGTCTCTGTGCAGAGCATGGGCCTTTTCTCCCTGTAGGGGTGGGACCGTCATGGTGGGTGTGTGAGTCCTTGGCAGGAGCCATGGCAGGCTGCCCTTGTGCATGTCGTCACTCAGACCCTGACTCAGGTTCTGCCACCAACGCCCGAGCATGTGTAAGTGCACGTTGAGGTGGAGGATCTGGAAACGGGGTGGGACATCGGTTCCTGGGACGTTGGGTCGTGCAGGGACAGAGATCTGATGTGCTGAGTGTGCCTGCTAATACCCGGTTGGCCACATGTCTTTGGGAGGGTAGGTCTCAGGTCTCGAACCCCCCTCAGTGGATCCCTGGGTCCTGCACCTGGAGCTCCCATCTCCGTAGGGATAGGTGCTGGAGGTGGAGGCTCGCTGAGTTTGACGGCCGGAGCTAGAGCTGGGGGAGAAGAAAAGTTGGCCACAGGCCAACATTGCCATGTGCCTAAGTGGGCACGAAAGTTTCCTAGAGATTCGCTAAGAAGGCCCAGCATCGGAGTCTTCTCTGCAGTCTCCAAAATGGGTGGTGTGAGGCTAGCCTTTGGTCCAGGCCCAGCCCCAGCTCTGGGGGACTCCTACCTGTGTGGCTCAGCAATGAATCCCTACACTCATGTTCAGCAATCCCAGCCGCCTCACGTCTGTGCTATGCCGTTCTGGGTTTCAGGTCCTCCTGCTACCTCAGGTGCAGGGCTTCTCAGAGCTCTGGGTCAGGGCCGGCTCTTCGGAGCTCTGTGGCAGCCTGAGACTGGGCCCCGGGGTGCATGCTGGGTGGTGTCTGGATAGCAGGCCTTGCCCGGTTCGTCTTCATCTTCAGTTGGGCTGAGCCCTCCTTGGCCACGCTCACTTGGAGCCTGCACTGGGCGTCCCGGGCAGGGGGCTAGTGCTCTGAGCCCTCCTTCTGGGAGGTGGATGGGGTGTGCCCCTCAGGGGCCAACTCGGGTGGGACGCTCTGCAATGATAGTGACCATGAGCCAGCCCTGCTTCGATATTTCTGGGCTGAGGCTGGCCAGGATGGCTGCTGCCTCTGCCTGTCTGCCCTTCTGCTCACAGAAAGAGCAAAGACAAAGATCTGCTCAGCTACCCACCCGGGAGGACAGAGACACCGCTGAGGGTGTGAGGTCATCCTGGGCACGCGGCTCTGCCTGGACACTCCCCATGCCACCCAGCCTTCTCTCCCCTGGGGTGTGAACACAAGCGACCCATGGTCTCCTGACCTACATGCGGTTGGGCTTGCTTGAGGCAGACACACCCCGAAAAACCCCCATCCACACACAGCGAAAGGCCTCAGGCTACCCCAGATGGGACAGGAGAGGTGGCCGGACCTGGCCTGGGGCTCCCCTGTTACCTTTCTGTTCCTTCGGGCAAAGGGCCAGAGGACTCTCGTGGGGGGGGGGGCTGAGCAAGTGTGAACTGCGTGCCCACACAGTCTGCCTGTGAGCTAGCTTGAGGTCCCGGCATCATCTGGGCAAGGGCAAGCAGCAGAACATCTTGACAGCAAACGATCTGACTGGGGGCTCCTCTCCGCTGGGGAGGACTGGATACCTGGTTTGTGGGTTCTGTTGCTAGGAAATGACATCATTTCCTGGTTCGTGGCCGAGGTCCCTTCCACAAAGCTCCCCAAGGGAACCTCTTGGTTTCTGGCTGTTCCCCCACGTCCTTAGACCACATGAAGGCACAGTGAAACCACACAGCCCACCCCACAGCATTGGGGAGACCTGGGTGCAGCCAGGGCCTGAGCTCTGAGGACACAGATGTTTTCAGCCCAGGATCCTTCTTCTCAGAAATGCTGTGGGCCTGGGCAAGGCATGTGCTCCGCAGGGTAACCCAGTCTCTTGATCTTCATAGTGAGGAACACTCTCCCATCTGCTGCCTAGGTTTGTCAGCCTACGAACAACTCCAGTTCCTGTTCATACTTTGGGCCTCTATCACATGGAGCTTGGACACTGAGACTTCCCAAAGGACAGATTACACACAGGGCTGACCTAGCACAGAATGGGGCAGAATCAGGCCTGGATGGGCTCTGGGACCTGGGAAAAGGCAGTCCGCTTCCTGCCTATTTCTTGACCCCTGCATTGGGAGGACCGGAAGGTCATATTCAGACATCGCCCCCTCTGATATCAACCTTCCTTGTCCTACTCAAGTGTCCCACTCAGCCTCGAGGAGTGGGGGAGTCTGCCCAAACAGTGGCTCCCCGCATCCTTGTCTTTGAATCTCATCATCTTGTGTCATTTTACCACTTGCAGGGGGAATACGCACTGTCAATGTATCCAACCTCAAGAGAGATTCATGCAAATTCTGTGAAATCGATTCATTTCCTCTCTCCCTGGTTCAGTCTCTCTTCCGCGTTCCATTTCTTTCTTGACCTTTCCAAATTCAGTCTGTCTTCCTCTCTGTGTCTCTCCTGTGGATGCTTGAATGCATGTGAATGTATGTAAGCATGTAAACTGTTGACCTAGGGTGAGGCTTTAGTGTTTCCTGTAGAGTTAGTTAAAGGTTTGGGGTTGGAATTGGTGTTAGGGGAAGGGCTAGATCTGAGGTTTGTTCTGGGAGACTTAGTGGTGTGAGTTCTCATTCTCTTTTACGTAGGAACCACTTCTCCGATATTCTGCTTGCTAATATTCTTTTTTGTTCAGTTTGTTACCATTTTGATTAGCAAATTCTTAGCTTTTCTGTTGCAAAGCTGTTCAAGTGGATGGAAGCTGGAGGGTGTCCTTTGGTTTATTGTTTCCTTGACTTGAAGAGACCCAATTTTCTTCCACCCCCACACACATGTTGAGAAGTCCCTGACATTAAGGCGCCTATAGCCCGTGCTTATTTCCAAGAGTTTCATCACTTCAGGCTTTGCATTGATGTGTTTCACTGAATCTGACGTGTTATGAGACCAAAAGTCAATATGATTGTTCAGATGGAACCATCTCCAATTCCCACGGCCTTTCCTTGCAGAGGTTCTTTTTCCCATTCGAGGAATTGACTGTAGAAGCTTAGGTTTATGTCTGGAACCTCAAATCCATTCCATGGATCTGGTTCTGCGTGTTTGATTTCTTCCCAGTACTATGCTGTCCTGATGATTCTAGTCTGAGAGTCTAATTGGCTATCAGTCAGCCTGCTATGTCCATTTCAGAGTTTTACGGCAGATTGCATTGACTCTTTTGACTCCTTTGTTCCCATAGACATTTTGGATTCTTTGGTTATAATGCCCTGAGAAAAGCCGTTGGTATTTTGAGAGAAATAGAGTGGATCCTCTGGATTGCCCCACGGTGGGGGTCCGGGGGAGGGGGAATTGATATCATCTTACCAGGAGGAATTCTTCTGATCCTTGAGCACAGCTATTTTCCATTGGATTTGTTGGATTCACCTTCATTTATCCATCTCTTGCAGTTCTCAGAGAAGAGGGGCTCCCCTCCTGGTTTAGATGGACTCCTAGCTATTGCCTTTCAGGGAATGTAACTGTCGGTGGGGTTGATAATTGCCGTCTTCTAAGCGTTTGCTGTGAGTGTTAGAAATGCCAAGCATTTCTCTTCCCCTTCCTCACTGTCCATCTCTCTGAGCCTCCAGGTAGAACAGGCCTAGTCCAGGGTCCCACGGGCCTCGGGGAGTGCACCTAGACCCTGTGGATCAGACACTCAGTTCTGGGCATCATTTGGTGTACTCTCTTCGCCTTTGGCTCCCTTTCTTCGCCTGGTGTCCCTTCAGACCTCTCCCTCAGGCTCCTTTGTGTTCATGTCATTTGTGTATTAACAGCCAAATCCTGCCTAAGCTCAGTGTATGCATACAGGGTGCTTCCCCCTGTCCCATCCCACCCGGGGAAGCCTGAGGCCTTTCCCTGTGTGTGGAAGGGGTTTTCTCGGCCTGTGTCTGACTCAAGCAAGCCCAGCTGCATGTGGGTTTGGAGCCCTTTGATTGCTTGTGTCCACACCCCAGCGGAGAGCAGGCTGCCTGTCATGGGGAGCGTCCAGTCAGAGCTGGTGGACCAGGCTGACCTCACGCCCTCAGGTGTGTCTCCGTCCTCCTGGGTGGGTATCTCAGCATATCTTTGTCGCTGCTCCTTCTGGGAAAAGAAGTGCAGACGGGCAGAAGCAGCAGCCATACTGGCCAGTCTCAGCTCACAAATATCAAAGCAGGGCTGGCTGATGATCTCTATCGTTGCAGAGCATCCCACCCGAGGTGGCCCCTGAGGGGCACACCCCATCCACATCCCAGAGGGAGGGCTTAGAGCACCAGCCCCCTGCCCGGGAGGCCCAGTCCAGTCTCCAGGTGAGCGTGGCCACGGAGGGCTCAGCCCAACTGGCAATGAAGACGGAGCAGGCCAGTCCTGCTACACAGACACCACCCAGCACGCACCCCGGGGCCCAGTCTCAGGCTGCCACGGAACTCAGCAGAGCATGCCCTGACCCAGAGCTCTGAGAAGTCCTGCCTTGGAGGTAGCAGTAGGACCTGGAACCCAGGAGGGCAGAGCAAATAGATGAGGCATTTGTGGCTGCTGCATGTGAGTGTGGGGAGGTAGTGCTGAGCCACACAGGGAGGTGTCCCCCAGAGATGGGCCTGGTCCGGGACCAATGGCTGGCCTCACACCACACATTTTGGAGACTTCAGAGCAGACTCCAATGCTAGGCCTTCTTATAGAATCTCTAGGAAGCTTTCGTACCCACTTAGGCACATGGCAAGGCTGTCCTGTGGCAAAATCTTCTTCTCCACCAGCTCTAGCTCTGACCGTCAAACTCAGCCAGCCTCCACGTCCAAAACGAGTCCCTACAGAGGTTGGAGCTCCAGGTGCAGCACCCAGGGATCCACTGAGGGGAGATTGAGACCTGAGACGTCCCCTCCAAAAGAAATGGGGCGAGCCTGGTACTGGCTAGCACCATCAGCACATCCGAACTCTGTGCCTGCACGAACCAGAGCCCCAGGATCCGATGTCCCACCCCGTTTTCCAGAACCTCCACCTCCACGTGAACTTACACCTGCTCGGGCTTTGGCAGCAGAAGCCGAGTCAGGGCCTGAGTGACCACCTGCAGAGGGGCAGCCTGCCGTGTCTCCTGCCAAGGACTCAGAAGCCCAACATGCCTGTCCCACCCCTGCAGGGAGAACAGGCCCATGCTCTGGACAGAGACCCAGAGCCCTTTCATCAAAAACCTCGTCCAGGGACGCGGTTGACTCTGCAGGCTCCATCCCTGCGTGTTGTCCGTGGCAGCCGTCCACTCGCTCCCCATCCAGGGGAGATTGACTTCCATTCCCCTGAGCTGATTTTCATCAGGCTCCTAGGCATCTTTCTTTTCATCTTTTATGTCTTTTATGGCTTTCTGTATATTTTGCTCGCAACTGTGTGTCAATAAATTTTCCTTCCTTGATGCAATTTGGGAATATGGAGGCCTTCACAATGCTGTGTAAACATCACCACTGTCTACATTTGGACACCCTCATTCTATCCCCCCCACTTCCCAGCAAAGCCTGGATTCATGGCAAGCACTCCCCGTTCTTCTCTCCCCGCCTGACAACATTGAGCCTACTTCTCTCTGCATTTCTTCCCATCCTTTCGAGGTCCCCAATCAATGCCAATCACTGAAATAAAAGGAAACTGGATTTTGCTCTGACTGAAGGCGAAAGTTATAGTCTCTCGGCATTGTTAGAGTCTTGGCATCCCCATGAATTCTACAATCCATGCAATTCTCTAGGTCAGAATCCTGGAGTCGGTAGCTTATCCCTTCTCAGTGGATTGTTCTGACTCCCCACATATTGGAACACCAAACTGGAGAATTCTGGTCCCTATGTCATTTGACGTAGCCTTTGGGTATCTGAAAGAACCATGTATGTCTTTTCAAGATGTTATCTGCCAAACGAAGCCCTCTCGGCAAATGTGCTCAGAATATGCAGGTAGGCAATGCTGTTCTAAGTGGGACACCTCAGGCACAAGGGTAATGCTGAGTTATTCCGCTGGCACAAACAAACTCACAACAATAAACCAGGCAGGAGAAATGGAATGATAAAACCAAACCAACAAAGGGAGAAGTGTTCCACAGAACACAAGGCCAGATCAACCATCCTCGTAGCCCCCACATGCTCGAGAAAATCAGTGATCGGGAAAGAAACAGAAGAAACATGTGTAAGTCCAATGTGAGGCAATGCACATGGCTAGTGTAGCTCAGAGATGGCCTGATGCTTTGCATGGACACGCTGGCAAAGGGAAACACAGTGCAGGTGGCGGTTCTCATAATCTCAGAGCTAGGTGCTCAGGTTGGTGTCAACCAGCCTTCGGGACCATAAGAGGGAATGGAGGGCCAGCATTGCCCATAGACATCTGTCTCGCTCTCTGCCAGAAGAATGTGCTGGACCCATCAAAGTCCCACTGGAACATCTCTTGGCGATCAGTGCCCACCCTCAAGGTGGATCCCATTCCACTTCTTGCACGGTTGATCCTGTCTTCTGAGATGCTCACCTCTGGTGGTCCAAAGCCACAGTCTTGCTTGGCGCCTGCGCAGACGAAACTCCCTTAAGCCACTCACACGTCCAAGGGCACACAAGGATGCCTGTGCCTTCTGGCTCAAAGATGGAAGATCAGAGACCTCTCAACCAGACTTGGGGATCGGTGCTGGAAGGGAGGCCGCACCTGACACCCCCTTTCACTGGACAAAGTGTCCTTGCTTCTAGAGCTGCCGAATCCATTCAACTGTGGAAATGCAAGCTGAAAAACACCCATCTTTCCGAGAAGGTCTCCAAAAGAGTTTAGGAGTGACACATTGGAAACCAGAGGGGATGACATGCATGTCCATGGAAAATTAACACCTCTCAACAAATGCACTTCAAATGACTCCTAGACATACGTTCCATGCAAAATGGTTCACAAATCCAGAAGGAAATGGAGCAGACATTAGACATGAGCTCTGAGTTTTCACACACAATACCAAAAGGCACTACACAAAGAGTAACCAGGGAACACAGTGAACTTTGTCAAATCCAAGATTTGGGCTCTGGGAAAGACCGTCTGAAAAACACAAACAACATATCCCAAGCGGGAAGACAACTGTTTGCATACACGGAACGTAGGCAGAATTTGGCTCCTAATACACAAACGACATGAACACAAACTTGAAGCAGAGGTCTGCAGGGAAACCAGGCGAAGGAAGGGACATGGAGAGTATACCGAATGATGCCCAACAATGAAGGCTTGAGAAACACGGTCAAGCTGCACTCCCCAATAGCTGTGGGACCCTGGACTAGGCCTGTTCAACCTGGAGGCTCAGAGAGATGGACAGTGAGGAAGGGGAAGAGAAATCATTGGCATTTCTAATACTAACAGCAAATGCTTAGAAGGAGACGGCAAGTATCAACCCCATCAACAGTGACGTTTCCTGAAAGGCAATAACTAGGGGTCCATCTAACCAGGAGGGAAGCCCCTCTTCTAAGAGAACTGCAAGAGATGGATGAAAGAATGTGAAGCCCACCAATCCAATGGAAAATAAACTGTGCTCCAGTATTCGAAGAATTTCTCCGGGTAAGAAAATGTCACTTCCCCCTCCCCCCAACCCCCAACTTGGGGCAGTCCAGAAGTCGCACGCTATTCCTCTCAAAATACCAACGGCTACACAAATACAAAGGATTATTAGAGAATACTATCAGCAATTATATGGCAATAAAATGAATAACCTGGAAGAAATTGACAAATTCCAAGAAGAGTACAACTTTACAAAACTGAACCAGAAAGAAATAGAAAATCTGAACAGACCCATCACAAGCTCGGAACTAGAGGCTATAATAAAAAATCTTCCAGCAAACAAAAGCCCTGGTCCAGACGGCTTCATGGCTGAGTTATACCAAAAATTTAGAGAAGAGCTAACACCTATTCTACTCAAACTCTTCCAGAAAATTGCTGAGGAAGGGAAACTTCCAAACACATTCTATGAGGCCACCATCACCCTAATCCCAAAACCTGCTAAAGATCCCACAAAAAAAGAAAACTACAGGCCAATATCACTGATGAACATAGATGCAAAAATCCTTAACAAAATTCTAGCAATCAGAATCCAACAACACATTCAGAAGATCATACATCTTGACCAAGTGGGCTTATCCCAGGAATGCAATGATTCTTCAATATTCACAAATCAATCAACGAAGTACACCACATTAACAAACTGAAAACTAAAAATCATATGATTATCTCAATAGATGCAGAGAAAGCCTTTGACAAAATACAGCATCCATTTATGATAAAAACCCTCCAGAAAGTGGGAATAGAAGGGACATATCTCAATATATTAAAAGCTATATATGACAAACCCACAGCAAACGTTATCCTCAACGGTGAAAAACTGAAAGCATTTCCCCTAATGTGAGGAATAAGCAAAGGGTGCCCATTTGCACCACTACTATTCAACATAGTTCTGGAAGTTTTGGCTACAGCAATCAGAGCAGAAAAAGACAGAAAAGGAATACAAATTGGAAAAGAAGAAGTAAAACTTTCACTGTTGACTGATGATGTGATCCTGTACACAGAAAACCCTAAAGAATCTACCAGAAAACTACTAGAGCTAATCAATGAATACAGTAAAGTTTCAGGATATAAAGTCAACACACAGAAATCACTTGCATTCCTTTACACTAATAATGAGAAAATAGAATGAGAAATTAAAGAAACTATTCCATTCTCTGTTGCAACGAAAAGATTTAAATACTTAAGAATGTATTTACTTAAGGAAACAAAAGACTTGTACACAGAAAACTATAAAACACTAGTGAACATAATCAAAGAGTACACTAATAGATGGAGGAATGTACCATGTTCGTGTATTGGAAAAATAAATATTGTTAAAATGAGTATAATATCTAAAGTAACTTATACATTCAATGCAATCCCTGTCCAGCTACCAACGATATTTTTCATAGAACTAGAAAAAATAATCTCACAATTTGTATGGAAATACAAAAAACCTCGAATAGCCAAAGCAATCTTGAGGAAGAAAAATGTAACTGGGGGAATTAGCCTGCCGGACTTCAGGCTCTACTACAAAGCCACAGTCATTAAGACAGTATGGTACGGGCATAAATACGGAAACATAGATCAATGGAACAAAATAGAAAGCCCAGCGATAAATCCACGCACCTATGGATACCTTATCTTTGACAAAGGAGGCAAGAATATAAAATGTAGAAAAGACAGTCTCTTTAACAAGTGGTTCTGGGAAAACTGGTCAGCCAATTGTAAAAGAATAAAACTAGAATACTTCCTAACACCATATACCAAAATAAACTCAAAATAGACTAGAGAGATAAACGTTAAACCAAAAACTATAAAACTCCTAGAGGAGAATGTAGGCGAAACACTCTCTGACATAAATCACAGCAGGATCCTCCAAGACCCACCTCCCAGAATATTGGAAATAAAAGCAAAAATAAACAAATGGGACCTAATTAAAATCAAAAGCTTCTGCACAGCAAAGGAAACTATAAGCAAGGGGAAAAGACAGCCTTCAGAATGGGGGAAAATAATAGCAAATGAAACAACTGATAAAGGATTAATCTCCAAAATATACAAGCAGCTCCTGCAGCTCAATTCCAGAAAAATAAATGAGCCAATCAAACAATGGGCCAAAGAACAAAACAGACATTTCTCTAAAGAATTCATAGAGATGGCTAACAAACACATGAAAAAATGCTCAACGTCTCTCATAATCAGAGAAATGCAAATCAAAACCACAATGGGATACCATTTCACACCAGTCAGAATGGCTACTATCCAAAAGTCTACATGCAATAAATGCTAGAGAGGTTGTGGAAAAAAGGGAAACTTCTTACACTGTTGGTGAGAATGCAAACTAGTACAGCCACTATGGAGAACAGTGTGGAGATTCCTCAAAAAACTGGAAATAGAAATGCCATATGATTCATCAATCACACTCCTGGGCATACACACCGAGGAAAGCAGAATTGAAAGAGACACATGTACTCCAATGTTCATCGCAGCACTGTTTACATTAGCCAGGACATGGAAGCAACCTACATGTCCATCTGCAGACGAATGGATAATAAAGCTTTGGTACATATACACAATGGAGTATTACTCAGCCATTAAAAAGAATGCATTTGAATCAGTTCTAATGAGGTGGATGAAATTGGAGCCTATTATACAGAGTGAAGTAAGCCAGAAAGAAAAACACCAATACAATATACTAACGCATTTATATGGAATTTAGAAAGATGCAAATGATAACCCCATATACGAGACAGCAAAAGAGAAACAGATGTATAAAACAGTTGTAGGGATTCTGTGGGAGAGGGTGAGGATGGGATGGTTTGGGAGAATGGCATTGAAACATGTATATTATCATCTGTGAAACGCATCACCAGTTCAGGGTCGAGGCATGTTACAGGATGTTCAGGGCTGGTATGACCCAGAGGGAAAATAAAGGAAGGAGGGAGGTGGGAGGGGGGTTCGGGAGAGGGACCTCATGTACACCCAAGGCGGATTCATGTCAATGTATGGCAAAACCAACCAATATAATATTGTAAAATAATTAGCCACCAATAAAAATAAAAATAAAAAACCAACGGCTGTTCTCAGGGCATTATAACCAATGAATTTCAAAATGTCTATGGAAACACAAAGGAGTCAAAAGAGTCAATGCAATCTGCCACAAAGCCCTGAAATGGACATAGCAGGCTGCTTGATAGCCAATTAGACTATCACACTAGGATCATCAGGACAGCATGTTACTGGGAAGAAATCAAACACGCAGAACCAGATCCATGGAATGGAATTGAGGGTCCAGACATAAACCCAAGCGTCTACGGTCAATTCCTCGACGCCAAAGGAGGGGAGGTGATATGAATGAGAATAAGAGCCTCTGCAATGAAAGGCCGTGGGAATTGGAGATGGTTCTATCTGAACAATCACATTGGCTTTTGGTCTCAGAACACGTCAGATTCAGTGAAACACATCAACGCAAAGCCTGAAGTGATGAAACTCCTGGAAATAAGCACGGGCCATAGGCTCCTTCATGTCATGGACTTCTCAACATGTGTGTGTGTGTGGTGGGGGAAGAAAATTGGGTCCCTTCAAATCAAGGAAACAGTAAACCAAAGGACACCCACGGGCTTCCATCCACTTGAACAGATTTGCATCAGAAAAGCTGAGCATTCACAAATCAAAATGGTAACAAACTGAACAAAAAAGAATATTAGCAAGCAGAATATCGGAGAAGGGGTTCCTACACGTTTCCCAGAACAAACCCCACACCTATCCCTTCCCCTAACACCAAATCCAACGACAAACCTTTAACTCACTCGACACGAAACCCTAAAGCCTCAAACAAGTTCAACAACATACATGCGTCCATGCATTCACATCCATGCGAGCATCCAGAGGAGAGACACAGAGAGAAAGAGACAGACTGAATTTGGAAAGGTCAAGAAAGAGAGGGAACGAGGGAGAGAGACTGAACAATGGAGAGAGGAAATGATTCGATTTCATAGAATTTGCATGAATCTCTCTTGTGGTTGGAAACAATGACTGTGCTTTTCCCCCAAGGGGGAAAATGACTCAAGATGATGAGACTCAAGGACAAGGATGCGGGGAGCCACTGTTGGGGCAGACTCCCCCAGCCTTCGAGGCCGAGTAGGGCAATTGAGGAGGATGGGGAAGGTTGATATCAGAAGGGGTGATGTCTGAATATGACTTTCCGGTCCTCCAAATGCAGGGGTCAAGAAATAGGCAGAAAGGGGACTGCCTTTTCCCAGGTCCCAAAGCCCATCCAGGCCTGATTCTGCCCCATTCTGTGTTAGGTCACCCCTGTGTGGAATCCATACTTTGGGAAGTCTCAGTGTCCAAGCTCAATGTGATAGCGGCCCAATGTTTGAACAGGCACTGGAGCTGTTCGTAGGCTGACAGACCTAGGCAGGAAAGGGGAGAGTGACCCCCACTCTGCAGATGGAGAGAGTGGGGAAAACCTGCAGGGCACATGCCTTGCCCAGCGCCACTTCACTTCTGAGAAGGAGCCTGGGCTGAAAGCAGCTGTGTCCTCAGAGCTCAGGCCCTGGCTGCACCCAAGTCTTCCCAATGCTGTGGGGTGGGCTGTGTGTGTCACTGTACCTGCACGTGGCCTAAGGGCATGGGGAAACAGCCAGAAACCCAGAGGTTCCCTTGGGGAGCTTTGTGGAAGGGACCTCGGCCATGAACCAGGAAATGATGTCACTTCCTGGCAACAGAACCCAACAGAACCGGCAACCCTGGTATCCAGGCCTCCTCAGTGGAGAGGAGTCCCCAGCCAGATCACTTGCTTTCAAGATGTTCTGTTGTTTGTCCCTGCCCAGAGGCCGGGGCCTCAGGCGAACTCACAGGCAGAGAATGTGGGAACATGGATGACGCTGGCTCAGGGACCCCGGAGAGGCCTCTGGCCCTTTGCCCTAAGGAACAGAAAGGTAACAGGGAGGCCCAGGCCGGGTCCGGCCACCTTTCCCGTCCCACATGGGGAAGCCTGAGGCCTTTGCCTGTTTGTTGATGGGGGTTTCTCGGGGTGTGTCTGCCTTAAGCAAGCCCAGCCGCATATTGGTCAGGAGCTCAAGGGTCATTTTTGTCCACACCACAGGGGAGAGCAGCCTGGTGGCATGGGAAGCATCTGGGCAGAGCTGGCTGCCCAGGCTGACCTCACTCCCTCAGGGGTATCTCTGTCCTCCCAATTGGGTATCTGAGCAGACACTCGTCTCTGCGCTTTCTGGGAGCAGAAGGGCAGATGGGCAGAGGCAGCAGCCATCCTGGCCAGGCACAGCTCAGAAATATCGAAGGAGTGCTGCTGATGGTCACTTTCACTGTAGAGCATCCCACCCGAAGTGGCCCCTGCGGGGAACACCCCTACCACCACCCTGAGGGAGGGTTCAGAGCACCAGTCCCCTGCCCAGGAAGACCAGTACAGGCTCCAGGTGAGCGTGGCCACGGAGGGCTCAGCCAAACTGGCGAAGAAGAGGAAGCAGGCAAGGCCTGCTGCATAGACACCACCAAGCACAAACTCCGGGGCCCAGTCTCAGGCTGCCACGGAGCTCAGCACACCCGGCTCTGACCCAGAGCTCCGAGAAGCCCTTCCTTGGAGGCAGCAGGAGAGCCTGGAGCCTAGCAGTGCAGAGCACAGAGTTGAGGCTCCTAGGGCTGCTGCATGTGAGTGTGGGCAGGCGGTGCTTAGCCACACAGGGAGGAGTCCCCCAGAGTGGGGCTGGGCCTGGACCAAAGGCTGGCCTCACACCACCCATCTTGGAGACTGCAGAGAAGACTCCGAAGCAGGGCCTTTTAGCGAATCTCTAGGAAGCCTTCATGTCCCCTTAGGCTCATGGCAAGGCTGGCATTTGGCAAACTCTTCTTCATGGCTCTAGCTCTGGCCATGAAACTCAGCCAGGCTCCACGTACAAGAAACCCGGGATTCCAGGCCTCCCAGCAGAGAGGAGCCCCCAGCCAGATCGCTTGCTTTCAAGATGTTCTGATGTTTGCCCCTGCCCAGAGGCCAGGGCCTCAGGCAAGCTCACAGGCAGAGTGTGTGGGAACGCGGTCAATGCTGGCTCAAGGCCCCCAGAGAGGCCTCTGATCCTTTGCCCGAAGGAACCGAAAAGTAGCAGGGGAGACCCAGGCCAGGTCAGGCCACCTCTCCCGTCCCATATGGGGAAGCCTGAGGCCTTTCCTTGTGTGTGGATGGGGGTTTCTTGGGGTGTGTCTGCCTCAGGCAAGCCCAGCCGCATATGGGTCAGGAGCCCGTGGGTTGCTTGTGTCCACACCCCAGGGGAGAGCTTGCTGGGTGGCATGGGGAGCGTCCGGGCTGAGCCGTGTGCCCAGGCTGACCTCACACCCTCATGGAGGTTCTCCGTCCTACCCGGTGGGTACTGAGCAGACACCCGCATCTGTTCTTTTTGGGAGCAGAAAGGCAGATGGGCAGAAACTTTAGATATCTTGTCCAGGATCAGCTCAGAAATATTGAAGCAGGGCTGGCTGGTGGTCACTATCATTGCATAGCGTCCCACCCAATGTGGCACCAGAGGTGCACACCCCATCAACCTCCAAGAGGGATGTTTCAGAGCACCACCCCCTGCTCTGGAGGCCCAGTGCAGGCTCCAGGTGAGCGTGACCACGGAGGGCTCAGGCGAACTGGCGATGAAGAGGAAGCGGGCAAGGCCTGCTGCTCAGACACCACCCAGCACACACCCGGGTACCCAGTCTCAGGCTGCCACTGAGCTCAGCACAGTCAGCTCTAAACCAGAGCGCTGAGAAGCCTTGCCTCGGAGGCAGCAGGAGGACCTGGAACCCAACACAGCAGAGTACAGAGGTGAGGCGGCTGGGGATGCTGCATGTGAGTGTGGGGAGGCGGTGTTGAGCCACACAGGGATGAGTCCTCAAGAGCTGAGGCTGGGCCTGGACCAAAGGCTGGACTCAAACCACCCATCTTGGAGACTGCAGAGAAGACACCAATGCTGGGCCTTCTTAGTGCATCTCTAGGAAGCTTTCGTGCCCACTTAGGCACATGGCAAGGCTGGCCTATGGCAAACTCTTCTTTTCCCCAAGCTCTAGCTCTGGCCGTGAAACTCATCCAGCCTCCACGAACAAGACCTGTCCCTACAGAGGTGGGAGCTCCAGGTGCAGGACCCAGGGATCCAATGAGGGGAGACCGAGACCTGAGACGTCCCCACCCAAAGACATGGGGCAAGCCGGGTACTGGCCAGCACCCTCAGCATATTCGATCTCTGTGCCTGCAGGACCCCCAGCCCCAGGCCATTATGTCCTACCTCACCTTCCAGAACATCCACCTCCACGTGCACTTGCACCTGCTTGGGCTTTGGCGGCAGAACCCTAGTCAGGGCCTGAGTGACCACCTGGGCAGGGGCAGCCTGCCCTGGCTCCTGCCAAGGACTCAGACGCACACCATTTCTGCCCCTCCCCTGCAGGGAGAACAGGCCCCAGTTCTGGACATAGACTCAGAGCACTTTTGGCAAATACCTGGTCCAAGGGTGCAGTTGGCTCTGCAGACTCCATCCCTGTGTGCTCCCCGTGGACCCCGTTCACTCTCTCCCGACCCAGGGGAGATTGAATTCCCTTCCCCTGAGCTGATTTTCATCAGCCTCCTAGGCATCTTTCTTCTCATCTTTTATGTTTTTTGTGGCTTTATGTATATTTTGCTCATAAGTGTGTATCAATAAATTTTCCTCCCTTGAAGCCATCTGGGAATATGGAGGCCTTCACAATGCTCTGTAAGCATCACCACTGTCTACATTCAGACACCCTCATTCTATTCCCCCCACTTCCCAGCAAAGCCTAGATTCATGGAAAGCACTCCCCGTTCCTCTCTCCCCCCCCCCCCCGACAACATTGAGTCTCCTTTTCTCTGCATTTCTTCCCATCCTTTTGAGGCCTCAATCAATGCCAATCACTGAAATGAATGGAAACTGGATTTTCCTCTGACTGAAGTTGAAAGTTGCAGTCTCTCAGTATTGTTAGAATCTTGGTATCCCCATGAATTCTGCAGTCCGTGGAATTCTCTAGAGCAGAATCCTGGAGTGGGTAGATTTTCCCTTCTCCAGGGGAGTTTCTGACTCCCCACATATTGGAAGACCAAACTTTAGAATTCTCGCTTCTATGTCATTTGAAGGAGCCTTTGGGTATCTGAAAGGACAGTGTAGGTCCTTTCAAGATCTCATCTGCCAAACGAAGCCTCTTGGCAAATGTGCTCAAAATCTCCAGGTAGGCAGTGCTCTGGTAATTGGGACTCCTCAGGCACAAGGGAAATGCTGAGTTCTTCTGCCGGAACAAACAAACTCACAACAATAAACCAGGCAGGAGAAATGGAAAGATAAACCCACACCAACAAAGGGAGAAGTGTTCCTCAGAGCACAAAGCCAGAGAAAGACCCACCATCCTTTTGGCCCCCATATCCTTGAGAAAATGAGTGATCGTGAAGGAAAGAGAAGAAACATATGCAGTTCCAATGAGAGGAAATGCACATGTCTCGTGTAGGTCAGAGATGGCCTGACACTTCGCATGGACACGCGGGCAAAGGGAAACACAGTGCAGGTGGCAGTGGTCATCATCTCAGAGCTAGGTGCTCCAGATGGTGAAAACCAGCCTTCGGGACCACAAGAGGGAGCCGAGGGCCTAGCAGAGCCCATAGACATCTCTCTTGCTCTCTGGGAGAAGAGTGTGCAGGACCCATCAAAGTCCCACAGGAGCATCTCTTGGCGATCAGTGCCCACCCTCAGGGTGGATCCCACTCCACTTCTGGCACGGTTGTTTCTGTCTGCTGAGATGCTCACCTCTGGCGGTCCGAAGCCACAGGCCTGCTGGGCGCCTGCCGAGACTAAACTCCCTTCAGCTGCTCACACAGCCAAGGCCAAACGAGGATACCTGTGGCCTGCGGCTCACAGATGGAAGATCAGAACCCTGTCAACCCGACCTGGGGATCGGTGCTGAAAGGGAGGCTGAACCCGAGTCCCTTTTCACTGGAAACAGAGAAAGTCTGATTGGCTATTGTTCGTCGGGAACATCCAGAAAGTTTAATTAGCGGATAGGGGCGACCTGTACGTGGAGTGCAGAATTTCATGGTTTTTCTCGAATTGCGGCTTGAAGCTTGGAGGTCTTCTCGAGTTACGACGGGAACCACTGTGACTCGCTAGTTTTGCCTCATGGAAGTCAGGTCTCCTGTCGTGTTGTAAGTGGAACTTCGTGATTCCTTTCGAGTCGTTGCAGGGCATGAGGGCCTCATTTAGACTTGAGAGGGTAAACTCAGTTTTCCTCTCCAGTGGCCACAGGGATCTTGGGGTTGCTATGAAAGATCCCCTGGGGAGTCAGGCCTAGTCTTCGTTGAGGAGGGAACTAAGATTTCCCCCCAAGTTGTAAAAGGATTATCAGGCCCGCTATCTGTTTGAGCGGGAAATTTGGGCTTTTTCGAGAGGCTCAGCTGGGGATTAATGCCTCCGGTCACGTTAGGAGTTGATACTCCGTGTTCCACTGGAGCTGCTGCAAACACAACATGACTCATGTCTAGTTGAGTGTGAACTCGGAGTCCTTTGACCTTGCTGCAGTATCTATTGGTTTGCCCTCGAGTGTCAGTAGATGTGACAGGACTCATCAAGTGGTGTGAGTGGAAGTTGGGATTGCTCTTCATTTGAAAGTGGAATGTCTCATTATCTTCAGCTGAGGTGTGATCACAGGCCTACTCTTAATTTGTGGTGGGGAAATTCAGTTTTCTTCTCTCATCGGGATGGGTATCTCTGGGCGACCCTTAAGTTGCATCAAGGAAGTCAAGCCTCATATCCAATTTGGAAAAGGAACTCGGGACTTCTGTCTATGTGTTTCAGGAAAAAAAGATTACCTCATCTTGCTTTGAAAGAGGAATCTCGAGGTTTTGCTCGAGTTGCTATGGGAAGTTTGGTGATCCACTCGAGTAACGACGGAAATATCAGGGAGCCTCCCGTGTTGTCTCTGGGAAGTCAGAACTCCTTTCCATTTGCAAGAGGAAACTTAGGATTCCTTGGCGTTGCTGCAAAGAATGAGGTCTGCATCTAGATTTGCGTCGGTTTAACTCAGCATTCCTCTCCAGTAGCAACAGAGTTCTTAGGATTGCTCTCAAATTTCACCTGGGGAGTCAGGCCTCCTCTCGTTTTCAGACTTGGAACTCAGCTTCCTTCTCGATTTGTAAAAGGGGTGTTAGGCCACAGTCGAGTTCAATTTGTACCTGGAGATTGTATTGAGAATGCTCGGGGAGTCAGGTCTCCACTCGTCTTGTGAGTTGATCCTCGAGCATACATTTGAATCTGTTCAGTGGAATCAGACAATATCTCGAGTGCGTGGGGACACTGGTACCTTTTCCAATTGTGTTTTGAAATCCTGTGAATATTCCCGAGTTTCAAGGTGGTACTGGCCTCCTTGTACTGTGCCACGGGAATGTCCGGATTCCATTCAAACATAGCAGTGGGATCGACTGTCATCTGGAAAAGAGAACTGGAAACAGGGCACTTTGTCAGTTGTGGCAGGAAACTCGGTGTTCTTCTTGATTGGGATGGGGTAGGTAGGTGTAATTTTTCAGTCACATAAAGGATGTTAAGAACCTTCTGGAGTTTCCAACGGGAACGTGGGACTGCTCTTGAGAATGTGCAACGGAAATGCTCCTTATCTTGCCTTTAGGGCAAAATCTTGATGTTTCTCTCGAGTTGCGGAGGGAAGCTTGGTATCTCTCTCCAGTTGCGAAGGGAACCTAGGAAATCGTTCGTGTTGCTTCAGGGAATTCAGGTATCCTGTCATCTTGGAAGGGGTACTTCGGGATTACTCTTGAGACGTGGAATGGGAATAGGGCCTCCTCTGCTGTTGAGTCGGAAAAACGTGTGCTCCTCTCCAGTGGGGACAGCTATGTCGGGCAGTTTTTGAGTTGCATAAAGGGTGTCAAGTACCCATTCGAATTTCAAGCGGGAATGTGGGATTTCTCTTGAGACTCTGCAATGAAAAATTTCCTCATCTGGCATTGAAGGGATAATCTTGTGGTTTTTCTCGAGTTGCGGCTGGAAGCTTGGGGTTCTTCTCGAGTTGTGACGGAGACCTCAGGAACTCTCTCGTGTTGTCCCATGGAAGTCAGGTCTCCTATCATGTTGGAAGGGAAACCTCGGGATTCCTCTCTAGGCACAGCAGAGGAATAGGGCCGCATTTAGCGTTGAGTCGGTCAACTGTGTGTTCCTCTCCAGGGGCGACAGGGATCTCAGAGTTGCTACGAAGGTTTTACTGGGGGGTCAGGTTTCGTTTCGTTTTGAGGCATGGAATTCTGCTTTCCTTTCGAGTTACAAAAGAGGAATCTGTCCTCGTGTCGTGATCAGGCCGTTCATTAGGGCTTTTTCTATAGCCTCATCATGGGTGTCAGGTATCCTGTCCTGTTGTGATATCATATTCGGGTTTACTTTGAAGCTTTGCTAGATCCTCAGGACCTACCTCGCTTTGAGGGGGAACTCATAGCAGCAGGTAGCTTGTAGTCTCTGTCGAGTTATGACAGGGACCTCAGGAACTCGCTCGTTTTGCTTTTTAGAAGTCAGGTCTCCTTTCGTGTTGCAAGGAAAGCTTCAGGATTACCCTCGAGGTGTGGAATGGGAATAGGGCCTCATCTAAGAATGAGTCTGTATATTGTGTTCTCCTCTCCTGTGGGGACTGCTATGTCAGGGAATTTTTGTGTCGCATAAAGGGTGTCAAGTACCCCAACGAGTTTCAAGCGGGAATGTGGGATTTCTCTTGAGACTCTGCAGCAGAAAATTTCCTCATCTCGCATTGATGGCCGAATTTTTTGGTTTTTATCCAGCTCAGGCTGGTAGCTTGTAGTTTCTGTTGAGTTGCGACGGGGATCACAGGATATTGCCGGTGTTGTCCCAGGGAGTCTGGCCTGCTTTCGTGTTGGAACGGAAACAGCAGTATTCTTCCCGTGGCGCACCAGAGGAATAGGGCCGAATCTAGCATTGTGTAGGTAAATTGTGTGCTCTTCCTCAGTGGGGCCGGTTATGTTGGGGAAGTTTTGAGTCGCATAAAGGGTGTCAAGTACCCTTTCGAGTTTCAAGCGGGAATGTCGAATTTTAATGAGACTCTGCATTGGAAAAGTTCCTCATCTCGCCTTGAGGGTTGAATCTTTTGGTTTCTCTCGAGTTGTGGCGGGAAGACTGTGGTCCCTCTCGGGTTTCGACAGGGACCTCAGGAACTCACTCGTGGTCTTCAGGGAAATCAGTTCTCCTTTCGTTTTGAAAGGACAGCTTCGGGATTACTGTCGAGGAGTGGAATGGGAACAGGGCATGACCTAAGTTTGAGTCCGGAAATTGTGTGCTCCTCAGTACTGGGGACAGCTCTGTCAGGGAACGTTTTGGGTCGCATAAAGAGTGTCAGGTACCCGTACGAGTTTCAAGCGGAAATGTGGGATTTCTCTTGAGACTCTGCAGCAGAAAAGTCCCTCATCATGCCTTGAGGGCAGAATGTTGTGGTTTTTCTTGAGTTGCGGCGGGAACCTTGGAGTCCCTCTCGAATTGGGACGGGGACCTCAGGAACTCGCTTCCCATGGAGCCTGGAAAGTCAGGTCTCCTTTCGTGTTGGAAGGGCAACTTAGAGATTCCTGTCGAGGCGTGGAATGGGAATTGGGCCTCATCTAGAGATGAGTCTGTTAATTGTGTGCTCCTCTCCTGTGGGGACGGCTTAATCAGGGAGCTTTTCGTGTCACAGAATGGGTGTCAACTATCCGTTCGAATTTAAACTGGGAATGTGGGGTTTCTCTTGAGACTCTGCAGCAGAAATATTCCTCATCTCGCATTGATGGGGAATCTTTTGATTTTTCTCGCTTTGCAGCGGGAAGCATGTGGTCTCTCTCGAGTTACGTCTGGGACCTCAGGAACTCGTTCGTGTTGCTTCAGGGAGGTCAGGTCTTCTTTTGTGTTGCAAGAGAGCTTCTGGATTACTCTGGAGGCGTAGAATGAGAATAGGGCCTCATCTAAGAATGAGTCTGTAAATTATGTTCTCCTCTCCATGTGGGCAGATTTATCATGGAACGTTTTGAGTCACATAAAGGGTGTCAAGTACCTGTAAAAGTTTCAAGCGGAAATGTGGGATTTCTCTTGAGACTCTGCAGCGGAAAATTTTCTCATCTCACATTGAGGGTAGAATCTTGTGGTTTTTCTCGAGTTGTGGCGGGAAGCTTGGGGTCCCTCTCTAATTACACCGGGGACCTCAGGAATTCGCTTTTATTGCTTCAGCGAAGTCACGTCTCCTTTCTTTTTGCAAGAAGAGCTTCGGGATTACTCTCGAAGCGTGGAATGGGAATAGGGCCTCACATAACATTGAGTCTGTATATTGTGTTCTCCTCTCCAGTGGGGACAGCTATGTCTGGGAACTTTTTTAGTCGCATAAAGGGTGTCAGGTACCCCTACGAGTTTCAAGCGGGAATGTGGGATTTCTCTTGAGACTCTGCAGCAGAACACTTCCTTATCTATCATTCATGGGGAATCCTGTGGTTTATTTCGAGTTACGGCGGGAAGCTCCGGGTTCCTCTGGAGTTGCTACGGGGACCTCAGGAACTCTCTCGTATTGTCCCAGGGAAGTCTGGTCTCCATTCGTGTTGGAAGGGGAACCACAGTATTCTTCCCGTGGCGCAGCAGAGGAATAGCGCCGAATCTAGCATTGTGTAGGTAAATTGTGTGCTCTTCCTGAGTGGGGCCGGTTATATCATGGAAGTTCTGAGTTGCATAAATGGTGTCAAGTCCTCCTACGAGTTTCAAGCGGGAATGTGGCATTGCTCTTGAGACATTGTAGCAGAAAATTTCCTCATCTCGCATTGATGGCCGAATCTTTTGGTTTTTTTCCAGTTGCGGTGGGGAGTCTGTAGTCTCTCTCGAGTTAGGACGGGGATCTCAGGGTATTGCTGGTGTTGTCACTAGGAAGTAGGGTCTCCTTTCCCATTGGAACGGAACCACGGTATTCTTCCCATGGCGCAGCAGAGGAGTAGGGCCGAATCTAGCGTTGTGTAGGTAAATTGTGTGCTCTTCCTCAGTGGGGCCGGTTATGTTGGGGAAGTTTTGAGTCGCATAAAGGGTGTCAAGTACCCTTTCGAGTTTCAAGCGGGAATGTCGAATTTTAATGAGACTCTGCATTGGAAAAGTTCCTCATCTCGCCTTGAGGGTTGAATCTTTTGGTTTCTCTCGAGTTGTGGCGGGAAGACTGTGGTCCCTCTCGGGTTTCGACAGGGACCTCAGGAACTCACTCGTGGTCTTCAGGGAAATCAGTTCTCCTTTCGTTTTGAAAGGACAGCTTCGGGATTACTGTCGAGGAGTGGAATGGGAACAGGGCATGACCTAAGTTTGAGTCCGGAAATTGTGTGCTCCTCAGTACTGGGGACAGCTCTGTCAGGGAACGTTTTGGGTCGCATAAAGAGTGTCAGGTACCCGTACGAGTTTCAAGCGGAAATGTGGGATTTCTCTTGAGACTCTGCAGCAGAAAAATCCCTCATCATGCCTTGAGGGCAGAATGTTGTGGTTTTTCTTGAGTTGCGGCGGGAACCCTGGAGTCCCTCTCGAATTGGGACGGGGACCTCAGGAACTCGCTTCCCATGGAGCCTGGAAAGTCAGGTCTCCTTTCGTGTTGGAAGAGCAACTTAGAGATTCCTGTCGAGGCGTGGAATGGGAATTGGGCCTCATCTAGAGATGAGTCTGTTAATTGTGTGCTCCTCTCCTGTGGGGACGGCTTAATCAGGGAGCTTTTCGTGTCACAGAATGCGTGTCAACTATCCGTTCGAATTTAAACTGGGAATGTGGGGTTTCTCTTGAGACTCTGCAGCAGAAATATTCCTCATCTCGCATTGATGGGGAATCTTTTGATTTTTCTCGCTTTGCAGCGGGAAGCATGTGGTCTCTCTCGAGTTACGTCTGGGACCTCAGGAACTCGTTCGTGTTGCTTCAGGGAGGTCAGGTCTTCTTTTGTGTTGCAAGAGAGCTTCTGGATTACTCTGGAGGCGTAGAATGAGAATAGGGCCTCATCTAAGAATGAGTCTGTAAATTATGTTCTCCTCTCCATGTGGGCAGATTTATCATGGAACGTTTTGAGTCACATAAAGGGTGTCAAGTACCTGTAAAAGTTTCAAGCGGAAATGTGGGATTTCTCTTGAGACTCTGCAGCGGAAAATTTTCTCATCTCACATTGAGGGTAGAATCTTGTGGTTTTTCTCGAGTTGTGGCGGGAAGCTTGGGGTCCCTCTCTAGTTACACCGGGGACCTCAGGAATTCGCTTTTATTGCTTCAGCGAAGTCACGTCTCCTTTCTTTTTGCAAGAAGAGCTTCGGGATTACTCTCGAAGCGTGGAATGGGAATAGGGCCTCACATAACATTGAGTCTGTATATTGTGTTCTCCTCTCCAGTGGGGACAGCTATGTCTGGGAACTTTTTTAGTCGCATAAAGGGTGTCAGGTACCCCTACGAGTTTCAAGCGGGAATGTGGGATTTCTCTTGAGACTCTGCAGCAGAACACTTCCTTATCTATCATTCATGGGGAATCCTGTGGTTTATTTCGAGTTACGGCGGGAAGCTCCGGGTTCCTCTGGAGTTGCTACGGGGACCTCAGGAACTCTCTCGTATTGTCCCAGGGAAGTCTGGTCTCCATTCGTGTTGGAAGGGGAACCACAGTATTCTTCCCGTGGCGCAGCAGAGGAATAGCGCCGAATCTAGCATTGTGTAGGTAAATTGTGTGCTCTTCCTGAGTGGGGCCGGTTATATCATGGAAGTTCTGAGTTGCATAAATGGTGTCAAGTCCTCCTACGAGTTTCAAGCGGGAATGTGGCATTGCTCTTGAGACATTGTAGCAGAAAATTTCCTCATCTCGCATTGATGGCCGAATCTTTTGGTTTTTTTCCAGTTGCGGTGGGGAGTCTGTAGTCTCTCTCGAGTTAGGACGGGGATCTCAGGGTATTGCTGGTGTTGTCACTAGGAAGTAGGGTCTCCTTTCCCATTGGAACGGAACCACGGTATTCTTCCCATGGCGCAGCAGAGGAGTAGGGCCGAATCTAGCGTTGTGTAGGTAAATTGTGTGCTCTTCCTCAGTGGGGCCGGTTATGTTGGGGAAGTTTTGAGTCGCATAAAGGGTGTCAAGTACCCTTTCGAGTTTCAAGCGGGAATGTCGAATTTTAATGAGACTCTGCATTGGAAAAGTTCCTCATCTCGCCTTGAGGGTTGAATCTTTTGGTTTCTCTCGAGTTGTGGCGGGAAGACTGTGGTCCCTCTCGGGTTTCGACAGGGACCTCAGGAACTCACTCGTGGTCTTCAGGGAAATCAGTTCTCCTTTCGTTTTGAAAGGACAGCTTCGGGATTACTGTCGAGGAGTGGAATGGGAACAGGGCATGACCTAAGTTTGAGTCCGGAAATTGT
This sequence comes from Moschus berezovskii, assembly GCF_049115385.1. Classification (NCBI taxonomy): domain Eukaryota; kingdom Metazoa; phylum Chordata; class Mammalia; order Artiodactyla; family Moschidae; genus Moschus; species Moschus berezovskii. The sequence goes on along the minus strand of NC_142479.1, from coordinate 5,536,956 downwards.
GTGCTCCTCAGTACTGGGGACAGTTATGTCAGGGAACGTTTTGGGTCGTATAAAGGGTTTCAAGTACCCGTACGAGTTTCAAGCGGAAATGTGGGATATCTCTTGAGACTCTGCAGCAGAAAAGTCCCTCATCATGCCTTGAGGGCAGAATGTTGTGGTTTTTCTTGAGTTGCGGCGGGAACCTTGGAGTCCCTCTCGAATTGGGACGGGGACCTCAGGAACTCGCTTCCCATGGACCCTGGAAAGTCAGGTCTCCTTTCGTGTTGGAAGGGCAACTTAGAGATTCCTGTCGAGGCGTGGAATGGGAATTGGGCCTCATCTAGAGATGAGTCCGTTAATTGTGTGCTCCTCTCCTGTGGGGACGGCTTAATCAGGGAGCTTTTTGTGTCGCAGAAAGGGTGTCAACTATCCATTCGAATTTAAACCGGGAATGTGGGGTTTCTCTTGAGACTCTGCAGCAGAAATATTCCTCATCTCACATTGATGGGGAATCTTTTGATTTTTCTCGAGTTGCGACACTAAGCATATGGTCTCTCTCGAGCTACGTCGGGGACCACAGGAACTCGCTCGTGTTGCTTCAGGGAAGTCAGGTCTCCTTCCGTGTTGCAAGAGAGTTTCTGGATTAACTGGAGTCATCGAGAGAATAGGGCCTCATCGAGGAATCAGTCTGTAAATTGTGTTCTCCTCTCCATGCAGGCAGCCATTTCATGGAACTTTTTGAGTCACATAAAGGGTGTCAAGTACCCGTAAGAGTTTCAAGCGGAAATATGGGATGTCTCTTGAGACTCTGCAGCGGAAAATTTCTCATCTCACACTTAAGGTAGTATCTTGTAGTTTTTCTCAAGTTGTGGCAGGAAGCTTGGGGACCCTCTCAAGTTGCGCCGAGGACCTCAGAAATTCACTCGTGGTGCTTCAGCGAAGTCATGTCTCCTTTCGTTTTGCAAGAAGAGCTTCGGGATTACTCTCGAAGCGTGGAATGGGAATAGGGCCTCATCACATGTTGAGTCTGTAAATTGTGTGCTCCTCTCCAGTGGAGACGGCATAGTCAGGGAACTTTTTGTGTCACAGAAAGTGTTTCAAGTACCCTTTCGAGTTTCAAGTGGGAATGTGTGATTTCTCTTGAGACTCTGCAGGAGAAATGTTCCTCATCTCACATTGATGGGGAATCTTTTGATTTTTCTCGAGTTGCGACACTAAGCATATGGTCTCTCTCGAGCTACGTCGGGGACCACAGGAACTCGCTCGTGTTGCTTCAGGGAAGTCAGGTCTCCTTCCGTGTTGCAAGAGAGTTTCTGGATTAACTGGAGTCATCGAGAGAATAGGGCCTCATCGAGGAATCAGTCTGTAAATTGTGTTCTCCTCTCCATGCAGGCAGCCATTTCATGGAACTTTTTGAGTCACATAAAGGGTGTCAAGTACCCGTAAGAGTTTCAAGCGGAAATATGGGATGTCTCTTGAGACTCTGCAGCGGAAAATTTCTCATCTCACACTTAAGGTAGTATCTTGTAGTTTTTCTCAAGTTGTGGCAGGAAGCTTGGGGACCCTCTCAAGTTGCGCCGAGGACCTCAGAAATTCACTCGTGGTGCTTCAGCGAAGTCATGTCTCCTTTCGTTTTGCAAGAAGAGCTTCGGGATTACTCTCGAAGCGTGGAATGGGAATAGGGCCTCATCACATGTTGAGTCTGTAAATTGTGTGCTCCTCTCCAGTGGAGACGGCATAGTCAGGGAACTTTTTGTGTCACAGAAAGTGTTTCAAGTACCCTTTCGAGTTTCAAGTGGGAATGTGTGATTTCTCTTGAGACTCTGCAGGAGAAATGTTCCTCATCTCGCATTGAGGAGAGAATCTTGTGGTTTTTCTCGAGTTGCAGCTGAAAGCTTGGGGTCCCTTTCGGGTTGAGACGGGGATCTCAGGAACTGGCTAGTGTAGCCCAAGGGAAGTGAGGTCTCCTTTCTTCTGATAGGGGAACTTCGAGATTACTCTTTAGGAGTGGAATGGGAATAGGGCATCATCTAAAGTTGAGTCCATAAATTGTGTTCTCCTCTTACATGGTGAGAGCTATGTCAGGGAATGTCTTGAGTCGCATAAAGGGTGTCATGTATCCATTTGAGTTTCAAGCGGGAATGTGGGATTTCTCTTGAGACTCTGCAGGGGAAATTTTCCTCATCTCACCTTGAGTGCAGAATCTTGTGTTTTTTCTGTGGTGTGACATGAAGCTTGGGGTCCTTCTCAAGTTGCGATGGGGCCCTCAGATATTCGCTGGTCATGCCCCAGGGAAGTCAGGTCTCCTTGAATGTTGAAAGGGAAATTTCGGGTTTATTCTGGAGGCGTGGAATGGCAAATGGAAGTCATCTAGAAATGAGTCCTTAAATTGTGTGCTCCTCTCCAGCAGGGACGGCTTAGTCAGGGAACTTTTATGGTTGCCGAAAGGGTGTCAACTACCCTTTCGAATTTCAAGCGGGAATGTGGGTTTTCCCTTGAGACTCTGCAGCAGAAAATTCCTCATCTCGCATTGCTGGGGGAATCTCATGATTTTTATCGAGTTGCGGCGGGAAGCTTGTAGACCCTCTCGAGTTGTGACAGTGACCTCAGAACCTAGCTCTTTTTACTTCAAGGAGGTCAGGTCACTGTTCTTTTTGCAAGGGGAGCTTCGGGATTACACTCGAGGCATAGAATGGGAATACGGCCTCATCTAAAACTGAGTCCATAAATTGTGTTCTCCTCTCCAGTGGGGACAGCTATGTCAGCGAATGTGTTGAGTCACATAAAGGGTGTCAAGTATACGTTGGAGTTTAAAGCGGGAATGTAGGATTTCTCTTGAAACTCTGCAAGGGAAATTTTCCTCACCTCATGTTGAGTGCACAATCTTGTGGTTTTTCATGAGATGCGGCGGGAAGCTAGGGCTCCTTCTCGAGTTTCGACGGGGACCTCAGTAACTCGCTCGTGTTGCCCCAGGGAAGTCAGGTCTAATTTCGTGTTGGAAGGGAAACTTTGGGATTATTCTCGAGGCGTGGAATGGGAATTGGAAGTCATCTAGAGATGAGTCCGTAAATTGTGTGCTCCTCTCCAGTAGGGACAGCTTAGTCAGGGAACTTTTATGGTTGCAGAAATGGCGAAAAGTACCCGTTCCAATTTCAATTGGAAATGTGGGATTTCCCTTGAGACTCTGCAGAAGAAAATTCCTCATCTCGCTTTGATAGGGAAATCTCGTGGTTTTATCGAGTTGTGGCGACAAGCTTGTAGTCCCTCTCGAGTTGGGACAGTGGCCTCAGAACCTAGCTTTTTTTACTTCAGAGAGGTCAGGTCACTTTTCTTGTTACAAGGAGAGCCTCGCGATTTCACTCAAGGAGTAGAATGGGAATAGGGTCCCATCTAAAATTGAGTCCATAAATTGTTTTCTCCTCTCCAGTGGGGACATCTATGTCAGGGAATGTCTTGAGTCGCATAAAGGGTGTCAAGTACCCGTTCGCGTTTCAAGCGGGGATGTGGGATTTCTCTTGAGACTCTGCAGGGGAAATTTTCCTATTCTCACCTTGAGTGCAGAATTTGTGGTTTTTCTCGAGTTGCGGCGGGAAGCTTGGGGTCCTTCTCAAGTTGCGACGGGGCCCTCACGAACTGGCTCGTGTTTTCCCAGGGACGTCAGGTCACCAATCGTGTGGAAGGGTAACCTCGGGATTCCGTTCTTGGCATGGAATGTGATTTCGGTCTCATCTTGTGTTGAATCCGTTAATTGTGTGCTCCTCTCCAGTGGGGACGGCTTAGTCAGGGATCTTTTTGCGTCACAGAAAGGGTTTCAAGTACCCTTTCGAGTTTCAAGCAGGAATGTGTAATTTCTCTTGAGACTCTGCAGCAAAAATATTCCTCATCTCGCATTGAGGGGAGAATCTTTTGGTTTTACTCGAGTTGTGGCTGGGAGCTTGGGGTCCCTTTTGGGTTGCGACGGGGATCTCAGGAACTCGCTCGTGTAGTCCCTGAGAAGTCAGGTCTCCTTTTGTTTTGGTAGGGGAACTTCGGGATAACTCTCGAGGAAAGGAATGGGAATAGGGCCTCAACTAAAGTTGAGTCCATATATTGTGTTCTCCTCTCAAGTGGGGACAGCTGTGTCAGGAATATCTTGAGTCGCATAAAGCTTGTCATGTACCCATTCGAGTTTCATGTGGGAAGGTGAGATTTCTCTTGAGTCTCTGCAGGGGAAATTTTCCTAATCTCACCTCGAGTGCACAATCTTGTGGTTTTTCTCAAGATGAGGCCGGAAGCTTCTGCTCCTTCTCAATTGCTACGGGGACCTCAGGAATTCGCTCGTGCTGTCCGAGGGACTTCAGGTCTCCAATTGTACTTGAAGCGGAACCTCGTTATTCCGCTCAAGTCGTGGAATGTGATTTGGGTCTCATCTTACGTTGAGTCCGTTAATTGTGTGCTCTTCTCCAGTGGGGACGGCATAGTCAGGTAACTTTTTGTGTCACAGAAACGGTAACTTTTTGTGTCACAGAAACATCTTTCGAGTTTCAAGCGGGAATGTGTGATTTCGCTTGAGACTCTGCAGCAGAAATGTTCCTCATCTCGCATTGAGGAGAGAATCTTGTGGTTTTTCTCGAGTTGCAGCTGAAAGCTTGGGGTCCCTTTTGGGTTGAGACGGGGATCTCAGGAACTCGCGCGTGTAGCCCCGGGGAAGTCAGGTCTCCTTTACTGTTGGAAAGGGTACTTCAGGATTTCTCTTGAGGCATGGAATATGAATTGAGACACATCTAGAGATGAGTCCGTTAATTGCGTGCTCCTCTCCAGTGCGGACTGCTTAGTAAGGGTCCTGTTTATGTCACAGAAATGGTGTCAAGTACCCGTTCGAGTTTAAGCGGGAATGTGGGATTTCTTTTGAGACTCTGCAGGGGAAATTTTCCTCATTACACCGTGAGTGCAGAATCTCGTGTTTTTTCTCGAGTTGCGGTGGGAAGCATGCGTTTTACTCGAGTTGCGACAGGGAACTCAGGGACTTGCTCGTGTACTCGCTGGGAAGTCAGGTCTCCTTTCTTATTGGTAGGGGAACATCGGGATTTCTCTTAAGGCGTGGAAAGGGAATAGGGCCTCATCTAAAGTTGAGTCCATAAATTGTGTTCTCCTCTCAAGTGGGGAAAGCAATATCAGGGAATGTCTTGAATCTCATAAAGGGTGTCAAGTACACGTTGGAGTTTAAAGCGGGAATGTGGGATTTCTCTTGAAACTCTGCAAGGGAAATTTTCCTCATCTCACGTTGAGTGCACAATCTTGTGGTTTTTCACGAGATGCGGGGGGAAACTAGGGGTCCTTCTCGAGTTTTGACGGGGACCTCAGTAACTCGCTCGTGTTGCCCCAGGGAAGTCACGTCTCATTTCGTGTTGGAAGGGAAACTTCGCGATTATTCTCGAGGCATGGAATGGGAATTGGAAGTCATCTAGATATGAGTCCGTAAATTGTGTGCTCCTCTCCAGTAAGGACAGCTTAGTCAGGGAACTTTTATGGTTGCAGAAAAGGTGTCAAGTACCCGTTCCAATTTCAAGTGGGAAGGTGATTTCCCTTGAGACTCTGCAGAAGAAATGTTCCTCATCTCGCATTGAGGAGAGAATCTTGTGGTTTTTCTCGAGTTGCAGCTGAAAGCTTGGGGTCCCTTTCGGGTTGAGACGGGGATCTCAGGAACTCGCTCGTGTAGCCCCAGGGAAGTCAGGTCTCCTTTCCTGTTGCAAAGGGTACATCAGGATTTCTCTCGAGGCATTGAATGTGAATTGGGACACATCTAGAAATGAGTCCGTTAATTGTGCGCTCCTCTCCAGTGGGGACTGCTTAGTAAGGGTCCTATTTATGTCCCAGAAATGGTGTCAAGTACCCGTTATCGTTTCATGCGTGAATGTGGGATTTCTCTTGAGACTCTGCATGGGAAATTTTCCTCCTCTCACCTTGAGTGCAGAATCTTGTGTTTTTTCTCGTTTTGTGGCGGGGAAGCTTTTGGCCCTACTCGAATTCCGAAAGGGACTTCAAGAAATCGCGAGTGTAGTCCCTGGGAAGTCAGGTCTACTTTTGTTTTCGTAGGGGAACATCGAGATTACTCTCAAGGCGTGAATGAAAATATGGATCAGCTAAATTTGAGTCCATAAATTGTGTTGTCCTCTGAAGTAGGGACAGTGATATCATGATTGTCTTGAGTCGCATAAAGGGTATCAGTTCCTCTTTCGTGTGTCAAGCGGGAATGTGGGATTTCTCTTGAGACTCTGCAGGGGAAATTTTCCTCATCTAACCTTGAGTGCAGAATCTTGTGGTTTTTCTCACATTGGGGCGGGAAGCTTGGGGTCCTTCTCGAGTTGCGACAGGGACCTCAGTACCTCGCTCTGTAGTCCCTGGGAAGTGAGGTCTCCTTTCGTTTTGATAGGGGAATTTGGGATTACTAGTGAGGCCTGGAAGGGAAATAGGCCTTCATTACTGTTGAGTTCATAAATTATGTTCTCCTCTCAAGTGGGGACTGCTATGTCAGGGAATGTCTTGAGTCGCATAAAGGGTGTCAAGTACCCGTTCGCATTTCAAGCGGGAATGTGAGATTTCTCTTGAGACTCTGCGGGGAGATTTTCTTCATGTCACTTTGAGTGCAGAATCTTGTGGTTTCCCTCTTGTTGCGGCGGGAAGCTTGGGGTCCTTCTCGAGTTACCAAAGGGACCTCAAAAACAAGCTCTTGTAGTCCATGGGAATTCAAGTCTCCTTTCCTTTTGGTATGGGAACATTGGGATTATTATCCAGCCATGGAATTGGAATAGGGCCTCATCTAAAGTTGAGTCCATAAACTGTGTTCTTCTCGCAAGTATGGACAGCTTTGTCAGGGAATTTCTTGAGTCGCCTAAAGTGTGTCAAGTACACGTTCGCGTTTGTAGCGCGAATGTGGGATTTCTCTTGAGACTCTACAGGGGAAATTTTCCTCATCTCACCTTGAGTGAAGAATCCTGTGGTTTCTCTCGAGTTGAGGCGGGAAGCTTGGGTTCCTTCTGGAGTTGCGACAGGGAACACAGGATTTTGCTCGTGTAGCCCCTGGGAAATCAGGTCTCCTTTCGTTTTGGTAGGGGAACATTGGGATTACTCTTGAGGTGTGGAATGGGAATAGGGCCTCATCTAAAGTTGAGTCCATAAATTTTGTTCTCCTCTCAAGTGGGGACAGCTATGTCAGGGAATGTCTTGGGTCGCATAAAGGGTGTCAAGTGCCTAATCGCATTTCAATCGGGAATGTGGGTTTTCTCTTGTGACTGCAGAGGAAATTTTCCTCATCTCACCTTGAGTAGAGAATATTGAGGTTTTTCTCGAGTTGCAGCGGGAAGATTGGGGTCCTTCTCGAGTTTTGACAGGGACCTCAGGAACTCGTTCGTATAGTCCCTGGGAAGTCAGGTCTCCTTTCGTTTTGCTAGGAGAACATCGGGATTATTCTCGAGGCATGCAATGGGAATAGGGCTTCAACTAAATTTGAGTCCATAAAATGTGTTCTCCTCTCAAGTGGCGACAGTTAAGTCAGGGAAATTCTTGAGTGGCATAAACGGTGTCAAGTACCGATTCGCATTTCAAGCGGGTATGTTGGATTACTCTTGATTCTATGCATTGGAAATTTTCCTCATCTCTCCGTTCCTGCCGAATCTTGTGTTTTTTCTCGAGTTGCGGCGGGAAGCTTGGGGTCTTTCTGGAGTTGCGACAGGGACCTCAGGAAGTCGATGGTGTAGGCCCTGGGAAGTCAGATCTCCTTTTCTTTTGGTACGGGAACACGGGAATTACTCTCAAGGCGTAGAAAGGGAATAGGGCCTCATTTAAAGTTGCGTCCAAAAAGTGTGTCCTCCTCTCAAGTGGGGACAGCTATGTCAGGGCATGTCTTGAGTCGCATAAAGGGTGTCAAGTGCCCGACTGCTTTTCAATCAGGAATGTGGGATTTTTCTTGAGATGCTGCAAGCGAAATTTTCCTCACCTCATCTTGAGTAGAGAATATTGTGTTTTTTCACGAGTTTCGGCGGGAATCTTGTTGTCCTTCTCGAGTTGCGACACAGACCTCAGGAACTCGCTCTTGTGTTCCTCGGAACTCTGCTCTTCTTTCGTTTTGTTAGGGGAACATCAGGATTACTCTCAAGGCGTGGAATGAGAATAGGGCCTCATCTAAAGTTGAGTCCATAAACTGTGTTCTCCTCTCAAGTGGGGACAGGTATGTCAGGGAATATTTTGAGTCTCATAAAGGGTGTCAAAAATCCGTTCGCGTTTCGAGTGGGAATGTGGGATTTCTCTTGAGACTCTGCAGGGGAACTTTTCCTCATCTCACCTTGAGTGCAGAATTTTGTGGTTTTTCTCGAGTTGCGGCGGGAAGCTTGGGGTCTTTCTCGAGTTGCGACAGGACCTCAGGAACTCGCTCGTGTTGTCACTGGGAAGTCAGTTCTCCTTTTTTTAATTAGAGGAACATCAGGATTACTCTCGAGGCTTGGAATGGGAATAGTGCCTCATCTAGAGTGGAGTCCATAAAATCTCTTCTCCTCTCAAGTGGCAAGAGCTATGTCAGGGAAAGTCTTGAGTTACATAAAGGGTGTCAAGTGATGATTCGCGTTTCAAGCGGGAATATTGGATTACTCTTGAGTTTCTGCATGGGAAATGTTCCTCATCACACCTTTACTGCCGAATCTTGTGATTTTTATCGAGTTAGGGCGGGAATATTGGGGTCTTTCTGGAGTTCCGACAGGGACCTCAGGAACTCGCTGGTGTAGTCCCTGGGAAGTCAGGTCTCCTTTCATTTTGGTAGCGGAACATCGGGATTACACTCGAGGCGTGGAATGGGAATAGGGCCTCATCTATGCTTGAGTCCATAAATTATGTTCTCCTCTTAAGTGGGGATAGCTGTGACAGGGAATGTCTTTAGTCGCATAAAGGGTGTCACGTACCCATTCGCGTTTCAAGCAAATATGTGGTATGTCTCTTGAGACTCTGCAGGGGAAATTTTCCTCATCTCACCTTGAGTGCAGAATCTTGTGGTTTTTCTCAAGTTGCTGCGGGAAGCTTGGGTCCCTTCTCGAGTTGAGACAGGGACCTCAGTACCTCACTCTGTAGTCCCTGGGACGTCAGGTCTCCTTTCGTTTCGGTAGGGGAATTCGGAATTACTCTCGAGGCCTGGAAGGGGAATAGGGCTTCATTACTGTTGAGTCCATAATTTGTGTTCTACTCTCAAGTACGGACAGCTATGTCAGGGAATGTCTTGAGTCGCATAAAGGGTGTCAAGTACCCGTTCGCATTTCAAGCGGGAATGTGAGATTTCTCTTGAGACTCTGTAGGGGAGATTTTCCTCATGTCACCTTGAGTGCAGAATCTTGTGGTTTTTCTCTTGTTGCGGCGGGAAGCTTGGGGACTTTCTCGAGTTACGAAAGGGACCTCAAAAACACGCTCTTGTAGTCCTTGGGAATTCAAGTCTCCTTTTGTTTTGTTATGGGTACATCGGGATTATTATCCAGCCATGGAATGGAAATCGGGCCTCATCTAAATTTAAGGCCATAAATTGTGTTCTCTAATCAAGAGGGGACAGCTATGACAGGGAATTTCTTCAGTCGCATAAAGGGTGTCATATACATGTTCGGGTTTCAACCGGGAAACTGGGATTTCTCTTTAGACTCTGCAGGGGAAATTTTCCTCATGTCACCATGAGTGCAGAATCTTGTGGTTTCTCTCGTATTGTGGCAGGAAGCTTTGGGCCCTTCTCGATTTGCTGCGGGGACATCAGAAACTCGCTTGTGTAGTCCCTGGGAAGTCAGTTCTCCTTTCGTTTTGGTAGGGGAATATTGGCATTACTCTCAAGGCGTGGAAGGGGAATAGGGCCTCATCTAAATTTGAGTCCATAAAATGTGTTCTCCTCTCAAGTGTCAAGAGATATGTCAGGGAAAGTCTTGAGTCTCATAAAGGTTGTCAACTGCCCGAATGAATTTCAATCAGGAATGTGGGATTTCTCTTGAGATGCTGCAGGCGAAATTGTCCTCACCTCATTGTGAGTAGAGAATACTGTGGTTTTTCTCGAGTTTCGGCTGGAAACTTGGTGTCCTTCTCGAGTTGCAACACGGACCTCAGGAACATGCTCGTGTGTTGCTCGGTACTCTGCTCTTCTTTCGTTTTGCTAGGGGAACATGAGGATTACTCTCGAGGCTTGGAATGGGAATAGGGCCTCATCTAAAGTGGAGTCCATACACTCTGTTCTCCTCTCAAGTGGCAAGAGCTATGTCAGGGAAAGTCTTGAGTCGCATAAAGGGTGTCAAGTGATGATTCGCGTTTCAAGCGGGAATGTTGGATTACTCTTGATTTTCTGCATGGGAAATTTTCCTCATCACACCTTTACTGCCGAATCTTGTGATTTTTATTGAGTTGGGGCGGGAATCTTGGAGTTTTTCTGGAGTTCTGTCAGGGACCACAGGAACTCGTTGGTGTAGTCCCTGGGAAGTCAGGTCTCCTTTCATTTTGGTAGGGGAACATCGGGATTACACTCGAGGCGTGGAATGGGAATAGGGCCTCATTTATGCTTGAGTCCATAAATTATGTTCTCCTCTTAAGTGGGGATAGCTATGACAGGGAATGTCTTTAGTCACATAAAGGGTGTCACGTACCCGTTCGCGTTTCAAGCAAATATGTGGTATGTCTCTTGAAAGTCTGCAGGGGAAATTTTCCTCATCTCACCTTGAGTGCAGAATCTTGTGGTTTTTCTCAAGTTGCTGCGGGAAGCTTGGGTCCCTTCTCGAGTTGCGACAGGGACCTCAGTACCTCGCTCTGTAGTCCCTGGGAAGTCAGGTCTCCTTTCGTTTCGGTAGGGGAATTCGGAATTACTCTCGAGGCCTGGAAGGGGAATAGGGCTTCATTACTGTTAAGTCCATAATTTGTGTTCTACTCTCAAGTACGGACAGCTATGTCAGGGAATGTCTTGAGTCGCATAAAGGATGTCAAGTACCCGTTCGCATTTCAAGCGGGAATGTGAGATTTCCCTTGAGACTCTGTAGGGGAGATTTTCCTCATGTCACCTTGAGTGCAGAATCTTGTGGTTTTTCTCTTGTTGTGGCGGGAAGCTTGGGGTCCTTCTCGAGTTACGAAAGGGACCTCAAAACACGCTCTTGTAGTCCCTGGGAATTCAAGTCTCCTTTCGTTTTGGTATGGGAACATCAGGATTATTATCCAGCCATGGAATGGGAATAGGGTCTCATCTAAATTTGAGGCCATAAATTGTGTTCTCCAATCAAGAGCGGACAGCTATGACAGGGAATGTTTTCAGTCGCATAAAGGGTGTCAAGTACCCGTTCAGGTTTCAACCGGGAAATTGGGATTTCTCTTTAGACTCTGCAGGGGAAATTTTCCTCATCTCACCATGAGTGCAGAATCTTGTGGTTTCTCTCGTATTGTGGCAGGAAGCTTTGGGCCTTTCTCGATTTGCGAAAAGGACGTCAGAAACTCGCTTGTGTAGTACCTGGGAAGTCAGGTTTCCTTTCATTTTAGTAGGGGAATATCGGCATTACTCTCAAGGCGTGGAAGGGGAATAGGGCCTCATCTAAAGTTGAGTCCATAAATTGTGTTCTCCTCTCAAGTATGGACAGCTTTGTCAGGGAATGTCTTGAGTCGCCAAAGTGTGTCAAGTACCTGATCACGTTTCTAGCGGGAATGTGGGATTTCTTTTGTGACTCTACAGGGGAACTTTTCCTCATCTCACTTTAAGTGCAGAATCTTGTGGTTTTTCTCGAGATGAGGCGGGATGCTTGGGTCCTTCTCAAGTTGTGACAGGGACCTTAGGATCTCACTCGTGTAGCCCCTGATAATCAGGTCTCCTTTCCTTTTGGTAGGGGAACATCGGGATTACTAGTGGTGCGTGGTAGGGTAATAGGGCATCATTAAAGTTGAGTAAGTAAATTGTTTTCTACTCTCAAGTACGGACAGCTATGTCAGAAAATGTCTTGTGTCGCATAAAGGGTGTCAAGTACCCATTCGCCTCTCAAGCGGGAATGTGGGATTTCTCTTGAGACTCTGCAGGGGAAATTTTCCTCATCTCACCTTGAGTGCAGAATCTTGTGGTTTTACTCAAGTTGCGGTGGGAAACTTGGGTCCCTTCTTGAGTTGCAACAGGGACCTCAGTACCTCGCTCTGTAGTACCTGGGAAGTCAGGTCTCCTTTCGTTTTGGTAGGGGAATTCGGGATTACTAGCGAGGCCTGTAAAGGAAATAGGGCCTCATTAAATTTGAGTTCATATATTGTGTTCTACTCTCAATTACGGACAGCTATGTTAGGGAATGTCTTGAGTCGCATAAAGGGTGTCAAGTACCCGTTCGCATTTCAAGCGGGAATGTGAGATTTCTCTTGAGACTCTGCAGGGGAGATTTTCCTCATGTCACCGAGAGTGCAGAATCATGTGGTTTTTCTCTTGTCGCGGCGGGAAGCTTGGGGTCCTTCTCGAGTTACCAAAGGGACCTCAAAAACACGCTCTTGTAGTCCTTGGGAATTCAAGTCTCCTTTCGTTTTGGTAGGGGAATATCAGGATTACTATCGAGCCATGGAATGGGAATAGGCCTCATCTAAACTTGAGGCCATAAATTGTTTTCTCCTTTCAAGAGGGGACAGCTATGATAGGGAATGTCTTCGGTCGCATAAACGGTGTCAAGTACCCATTCGGGTCTCAACGGGGAATGTGGGATTTCTCTTGAGACTCTGCAGGGGAAATTTTCCTCATCTCACCATGAGTGCCGAATCTTCTGTTTTCTCTCGCATTGTGGCAGGAAGTTTTGGGCCCTTCTCGATTTACGACAGGGACTTTAGGAACTCGCTAGTGTAGTCCCTGGGAAGTCAAGTCTCCTTTCGTTTTGTAGGGAAATATCGGGATTACTCTCAAGGCGTGGAAGGGGAATAGGGCCTCATCTAAATTTGAGTCCATACATTGTGTTCTCCTCTCAAGGATGGACAGCTTGTCAGGGAATGTCTTGAGTCACCTAAATTGTGTCAAGTTCCCGTTCGTGTTTGTAGTGCGAATGTGGGATTTCTCTTGAGCCTCTACAGGGGAAATTTTCCTATCTCACCTTGAGGGCAGAATCTTGTGGTTTTTCTCGAGTTGAGGCTGGAAGATTGGGGTCCTTCTCGAGTTGCGACAGGGACCTCATGATCTCGCTCTTGTAGCCCTTGGGAAATCAGGTCTCCTTTCGTTTTGGTAGGTGAACATTGGGATTACTCTCGAGCCGTGGAATGGGAATAGGGCCTCACCTAAAGTTGAGGCCATAAATTGTGTTCTCCTCTCAAGTGGGGACAGCTATGTTAGGGAATGTCTTGAGTCGCATCAGTTCAGTTCAGTTCAGTTTGGTCACTCAGTCGTGTCCGACTCTCCGCGACCCCATGAATCACAGCACGCCAGACCTCCCTATCCATCACCAACTCCCGGAGTACACTCAAACTCATGTCCACAGAGTCGGTGATGCCATCCAGCCATCTCATTCTCTGTCGTCCCGTTCTCCTCCCGCCCCCAACCTTTCCCAGCATCAGAGTCTTTTCCAGTGAGTCAAATCGTCGCATGAGGTGGCCAAAGTATTGCAGCTTCAGCTTTAGCATCAGTCCCTCCAATGTACACCCAGGATTGATCTCCTCTAGAATGGACCTGTTGGATCTCCTTGCAGTATAAGGGACTCTCAAGAGTCTTCTCCAACACCACAGTTCAAAAGCATCGATTCTTCCGCCATCAGCCTTCTTCACAGTCCAACTCTCACATCCATACATGACCACGGGAAAAACCATAGCCTTGACTAGACGGACCTTGGTTGGCAAAGTAATGTCTCTGCTTTTTAATATACTATCAAGGTTGGTCATAACTTTCTTGCCAAGGAGCAAGCGTCTTTTAATTTCATAGCTGCAATCAGCATCTGCAGTGATTTTGGAGCCCAAAAAAATAAAGTCTGATAGTCTTTCCACTGTTTTTCCATCTATTTCCCATGAAGTGATGGGACCAGATGCCATGATCTTTGTTTTCTGAATGTTGAGCTTCAAGCCAACCTTTTCACTCTCCTCTTTCACTTTCATCAAGAGGCTTTTGAGTTCCTCTTCACTTTCTGCCATAGGGGTAGTGTCATCTGTATATCTGAGGTTATTGATATTTCTCCCAGCAATCTTGATTCCAGCTTGTGCTTCTTCCAGCCCAGCGTTCCTCATGATGTACTCTGCATTTAAGTTAAATAAGCAAGGTGACAATATACAACCTTGACGTACACCTTTTCCTATTTGGAACCAGTCTGTTGTTCCATGTCCAGTTCTAACTGTTGCTTCCTGACCTGCATACAGGTTTCTCCAGACGCAGGTCAGGTGGTCTGGGATTCCCATCTGTTTCAGAATGTTCCACAGTTTATTGTGATCCACACAGTCAAAGGCTTTGGCATAGTCAATGAAGCAGAAATAGATGTTTTTCTGGAACTCTCTTGCTTTCTCCATAATCCAGCGGATGTTGGCAATCTGATCTCTGGTGCCTCTGCCTTTTCTAAAACCTTCTTGAACATCTGGGAGTTCACGGTTTACATACTGCTGAAGCCTGGCTTGGAGAATTTTGAGCATGACTTTACTAGCGTGTGAGATGTGTGCAATTGTGCGGTAGTTTGAGCTTTACTGGCATTGCCTTTCTTTAGAATTGGAATGAAGACTGACCTCTTCCAGTCCTGTGGCCACTGCTGAGTTTTCCAAATCTGCTGGCATATTGAGTGCAGCACTTTCACAGCATCATCTTTCAAGACTTGAAATAACTCAATTGGAATTCCATCACCACCACTAGCTTTGTTAGTAGTGATGCTTTCTAAGGCCCACTTGACTTCACATTCCAAGATGTCTGGCTCTAGGTCAGTGATCACGTTATCGTGACTATCTTGAATAGGGCCTCATTAAAGTTGCGTTCATAAATTGTGTTCTCCTCTCAAGTATGGACAGATTTGTCAGGGAATGTCTTGAGTCGCCTAAAGTGTGTCAAGTACCCGTTCGCGTTTCTAGCGCGAATGTGGGATTTCTCTTGAGACTCTACAGGGGAAATTTTCCTCATCTCACCTTGAGTGCAGAATCTTGTGGTTTTTCTCGAGTTGCAGCGGGAAGCTTGGGGTCCTTCTCGAGTTGCGACAGGGACCTCAGGAAGTCGATGGTGTTGTCCCTGGGAAGTCAGATCTCCTTTTGTTTAGAAGGGGAACATCAGGATTACTCTCAAGGCATGGAAAGGGAATACGGCCTCATCTAAAGTTGCGTCCAAAAAGTGTGTTCTCCTCTCAAGTGGGGACAGCTATGTCAGGGAATATTTTGAGTCTCATAAAGGGTGTCAAGTACCCGTTCTCATTTCAAGCGGGAATGTGGGATTTCTCTTGAAACTCTGCAGGGGTAATTTTCCTCATCTCACCTTGAGTGCAGAATCTTGTGGTTTTTCTTAAGTTGCAGCAGGATGCTTGGGGCCCTTCTCGAGTTGCTACAGGAACCTCAATACCTCGCTCTGTAGTCCCTGGGAAGTCAGGTCTCCTTTCGTTTTGGTAGTGGAATATCGGGATTTCTCTCAAGGCGTGGAGGGGAATAAGGCCTCATCTAAAGTTGAGACCATAAATTGTGTTCTCTCAAGTATGGCAATCTTTGTCAGGGAATGTCTTGAGTCGCCTAAAGTATGTCAAGTATCCGAACACATTTCTCGCGGGAATGTGGGATTTCTCTTGAGACTCTGCAGGGGAAATTTTCCTCATCAGACCTTGAGTGCAGAATATTGTGGCTTTTCACGTGTAGTGGGAGGAAGTTTTGCCCTTCTCAATTTGCGACAGGGACGTCAGGAACTCGCTAGTGTAGTCCTGGGAAGTCAGATCTCCTTTCGTTTTTGTATGGGAATATCGGGATAACTCTCAAGGAGTGGAAGGGCAATAGGGCTTCATTAAAGTTGAGTCCATAAATTGTGTTCTCCTCTCAAGTGGGGACAGCTGTGTCAGGGAATGTCTTGAGTGGCATAAAGGGTGTCTAGTACCCGTTCGCGTTTCATCAGGGAATGTGGGATTTCTCCTGAGACTCTGCATTGGAAATTATCACCATCTCACCTTGAGTGCAGAATCTTGTGTTTTTTCTCGATTTGCGGAGGGTAGCTTGGGGTCCTTCTCGATTTGCGACAGGGACCTCTTGAACTCGCTCATGTAGTCCCTGTGAAGTCACGTCTCCTTTGGTTTTGGTAGGTGAACATACGGATTACTTTTGAAGCATGGAATGGGAATAAGGCCTCATCTAAAGTTGAGTCCATAAATTGTGTTCTCCTCTCAAGTGGGGACAGCTATGTCAGGGAATGCCTTGAGTCGCATAAAATGTGTCCAGTACCCGTTCGCGTTTCAAGAGGGAATGTGGGATTTCTCCTGAGACTGTGCATTGGAAATTTTCCCCATCTCGAATGCAGAATCTTGTGGGTTTTCTCGAGTTGCAGCGGGAAGCTTGGGGTCCTTCTAGAGTTGCAACAGGTACCTCAAGAACTCGATCGTGTAGTTTCTGGGAAGTCAGGTCTCCTTTAGTGTTGGTAGGGGAATATTGGTATTACTATCGAGGCGTGGAATGGGAATAGTGCCTCATCTTTGTTGGCCCATAAATTGTGTTCTCCTTTCAACTGAGGAGAGCTATGTCAGGGAATGTCTTGAGTCGCATAAATGGTGTCAAGTACCCGCTAGTGTTTCAAGCGGAAATGTGGATTTTCTCTTGAGATTGCAGGGGGAATTTTCCTCATTTCACCTTGAGTGCAGAATCTTGTGGTTTTTCTCGAGTTACGTTGGGAAGCTTGGGTTCCTTTTTGAGTTCTGATAGGGACCTCAGGAACTCGCTCCTGTAGTCCCTTGGAAGTCAGGTCTTTCGTTTGGTAAGGGAACATCGGGATTACTCTAGAGGCATAGAATGGGGAGAGGGCCTCATCTCAAGTTGAGTCCATAAATTGTGTTCTCCTCTCATTTGGGGACAGCAATATCAGGGAATGACTTGAGTCGCATGAAGGGTGTCAAGTACCCATTAGCGTTTCAAGCGGGAATTAGGGATTTTTCTTGACTCTGCTGCGGGAAATTTCATCATCTCACCTTGAGTGCAGAATCTTGTGGGTTATCTCGAGTTGCGGCGGGAAGTTTGGGGACCGTCTCAAGTTGCGAAACAACCACAGGAACTCGCTCGTGTAGTACCTGGGAAGTCAGGTCTCCTTTCGTTTTGGTAGGGGAATATCGGCATTACTCTCAAGGCGTGGAAGGGCAATAGCGCTTCTTTAATGTTGAGTCCATAAATTGTGTTCTCTTCTCATGTGGGGACAGTTATGTCAGGGAATGTCTTGAGTCGCATAATGGGTGTCCAGTACCTGAGCACGTTTCAAGCAGGAATGTGGGATTTCTCTTGAGACTCTGCAGGGGAGATTTTCCTGATCTCAACTTAAGTGCAGAATCTTGTGGTTTTTCTCAAGTTGCAGCACAAAGCTTCAGTTCCTTTTCGAGTTGTGAAAGGGAGCTCAAGAACACGCTCGTGTAGTCCCTGGTAATTCAGGTCTCCTTTTGTTTTGGTAGGGGAACATCAGGATTACTCTCGAAACGTGGAATGGGAATAGGGCCTCATCTAAAGTTGAGTCCATAAATTGTGCTCTCCTCTCAAGTGTGGACAGCTATTTCAGGGAATGTCTTGAGTCGCATAAAGGGGGTCAAGTATCCGTTCACATTTCAAGCTGGAATGTGGGATTTCTCTTTAGAAACTGCGGGGGAAATTTTCCTCATCTCACCTTTAGTGAAGAATTTGTGGTTTTTCTCCAGTTGCGGCGTGAAGCTTGGTGTCTTTCTCGAGCTGCGACAGGGACCTCAGGAACTCGCTTGTTTAGTCCCTGGGAAGTCAGGTCTCCTTTCGAATTGGTAGGGGAACATGGGGATACAAGAGAGGCGTGGAAGGGGAATAGGGCCTCATTAAAATTGAGTCCATCAATTGTGTTCTCCTCTCAAGTACGGACAGCTATGTCAGGGAATGTCTTGCGTCGCATAAAAGGTGTCAATTACCCGTTCGTGTTTCAAGCGTGAATGTGGGATTTCTCTTGAGATTCTGCAGTGGAAAATGTCCTCATCTCGCATTGAGGGGATAATTTGTGGTGTTTCCCGATTTGCGGCAGGAAGCTTGGGGTTCCTCTCGAGTTGCGACGGGGACCCCAGGAACTCGTTCGTGTTGCCCCAGGGAAGTAGGGTCTCCTATCTTTTTGGAAGGGGAACCTCGAGATTCCTCTATAAAGAGCAGCAGAGGAATAGGGCCACACCTAGCGTTGAGTCAGTCAACTGTTTGTTCTTCTCCAGTGGAGACAGGGAACTCGCGGTTGCTCTCAAAATTCTCCAGGGGATTCAGGCCTCGTCTCTTGTTCAGACCTGGAAGTGCGCTTTCTTCTCGAGTTGTAATACGGGTGATAGGCCACTTTCAGTTCAGTTCGATTCAGTCGCTCAGTCGTGTCCGACTCTTAGTGACTCCTGAACCACAACACGAAAGGCCTCCCTGTCCATTACCAACTCCCGACGTTCACTCAAACTCATGTTCATCGAGTCAGTGATGCCATCCAGCCACCTCATTCTCTGTCGTCCCCGTCTCCTCCTACCCCCAACCGCTCCCAGCATCAGAGTCTTTTCCAGTGAGTCATCTCATCGCATGAGGTGGCCAAAGTATTGGAGTTTCAGCTTTAGTATCAGTCCTTCCAATGAACACCCAGGATTTATGTCCTCTAGAATGGACTGGTTGGATCTCCTTGCAGTCCAAGGGACTCTCAAGAGTCTTCTCCAGCACCACAGTTCAAAAGCATCAATTCTTCGGTGATCAGCTTTCTTCACAGTCCAACTCTCACATCCATACATGACCACGGGAAAAACCATAGCCTTGACTAGACGGACCTTGGTTGGCAAAGTAATGTCTCTGCTTTTTAATATGCTATCTAGGCTGGTCATAACTTTCCTTCCAAGGAGTAAGCGTCTTTTAATTTCATGCTGCATTCAGCATCTGCAGTGATTTTCGAGCCCTCAAAAATAAAGTCTGGCACTGTTTTGACTGTTTCCCCATCTATTTCCCAAGAAGTGATGGGACCAGATGCGATAATCTTCGTTTTCTGAATGTTGAGCTTCAAGCCAACCTTTTCACTCTCCTCTTTTGCTTTCATCAAGAGACCTTTGAGTTCCTCTTCACTTTCTGCCATAAGGGTGGTCTCATCTGCATATCTGAGGTTATTAATATTTCTTTTGGCAATCTTGATTCCAGCTTGTGCTTCTTCCAGCCCAGAGTTCCTCATGATATACTCTGCATAGAAGTTAAATAAGCAGGGTGACAATATACAACCTTAACGTACTCCTTTTCCTATTTGTAACCAGTCTGTTGTTCCATGTCCAGTTCTAATTGTTGCTTCCTGACCTGCATACAGGTTTCTCCAGAGGCAGATCAGGTGGTCTGATATTCCCATCTCTTTCAGAATGTTCCACAGTTTATTGTGATCCACACAGTCAATGGCCTTGGCATAGTCAATGAAGCAGAAATAGATGTTTTTCTGGAAATCTCTTGCTTTCTCCATGATCCAGCGGATTTTGGCAATTTGATCTCTGGTGCCTCTGCCTTTTCTTAAACCTGCTTGAACATCTGAAAGTACACGATTCACATATTGCTGAAGCCCAGCTTGGAGAATTTTGAGCATGACTTTACTAGCGTGTGAGATGAATGCAATTGTGTGGTAGTTTGAGCATTCTTTGGCATTTCCTTTCTTTGGGATTGGAATGAAGACTGACCTTTTCCAGTCCTGTGACCAATGCTGAGTTTTCCAAATTTGCTGGCATATTGAGTGCAGCACTTTCACAGCATCATCTTTTAGGATTTGAAATAGCTCAATTGGAATTCCATCACCTCCACTAGCTTTGTTGGTCGTGATGCTCTCTAAGGCCCACTTGCCTTCACATTGCAAGATGTCTGGTTCCAGGTGAGTGATCACGCCATCCTGATTATCTTCATCGTGAAGACCCTTTTTGTACGGTTCTTCTGTGTATTCTTGCCACCTTCTCTTAATATCTTCTGCTTCTATTAGGTCCATAGACGTTCTGTCCTTTATCGAGTCCATTTTTGCATGAAATATTTCCTTGATATCTCTAATTTTCTTGAAAAGATCTCTTGTTTTTCCTATTCTGTTGTTTTCCTCTATTTCTTTGCATTGACCGCTGAGGAAGGCTTTCTTATCTCTCCTTGCTCTTCTTTGGAACTCTGCATTCAGATGCTTATATCTATCCTTTCCTCCTTTACTCTTCTTTTCACAGCTATTTTTAAGGCCTCCTCAGCCATTTTGCTTTTTTGCATTTATACCTTGAGATTGTATAGAGTATGCTCATGGAGTCAGGTCACCATTTGTCCTGTGATTTGATACTTGAGGCTACATTTGAAACTGTGCAGTAGAATCAGACAATAGGGTCGAATCTAGTGCTGTGTAGATAATTTATGTTCTCCGCTTCAATGTGGACCACTGTCTCGGGGATGTTTTGGAGTCACATAAAGGATGTCAAGTACCCGTTCGAGTTTCAAGCAGTAATGTGTGATTTCTCTTGAGACTCTGCAGCGGAAAATATCCTCATCTTGCATTGAGGGGAATATTTTGTGGTGTTTCTCGAGTTGTGGCGGAAGGCTTGGGGTTATCTCAACGTGCAATGGGGACCTCAGGAACTCGCTCGTGTTCCCCCAGGGAAGTCAGGTCCCTATTTGTCTTGGAAGTGGAACTTCGGGATTTCTCTCAAGCCTTCAAATCAGAATAGGGCCTCTTCTCGAGTTGAGTCCTTGAATTGTGTTCTCTCCAATGGGGACGGCTCTGTTAGGGAACTTTCTGAGTCACATAAAGTGTGTCAAGTTCCAGTTCGCATTTCAAGCGGGAATGTGGGATTTCTCTTGAGATTCTGCAACGGAAAATTTCCTCATCTCGCATTGAGGGGATAATTTTGCGTTGTTTCTCCACTTGCAGCAGGAAGCTTCATGTTACTCTCGAGTCGCGAAGGGGACCTCAGGACCTAGATCGCGATGTCCCAGGGAAGTTAGGTCTCCTTGCGCGTTGGAAGGGGAACATCGGAATTCCTCTTGAGGCATGGCAGAGTAATATGGTCGCATCTAGTGCTGTGTAGATATATTGTGTTCTCCGCTTCAATGTGGATGGCTATCTCGGTGAAGTTTTTGGTCGCATAAAGGGTGTCAAGTTCCCGTTCGATTTTCAAGCGGAAATGTGGGATTTCTCTTGAGATTCTGCTGCAGAAAATTTCCTCAGCTCGCATTGATGGGGGAACGTTTTGGTTTATCTTGAGTTGCGGCGGAAATATTGCAGTTCCTCTCGAGTTGTGACGGTGACCCCAGGAACTCATTCACGTTGTCCCAAGAAGATTGAAATCGTTTGCTGTTTGAAGGGGACCTCAGGATTCATGTCTAGTCGCAGGAGACGAATAGGGCCGCATCTAGTGTTGTGTACGTAAATTGTGTGCTCCGCTTCAATGTGGACGGCTATGTTTGGGAAGCATTTGGTTCGCTTAAAGGGGGTCAAGTTCCCATTCGAGTTTCAAGTGGGATAGTGGGATTTCTCTTGAGACTCTGCTGCAGAAAAAATTCCTCATCTCGCATTGAGGGGATAATTTTGTGGTGTTTCTCGAGTTGTGGCGGGTGGCCTGGGCTCCCTCTTGAGTTGCAATGGGGACCTCAGGAAATCCCCGTGTCTCTTTAGAGAAGTCAGGTCCATTTTTTGTTGGAAGGGGAATTTCTGGATTACTCTCGAGTCGTTAAATGATAATAGGGCCTCATCTCAAGTTAAGAATATAAATTGTGTGCTCCTCTCGAGTGGGGATGGCTATGGTAGGGAACTTTCTGAGTCACATAAAGTGTGTCAAGTACCCGTTCGCCTTTCAAGCTAGAATGTTGGATTTCTCTTGAGACACTAACACGGAAAAATTTCCTCAACTCGCATTGAGGGGATAATTTTGTGGTGTTTCTTGAGTTGCGGCGGGAAGTTGGGGTTCATCTTGAGTTGCGAATGGGATGTCAGGAACTCGCTCGTGTTGACCCAGGGAAGTCAGGTCTCCTATAGTGTTGAAAGGGGAAACTCAGGATTCCTCTATAAGGAGAAGCAGAGGAATAGGGCCGCATCGAGCGTTGAGTCAGGCAACTGTTTGTTCTTCTCCAGTGGAGACAGGGATCTCCGGTTGCTCTCCATATTCTCCAGGGGATTCAGTTCTCCTCTCTTGTTCTGACCTGGAACTGCGCTTTCTTCTCGAGTTGTAATACGAGTGTTAGGCCACATTAGAGTTGAATTTGTACCTGGAGATTGTATAGAGTATGCTCGTGCAGTCAGGTCTCCACTCATCCTGTGAGTTGAAACTCGAGGTTACATATGAATTTCTCTTACCGAATCTGAAACAGAAATGTTGTTTATCTCGCCTTGAGGGCACAATCTTGTGGTTTTTCTTGAGTGTCGGTGGGAAGCTTCGGCTTCCTCTTGATTTGCGACGGGGACCTCTGGTAATCCCCCGTGTTGCTTCTGAGAAGTCAGTTTCCCTTTGTGTTGGAAGGGGAACTGCGGGATTACTCTCGAGCAGTTCAATGGGAATAAGGCCTCTTCTCGAGTTGAGTCTGTAAATTTTGTTCTCTCCAATGGGGAACGCTGTGTTAGGGAACTTTCTCAGTCGCATAAAGGGTGTCAAGTTCCCATTCTCCTTTCAAGCGGTAATGTGGGATTTCTCTTGAGATTCTGCTGCCCAAAATTTCCTCCTCTCGTATTGAGGCCATATTTTTGTGGTGTTTCTAGAGTTTCGAAGGGAAGCTGCGGGTATTTTTCTAGTTGCAACGGGAACCTCAGGAACTCGCTCGGGTTGCTTCAGGAAAGTCATCTCTCCTTTTGTGTTGGAAGGGTAACTTCCGGATCACTCTCCAGGAGTTAAATGGGAATAGGTCCTTCACTCAGGTTGAGTCCAAAAAGTGTGTTTTCCTCTCCAATGGGGACGGCTGTGTGAGGGAAATTTCTGAGCCGCATAAAGGTTGTCAAGTACCATTTTGCCTTTCAAGTGGGAATGTGGGATTTCTCTTGAGATACTTCCGTGCAAAATTTCCTCATCTCGCATTGAGGCCATATTTTTGTGGTGTTTCTCGAGTTACGGCAGGAAGCTGGGGGTACTTCTAGAGTTGCAGCGGGGACTACAGGAACTAGATCGGGTTGCTTCAGGGAAGTCAGGTTTCCGTTTTGTGTTGAAAGGTGAACTTCTTGATTACTTTCGGGCCATTTAATGGGAATAGGGCCTCTTCTCGAATTGAGTCCATAAAGTGTGTTCTCCTCTACAATGGGGACGGCTGTGTGAGGGAAATTTCTGAGTCACATAAAGGGTGTCAAGTACTCTTTTGCCTTTCAAGTGGGAATGTGGGATTTCTCTTGAGATACTGCCACGCAAAATTTCCTCATGTCGCATTGAGGCCATATTTTTGTGGTGTTTCTGGAGATTTGGCGGGAAGCTGGGGTTACTTCTCGAGTTGAGACGGGGACCTCAGGAACTCGCTCGGGTTGCTTCAGGGAAGTCAGGTCCCCTTTTGTGTTGGAAGGGGAACTTCCGGATTACTCTCAAGCCATTAAATGGGAGTAGGGCCTCTTCTCGTGTTGAGTCCATAAAGTGTTTTTTCCTCTCCAATCGGGACATATGTGTGAGGGAAATTTCTGAGTCACATAAAGGGTGTCACTACCATTTTGCCTTTCAATTAGGAATGTGGCTTTTCTCTTGAGATCCTGCAGCACAAAATTACCTCATCTCGCACTGAGGGGATAATTTTGTGGTGATTCCCGAGAAGTGGCGGGAAGCTGGCAGTAATGTTCGAGGTACAACGACGACCTCGGGAACTCATTCCGGTTGCTTCAAGAAGTCAAGTCCCCTTTTGTGAAGCAAGTGGAAATTCGGGATTACTTTCACGACGTTAAATGGTAAAAGGGCCTCTTCTAGAGGTGAGGTCATAAAGTGTGCTCTCCTCTCAAATGGGGACGGCTGTGTGAGGGAACTTTCTGAGTCCAATTAAGGATGTCAAGTATCCTTTTGCCTTTCAACAGGGAATGTGGGATTTCTCTTGAGATTCTGCAGCGCACAATTTCCTCATCTCGAATTGAGGGGATAATTTTGTTGTTTTTCTCTAGTGTCTACGGGAATCTTGGGGTATTTCTCGAGTTGCGACGAGGACCTCATGAACTCGCTCGGGTTGCTTCAGGAAAGTCAGTTCCCCTTTTGTGTTGGAAGAGGAACTTCCAGGTTACTCCAGAGGCATTAAATGGGAATAGAGCCTCTTTTCGAGTTTAGTCCTTAAGGTGAGTTCTACTCTCCAATCGGGAAGGCTGTTTGAGGGAACTTTCTGAGTCGCATAAGGGGTGTCAAGTACACTTATGCCTTTCAAGCGGGAATGTGGGAATTCTCATGAAATTCTGCAGCCCAAAATTTCCTCATTTAGCTTTGAGGGGATAATTTTGTGGTGTTTCTCGAGTTTCGGTGGGAAGCTGGAGGTACTTCTCGAGTTGCAACAGGGACCTCAGGAACTCTCTCGAGTTGCTTCAGGGAATAAGGTCACCTTTTTTGTTGGAAGGGGAACTTCCGGATTACTCTCGAGCCGTTAAATGGGAATAGGACCTCTTCTCGAGTTTAGTCCAAAAATTGTGATTTCCTCCCCCATGGGGCGGCTGTTTGAGGGAACTTTCTGAGTTGCACAAAGTTTGTCAAGTAACCTTTTGCCTTTCAAGCGGGAATGTGGGTCTTTTCTTGAGATCTGCAGCCGAAAATTTCCTCATTTCGCTTTGAGGAGATAATTTTGTGGTGTTTCTCGAGTTGGGGGTAGCTGGGTGTACTTCTCCAGTTGCCACGGGGACCTCAGCTACTCGCTCGTGTTGCTTTAGGGAAGTCAATTCCCCTTTTGTGAAGGAAGGGGAATTTCGGGAATACTCTCGAGCCATTACATGGGAATAGGGCCTCTTTTCGAGTTGAGTCCATAAAGTGTGTTCTCCTCTCCAATGGGGACAGGTGTGTGAGGGAAATTTCTGAGTCACATAAAGGGTGTAAAGTACAGTTTTGCCTTTCCAACGGGAACATGAGATTTCTTTTCAATTGTGCAGCGCAAATTTTCCTGATCCAGCATTGAGGGGATAATTTTGTGGTGTTTCTCGTGCTGTGGCGGGAAGCTGGGGGTAAATCTCGAGTAGCGAAGAGGACCTGAGGAACTCACTCAGGTTGCTTCAGGGAAGTCAGGTCCCCTTTTGTGTTGGAAGGGGAACTTCGGGATTACTCTCGAGTCATTAAATGGGAATAGGGCCTCTTCTCGAGTTGAGTCCATAAATTGTGTTCTCCTCTCCAATGGGGATGACTGTGTGAGGGAATTTTCTGAGACTCACCCATCGGCGCAGACCCAAGAGACCACGGCCCCACCTCCGCAGATGTGAGAGATGCCGGCCCCAGAGCAACCGACCATGCAAAGATGCGCGGCCATGAGGAGCTACCCCACGCCTGAGGCCAGGGCAAGCGGCCAAGAGGAGGTACCCCACGTCCAATAGGCGGTGGATGTGCGGGGGAGGGCCGAGAGGATCTATTCACGTTCAAGGTCAGGAGGGGCAGCCTTGAGGACATAGCCCTCATCCAAGGTAAGGTGCAGGAGCTGCTCTTTCTTGGAACAGGAGTGAAGAGATATCCCACATCCAAGGTAAGAAAAACTAAATAAGATGGCAGGTATTGCGATGGCGAATTAGAGGGCAGACACACTGAAATCATAATCACAGGAATCTAGTCGATCTGATCACATGGACCACAGCCGAATGTGGTCCACTGGAGAAGGGAATGGCAAACCACTTCAGTATACTTGCCTTGAGAACCCCATGAACAATATCAATGGGCAAAATGACAGGATACTGAATGAGGAATTCCCCAGGTCGGTAGATGCCCAGTGTGCTACTGGAGATCAGTGGAGAAATAACTCTAGAAGGAATGAAGGGAGGGAGAAAAGGAAAACCAGTACCCAGTTGTGGATGTGACCGGTGATAGAAGCAAGGGCCGGTGCTGTAAAGAGCAAGATTGCATAGGAACCTGGAATGTTAGGTCCATGAGTCAAGGCAAATTGGAAGTGGTCAAACAGGAGATGGCAAGAGTGAACATAGACATTCTAGGAATCAGTGAATTAAAATGGACTGGAATGTGTGAATTGAACTCAGATTACCATTATATATAAAACCGTGGGCAGGAATTCCTTAGAAGAAATGGAGTAGCCATCATGGTCAACAGAAGAGTCTGAAATACAGTACTTGGATGCAATCTTAAAAACGACAGAATGATTCCTGTTCGTTTCCAAGGCAAACCATTCAACATTACAGTAATCCAGGCCTATGCCCCAACCAGGAACGCTGAAGAAGCCAAAGTTGAATGCTTCTATGAAGACCTACAAGACCTTTTAGAACTAACACCCCCAAAAGATGTCCTTTTCATTATAGGGGACTGGAATGCAAAAGTAGGAAATCAAGAAACACCTGGAGTAACAGGCAAATTTGGCCTTGGAGCATGGAATGAAGCAGGGCAAAGGCTAATAGAGTTTTGTCAAGAGAACGCACTGGTCATAGCAAACACCCTCTTCCAACAACACAAGAGAAGACTCTACACGTGGACATCACCAGATGGTCAACACTGAAATCAGATTGATTATATTCTTTGCAGCCAAAGATGGAGAAGCTCTATACAGTCAGCAAAAACAAGACCAGGAGCTGTCTGTGGCTCAGATCATGAACTCCTTATTGCCAAATTCAGACTTAAATTGAAGAAAGTAGGGAAAACTCCTAGACCATTCAGATATGACCTAAATCAAATCCCTTATGAGTATACAGTGGAAGTGAGAAATAGATTTAAGGGACTAGATCTGATTGATAGAGTGCCTGATGATCTCTGGACGGAGGTTCGTGACATTGTACAGGAGACAGGGACCAAGAGCATCCCCATGGAAAAGAAATGCAAGAAAAGCAAAATGGCTGTCTGAGGTGGCCTTACAAATAGCTGTGAAAAGAAGAGAAGCGAAAAGCAAAGAAGAAAGGGAAAGATATAAGCATTAGAATGCAGAGTTCCAAAGAATAGCAAGGAGAGACAATAAAGCCTTCCTCAGTGATCTATGCAAAGAAATAGAGGAAAACAACGGAACAGGAAAAACAAAAGATCTCTTCAAAAACATTAGAGATTCCAGGGGAACATTTCATGCAAAGATGGGCTCGATAAAGGACAGAAATGGCATTGACCTAACAGAAGCAGAAGATATTAAGAAGAGGTGGCAAGAATACACAGAAGAACTGTACAAAAAAGATCTTCACGACCAGGATAGTAACGATACTGTGATCACTGACCTAGAGCCAGACATCTTGGAATGTGAAATCAAGTGGGCCTTAGAAAGCATCACTATGAACAAATCTAGTGGAAGTGATGGAATTCCAGTTGAGCTCTTTCAAATCTTGAAAGATGATGCTGTGAAAGTGCTGCACTCAATATGCCAACACATTTGGAAAACTCAGCAGTGGCCACAGGGCTGGAAAAGGTCAGTCTTCATTCCAATCCCAAAGAAAGGCAATGCCAAAAAATGCTCAAACTACAGCACAATCGCACTCATCTCGCACGCTAGTAAAGTCATGCTCAAAATTCTCCAAGACAGACTTCAGCAATATGTGATCCGTGAACTCCCAGATGTTCAAGCGGGTTTTAGAAAAGGCAGAGGCACCAGAGATCAAATTGCCAACATCCGCTGGATCATGGAGAAAGCAAGAGAGTTCCAGAAAATACATCTATTTCTGCTTCATTGACTATGCCAAAGACTTTGACTGCGTCGATCACAATAAACTGTGGAAGATTCTGAAAGAGATGGGAATATCAGACCACCTGAGCTGCCTTTTGAGAAACCTGTGTGCAGGTCAGGAAGCAACACTCAGAACTGTACATGGAACAACAGACTGGTTCCAAATAGGAAAAGGAGTACACCAAGGCTGTATATTGTCACCTTGCTTATTTGACTTATATGCAGAGTACATCATGAGAAATGCTGGGCTGGAAGAAGAATAAGCTGGAATCAAGATTGCTGGGAGAAATATCAATACCTCAGATATGCAGAATACACCACCCTTATGGCAGAAAGTGAAGAGGAACTCAATAGCCTCTTGATGAACGTGAAAGAGGAGAGTGAAAAGGTTGGCTTAAAGCTCAACATTCAGAAAACAAATATCATGGAATCTGGTCCCATCACTTCACTGGAAATAGATGGAAAAACAGTGGAAACAGTGTCAGACTTTATTTTTTTGGGCTCCAAAATCACTTCAGATGCTGATTGCAGTCATGAAATTAAAAGCCGCTTACTCCTTGGAAGGAAAGTTATGACCAACCTTGATAGTATATTAAAAAGCAGAGACATTACTTTGCCAGCAAAGGTCCGTCTAGTCAAGGCTATGGTTTTTCCCGTGGTCATATATGGATGTGAGATTTGACTGTGAAGAAAGCTGATCGCCGAAGAATTGATGCTTTTGAACTGTGGTGTTGGAGAAGACTCTTGAGAGTCCCTTGTACTGCAAGAAGATCCAACCAGTCCATTCTAAGGGAGATCAATCCTGGGTGTTCATTGGAAGGACTGATTCTAAAGCTGAAACTTCAATACTTTGGCCAACTCATGAGACTAGTTGACTCACTGGAAAAGATTCTGATGCTAGGAAAGGTTGGGGGCGGGAGGAGAAGGGGACGACAGACAATGAGATGGCTGGATAGCATCACCGACTCTGTGGACATGAGTTTGAATGAATTCTGGGAGTGGATGATGGACAGGGAGGCCTGGCCCTCTTCTCGAATTGAGTCCATATAATGTGTTCTCCTCTCCCTTAAGGACAGATGTTAGGGAACATTCTGAGTCGTATAAAGGGAGTCAAGTACCCTTTTGCCTTTCAAGCGGGAATGTGGGATTTCTCTTGAGATTCTGCAGCTCAAAATTTCCTCATCTTGCATTGAGGGGATAATTTTGTGGTGTTTCTCGAATCGCGGCAGGAAGCGGGGGGTACTTCTGGAGTTGCAACGGGGACCTCGGGAATTCAGTCGAGTTACTTCAGGGAAGTCAGGTCCCCTTATGTGCTGGAAGGGGAATTTCCGGGTTACTTTGGAGCCGTTAAATGGGATAATTGCCTCTTCTCGACTTGAGTCCATAAAATGTGTTCTCCTCCATACTGAGTATGGATGTTAGGGATCATTTTGAGTCGCCTAAAGGGAGTCAAGTACCCTTTTGCCTTTCAAGCGGGAATGTGGGATTTCTCTTGCGATTATGTAGCGCAAAATTTCCTCATGTCTCATTGAGGGGATAATTTTGTGGTGTTTCTCCTATTGCGGATGGAACCTAGGGGTACTTCTCGAGTTGCGAAGGGGACCTCAGGAAATCACTCGAGTTACTGCAGGGAAGCCAGGTCCGCTTTTGTGCTAGAAGGCGAACTTCCGGATTACTCTGGAGCCCTTTAATGGAATAAGGCCTTTTCTCGATTTGAGTCCATAAAGTGAGTTCTCCTCTCCAATGGGGATGGATATTACAGAAAATTCTGAGTGGCATAAAAGTTTGTCAAGTACACTTTTGCCTTTGAACCGGGAATGGGCGATTTGTCTTGAGATTCTGCAGCGCAAAATTACCTCATCTCTCATTGAGAGGATAATTTTGTGGTGTTTCTTGAGTTTCGGTGGGAAGCAGGGGGTACATTTCGAGTTGCGACGGGGACCTCAGTTACTCGCTCTGGTTACTTCAGGGAAGTCAAGTCCCCTTTTTTGTTGAAAGGGGAACTTCCAGATTTCTCTCGAGCTGTTAAATAGGAATATTGCCTCTTCTCGATTTGAGTCCATAAAGTGTGTTCTCCTCTTCACTGAGGTTGAATGTTAGGGATCATTCTGAGTCGCCTAAAGGGAGTCAAGTACCCTTTTGGCTTTCAAGCGGGAATCTGGGATTTCTCTTGAGATTATGCAGCGCAAAATTTCCTCATGTCTCAATGAGGGGATAATTTTATGGTGTTTCTCCTATTGCGGAGGGAAGCTAGGTGTACTTCTTGAGTTGCAGAGGGGACCTCAGGAATTCACTCGAGTTACTTCAGGGAAGTCAGTTCACTTTTTGTGCTGGAAGGGGAATTTCCGGATAACTCTTGAGCCCTTTAAATAGAATAGGGCCTCTTCTCCAGTTGAGTCCATAAAGTGTGTTCTCCTCTCCTATGGGATGGATGTTAGGGAACTTTCTGAGTGGCATAAAGGAAGTCAAATACCCTTTTGCCTTTCAAGCGAGAAAGTGGGATTTCTCTTGAGATTCTGCAGTGTAAAATTTCCTCATCTCGCATTGAGGGGATAATTTTGTGGTGTTTCTCGAATTGTGGCGGGAAGCTGGGGGTACTTCTCGAGGTGCGACGGGTACCTCAGGAACTCACTCGAGTTACTTCAGGGAAATTAAGTCCCCTTTTTTGCTTAAAGGGTAACTTCCGGTTTACTCTGGAGCCCTTTAATTGGAATAGGGCCCCTTCTCGAGTTGAGTCCATAAAGTCTGTTGTTCTCTCCAATGGGGACGGATATTAGGGAACTTTCTGAGTGGTATTAACTGTGTCAAGTACCCTTTTGCCTTTCAAGCGGGAATATGGGATTTCTCTTGAGATTCTGCAGCGCAAAATTACCTCATTTCACATTGACAGCATAATTTTGTGGTGTTTCTCGAGTTGATGCAGGAAGCAGGGTGCACTTCTCGAGTTGCGACGGGGAACTCAGGATCTCACTCAGGTTGCTTCAGGGAAGTCAAGTCCCCTTTTGTGTTGGAAGGGGAACTTCCGGATTACTTTGGAGCTGTTAAATGGGAATAATGCCTCTTCTCGATTTGAGTCCTAAAGTGTGTTTTCCACTCCACTGAGGAAGGATGTTAGGGAACATTCAGAGTCGCCTAAAAAAAAAAATAAATAAAGGGAGTCAAGTACCCTTTTGCCTTTCAAGCGGGAATGTGAGATTTCTCTTGAGATTCTGCATCGCAAAATTTCCTCATCTCGCATTGAGGGGAGAATTTTGTTGTGTTTCTCGAATTGCGGCGGGAAGCTGGGGGTACTTCTCGAGTTGCGACGGGGACCTCAGGAATTCACTCGAGTTACTTCAGGGAAGTCAGGTCCCCTTATATGCTGGAAGGGGAATTTCCTTGTTACTCTGGAGCCGTTAAATGGGAATATTGCCTCTTTTCGATTTGAGTCCATAAAGTGTGTTCTCCTCTCCACTGAGGATGGATGTTAGGGATCATTCTGAGTCGCCTAAAGGGAGTCAAGTACCCTTTTGCCTTTTAAGCGGGTATCTGTGATTTCTCTTGAGATTATGCAGCGCAAAATTTCCTCATGTCTCATTGAGGGGATAATTTTGTGGTGTTTCTCCTATTGCGGAGGGAAGCTTGGGGTACTTCTTGAGTTGCAAAGGGGACCTCAGGAATTCACTCGAGTTACTTCAGGGAAGTCAGTTCAACTTTTGTGCTGGAAGGGGAATTTCCGGATTACTCTCGAGCCCTTTAAATGGAATAGGGCCTCTTCTCCAGTTGAGTCCATAAAGTGTGTTCTCCTCTCCTATGGGGATGGATGTTAGGGAACTTTCTGAGTGGCATAAAGGAAGTCAAATACACTTTTGCCTTTCAAGCGTGAAAATGGGATTTCTCTTGAGATTCTGCAGTGTAAAATTTCCTCATCTCTCATTGAGGGGATAATTTTGTGGTATTTCTCGATTTGCGGTGGGAAGCTGGGGGTACTTCTCGAGTTGCTACAGGGAACTCAGGAACTCACTCGAGTTACTTCAGGGAAGTCAGGTCACCTTTTCTCCTATAAGGGGAACTTCCGGATTACTCTGGAGCCCTTTAATGGGAATAAGGGCTCTTCTCGATTTGAGTCCATAAAGTGTGTTCTCCTCTCCAGTGGGGAAGGATATTAGGGAAATTTCTGAGTGGCATAAAGTTTGTCAAGTACACTTTTGCCTTTGAACCGGGAATGGGCGATTTGTCTTGAGATTCTGCAGCGCAAAATTACCTCATCTCTCATTGAGGGGATAATTTTGTGGTGTTTCTTGAGTTGCAGTGGGAAGCAGGGGGTACATTTCGAGTTGGGACAGGGACCTCAGGAACTCGCTCCGGTTTCTTCAGGGTACTCAAGTCCCCTTTTGTGTTGAAAGGGGAACTTCCGGATTTTTCTGGAGCCATTAAATAGGAATATTGCCTCTTCTCGATTTGAGTCCATAAAGTGTGTTCTCCTCTTAAATGAGGACGGTATTAGGGGCCATTCTTAGTCGCCTAAGGAGAGTCAAGTACCCTTTTGTCTTTCAAACAGGAATGTGGGATATCTCTTGGGATTCTGCAGGACAAAATTTCCTCATCTCGCATTGAGGGGATAATTTTTTGGTGTTTCTTTAATTGCGGTGGGAACCTGGGGGTACTTCTCCAGGTGTGACGGAACCTCAAGAACTCACTCGAGTTACATCAGTGAATCAGGCCCCTTTTGTGCTGGAAGGAGATCTTCCGGATTACTCTTGAGCCCTTTAATGGGAATAGGGCCTCTTCTGGAGTTGAGTCCATAAAGTGTGTTATCCTCTCCACTGAGGATGAATGTTAGGGACCATTCTGAGTCGCCTAAAGCGAGTCAAGTAACCTTTTGCCTTTCAAGCGGAAATGTGGCATTTCTCTTGAGATTCTGCAGCGCAAAATTTCCTCATCTCACATTGTGGGGATAATTTTGTGGTGTTTCTCGAGTTGCGGTGGGAAGCAGGGGGTACATTTCGAGTTGTGACAGGGACCTCAGGAACTCGCTTGGGTTGCTTCAGGGAAGTCAGGTTACCTTTTGTGTTGGATTGAGAACTTCAGGTTTACTCTCGAGACGTTAAATGGCAATAGGGGCTAATCTCGAATTGAGTCCATAAAGTGAGTTCTGCTCTCCAATGGGGACTGATATTAGTGAAATTTCTCAGTCGCATGAAGGTTGTCAAGCACCATTTTGCCTTTCAAGATGGAATGTGGTATTTCTCTTGAGATTCTGCAGTGCAAAATATTCTCATCTCGCATTGAGGGGATAACTTTGTGGTGTTTCTCGAGTTGCGGCGGGAAGCTTTGGGTACTTCTGGAGTTGCGACGCGGACCTCAGGAACTCGTTCGGGTTGCTTCAGGGAAGTCGGTTCCCCTTTGGTGTTGAAAGGGGAACTTCCGGTTTACTCTCCAGCCGTTAAATGGGAATAGGGGCTCATCTCGAATTGAGTCCATAAAGTGTGTTCTCCTGTTCAATGGGGACGGCTGTGTGAGGGAAACTTCTGAGTCGCATAAACGGTGTCAAGTACTCTTTTACCTTCAAGAGGGAATGTGGCAATTCTTTTGAGATTCTGCAGCGCAAAAATTCCTCATCTCGCATTGAGGACATAATTTTTTGGTGTTTCTCGAGTTGAGACGGAAAGCTGGGGGTACTTCTCGAGTTGCACGGTGCCCTCAGGAACTCGCTCGGGTTGCTTCAGGGAAGTCAGGTCCCCGTTTGTGTTGGAAGGGGAATTTCAGGTTTACTCTCGAGCCGTTAAATGGGAATAGGGGCTCATCTCGAATTGAGTCCATAAAGTGTGTTCTCCTGTTCAATGGGAACGGCTGTGTGATGGAACTTTCTGAGTCGCATAAAGGGTGTCAATACACTTTTGCCTTTCAAGAGGGAATGTGGTATTTCTCTTGAGATTCTGCACGCAAAATTTCCTCATCTCGCATTGAGGGGATAATTTTGTGGTGTTTCTCGAGTTGCGGCGGGAAGCTGGGGGTACTTCTCGAGTTGTGATGGGTACGTCAGGAACTCGCTCGGGTTGCTTCAGGGAAGTCAGGTCTCCTTTGGTGTTGGAGGGGAACTTCCAGTTTCCTCTCGAGCCGTTAAATGTGAATAGGGGTTCATCTCGAATTGAGTCCATAAAGTCTGTTCTCTGCTCCAATGGGGACTGATGTTAGTGAGATGTCTCAGTCGCATAAACGGTGTTAAGTACCCTCTTGCCTTTCAAGTGGGAATGTGGTATTTCTCTTGAGATTCTGCAGCGCAAAATTTCCTCATCTCGCATTGAGGGAATAATTTTGTGGTGTTTCTAGAGTTGCAGCGGGAAGCTGGGGGTACTTCTCTAGTTGCGACGTGGACCTCAGGATCTCGCTCGGGTTGCATCAGGGGAGTCAGGACCCCTTTTGTGTGGAAGGGGAACTTCCGGTTTATTCTCGCGCCGTTAAATTGGAATAGGGGCTCATCTCGAATTGAGTCCATAAAGTGTGTTGTCCTCTCCAATGGGGACGTCTGTGTGCCTGAACTTTCTGAGTCGCATAAAGTGTGTCAAGTAGCCTTGTATCTTTGAAGAGGGAATGTGGTATTTTCTTGAAATTCTGCAGCGCAAAATTTCCTCATCTCGCATTGAGGGGATAATTTTGTGGTGTTTCTCGAATTGCGTCGGGAAACTGGGTGTACTTCTTGAGTTGCGACGGGGACCTCAGGCACTCGTTCGGGTTGATAAAGGGAAGTCAGGTCCCTTTTTTGTTGAAAGAGGAACTTCTGGTTTACTCTCGAGTCGTTAAATGGAAATAGGGGCTCAGCTAGAATTGTGTCCATAAAGTGTGTTCTCCTGTCCATTGGGGACGGATGTGTGAGGGAAGTTTTCAAGTCGCATAAAGGGTGTCAAGTAACCTTTCGCCTTTCAAGAGAGAATGTGGTATTTCTCTTGAGATTCTGCATCGCAAAATTTCCTCATCTCGCATTGAGGGGATAATTTTGTGGTGTTTCTCGAGTTGTTTCGGGAAGCTGGGGGTTCTTCTCGAGTTGCGACGGACACCTCAGGAACTCGTTCGGGTTGTTTTAGGGGAGTCAGGTCTCCTTTAGTGCTGGAAGGGGAACTTCCAGTTTACTCTAGAGACGTTAAATGGGAATAGGGGCTCATCTCGAATTGAATCCATGAATTGTTTTTCCTTTCCAATGGGAACCGCTGTGTGAGGGAACATTCTGAGTCGCATAAAGGGTGTCAAGTACCCTTTTGCCTTTCAAGAGGAAATGTGTTATTTCTCTTGAGATTCTGCAGCCCAAAATTTCCTCATTTCGCATTGAGGGGATAATTTTGTGGTGTTTCTCGAGTTGCGGCAGGAAGCTGGTATACTTCTTGAGTTGCGTCGGGGACCTCAGTCACTCGCTTGGGTTGATAAAGGGAAGTCAGGTCCCCTTTTTTGTTGGACTGGGAACTTCCGCTATACCCTCGTGCCGTTAAATGGCAATAGGGGCTAATCTCGAATTGAGCCATAAAGTGTGTTCTCCTCTCCAATGGGGACGGGTGTGTGAGGGAATTTTCTGAGTCTCATAAAGGGTGTCAATACACTTTTACCTTTGAAGAGGGAATGTGGTATTTGTCTTGAAATTCTGCAGCGCAAAATTTCTTCATCTCGCATTAAGGTGATAATATGGTGGTGTTTCTCGAGTTGCGGCGGGAAGCTGGGGGTACTCCTCTAGTTGCGACGGGGACCTCAGAAACTCGCTCGGGTTGCTTCAGGGAAGTCAGGTCCCCTTTGGTGTTGGAAGGGGAACTTCCGGTTTACTCTCTAGCCGTTAGATGATAATAGGGGCTCATCTCGAATTCATTCCATAAAGTGTGTTCTCCTCTACAATGGGACTGATGTTAGTGAAATTTCTGTGTCACATAAAGGTTTTCAAGTACCCTTTTGCCTTTCAAAAGGTAATGTGCTAATTCTTTTGACATTCTGCTGCGCAAAATTTCCTCATCTCGCCTTGAGGGCATAATTTTATGGTGTTTCTCGAGTTGAGGCGGGAAGCTGGGGGTACTTCTCGAGTTGCGACAGGGACCTCAGGAACTCGCTCGGGTTGCTTCAGGGCATTCAGGTCCGCTTTTGTGTTGGAAGCAGAACTTCCGGTTTACTCTCGAGCCGTTAAATGAGAATAGGCGCTCATCTCGAATTGAGTACATAAAGTGTGTTCTCCTGTCCAATGGGGACGGATGTGTGCTTGAACTTTCTGAGTCGCATAAAGGGTGTCAAGTACCCTTTTACCTTTGAAGAGGGAATGTGGTATTTGTCTTGAAATTCTGCAGTGCAAAATTTCCTCATCTCGCATTGAGGGGATAATTTTGTGGTGTTCCTCGAGTTGCCTCGGGAAGCTGGTGTACTTCTTGAGTTGCGACGGGGACCTCAGTCACTTGCTCGGGTTGATAAAGGGAAGTCAGGTCCCCTTTTTTGTTGGAAGAAGAACTTCCGATTTACTCTCGATCCGTTAAATGGAAATAGGGGCTCAGCTAGAATTGTGTCCATAAAGTGTGTTTTCCTGTCCAATGGGGACGGAAGTGTGAGGGAAGTTTTTGAGTCACATAAAGGGTGTCAAGTAAACTTTCGCCTTTCAAGAGGGAATGTGGTATTTCTCTCGAAATTCTGCATGGCAAAATTTCCTCATCTCGCATTGAGGGGATAATTTTATGGTGTTTCTCGAGTTGCAGCATGAAGCCTGTGGTACTTCTCGAGTTGCAACGCGGACCTCAGGAACTCGCTCGGGTTGCTTCAGGGAAGTCAGTTCCCCTTTGGTGTTGGAAGGGGAACTTCCCGTTTACTCTCGAGCCGTTAAATGGGAATAGGGGCTCATCTCGAATTGAGTCCATAAAGTGTGTTCTCCTGTCCAATGGTGACGGCTGTGTTTGGGAACTTTCTGAGTCGCATAAAGGGTGTCAAGTACCCTTTTGCCATTCACGAGGGAATGTGATATTTCTGTTGAGATTCTGCAGCGCAAAATTTCTTCATCTCGCATTGAGGGGATAATTTTGTGGTGTTTCTCGAGTTACGGCGTGAAGTTGGGGGTACTTCTCGAGTTGCGAAGGGGACCTCAGGACCTCGCTCGGGTTACTTCAGGGAAGTCGGGTCCCAAATTTTTGTATTGGGAACTTTCGTTTTACTCTCGAGCCGTTAAATGGGAATAGGGGCTCATCTCGTATTCATTCCATAAAGTGTGTTCTCCTCTCCAATGGGACTGATGTTAGTGAAATTTCTGTGTCACATAAAGGTTTTCAAGTAACCTTTTGCCTTTCAAGAGGTAATGTGGTAATTCTTTTGAGATTCTGCAGCGCAAAATATCCTCATCTTGCATTGAGGGCATAATTTTATGGTGTTTCTCGAGTTGAGGCGGGAAGCTGGGGGTACTTCTCCAGTTGCGACGGGGACCTCAGAAACTCGCTCGGGTTGCTTCAGGGATGTCAGGTCTCCTTTTGTGTTGGAAGGGGAACTTCCGGTTTACTCTCGAGCCGTTAAATGGAAATAGGGGCTCATCCCAAATTGAATCCATAAAGTGTGTTTTCCTGTCCAATGGGGACGTCTCTGTGCCTGAACTTTCTGAGTCGCATAAAGTGTGTCAAGTAGCCTTGTACCTTTGAAGAGGGAATGTGGTATTTTCTTGAAATTCTGCAGC
This sequence comes from Moschus berezovskii, assembly GCF_049115385.1. Lineage (NCBI taxonomy): Eukaryota > Metazoa > Chordata > Mammalia > Artiodactyla > Moschidae > Moschus > Moschus berezovskii. Next base: position 5,499,479 of record NC_142479.1, on the reverse strand, counting down.
GCAAAATTTCCTCATCTCGCATTGAGGGGATAATTTTGTGGTGTTTCTCGAATTGCGTCGGGAAACTGGGTGTACTTCTTGAGTTGCGACGGGGACCTCAGGCACTCGTTCGGGTTGATAAAGGGAAGTCAGGTCCCTTTTTTGTTGAAAGAGGAACTTCTGGTTTACTCTCGAGTCGTTAAATGGAAATAGGGGCTCAGCTAGAATTGTGTCCATAAAGTGTGTTCTCCTGTCCATTGGGGACGGATGTGTGAGGGAAGTTTTCAAGTCGCATAAAGGGTGTCAAGTAACCTTTCGCCTTTCAAGAGGGAATGTGGTATTTCTCTTGAGATTCTGCATCGCAAAATTTCCTCATCTCGCATTGAGGGGATAATTTTGTGGTGTTTCTCGAGTTGTTTCGGGAAGCTGGGGGTTCTTCTCGAGTTGCGACGGACACCTCAGGAACTCGTTCGGGTTGCTTTAGGGGAGTCAGGTCTCCTTTAGTGCTGGAAGGGGAACTTCCAGTTTACTCTAGAGACGTTAAATGGGAATAGGGGCTCATCTCGAATTGAATCCATGAATTGTTTTTCCTTTCCAATGGGAACCGCTGTGTGAGGGAACATTCTGAGTCGCATAAAGGGTGTCAAGTACCCTTTTGCCTTTCAAGAGGAAATGTGTTATTTCTCTTGAGATTCTGCAGTGCAAATTTTCCTCATCTCGCATTGAGGGGAAAATTTTGTGGTGTTTCTCGAGTTGAGGCGGGAAGCTGGGGGTACTGCTCGAGTTGTGACGAGGACCTCAGGAACTCGCTTGGGTTGCTTCAAGGGAGTCAGGACCCCTTTGGTGTCGGAAGGGGAACTTCCTCTTTGCTCTCGAGACCTTAAATGAGAATAGGGCCTCTTCTTGAGTTGAGTCCATAAAGTGTGTTCTCCTCTCCAATGGGGATGGCTGTGTGAGGGAACTTTCTGAGTCGCATAAAGGGTGTCAAGTAACCATTTGACTTTCAATTGGGAATGTGGCATTTCTCTTGAGAATCTGCAGTGCAAAATTTCCTCATCTCGCATTGAAGGGATAATTTTGTGGTGTTTTTCTAGTTGGGGCCGGAGGCTTGGGGTACTTCTCAAGTTGCGACTGGGACCAAAGGTACTCGCTCGGGTTGCTTCAGGAAAGTCAGTTCCCCTTTTGTGTTGGAAGGGGAACTTCCGGGTTAATCTCGAGCCATTAAATGGGAATAGGTCTTTTTCTCCAGTTGAGTCCATTAAATGTGTTCTCCTCTCCAATAAGGACGGCTTTGTGAGATAAATTTCTGCTTCACATGAAGGGTGTCAAATTTCCTTTTGCCTTTCATGGGAGAATATGGGATTTCTCTTGAGTTTCTGCAGCGCAGAATTTCCTCAACCAGCATTGAGGGAATAATTTTGTGGTCTTTCTACAGTTGCGGCCGAAAGATTTGGGAACTTCTCCAAAGATTTGGGGACCTCAGGAACTCGATCGAGTAGCTTCAGGGAATTCAGGTCCCCTTTTGTGTTGGAAGGGGATCTTCCGTATTAGTCTCGAGCCGTTAAATGGGAATAGACCCTGTTCTGAGTTGAGTACATAAAGCGTGTTATTCTCTCCAATGGGGACGGATGTTAGGAAAATTTATGAGTCGCATAAACGGTGTCAAGTACCATTTTGCCTTTCAAGAGTGTTGTGCGAATTCTCTTGAGAATCTTCAGCGCAAAATTTCCTCATCTCGCATTGAGGGGATAATTTTGCGGTGTTTCTCGAGTTGCGTCGGGAAGCTGGGGGTACATCTCAAGTTGAAACGTAGACCTCAGGAACTCGCTTGGTTTGCTTCAGGGAAGTCAGGTCCCCTTTTTTGTTGGAATGGGAACTTACTGATTACTCTCCAGCCATTAAATGGGAATAGGGCTTCTGTGCCTGTTGAGTCGAGAAAGTGTCTTAACCTCTCCAATTGGGAGGGCTATTAGGGAACTTTCTGAGTCGCATAAAGTGTGTCAAGTACCCTTTTTCATTCAAGCCCGAATGTGGGATTTCTCTTGAGTTTCTGCAGCGCAAAATTTCCTAATCTCTCATTGAGGGGATAATTTTGTGATGTTACTTGAGTTGCGCCGGGAGGCAGGGGTATTTTTCGAGTTGTGATGGGGACCTCAGGAATTCACTCGGTTTGCTTCAGGGAAGTCAGGTCCCATTTTGTGTTGGAAGGGGATCTTCCGGATTTCTCTCGAGCCGTTAAATGGTAATAGGGCCTCTACTCGAGTTGAGTCCATAAAGTGTTTTCTCCTCTCCAATGGGAACGGCTGTTAGGGAACTTTCTGAGTCGGATAAAGGGTGTCAAGAACACTTTTGCCTTTCACAGGGAATGTGGGATTTCTCTTGAATACTGCAGTGAAATATTTCCTCCTCTCGCATTGTGGGGATATTTATTTGGTGTTTATCGAGTTTCCGCGGGAAGCTGGGGGTACATCACAAGATGCGACGTAGACCTAAGGAACTCGCTTGGGTTGCTTCAGGAAGTCAGGTCCCCTTTTTTGTTGGAAGGGGAACTTCCGGGTTACTCTCGAGCCTTTAAATGGGAATAGGACCTCTTCTCGCGTTAAGTCCAAAAAGTGTGTTCTCCTCTCCAATGGCGACCGCTGTGTGAGGGAAATTTCTGAGTCGCATGAAGGTTGCCAAGTTCCCTTTTGCCTTTCACAGGGAATGTGGGATTTCTCTTGAGTCTCTGCAGCGCAAAATTTCCTCATCTCGCATTGAGGAGATAATTTTGTGGTGTTTCTCGAGTTGCAGCCGGAAGATGGGGGTATTTCTTGACTTGCGACGGGGAACTCAGGAATTTGATTGGGTAGCTTCAGGGAATTCAGGTCCCCTTTTGTGTTGGAAGGGGAACTTCCGTATTACTCTCAAACTGCTAAATGGGAATTTGGCTTCTTCTCGAGTTGACTCCATAAATTGTGTTCTCCTCTCCAATGGGGAGGGCTGTTTGTGGAAAATTTCTGAGACCCATAAAAGGTATCAAGTACACTTTTGCCTTTAAAGAGGGAATGTGGGATTTCTCTTGAGATTCTGCAGCGTAACATTTCCTCATCTCACATTGTTGGGATAATTTCTTTGTGTTTCTCGAGTTTCAGCTGGAAACTAGGGGTGCTTCTCGAGTTGAGAAGGGGATCTCAGGAACTCACTCGGGTTGCTTAAGGGAAGTAAGTTCCTCTTTTGTGAAGGAAGGGGAACTTCAGGATTACTCTCGAGGCCTTAAATGGAAATAGGGCCTCTTGTTGAGTTGAGTCCATAAAGTGTGTTCTCCTCTCCATTGGGGACGGATGTTAGGGAACTTTCTGAGTGGCATAAAGTGTGTCAAGTACTCTTTTGCCTTTCAAGCGGGAATGTGGGATTTCTCTTGAGATTCTGCAGGGCAAAATTTCCTCATCTCGCATTGAGGGGATAATCTTGTGGTATTTTTCGAATTCTCGTGGGAAACTGGATGTATTTCTCGAGTTGCGACAGGGACCTTAGGAACTCACTCGAGTTACTCAGGGAAATCAGGTCCCCTTTTGCACTGGAAGTCGAAATTCCGCATTACTCTCCAGCACTTTAATGAGAATAGGGCCTCTTCTCGAGTTGAGTCCATAAAGTGTCTTCTCCTCTCCAATGGGGACGGATGTTAGGGTACTTTCTGAGTGGTATAAGGTGTTTCAAGTACCCTTTTGCCTTCAAGCGGAATGTGGGGTTTCTCTTCAGATTCTGCAACACTAAATTTCCACATCTCTAATTGAGGGGATACTTTTTTTGTTTCTGGAATTGCAGCGGGAAACTGGGTGTACTTCTCCAGTTGTGACGGGGACCTCTGGAACTCGATCAGTTTCTTCAGGGAAGTCAAGTCCCCTTTCCTGGTGAAGGGGAACTTATGGTTTACTCTCGAGCTATTAAATGAGAATAGGACACCAACTCCAACTGAGTCCATAAAATGTGTTCTCCTGTCCAATGGGGACGGCTGTGTGAGGGAACATTTTGGGTAGTCTAAAGAGGGTCAAGTAACTTTTTGCCTTTCAACAGGGAATGTGGTATTTCTCTTGAGATTCTGTGGCGCAAAATTTGCTCATCTCGCATTGAGGGGATAATTTTTTGGTGTTTCTCGAGTTGCTGAGGGAAGCTGGGGGTACTTCTCGAATTGCGACGGAGACCTCAGGAACATGCTCGGGTTACTTCAGGGAAGTCAGTTCCGCTTTGGTGTTGGAAGGGGAAATTCCGTTTTACTCTCGAGCCGTTAAGGGGGAATAGGGCCTCTTCTCAAATTGAGTCCATAGAGTGTGTTCTCCTGACCAATGGGGACGGCTGTGTGAGGGAACTTTCTGAGTAGCATAAAGGGTGTCAAGTACCCTTTTGCCTTTCAAGTGGGAATGTGGCATTTCTCTTGAGATTCTGCAGTGCAAAATTTCCTCATCTCGCATTGAGGGGATAAATTTGTGGTGTTTCTCGAGTTGCGCCGGGAAGCTGGGGGTACTTCTTGAGTTGCGAAGGAGACCTCAGGAACTCGCTCGGGTTGCTTCAGGGAAGTCAGGTTCCTTTTTTTGTTGGAAAGGGAACTTCCGGATTACTCTCAAGCCGTTAGGGAATTTTCTGAGTCGCATAAAGTGTGTCAAGTACCATTTTGCCTTGCAAGCGGTTGTAGGATTTCTCTTGAGATTCTGCAGCGAAAAATTTCCTCATCTCGCATGACGGGATAATTTTGTGGTGTTTCTCGAGTTGTGGTGGGAAGCTAGGGGTTCATCTCAATTTGCGACGTAGACCTCAGGAACTCGCTTTGGTTGCTTCAGGGAAGTCAGGTCTCCTTTTTGTTGGAAGGGGAACTTACTGATTACTCTCAGCCATTAAATGGGAATAGGGCCTCTGCTCGTGTTGAGTCCATAAAGTGACTTCTCCTCTCCAATTGGGACGGCTATTAGGGAACTTTCCGAGTCACACAAAGAGTGTAAGGTACCCTTTTGCCTTTCAAGGGGGAAGGTGGGATTTCTCTTGAGATTCTGCAGCGCAAAATTTCCTCATCTCGCATTAAGGGAATAATTTTGTGGTGTTTCTCGAGTTTCGGCGGGAAGCTAGGGGTACATCTCGAGTTGAGAAGGGGACCTCAGCAACTCGCTCGGGTTGCTTAAGGGAAATAAGTTCCTCTTTTGTGAAAGAAGGGGAAATTCGGGATTACTCTCCACCCCTTAAATGGGAATAAGGCCACTTCTCCTGTTGAGTCTTTAAAGTGTGTTCTCCTCTCCAATGGGGATGGATGTTAAGGAAATTTCTGAGTCGAATAAAGGCTGTCAAGTACCCTTTTGCCTTTCAAGCAGGAACGTGGGATTTCTCTTCAGAACCTGCAGTGAAAAATTTCCTCATCTCGCATTGAGGGGATAATTTTGTGCTGTTTCTCGAGTTGCACCAGGAAGCTGGGGGTACTTTTAGGGTTGCAAAAGGTACCTCAGGAACTCATTCGCGTTGCTTGAGGGAAGTCAGGTCTCCTTTTGTGTTGGAAGGGGAACTTCCTGATTACTCTCGAACCGTTAAATGGGAATAGGGCCTCTTCTCGGGTTGAGTCCATAAAGTGTGTTCTCCTCGCCAATGAGTACGGCTCTGTGAGGGAACTTTCTGAGTGGCATAAAGTACCCTTTTGCCTTTCAAGCGGGAATGTGGGATTTCTCTTGTGATTCTGCAGAGCAAAATTTCCTCATCTCTCATTGAGGGGATAATTTTGTCGTGTTTCTCGAGAAGAGGCGGGAAGCTGGGGGTACTACTCAAGTTGCGACGGGGACCTAAGGAACTTGCTTGGGTTGCTTCAGGGAAGTCAGGTCCACTTTTGTGTTGGAAGAGGAACTTCCGGATTACTCTCCAGCCCTTAAATTTGAATAGGGCCTCTTCTCGGGTTGAGTCCATAAAGTGTGTTCTCCACTCCAATCTGACGGATATTAGGGAACTTAATCTGTCACATAAAGTGTGTCAAGGACACTTTTGCATTTGAAGAGTGAATGTGGGTTTTCTCTTAGATTCTGCAGCGCAAAATTTCCTTATCTCGCATTGAGGGGATAATTTTTTGGTGTTTCTCGAGTTGCGGTGGGAAGCTGGGGGTACTTCTCGAGTTGCGTCTGGGACCTCGGGAACTCGCTCAAGTTTCTTCAAGGAAGTCAGGTCCCCTTTGTGTTTGAAGGGGAACTTCCGGATTACTTTCGAGCCCTTAAATGGGAAGAGGCCCTCTTCTCGAGTTGAGTCCATAAAGTGTGTACTCCTCTCCAATGGTGACGACAGTGTGAGGGAACTTTCTGAGCCACATAAAGGGTGTCAAGTACCCTTTTGCCTTTCAAGTGGGAATGTGGGATATCTCTTGAGATTCTGCAGCGGAAATATTCCTCATCTCGCATTGAAATGTTAATTTTTTGGTGTTTCTCGAGTTGCGGGGGGAAGCTGCAGGTACTTCTCGAGTTGCGATTGGTACCTCTGGAACTCGCTCAGGTTGCTTTCAGGAAGTCAGGTCTCCTTTTGTGTTGGAAGGGGAACATCGGGATTGCTCCCGAGCCGATAAATGGGAATTGGCCTCTTCTCGAGTTGAGTCCATGAAGTGTCTTCTCCTCTCCAATGGTGACAGCTGTTAGGAAAATTTCTGAGTCGTATCAAGGGTGCCAAGTACACTTTTGCCTGTCAAGTGGGAATGTGGGATTTCTGTTGAGATTCTGCAGTGTAGAATTTCCTCATCTCTCATTGACGGAATAATTTTGTGGTGTTTCTCGAGTTACGGCGGGAAGCTGGGAGTACTTCTCGTATTGCAACGAGAACCTCAGCATCTCTCTCGGGTTTTTTCAGGGAAGCCAGGTCCCCTTTTTTGTTAGAAGGGGGACATCTGGGATACTCTCGAGCCGTTAAATGGGAATAGGTCCTCTTCTCGAGTTGAGTCCATAAAGTGTGTTCTCTTCTCCAATGGGAACGGCTGTGTGAGGGAAATCTCTGAATCACATAAAGGTTGTCAAGTACCTTTTTGCATTTCAAGAGGGAATGTCGGATTTCTCTTGATTTTCTGCAGCACAAAATTTTCTCATATCGCATTGAGGGGATAATTTTGTGGTGTTTCACGAGTTGCGGCGGGAAGATGGGGGTACTTCTCGATTTGAGACAGGGACCTCAGGAACTCACTTGGGTTTCTTCAGGAAAGTCATGTCTCCTTTTGTGTTGAAAATGGAACTTCCGGATTACTGTAAAGCCGTTAAATGGGAATAGGGCCTCATCTCGACTTGAGTCCATAAAGTGTGTTCTCCTCTCCAATGGGGACTGCAGTTTGAGGGAACTTCCTGAGTCGCATAAAGGGTGTTAAGTATCATTTTGCCTTTCAAGAGGGAATGTGGAATATCTCTTGAGATTCTGCAGAACAAAATTTCATAATCTCGCATTGACGGGATTATTTTGTGGTGTTTCTCGAGTTGCGGCCAGAAGCTTGGTGTACATCTCAAGTTAGCGACGGGAACCTCAGGAATTCGCTCGGGCTTCTTCAGGGAAATCATATCCCCTTTTTTGTTGGAAGGGTAACTTCGGGATTACTCTCAAGCCCTTACATGGGAATAGGGCCTCTTCTCGAATTGAGTCCATAAATTGTGTTCTCCTCTCTAATGGGGAAGGCTGTTTGAGGGAACGTTCTGAGTCACATAAAGGGTGTCAAGTACCCTTTTGCCTTTGAAGAGTGACTGTGGGATTTCTCTTGAGATTCTGCAGCGGAAATTTTCCTCATCTCCTATTGAAGATATAATTTTGTGTTGTTTCTCGAGTTTGCAACGGGAAGCTGGGGGTATATCTTGAGTCGCGATGGAGACCTCAGGAACTGACTCGGGTGGCTTCAGGGAAGTCAGGATCCCTTTTGTGTTGAAAGGGGATCTTCGGGATTACTCTCGAGTCGTTTAATGGGAATCGGCCTCTTCTCGAGTTGAGTGCATAAAGTGTGTTCTCCTCTCCAATGGGGACGGCAGTTTGAGGGGACTTTCTGAGTCGCATAGAGAGTGTCAAGTACACTTTTGCCTTTCCAGAGGGAATATGGGATTACTCTTGAGATTCTGCATTACAAAATTCTTCATCTCGAATTGACGAGATAATCTTGTGGTGATTCTTGAGTTACAGTGGTAAGCTGAGAGTACTTCTTGAGTTGCAACGGGAAACTCAGGAACTCGCTCACGCTTCTTCAGGGAAGTCAGGTCCCCTTTTGTGTTGGAAGGGGAACTTCCGAATTACTCTTGAGCTGTTTAATGGGAATAGGGCCTCTTCTCGAATTGAGTCCATAAAGTGTGCTCTCATCTCCAATGGGGATGGCTGTTTGAGGGAACTTTCTGAGTCGCATAAAGGGTGTCAAGTACCCTTTTGCCTTTGAAGAGTGAATGTGGGTTAACTCTTGAGATTCTGCAGCGGAAATTTTCCTCATCTCGCACTGAAGGGATTATTTTGTGGTGTTTCTCGAGTTGCAGCTGGAAGCTCGGGGTACTTCTCGAGTTGCGATGGGGACCTCAGTAACTCGCTTGGGTTACTTCAGGGAAGTCAGGTCCTCTTTTTGTTGGAAGACGAGTTTCGGGATTAAACACGAGACATTAAATGGAAATTGGCCTCTTCTTGATTTGAGTCCATAAATTGTGTTCTCCTCTCCAATGGGGATGGCAGGTGGAGGGAACATTCTGAGTCGCATAAAGGGTTTCAAGTACCCTTTTGCATTTCAAGAGGGAATGTGGGATTTCTGTTGAGATTCTGCAGTGCAAAATTTCCTCTTCTTACATTGAGGGGATAATTTTGTGGTGTTTCTCGAGTTGCGGTGGGAAGCTGGGGGTACTTCTCGAGTTGCAACGGGGACCTCAGGAACTCGCTCGGGTTGCTTCAGGGACATCAGTTCCCCTTTGTGTTTGAAGGGGAACTTCCGGATTACTTTCAAGCCCTTAAATGGGAAAAGGGCCTCCTCTCGAATTGAGTCCATAAAATGTGTTCTGCTTTCCAATGGGGACAGCTGTTAGGGAACTTTCTGAGTCGCATAAATGTGTCAAGTACCCTTTTGCCTTTCAAGTGGGAATGTTGATTTTATCTTGAGATTCTGCAGCCCAAATATTTCCTCGTCTCTCATTGAGTGGATAATTTTGTGGTGTTTCTCGAGTTGCGGTGGGAAGTTGGGGGCACTTCTCGAGTTGCGACGGGGACCTCAGGAACTCGGTCGGGTTGCTTCAGCTAAGTCACGTACCCTTTTGTGCTGGAAGGGGAACTTTTGGAACACTCTCGAGCCGTTAAATAGGAATATGGATTCTTCTCAAGTTGAGTCCTTAAAGTTTCTTCTCCTCTCCAATGGGGACGGCTGTTAGGGATCTTTCTGAATCGCATAAATATGTCAAGTACCCTTTTGCCTTTCAGATGGGAATGTGGGATTTCTCTTGAGATTCTGCAGCACAAATTTCCTCATCTCACATTGAGCGGATAATTTTGTGGTGTTTCTCGAGTTGCGACGGGAAGCTCGGTGTACTTCTCGAGTTACGACGGGGACCTCAGGAACTCGCTTGGGTTGCTTCAGAGAAGTCAGGTCCCCTTTTGTGTTGGAATGGGAACTCCGGGATTACTCTCGATTCGTTAAATAAGAATAGGGCCTCTTCTCGAGTTGAGTGCATAAAGTGTGTTCTCCTCTCCAATGGGGACGGCAGTTTGAGGGGACTTTCTGAGTCGCATAGAGAGTGTCAAGTACACTTTTGCCTTTCCAGAGGGAATGTGGGATTCCTCTTGAGATTCTGCATTACAAAATTCCTCATCTCAAATTGACGAGAAAATTTTGTGGTGAGTCTCGAGTTACAGCGGTAAGCTGAGAGTACTTCTTGAGTTGCGACGGGAAACTCAGGAACTCGCTCAGGTTTCTTCAAGGAACTCAGGTCCCCTTTTGTGTTGGAAGGGGAACTTCCGAATTACTCTTGAGCTGTTAAATGGGAATAGGGCCTCTTCTTGAATTGAGTCCATAAAGGGTGTTCTCGTCTCCAATGGGGATGGCTGTTTGAGGGAACTTTCTGAGTCGCATAAAGGGTGTCAAGTACCCTTTTGCCTTTGAAGAGTGAATGTGGGTTATCTCTTGAGATTCTGCAGCGGAAATTTTCCTCATCTCGCACTGTAGGGATAATTTTGTGGTGTTTCTCGAGTTGCGGCGGAAAGCTGGGGGTACTTCTCGAGTTGCGACGGGGACCTCAGGAACTCGCTCGGGTTTCTTCAGGGAAGTCAGGTCCTCTTTGTGTTGGAAGGGGAGCCTTGGGATTACTTTCGAGACGTTAAATGGGAAGTGGCCTCTTCTCCATTTGAATCCATAAAGTGTGTTCTCCACTCCAATGGGGACGGCAGGTTGAGAGAACATTCTGAGTTGCATAAAGGGTTTCAAGTACCCTTTTGCATTTCAATTGGGAATGTGGGATTTCTGCTGAGATACTGCAGCGCAAAATTTCCTCTTCTTGCATTGAGGGGATAATTTTGTGGTGTTTCTCGAGTTGCGTTGGAAATCTTGGGGTACAAGTTGAGTTGCGACGGGAACATCAGGAACACGCTCTGGTTGCTTCAGGGAAGTCAGGTCCCCTTTTGTGCTGAAAGGGGAACTTACGGAATACTCTAGAACCATTAAATGGGAATAGGGCCTCTTCTCGAGTTGAGTGCATAAAGTGTGTTCTCATCTCCACTGGGTACGGCTGTGTGAGGGAACTTTCTGAGTCGCATAAACGGTGTCAAGTACGGGAGAGACGGGAGAGATCCCAGCCCCAGCCGTGCAGACGTGAGAGACGCCGGCCCTGCCTGTGCAGATGCGAGAGACGCTGGTCCTTTCCACGGAGTCCCGAGAGACACTGACCCTACCCGCGCAGACGTGAGAGTCGCCGGCCCCAGTGCACCAACCATTCAAAGATGCACAGCCGTGAGAAGCTACCCCACGCCTGAGGCCAGGGCAGGCAGCCGAGAGGAGCTACCCCACTTCCAATATGCTGTGGCTCTGTGGGGGAGGGCAGAGAGGAGCTACTCATGTTCAAGGTCAGGAGGGGCAGCCTTGAGGAGATACCCTCATCCAAGGTAAGGTGCAGCGTCTGTGCTTTCTTGGAGCAGCTGTGAAGAGATATCCCACACCCATGTTAAGAGAAACCCAAATAAGACGGTAGGTATTGCGAGGGGGCATCAGAGGGCAGACACACTGAAATCATAATCACAGGAATCTAGTCGATCTGATCACATGGACCACAGCCTAATGTGGTCCACTGGAGAAGGGAATGGCAATCCACTTCAGTATACTTGCCTTGAGAACCCCATGAAGAGTATCAAAGGCAAAATGACAAGATACTGAATGAGGAATTCCCCAGGTCGGTAGCTGCCCAGTATGCTACTGGAGATCAGTGGAGAAATAACTCTAGAAGGAATGAAGGGATGGAGGAATAGCAAAATCAGTACCCAATTGTGGATGTGACCAGTGATAGAAGCAAGGGCCGCTGCTGTAAAGAGCAAGATTGCATAGGAACCTGGAATGTTAGTTCCACGAATCAAGGCAAATTGGAAGTGGTCAAACAGGAGATGGCAAGAGTGAACATAGACATTCTAGGAATCAGTGAATTAAAATGGACTGGAATGGGTGATTTTAACTCAGATGACCACTATATCTACTATTGTGGGCAGGAATCCCTTAGAAGAAATGGAGTAGCCATCATGGTCCACAAAAGAGTCCGAAATGCAGTACTTGGATGCAATCTTAAAAATGACAGAATGATTTCTGTTCGTTTCCAAGGCAAACCATTCAACATTATAGTAATCTAGGCCTATGCCCCAAACAGTGACGCTGAAGAATGCGAAATTGAACGGTTCTATGAAGACCTGCAAGACCTATTAGAAGTAACACACAAAAAAGATGTCCTTTACATTATAGGGGAATGGAATACAAAAGTAGGAAGTCAAGAAACACCTGGAGTAACAGGCAAATTTGGCCTTGGAGCATGGAATGAAGCAGGGCCAAGTCTAATAGAGTTTTGTCAAGAGAACACACTGGTCATAGCAAACACCCTCTTCCAACAACACAAGAGAAGACTCTACACGTGGACATCACCAGATGGTCAACACCGAAATCAGATTGCTTATATTCTCTGCAGCCAAAGAAGGAGAAGCTGTAGACAGTTAGCAAAAACAAGACCAGGAGCTCACTGTGGCTCAGATCATGAACTCCTAATTGCCAAATTCAGACTTAAATTGAAGAAAGTAGGGAAAACTCCTAGACCATTCATATATGACCTAAATCAAATCCCTTATGATTGTACAGTGGAAGTGAGAAATAGATTTAAGGGACTAGATCTGAGAGATAGAGTGCCTGATGAACTCTGGACAGAGGTTCGTGACACTGTAGAGGAGACAGTGACCAAGAGCATCCCCATGGAAAAGAAATACAAAAAAAGCAAAATGGCTGTCTGAGGTGGCCTTACAAATAGCTGTGAAAAGAAGAGAAGCGAAAAGCAAAGGAGAAAGGGAAAGATATAAGCATCTGAATGCAGAGTTCCAACGAATAGCAAGGAGAGATAAGAAAGCCTTGCTCAGTGATCAATGCAAAAAATAGAAGAAAACAACAGAAAAGGAAAAACAAGAGATCTCTTCAAGAACATGAGAGATTCCAAGGGAACATTTCATGCAAAGATGGGCTCGATAAAGGACAGAAATGGTAGGGACCTAACAGAAGCAGAAGATATTAAGAAGAGGTGGCAAGAATACACAGAAGAACTGTACAAAAAAGATCTTCACGACCAGGATAGTCACGAAAATGTGATCACTGACCTAGAGCCTGACATCTTGGAATGTGAACTCAAGTGGGCCTTAGAAAACATCACTATGAACAAAGCTAGTGGAAGTGATGGAATTCCAGTTGTGCTATTTCATATCTTGAAAGATGATGCTGTGCAAGTGCTGCAATCAATATGCCAACAAATTTGGAATACTCAGCAGTGGCCACAGGCCTGGAAAAGGTCAGTCTTCATTCCAATCCCAAAGAAAGGCAATGCCAAAGAATGCTCAAACTACCGCACAATTGCACTCATCTCACACGCGAGTAAAGTCGTGCTCAAAATTCTCCAAGCCAGGCTTCAGCAATATGTGAACCGTGAACTCCCAGATGTTCAATAAGGTTTTAGAAAAGGCAGAGGCACCAGAGATCAAATTGCCAACATCCGCTGGATCATGGAGAAAGCAAGAGAGTTCCAGAAAAACATCTATTTCTGCTTCATTGATTATGCCAAAGCCTTTGACTGTGTGGATCACAATAAACTGTGGAAGATTCTAAAAGAGATGGGAATACCAGACCACCTGACCTGCCTCTTGAGAAACCTGTATGCAGGTCGGGAAGCAACAGTCAGAACTGTACATGCAACAACAGACTGGTTCCAAATAGGAAAAGGAGTACGTTAAGGCTGTATATTGTCACCTTGCTTATTTAACTTATATGCAGAGTACATCATGAGAAACGCTGGGCTGGAAGAAGAACAAGCTGGAATCAAGATTGCTGGGAGAAATATCAATAACCTCAGATATGCAGATGACACCACCCTTAGGGCAGAAATTGAAGAGGAACTCAAAAGCCTCTTGATGAAATTGAAAGAGGAGAGTGAAAAGGTTGGCTTGAAGCTCAACATTCAGAAAACAAAGATCATGGCATCTAGTCCCATCACTTCACAGGAAATAGATGGAAAAACAGTGGAAACAGTGTGAGACTTTATTTTTTTGGGCTCCAAAATCACTGCAGATGCTGATTGCAGCCATGAAATTAAAAGGCGCTTATTCCTATGAAGGAAAGTTATGACCAACCTTGATAGTATATTAAAAAGCAGAGACATTACTTTGCCAACCAAGGTCCATCTAGTCAAGGCTATGGTTTTTCCCGTGGTCATGTATGGATGTGAGAGTTGGACTGTGAAGAAAGCTGATCGCCGAAGAATTGATGCTTTTGAAATGTGGTGTTGGAGAAGACTCTTGAGCGTCCCTTGTACTGCAAGAAGATCCAACTAGTCCATTCTAAGGGAGAACGATCCTGGGTGTTCTTTGGAAGGACTGATGCTAAAGCTGAAACTGCAATACTTTGGCCAACTCATGCGATGAGTTAAGTCACTGGAAAAGATTCTGATGTTAGGAAAGTTTGGGGGCGGGAGGAGAAGGGGACGACAGAGAATGAGATGGCTGGATGGCATCACCAAATCTGTGGACATGAGTTTCAGTGAACTCCAGGAGATGGTGTAGGACAGGGAGGTAAGGTGTACAATTATTCATGGGGTCGCGGAGATTCGGACACGACTGAGCGACTGAACTGAACTGAATAAAATGTGTCAAGAACCCTTTTGCCTTTCAGGCGGGAATGTGGGATTTCTCTCGTATGTGCAGCACAAAATTTCCTCATCTCTCATGGACGGGATAATTTTGTGGTGTTTCTCGTGTTGTGGCTGGAAGCTGGCGGTACTTCTCGAATTGCAACTGGACCTCAGGAACTCGCTCGTGTTGCTTCAGGGAAGTCAGGTCCCCTTTTGTGTTGAAAGGGGAACTTCGGGATTACTCTCGATCCGTTACATGGGAATAAGGCCTCTTCCCAGGTTGAGTCCATAAAGTGTGTTCTCCTCTCCAATGGGGACAGCTGTGTGAGGGAACTTTCTGAGTCGCATAAACGGTGTCAAGGACACTTTTGCCTTTCAAGCGGGAATGTGGAAATTCTCTTGAGATTCTGCAGTGCAAAATTTCCACATCTCGCATTGAGGGGATAATTTTGTGGTGTTTCTTGAGTTGCGAGGCCGACCTCCGGAACTTTCTCGGGTTGCTTCAAGGAAGTCAGGTCCCCTTTTGTGATGGAAGGGGAACTTCGTGATTTCTCTCAGGCCGTTAAATGGGAATAGGGCCTCTTCTCGTGTTGAGTCCAAAAAGTGTGTTCTCATTTCCAAAAGGGGACGGCTCTGTGAAGGAAATTTCTGAGCTGCATAAAGGATGTAAAGTACCCTTTTGACTTTATAGAGGGAATCTTGGATTTCACTTGTGGTTCTGCAGCGCAAAATTTCCACATCTCGCATTGAGGGGATAATTTTGTGGTGTTTCTCGAGTTGCGTCGGGAAGCTGGGGGTACTTCTCGAGATGCGACGGGGAACTCAAGAATTCACTCGTTTTGCTTCAGGGAAGTCAGGTCCCCTATTATGTTGGAAGGGGAATTTCCGGATTACTCTTTAGCCGTTAAATGGGAATAGAGCCTCTTCTCGACTTGAGTCCTTAAAATGTGTTCTCCTCTGCAATGGGAACGGTTATGTTGGGGAACTTTCTGTGTCGCTTAAAGGATGTCAAGTAAACTTTTGCCTTTCAAGCGGGAATTTGGGATTTCTCTTGAGATTCTACAGCGTAAAATGTCCTCATCTCCCATTGAGCAGATAATTTAGTGGTGTTTCTCGAGTTGCGTCCGGAAAAGGGAGTACTTCTTGAGTTTCAACGGGGATCTCAAGAATTCAATCCAGTTGCTTCAGGGAAGTTAGGTCCACTTTTGTTTGAAAGGGGAACTTCGGGGTAACTCTCGAGCTGTTAAATGGGAATAGGGCCTCTTCTCGTTTTGAGTCCATAAAGTGTATTCTCCTATCCAATGGGGACGGCTGGGTGAGGGAAATTTTTGAGTCACATAAAGGTTGTCAAGTACCATTTTTCCTTTCAAGCAGAAATGTGGGATTTCTCTTGAGATTCTGCAGCGCAAAATTTCTTCATCTCGCATTGAGGGGATAATTTTGTGGTGTTCCTCGAGTTTCGGCGGGAAGATGGGGGTACTACTCAAAGTGCGACTGGGACCTCAGTAACTCTCTTGGGTTGCTTCAGGGAAGTTAGGTCCCCTTTAGTGCTGGAATGGAAAATTTGGGATTCCTCTCAAGCCGATAAATGGTAATAGGGCCTTTTATTGAGGAGAGTCCCTAAAGTGTGTTCTCCTGTCTAATGGGGTCGGCTGTGTGAGGTAAATTTCTGAGTCGAATAATGGATGTCAAGTACACTTATGCCTTTCAAGCGGGAATATGGGATTTCTCTTGAGACTCTGAAGCACAAAGTTTCCTCATCTCGCATTGAGGGGATAATTTTGTGGTGATTCTCGAGTTAAGGCTGGAAGATGGGGGTACTTCTCTTGTTGCGACGGGGACCACAGTAGTTCTTTCATTTTGTTTCAGGGAATTCAGGTCCCCTTTTGTTTTGGAAAGTGAACCTTGGGGGTACTCTCAGGCCGTTAAATGAGAATAGGGCCTCTTCTCGTGTTGAGTACATAAAGTGTGTTCTCCTCTCCAATGGGGATGGCAGTGTCAGGGAACTTTCTGAAACGCATAAAGTTTGTCAAATACCATAGTGCCTTTGAAGTGAGAATGCGGGATTTCTCTTGTGATTCTACAGCGTAAAATTTCCTCATCTCACATTGAACAGATAATTTAGTGGTGTTTCTCGATTTGCAGCAGGAATTTGGGTTACTTATCGAGTTGCCATGGGGACCTCAGGAACTGCTCGAGTTGCTTCAGGGAAGTCAGGTCCCCTTTTGTGTTGGAAGAGGAACTTCGGTATTACACTCGAGCCGTTAAATGGGAATAGGGCCTCTTCTCGAGTTGAGTCCATAATCTATGTTCTCATCTCCAATGGGGACTGCTGGGTGAGGGAAATTTGGGGGTCTCATAAAGGTTGTCATGTACCCCTTTTCCTTGCAAGCGGGAATCTGGGATTTCTCTTGAGATTCTGCAGCGCAAAATTTCCTCATCTCCAATTGAGGGGATAATTTTGTGGTGTTTCTCGATTTGCGGCGGGAAGCTTGGGGTACAACTCGAGTTGCGACGGGGACCTCAGGAACTCCCTCGGGTTGCTTCAGGGAAGTCAGTTCCCCTTTTGTGTTGGAAGGGGAACTTCCGGATTACTCTCGAGCCATTAAATATGAATAGAGCCTCTTCTAGATTTGAGTACAAAAAGTGTGTTTTCCTCTCCAATCGGGACAGCTGTATGAGGGAAATTTCTGAGTCGCATAAAGGGTGTCAAGTACCCTTCTGCCTTTCAAGCAGGAGTGAGGGATTTCTCTTGAGATTCTGCAGCACAAAATTTCCTCATTTCGCATTGAGGGGATAAATCTGTGTTGCTTCTCGAGTTGCGGCCGGAAGCTGAAGCTACTTTTCGAGGGGTGTCAGAGTCCTCAGGAACTCACTCTGTTTGCTTCAGGGAAGTCAAGTCCTCTTTTGTGTTGGAAGAGGAACTTCAGGATTACTCTCGAACCGTTAAAAGGGAATAGCGTGTATTCTCGAGTTGAGTCCATAAATTGTGTTCTCCTCTCCAATGGGGACCGCAGTTTAAGGGAACTTTCTGTGTCGCATAGAGGGTGCCAAGTACCCTTTTGACTTTCAAGCGGGAATGAGGGATTTCTCTTAAGATTCTGCAGTACAAAATTTCCTCATCTCGCATTGAGGGGATAAATCTGTGTTGTTTCTTGAGTTGCAGCCGGAAGCTGGGGGTACTTCTCGAGTGGCGTCGGGGTCCTCAGGAACTCGCTTGGTTTGCTTCAGGGAAGTCAAGTCCTCTTTTGTGTTGGAAGAGGAACTTCGGGATTACTCTCGAACCGTTAAAAGGAAATAGCGCGTATTCTCGAGTTGATTCCATTAACTGTGTTCTCCTCTCCAATGGGGTACGAGGTTTGAGGGAACTTTCTGAGTTGCATAAAGGGTGTTAAGTACCCTTTTGCCTTTCAAGCGGGATGTGGGATTTCTCTTGACATTCTGCAGCGCAAAATTTCCCAATCTCGCAATGAGGGAAAAATTTTGTAGTGTGTCTCTAGTTGCGGCAGGAAGCTGGGGGTATTTCTCGGTTGGGCCGGGGACCTGAGGAACTCACTCGGATTTCTTCAAGGAAGTCAGTTCACCTTTTGTGAAGAAAGGGGAACTTCAGGATTACTCTTGAACCGTTAAATGGGAATAGGGTCTCTTCTCAGGTTGAGTCCTTATAGTATGTTCTCCTCTACATTGGGGACTGCTGTATTAGGGATCTTTCGGAGTGGCATGAAGGGTGCCAAGTACTGTTTTGCCTTTCAAGCGGGAATGTGGGATTTCTCTTGAGATTCTGCAGTGCAAAATATCCTCATGTCGCATTGAGGGGCAATTTGGTGGTTTATATTGTGTTGTGGCGGGAAGTTGTGGGTACTTCTCGAGTTGCGATGAGGACCTCAGGAATTCGCTCGGGTTGTTTCAGGGAAGTCAGTTCCCCTTTTGTGTTGGAAGGGAAACTTCCAGATTACTCTCGAGGCGTTAAATGGTAATAGAGCCTCTACTCGAGTTGAGTCCATAAAGTGTTTTCTCCTATCCAATGGGAACGGCTGTTAGGGAACTTTCTGAGTCGCATAAAGCGTGTCAAGAACACTTTTGCCTTTCAAGCGGGAATGTGGGATTTCTCTTGAGATTCTGCAGCACAAATTTCCTCATCTCGCATTGAGGGGATAATTTTGTGGTGTTTCTCGAGTCTCGGCGGAAGCTGGGGGTACTTTACGAGTTGCAAAAGGGAATACAGGGACTTCCTCGGGATCCTTCAGGGAATTCAGGACCCTTTTTTGTGTTGGAAGGGGAACTTCGGGATTACTCTCGAGCCCTTAAATGGGAATAGGGCTTCTTCTTGAGTTGAGTCCATAAAGTTTGTTCTCCTCTCCAATGGGGACGGCTGTTTGAAGGAACATTCTGAGTCGCATAAATTTTGTCAAATACACTTTGCCTTTCAAGCGTGAATGTGGCATTTCTATTGAGATTCTGCAGCACAAAATTTCCTCATCTCGCATTGAGGGGATAATTTTGTGGTGTTTCTCGAGTTGGGGCGGAAAGTTGCGGGTATTCTCCAGTTGCGACGGGGACTTCAGAAACTCGCCCAGATTGCTTCAGGGAAGTAAGTTCCCTTATTATGAAGGAAGGGGAACTTCCCGATTACTCTCGAGCCATTAAATGGGAATAGGACCTCTTCTCGAGTTGAGTCCAAAAAGTGTGTTCTCCTCTCCAATGGCGACGGCTGTGTGAGGGAATTTTCTGATTCGCATGAAGGGTGTCAAGTACCCTTTTGCCTTTCACAGGGAATGTGGGATTTCTCTTGAGCTTCTGCAGCGCAAAATTTCCTCATCTCGCATTGAGGGGGTAATTTTGTGGTGTTTCTCGAGTTGCGGCCGGATACTGGGAATACTTCTCCAGTTGCGACGGGGACCTCAGGAACTCTCTCGGGTTGCTTCAGGGAATTCAGGTCCCATTTTGTGTTGGAAGGGGAACTTCCGAATTACTCTCAAGCCGTTAAATGGGAATAGGGCCTCTTCTCGAGTTGAGTCCATAAAGTGAATTCTTCTCTCCAAAGGGGCGGATGTTAGGGAACTTTCTGAGTCGCATAAAGGGTGTCAAGTACCATTTTGCCTTTCAAGCTGGTTGTGGGATTTCTCTTGAAATTCTGCAGCACAAAATTTCCTCATCTCGCATTGAGGGGATAATTTTGTGGTGTTTTCGAGTTGTGAGGTGGACCTCAGAAACTTTCTCATGTTGCTTCAAGGAAGTCACGTCCCCTTTTGTGATGTAAGGGGAAATTCGGGAATTCTCTAGAGCCATTAAAAGCGAATAGGGCCTCTTCTCGTTTTGAGTCCAAAAGGTGTGTTCTCCTATCCAATGGGGACGGATGTGTGAGGGAAATTTCTGAGTCGCATAAAGGGTGTAAAGTACCCTTTTGACTTTATACCAGGAATTTGTGATTTCTCTTGAGATTCTGCAGCGGAAAATTTCCTCATCTCTCATTGAGTGGATAATTTTGTGGTGTTTCTCGAGTTATGTCGGGAAGCTGGGGGTACTTCTCGAGTTGCGACGGGGACCTCAGGAACTCGCCTGGGTTGCCTCAGGGAAGTCAGTTCCCCTTTTATGTTGGATTGGGAACTTCGGGATTACTGTCAAGATCTTAAATGGGAATAGGGCCTCTTCTCGATTTGAGTCTATAAGGTGTGTTCCTCTCTCCAATGGGGACGGCTGTTTGAGCGAACTTTAGAGTCGCATCAAGGGTGTCAAATACCATAGTGCCTTTGAAGCGAGAATGCGGGATTTCTCTTGAGATTCTACAGCGCAAAATTTCCTCATTTCGCATTGAGCAGATAATTTTGTGGTGTTTCTTGAGTTGCAGCGGGAATTGGGGGTACTTCTCGAGGTGCGACGGGGACCTCAGGAACTAGTTCGGGTTGCTTCAGGGAATTCAGGTCCCCTTTTGTGTTGGAAGGGGAACTTCGGGATTACTCTCAAAACTTTAAATTGGAATAGGGCTTCTTCTCGAGTTGAGTCCATAAAGTGTGTTCTCCTCTCCAATGGGGATTGCTGGGTGAGGGAAATTTTGGAGTCGCTTAAAGGTTTTCATGTACCCTTTTTCCTTTCAAGCGGGAATGTGGGATTTCACTTGAGATTTTGCAGCGAAAATTTCCTCATCTCGCATTGAGTGGATAATTTTGTGTTGTTTCTCGTGTTGCGGCAGGAAGCTGGGAGTACTTCTCGAGTTAAGACTGGGACCTCAGAAATTCGTTCGGGTTACTTAGGTAAGTCAGTTCCCTTTTTGTGCCAGAAGGGGAACTTCTGGATTACTGTAGAGCCGTTCAATGAGAATGGGGACTCTTGAGTTTAGTCCAAAATGTGTGTTTTCCTCTCCAATGGGGACAGCTGTGTGAGGGAAATTTCTGTGTCGCATAATTGTGTCAAGTACCCTTTTGCCTTTCAAGCGGGAATGTGGGTTTTCTATTGAGATTCTGCAGCGCAAATTTACCTAATTTCGCATTGAGGGGATAATTTTGTGGTGTTTCTCAAGTTGCGCAGGGGAGCTGGGGGTATTTCTCGAGTTGCAAAAGGGACCTCAGGAACTGGCTCGGATTGCTTCAGGGAAGTCAGGTCCCCTGTTTTGTTGGAAGTGGAACTTCCGGATTACTCTCGAGCCCTTAAATGGGAATAGGGCATCTTCTCGAGTTGAGTCCATAAAGTGTGTTCTCCTCTCCAATGGGGACGGCTGTGTGAGGGAATTTTCTCAGTCGCATAAAGGGTGTCAAGTACCCTTTTGCCTTTCAAGCGGGAATGCGGGATTTCTCTTGAGATTCTGCAGCGCAAAATTTCCTCATCTCGCATTGAGGGGATAATTTTGTGGTGTTTCTCTAGATTCGGCAGGAAGCTGGGGGTACTTCTCAAGTTCCGATGGGACCTCACGAACTCTCTTGATTGATTCAGGGAAGTGAGGACACTTTTGTGTTGGAAGGGGAACTTCGGGATTACTCTAGAGCCATTAAAAGGTAATAGGGCCTCTTCTGGAGTTGAGTCCATAAGGTGTATTCTCCTCTCCAATGGCGACGTCTGTGTGAGGGAACTTTCTGAGTCGCATAAAGGGTGTCAATTACCCTTTTCCTTTCAAGCAGGAATGTGTGTTTTCTCTTGAGATTCTGCAGCGCAAACTTTCCTCATCTCGCATTGAAACGATAATTTTGTGGTGTTTCTCTAATTTTCGCTGGATACTGTGGGAACTTCTCGAGTTTCGCAGGGGACCTCAGGAACTCTCTCGGGTTGCTTCAGGGAAGTCAGATCCCCTTTTGTGTTGGAAGAGGAATTTCGGGATTACTCTCTAGCCATTAAATGGGAATTGGCCTCTTCTCGAGTTAAGTCCTTAAAGTGTGTTCTCCTCCTAAATGTGGATGGCTGTTTGGGGGAATTTTCTGAGTTGAATAATGGGTTTAAAGTAACTGTTTACCTTTCAAGCGGTAATGTGGGATTATCATATAGATTCTCTCTCACAAAATTTCCTCATCTCGCATTGAGGTGATATTTTTGTGGTGTTTCTCCACTTTCGACGGGAAGTTGTGGGTACTTCTCGAGTTGCGACGTGGAACTCAAGAGCTCGCTCAGGTTTTTTCAGGCTAGTCAGGTCCCCCTTCGTGTTGGAAGGGGAACTTCGGGTTTACTCTTGAGCGGTTAAATGGGAATAGGGCCTCTTCTCAAGTTGAGTCCATAAAGTGTGTGCTCCTCTCCAATGGGGACGGCTGTGTGAGGGAACTTTCTGAGTCGCATAAACAGTGTCAAGAACCCTTTTGTCTTTCGGCGGGATTGTGGAATTTCCCTTGAGATCTGCCACACAAAATTTCCTCATCTCGCATTGGGGGATAATTTTGCGGTGTTTCTCGAATTGCGGCAGGAAACTGAGGGTACTACTCGAGTTGCGACGGTGATCTCAGGAAATCGCCCGGGTTGCTTCAGGGAAATCAGGTCCTCTTTTGTGTTGGAAGGGCAACATCGGGATTCCTCTTGACCTGTTAAATGAGAATAGGACCTTTTCTAGAGTTGAGTCAAAAAAGTGTGCTCTCCTCTCCAATGGCGACGGCTCTGTGAGGGAATTTTCTGAGTCGCATGAAGTGTGTCAAGTACCCTTTTGCCTTTCACAGGGAATGTGGGATTTCTCTTGAGATTCTGGAACGCAAAATTTCCTCACCTCGCACTGAGGGGATAATTTTGTGGTGTTTCTCGAGTTGCGGTGGGAAGGTGGGGGTACTTCTCGAGTTGCAACGGGGACTTCAGGAATTCACTCGGGTTGCTTCAAGGAAGTCAGGTCCCCTTTTGTTTTGAAAGGGGAACTTCCGGATTTCTCTCGAGCCTTTAAATTGAAATAGGGCCTTTTCTCGAGTTGAGTCCATAAAGTGTATTCTCCTCTCCAATGGGGACGGCTGTTTGTGGGAACTTTCTGAGTCGCCTAAAGGGTGTCAAGTACCCTTTTTCCTTTCAAGCGTGTATATGGGATTTTTCCTGAGATTCTGCAGCGCAAAATTACCTTATCTCGCATTGAGGGGATAATTTCGTGGTGTTTCTGGAGTTTCGGCTTGAAGCTGGGGGTACTTCTCGAGTTATGATGAGGACCTCAGGAACTCGCTTGGGTTGCTTCAAGGCAGTAAGTTCCTCTTTTGTGAAGGAAGGGGAACTTCGGGATTATTCTCGAACCTTTAAATCGGAATAGGGCCTGATCTCGAGTTGAGTCAAAATGTGTATTCTCCTCCCTAAAGCCAACGGCTGTTTGAGGGAACTTTCTGAAGCGCATAAAGCGTGTCAAGTAACGTTTTACCTTTCAAGCGGGAATGTGGGATTTCTCTTGAGATTCTGCAGGGCAAAATTTCCTCATCTTGCATTGAGGGGATAATTTTGTGGTGTTTCTCGAGTGTAAGCGGGAAGCTGGGTCTACTTCCCGAATTGCGACGGGGACCTCAGGAACTCACTCGGGTTGCTTCAGGGAAGTCAGTTCCCCTTTTGTGAAGTATGCGGAAATTCGGGATTACTGTTGAGCCGTAAAATGTGAACACGGCCTCTTCTCCATTTGAGTCCATAAACTGTATTCCCCTCTCCAATGGGGACGGCTGTTTGAGGGAAATTTCTGAGTCACATAAATGGTGTTAAGTTCCCTTTTGCCTTTCAAGGGGAATTTGGGATTTCTCTTGTAATTCTGCAGCGCATATTTTCCTCATCTCGCATTGAGGGGACAATTTTGTGGTGTTTCTCGAGTTGCGGGGGGAAGCTGGGGTACTTCTCTAGTTGGGACGGGGACCTCAGGAACTCGCTCGGGTTGCTTCAGGGAAGTCAGGTCCCTTTTTGTGTTGGAAAGGGAAACTCGGGATTACTTTTGAGCCGTTAAATGGGAACAGGGCCTCTTTTCTGAACTGAGTCCATATAGTGTGTTCTCCTCTCCAATGGGGACGGTTGTGTGAGGGAACTTTCTAAATCTGAAAAAGGGTGTCAAGTACACTTTGCCTTTCAAGTGGGAATGTGGGATTTCTCTTGAGATTCTGCAGCACACAATGTCCTCATCTCTCATTGAGGAGATAATTTTGTGGTGTTTCTCGAGTTGAGGCGGGAAGCTTGGGGTTTTTCTCGAGTTGTGACTGGGGCCTCAGGAACTCGCTCGGGTTGCTTCAAGGAAGTCAGGTCCCCTTTTGTGTTGAAAGGGGAACTTCGGGATTACTCTCGAGCCGTTAAATGGGAATAGGGCCTTTTCTCGTGTTGAGTTCATAAAGTGTGTTCTCCTCTCCAATGTGGACTGCTGTGTGAGGGAAACTTCTGAGTCGGGTAAAGGGTGTCAAGTACACTTTTGCCTTTCAAGCGGGAATGTGGAAATTCTCTTGAGGTATTGCAGTGCAGTATATCCTCATCTCGGATTGAGTGGATAATTTTGTTGCGTTTTGGATTTGCGCCGGGAAGCTTGGGGTATTTCTTGAGTTGGGACTGCGACATCAGGAACTTCTTCAAATTGCTTCAGGGAAGTCAGGTCCCCTTTTGTGTTGAAAGGGGAAGTACCGGATTAATCTCAAGCTGTTATATGGGAATAGGGCCTCTTCTCGCGTTGAGTCCATAAAGTGTGTTCTCCTCTCCAATGGGGACGGCTGTGTAAGGGAACTTTGTGAGTCACATAAAGGGTGTCAGTACCCTTTTGCCTTTCAAGCGGGAATGTGGGATTTCCCTTGAGTTACTTGAGTGCAGTATAACCTTATCTCACATTAAGGGGATAATTTTGTGGTGTTTCTCGAGTCGCGGCGGGAAGCTCGGATACTTCTCGATTTTCGACGGGGACCTCAGGAACTCACTCGGGTGCCTCAGGGTAGTCAGGTCCACTTTGGTGTTGGAAGGGGAAATTCGGTATTACTCTCGAGCTGTAAAATATGAATACGGCCTCTTTTAGACTTGAGTCCATAAACTGTGTTCCCTTCCCCAATGGGGACGGCTGTTTGAGGGAACTTTCTGAGTCACATAAATGGTGTCAAGTACCCTTTTGTATTTCAAGGGGAATTTGGGATTTCTCTTGTAATTCTGCAGCGCCCATTATCCTCATCTCTCATTGAGGGGATAATTTTCGGTTTTTTCTCGAGATGCGGTGGGAAGCTGGTGGCTTTTGTTGAGTTACGACGGGGACCAGTGGAACTCGCTCGGGTTGCTTCAGGGAAGTCAGGTCCCCTCTTGTGGTGGATGCGGACCTTCGGAATTACTCTCGAAACTTTAAATAGGAATAAGGCCTCTTCTGGGGTTGAGTCCATAAAGTCTGTTCTCCTCTCCAATGGGGACGGCTGTGTGAGGGAACTTTCTAAGTCTCAAAAAGGGTGTCAAGTACCCTTTGCCGTTCAAGCGGGAATGTGGGATTTCTCTTGAGATTATTCAGCGCAAAATTTCCTCATCTCGCATTGAGGGGATAGTTTTGTGGTGTTTCTCGAGTTGCGGCGGGAAGCTGGGGTTAATTCTCGAGTTGCAACTGGGCCCTCAGAAACTCTCTGGTGTTGCTTCAGGTAGGTCAGGTCCCCTTTGTATTGGATGGGAAATTTCGGGATTACTCTCGAGCCAGTAAGTGGGAATTGAGCCTCTTCTAGGTTTGAGTCCATACCATGTGTTCTTCTCTCCAATGGGGACAGCTGTGTGAGGGAAATTTCTCAGTCGCATAAAGGTTGTAAAGTATCCTTTTGCCTTTCATGCGGGAATGTGGGATTTCTCTTGAGATTCTGCAGCGCACAATTTCCTCATCTCGCATTGAGTGGATTTTTTTGTGGTGTTCCTCGAGTTGCGGCGGGAAGATTGGGGTCCTTCTCAAGTGGCAACAGGTACTTCAGGTACTCGCTCGTGTAGTCCCTGGGAATTCAGGTCTCCTTTCGCTTTTGTTGGGGAACATCGAGATTACTCTCGAGTCGTGGAATGCAAATAGGGCCTCATCTTAAGTTTAGTCCATAAATTGTTTTCTCCTCTCAAATGGGGATAGCTATGTCAGGGGATGTCTTGAGTCGCATAAAGTGTGTCAAGTACCTGTTCGCGTTTCAAGCGGGAATTTGGGATTTCTCTTGAAACTCTGCAGGGGAAATTTTCCTCATCTCACCTTGAGTGCAGAATCTTGTGGTTTTTCTCGAGTTGCGGCTAGAAGATTGGGGTCCTTCTCAAGTGGTGACAGGGACTTCAGTTACTCGCTCGTGTAGTCCCTGGGAATTCAGGTCTCCTTTCGTTTTTGTAGGGGAACATCCGGATTACTCTCGAGGCATGGAATGCGAATAGGGCCTCATCTTAAGTTTAGTCCATAAATAGTTTTCTCCTCTCAAATGGGGATAGCTATGTCAGGGGATGTCTTGAGTCGCATAAAATGTGTCAACTACCCGTTCGCTTTTCAAGCGGGAATGTGGGTTTTCTCTTGAGACTCTGCAGGGGAAACTTTCCTCATCTCATCTTGCGTGCACAATCTTGTGTTTCTTCAGAAGTTGCTTCAGGAAGCTTGGGGTCCAAGTAAGGGGCGACAGGGACCTCAGGAACTCGGTCGTGTTTTCCCTGGGAAATCAGGTCTCCTTTCGTTTGGTAGGGGAACTTCAAAATTACTCTTCAGAGGTGGAATGGGAATAGGGCCTCATCTAAAGGTGAATGCATAAATTGTGTTCTCCTCTCAAGTGGAGACAGCTATGTCAGGGAATGTCTTGAGTCGCATAAAGGGTGTCAAGCACCCGTTCGGGTTTCGAAGCGGGAATGTGGGATTTCTCTTGGGACTCTGCAGTGGAAATTTTCCTCATCTCACCTTAAGTGAAGAATCATGTGGTTTTTCTCGAGTTGCGGCAGGAAGTTTGGGGTCCTTCTCGAGTTGCACCAGGGACCTCAGGACATCGCTCGTGTAGTCCCTTGGAAGTCAGATCTCCTCTTGTTTAGGTGGGGAAACATAGGCAATACTCTTGAGGCGTGGAATGAGCATATTGCCTCATCTAAATTTGAGTCCATAAATTGTGTTCTCCTCTCATGTGGGGACAGATATGTCAGTTTATGTCTTGAGTAGCATAAAGGGTCTCAAGTACACTTCATGTTTCAAGGGGAAATGAGGGATTTCTCTTAAGATTCTGCAGGGGAAATTTTCCTCATCACACCTTGAGTACAGAATCTTGTGGTTTTTCTCGAGTTGCGGCGGAAAGCTTGGGTTCCTATTCGAGGGATGACAGGGACCTCAGGAACTCGCTTGTGTAGTCCCTGGGATGTCAGGTCTCTTTTCGTTTTGGTAGGGGAACATCGGGATTACTCTCGAAGCGTGGAGTGGGAATAGGATCTCATTTAAAGCTGAGTCCATAAATTGTGTTCTCTTCTTAAGTGGGGACAGCTAGGTAAGGGAATGTCTTGAGTCACATAAAGGGTGTCAAGTACCTGTTCGCGTTTCAAGCAGAAATGTGGAATTTCACTTGAGTCTCTGCAGGGGAAATTTTCCTCATGTCACCTTGAGTGCAGAATCTTGTGGGTTTTGTCAAGTTGCGGCGGGAAGTTTGGGGTCCTTCTCGAGTTGCGACAGGGACCTCAGGAACTCGTGCGTGTAGTCCCTGGGAAGTCAGATCTCCTTTCCTTGTGGTTGGGGAATATCGGGATTACTCTCGAGATATGAAATGGGTATAGGCCCTCATCTAAAGTTGATTCCATAAATTGTGTTCTCCTGTCAAGTGGGGACTGCTATGTCAGGGAATGTCTTGAGTCGCATAAAGGGTGTCAAGTACTTGTTCGCGTTTCAAGTGGGATTGTGAAATTTCTCTGGGACTATGCAGGGGAAATATTCCTAATCTCATCTTGAGTGAAGAATCTTGTGGTGTTTGTCGAGTTGCGGCGGGAAGCTTGGTGTCCTTCTCGAGTTGCGACAGGGACCTCGGGAATTCGTTCATATATTCCTTGGGAAGTCAGGTCTCCTTTCGTTTGGGTAGGGGCACATCGGGATTACTCTCGATGCGTGGAATGGGAATAGGGTATCATCTAAATTTGAGTCCATAAAATGTGTTCTCCTCTCAAGTGGGGAAAGTTATGTCAGGGAATGTCTTGAATCGCATAAATACTGTGAAGTACCCGTTCGAGTTTCAAGGGTGAATGTGTGATTTCTCTTGAGCCTCGGCAGGGGAAATTTTCCTCATCACACCTTGAGTGCACAATTATGTGGTTTTTCTAGAGTTGCGGCGGGAAGCTTGGGGTCCTTCTCGAGTTGCGACAGGGACCTCGGGAACTCTCTCATGTAGTCATTGGGAAGTCAGGTCTCCTTTCGTTTTGGTAGGGGAACATTGGGATTACTCTTGACGCGTGGATGGGAATAGGGATTCATCTTAAGTTGAGTCCATAAATTGCGTTCTCCTCTCAAGAGTTCAGAGCTATCTCAGGGAATGTTTTGAGGCGCATAAAGGGTGTGAGGTACACGTTGGAGTTTCACGCGGGAATGTGGAATTTCTCTTGAGACTCTGCAGGGGAAATTTTCTTCATCTCACCTTGAGTGCAGAATCTTGTGGTTTTCCTCGAGTTGCGGCAGGAAGCTTGGGTTCCTTCTTGAGTTTCGAAAGGGACGTCAGGAACTCCCGCGTGTAGTACCAGGGATATCAGGTCTCCTTTCGTTTTGGTCGGGCAACATTGGGATTACTCTCGAGGCTATGAGTAGGAATAGGGCATCATCTAAAATTGAGTCCATAAATTGTGTTCTCCTCTCAAGTGTGGACAGCTATATCAGGGAATGTCTTGAGTTGCATAAAGGATGTCGAGTACCCATTCGCGTTTCAAGCGGGAATGTGGGATTTCTCTTCAGACTCTGCAGGGGAAATTTTCCTCATTTCACCTTGAGTGCACAATCTTGTGGTTTTTGTCGAGATGCAGCGGGAAGCGTGGGGTCCTTCTCGAGTTGCGATAGGGACCTCAGGAACTCGTTCGTGTAGTGCCTGGGAATTAAGGTCTCCTTTCCATTTGGCAGGGGAACATCGGGATTACTCTCAAGGCGTGGAATGGGAATAGGGTCTCATCTAAATTTGACTCAATAAATTGTGTTCTCTTCTCAAGAGGGGACAGCTATGTTAGGGAATGTCCTGTGTCACTTAAAGTTTGTCAAGTACCCTTTCGCATATAAAGCGGGAATGTGACATTTCTCTTGGGACTCTGCAGGGCTAAGTTCCATCATCTCACCTTGAGTGAAGAATCTTGTGGTTTTTCTCGTGTTGCGGCGGGAAGCTTGGGGTCCTT
The DNA here is from genome assembly GCF_049115385.1 of Moschus berezovskii. Lineage (NCBI taxonomy): Eukaryota > Metazoa > Chordata > Mammalia > Artiodactyla > Moschidae > Moschus > Moschus berezovskii. The sequence goes on along the minus strand of NC_142479.1, from coordinate 5,470,470 downwards.
CTCGAGTTGCGACAGGGTCCTCAGGAACTCGCTCGTGTAGGCCCTGGGAAGTCAGATCTCCTGTCGTTTTGGTAGGGGAACATAGGGAATACTCTTGAAGAGTGGAATGGGAATAGGGCCTCATCTATAGTTTAGTGCAGTAATTGTGTTCTCCTCCAAATGCGGACAGCTATGGGAGGTTGTATCTTGAGTAGCATGAAGGGTCTCAAGTACCCGTTCACGTTTCATGGGGGAATGTGGGGTTTCTCTTGAGACTCTGCAGGGGAAATTTTCCTCATTTCACCTTGAGTGCAGAAACTTCTGGTTTTTCTCGAGATGCAGCGGGAAGATTAGGGTCCTTCTCGAGTTGCCACAGGGACGTCAGGACCTCTCTCTTGTAATCCCTGGGAAGTCAGGTCTCCTTTCGTTTTCGTAGGTGAACATCAGGATTACTCTCGAGGCGTGAAATGGGAATAGGGCCACATCGAATGCTGAGTCCATAAAGTATGTTCTCCTCTCAAATGGGCACAGCTATGTCAGGGAATGTCTGGAACCGCATAAAGGGTGTGAAGTACCCGTCTGAGTTTCACGGGTGAATGTGGGATTTCACTTGACACTCGGCAGGGGAAATTTTCCTCATCTCATCTTGAGTGCAGAATCTTGTGGTTTTTGTCGAGTTGCATTGGGAAGCTTGGTGTCCTTCTCGACTTGCGACAGGGACCTCGGGAACTCGTTCATGTATTCCCTGGGAAGTCATGTCTCCTTTAATTTTGGTAGGGGCACAACGGGATTACTCTCGATGCATGGAATGGGAATAGGGTATCATCTAAAGTTGAGTCCATAAATTGTGTTCTCCTCTCAAGTGGGGAGAGTTATGTCAGGGAATGATTGAATCGCATAAAGAGTGTGAAGTACCCGTCCGAGTTTCAAGGGTGAATGTGTGATTTCTCTTGAGCCTCGGCAGGGGAAATTTTCCTCATCTCACCTTGAGTGCAGAATCTTGTGGTGTTTGTCGAGTTGCGGCGGGAAGCTTGGTGTCCTTCTCGAGTTGCGACAGGGACCTCGGGAATTCGTTCATGTATTCCCTGGGAAGTCAGGTCTCCTTTCGTTTTGGTAGGGGCACATCGGGATTACTCTCGATGCGTGGAATGGGAATAGGGTATCATCTAAATTTGAGTCCATAAATTGTGTTCTCCTCTCAAGTGGGGAGAGTTATGTCAGGGAATGTCTTGAATCGCATAAATACTGTGAAGTACCCGTTCGAGTTTCAAGGGTGAATGTGTGATTTCTCTTGAGCCTCGGCAGGGGAAATTTTCCTCATCTCACCTTGAGTGCACAATTATGTGGTTTTTCTAGAGTTGCGGCGGGAAGCTTGGGGTCCTTCTTGAGTTGCGACAGGGACCTCGGGAACTCTCTCATGTAGTCATTGGTAAGTCAGGTCTCCTTTCATTTTGGTAGGAGAACATTGGGATTACTCTCGAGGCGTGGATGGGAATAGGGCTTCATCTTAAGTTGAGTCCATAAATTGCGTCCTCCTCTCAAGTGTTCAGAGCAATCTCAGGGAATGTTTTGAGTCGCATAAAGGGTGTGAGGTACACGTTGGAGTTTCACGCGGGAATGTGTAATTTCTCCTGAGACTCTGCAGGGGAAATTTTCCTCATTTCACCTTGAGTGCAGAATCTTGTTTTTTTCCTCGAGTTGTGGCAGGAAGCTTGGGTTCCTTCTTGAGATTCGACAGGGACGTCAGGAACTCCCGCGTGTAGTCCCAGGGATATCAGGTCTCCTTTCGTTTTGGTCGGGCAACATCGGGATTACTCTCGAGGCGATGAGTGGGAATAGGGCATCATCTAAAGTTGAGTCCATAAATTGTGTTCTCCTCTCAAGTGTGGACAGCTATATCAGGGAATGTCTTGAGTTGCATAAAGGATATCGAGTACCCGTTTGCATTTCAAGCGGGAATGTGGGATTTCTCTTCAGACTCTGCAGGGGAAATTTTCCTCATCTCACCTTGAGTGCAGAATCTTGTGGGGTTTTTTTTTGATTTGGGCCGGAAACTTGGGGACCTTCTTGAGTTTCGACAGGGATGTCAGTAAGTCCCGCGTGAATTCCCTGGGATATCAGGTCTCTTTTGGTTTTCGTCGGGCAACATCAGGATTAGTCTCGAAGCAGCGAGTGGGAATAGGGCATCATCTAAATTTGAGTCCATAAATTGTGTTCTCCTCTCAAGTGTGGACTGTGATATCAGGAAATGTCTTGAGTTGCATAAAGGATGTCAATTACCCATTCTCGTTTCAATCGGGAATGTGAGATTTCTCTTGAGACTCTGCAGGGGAAATTTTCCTCATCCCACCTTGAGTGCAGAATTTTGTGGTATATGTTGAGATGCAGCGGGAAGTGTGGGGTCCTTCTCGAGTTGCGACAGGGACCTCGGGAATTCGTTCATGTATTCCCTGGGAAGTCAGGTCTCCTTTCGTTTTGGTAGGGGCACATCGGGATTACTCTCGATGCGTGGAATGGGAATAAGGTATCATCTAAAGTTGAGTCCATAAATTGTGTTCTCCTCTCAAGTGGGGAGTGTTATGTCAGGGAATGTCTTGAATCACATAAAGAGTGTGAAGTACCCGTCCGAGTTTCAAGGGTGAATGTGGGATTTCTCTTGAGACTCTGCAGTGGAAAATTCCTCATCTCCCATTGATGGGATAATTTTGTCGTGTTTCTCGATTTCTGTCGGGAAGCTTGGGGTTCTTCTGACGTTGCGACTGGGATCTCAGGAACTCGCTCGTGTTACCCCAGGGAATTCAGGTCTCCTATCTTGTTGGAAGGGGAACTTCGGGATTACTCTCGAGCCATTAAATGGGAATAGGGCCTCATCTCGAGGTGAGTCCCTAAATTTTGTGCTCCTCTCCAGTGTGGACGGCTATGTTAGGGAACTTTTTGAGTCACATAAATGGTGTCATGTACCCGTTCAAGTTTCAAGCGGTAATGTGGGATTTCTCTTGAGATTCTGCAGAAGAAACGTTCCTCATCTCGTATTGATGGGGGAACATTTTCATTTTTCTCGAGTTGCAGCAGAGTTAGGGGATCCACTCGAGGTGCGACGGGGACCTCAGGAATTCGCTCGTGTTGCCCCAGGTAAGTCAATTCTCCTGTCATGTTGGAAGGGGAACCTCGGGATTCCTCTCGAGGCGCAGCAGGGGAATAGGGCCGCATCTAGTGTTGAGTCGGTCAACTGTGTGTTCCTTGTTTTTGACGACAGGGATCTCGGGGTTGGTCTCAAAATTCACCTGGGATGTCAGGCCTCATCTCATGTTAAGATATCGAACTACGCTTTCTTCTCGCGTAGTAAAACGGGTGTTAGGTCACATTGGATTTGAATTTTTACCTGGAGATTTTATGGTGTATGCTCTGCGAGTCAGGTGTCCACTCATCCTGTGAATTGATACTCGAGGATACATTTGAATCTGTGCAGTAGAATCAGACAATATCTCGATTGGGTGTTGACATACATAACTTTTCCATTTCTGTTTTGAAAACCTGGGGATCCTCCTGAGTTTCAACGTGGTACACGCCTCCTCGTACTCTGTGACTGGAACATCTGAATTTCATTCCAGAGAAAGCAGAGGAATCGACTCTCATCTGGAAATGAGGACTGAAAAACAGGACAAGTTGTCAGTGTGGCAGGTAACTCGGTGTTCCTCTCGATTGGGCTGTGCATGTCGGTTTAATTTTTGAGTCGCATAAAGGATGTTAAGTAGTAACCTGTGGAGTTTCAAGCGGGAATGTGGAATTTCTTTTGCGAATCTGTAACGGAAATGTTCTTCATCTCGCCTTGAGGGCAGAATCTTGTGGTTTTTCTCGAGTTGCCGCGGGAAGCTTGGGTTCCAACTCGCGTTGGGCCATGGACATCTGGAACTCACTCCTGTTGCTTCAGGGATGAGAGGTCTCCTTTGTGTTGGAAGGGGAACTTCAGGATTACTCTGGGGCCCTTAAATGGGAATAGCACCTCATCTCGAGTTGAATCCATAAATTGTGTGCTCCTCTCCAGTGGGGACATCTATGTTAGGGAACTTTTTGAGTCGCATAAAGGGTGTCAAGTACCCGTTCGAGTTTCAAGCGGGAATGTGTAATTTCTCTTCAGATTCTGCAGCAGAAATGTTCCTCATCTCCAATTGATGGGGTATTTCTCGCTTTCCTCGAGTGGCAGCAGAAAGCTTGGGGTTTCTCTCGAGTTGTGACAGGAACCTTAGTAACTCGCTCGTGTTGTCCCAGGGAAGTTAGCTGTCCTTTACTGTTGGAAGGGGAACCTCAGGATTCCTCACGAGGCGCCAGAGAGGAATAGGGCGACATGTAGTGTTGTGTATGTAAATTGTGTGCTCCAATTCAATGTGGACAGCTAGGTCGGGGAAGTTTCTGGATCTCAAAAAGTGTGTCTAGTACCCGTTTGAGTTTCAAGAAGAATGTGGGTTTTCTCTTGAGACTCTGCAGAGGAAAATATCTTCATCTCGCATTGAGGGGAAATTTTGTGGTGTTTCTCGATTTGTGGCAGGAAGCTTGGGTTTCTTCTCTAGTTGCGACCTCAGGAACTCACTCGTGTTCCCCCACAGAAGTCAGGTCTCCTATCCTGTCGGAAAGGGAACCCCGGGATTCCTCTCGAGGCGCAGCAGAGGAATAGGGCCTCATCTAGCTTTAGGTCGGACAACTGTGTGTTCCTTGACAGAGGTGACAGGGATCTCGTGGTTGCTTTCAAAATTCACCTGGGCAGTCAGGTCTCGTCTTTTGTTCAGACATGTGACTGCGCTTTTTCTCGAGTTGTAAAACGGGTGTTAGGCCACGTTAGAGTTGAATGTGTACCTGGAAATTGTATGCTCGGCGTGTCAGGTCTCCACTCGTCTTGTGAGTTTATAATCGAGGACACATGTGAATCTGTTCAGGAGAATCAGACAATATCTCGAGTGGCTGGTGACATCCGTACCTTTTCCATTTGTGTTTTGAAAACCTGGGGATCCTCCCGAGTTTCAGTGTGGTACACGCTTCCTCGTACTTTGTGACTGGATCGTCCGGATTCCATTCCACAGAAAGCAGAGGAATCGACTCTCATCTGGAAAAGAGGACTGGAAAACGGGGCAATTTGTCAGTGTGGCAGGAAACTCGGGGTTCCTCTAAATTGGTACTGTGTATATCATAAAGTTTAAAGTTTAATTTTTGAGTCGCATAAAGGATGTTAAGTAACCTGTTGAGATTCAAGAGTTAATGTGGAATTTCACTTGCGAATCTCAAAGGAAATGTTCCTCATCTTGCCTTGAGGGCAGAATGCTGTGGTTTTTCTTGAGATGTGGAGAGAAGCTTGGGCTCCCTCTCGAGTCGAGCCAGGGATGTCAGGAACTCGCTCGTGTTGCTTCAGGGAAGTCAGGTCCCCTTTGTGTTGGAAGGGGAACTTCTGGATTACTCTCTCAAGCCATTAAATGAGAATAGGACCTCATCTCGAGTTGAATCCTTAAATTGTGTGCTCCTCTCCAGTGGGGACGGCTATGTTAGTGAACTTAGAGGCGCATAAAGGGTGTCAAGTACCTGTTCGAGTTTCAAGAGGGAATGTGGGATTTCTCTTGAGATTCTGCAGCATTATTGTTCCTCATCTCTCATTGATGGGGGAACGTTGTCATTTTTCTCGAATTGCGGCAGAAAGCTTGGGGTTCCTCTTGAGTTGCGTCGGGGATCTCAGGAACTCATTTGCGTTGTGCCAGGGAAGTTAGGTCTCCTTTCGTGTTGGAAGGGAAACATCGGTATTCTTGAGTCACGTTAGAGGAATAGGGCCACATCTAGTGTTGAGTACGTAAATTGTGTTCTCCTCTTCAATGTGGACGGCTATGTTGGGGAAGTTTATGGATCGCATAATGGGTGTCAAGTACCCGTTCCAGTTTCAAATGGGAATGTGGGATTTCTCTTGAGACTCTGTAGCGGAAATATTCCTCATCTCGCATTGAGGGGAAAATTTTGTGATGTTTCTCGAGTTCCGGCGGGAATCTTGGGGTTCTTCTTGAGTTGCGACAGGGACCTCAGGAACTCGCTCGTGTTGCACTAGGGAAATCAGGACCCGTATCGTGTTGGAAGGGGAACCTCGGGATTCCTCTATAAGGAGCAGCAGAGGAATAAGGCCACATCTAGCGTTGAGTCGGTCAACGGTTTGTTATTCTCCAGTTGCGACAGGGATCTTGCTGTTGTTGCGGGTGAAATGACACAAAGACAAGACACACAAAAGACAGACAAAGACACAACTCCAGCCGGAGGAAAAATTCTGCTCAAGCACCCTTGTGGTTTATTTTTATACCCCGGTGGTTTATTTTTATACCAAAATCTAAGCAATGCATTTTTCTACCAAATAAGGAAAAAAAGCCAAGCACATTTCAAGGACAGGAGGAAGAAAGGGAGGAAGTGACAACATCATGTTTATTATGAAGCCTACCGAGAACACCAACCTCTTCCTTATTTTTAAGGAGCTCATGTTCCCTCGTATGTAAGCGGACCATTAACCTTGGATACTGTGTGCAGGCTTCCTGGCAGAACATCCTCTTTCAAGCATGCTCTGCCCAAGCAGAGAGTCTTGTTTGCAGGCTTCCTTAACCATTCTTTCTCGTGGTCACTGTCGGGCTCCTACATTTCCCCCTTCTTTCTGAGAGGCAGTAGCAAGCTGTAAGGTGGCAATAATGCATTGTCTGTCCTTTTTTAGTTGTTGCCTTCTCCACCAGCACCGGAAGACTAGAATAATAACACAGCATAATAGTATTATGAACAAAGTATTCCCAAAGTAGTTCCAATTAGAGTAGATACATGCCCAAAAAGATTCAAATTTTTCATCCCTTCCTACAAATCCTTTAACAGATTGGACCCAGTAGTATCAGGTAGCGTTTTGCTAAATGTATACAAAATTTGTTGCTCTAATTCCATAATTTCCCTGGTTAGGTTGTGATGCCCTGTTAAAGACCGTTTCACCTTTTCCCAACCCTCAGTCATGTTGAAAGGCACAGGTGTTATACATAATTGAGAGGAGTTCCAATCACATTTCAACACACTTCTTGTGGATAAGACAGTTAATTGATCCCCAAGCCAAGAAACAGTATGTTGAAGACTGTGCACATAATTTGCAAGTTGGGTATCCAAATCTCGTTGTTGTTGCCATAATAAATGAGAGTCTTTATGCCATTCCCGCACAAAGTCTGCTGTTTGGATTCCTTGATGCAAAGCAAGTCCAGCCATGGCAGCGGTTGTAGTAACTGAAGCCACTGCAAGAACTGAAGCTATGATTACTCCAAGCATGCATCGGGATAAATAAAGCAAAGTCTGTACAGCAGTCACCAAAAGAGATACAGCAAAAGAGTCTGACCAAGGTCTTGTCAAACTTACAGGTAGCCATACTTCGGTTTGAGTTTTAACAACCACCATAGAAAACTTAGAATTGCGATTTTGTATGTCAAAATTTTCCCACCATGATTGATTTACACATTGTGTTAAATTACAATGATTACACGATATAGATCCCTCAGTTGCATTTCAAGTCCAATTCCCATACAACAATGCAAAGGTGTATTTTAAACAAGCCGTAGCAGAATAAGATTTATTAATATGCAAGTTAACATGTAAGGGACCTGAACTGTCACTTGTATCCAAAGTATAGTTTTCCGACCATATAGTGAGATTCCCGGAAACTGCCCACAATTTCCAAATATTCCCTTGGAAGTGGGGATACCCTAACAATTGCAACTGAGGGGGAATGAGTGCAAACTTCTGCCATTTTACGGTTTCATTACCGTTACCCTTTAAAGTACCAATAATTCGATGCTATTTGAGAGTTTTGTTAGACCATTTTTCCAAAATTTGGCTATGATCAGGGATCTTATCTACAATAACAAATCCAGAATAGTTCATGACTTTGAAACGCCAATGACCTTGGCAACTTTCCCATTCCAAAGATTCTAGAGAAGAAATAAAAAAATTTAGAAGGGCATAATGATATAAAGGTATCAGAATGATGACTCATTGGTGTCTTAGAGGTTTTGAATCCCCTGGTGGAAACAAGCACAGTAAAGACAGCAGGATGATAATTATTATATTATACCCCCCCAGGTATTATAAGAGTGATGATTGTGCTTTTTTGTAGAAAGGCAAAAGGGATGTCCTCTAATGCACAAGGGGAGGCCCTCCACTGCAACAGTAACATTATTTATGTTATATTGATTATTATGGTGATACAAATGCTCAATTTCTCCACACGCGGCTGGTGGGAAGAATGCAGTTTCATTGGTGCATACCTATACTTCAGGTTCACCCCAAGAGACAGCTCTCATAAGAGGAGAATTAGGAACATAAGCCCAATAAGTATATTCTATCGATTGCGCATACATTACCTGATAGGAAACCACAGCCATCATAGCCAACAGCCAATTAGTAGGATTGAGAGGTTGACCAGCATTAACGAGGGTTTTTCAGCCTCCTGTGTAAGCTTCTTCAGTTGCCCCCATGATGGAAGGGACGCAGATAGGGTAGGGAAAGTAAAGCTCCGCTGTGCAGAAAGCTCTTCAAATTTTCGCACAAAGTGGTCATCGATGATGAATCTTGATCAACCGAGTTGGTGTCCAAAACCTAAAATTATCAATAGATGTGAAAGCATAACCTCGTCCTAAATATATCAGTGATGCTGGAACCCAACCTTTTTATCTTTATACCAAAGGAGTGTATTCAAGATCTTCTTATCCTCATCTTTTCTTCGAAAATGCAATTCTGCTGCTGATAGAATTTCTTTGCCTCAAATATTCAAAAAATTTAAAGTAAGTAAGGTTTTATTCAAGATACCTTTTGGTTTCATAAATCTCTCCTGTTCCCCTTTTTTTTTTATTTTTTCAATATATTTACGTAAAGTATGATTAGCTCTTTCAATGGTAGCTTGTCCTTGACTATTATAAGGGATGTCAAAAGTATGAGTTATATGATATTGCGATAAAAAGTGAGCTAATTTAGCCGATTGGTAAGCAGGTGCATTATCAGTTTTTAATTCAATTGGTATTCCCATAATTGCAAAACAAGATAATAAATGAGTAATAGCAGCGTCATCTTTTTCAGAATGTAATGCAGTAGCCCATTGGAAATGTGTGCATGTATCTATAGTATGATGGACACATTTTTGTTGCCCAAAAGATGAAATAAAAATTAGATCCATTTGCCATATCTGATTTGCTTGTAGTCTTCTTATGTTGACACCTGGTTGGGTAAATGGTAAAGTAAAAGGCGCACATTTGGGACATGAGTGAACAATATTTTCAGCTTGTTTTTGAGCAATATCATAAGATATTTTTAATCCTTTAGAGTTAGTGTGTGGCAGATGATGTTCTTGTTTTGCTACTTTTATATGATAAAGTAATGCATGAATTGCAGCATTTCCGAAGGACAAGGGTCCAGGAAGGGCGGAATGAGCATGGATATGAGTAAAGAAAATTGATTTTGAATGTTGTAGAAGCAATTTCTGCACCTGATAAAACAATTTATCAATATCTGTCTTAAGAGTTATAGGCAGGGAAACTTGAGGAAGTTGAAGACAAGAGAGAACAGCATATCGAGAATTTGAAACAATGCTAACAGGAAGTTGAGGAAAATCTTGCAAAACTAAATAAATAGCCCACAACTCAACAGGCTGTACAGAGGAGAATGAATGGGGAAGAACTTTAGAACGTTCAAAAGTAAAATGTCCAGCAGTGTTTTTATTTGTATCAGTAAAAACAGTGGGTCTTTTAACTGGAACATCTGAAATCGGAGATTTCATGGCGTTGGCTCGAAGAAAATCAATCAATTTAGATGACGGATAATGATTCGAAAATGAACCAGGAAATGAAGCAAGGGAGATTTGCCAATTTTTATTAAATTGTAAACATAAAGATATCTGAGCATTTGTTAATTGAATGAAAATTTGTTGTTGTTTTTTTTCCTGATAATTGTAAAATACGATTGTGACCCTTTTGTATAAGAAAGGCTAATTTATCCATATATATATATATATATATATAGTTAATTTTTTAGAGTAACTATTAGGTAAAAAAACCATTTTATTAATCCTTTTCCTTGAGCAATTGCACCAGACGGAGAATGAGGGGTATGAAATATTATGAATGCAATAGGTTGAGACGCAGAAATATATGTTAAAAACCCATCATTTAATCTTTGTTCAACAAACTGAAGCTCTTGCAAAGCCAAGAGGGTTAAGATTCGGGGACTATCTAAAGCTGTGTCTCCTTTTAAAGTAGAAAATAAGTGTTGTAATTGATAAGTAGGTATCCCAAGTACCGAGTGAAGCCAATTAATATCTCCTCATAATTTCTGGAAGTCATTTAAAGTTTTTAAATGGTATCTTTTAATTTGCAAATTTTGAGGCCAAATTTGGTGTTGTTCTAATATGGTCCTTAAATAAGAAATGGGAAAATCCTTTTGAATTTTCTCTGGCGCTATCAGCAAGTTATATTATTTCAAAGCCTCCTGTACTTTTCAGAAGAATTTATCACGTTCAGCGATACCGGGAACTGCCAATAAGTGATCATCCATATGATGATAGAGCATATAATTAGGATATTGTTGATGGACAGATTGTAAGGAATGAGCTACAAACTCTTGATATAAGGTAGGACTATATACCATTCCCTGTGGCAAGACTGTCCAATGGTAGTACTTAACGGGCTGAGCGTGATTAAGAACAGGAACCGTGAAAGCAAATTTATCTCTATCTTGTAATTGTAAGGGAATAGTAAAAGAAAAAAAAAACAATCTTTAAGATCTAATACCATTAAAGACCAATTTTGTGGAAAAAGAGCAGGAGAAGGAAGGCCCAACTGTAAGGCTCCCATGGGTTCAATACATTTATTAACTTCTCTTTAATCAGTCAACATTTTCCATTTTTCAGATTTCTTTTTTTATAACAAATACAGGAGAATTCCAAGGGGAGTAGAAGGCTCTGTATGGCCAAGTTGAAGTTGTTTGTTGTTAATTACTCTAAGGCCTCGAGCATCATTTTTGGTAATGGCCACTGCTCAACGCATTTAGGAGTATTAATTATCCATTTTAATGAGAGTGCTGAGGAGTTTGAGCAGTGGCTATTAGTTTCCCGACGGAATGCTTACAGAGGCTCCCATGGGAGAGAGAATATCTCTTCCCCATATATTAATAGGTATACTAACAATATAAAAAGTGACAAAAACTGTTTTTCCATTATGGAACTGGCATTGTAAAGGACGAGTACTTTTTCAAACATCTGCAATGGAGCCTTTTCCGGTCAACATTAGAGGACTCTTTTCTTTGCTCCAGTCTTGGGGCAGTTGTTGGGAGGATATGACTGAAACATCTGCCCCAGTGTCTATTAGCCCTTCAAAATTCTTTCCTTGTATGGTCAAGGAAAGGACGGGACGAGAATCCTTGATGAGCATCTCCCAAAATATATGTTGCCCAGTACTTCTAAAACCTCCTGACCTTTCATAAGGAAGAGCAGAAAATGGTAGATAAGATAAAAGAAGTACTTGTGCTATACGTTCTCCAGCCAATAGTGAAATTCTAACAGAAGTAGAGACCAAAATTAAAATTTCTCCAACAAAATCAGAGTCTATTACTCAAGGAATTATGGTTAGGCCTCTTAGAGCGGCACTATTGCGGCCCAATATTAAGCCAAAAGTGCCTTTAGACAATGGGCCAAATATGTTTGTTCTTAATTTATAAATGCCACAGCCCGGAGACAAAAGAATATTTTCAGCGAGAGGCAAATCAGCAGCAGCTCTTCTTGAAGTTGCAGAGCGTAAATCTGACACCATTAGAGGTTTGGTTTTTCCTGTTGTAGTGGTCATCTCTAAGGGTTGTTGGGAAACAAAGGAGTTACTTGAGGAGCAGGAGGCATGGTTAATTGCATCCCCGGCACTGATCCTGGCACCCAGGGACTGAGGCAGGCTAAGTAGTTTCCGAATGTGGGTTAACAATAGGATTGCCATATTTATTACTTTTAGAGAGGCATTCATTGGTCAATGAAGCCCTTTACCACATTGGCGGCAAAGCCCATGGAGCTTATTTTGTTTTGTATATCCTTGTTTTGCCTTTATTTTTTTGCTATCCTTTTTCATATGTCCAGGTTTCCCACAATGGTAACAATTTTTGCCCTTAGAGGGCTTCATAGCTTGAGCCAAGTCAGTAGCAAAAACAGTAGCACTATGTTCAGTTCCTCCCACTCCCGAACAAGCTCTAATATATTTAGCTATAGAAGCCCCCGTCCCCTTAAAGGACCTAAAACACGTTTACATTCCGGGTTTGCATTTTCGAAAGCAAGTGTTTGCAAAAGTATCTCTGAAATTTCATCACGTCCAACAGCCCCTCAACAGCCACCCACAATCTAGCAAGAAAATCAGTATAAGGTTCATTGGGTCCTTGTAAAGTTTTTGTGAAAGAAGGCTGAGCGTGGCCAGTAGGTACAATATGGCGCCAAGCCCTAAGAAATACTTGGCGCACCTGTTGTAAATCCTGGTCATAATATTGAGCCTGATCTCTTAAGGCTCGAAATTGTCGTTCTCCCATCAATTTATCTTCTAAAGGACCAGGAGGGTTCTGTCCCTCATTAATTTGAGCCTGTGTTTGGGCTTTTTCTTCTCACCAACTCTTTAATTGCAACCACTGGGATCCTTTAAGCAGAGCCTGGGCTATGGACTCCAAATCGAAGGGAAGAATCAATTTTGTCTTCTCTACAGAATCTAACATAGCTAATACAAAAGGGGATTGGGGACCATATTGAGCAACAGCAGCTTTAAGATCCTTGAAAAATTTATATTTAAAAGGCGAATATTGAACATTAATCATACTGTTGGGAGCTGCTTGCCATTGAATTGGAAATAACTGTGGAGGATCTGTAAAACCACCAGAGGGCACAGGGATATCATCATCATAAAACATGGACTCGGGAAATGAGAAAGAGGGCCACTCTTGGCCTACATCTGGAGAACTATGCGATAGCAGAAAAAGAGAAGCATAGGGAGGGGCTGTAGGAGTAGGAACCCTCTTAGTTCCTTCATTCTGTGTTTTCCACCAATGTTGAAAATTTCGGGTCACTTTATCAACATCTTTGTTCCCTTCGGACGACAAGGAGAAATCACTAGCACTATCAGATTGGTGTCTGATTCCCCATCCCTGGAATGCAAAGCAGTGGCCACGGAAGTGTCATTTAAAGCGGCACCATTTGATTTTTTGTTTGTTTCTCAATAGGACTTCCTCATAAATTACCTCAGATTTTGTAGATTTAGTTTCACTATCGGTGGAAAACAATGCAAGTGCTTGAGTGATAGCACTACATAGAATCCACAATTTCAAAAGAATTATGTTACCCTTCTGATGCTGTTGCCGTAATTTTTTCTGTATTAATTTCCATTCCTTTAAGTTTAATTGTACTTTAGGTTGGCACTTAAACCAATAACAATGCTGCTCCGCAAGGGGAAATAACTCCGATAAACGACGACTAGATGCCTTTACCCCGATGGAGTGGAGAAGTCCTTTGACTAGCTCCATGTATTGTGCCTTTGCTGATGGGGAATTCCCCACAATTTTCCCGAAAGTTCCCCTCCCTTGGACCTACAATGCCCGAGGGGGTACTCACCCTTTAGGTTTCGCTTGGGCCCCACGTTGGGCGCCAGATGTTGTGGGCTAAATAACACAAAGACAGGACACACAAAAGACAGACAAAGACACAACTCCGGCCAGAGGTAAAATTCTGCGCAAGCCCCCTTGGGGTTTAATTTTATACCCCGGTAGCTAGGCACATACCAAAATCTAAGTAATGCATTCTTCTACCAAATAAGGACAAAAAACTAAGCACATCTCAATGGCAGGAGGAACAAAGGGAGGAAGTGACCACATCATGTTTACTGCAAAGCCTGCCCAGAACTCCAGCCTCTTCCTTTTTTTTAAGGAGGGCATGTTCCCTCGTATGCGAGCGGAACATTAACCCTGGATATTGTGTGCAGGCTTCCTGGAAGAACATCCTGTTTGCAAGTATGCTCTGCCCAAGCAGAGAGTCTTGTTTGCAGGCACATCTCTGCTTCCTTAACCATTCTCTCTCGTGGTCACTGTCGGGCTCCTAAACGCGGTTGCTCTCAAAATTTTCCAGGGGATTCATCCCTCGTCTCTTGTTCAGACATGGAACTGAGCTTTCTTCTCGAGTTGTAAAACGGGTGTTAGGCCCCATGAGAGTTGATTTAGTAACTGAAGATTCTATCGAGTATGCTCAGGGAGTCAGGTCTCCACTCGTCTTCTGAGTTGATACTCAAGGCTACATTTGAATCTGTGCAGTAGAATCAGACAATATTTCCAGTGGGTGGTGACATCCGTACCTTTTCCATTTGTGTGTTGAAAACCTGGGGATCCTCCCGAGTTTCAAATTGGTACCCGCCTCCTCTTACTGTGTGACCAGAACATCCAGATTCCATTCCAGAGAAAGCAGAGGAATCGACTCTCTCATCTGGAAAAGAGGACTGGAAAACGGGGTAATTTGTCACTGTGGCAGGAAACTCGGTATTCCGCTGGATTGGGGCTGTGTATGTTGGTTTAATTTTTGAGTCGCATAAATGATGTTCAGTAACCTGTCGAGTTTCAAGTGGGAATGTGGATTTCTCTGGTGAATCTGCTACGGAAATATTCCTCATCTTGCCTTGAGGGCAGAATCTTGGTTTTTCTCCAGTTGAGGCGGGAAGCTTGGGTTCCCTCTCGAGTTGCGCCGTGGACCTCAGGAACTTGCTCGTGTTGCTTCAGGGATGTCTTGTCCCCTTTTGGGTTGGAAGGGGAATTTCGGGGTTACTCTTGAGCCGTTAAATGGGAATAAGCCCTCATCTCGTGTTGAGTCCGTTAATTGTGTACTCCCCTCCAGTGGGGACGGCTATGTTAGGGAACTTTTTGAGTTCCATAAATTGGGTCAGGTACACTTTCGAATTTCAAGTGGGAATTTGGGATTTCTCTTGATATTCTGCAGCAGAAAATTTCCTCATCTCACATTGATGGGGGAACGTTGTTGTTTTTCTTGAGTTGCGGCGGAAAGCTAGGGATTCTCTGCGAGTTGTGATGGGGAACTCAGGAACTCGTTTGCGTTGTCCCAGGGAAGTTAGTGCTAATTTGCTGTTGGAAGGGGAACCTCAGTATTCCTCTCGAGGCGCGTGGGAGGAAAAGCGCCGCATCCAGTGTTGTGTACGTAAATTGTGTGCTCCGGTTCAATGTGGACGGCTATGTCCGGGAAGTTTTTGGGTCGTATAAAGGGTATCAACTACCCGCTCGAATTTCAAGCGGGAATGTGGGATTTCTCTTGAGACTCTGCAGTGGAAATATTCCTTATCTCTCCTTGAGGGCAGATTTTTATGGTTATTCTCTAGTTGTGGCAAGAAGCTTGGACTCCCTCTCGTTTTGCGACGGGGACCTCTGGAACTCGATGGTGTTGCTTCAGGGAAGTCAGGTCTCCTTTCGTGTTGAAGGGGAACCTCGGGATTCCCCTCGAGGTGCGGCAGAGAAATAGGGCCACATCTAGCGTTGTGTACCTAAACTGTGTGCTCCTCTTCAGTGGGGACAGCTCTGTTGGGGAAGTTTTGATTCGCATAAAGGGTGTCAAGTACTTGTTCGAATTTCAAGCGGGAATGTAGGATTTCTCTTGAGACCCTGCAGCAGAAAATTTCTCATCTCGCATTGAGGGGAAAATCTGATGGTTTTTGTCTAGTTGCAGCGGTAAGCTTGGGGTTCTTCTCCAGTTGTGACGGGGACCATATGAAATCGCTCGTGTTGCCCCAGGGAAGTCAGGTCTCCTTTCGTGTTGAAAGGGGAACCTCGAGATTTCTCTCGAGGTGCAGCAGAGGAATAGGGCCGCATCTAACGTTGAGTCTGTCAACTCTGTGTTCTTTTCCAGTGGTGACAGGGATCTCGGTGCTGCTATGAAGGTTCTACTGGGGAGTCAGGCTTCATCTCGATTTGAAGTATGGAATTCTGCTTTCCTTTCTAGTTGTAAAAGGGGAATCATCCTTCGTGTCTTGATCAGGAGGTTCATTAGGGCTTTTTCTCTCGGCTGAGCATGGGTGTCAGGTTTCTCATCATGTGGTGAGGGGATAGTCGGTGTTCCATTGGAGCTTTGCTAGATCATCAGGACTTACCTCGATTGGAGGTGGAACTCAGAGTCCTCAGCAGCTTCGGCGGGAGGGCACTTGAGTTTCAATAGGAGACAGAGGCCTCCTCTTGTGGTGGGAGAAGAAGAAAGGATACATCTAGAGTTGAAGCAGGGTTTGAATGCTCATATCGTGAGGACGTGGGGAATACAGAGCTCTTCTAGAGCTGTGCACGGAAACTGGGCTTTTCTCTCAATTGAAGATGAATATTCTGGGAGCCCCTTCAATTGTAAATAGGGATTCAAGTCTCCTGTGGTCTCTTGAGAGAGAACTCGGGATTGCTCTCCAAGCACTGTAGGAAAAAAGGGCCTCAAGTGACGTTGCCTGGGGCTTCTCGTGGTATATGGCAATTGCAAAGGGAAATATGGCTTTCATTTCTAGTTATGCCAGGGAACTCAGGGAGACACTCATATTGCCTCAGGGAAGAAAAGTTGTGAGGGGAAGTTCGTGATTGATCTCGAGTCAATGCAGAGGAATCGGGCTTCAATTCACATTGAAAGTGGGTAATACCAAAGTGTTTCTCGAATTTGGACAGGAATCTTTCGGATCCCTCGAGTTGCAAAAGGGACCTCACGGATCCTCTCAAGTTGTCTCTGGGAAGTCCAGAAACCTTTTGTAGTGTGGAGAGCGTTTGGGATGCCTTTTGAGATAGTGCAGGGGAATAGGGTCTGATCTGGAGTTGAGGCGCTAACCTCAGTGTGCCTCTCCAGTTCTTACATGGATCACAGTGTTCCTACGAAGTTTCAAAAGGGGAGTCATGCCAAGTCTCTTGTTGAGGCATGGAACTCCACTAACTTTTCGAGTTGTAAAAGGGGTGGTCGGCCTCCTGTTGAGTTGATTTTCTGTCCTGGGGCTTTTTCTCTATGATGCACCTGGGAATCAGGCCTCCCTGAGTGGTGTTACTTGATCCTGGGAGTTCCCTTTGAATTGGGACGGTGGAATCAGTCCTTATATTGAGCGGATGGTTAAATTGGTGTCTTTTTGAATTGTGGCACGACTCCCCGGGGTCCTCTCGAGTTTTAAGAGGACATAGGCCTCCTCTTCAGATTTGACAGAAACATCGGGATTAATTTCCATACGAAGCAGGGCAATCGATCCTCACTTTGAGATGACGAGTGGAAAACTGGTCTCTTCTTGAGCTGTGGCAGGATCCTTGCTGCTCCTCTTGAGTTTAGCCGGGTATCTCGGGGAAACTCTTCAGTTGCCTATAGTGTGCTGAGTATCCTTTCGAGTTTGAAGAGGGAATGTGGGACTTCTCTTAAGACGCTGCACCAGAAAAGGGCGTCCTGTCGCGTGGAGTGGAGAATTTCATGGTTTATCTGGAGTTGCGGTTTGAAGCTTGGAGGTATTCTCTCATTAAGACGGGAACCACTTGGACTTGCTAGTTTTGCCTCAGGGAAGTCAGGTCTCCTTTCCTGTTGAAAGTGGAACTTTGCGATTCCGTTGGAGTCGCTGCAGGGCATGAGGGCCACATTTAGACTTGAGTGGGTAAACTCAGTATTCCTTTCAAGTGACCACATGGATCTTGGTGTTGCTCTGATGGTTGCACTGGGGAATCAAGCCTAGTCTTTGTTGAGGAGGGAGCTCTACTTTACCCCCGAGTTGTAAAAGGACTATCAGATCTGCTTTCTGTTTTAGCGGGAAATTTGCACTTTTTCGAGAGTCTCAGCAGGGAATTCATGCCTCCGATCATGTTGCGAGTTGATACTCCATGTTCCACTGGAGCTGCTGCAAACACAACACTACTCATCTCTAGTTGAGTGTGAACTCGGAGTCCTTTGAACATGCTGCAGTATCTACAGTGTTGCCCTCAAGTGTAAATAAATGTGACAGGACTCGTCCTGTGGCACGAGGTGAAATTGGGATTCCTCTTCAGTTGAACGTGGAACCCTCATTATCTTCAGCTGAGGTGTGATCACTGGCCTTTTCTTAAATTGTGGTGGGGAAAATCGGTTTTCTTCTCTCATTGGGACCGGTAGCTCTGGGAGACCCTTAAGTGGCATCAAGGAACTCAAGCCTAATCGAATTTGGAGAAGGAACTTGGGACTTTTGTCTATGTGCTGTAGGAAAAAAAAAAGGGGGGGCATCATCTTGCTTTGAAAGAGGAATTTCGAGGTTATTCTCGAGTTGCGGCGGGAAATGTGGTGATCCTCTTGTGTGATGATGGATATATCAGGGAGCCTCCTGTGTTGTTTCTGGGAAGTCAGAATGCCTTTCCATTTGCAAAGGGAACCTCGGGATTCCTTTGGAGTCACTGCAGAGAAGTAGGTCTGCATCTAGATTTGAGTCCGTTTAACTCAGAATTCCTCTCCAGTAGCGAAAGGGTTGCTGTTAAAACTGTCTTTGGGAGTCAGGCCTCGTCTCGTGTTCAGACATGGTACTCCACTTTCTTCTCGAGTTGTAAAAGGAGTGTTAGGCCACAATTGTGTTAAATTTTACCTGGAGATTTTGTTGAAAATGCTCAGGAGACAGGTCTCCACTCGTCTTGTGAGTTGATATTCGAGGATATATTTGAATCTGTGCAGTGGAATCAGACAATATCTCGAGTGGGTGGGGACATTGGTACCTTTTCCAATTGTGTTTTGAAACCCGGAATTCTCCCGAGTTTCAAGGTGTTACCGGTCTCCTCGTACTGTGCGACGGGAACGTCCGGATTCCATTCCAGACAAAGCGGGGGAATCGACTTTCATCTGGAAAAGAGGACTGGATAACGGGACACTTTGTCAGTTGTGGCAGGAAATTCGGTGTTCCTCTCGGTTCAGTTCAGTTCAGTCGCTCAGTCCTCTCCCACTCTTTGCGACCCCATGATTCACAGCACGCCAGTCCTCTCTGTCCATCATCCTTTCCCACAGTTCATTCAATCTCATGTCCATGCAGTCGGTGATGCCATCCAGCCATCTCATTCTCCGTCGTCTACAGCTCCTCCCACCCCTAATCCCTCCCAGCATCAGACTCTTTTCCAGTGAGTCAACTCGTCACATGAGGTGGCCAAAGTATTGGAGTTTCGGCTTTAGCATCAGTCCTTCCAATGAACACCCAGGATTGATTTCCTTTAGAATGGACTGGATGGATCTCCCTTCAGTCCAAGGGACTCTCAAGAGTCTTCTCCAGCACCACAGTTCAAAAGCATCAATTCTTCGGCGATCAGCTTTCTTCACAGTCCAACTCTCACATCCATACATGACCACGGGAAAAACCATAGCCTTGACTAGACGGAACTTGGTTGCCAAAGTAATGTCTCTGCTTTTTAATATGCTATCTAGGTTGGTTATAAATTTCCTTCCAAGGAGTAAGCATCTTTTAATTTCCTGCATGGAATCAGCATCTGCAGTTTTTTTGGAGCCCCCCAAAAATGAAAGTCTGATGGTTTCCAAGGATTCCTCATCTATTTCCCATGAAGTGATGGGACCAGATGCCATGATATTCGTTCTCTGAATGTTGAGCTTCAAGCCAAATTTTCACTCTCCTCTTTCACTTTCATCAAGAGGCCTTTGAATTCCTCTTTACTTTCTGCCATAAGGGTGGCGTCATCTGCATATCTGAGGTTATTGATATTTCTCCCAGCAATCTTGATTCCAGCTTGTGCTTCTTTCAGCCCAGCGTTCCTCATGAGGTCCTCTGGATATAAATTAAATAAGCAGGGTGACAATATACAACCTTGACGTACTCCTTTTCCTATTTGAAACCAGTCTGTTGTTCCATGTCCAGTTCTAACTGTTGCTTCCTGACCTGCATAAAGGTTCCTCAAGAGGCAGGTCAGGTGGTCTGGTATTCCCATCTCTTTTAGAATCTTCCACAGTTTACTGTGATCCACATAGTCAAAGGCTTTGGCATAATCAATGAAGCAGAAATAGATGTTTTTCTGGAACTCTCTTGCTTTCTCCATGATCCAGCGGATGTTGGTAATTTGATCTCTGGTGCCTCTGCTTTTTCTAAAACCTGGTTGAACATCTGGGAGTTCACGGTTCACATATTGCTGAAGCCTGGCTTGGAGAATTTTGAGCATGACTTTAGTAGCGTGTGAGATGGGTGCGATTGTGCGGTAGTTTGGGCATTCTTTGGCATTGTCTTTCTTTGGGATTGGAATGAAGACTGACCTTTTCCAGTCCTGTGGTACTGCTGAGTTTTCCAAATTTGCTGGCATATTGTGTGAAGCACTTTCACAGCATCATCTTTCAGGATTTGAAATAGCTCAATTGGAATTCCATCACCTCCACTAGCTTTGTTCATAGTGATGATTTCTAAGGCCCACTTGATTTCACATTCCAAGATGTCTGGCTCTAGGTCAGTGATCACATTATCATGACTATCCTGGTCGTGAAGATCTTTTTTGTACAGTTCTTCTGTGTATTCTTGCCACCTCTTCTTAATATCTTCTGCTTCTGTTAGGTCCATACCATTTCTGTCCTTTATCGAGCCCATCTTTGCATGAAATGTTCCCCTGATATCTCTAATTTTCTGGAATGGTTATGTCAGTGTCACTTTTGAGTCGCCTAAAGGATGTTAAATAACCTGTCGAGTTTTAAGCGGGAATGTGGGATTTCTCCTGAGAGTCGGCAATGGAAAATTTGAACATCTCGCCTTGAGGGCAGAATCTTGTGATTTTTCTCGAATTGTGGCGGGAAGCTTTGGGTTCCTCTTGATCTGCGACGGGGAATTCAGGAACTCACTCGTGTCGTTCCAGGGAAGTCAGGTCTAATTTTGTGTTGGAAGGGGAACCTCGGGATTTCTCTCGAGGTGTGGCAGAGGAATAGGGCCGCATCTAGCGTTGTGTACCTAAACTGTGTGCTCCTCTTCAGTGGGGACGACTATGTCGGGGACGTTTTGAGTTGTATAAAGGGTGTCAAGTACCCATTCAAATTTCAAGTGGGAATTTGGGATTTCTCTTGAGACTCTGCAGTGGAAATGTTCCTCATCACGCATTGCATGGAGAATCAGGTTGTTTTTCTCGAGTTGCGGCGGGAAGCTTGGTATTCTTCTCAAATTGTGACGGGGACCTTATGAACTCGCTCGTGTTGCCCCAGGGAAGTCAGGATTCCTCTCGTGTTGAAAAAGGAACCTCGGGATTTCCCTCGAGGCACAGTAGAGCAATAAGCCCCCATCTTGCATTGAGTCAGTCAACTGTGTTTTCCTCTCCAGTGGCGACAGGGATCTCGGGGTTGCTATGAAGGTTCTGCTGGGGAGTCAGGTTTCGTCTCGATTTGAGGCATGGAATTCTGCTTTCCTTTCAAGTTGTAAAATGGGAACCAGTACTCTTGTCGTGATCAGGCTGTTAATTAGGGCTTTTTTTATAGGCTCAGCATGGGTTTCAGGATTCCCATCAAATTGTGAGGGGATCGTCGGTTTTCCATTGGAGCTTTGCTAGATCATCAGGACCTACTTTGATTGGAGGTGGAACACAGAGTCCTTTATCCTTGCATCAGGACCCTCGGGAGTGCCCTCGAGTTTCAATAGGAGACAGAGGCCTTATCTTGTGGTGGGAGAGGAAGAAAGGATTCCTCTAAATTTGAAACAGGGTTTTAACGATCATATCGTGAGGAGGTGGGGAATACAGAGCTCTTCTTGAACAGTGGATGGAAACTCAGGGATTCACTCGACTGAAAATGGGTATTCTGTGAGCCACTTGAATTGTAAATAGGGATTCAAGCCTTCTGTGTTATCTTGATAGTCAACTCGGGATTGCTCTCCAGGCACTGCAGGAAAAAAAGGGCCTCATGTGAAGTTGCCTGGGGCTTCACGTAGTTTTTGGCGAGTTGCGAAGGGAAGTTTGGATTTCCTTTCGAGTTACGCCAGGAACTCAGGGAGACACTCGTGTTGCCTCAAGGAAGTCAATTTGCAAGGGGAAGGTCGTGATTGTTCTCGATTCAATGCAGAGGAATCGGGCTTCAATTCACATTGAAAGGGGTAATGCCAGAGTGTTTCTAGGTTGGGGGCAGGAAACTGTCGGATCCCTCGAGTTGCAAAAGAGGCCTCACGGAGCATCTCAAGTTTTCTCTGAGAAGTCCGGAATCCTTTTGAGCTGTGAGAAGACTTTGGGATGTCTTTCGAGTCAGTGCAGGGGAATAGGGTCTGATCTGGAGTTTAGGCGCTAACCTCAGGGTGTCTCTCCAGTTCTGACATGGGTCTCAGTCTTCCTATGAAGTTTCAACAGGGGAGTCATGCCACGTCTCTTGTTGAGGCTTGAAACTCCGCTATCTTTTCGAGTTGTCCAAGGGGTGGGAGGCCTCCTGTTGAGTTCAATTTCTGTCCTGGGGCTTTTCCTCCATGATGCACTTTCGAAGTCAGGCCTCCCTTATTGGTGTTACTTGATCCCAGGAGTTCTCTTTGCATCAGCACAGTGGAATCAGTCCTTATTCAAGCGGATGGGATAATCCGTGTCTTTTTGAATTGCGACACGACTGCCCAGGGTCCTCTCGAGTTTCAAGGGGACATAGGCCTCCTCTTCACATTCAACAGGAACATCGGGATTAATTTCCAGACAAAGAAGGGGAATTGATCCTCATCTCGACATGACGAGTGGAAAACTGGTCTCTTCTTGAGTTGTGGCAGGAACCTCGCTGCTCCTCTCGAGGTTCGTCGGGTATTTCGGGGAACTCTTTGAGTTGCATATAGGGTGCTGAGTATTCTTTCGAGTTTGAAGAGGGAATGTGGGATTTCTCTTAAGATGTTAAGCAATTAAACTATCCCTGCTGCTAGAGCTGCTGCATCCATTCGACTGTGGAAATGCAGGCTAAATAAAACCCGCAACTTTCCGAGAATTTCTCCAAATGGGTTTAGGAACAACACGTTTGCAAACCAGAGTTGATGACATGCATGTCCATGGAAACTTGACACCTCTCAATAAATGCACTACAAATGATTCCTAGACATACATTCCATGCAAAACGGATCACAAATCCAGAAGGAAATGGAGCAGACATTAGACATGAGCTCTGAGTCTTCACACACAATACAGAATGGCACTACACAAACAGTAATCAAGGAACAGTGAACTTTGTCAAATCCAAGATTTGGACTCTGGGAAAGACCTTCTGAAAAATGCAAACGAGACATCCCACGTTGGGAGACAACTGTTTGCATACACAGAACTTAGGTAGGATTTGGCTCTTAATACACAAAACACATGATCACAAACGAGCCTGAAGGAGGGGGCTGAAGGGACACCAGGCGAAGGAAGGGATACGGAGAGTACACCGAATGATGCCCAGCACTGAGGGCCTGAGAAATACTATCTAGATGCACTTCCCGAGACGCGTGTTACCCTGAACTAGGCCTGTTCTACCTGGAGGCTCAGAGAGATGGACAGTGAGGAAGGGGAAGAGAAATCCTTGGCATTTCTATCACTCACAGCAAACACTTAGAAGGAGAAGGCAAGTATCAACCCCACCGACGGTGACATTCCCTGAAAGGCAATAGCTAGGAGTCCATCTAACCCAGGATGGAAGCCCCTGTTCTCAGAGAACTGCAAGAGATGGATGAAAGAAGGTGAAGCCCACCAATCCCGTGGAAAATAAGCTGTTCTCACGGATCAAAAGAATTCCTCCTGGTAAGATGATGTCGGTTCTCCCTCCCCCCGACCCCCACCGTGGGGCAATCCAGAGTTTCCACGCTATTCCTCTCAAAATACCAACAGTTCTTCTCAGGGTAATATAACCGAAGAATTCCAAAATGTCTATGGAAATATTAGGAGTCAAAGGAGTCAATGCAATCTGCCGCAAAGTCGTGAAATGGACATCACAGGCTGCCTGATAGCCAGTTAGACTATCACACTAGGATCATCAGGACAGCATGGTACTGGGAAGAAATGAAACACGCAGAACCAGATCCATGGAATGGAATTGAGGGTCCAGAAATAAACCCAAGCTTCTATGTCAATTCCTCGATGCCAAAGGAGAGTACACAATACAAATGGGAACAAGAGCCTCTGCAACGAAAGACAATGGGAATTGGAGATGGTTCTATCTGAAAAATCACATTGGCTTTTGGTCTCATAACACATCAGATTCAGTGAAACACATCAACGCAAAACTGAAGAGATGAAAGTCCTGGAAATAAACAAGGGACATTGGCTCCTTAATGTCAGGGACTTCTCAACATGTGTGGGCGGTGAAGCAAAATTGGGTGTCTTCAAGTCAAGGAAACAGGAAACCAAAGGACACCAATGGGTTTGCAGCCATTTGAACAGCTATGCAACAGAAAAGCTAAGCATTCACAAATCAAAATGGTAACAAACTGAACACAAAAGAATATTTGCAAGCAGAATATCGGCGAAGGGGTTCCTTCGTAAAAGAGAGTGAGAAATCCCACCACTAAGTCTCCCAGAATTGACCACAGACGAGTCCCTTCCCCTCACACAAACTCCAGTCCCAAATCATTACCTCACTCGAAAGGAAAAACTATAGCCTCACCCTAGGTCAATATTATACACGTGTACATGCATTCACAGTTTGTGAGCATCCACAGGAGAGACACAGAAAAGAAGAGACAGACTGAATTTGGACAGGTCATAAAAGAGACGGAACGAGGGACAGAGACTGAACAATGGAGAGAGGAAATGAGTCAATTTCACAGAATTTGCATGAATCTCTCCTGAGGATGGAAACAATGACAGTGCCTATTCCCCCTCGATGATTAGACTCAAAGACAAGGATGTGGGATGCCATTGTTGGAACAGCCTCCCCCAGCCCTCGAGGCTGAGTGGGACACTTGAGTAGGACGAGGAAGGTTGATATCAGAAGGGGCGATGTCTGAATATGACCTTCCGATCCTCCCAATGCGGGGGTCAAGAAATAGGCAGGAAAGGGACTGCCTTCGCCCAGGTCCCAGAGCCCATCCAGGCCTCATTCTGCCCCATTCTGTGCTAGGTCAGCCCTGTGTGGAATCCTTCCTTTGGGAAGTCTGTGTCCAAGATCCCTTTGATGGAGGCCCAAAGTTTGAACAGGCACTTCAGCTCTTCGTAGGCTGACAGACCTAGGCAGGAGATGGGAGAGGGACCCCCACTCTGCACACGGAGAGACTGGGGAAACCCTGCGGGGCACATGTCTTGCCCAGGGCCATATCACTTCTGAGAAGAAGGAGCCTGGGTTGAAAGCAGCTCTGTCCTCAGAGCTCAGGCTCTGGCTGCACCAAGTTCTCCCCAAGGCTGTTGGATGGGGTGTGTAGGTGTCACTTTGCCTGCACGTGGACTAAGGGCGTTGGGGAACAGCCAGAAACCAGAGGTTCCCTTTGGGAGCTTGTGGAAGGTACCTCAGCCACAAACCCAGGAAATGATGTCACTTCCTGGCAACAGAACCCAACAGAACCCGCAACCCATATATCCAGGCCTCCCCAGCGGAAAGTAGCCCCAAGCCAGATCACTTGCTGTCAAGATGTTCTGCTGCTTGCCCCTGCTAAGAGGCCGGGGCCTCAGGAGAGCTCACAGGCAGAGTGTGTGGGAATGCGGTCCTCGAGAGGCCTCTGGCCCTTTGCCCGAAGGAACAGAAAGGTACCAGGGGAGCCCCAGACCGGGTCCAGCCACATCTCCCGTCCCACGTGGGGAAGCCTGAGGCCTTTCGCTGTGTGTGGATGGGGGTTTCTCCGGGTGTGTCGAACTCAAGCAAGCCCAGCCACATGAGGGTCAGGAGTCCATGGGCTGCTTGTGGCCACACGCCAGGGGAGAGCAGGCTGGGTGGCATGAGGAGAGTCCGGGCAGTGCCAGCTGCCAATGCTGGCCGCACACCTTTATCAGGTTCTCCATTCTTCCGGGTGGATATCTGAGCAGACACTTGTGTCTCTGGTCTTTCTTGGAGCAGAAGGGCAGGCAGGCAGAAGCAGCAGCCATCCTGGCCAGGCACAGCTCAGAAATATCGAAGCAGGGCTGGCTGATCGTCACTATCATTGCAGATCGTCCCAACTGAGGTGCCCCTGAAGGGCACACCATATCCACCTCCCAGAGGGAGGGCTCAGCGCACCAGCCCCCTGCCCTGGAGGCTAAGTACAGGCTCCAGGTGAGAGTGGCCTCGGAGGGCTCAGCCCAAATGGCGTTGAAGAGGAAGAGGGCAAGGCCTGCTGCTCAGACACCACCCAGCACACAACCCGGGGCCCAGTCTCAGGCTACCACGAACTCAGCACAGCTGGCTCTGACCCAGAGCTCTGAGAAGCCCTACCTCAGAGGCAGCTGGAGGACCTGGAGCCCACCTGGAGTACAGAGGTGAGGCGGCTGGGGCTGCTCCATGTGAGTGTGGGGAGGCGGTTCTGAGCCACAGAGAGAGGAGTCTCCCAGAGCTGGGGCTGGGCCTGGACCAAAGGCTGGCCTTACACCACCCATCGTGGAGACTGCAGAGAAGACTCCGATGGTGGGCCTTCTTAGCGAATCTCTAGGAAGCTTTCTGGCCCACTTAGGCACATGGCAAGGCTGGCCTGTGGCAAACTCTTCTTCTCCCCCAGCTCTAGCTCTGGCCGTCAAACTCAGCCAGCCTCCAAGTCCAAGACCTGTCACTAAGGAGGAGGAGAGAGGTCCAAGTGCAGGACCCAGGGATCCAGTGAAGGGAGACCGAGACCTGAGACGTCCCCTCCCAATGACACGGGGCCAGCCGGGTACTGGCCAGCACCCTCAGCACATCGGATTTCTGTGCCAGGATGACCCCCAGGCCAGGCCCCGATGTCCCACCCGGCCTTCCAGAAACTCCACCTCCACGTGCACTTGCTCCTACTCAGGCTTTGGCAGCAGAACCCCAGTCAAGGCCTGAGTGACCACATGTGCAGAGGCAGCCTGCCCTGGCTCCTGCAAAGGACTCAGACGCCCACCATGACTGTCCCACCCCACAGGGAGAACAGGCCCCTGCTCTGGACAGAGACCCAGAGCCCTTCGGCAACCAAATCATCCAGGGGCGCGGTTGGCACTGCAGCCTCCATCCCTGTATGTTCTCCATGGATGCTGTCCACTCCCTCCCCACCCAGGGGAGACTGAATTTCCTTAACCTGAGCTGATTTTCATCAGGGTCCTAGGCATTTTTCTCCTCCTTTTTATTTTCTTTTATACCTTTCTGTATATTTTGCTCCTAAGTGTGTGTCAATAAAGCTTCCTTCGTTGATGCCAGTTGGGAATATGGAGGCCTTCACAATGCTGTGTAAGCATCACCACTGTCTACATTGGGACGCCCTCATTCTATCCACAATCTACTTCAAAAAAAAAAAAAAAGCCTCGATTCATGGCAAGCGTTCCCCATCCAACTCTCCTCCGCCTGACAACATTGAGTCGTCTTCTCTCTGCATTTCTTCCCATCCTTTCGGGGTCCCCAGTCAATGCCAATCACTAAAATGAGAGGAAACTGGATTTTGCTCTGATTAAAGGTGAATGTTATAGTCTCTCAGTATGTTAGTCTTGGCATTCCCGTGAATTCTACAGTCCATGGAATTCTCTAGGTCAGAATCCTGGAGTCAGTAGTTTTTCCTTTCTCCAGCGGATTGTGCTGATTCCCCACATATTGGAAGACCAAACTGGAGAATTCTGGCTTCTATGTCATTTGAAGGATCTTTCGGGTATCTGATAGGACCAGGTAGATCCTTTCAAGATGTCATCTGCCAAACGAAGCCCTCTCGGCAAATGTGTTCAGAATCTCCAGATAGCATTGCTGTTGCAAGTGGGACACCTCAGGCACAAGAGAAAGGCTGAGTTCTTCCGCCGGCACAAAACAAACTCACAGCAATAAACCAGGCAGGAGAAATGGAAAGATAAACCCACACCAACAAAGGGACAAATATTCCTCAGAACACAAGGCCAGACAAAGACTCACCATTCTTGTGGCCCCCACAAGCTGGAGAAAATCAGTGATCGGGAAGGAAAAAGAAGAAACATGTACAGGTCCAGTGAGAGGCAATGCACATGGCTAGTGTAGCTCAGAGACAGCCTGACGCTTCGCATGGACATGCGGGCAAAGGGAAACACAGTGCAAGTGGTGCTGGTCATCATCTCAGAGCTAGGTGCTCAGGATGGTGACAACCAAGCTTCAGGACCACGAGAGGGAGTGGAGGGCCTAGCAGAGCCCATAGACATTTCTCTCGCTCTCTGGCAGAAGAGTGTGACAGACCCATCAAAGTCCCACAGGAGCATCTCATGACGATAAGTGCCCACCCTCAGGGTGGATCCCACTCCACTTCTGGCATGGTTGTTCCTCTCCTCTGAAATGCTCACCTCTGGCGGTCCGAAACGGCAGGCCTGCTGGGCGCCTGTGGAGTCAAAACTCACTTCAACTACTCACACAGCCAAGAACACTCAAGGATGCTTGTGGCCTCTGGCTCAAAGATGGAAGATCAGCACCCTGTCAACCCGACCTGGGGATCGGTGCTGAAAGGGAGGCCGCACCCGACTCCCTTTTCACTGGACACAGCGTCCCTGCTACTAGAGGTGCTGAATCCATTCACCTGCGGAAATGCAAGCTGAAAAACCCCCATCTTTCCAAAAGGTCTACAAAAGAGTTTATGAGCAAGGCATTTGGAAACCAGAGGGGATGACATGCATGTCCATGGAAACTTGACACCTCTCAACAAATGCACTTTAAATGATTCCTAGACATACGTTCCATGCAAAACGGTTCAAAAATCCAGAAGGAAATGGAGCAGACATTGGACATGAACTCTTAGTCTCCACACACAATACAGTAAGGCACTACACAAAGAGTAACCAGGGAACACAGTGAACGTTGTCTAACCAAGATTTGGACTCTGGGAAATACGGTCTGTAAAACACAAACTACACCTCCCAAGCTGGGAGACAACTGTTTACAGACACAGAACTTAGGCAGGATTTGGCTCCTAATACACAAACGACACGAACAGAAATGAGCCTGAAGGAGAGGTCTGAACGGACACCAAGCGAAGATAGGGACACGGAGAGTACACTGAATGATGCCCAGTACTGAGGGCCTTAGAAACACGGTCTAGCTGCACTCCCCAAGCCCCATGGGTCCCTGAACTAGGACTCTTCTACCTGGAGGCTCAGAGAGATGGACAGTGAGGAAGGGGAAGAGAAATCCTTGGCATTTCTAACACTCACTGCAAACGCTTTGAAGGAGAAGTCAAGGAACAACCCCACCGACAGTGACATACCCAGAAAGACAATAGCTAGGAGTCCATCTAACCCAGGAAGGAAGTCCCTCGTCTCAGAGAACTGCAAGAGATGGATGAAAGAAAGTGAAGCCCACAAATCCAATGGAAAATAAGCTGTGCTCACGGAGCAGAAGAATTCCTCCTGGTAAGATGATGTCAGTTCCCCATCCCCCTTATCCCAACCGTGGGTCAATCTAGAGGTTCCACGCTATTCCTCTCAAAATACTAACTGCTGCTCTCAGGATATTATAACCAAAGAAATGCAAAATGTCTACAGAAACACAAAGGAGACTAAAGGGTCAATGCAGTCTGCCCCAAAGCCCTGAAATGGACATAGCAGGCTGCCTGATAGCCAATTTGATTATCACACCAGAATAACAGGACAGCATGGTACTGGGAAGAAATCAAACACACAGAACCAGATCCATGGAATGGAATTGAGGGTCCAGAACTAAACCCAAGCTTCTATGGTCAATTCATTGACGCCAAAGGAGGGGAAGCGATAAGAATGGAAACAAGAGCCTCTGCAACGAAAGGACGTGGCAAATGGAGATGGTTCCATCTAAACAATCACATTGGCTTTTGGTCTCTGAACACGTCAGGTTCAGTGAAACACATCAACGCAAAGCCTGAAGTGATGAAACTCGTGGAAATAAGCAGGGACCATAGGGTCCTCCTTGTCAGGGATTTCTCAACATGTGTGTGTGTGGGGGAAGCAAAATTGGGTCTCTTCAATTCAAGGAAACAGGAAACCAAGGGACACCCACCAGCTTCCATCCACTTGAACAGCTTTGCAACAGAAAAGCTAAACATTCACAAATCAAAATGGTAACAAAGTGAACACACAAGCATATTTGCAAGCAGAATATCGGAGAAGGGGTTATTATGTAAGAGAATGAGAACTCACACCACTAAGTCTCCCAGAACAAACCCCAGACCTAACCCTTCCCCTAACACCAACTCCAACCCCAAACCTTTACCTCACTCAAAATGAAACCCTAAAGCCTCAGCCTAGGCCAAAAATATACATGCGTACATGCCTTCAGAGGCATGCGAGCATCCACAGGAGAGACACAGAGTGGAAGAGACACACTGAATTTGGAAAGGTCAAGAAAGAGAGGAAACGAGGGAGAGAGACTGAACAATGCAGAGAGCAAATGAGTCGATTTCACAGTATTTGAATGAATCTCTCTTGAATTTGAAAATAAATGACTGTGCCTATTCTCTTGTAAGTGGTAAAATGACCCACGATGATGAGACTCAAAGAGATGGATGCGGGGAGCCACTGTTGGGGAGGCCTCCCCTCCCCTCGAGGCTGAGTGGGACACTTGAGTAGGACGAGGAAGGTTGATATCAGAGGGGGCGATGTCTGAATATGACTTTCTGGTCCTCCCAATCCGGGGGTCAAGAAATAGGCAGGAAGGGAGCCGCCTTTTCCCAGGTAACATAGCCCATCCAGGCCTGAT
The DNA here is from genome assembly GCF_049115385.1 of Moschus berezovskii. NCBI lineage: Eukaryota > Metazoa > Chordata > Mammalia > Artiodactyla > Moschidae > Moschus > Moschus berezovskii. The sequence continues at coordinate 5,439,746 of NC_142479.1, read as the reverse complement.
GCTGCCCTTTTCTGTATTAGGTCAGCCCTGTGTTGAATCCATCCTGTGGGAAATCTCAGTGTCCAAGCTCCATGTGAGAGCGGCCCAAAGTTTGAACATGCACTGGAGGTGTTCGTAGGTTGACAGACCTAGGCAGGAAATGGGAGAGTGAGCCCCACTCTGCAGATGGAGAGACAGGAAACCCTGCAGGGCACATGGCTTGCCCAGGGCCACATCAATTCTGAGAAGAAGAAGCCTGGGCTGAAAGCAGCTATGTCCTCAGAGTTCAGGCCCTGGCTGCACCCAGGTCTCCCCAAGGCTGTGTGGGTGTCACTGTGCCTGCACGTGGCCGAAGGAAGTGGGGGAACAGCCAGAAACACAGAGGTTCTCTTGGGGAGCTTTGTGGAAGGGACCTCAGCCACGAACCAGGAAATGATGCCATTTCTTGGCAACAGAACCCAACAGAACCCACAACCCGTGTATCCAGGCTTGGCCAGCGGAGAGGAGCCCCTGGCCAGATCGCTTGCTGTCAAGATGTTTTGCTGTTTTCCCCTGCCCAGAGGCCGGGGCCTCAGGCGAGCTCACAGGCCGAGTGTGTGGGAATGCAGTCGACGCTGGCTCAGGGGTCCCCCGGGAGGCCTCTGGCCCTTTGCCCGAAGGGACAGAAATGTAACAGGGGAGGCCCAGGCCGGGTCCAGCCACCTCTCCCATCCCACCCGGGGAAGCCTGAGGCCTTTCCCTGTGTGTGGATGGGGGTTTCTTGGGGTGTGTCTGCCTCAAGCACGCACAGCCGCATGTGGGTCAGGAGCCCGTGGAATGCTTGTGTCCACACCCCAGGGGAGAGCAGGCTGGGTGGCATGGGCAGAGTCCGGGCAGAGCTGGCTGCCCAGGCTGACCTCACGCCCTCATGGGGGTCTCCGACTTCCCGGGTGGGTATCTGAGACACACGTCTCTCTGGTCTTTCTGGGAGTAGAAGGGCAGGCGGGCAAAAGCAGCAGCCATCCTGGCCAGGCTCAGCACAGAAATATTGAAGCGGGGCTGCCTAATGGTTACTGTAATTGCAGATGGTCCGAGGGGCACACCACATCCACCTCCCAGAGGGAGGGCTCAGAGCACCAGCCCCCTGCCTGGGAGGCCCAGTGCAGGCTCCAAGTGAGCGTAGTCATGGAGGGCTCAGTCCACCTGGCGATTAGGAGGAGGCGGGCAAGACTTGCTGCCCAGACGCCACCCAGCACACACTCCGGGGCCCAGTCTCAGGCTGCCATGAAGCTCAGTACAGCCGGCCGTGACCCAGAGCTCCGAGATGCCCTGCCTCGGATGCAGCAGGATGACCTGGAACTCAGTACGGCAGAACACGGAGGTGAGTTGGCTGGGGCTAATGCCTATAAGCGTGGGGACGCAGTGCTGAGCCACACAGGGAGGAGTCCCACAGAGCTGGGGCTGGGCCTGGATCAAAGGTTGGTCTCACACCACCCATCTTGGAGACTGCAGAGAAGACTCCGATGGTGGGCCTTCTTAGCGAATCTCTAGGAAGCTTTCGTGCCCACTTAGGCACATGGCAAGGCTGGCCTGTGGCAAATTTTTCTTCTCCCACAGCTCTAGCTCTGGACATCAAACTCAGCCAGCCTCCACGTCCAAGACCTGTCCCTAAGGAGGTGGGAGCTCAAGGATCAGGACCCAGGGACCCACTGAGGGGAGATCGAGACCTGAGACGTCCCCTCCCAATGTCATGGGGCCAGTCGGGTACTGGCCAGCACCCTCAGCACATCCGAAATCTGTGCCTGCACGGACGCCAACCCCAGGCACCGATGTCCCACCCCACCTTCCAGAAACTCCACCTCCATGTGCACTTGCACCTGCTCGGACTTTGGTGGCAGAACCCGAGTCAGGGCCTGAGTGACTACTTTCTCAGCGGCAGCCTGACCTGCCTTCCCACCATGACTGTCCCAACCTTGCAGGGAGAACAGGACCCTGCTCTGGACAGAAGCCCAGAGTCCTTTGGCAACCACATCATCCAGGGGCGCGGTTGGTTCTGCAGGCTCCATCCCTGTGTGTTCCCCATGGACGCAGTCCACTCCTTCCCCACCCAGGGGAGATTTACATTCCTTACCCTGAGGTGATTTTCATCATGGTCCTAGGCATTTTTCTCCTCGTCCGAAATGCAGTACTTGGATGCAATCTTAAAAACGACAGAATGATTTCTGTTCGTTTCCAAGGCAAACCATTCAATATTACAGTAATCCAGGCCTATGCCCCAACCAGTAACACTGAACAAGCCGAAGTTGAACGGTTCTATGAAGACCTACAAGACTTTTTAGAACTAACATCCAAAAAAAGATGTCCTTTTCATTATAGGGGACTGGAATGCAAAAGTAGGAAGTCAAGAAACACCTGGAAAAACAGGCAAATTTGGCCTTGGAGCATGGAATGAAGCAGGGCCAAGCCTAATAGAGTTTTGTCAAGAGAACGCACTGGTCATAGCAAACACTCTCTTCCAACAACACAAGAGAAGACTCTACACGTGGACATCACCAGATGGTCAACACCGAAATCAGATTGATTATATTCTTTGCAGCCAAAGATGGAGAAGCTCTATACAGTTAGCAAAAACAAGACCAGGAGCTCACTGTGGCTCCGATCATGAACTCCTTATTGCCAAATTCAGACGTAAATTGAAGAAAGTAGGGAAAACCACTAGACCATTCAGGTATGACTTAAATCAAACCCTTATGATTATACAGTGGAAGTGAGAAATAGATTTAAGGGACTGGATCTGATAGATAGAGTGTCTGATGAACTCTGGATGGAGGTTCGTGACATTGTACAGGAGACAGGGACCAAGAGCATCCCCATGGAAAAGAAATGCAAAAAAGCCAAATGGCTGTCTGAGGAGGCATTACAAATAGCTGTGAAAAGAAGAGAAGCAAAAAGCAAAGGAGAAAAGGAAAGATATAAGCATCTGAATGCAGAGTTCCAAAGAATAGCAAGGAGAGATAAGAAAGCCTTCCTCAGTGATCAATGCAAAGAAATAGAGGAAAACAACAGTATAGGAAAAACAAGAGATCTCTTCAAGAACATTAGCGATTCCAAGGGAACATTTCATGCAAAGATGGGCTCGATAAAGGACAGAAATGGTAGGGACCTAACAGAAGCAGAAGATATTAAGAAGAGGTGGCAAGAATACACAGAAGAACTGTACAAAAAAGATCTTCACGACCAAGATAGTCACGGTAACGTGATCACTGACCTAGAGCCAGACATCTTGGAATGTGAAGTCAAGTGGGCCTTAGGAAGCATCACTACGAACAAAGCTAGTGGTGGTGATGGAATTCCAGTTGAGCTATTTCAAATCTTGAAAGATGATGCTGTGAAAGTGCTGCACTCAATATGCCAGCAGATTTGGAAAACTCAGCAGTGGCCACAGGACTGGAAAAGGTCAGCCTTCATTCCAATCCCAAAGAAAGGCAATGCCAAAGAATGCTCAAATTACCACAAAATCGCACTCATCTCACTCGCTACTAAAGTCATGCTCAAAATTCTCCAAGCCAGGCTTCAGCAATATGTGAACTGTGAAATCCCAGATGTTCAAGCGGGTTTTAGAAAAGGCAGAGGCACCAGAGATCAAGTTGCCAACATCCTCTGGATTATGGAGAAAGCAAGAGAGTTCCAGAAAATCATCTATTTCTGCTTCATTGACTATGCCAAAGCCTTTGACTGTGTGGATCATAATAAACTGTGGAAAATTCTGAAAGAGATGGGAATACCAGACCAACTGACCTGCCTCTTGAGAAACCTGTATGCAGGTCAGGAAGCAACAGTCAGAACTGTACATGGAACAACCGACTGATTCCAAATAGAAAAAGGAGTACATCAAGGCTGTATATTGTCACCTTGTTTATTTAACTTATATGCAGAGTACATCATGAGGAACGTTGGGCTGGAAGAAGCACAAGCTGGAATCAAGATTGCTGGGAGAAATACCAGTAATCTCAGATATGCAGATGACACTACCCTTATGGGAGAAAGTGAGGAGGAACTCAAAAGCCTCTTGATGAAAGTGAAAGAGGAGAGTGAAAAGGTTGTCTTGAAGCTCAACATTCAGAAAACAGAGATCATGGCATCTGGTCCCATCACTTCATGGGAAATAGATGGAAAAACACTGGAAACAGTGTCAGACTTTATTTTTGGGGGCTCCAAAATCACTGCAGATGCTGATTGCAGCCATGAAATTAAAAGATGCTTACTACTTTGAAGGAAAGTTATGACCAACCTTGATAGTATATTGAAAAGCAGAGACATTACTTTGCCAACAAAGGTCCGTCTAGTCAAGGCTGTGGTTTTTCCCGTGGTCATGTATGGATGTGAGAGTTGTACTGTGAAGAAAGCTGATCGCCAAAGAATTGATGCTTTTGAACTGTGGTGCTGGAGAAGACTCTTGCGAGTCCCTTGTACCGCACGGAGATCCAACCAGTCCATTCTAAGGGAGATCGATCCTGGGTGTTCATTGGAAGGACTGATGCTAAAGCTGAAAATGCAATACTTTGGCCACCTCATGCGACGAGTTGACTCACTGGAAAAGACTCTGATGCTGGGAAAGGTTGGGGGTGGGAGGAGAAGGGGACGACCGAGAATGAGATGGCTGGATGGCATCACCGACTCTGTGGACATGAGTTTGAGTGTACTCCGGGAGTTGTTGATGGATAAGGAGGCCTGGCGTGCTGAGATTCATGAGGTCGCGGGGAGTCGGACACGACTGAGCGACTGAACTGAACTGAACTGAACTGACTGATAGCTTTCTGTATATTTTGCTCGTTATCGTGTGTCAATAAAATTTTCTTCTTTGATGCCAGTTGGGAATATGAAGGTCTTCACAATGCTGTGTATGCATCAACACTGTCTACATTTGGACACCCTCATTCTATCCCCCCCCCAACTTCCAGCAAAGCCTGGATTCATTGCAAGCAGTCCCCGTTCCACTCTCCCCCGCCTGACAACATTGAGTCTTCTTCTCTCTGCATTTCTTCCCATTTTGGGGGGGTTCAACAATCAATGTCAATCACTAAAATGAGAGGAAACTGGATTTTGCTCTGACTGAAGGTGAACGTTATAGTCTCTCAGTATTGTTAGTCTTGGCATCCCCATGAATTTTACCATCCATGGAATTCTCTAGGCCAGAATCCTTGAGTTGGTAGCTTTTCCCTCCTCCAGGGGATTGTGCTGACTCCCCACATATTGGAAGGCCAAACTGGAGAATTCTGGTTTCTATGTCATTTGAAGGATACTTTGGGTATCTGAAAGGACCGTGTAGGTCATTTCAAAATGTCATCAGCAAAACGAAGCCCTCTCAGCAAATGTGTTCAGAATCTCCAGGTAGGGATTGCTGTTGTAAGTGGGACACCTCAGGCACAAGAGAAAGGCTGAGTTCTTCCGCCGGCACAAAGAAACTCAGCAATAAACCAGGCAGGAGAAATGAAAGATAAACCCACACCAACAAAGGGACAAGTGTTCCTCAGAACACAAGGCCAGAAAAAGACCCACCATCCTTGTGGCCCCCACATGCTCAAGAAAATCAGTGCTTGGGAAGGAAACAGAAGAAACATGCACAAGTCCAATGAGAGACAATGTACTTGGCTAGTGTAGCTCAGAGACAGCCTGAAGCTTCGCATGTATACACGGGCAAAGGGAAACACAGTGTAGGTGGCGGTGGTCATCATCTCAGAGCTAGGTGCTCAGGATGATGATAACCAGCCTTTGGGACCCAAAGAGGGAGCAGAGGGCCTAGCAGAGCCCACAGACATCTCTCTCACTCTCTAGCAGAAGAGTGTGCCAGACCCATCAAAGTCCCACAGAAGCATCTCTTGATGATCAGTGCCCAACCTCAGGGTGGATCCCACACCACTTCTGGCACGGTTGTTCCTCTCCTTTGAGATGCTCACCTCTGTCGTTCTGAAGCTGCAGGCAAGCTGGGCGCCTGTGGAGACGAAACTCCCTTCAGCTGCTCACACAGACAAGGGCACACAAGGATGCCTGTGACCTCTGGCTCACGGATGGAAGATCAGTGCCCTGTCAACTGGAAAGGGGGATCGGTGCTGAAAGGGAGGCCGCACCAGACTCCCCTTCCACTGGACACAGCGACCCTGCTGCTAGAGCTGCTGAATCCAATCATCTGTTGAAATGCAAGCTGAAAAACACCCATCTTTCCGAGAAGGTCTCCAAAAGAGTTTTGGAACAATGCATTTGGAAACCAGAGGGGATGACATGAATGTCCATGAAAACTTGACACCTCTCAATAATTGCACTTCAAATGATTCCTAGACATATGTTCCATTCCAAACGGTTCACAAATCCAGAAGGAAATGGAACAGACATTAGATATGAGCTCTTAGTTTTCACACACAATACAGAAAGGCACTACACAAAGAGTAACCGGGGAACACAGTGAAATTTTTAAAATCCAAGATTTGGCCCATTTTTTGATTGGGTCACTTATTTTTCTGGAATTGAGCTGCAGGAGATGCTTGTATATTTTGAAGATTAATCCTTTATCAGTTGCTTCATTTGCTATTATTTTCTCCCATTTTGAAGGCTGTCTTTTCACCTTGCTTATAGTTTCCTTTGCTGTACAGAAACTTTTGATTTTATTTAAGTCCCATTTGTTTATTTTTGCTTTTATTTCCAATATTCTGGGAGGTGGGTCCTGGAGGATCCTGCTGTGATTTATGTCGGAGAGTGTTTTGCCGACGTTCTCCTCTAAGAGTTTTATAGAATCTGGTCTTACATTTAGCTCTCTAATCTATTTTGAGTTTATTTCGTTGTGTGGTTTTAGGAAGTGTTTTAGTTTAATTCTTTTACAAGTGGCTGACCTGTTTTCCCAGCACCACTTGTTAAAGAGACTGTCTTTTCTCCATTTTATATTCTTGCTCCTTTGTCAAAGATAAGGTGTCCATAGGTGCGTGGATTTATCGCTGGGCTTTCTATTTTATTCCATTGATCAATGTTTCTGTCTTTATGCCAGTACCATACTGTCTTGATGACTGTGGCTTTGTAGTAGAGCCTGAAGTCCAGCAGGCTACTTCCTCCAGTTCCATTCTTCTTCTTCAAGATTGCTTTGGCTATTCGAGGTTTTTTGTATTTCCATACAAATTGTGAGATTATTTGTTCTAGTTCTGTGAAAAATATCATTGGTAGCTTGATAGGGATTGCATTGAAAGTATAAATTACTTTGGATATTATACTTATTTTCACAATATTTATTCTTCCAATCCACGAACAGGGTATATTTCTCCATCTATTAGTGTTTCTTTGGTTACTTTCATTAGTGTTTTATAGTTTTCTATGTACAAGTCTTTTGTATCCTTAGGTAGATATATACCTAAGTATTTAATTCTTTTCATTGCAACAGTGAATGGAATAGTTTCCTTAATTTCTCTTTCTATTTTCTCATTATTAGTGTATAGGAATGCAATGGCTTTCTGTGTGTTGATTTTATATCCAGCAACGTTACTGTATTCATTGATTAGCTCTAGTAGTTTTCTGGTAGAGTCTTTAGGGTTTTCTGTGTAGAGGATCATGTAATCAGCGAACAGTGAAAGTTTTACTTCTTCTTTTCCAATTTGTATTCCTTTTATGTCTTTTTCTGCTCTGATTGCTGTAGCCAAAACTTCCAGAACTATGTTGAATAGTAGTGGTGAGAGTGGGCACCCTTGTCTTGTTCCTGACTTTAGGGGAAATGTTTTCAGTTTTCCACCATTGAAGATAATGCTTGCTGTGCGTTTGTCATACATAGCTTTTATTATGCTGAGGTATGTCCATTCTATTCCCACTTTCTGGAGGGTTTTTATCATAAATGGATGGTGTATTTTGTCAAAGGCTTTCTCTGCATCTATTGAGATAATCATATAATTTTTATTTTTCAGTTTGCTAACGTGGTGTATTACGTTGATTGATTTGCGGATATTGAAGAATCCTTGCATTCCTGGGATAAGCCCACTTGGTCATGATGTATGATCTTCTTAATGTGTTGTTGGATTCTGATTGTTAGAATTTTGTTAAGGATTTTTGCATCTATGTTCATCAGTGATATTGGCCTGCAGTTTTCTTTTTTCGTGGGATCTTTAGCAGGTTTTGGGATTAGGGTGATGGTGGCCTCCTAGAATGAGTTTGGAAGTTTCCCTTCCTCAGCAATTTTCTGGAAGAGTTTGAGTAGAATAGTGTTAGCTCTTCTCTCAATTTTTGGTAGAACTCAGCCGTGAAGCCGTCTGGACCAGTGCTTTTGTTTGCTGGAAGATTTCCAATTACTTCCTCTAGATCCGTGCTTGTCACATATGCTTGTCTGTTCAGATTTGCTATTTCTTCCTGGTTCAGTTTTGGCAAGGTGTACTTTTCTAGGAATTTGCCCGTTACTTACAGATTATTCATTTTATTGCCATATAATTGCTAATAGTATTCTCTAATAATCCTTTGTATTTCTGTGTTGTCGGTTGTGATCTCTTCGTTTTCATTTCTCATTTTATTGACTTCGTTCTTCCTCCTTTGTTTCTTGATGAGTCTGGCTAGTGGTTTGTCAATTTTATTTACCTTCTCAAAGTACCAGCTTTTGGCTTTGTTGATTTTTGCTATGGTCTCTTTTGTTTCTTTTGCATTTATCTCTGCCCTAATTTTTACGATTTCTTTTCTTGTACTAACCCTGGGGTTCTTCATTTCTTCCTTTTCTAGTTGCTTTAGATGTAGAGTTAGGTTATTTAGTTGTCTTTTTTCTTGTTTCTTGACGTGTGCCTCTATTACTGTGAACTTCCCTTTAGCACTGCTTTTGCAGTGTCCCAGAGGTTTGGAGTTGTTGTGTTTTCATTTTCATTCATTTCTATGCATATTTTGATTTCTCTTTTGATTTCTTCTATTATTTGTTCATTATTCAGCAGGGTGTTGTTCAGCCTCCATATGTTGGCATTTTTAATAGTTTTTCTCCCGTAATTGAGATCTAATCTTACTGCATTGTGGTCAGAAAAGATGCTTGGAATGATTTCAATTTTTTTGAACTTACCAAGGCTAGATTTATGGTCCAGGATGTGATCTATCCCGGAACAGGTTACGTGTGTGCTTGAGAAAAAGATGAAATTCATTGTTTTATGGTGAAATGTCCTATAGAGACCTATTAGGTCTAACTGGTCTATTGCATCATTTAAAGTTTGTGTTTCCTTGTTAATTTTCTGTTTAGTTGATCTATCCATAGATATAAGTGGAATATTAAAGTCTCCCACTATTATTGTGTTATTGTTAATTTCCCCTATCATACTTGTTATTAATTGTCTTACATATTGTGGTGCTCCTATGTTGGGTGCATAAATATTTAGAATTGTTATATCTTCTTCTTGGATTGATCCTTTGATCATTATGTAGTTTCCTTCTTTGTCTCTTTTCACAGTCTTTGTTTTAAAATCTATTTTATCTGATGTGAGTACTGCAACTCCTGCTTTCTTTTGGTCTCTATTTGTGTGGAATATCTTTCTCCAGCCATTCAGTTTCAGTCTGTATGTGTCCCTCGTTTTGAGGTGGGTCTCTTGTAGACAACATATATGGGGGTCTTTTTTGTGTATCCATTCAGCCAACCTTTGTCTTTTGGTTGGGGCATTCAACCCATTTATGTTTAAGGTGATTATTGATAAGTATGATCCCGTTGCCATTTTCTTTATTGTTTTGGATTCTAGTTCGTATACCCTTTCTTCGTTTCCTGTCTAGAGAAGATCCTTTAGTATTTGTTGGAGAGCTGGTTTGGCGATGCTGTATTCTCTCAGCTTTTGCTTGTCTGTAAAGCTTTTGATTTCTCCTTCATATTTGAATGAGATCCTTGCTGGGTATAGTAATCTGGGCTGTAAGTTACTTTCTTTCATCACTTTAAGTATGTCTTGCCATTCCCTCCTGGCCTGAAGGGTTTCTGCTGAGAGATCAGCGGTTATCCTTATGGGGATCAACTTGTGTGTTATTTGTTGTTTTTCCCTTGCTGCTTTTAATATTTGTTCAAAGTCATAAAGATGGCTAACAAACACATGAAAAAATGCTCAACATCCCTCATAATCAGAGAAATGCAAATCAAAACCACAATGAGATACCATTTCACACCAGTCAGAATGGCTGCTATCCAAAAGTCTACATGCAATAAATGCTGGTGAGGGTGTGGAGAAAAGGGAACCCTCTTACACTGTTGGTGGGAATGCAAACTAGTACAGCCACTATGGAGAACAGTGTGGAGATTCCTCAAAAAACTGGAAATAAACTACCATACGATCCAGCAATTGCACTACTGGGCATACACATGGAGGAAACCAGAATTGAAAGAAACACATGTACTCCAATTTTCATCGCTGCACTGTTTATAATAGCCAGGACATGGAAGAAACCTAGATGTCCATCTGCAGATGAATGGATAAGAAAGCTTTGGTACATATACACTATGGAATATTTTTCAGCCATCAAAAACAATTCATTTGAATCAGTTTTAATGAGGTGGATGAAATTGGAGCCTATTATACAGAGTGAAGTAAGCCAGAAAGAAAAACACCAATACAGTATACTGACACATATATATGGAATTTAGAAAGATGGTAACGTTAACCCTGTATACGACACTGGAAAAGCGACATAGGTATATAAAACAGTCTTTGCGACTCTATGGGAGAGGGTGAGGTGGGATGATTGGAGAGAACGACATTGCAGCACATATATTATCATATGTGAAATGAATCACCAGTCCAGATTCGACACATGATACAGGATGCTTGGGGCTGGTGCATGGGGATGACCTGGAGGGAGGATATGGGAAAGAGGGAAGTGGGAGGGGCTTTCAAGAAAGGGATCACATGTACACCCGGAGCAGGTTCGTCTCAATATATGGTGAAACCAACCAATATATTAATGTAAGGTAATTTGCCTCTAATAAATTAAAAAAAAAAAATCCAAGATTTGGACTCTGGGAAAGACCTTCCGAAAAACGCAAATGACACATCCCAAGCTGGGAGACAACAGTTTACAGACACAGAGCTTTGGCAGGATTTGGCTCCTAATACACAAACGACATGAACAGAAACGAGCCTGAAGGAGAGGTCTGAATGGACACCAAGCGAAGATAGGGACACGGAGAGTACACTGAATGATGCCCAGCACTGAGGGCCTTAGAAACACGGTCTAGCTGCACTCCCCGAGCCCCATGGGTCCCTGAACTAGGCCTCTTCTACCTGGAGGCTCAGAGAGATGGACAGTGAGGAAGGGGAAGAGAAATCCTTGGCATTTCTAACACTCACTGCAAACGCTTTGAAGGAGAAGTCAAGGAACAACCCCACCGACAGTGACATACCCAGAAAGACAATAGCTAGGAGTCCATCTAACCCAGGAAGGAAGTCCCTCGTCTCAGAGAACTGCAAGAGATGGATGAAAGAAAGTGAAGCCCACAAATCCAATGGAAAATAAGCTGTGCTCACGGAGCAGAAGAATTCCTCCTGGTAAGATGATGCCAGTTCCCCTTCCCCCTTATCCCCACCGTGGGTCAATCCAAAGGTTCCACGCTATTCCTCTCAAAATACTAACTGCTGCTCTCAGGACATTATAACCAAAGAATTCCAAAATGTCTATGGAAACACAAAGGAGACTAAAGGGTCAATGCAATCTGTCCCAAAGCCCTGAAATGGACATAGCAGGCTGCCTGATAGCCAATTTGATTATCACACCAGAATAACAGGACAGCATGGTACTGGGAAGAAATCAAACACACAGAACCAGATCCATGGAATGGAATTGAGGGTCCAGAACTAAACCCAAGCTGCTATGGTCAATTCATTGACGCCAAAGGAGGGGAGGCGATAAGAATGGGAACAAGAACCTCTGCAACGAAAGGACGTGGGAAATGGAGATGGTTCCATCTAAACAATCACATTGGCTTTTGGTCTCTGAACACGTCAGATTCAGTGAAACACATCAACGCAAAGCCTGAAGTGATGAAACTCCTGGAAATAAGCAGGGACCATAGGGTCCTCCTTGTCAGGGATTTCTCAACATGTGTGTGTGTGGGGGAAGCAAAATTGGGTCTCTTCAATTCAAGGAAACAGGAAACCAAGGGACACCCACCAGCTTCCATCCACTTGAACAGCTTTGCTACAGAAAAGCTAAGCATTCACAAATCAAAATGGTAACAAAGTGAACACACAAGCATATTTGCAAGCAGAATATCGGAGAAGGGGTTTTTATGTAAGAGAATGAGAACTCACTCCACTAAGTCTCCCAGAACAAACCCCAGACCTAACCCTTCCCCTAACACCAACTCCAACCCCAAACCTTTACCTCACTCAAAATGAAACCCTAAAGCCTCAGCCTAGGTCAAAAATATACATGCGTACATGCCTTCACAGGCATGCGAGCATCCACAGGAGAGACACAGAGTGGAAGAGACACACTGAATTTGGAAAGGTCAAGAAAGAGAGGAAACGAGGGAGAGAGACTGAACAATGCAGAGAGCAAATGAGTCGATTTCACACAATTTGCATGAATCTCTCTTGAGGTTGGAAACAGTGACAGTGAATATTCCCCTGCCAGGGGGAAAATGACCCACGATGATTAGACGCAAAGACAAAATTGCAAGGAGCCACGGTTGGGGCAGACTCCCCCAACCCTCGAGGCTGAGTGGGACATTTGAGTAAGACAGGGAAGGTTGATATCAGAGGGGGGGATGTGTGAATATGACCTTCCGGTCCTCCCAAATCGGGGGCCATAAATAGGCAGGAACGGGACTGCCTTTTCCCAGGTCCCAGAGCAAATCCAGGCCTGATTCTACCCATTGTGTGCTAGGTCAGCCCTGTGTGGAATCCATCCTTGGGAAGTCTGTGTCCAAGCTCCAAGTGAAAGCGGCCCAAATTTTGAACAGGCACTGGAGCTCCTCGTAGTTTGACAGACCTAGTCAGGAGACGGGAGATTGTGACCCACTCTGCAGATGGAGAGACGGGAAACCCTGTGGGGCACATGGCTTGCCCAGGGCCACAACACTTCTGAGAAGAAGGAGTCTGTTCTGAAAGGAGCTGTGTCCTCAGAACTCAGGCCCTGGCTTCACCCAGATCTCCCCAAGGCTGTGGGATGGGCTCTGTGGGTGTCACTGTGCCTGCACGTGGCCTAAGGGCATGGGGAAACAGCCAGAAACCAGAAGTTCCGTTTGGGAGCTTTGTGGAAGGGACCTCAGCCACGAACCAGGAAATGAGGTCACTTCCTGGCACAGAACCCATCAGAACCCGCAACCTGTGTATCCAGGCCTGGCCAGCAGAGAGGAGACCCTGGCCAGATCGCTAGCTGTGAAGATATTCTGCTGTTAGCCCCTGCCCAGAGGACGGGGTCTCAGGCTAGCTAACAGGCAGAATGCGTGGGAACGCGGTCGACACTGGCTCAGGGCCCCCGCCGAGAGCCCTCTGGCCCTTTGCTGAAGGAAAAGAAAGGTAACAGGGGAGCCCCAGACTGGGTCTGGCCACCTCTCCTGTCCCACACGGGGAAGCCTGAGGCCTTTCCCTCTGTGTGGATGGGGGTTTCCTGCGGTATGTCTGCCTCAAGCAAACCCAGCCGCATTTCAGTCAGGAGCCCATGTGCTTCTTGTATCCACACCCCAGGGGAGAGCAGGCTGTGTGGCATGGGGAGTGTCCGGGCAGAGCCAGATGCCCAGGCTGACCTCATGCCCTCAGGGTATTCTCCATCCTCCCGGGTGGGTATCTGAGCAGACACTCGTGTCTCTGGTCTTTCTTGGAGCAGAAGGTCAGGCAGGCAGAAGCAGCAGCCATCCTTGCGAAGCTAACCTCAGAAATATCGAAGCAGGGCTGGCTGACGGTCACTGACATTGCAGACCATCCCACCCGAGGTGGCCTCTGAGGGGCACACCCCATCCACCTCCCAAAGGGAGGGCTCAGAGCACCAGCCCACTGCTCGGGAAGCCAAGTGCAGGCTCCAGGTGAGGGTGGCCACAGAGGGCTCAGCCCAACTGGCGATGAAGAGGAAGTGGGCAAGGTCTTCTGTCCAGACTCCACCCAGCACACACCCTGGGACCCAGTCTCAGGCTGCCACGGAGCTCAGCACAGCCGGTTCTGATGCAGAACTCCGAGAAGCCCTGCCTCGGAGGCAGCAGGAAGACCTGGAGCCCAGCACGGAAGAGCACAGAGGGGAGTTGGCTGGGGCTACTGCCTGTGAGTGTGGGAAGGCGGTGCTGAGCCACACAGGGAGGTGTCCCCCAGAGCTGGGGCTGGGCCTGGAACGAAGGCTAGCCTCACACCACCCATCTTGGAGACTGCAGAGAAGACTCTGATGCTGGGCCTTCTTAGCAAATCTCTAGGAAGCTTTCGTGCCCACTTAGGCACATGGCAAGGCTGGCCTGTGGCAAACTTTTCTTCTCCCCGAGCTCTAGCTCTGGCCGTCAAACTCAGCCAGCCTCCATGTCTAAGACCTGTCCCTACGAAGGTGGGAGCTCCTGGTGGAGGACTCATGGATCCACTGAGAGGAGATTGAGACCTGAGACGTCCCCTCCCAATGACACGGGGCCAGCCGGGTATTGGCCACCACCCTCAGCACATCAGATCTCTGTGCCTGCACAACACCCAGCGCCAGGCCAAGATGTCCCACCCCGCCTTCGAGAAACTCCACCTCCATGTGCACTTGCAACTGCTCAGGCTTTGGCGGCAGAACCCGAGTCAGGGCCTGAGTGACCAACTTTGGAGCAGTAGCCTGCCCTGCCTCCTATCAAGGACTCAGACTCCCACCATGACTATCCAACACTTGAAGGGAGAACAGGACCCTGCTCTGGATAGAAGCCCAGAACGCTTTGGCAACCACATCATCCAGGGGCGCAGTTGGCTCTGCAGTCTCCATCCCTGTGTGTTCCCCGTGGACGCCGTCTACTCCCTCCACACCCAGGGGAGATTGACTTTCCTTCCCCAGAGCTCATTTTCATCGGTCTCCTAGGCATCTTTCTTCTCATCTTTTATGTCTTTTATGGCTTTCTGTATATTTTGCTCGCAAGTGTGTGTCAATAAATTTTCCTTCCTTGGGAATATGGAGGCCTTTACAATGCTGTGTAAGCGTCACCGCTGTCTACATTCAGACACCCTCATTCTATCCCCTCCCCCCCCACTTCGCAGCAAAGCCTGGATTCATGGCAAGCATTCCCCGTTCCTTTCTCCCCCGCCTCTCAACATTGAGTCCACTTCTCTCTGCATTTCTTCCCATCCTTTCGGGGTTCCTAATCAACGCTGTTCACTGAAATGATAGGAAACTGGATTTTGCTCTTATTGAAGGTGAAAGTTATAGTCTCTAAGTATCGTTGGAGTCTTTGCATCCCTATGAATTCTACAGTCCATGGAATTCTCTAGGCCAGAATTTTGGGTGGGTAGCTTTTCCCTTCTCCAGAGGATTGTTCTGACTTCCCACATATTGGAAGACCAAAGTGTGAAGTAGCCTTCGGGGATCTGAAAGAACTTTTAGGTCCTTTTATAATGTTATCTTCCAAATGAAGCTCTCTCGGCTAATAAGCTCAGAATCTCCAGGTAGGCAGTGCTGTTGTAAGTGGGACACCTCAGGCACAAGGGAAAGTCTGAGTTCTTCCGCCGGCACAAACAAACTCATAAGAATAAACCAGGCAGGAGAAATGGAAAGATATACCCACACCAACAAAGGAACAAGTGTTCCTCAGAACACAAGGCCAGAGAAAGACCCACCATCCTTGTGGCCCCCACATGCTTGAGAAAATCAGTGATCAGGAATTAAAAAGAAGAAACATGTGCAGGTCCAATGAGAGGCAATGCACATGGCTAGTGTAGCTCAGAGATGTCCTGACTCTTCGCATGTATACGCGGGCAAAGGGAAACACAGTGCAGGTGGCGGTGGTCATCATCTCACAGCTAGGTGTACAGGATGATGACAACCAGCCTTCGGGACCCAAAGAAGGAGCAGAGGGCCTAGCAGAGCCATAGACATCTCTCTCGCTCTCTGGCAGAAGAGATTGCCGGACCAATCAAAGTCCCACAGTAGCATCACTTAATGATCAATGCCAACCCTCAAGGTGAATTCCACTTACTTCTGGCACGGTTGCTCCTGTCCTCTTAGGTGTTCACCTGTAGTGATCCTAAGCTGCAGACCTGCTGGGTGCCTGTGGAGTAGACCCTCACTTCAGCTGCTCACACAGACAAGGACACACAAGGATGCCTGTGGCCTCTGGCTCACAGATGGAAGATCAAAGCCCTGTCAACCTGAACTGGGGACCAGTGTTGAAAGGGAGGACGCACCCGACTCCCCTTTCACTGGACACAGCGTCCCTGACACTAGAGCTGCTGAATCCATTCAACTGTGGAAATTCGTGCTGAAAAACACCCATCTTTCCGACAAGGTCTCTAAAAGGGTTTACGAGCAACGCATTTAGAAACCAGAGGGGATGACATGCATGTCCATGAAAATTGACACCTCTCAACAAATGCA
The DNA here is from genome assembly GCF_049115385.1 of Moschus berezovskii. Lineage (NCBI taxonomy): Eukaryota > Metazoa > Chordata > Mammalia > Artiodactyla > Moschidae > Moschus > Moschus berezovskii. The sequence goes on along the minus strand of NC_142479.1, from coordinate 5,423,285 downwards.
CTTCAAATGATTCCTAGACATATGTACCATGCTAAACAGTTTATAAATCCAGAAGTAAATGGAGCATACATTAGACATGAACTCTGAGTCTTTACACACAATACAGAAAGGCACTACACAAAGAGTAACCAGAGAACACAGTGAACTTTGTCAAATCCAAGATTAGGACTCTGGGAAAGACCGTCTGAAAAACGCATAAGACACCTCCCATGCTGGGAGACAACTCTTTGCATACACAGAGTTTAGGCAAGATTTGGCTCCTAATATGCAAACGACATGAACACAAACTAGCCTGAAGGAGAGGTCTGAAGGGACACCAGGCGAAGGAAGGGACACAGAGAGTATACCGAATGATGCCCAGCACTGAGGTCCTGAGAAACACGGTCTAGCTTCACTTCCCGAGCCCCGTGGGACCCTGGACTAGGCCTCTTCCACCTGGAGCCTCAGAGAGATGGACAGTGAGGAAGGGGAAGAGAAATCCTCGGCATTTCTAACACTCACAGCAAACGCTTAGAAGGAGAAGGCAAGTATCAACCCCACCGACAGTAAATTCCCTGAAAGGCAATAGCTAAGAATCCATCTAACCCAGGAGGGGTGCCCCTCTTCTCAGAGAACGGCAAGAGATGGATGAAAGAAGGTGAAGCCCACCAATCCAATGGAAAATAAGCTGTGCTCATGGATCAGAGGAATTACTCATGATAAGATGATGTTACTTCCCCCTCCCCCGGTCTCACACCGTGGGGCAATCCAGAGGTTCCACGCTATTCCTCTCAAAATAAAAACGGCTGCTCTCAGGGCATAAAAACCAAAGAATTCCTAAATGTCTATGGAAACACTACGGTGTCAAAAGAGTCAATGCAATCGGCCGAAAAAACCTGAAATGTATATAGCAGGCTACTGATAGCCAATTAGATTATCACACTAGGATCATCAGGACAGCATGGTACTGGGAAGAAATCAAACATGCAGAACCAGATCCATGGAATGGAATTGAGGGTCCAGAACTAAACCCAAGCTTCTACGGTCAATTCCTCGACGCCAAAGGAGGAGAGGCGATAAGAATGGGAACAAGAATCTGTGCAACGAAAGACCGTGGGAATTGCAGATGGTTCCAGCTGAACAATCACGTTGGCTTTTGGTCTCAGAACACGTCAGATTCAGGGAAACACATCAATGCAAAGCCTGAAGTGAAGAAACACCTGGAGAAAAGCACAGGACATAGGCTTTTAATGTCAGGGACTTCTCAACATATGTGGGTGGAAAAGAAAAGTAGGGTCTCTTCAAGTCAAGGAAACAGGAAACGAAAGGACACCCACGAGTTTCCATCCACTTGAACAACTTTGCAACAGAAAACCTAAGCATTCACAAATCAAAATGGTAGCACACTGAACACAAAAGTATATTTGCAAACAGAATATCGGAGAAGGGGTTCCTACGTAAAAGAGACTAAGAACTAACACAATTAAGTCTCCCAGAAAAAAACCCAGACCTATCCCTTCCCCTAACACCAACTCCAACCCAATACCATTATCTCACTCGACACGAAACCATAAAGCCTCACCCTAGGTCAACACTATACATGTTTACATGCATTCACAGACATGCGAGCATCCACAGGAGAGACACAGAAAGGAAGATACAGAATGAATTTGGAAAGATCAAGAAAGAGACGGAACGAGGCAGAGAGACTGAACAATAGAGAGAGGAAATGAGTCAATTTCACAGAACTTGCATGAATCTCTCTTGAGGATGGAAAAAATGACAGTGCCTATTCCCCCTGCAAGGGGGAAAATGACCCAAGTTGATGAGTCTCAAAGACAAGGATTCGGGGAGCCACTGTTGGGGCAGCCTCCCCCAGGCCTCGAGGCTGAGTGGAACACTTGAATAGGACGAGGAAGGTTGATATCAGAGGTTGATTTTCCGGTCCTCCCAATGCAGGGGTCAAGAAATAGGCAGAAAAGGGACTGACTTCCCAGGTCCCAGAGCCCATCCAGGCTTGATTCTGCCCATTCTGTGCTAGGTCAACCCTGTGTTGAATCCGTCCTTTGGGAAGTCTCAGTGTCTAAGTTCCATGTGATAGCAGCCGAAAGTCTGAACCGGCACTGGAGCTGTTTGTAGGATGACAGACCTAGGGAGGAGATGGAAGAGTGACTCCCACTCTGCAGATGCAGAGACTGGGGAAACCAAGGGGGCACATGTCTTGCCCAGGACCACATCACTTCTGAGAAGAGGGAACCTGGGCTGAAAGCAGCTGTGTCCTCAAAGCTCAGGCCCTGGCTGCACCCAGGTCTCCCAAAGGCTGTGGGGTGGGCTGAATATGTGTCACTGTGCCTGCACGTGCCATAAGGGTATGGGAGAACATCCAGAAACCGAGAGGTTCCCTTGGGGAACTTTGTGGAAGGGACCTAGGCCACGAACGAGGAAATGATGTCATTTCCTGGCAACAGAACCCAACAGAACCCACAACCCGTGTATCTAGGCCTCCCCAGCGGAGAGGAGCCCCCAGCCAGATCGCTTGCTGTCAAGATGTTCTGCTGTTTGCCCCTGCCCAGAGGCCGGGTCCTCAGGCGAGCTCACAGGCATAGAATGTGGGAAGGCCTTCGACACTGGCCCAGGGCCCCTCCGAGAGTCCTCTGTCCCTTTGCCTGAAGGAACAGAAAGGTAACAGGGGAGCCCCAGGCCAGGTCCGCCCACCTCTCCCGTCCCACCCGTGGAAACCTGAGGCCTTTCGCTGTGTGTGGATGGGGGTTTCTCAGGCTGTGTCTGCCTCAAGCAAGCCCAGCCACAGGTGAGTCAGGAGCCCGTGGACCGCTTGTGTCCACACTCCAGGGGAGAGCACGCTTGGTGGCATGGTGAGCATCCAGGCAGAGCCGTGTGCCCAGGCTTACCTCAAGCCCTTGGCGGGGGATCTCCATCCTCCCAGGTGGGTATCTGAGCGGGCATTCATCTCTGTTCTTTCTGGGAGCAGAAGGGCAGACGGGCAGAAACATTAGACATCCTGGCCAGGCTCAGCTCAGAAATATCGAAGCCCACAGCCTCTACCTCCACCGGCACTTGCATCTGCTCGGGCTTTGGCGGCAGGACTAAAGTCAGGGCCTGATTGACCACCTGCACAGAGGGAGCCTGTCCTGGCTCCTGCCAAGGACTCAGATGCCCACCATGACTGTCCAACCCCTGCAGGGAGAACAGGCCCCTGCTCTGGACAGAGGCGCAGAGCCCGTTCGGCAAATAACTTATCCAGGGGTGCAGTTGGCTCGGCAGCCACCATCCCTGTGTGTTCCCCATGGACGCCCTCCACTCCCTCCCCACCCAGGGGAGATTGACTTCCCTTCCCCTGAGCTCATTTTCATCAGGCTTCTAGGAATCTTTCTTCTCATCTTTTATGTCTTTTATGGCTTTGTGTATATTTTGCTCACAAGTGTGTGTCAATAAATTTTCCATCCTTGATGCCATTGGGAATATGGAGGCCTTCAATGCTGTGTAAGGATCACCACAGTCTACATTCGGACACCCTCATTCTCCCCCCTCCCCAACTTCACAGCAAAGCCTGGATTCATAGCAAGCACTGCCCGTTCCTCTCTCCCCCGCCTGACAACATTGAGTCTATTTCTTTCTGCATTTCTTCCCATTCTTTCGGGGTCCCCAATCAATGCCAATCACTGAAAAGATAGGAAACTTTATTTTGGTCTGACTGAAGGTGAAAGTTATAGTCTCTCAGTATCGTTCGAGTCTTGGCATTCCCATGAATTCTACAGTCCATGGAATTCTCTAGGCCAGAATCCTGGAGTGGGTAGCTTTTCCCTTTTCCAGGCAATTGTTGTGACTCCCCATATGTTGGAAGACCAAACTGGATTATTCTGGTTTCTATTTCATTTGAAGTAGCCTTTGGGTATCTGAAAGGACTGTGTAGGTACTTTCAAGAAATCATCTGCCAAACGAAGCCCTATCGGCAAATGTGCTCAGAATCTCCAGGTAGGCAGTGCTGTTTCAGTGGGAAACTGCAGGCATAAGGGAAAGTCTGAGTTCTTCCTCCGGCACAAACAAGGGCTGACCTAGCACAGAATGGGGCAGAATCAGGCCTGCATGGGCTCTGGGACCTGGGAAAAGGCAGTCCCCTTCCTGCCTATTTCTTGACCCCCTCATTGGGAGGACCGGAAGGTCACATTCAGCCATCGCTCCCTCTGATATCAACTTTCATCCTCCTGCTCAAGTGTCCCACTCATCTTCGAGGGGTGGGGGAGGCTGCCGCAAAAGTGGCTCCCCGCATCCTTGTCTTTGAGTCTCATCAACTTGGGTCATTTTCCCCTTTGCAGGGGGAATAGGCATTGTCATTGTTTCAAAACTCAAGAGAGATCCATGCACATTTTGTGGAATCGACTCATTTCCTCTCTCCAATGTTCAGTCTCTCGCCCTCCTTCTGTCTTTCTTGAGCTTTCCAAATTCAGTCTGTCTCTTCCTTTCTGTGTCTCTGCTGTGGATGCTCGCATGCCTGTGAATGAATGTAAGTATGTATATTGTTGACCTAGAGTGAGGCTTCAAGTTTTCCTTTCCAGTGAGGTAAAGGTTTGGGGATGGAGTTGAGGTTAGGGGAAGGGATAGGTCTGGGGTTTGTTCTGTGAGACTTAGTCGTGTGAGTTCTTGTCTTTTTTACTTAGGAAACCCTTCTTCTATATTCTGCTTGCAAATATTCCTTTGTGTTCAGTTTGTTACCGTTTTTATTTGTGAATGCTAAGCTTTTCTGTTTCAAAGCTGTTCAAGTGGATGGAAGCTAGTTGATGTTGTTTGATTTCCTGTTTCCTTGACTTGAAGAGACGCAATTTTGCTTCTGCCACCACACACATGTGGTGAAGTCCTTGACATTAAGGAACCTATGGCCCGTGCTTATTTCCAGGAGTTTCATCACTTCAGGCTTTGCGTTGATGTGTTTCACTGAATCTGAGGTGTTATGAGACCAAAAGCCAATGTGATTATTCAGATGCAACCATCTCCAATACCCACAGCTTTTCGTTGCAGAGGCTCTTGTTCCCATTCATATCGCCTCCCCTCCTTTGGCGTCAATGAAGTGACTATAGAAGCTTGGGGTTATTTCTGGACCCTCAATTCCATTCCATGGATCTGGTTCTGCATGTTTGTACCATGCTGTCCTGATGATCCTAGTGTGATAGTCTAATTGGCTATCAGGCAGCCTGCTATGTACATTTCAGGGCTTTGTGGCAGATTGCATTGACTATTTTGTCTTCTTTCTGTTTCCATAGACATTTTGGAATTCTTTGGTTATAATGCCCTGAGAACAGTCTTTGGTATTTTGAGAGTAATAGCATGCAACCTCTGGATTGCCCCACGGTGGGGGTTAGGGGGAGGGGGAAGTGACATCATCTTACCAGGAGGAATTCTTCTGATCCAGGAGCACAGCTTATTTTCCATTGGATTGGTTGGCTTCACCTTCTTTCATCCATCTCTTGCAGTTCTCTGAGAAGAGGGGCTTCCCTCCTGGGTTAGATGGATTCCAAGCTATTGCCTTTCAGGAAATGTCACTGTCGGTGGGGTGGATCCTTGCCTTCTCCTTCTAAGCGTTTGCTGTAAATGTTAGAAATGCCAAGGATTTCTCTTCCCCTTCCTCACTGTTCATCTCTCTGAGCCTCCAGGTAGAACAGGCCTAGTCCAGGGTCCCCAGGGGCTCGGGGAGTGCAGCTAGATCATGTTTCTCAGGTGCTCAGTGCTGGGCATCATTTGGTGTACTCTCCAGGTCCCTTCCTTCGCCTGGTGTCCCTTCAGACCTCTCCCTCAGGCTCCTTTGTTTTCATGTCACTTGTGTATTAGAAGATAAATCTGCCTAAGCTCTGTGTATGCAAACCTTTGTCTCCCAGCTTGGGATGTGTCATTTCCGTTTTACAGACCATTTTTCCCAGAGTACAATTATTGGTGAGACAAGTTCACTGTGTTCCCTGGTTACTCTTTGTGTAGTGTCTTTCTGTATTGTGTGTGAAGACACAGAGCTCATGTCTAACGTTTACTTCATTTCCTTCTGGTTTTGTGAACCATTTTCCATGGAACGTATACCTAGGAATCATTTGAAGTGCATTTGCAGAGAGATGTCAAGTTTCCATGGACATGCATGTCATCCCCTCTGGGTTCCAAATGCGTTGCTCCTAAACTTTTTAGGAGAACTTCTTGGAAAGATGGGTGTTTTTCAGCTTGCGTTTTCACAGTTGAATGGATTCAGCAGCTCTAGCAGAAGGGGTGCTGACTCCAATGAAGGGAGTCGGGTGCAGCCTCCCTTTCAGCACAAATACCCAGGTCGGATAGTCAGGGGGCAGATCTTCCATCTGTGAGCCACAGGCCACTGGCATCCTTGTGTGCCCTTGGCTGTGTGAGCAGCTGAAGGGAGTTTCGTCTCAGCAGGCGCCCAGCAGGCCTGTGGCTTCGGACCGCCAGAGGTAAGCATCTCAGAAGACAGGAGCCACTGTGCCAGAAGTGGAGCAGGATCCACCCTGAGGGTGGTCACTGATCGTCAATAGATGCTCCTATGGGACTTTGATGGGTCCGGCACACTCTTCTCCCAGATAGCGAGAGAGATGTCTGTGGGCTCTGTTAGGCCCTCCACTCCCTCTTGTGGTCCCGAAGGCTGGTTGTCACCATGATGAGCACCTAGCTCTAGAAGATGACCACTGCCACCTGCCCTGTGTTTCCTTTTGACCGCATGTCCACGCAAAGCGTCAGGCTGTCTCTGAGCTACACTAGCCATGTCCATTGCCTCTCATTGGACCTGCATATGTTTCTTCTGTTTCCTTCCCGATCATACATTTTCTCAAGCATGTGGGGACCACAAGGATGGTGGGTCTTTTTCTGGCCTTGTGTTCTGAGGAAGAGTTTTCCCTTTGTTGGTGTGGATTTATCTTTCCATTTCTCCTGCCTGGTTTATTGTTGTGAGTTTGTTTGAGCCGGGAGAAGAACTCAGCATTTCCTTGTGTCTGAGGTGTCCCACTTACAATAGCACTGCCTACCTGGAGATTCTGAGCAGTTATCGAGAGGGCTTCGTTTGGCAGATGACATCTTGAAAGGACCTACACTGTCCTTTCATATACCCAAAGGCTCCTTCAAATGACATAGAAACCAGAATTCTCCAGTTTGGTCTTCCAATATGTGGGGACTCAGAACAATACCCCGGAGAAGGGAAAAGCTACCCACTCCAGGATTCTGGCCTAGAGAATTCCATGCACTGTAGAATTCATGGGCATGTCAAGACTCTAACAATACTGAGAGACTATAACGTTCACCTTCAGTCACAGGAAAATCCAGTTTCCTTTCATTTCAGTGATTGCATTGATTGGGGACCATGAAAGGATGGGAAGAAATGCAGAAAGAAGTAGACTCAATCTTGTCAGGCGGGGGAGAGAGGAACGGTCAGTGCTTGCCATGAATCCAGGCTTTGCTGGGAAGTGGGTGGGGGGATAGAGTGAGGGTATTCCAATGTAGACAGGGTGATGCTTACACAGCATTGTGAAGGCCTATATATTCCCAAATGGCATCAAGGATGGAAAATTTATTGACACACACTTGTGAGCAAAATATACAGAAAGCCATAAAAGACATAAAAGATGAGAAGAAAGATGCCTAGGAGCCTGATGAAAATCAGCTCAGGGGAAAGGAAGTCAGTCTCCCCTGGGTGGGGAGGGAGTGGACGGCATCCACAGGGAACACACAGGGATGGAGCCTGCAGAGCCAAACGCGCCCCTGGACGAGGTGTTTGCTGAAAGGGCTCTGGGTCTCTGTCCAGAGCAGGGACCTTTTCTCCCTGCAGAGGTGGGACCGTCATGGTGGGTGTCTGAGTCCTTGGCAGGAGCCAGGGCAGGCTGCCCTTGTGCAGGTGGTCACTCAGACCCTGACTCGGGTTCTGCCACCAACGCCTGAGCAGGTGTAAGTGCACGTTGAGGTGGAGGATCTGGAAACGGGGTGGGACATCGGGTCCTGGGGCTGTGGGTGGTGCAGGCACAGAGATCCGATGTGCTGAGTGTGCCTGCCAATACCCGGTTGGCCACATGTCTTTGGGAGGCTACGTCTCAGGTCTCGGACCCCCCTCAGTGGATCCCTGGGTCCTGCACCTGGAGCTCCCACCTCCGTAGGGACAGGTGTTGGAGGTGGAGGCTCGCTGAGTTTGTCAGCCGGAGCTAGAGCTGGGGGAGAAGAAAAGTTTGCCACAGGCCAGCCTTGCCATGTGCCTAAGTGGGCACGAAAGTTTCCTAGAGATTCGCTAAGAAGGCCCAGCATCGGAGTCTTCTCTGCAGTCTCTAAGATGGGTGGTGTGAGGCTAGCCTTTGTTCCAGGCCCAGCCCCAGCTCTGGGGGACTCCTACCTGTGTGGCTTAGCACTGAATCCTTACACTCATGTTCAGCAGTCCCAGCCGCCTCACGTCTGTGCTATGCCGTTCTGGGTTTCAGATCCTCCTGCTACCTCAGGTGCAGGGCTTCTCAGAGCTCTGGGTCAGGGCCGGCTCTGCGGAGCTCTGTGGCAGCCTGAGACTGGGCCCCGGGGTGCATGCTGGGTGGTGTCTGGGTAGCAGGCCTTGCCGGCTCCGTCTTCATCTTCAGTTGGGCTGAGCCCTCCTTGGCCACGCTCACTTGGAGCCTGTACTGGGCGTCCCGGGCAGGGGGCTAGTGCTCTGAGCCCTCTTTCTGGGAGGTGGATGGGGTGTGCCCCTAAGGGGCCAACTCGGGTGGACGCTCTGCAATGATTGTGACCATCAGCCAGGCTTGCTTCGATATTTCTGGGCTGAGGCTGGCCATGATGGCTGCTGCCTCTGCCTGTCTGCCCTTCTGCTCACAGAAAGAGCAAAGACAAAGATCTGCACAGCTACCCACCCGGGAGGACAGAGACACCCCTGAGGGTGTGAGGTCAACCTGGGCACGCGGCTCTGCCTGGACACTCCCCATGCCACCCAGCCTTCTCTCCCCTGGGGTGTGGACACAAGCGACCCATGGTCTCCTGACCCACATGCGGTTTGGCTTGCTTGAGGCAGACACACCCCGAAAAACCCCCATCCACACACAGTGAAAGGCCTCAGGCTTCCCCGGGTGGGACAGGAGAGGTGGCCGGACCTGGCCTGGGGCTCCCCTGTTACCTTTCTGTTCCTTCGGGCAAAGGGCCAGAGGACTCTCGGGGGGGGAGTGCTGAGCCAGTGTCAACCGCGTGCCCACACAGTCTGCCTGTGAGCTCGCCTGAGGTGCCGGCAGCATCTGGGCAAGGGCAAGCAGCAGAACATCTTGACAGCAAACGATCTGGCTGGGGGCTCCTCTCCGCTGGGGAGGACTGGATACCGGTTTGTGGGTTCTGTTGGGTTCTGTTGCCAGGAAGTGACATCATTTCCTGGTTCGTGGCCGAGGTCCCTTCCACAAAGCTCCCCAAGGGAACCTCTGGGTTTCTGGCTGTTCCCCCACGTCCTTAGACCACATGCAGGCACAGTGAAACCACACAGCCAACCCCACAGCATTGGGGAGACCTGGGTGCAGCCAGGGCCTGAGCTCTGAGGACACAGATGTTTTCAGCCCAGGATCCTACTTCTCAGAAATGATGTGGCCCTGGGCAAGGCATGTGCCCAGCAGGGTAACCCAGTCTCTTGATCTTCAGAGTGGGGAACACTCTCTCATCTGCTGCCTAGGTTTGTCAGCCTACGAACAACTCCAGTTCCTGTTCATACTTTGGGCCTCCATCACATGGAGCTTGGACACTGAGACTTCCCAAAGGACAGATTTCACACAGGGCTGACCTAGCACAGAATGGGGCAGAATCAGGCCTGGATGGGCTCTGGGAGCTGGGAAAAGGCAGTCCGCTTCCTGCCTATTTCTTGACCCCCGCATTGGGAGGACCGCAAGGTAATATTCAGACATCGCCCCCTCTGATATCAACCTTCCTTGTCCTACTCAAGTGTCCCACTCAGCCTCGAGGAGTGGGGGAGTCTGCCCAAACAGTGGCTCCCTGCATCCTTGTCTTTGAATCTCATCATCTTGTGTCATTTTACCACTTGCAGGGGGAATACGCACTGTCAATGTTTCCAACCTCAAGAGAGATTCATGCAAATTCTGTGAAATCGACTCATTTCTTCTCTCCCTGGTTCAGTCTCTCTTCCGCGTTCTGTTTCTTTCTTGACCTTTCCAAATTCAGTCTGTCTTCCTCTCTGTGTCTCTCCTGTGGATGCTTGAATGCATGTGAATGTATGTACGCATGTAAACTGTTGACCTAGGGTGAGGCTTTAGTATTTCGTTTAGAGTGAGTTAAAGCTTTGGGGTTGGAATTGGTGTTAGGGGAAGGGCTAGATCTGGGGTTTGTTCTGGGAGACTTAGTGGTGTGAGTTCTCAGTCTCTTTTATGTAGGAACCCCTTCTCCGATATTCTGCTTGCTAATATTCTTTTTTGTCCAGTTTGTTACCATTTTGATTAGCAAATTCTTAGCTTTCTGCTGCAAAGCTGTTCAAGTGGATGGAAGCTGGTGGGTGTCCTTTGGTTTACTGTTTCCTTGACTTGAAGAGACCCAATTTTCTTCCACCCCCACACACATGTTGAGAAGTCCCTGACATGAAGGCGCCTATGGCCTGTGCTTATTTCCAAGAGTTTCATCACTTCAGGCTTTGCATTGATGTGTTTCACTGAATCTGACGTGTTATGAGACCAAAAGCCAATATGATTGTTCAGATGGAACCATCTCCAATTCCCACGGCCTTTCCTTGCAGAGGTTCTTTTTCCCATTCGTATCACCTCTCCTCCTTTGGCGTTGAGGAATTGACCGTAGAAGCTTGGGTTTACGTCTGGAACCTCAAATCCATTCCATGGATCTGGTTCTGCGTGTTTGATTTCTTCCCAGTACTATGCTGTCCTGATGATCCTAGTCTGAGAGTCTAATTGGCTATCAGTCAGCCTGCTATGTCCATTTCAGAGCTTTACGGCAGATTGCATTGACTCTTTTGACTCCTTTGTGTTTCCATAGACATTTTGGATTCTTTGGTTATAAAGCCCTGAGAAAAGCCGTTGGTATTTTGAGAGAAATAGAGTGGATCCTCTGGATTGCCCCATGGTGGGGGTCCGGGGGAGGGGGAATTGATATCATCTTACCAGGAGGAATTCTTCTGATCATTGAGAACAGCTATTTTCCATTGGATTTGTGGGATTCACTTTCTTTTATCCATCTCTTGCAGTTCTCAGAGAAGAGGGGCTCCCCTCCTGGTTTAGATGGACTCCTAGTTATTGCCTTTCAGGGAATGTAACTGTCGGTGGGGTTGATAATTGCCGTCTTCTAAGCGTTTGTTGTGAGTGTTAGAAATGTCAAGTATTTCTCTTCCCCTTTCTCACTGTCCATCTCTCTGAACCTCCAGGTAGAACAGGCCTAGTCCAGGGTCCCACGGGCCTCGGGGAGTGCACCTAGACCCTGTGGATCAGACACTCAGTTCTGGGCATCATTTGGTGTACTCTCCGCGTCCCTTTTTTCGCCTGGTGTCCCTTCAGACCTCTCCTTCGGGCTCCTTTGTGTTCATGTCATTTGTGTATTAACAGCCAAATCCTGCCTAAGCTCAGTGTATGCATACAGGGTCCTGCCACTTCTCCCATCCCACCTGGGGAAGCCTGAGGCCTTTCCCTGTGTATGGAAGGGGTTTCTTCGGCGTGTGTCTGACTCAAGCAAGCCCAGCTGCATGTGGGTTTGGAGCCCTTTGACTGCTTGTGTCCACACGCCAGCGGAGAGCAGGCTGCCTGTCATGGGGAGCGTCCAGTCAGAGCTGGTGGACCAGGCTGACCTCACGCCCTTGGGTGTGTCTCCGTCTTCCTGGGTGGGTATCTCAGCATATCTTTGTTGCTGCGCCTTCTGGGAGCAGAAGGGCAGACGGGCAGAAGCAGCAGCCATACTGGCCGGCCTCAGCTCACAAATATCAAAGCAGGGCTGGTTGATGGTCTCTATCATTGCAAAGCATCCCACCCGAGGTGGCCCCTGAGGGGCACACCCCATCCGCCTCCCAGAGGGAGGGCTTAGAGCACCAGCCCCCTGCCCGGGAGGCCCATTCCAGGCTCCAGGTGAGTGTGGCCACGGAGGGCTCAGCCCAACTGGCAATGAAGATGGAGCAGGCCAGGCCTGCTACACAGACACCACCCAGCACGCACCCCGGGGCCCAGTCTCAGGCTGCCACGGAACTCAGCAAAGCCTGCCCTGACTCAGAGCTCTAAGAAGCCCTGCCTTGGAGGTAGCAGTAGGACCTGGAACCCAGGAGGGCAAAGCAAATAGATGAGGCGTTTGTGGCTGCTGCATGTGAGTGTGGCGAGGTAGTGCTGAGCCACACAGGGAGGTGTCCCCCAGAGCTAGGGCTGGTCCGGGACCAATGGCTGGCCTCACACCACACATTTTGGAGACTGCAGAGAAGACTCCGATGCTAAGCCTTCTTATAGAATCTCTAGGAAGCTTTCGTACCCACTGAGACACATGGCAAAGCTGTCCTGTGGCAAACTCTTCTTCTCCACCAGCTCTAGCTCTGACCGTCAAACTCAGCCAGCCTCCAAGTCCAAAACGAGTCCCTACAGAGGTTGGAGCTCCAGGTGCAGCACCCAGGGATCCACTGAGGGGAGATTGAGACCTGAGACGTCCCCTCCCAAAGAAATTGGGCGAACCGGGTACTGGCTAGCACCGTCAGCATATCCGAACTCTGTGCTTGCACGAACCAGAGCCCCAGGCTCCGATGTCCCACCCCGTTTTCCAGAACCTCCACCTACACGTGAACTTACACCTGCTCGGTCTTTGGCGGCAGAACCTGAGTCAGGGCCTGACTGACCACCTGCAGAGGGGCAGCCTGCAGTGTTTCCTGCCAAGGACTCAGACGCCCAACATGCCTGTCCCACCCCTGCAGGGAGAACAGGCCCATGCTCTGGACAGAGACCCAGAGCCCTTTCATCAAAAACCTCATCCAGGAACGCGGATGACTCTGTAGCCACCATCCCTGCGTGTTTTCCGTGGCAGCCGTCCATTTGCTCCCCACCCAGGGGAGATTGACTTCCATTCCCCTGAGCTGATTTTCATCAGGCTCCTAGGCATCTTTCTTTTCATCTTTTATGTCTTTTATGGCTTTCTGTATATTTTGCTCGCAACTGTGTGTCAATAAATTTTCCTTCCTTGATGCCATTTGGGAATATGGAGGCCTTCACAATGCTGTGTAAACATCACCACTGTGTACATTTGGACACCCTCATTCTATCCCCCCCACTTCCCAGCAAAGCCTGGATTCTTGGCAAGCACTCCCCGTTCTTCTCTCCCCGCCTGACAACATTGAGCATACTTCTCTCTGCATTTCTTCCCATCCTTTCGAGGTCCCCAATCAATGCCAATCACTGAAATAAAAGGAAACTGGATTTTGCTCTGACTGAAGGCGAAAGTTATAGTCTCTCGGCATTGTTAGAGTCTTGGCATACCCATGAATTCTACAATCCATGCAATTCTCTAGGTCAGAATCCTGGAGTCGGTAGCTTTTCCCTTCTCAGTGGATTGTTCTGACTCCCCACATATTGGAACACCAAACTGGAGAATTCTGATCCCTAGGTCATTTGACGTAGCCTTTGGGTATCTGAAAGGACCATGTAGGTCTTTTCAAGATGTTATCTGCCAAACGAAGCCCTCTCGGCAAATGTGCTCAGAATATGCAGGTAGGCAATGCTGTTGTAAGTGGGACACCTCAGGCACAAGGGAAATGCTGAGTTCTTCTGCTGGCACAAACAAACTCACAACAATAAACCAGGCAGGAGAAATGGAATGATAAACCCAAACCAACAAAGGGAGAAGTGTTCCACAGAACACAAGGCCAGATCCACCATCCTCGTAGTCCCCACATGCTCGAGAAAATCAGTGATCGGGAAAGAAACAGAAGAAACATGTGCAAGTCCAATGTGAGGAAATGCACATGGCTAGTGTAGCTCAGAGATGGCCTGATGCTTCGCATGGACACGTGGGCAAAGGGAAACACAGTGCAGGTGGCGGTTCTCATAATCTCAGAGCTCGGTGCTCAGGTTGGTGTCAACCAGCCTTCCGGACCACAAGAGGGAATGGAGGGCCAGCAGAGCCCATAGACATCTGTCTCGCTCTCTGCCAGAAGAATGTGCTGGACCCATCAAAGTCCCACTGGAACATCTCTTGGCGATCAATGCCCACCCTCAATGTGGATCCCATTCCACTTCTTGCACGGTTGATCCTGTCTTCTGAGATGCTCACCTCTGGTGGTCCAAAGCCGCAGGCTTGCTTGGTGCCTGTGCAGACGAAACTCCCTTAAGCCGCTCACACGTCCAAGGGCACACAAGGATGCCTGTGGCTTCTGGCTCAATGATGGAAGATCAGAGCCCTCTCAACCAGACTTGGGGATCGGTGCTGAAATGGAGGCCGCACCGGACTCCCCCTTTCACTGGACAAAGTGTCCTTGCTTCTAGAGCTGCTGAATCCATTCAACTGTGGAAATGCAAGCTGAAAAACACCCATCTTTCTGAGAAGGTCTCCAAAACTGTTTAGGAGTGACACATTGGAAACCAGAGGGGGTGACATGCATGTCCATGGAAAATTAACACCTCTCAACAAATGCACTTCAAATGATTCCTAGACATACGTTCCATGCAAAATGGTTCACAAATCCAGAAGGAAATGGAGCAGACATTAGACATGAGCTCTGAGTTTTCACACACAATACCAAAAGGCACTACACAAAGAGTAACCAGGGAACACAGTGAACTTTGTCAAATCCAAGATTTGGGCTCTGGGAAAGACCGTCTGAAAAACACAAAGAACATATCCCAAGCGGGAAGACAACTGTTTGCATACACGGAACGTAGGCAGAATTTGGCTCCTAATACACAAAAGACATGAACACAAGCTTGAAGGAGAGGTCTGCAGGGAAACCAGGCGAAGGAAGGGACATGGAGAGTATCCAGAATGATGCCCAACAATGAAGGCCTGAGAAACACGGTCTAGCTGCACTCCCCAATAGCCGTGGGGCCCTGGACTAGGCCTGTTCTACCTGGAGGCTCAGAGAGATGGACAGTGAGGAAGGGGAAGAGAAATCATTGGCATTTCTAATACTAACAGCAAATGCTTAGAAGGAGACGGCAAGTATCAACCCCATTGACAGTGACATTTCCTGAAAGGCAATAGCTAGGAGTCCATCTAACCCAGGAGGGAAGCCCCTCTTTTAAGAGAACTGCAAGAGATGGATGAAAGAAGGTGAAGCCCACCAATCCAATGGAATATAAACTGTGCTCCAGTATCAGCAGAATTTCTCCTGGTAAGAAAATGTCACTTGCCCCTCCGCCCAACCCCCAACTTGGGGCAGTCCAGAGGTCGCATGCTATTCCTCTCAAAATACCAACGGCTACACAAATACAAAGGTTTATTAGAGAATACTATCAGCAATTATATGGCAATAAAAAGAATAACCTGGAAGAAATTGACAAATTCCAAGAAAAGTACATCTTTACAAAACTGAACCAGGAAGAAATAGAAAATCTGAAAAAACACATCACAAGCTCGGAACTAAAGGCTATAATAAAAAATCTTCCAGCAAACAAAAGCCCTGGTCCAGACGGCTTCACGGCTGAGTTTTACCAAAAATTGAGAGAAGAGCTAACACCTATTCTACTCAAACTCTTCCAGAAAATTGCTGAGGAAGGGAAACTTCCAAACTCATTCTATGAGGCCACCATCACCCTAATCCCAAAACCTCGTAAAGATCCCACAAAAAAGAAAACTACAGGCCAATATCACTGATGAACATAGATGCAAAAATCTTTAACAAAATTCTAGCAATCAGAATCCAACAACACATTCAGAAGATCATACATCATGACCAAGTGGGCTTATCCCAGTAATGCAAGGATTCTTCAATATCCACAAATAAATCAACGTAATACACCACATTAACAAACTGAAAACTAAAAATCATTTGATTATTTCAATAGATGCAGAGAAAGCCTTTGACAAAATGCAACATCCATTTATGCTAAAAACCCTCCAGAAAGTGGGAATAGAAGGGACATATCTCAATATAATGAAAGCTATATATGACAAACCCACAGCAAACGTTATCCTCAATGGTGAAAAACTGAAAGCATTTCCCCTAATGTCAAGAATAAGACAAGGGTGCCCATTCGCACCACTACTATTCAACATAGTTCTGGAAGTTTTGGCTACAGCAATCAGAGCAGAAAAAGACAGAAAAGGAATACAAATTGGAAAAGAAGAAGTACAACTTTCACTGTTCGCTGATGACGTGATCCTCTACACAGAAAACCCTAAAGAATCTACCAGAAAACTACTAGAGCTAATCAATGAATACAGTAAAGTTTCAGGATATAAAGTCAACACACAGAAATCACTTGCATTCCTTTACACTAATAATGAGAAAATAGAATGAGAAATTAAGGAAACTATTCCATTCTCTGTTGCAACGATAAGATTTAAATACTTAAGAATGTATTTACCTAAGGAAACAAAAGACTTGTACACAGAAAACTATAAAACACTAGTGAACATAATCAAAGAGTACACTAATAGATGGAGAAATATACCATGTTCGTGTATTGGAAGAATAAATATTGTTAAAATGAGTATAATATCTAAAGTAACTTATACATTCAATCCAATCCCTGTCCAGCTACCAACGATATTTTTCATAGAACTAGAACAAATAATCTCACAATTTGTATGGAAATACAAAAAACCTCGAATAGCCAAAGCAATCTTGAGGAAGAAAAATGTAACTGGGGAAATTAGCCTGAGGGACTTCAGGCTCTACTACAAAGCCACAGTCATCAAGACAGCATGGTACGGGCATAAATACAGAAACGTAGATCAATGCAACAAAATAGAAAGCCCAGCGATAAATCCACGGACCTATGGATACCTTATCTTTGACGAAGGAGGCAAGAATATAAACTGGAGAAAAGAAAGTCTCTTTAACAAGTGGTTCTGGGAAAACTGGTCAGCCACTTGTAAAAGAATAAAACTAGAATACTTCCTAACACCATATACCAAAATAAACTCAAAATAGACTAGAGAGATAAACGTAAAACCAAAAATTATAAAACTCCTAGAGGAGAATGTAGGCGAAACACTCTCTGACATAAATCACAGCAGGATCCTCCAAGACCCACCTCCCAGAATATTGGAAATAAAAACAAAAATAAACAAATGGGACCTAATTAAAATCAAAAGCTTCTGCACAGCAAAGGAAACTATAAGCAAGGTGAAAAGACAGCCTTCAGAATGGGGGAAAATAATAGCAAATGAAACAACTGATAAAGGATTAATCTCCAAAATATACAAGCAGCTCCTGAAGCTCAATTCCCGAAAAATAAATGAGCCAATCAAAAAATGGGCCAAAGAACTAAACAGACATTTCTCTAAAGAATTCATAAAGATGGCTAACAAACACATGAAAAAATGCTCAACGTCTCTCATAATCAGAGAAATGCAAATCAAAACCACAATGGGATACCATTTCACACCAGTCAGAATGGCTACTATCCAAAAGTCTACATGCAATAAATGCTAGAGAGGTTGTGGAAAAAAGGGAACCTTCTTACACTGTTGGTGGGAATGCAAACTAGTACAGCCACTATGGAGAACAGTGTGGAGATTCCTCAAAAAAATGGAAATAGAAATGCCATATGATCCAGCAATCACACTCCTGGGCATACACACCGAGGAAACCAGAATTGAAAGCGACACATGTACTCCAATGTTCATCGCAGCACTGTTTACAATAGCCAGGACAAGGAAGCAACCTACATGTCCATCTGCAGACGAATGGATAATAAAGCTTTGGTACATATACACAATGGAGTATTACTCAGCCGTTAAAAAGAATGCATTTGAATCAGTTCTAATGAGGTGGATGAAATTGGAGCCTATTATACAGAGTGAAGTAAGCCAGAAAGAAAAACACCAATACAATATACTAACGGATTTATATGGAATTTAGAAAGATGCAAATGATAACCCCGTATACGAGACAGCAAAAGAGAAACAGATGTATAAAACAGTCGTAGGGATTCTGTGGGAGAGGGTGAGGATGGGATGGTTTGGGAGAATGGCATTGAAACATGTATATTATCATATGTGAAACGAATCACCAGTTCAGGGTCAAGGCATGTTACAGGATGTTCAGGGCTGGTATGACCCAGAGGGAAAATAAAGGAAGGAGGGAGGTAGGAGGGGGGTTCGGGAGAGGGACGTCATGTACACACGAGGCGGATTCATGTCAATGTATGGCAAAACCAACCAATATAATATTTAAAATAATTAGCCTCCAATGAAAATTAAAAAAAAAAAAAAACAACAAAAAAAAAAACCAACGGCTGTTCTCAGGTCATTATAACCAATGAATTCCAAAATGTCTATGGAAACACAAAGGAGTCAAAAGAGTCATTGCAATCTGCCACAAAGCCCAGAAATGGACATAGCACTCTGCTTGATAGCCAATTAGACTATCACCCTAGGATCATCAGGACAGCATGGTACTGGGAAGAAATCAAACACGCAGAACCAGATCCATGGAGTGGAATTGAGGGTCCAGAAAAAAAAAAATCCACGCTTCTTCGGTCATTTCCTCAATGCCAAAGGAGGGGAGGTGATACGAATGAGAACAAGAGCCTCTGCAATGAAAGGCCATGGGAATTGGAGAAGGTTCCTTCTGAACAATCACATTGGCTTTTGGTCTCAGAACACGTCAGGTTCAGTGAAACACATCAATGCAAAGCCTGAAGTGATGAAACTCCTGGAAATAAGCACGGGCCATAGGCTCCTTCATGTCATGGACTTCTCAACATGTGTGTGTGTGTGGGGAAGAAAATTGGGTCCCTTCAAGTCAAGGAAACAGTAAACCAAAGGACACCCACGGGCTTCCATCCACTTGAACAGATTTGCATCGGAAAAGTTGAGCATTCACAAATCAAAATGGTAACAAACTGAACAAAAAAGAATATTAGCAAGCAGAATATCGGAGAAGGGGTTCCTACGCGTCTCCCAGAACAAACCCCAGGCCTATCCCTTCCCTTAACACCAAATCCAACGACAAACCTTTAACTCACTCGACACGAAACCCTGAAGCCTCAAACAAGTTCAACAACATACATGCGTCCATGCATTCACATGCATGCAAGCATCCAGAGGAGAGACACAGAGAGGAAGAGACAGACTGAATCTGGAAAGGTCAAGAAAGAGAGGGAATGAGGGAGAGAGACTGAACAATGGAGAGAGGAAATGATTCGATTTCATAGAATTTGCATGAATCTCTCTTGTGGTTGGAAACAATGACTGTGCTTTTCCCCCAAGGGGGTAAATGACTCAAGATGATGAGACTCAAGGACAAGGATGCGGGGAGCCACTGTTGGGGCAGACTCCCCCAGCCTTCGAGGTCAAGTGGGGCAATTGAGGAGGATTGGAAAGGTTGATATCAGAGGGGGTGATGTCTGAATATGACTTTCCGGTCCTCCAAATGCAGGGGTCAAGAAATAGGCAGAAAGGGGACTGCCTTTTTCCAGGTCCCAGAGCCCATCCAGGCCTGATTCTGCCCCATTCTGTGCTAGGTCAGCCCTGTGTGGAATCCATCCTTTGAAAGTCTCAGTGTCCAAGCTCCATGTGATAGCGGCCCAATGTTTGAACAGGCACTGGAGCTGTTCGTAGGCTGACAGACCTAGGCAGGAAATGGGAGAGTGACACCCACTCTGCAGATGGAAAGAGTGGGGAAAACCTGCAGGGCACTTCTGAGAAGGAGCCTGGGCTGAAAGCAGCTGTGTCCTCAGAGATCAGGTCCTGGCTGCACCCAGGACTCCCCAATGCTGTGGGGTCGGCTGTGTGTGTCACTGTGCCTGCACGTGGCCTAAGGGCATGGGGAAACGGCCAGAAACCCAGAGGTTCCCTTGGGGAGCTTTGTGGAAGGGACCTTGGCCATGAACGAGGAAATGATGTCACTTCCTGGCAACAGAACCCAACAGAACCGGCAACCCTGGTATCCAGGCCTCCTCAGTGGAGAGGAGTCCCCAGCCAGATCACTTGCTTTCAAGATATTCTGTTGTTTGCCCCTGCCCAGAGGCCTGGGCCTCAGGCGAACTCACAGGCAGAGAATGTGGGAACGTGGAGGACGCTGGCTCAGGGACCCCGGAGAGGCCTCTGGCCCTTTGCCCTAAGGAACAGAAAGGTAACAGGGAGGCCCAGGCCGGGTCCGGCCACCTCTCCCGTCCCACATAGGGAAGCCTGAGGCCTTTGCCTGTGTGTTGATGGGGGTTTCTCGGGGTGTGTCTGCCTTAAGCAAGCCCAGCCGCATATTGGTCAGGAGTTCGTGGGTCGCTTTTGTCCACACCACAGGGGAGACCAGGCTGGTGGCATGGGAAGCATCCGGGCAGAGCTGGCTGCCCAGGCTGACCTCACTCCCTCAGGTGTATCTCTCTCCTCCTGATTGCGTATCTGAGCAGACACTCGTCTCTGCGCTTTCTGAGAGCAGAAGGGCAGATGGGCAGAGGCAGCAGCCATCCTGGCCTGGCACAGTTCAGAAATATCGAAGGAGTGCTGCTGATGGTCACTGTCATTGTAGAGCATCCCACCCGAACTGGCCCCTGAGGGGAACACCCCCACCACCACGCTGAGGGAGGGTTCAGTGCACCAGCCCCATGCCCAGGAAGCCCAGTACAGGCTCCAGGTGAGCGTGGCCACGGATGGCTCAGCCAAACTGGCGAAGAAGAGGAAGCAGGCAAGGCCTGCTGCACAGACACCACCAAGCACACACTCCGGGGCCCAGTCTCAGGCTGCCACGGAGCTCAGCACACCCAGCTCTGACCCAGAGTTCCGAGAAGCCCTTCCTTGGAGGCAGTAGGAGAGCCTGGAGCCCAGCAGTGCAGAGCACAGAGTTGAGGCTCCTGGGGCTGCTGCATGTGAGTGTGGGGAGGCGGTGCTTAGCCACACAGGGAGGAGTCCCCCAGAGTGGGGCTGGGCCTGGACCAAAGGCTGGCCTCACACCACCCATCTTGGAGACTGCAGAGAAGACTCCGAAGCAGGGCTTTCTTAGCTAATCTCTAGGAAGCCTTCATGTCCCCTTAGGCTCATGGCAAGGCTGGCATTTGGAAAACTCTTCTTCTCTCCCAGCTCTAGCTCTGGCCATGAAACTCAGCCAGCTTCCACGTACAAGACCCGTCCCTACAGAGGTGGGAGCTCTAGGTGCAGGACGCAGGGATCCAATGAGGGGAGATTGAGACCTAAGACAACCTTCCCAAAGCTACGGGGCGAACCGTGTCCCTTGAGCACATCAGAACTCTGTACCTGCACGACTCCCAGCCCCAGGCCCCGATGTCTCACCATGCCTTCCAGAACCTCCACCTTCACGTGTACATGCACCTGCTTGGGCTTTGGCGACAGAAACCGAGTCAGGGGCTGAGTGACCACCTGCACAAGGGCAGCCTGCCCTGGCTGCTGCCAAAGACTCAGACGCCCACCATGACTGTCCCACCCCTGCAGGGAGAACAGGCCCATGCTCTGGACAGACTTCGAGAGCTCTTTCAGCAAACACATCGTCCAGGGGTGCGGTTGGCTCTGCAGCCTCCATCCTGTGTGTTCCCCGTGGACGCCGTCCACTCCCTCCCCACTGAGGGGAGATTGACTTCCCTTCCCCTGAACTGATTTTCATCAGGCTTCTAGGCATCTTTCTTCTCAACTTTTGTGTCTTTTATGGCTTTCTGTATATTTTGCTCACAAGTGTGTGCCAATAAATTTTCCTTCTTTGATGCCATTTGGGAAGATGGAGGCCTTCACAATGCTGTGTAAGCATCACCACTGTCTACTTTCTGAAACACTCATTCTATCCCCCTCCCACTTCCAAGCAAAGCCTGGATTCATGGCAAGCACTCACCGTTCCTCTCTCCCCCACCTGAAAACATTGAGTCTACTTCTCTCTGCATTTCTTCCCATCGTTTCGGGGTCCCCAATCAATGCCAATCACTAAAATGAGAGGAAACTGGATTTTGGTCTGACTGAAGGTGAAAGTTATAGTCTCTCAGTATTGTTAGAGTCTTGGCATCCCCATGAATTCTACAGTCCATGGAATTCTCTAGGCCAGAATCCTGGAGTTGGTAGCTTTTCCCTTCTCCAGGGGATTGTTCTGATGCTCCACATATTGGAAGACCAAACTGGAGAATTCTGGTTTCTCTGTCATTTGAAGGAGCCTTTGGATATCTGAATGGACTGTGTAGGTCCTTTCAAGATATCATCTGCCAAATGAAGTCGTCACGGCAAATGTGCTCAGAACCTCCAGGTAGGTCGTCCTATTGTAATTGGGACGCATCAGGCACAAGTGAAAGGCTGAGTTCTTCCGCCGATACAAATAAACTCACAACAATAAACCATGCAGGATAAATGGAAAGGTAAACCCACACCAACAAACGGAGAAGTGTTCCTCAGAACACAAGGCCAGAGAAAGACAAAACATCCTTGTGGCACCCACATGCTCGAGAAAATCAGTTATCAGGAAGGAAACAGAAGAAACATGTGCAGGTCCAATGACAGGCAAAGCACATGGCTAGTGTAGCTCAGAGATAGCCTGACACTTTGCATGGACACGTGGGAAAAGGGACATACATTGTAGGTGGAGGTGGCCATCATCTCAGAGCTAGGTGCTCAGGATGGTGACAACCAGCCTTCGGGACCACAAGAGGGAGTGGAGGGCCTAGCAGATCCCATAGACATCTCTCTTTCTATGTGGGAGAAGAGTGTGGCGGACCCATCATAATCCCACAGGAACATCACCTGACGATCAGTGCCCAACCTCAGGGTGGATCCCACTCCACTTCTGGCATGGTGGCTCCTGTCCTCTGAGATGCTCACCTCTGGCGGTCTGAAGCTGCAGGCCTGCTGGGCGCCTTCGGAGACGAAACTCCCTTCAGCTGCTCACACAGCCAAGGGCACACAAGGATGCCTGTGGAATCTGGATCACAGATGGAAGTTCAGAGCCCTGTCAACCTGAACTTGGGATTGGTGCTGAAAGGGAGGCCGCACCCAACTCCCTTTTCACTGGACACAGCGTCCCGGAGCTAGAACTGCTGAATCCATTCCTCTGTGGAAATGAAAGCTGAAAAACACCCATCTTTCCGAGAAGATATCCAAAAGAGTTTAGGAGCAACACATTTGGAAACCAGAGGGGATGACATGCATGTCCATGGAAACTTGACACCTCTCAACAAATGCACTTGAAATGATTCCTAGACTTATGTTCCATGCAAAACGGTTCACAAATCCAGAAGGAAATGGAGCAGAGATTAGCATGAGTTCTGTGTCTTCACACACAATACAGAAAGGCACTACACAAAGAGTAACAAGGGAACACAGTGAACTTTGTCAAATCCAAGATTTGGACTCTGGGAAAAACTGTCTGAAAAGCGCAAATGACACATCCCAAGCTGGGAGACAACTGTTTGCATACACAGAGCTTAGGCAGGATGTGGCTCTTAATACACAAATGACATGAACACAAATGGGCCTGAAGGAGACACCAGGAGAAGGAAGGGACAGGGAGAGTACACCGGATGATGCCCAGCACTGAGGCCTGAGAAATACGGTCTAGCTGCATTCCCAGAGCCCCGTGGGAGCCTGGAATAGGCCTGTTCTACCTGGAGGCTCAGAGAAATGGACAGTGAGGAAGGGGAAGAAAAATCCTTGGCATTTCTAACACTTCCAGCAAACGCTTAGAAGCAGGCAATTATCAACCCCACCGACAGGGACATTCCCTGAAAGGCAATAGCTAGGAGACCATCTAACCCAGGAGGGAAGCCCTTCTTCTCAGAGAACTGCAAGAGATGGATGAAAGAAGGTGAAGCCCAACAATCCAATGGAAAATAAGCTGTGCTGACGGATCAGAGGAATTCCTCCTGGTAAGATGATGTCACTTCCCCCTTCTCCCAACCCCCACCATGGGGCAATACAGAGTTTCCACGCTATTCCTCTCAAAATATCAACGGGTGTTCTCAGGTCATTATAATCAAAGAATTCCAGAATATCTATGGAAAAACAAAGGAGTCAAAATAGTCAATGCAATCTGCCATAAAGCCCTGAAATGGACATAGCAGGCTGCCTGATAGCCAATTAGAGTATCACACTAGGATCATCAGGACAGCATGGTACTGGGAAGAAATCTAACATGTAGAACCAGATACATGGAATGGAATTGAGGGTCCAGAAATAAACCCAAGCATCAACGGTCAATTCCTCAATGCCAAAGGAGGGGAGGCGATACGAATGGGAACTAGAGCCTCTGCAACGAAAGGCCGTGGGAATTGGAGATGGTTCCATCTGAACAATCACATTAGCTATTGTTCTCATAACATTTCAGATTTAGGGAAACACGTCAATACAAACCTGAAGTGATGAAACTCCTGGAAAGAAACAAGGGCCTTTGGCTCCTTAATGTCAGGGACTTCTCAACACGTGTGTGGGAGGGGGAAGAAAATTGGGTCTCTTCAAGTCAAGGAAACAGGAAACCAAAAGACACCAACTTGCTTCCATCCACTGAACAGCTTTGCATCAGAAAATCTAAGCATTCACTTATCAAAATGGTAACAATCTGAACACAAAAGAATATTTGCAAGCAGAATATCGGAGAAGGGGTTCCTTCATAAAAGAGACTGAGAACTCACACCACTAAGTCTCCCAGAAGAAACCCCAGACATATCCTTTCCCCTAACACGAACTCCCACCCGAAACCTTTACCTCACTTGAAATGAAACCCTAAAGCCTCACCCTAGGTCAACAGTTCCCCAGCGATCAATGCAAAGAAATAGAGGAAAACAACAGAATAGGAAAAACAAGAGATCTTTTCAAGAAAATTAGAGATATCAAGGGAACATTTCATGCAAAGATGGGCTCGATAAAGGACAGAAATTTTATGGACCTAACAGAAGCAGAAGATATTAAGAAGAGGTGGCAAGAATACACAGAAGAACTGTACAAAAAAATCTTCATGACGAAGATAATGACGATGGCGTGATCACTCACCTGGAGCCAGACATGTTGGAATGTGAAGTCAAGTGGGCCTTAGAGAGCATCACTACAAACAAAGCTAGTGGAGGTGATGGAATTCCAATTGAGCTATTTCAAATCCTAAAAGATGATGCTGTGAAAGTCTGCACTCAATATGCCAGCAAATTTGGAAAACTCAGAAATGGCCACAGGACTGGAAAAGAGAGCATCACTACAAACAAAGCTAGTGGAGGTGATGGAATTCCAATTGAGCTATTTCAAATCCTAAAAGATGATGCTGTGAAAGTTTGCACTCAATATGCCAGCAAATTTGGAAAACTCAGCAATGGCCACAGGACTGGAAAAGATCAGTCTTCATTCCAATCACAAAGAAAGGGAATGCCAAAGAATGCTCAAACTACAGCACAATTACACTCATCTCACACACTAGTAAAGTCATGTTCAAAATTTTCCAAGCTAGGCTTCAGCAATATGTGAATCAAGAACTTCCAGATGTTCAAGCAGGTTTTAGAAAGGCAGAGGCACCAGAAATTAAATTGCCATCATCTGCTGGATTATGGAAAAAGCAAGAAAATTCCAGTAAAACATCTATTTATGCTTCATTGACTATGCCAAGGCCTTTGACTGTGTGGACCACAATAAACTGTGGAACATTCTGAAAGAGATGGGAATCCCAGACCACCTGACCTGCCTCTGGAGAAACCTGTATGCAGGACAGGAAGCAACAGTTAGAACTGGACATGGAACAACAGATTGGTTCCAAATAGGAAATGGAGTACGTCAGTGTTGTATATTGTCACCCTGCTTATTTAACTTCTATGCAGAGTACATCATGAGGAACGCTGGGCTGGAAGAAGCACAAGCTGGAATCAAGATTGCTGGGAGAAATATCAATAACCTCAGATATGCAGATGACACCACCCTTATGGCAGAAAGTGAAGAGGAACTCAAAGGCCTATTGATGAAAGTGAAAGAGAAGAGTGAAAATGTTGTCTTGAAGCTTAACATTCAGAAATCGAAGATCATGGCATCTGGTCCCATCACTTCATGGGAAATAGATGGAGAAAGAGTCGAAACAGTTTCAGACTTTATTTTTTGGGCTCCAAAATCAATGCGGATGCTGATTGCAGTCATGAAATTAAAAGACGCTTACTACTTGGAAGGAAAGTTATGACCAGCCTAGATAGCATATTAAAAAGCAGAGACATTACTTTGCCAACCAAGGTCTGTCTAGTCAAGGCTATGGTTTTTCCCGTGGTCATGTATGGATGTGAGAGTTGGACTGTGAAGAAAGCTGATCGCCGAAGAATTGATGCTTTTGAACTGTGGTGCTGGAGAAGACTCTTGAGAGTCCCTTGGACTGCAGGGAGATCCAACCAGTCCATTCTAGAAGAGATCAATCCTGGGTGTTCATTGGAAGGACTGATGCTAAAGCTGAAACTCCAATACTTTGGCCACATCATGTGAAGAGTTGACTCACTGGAAAAGACTCTGATGCTGGGAGCGATTGGGGGGTAGGAGGAGACGGGGAAGACAGAGAATGAAGTGGCTTGATGGCATTACCGACTCGATGGACATGAGTTTGAGTGAACTCCGTCAGTTGGTGATGGACAGGGAGGCCTGGCGTGGTTCATGGGGTTGCTAAGAGTCGGACACGACTAAGCGACTGAACTGAACTGAACTGAACTGAAGGTCAACAATATACATGCGTACATGCATTTCTCAGGCATGCAAGCATCCAGAGGAGAAACACAGAGAGGAAGAGACAGACTGAATTTGGAAAGGTCAAGAAAGAGAGGGATCGAGGGAGAGAGACTGAACAATGGAGAGAGTAAATGAATCGATTTCACAGTATTTGCATGAATCTCACTTGAGTTTGGGAAAACTAACAGTGCCAATTCCCCCTGAAAGGGGGAAAATGACCCAAGATGATGAGACTCAAAAACAAGTATGCGGGGAGACACTGTTGGGGCAGGCTCCACCACCCCTCGAGGCAGAGTTCGACATTTGAGTGTGACGAGGAATGTTGATATCAGAGGCAGCGATGTCTGAATATTACCTTCCGGTCCTCCCAATGCTGGGGTCAAGAAATAGGCAGGAAGTGGACTTCATCTTCGAAGGTCCCAGAGCCCATCTAGGCCTGATTCTGCCCCATTCTGTGCTAGGTAGCCCTGTGTGGAATCCGTCCATTGGGAAGTCTCAGTGTCCTAGCTTCATGTGAAAGCGGCCCAAAGTTTGAACAGGCACTGGAGCTGTTCGTAGGTTGACAGACCTAGGCAGGAAATGGGAGAGTGATCCCCAGTCTGCAGATGGAGAGACTGTGGATACCCTGCGGGGAACATGGCTTGCCCAGGGCCACATCACTTCTGAGAAGAAGGAGCCTGGGCTGAAAGCAGCTGTGTCCTCAGAGCTCAGGCCCTGGCTGCACCCTGGTCTCCTCAAGGCTATGGGTTGTGCTGTGTGGGTGTCAATTTGCCTGCACGTGTCCTGAGGGCATGGGGGAACAACCAGAAACACAGAGGTTCCCTTGGGGAACTTTGTGGAATGGACCTTGGCCAGGAAAGCAGGAAATGATATCACTTCCTGGAAACACAACCCAACAGAACCCGAAACCCGGGTTTCCAGGCCTCCCCAGCAGAGAGGAGCCCCCAGCCAGATCGCTTGCTTTCAAGATGTTCTGCTGTTTGCCCCTGCCCAGAGGCCAGGGCCTCAGGCAAGCTCACAGGCAGAGTGTGTGGGAACGCGGTCGACGCTGGCTCAGGGCCCCCAGAGAGGCCTCTGATCCTTTGCCCGAAGGAACTGAAAGGTAACAGGGGAGACCCAGGCCAGGTCAGGCCACATCTCCCGTCCCATATGGGGAAGCCTGAGGCCTTTCCTTGTGTGTGGATGGGGGTTTCTTGGGGTGTGTCTGCCTCAGGCAAGCCCAGCCGCATGTGGGTCAGGAGCCCGTGGGTCTCTTGTGTCCACACCCCAGGGGAGAGCAGGCTGGGTGGCATGGGGAGCGTCCGGGCTGAGCCGTGTGCCCAGGCTGACCTCACACCCTCATGGGGGGTCTCCGTCCTACCCGGTGGGTATTGAGCAGACACCCGTATCTGTTCTTTTTGGGAGCAGAAGGGCAGACGGGCAGAAACTTTAGACATCTTGTCCAGGCTCAGCTCAGAAATATTGAAGCAGGGCTGGCTGGTGGTCACTATCATTGCATAGCGTCCCACCCGAGGTGGCCGCTGAGGTGCACACCCCATCAACCTCCAAGAGGGAGGTTTCAGAGCACCACCCCCTGCCCTGGAGGCCCAGTGCAGGCTCCAGGTGAGCGTGACCACGGAGGGCTCAGGCGAACTGGCGATGAAGAGGAAGCGGGCAAGGCCTGCTGCTCAGACAGCACCCAGCACACACCCGGGTACCCAGTCTCAGGCTGCCACTGAGCTCAGCACAGCCAGCTCTAAACCAGAGCGCTGAGAAGCCCTGCCTCGGAGGCAGCAGGAGGACGTGGAACCCAACACAGCAGAGATCAGATGTGAGGTGGCTGGGGATGCAGCATGTGAGTGTGGGGAGGCGGTGCTGAGCCACACAGGGATGAGTCCTCAAGAGCTGAGGCTGGGCCTGGACCAAAGGCTGGACTCAAACCACCCATCTTGGAGACTGCAGAGAAGACACCAATGTTGGGCCTTCTTAGCGCATCTCTAGGAAGCTTTCATGCCCACTTAGGCACATGGCAAGGCTGGCCTGTGGCAAACTCTTCTTTTCCCCAAGCTCTAGCTCTGGCCGTCAAACTCATCCAGCCTCCACGAACAAGACCTGTCCCTACAAAGGTGGGAGCTCCAGGTGCAGGACCCAGGGATCCAATGAGGGGAGATAGAGACCTGAGACGTCCCCACCCAAAAACACGGGGCAAGCCGGGTACTGGCCAGCACCCTCAGCACATTGGATCTCTGTGCCTGCAGGACCCCCAGCCCCAGGCCCTGATGTCCTACCCCACCTTCCAGAACCTCCACCTCCACGTGCACTTGCACCTGCTTGGGCTTTGGCGGAAGAACCCTAGTCATGGCCTGAGTGACCACCTGGTCAGGGGCAGCCTGCCCTGACTCCTGCCAAGGACTCAGACGCACACCATTTCTGTCCCTCCCCTGCAGGGAGAACAGGCCCCAGTTCTGGACATAGACTCAGAGCCCTTTTGGCAAATACCTGGTCCAAGGGTGCGGTTGGCTCTGCAGCCTCCATCCCTGTGTGTTCCCCGTGGACGCCGTCCACTCGTTCCCGACCCAGGGGAGATTGAATTCCCTTCCCCTGAGCTGATTTTCATCAGGCTCCTAGGCATCTTTCTTCTCATCTTTTATGTTTTTTGTGGCTTTATGTATATTTTGCTCATAAGTGTGTATCAATAAATTTTCCTCCCTTGAAGCCATCTGGGAATATGGAGGCCTTCACAATGCTCTGTAAGCATCACCACTGTCTACATTCAGACACCCTCATTCTATTCCCCCCACTTCCCAGCAAAGCCTAGATTCATGGCAAGAACTCCCCGTTCCTCTCTCCCCCTCCTGAAAACATTGAGTCTACTTTTCTCTGCATTTCTTCCCATCCTTTTGAGGCCACAATCAATGCCAATCACTGAAATGAAAGGAAACAGGATTTTCCTCTGACTGAAGTTGAAAGTTGCAGTCTCTCAGTATTGTTAGAATCTTGGCTTCCCCATGAATTCTACAGTCCGTGGAATTCTATGAAGCAGAATCCTGGAGTGGGTAGCTTTTCCCTTCTCCAGGGGAGTTTCTGACTCCCCACATATTGGAAGACCAAACTTTAGAATTTTCGTTTCTATGTCATTTGAAGTAGCCTTTGGGTATCTGAAAGAACGGTGTAGGTCCTTTCAAGATGTCGTCTGCCAAACGAAGCCTCTTGGCAAATGTGCTCAAAATCTCCATGTAGGCAGTGCTCTGGTAATTGGGACTCCTCAGGCACAAGGGAAATGCTGAGTTCTTCTACCGGAACAAACAAACTCACAACAATAAACCAGGCAGCAGAAATGGAAAGATAAACCCACACCAACAAAGGGAGAAGTGTTCCTCAGAGCACAAAGCCAGAGAAAGACCCACCATCCTTTTGGCCCCCATATCCTCGAGAAAATCAGTGATCGGGAAGGAAAGAGAAGAAACATATGCAGGTCCAATGAGAGGAAATGCACATGTCTCGTGTAGGTCAGAGATGGCCTGACACTTCGCATGGACACGTGGGCAAAGGGAAACACAGTGCAGGTGGCAGTGGTCATCATCTCAGAGCTAGGTGCTCCAGATGGTGACAACCAGCCTTCGCGACCACAAGAGGGAGTCGAGGGCCTAGCAGAGCCCATAGACATCTCTCTCGCTCTCTGGGAGAAGAGTGTGCAGGACCCATCAAAGTCCCACAGGAGCATCTCTTGGCGATCAGTGCCCACCCTCAGGGTGGATCCCACTCCACTTCTGGCACGGTTGTTTCTGTCTGCTGAATGCTCACCTCTGGCGGTCCGAAGCCACAGGCCTGCTGGGCGCCTGCCGAGACTAAACTCCCTTCAGCTGCTCACACAGCCAAGGCCAAACGAGGATACCTGTGGCCTGCGGCTCACAGATGGAAGATCAGAACCCTGTCAACCCGACCTGGGGATCGGTGCTGAAAGGGAGGCTGCACCCGAGTCCCTTTTCACTGGAAAGAGAGAAAGTCTGATTGGCTATTGTTCGTCGGGAACATCCAGAAATTTTAATTAGCGGATAGGGGCGACCTGTACTTGGAGTGCACAATTTCATGGTTTTTCTCGAATTGCGGCTTGAAGCTTGGAGGTCTTCTCAAGTTACGACGGGAACCACTGTGACTCGCTAGTTTTGCCTCATGGAAGTCAGGTCTCCTGTCGTGTTGTAAGTGGAACTTCGTGATTCCTTTCGAGTCGTTGCAGGGCATGAGGGCCACATTTAGACTTGAGAGGGTAAACACAGTTTTCCTCTCCAGTGGCCACAGGGATCTTGGGGTTGCTATGAAAGATCCCCTGGGGAGTCAGGCCTAGTCTTCGTTGAGGAGGGAACTAAGATTTCCCCCCAAGTTGTAAAAGGATTATCAGGCCCGCTATCTGTTTGAGCGGGAAATTTGGGCTTTTACGAGAGGCTCAGCTGGGGATTAATGCCTACGATCATGTTAGGAGTTGATACTCCGTGTTCCACTGGAGCTGCTGCAAACACAACATGACTCATGTCTAGTTGAGTGTGAACTCGGAGTCCTTTGACCTTGCTGCAGTATCTATTGGGTTGCCCTCGAGTGTCAGTAGATGTGACACGACTCATCAAGTGGTGTGAGAGGAAGTTGGGATTCCTCTTCATTTGAAAGTGGAATGTCCCATTATCTTCAGCTGAGGTGTGATCACAGGCCTTCTCTTAAATTGTGGTGGGGAAATTCAGTTTTCTTCTCTCATCGGGATGGGTATCCTTGGGCGACCCCTAAGTTACATCAAGGAAGTCAAGCCTCATATCGAATTTGGAAAAGGAACTCGGGACTTCTATTTATGTGTATCAGGAAAAAAAGATTACCTCATCTTGCTTTGAAAGAGGAATCTCGAGATTTTGCTCGAGGTGCTATGGGAAGTTTGGTGATCCACTCGAGTAACGACGGGAATATCAGGGAGCCTCCCGTGTTGTCTCTGGGAAGTCAGAACTCCTTTCCATTTGCAAGAGGAAACTTAGGATTCCTTGGCGTTGCTGCAAAGAAAGAGGTCTGCATCTAGATTCGCGTCGGTTTAACTCAGCATTCCTCTCCAGTAGCAACAGAGTTCTTAGGATTGCTCTCAAATTTCACCTGGGGAGTCAGGCCTCCTCTCGTTTTCAGACTTGGAACTCCGCTTCCTTCTCGATTTGTAAAAGGGGTGTTAGGCCACAGTCGAGTTGAATTTGTACTTGGAGATTGTATCGAGAATGCTCGGGGAGTCAGGTCTCCACTCGTCTTGTGAGTTGATCCTCGAGGATACATTTGAATCTGTTCAGTGGAATCAGACAATATCTCGAGTGGGTGGGGACACCGGTACCTTTTCCAACTGTGTTTTGAAACCCTGTGGATATTCCCGAGTTTCAAGGTGGTACTGGCCTCCTTGTACTGTGCCACGGAAATGTCCGGATTCCATTCCAGACATAGCAGGGGGATCGACTGTCATCTGGAAAAGCGAACTGGAAACAGGGCACTTTGTCAGTTGTGGAAGGAAACTCGGTGTTCTTCTTGATTGGGATGGGGTAGGTCGGTGTAATTTTTCAGTCACATAAAGGATGTTAAGAACCTTCTGGAGTTTCCAACTGGAACGTGGGACTGCCCTTGAGAATGTGCAACGGAAATGCTCCTTATCTCGCCTTTAGGGCAAAATCTTGTTGTTTCTCTCGAGTTGTGGAGGGAAGCTTGGTATCTCTCTCCAGTTGCGAAGGGAACCTAGGAAATCGCTCGTGTTGCTTCAGGGAATTCAGGTCTCCTGTCATCTTGGACGGGGTACTTCGGGATTACTCTTGAGACGTGGAATGGGAATAGGGCCTCCTCTGCTGTTGAGTCGGAAAAACGTGTGCTCCTCTCCAGTGGGGACAGCTATGTCGGGTAGTTTTTGAGTCGCATAAAGCGTGTCAAGTACCCATTCAAATTTCAAGCGGGAATGTGGGATTTCTCTTGAGACTCTGCAATGAAAAATTTCCTCATCTGGCATTGAAGGGATAATCTTGTGGTTTTCCTCGAGTTGCGGCTGGAACCTTGGGGTTCTTCTCGAGTTGTGACGGAGACCTCAGGAACTCTCTAGTGTTGTCCCATGGAAGTCAGGTCTCCTATCATGTTGGAAGGGAAACCTCGGGATTCCTCTCTAGGCACAGCAGAGGAATAGGGCCTCATCTAGCGTTGAGTCGGTCAACTGTGTGTTCCTCTCCAGTGGCGACAGGGATCTCGGAGTTGCTACGAAGGTTTTACTGGGGGGTCAGGTTTCGTTTCGATTTGAGGCATGGAATTCTGCTTTCCTTTCGAGTTATAAAAGAGGAATCTGTCCTCGTGTCGTGATCAGGCCGTTCATTAGGGCTTTGTCTATAGCCTCATCATGGGTGTCAGGTATCCTGTCCTGTTGTGATGTCATAGTCTGTTTTACCTTGGAGCTTTGCTAGATCCTCAGGACCTACCTCGTTTGGAGGGGGAACTCATAGCAGCGGGTAGCTTGTAGTCTCTCTCGAGTTATGACAGGGACCTCAGGAACTCGCTCGTTTTGCTTCTTAGAAGTCAGGTCTCTTTTCGTGTTGCAAGGAAAGCTTCGGGATTACCCTCGAGGTGTGGAATGGGAATAGGGCCTCATCTAAGAATGAGTCTGTATATTGTGTTCTCCTCTCCTGTGGGGACTGCTATGTCTGGGAACTTTTTGAGTCGCATAAAGGGTGTCAGGTACCCCTACGACTTTCTGGTCCCATCACTTCATGAGTTGAATTTGTAACTGGAGACTGTATCGAGAATTCTCGGGGAGTCAGGTCTCCATTCTTCTTGTGAGTTGCTACTCAAGGATACATTTGTATCTGTGCCGTGGAATCATCCAATATCTCTAGTGGGTGAGGACATCGGTTCCTTTTCCAATTGTGTTTTGAAGCCCTGTGGATCCTCCCTAGGTTCAAGGTGGTTCTGGCCTCCTCCTAAGGTGCGATGGAAGCGTCCGGATTCCATTCCAGACAAAGCAGGTGAATCGACTGTCATCTGGAAAACAAGACTTTATAATGGGGCACTTTGTCAGTTGTGGCAAGAAACTCAGTGTTCCTCTCAACTGGGGCAGGGTATGTCAGTGTAATTTTTGAGTCACATAAAGGATGTAAAGTTACCTGTCATGTTGGAAGCTGGAATGTGGGATTTCTTTTGAGAATCTGCAACGGAAATGTTCCTCATCACGCTTTGAGGGCAGAATTTTCTGGTTTTCCTCGAGTTGTGGCGGGAAGCTTCGGGTCCCTCTCGAATTGTGATGGGGAACTGAGGAACTCGCTTGTGTTTCCCCAGGAAAGCCAGGTCTCCTTTCGTGTTGGAAGAGGAATTTCAGGATTCCTCTGGGGGCGTGGAATGGGAATTGGGTTTCATATAGAGATGAGTTCGTTATTGTGTGCTATCCCCCTGTGGGTTCGGCTTAATTAGGAAGTTTTTGTGTCACAGAAAGGGTGTCAAGTAGCAGTTCGAGTTTCAAGCGAGAATGTGGGATTTCTCTTGAGACTCTGCAGCAGAAAAGTTCCTCATGTCACATTGATGGGGGAATCTTGTGATTTCTCTCAAGTTGTGGTGGGAAGCTTGTAGTCTATCACGAGTTATGACCGGGACCTCAGGAACTCGCTCATGTTGCTTCAGGGAAGTCAGGTTTCCTTTTGTGTTGCTAGGAGAGCTTCGGGATTACTCTCCAGGCGTGGAATGGGAATAGGGCCTCATCTAAGAATGAGTCTGTATATTGTGTTCTCCTCTCCAGTGGGGACAGCTATGTCTGGGAACTTTTTGAGTCGCATAAAGGGTGTCAGGTACCCCTACGAGTTTCAAGCGGCATTGTGGGATTTCTCTTGAGACTCTGTAGCAGAACACTTCCTTATCTCTCATTGATGGGGAATCCTGTGGTTTATTTTGAGTTACGGCGGGAAGCTCCGGGTTCCTCTGGAGTTGCTACGGGGACCTCAGGAACTCTCTCGTGTTGTCCCAGGGAAGTCTGGTCTCCATTCGTGTTGGAAGGGGAACCACAATATTCTTCCCGTGGCGCAGCAGAGGAATAGCGCCGAATCTAGCATTGTGTAGGTAAATTGTGTGCTCTTCCTGAGTGGGGCCGGTTATATCATGGAAGTTTTGAGTTGCATAAATGGTGTCAAGTCCTCCTACGAGTTTCACGCGCGAATGTCGCATTTCTCTTGAGATATTGTAGCAGAAAATTTCCTCATCTCGTTTTGATGGCCGAATCTTTTGGTTTTTTTCCAGTTGCAGTGGGGAGTCTGTAGTCTCTCTTGAGTTACGACGGGGATCTCAGGATATTGCTGGTGTTGTCCCTGGGAAGTAGGGTCTCCTTTCGCATTGGAACGGAACCACGGTATTCTTCCCATGGCGCAGCAGAGGAGGAGGGCCGAATCTAGCGTTGTGTAGGTAAATTGTGTGCTCTTCCTCAGTGGGGCCAGTTATGTTGGGGAAATTTTGAGTCGCATAAATGGTGTCAAGTACCCTTTCGAGTTTCAAGTGGGAATGTGGAATTTTCATGAGACTCTGCATTGGAAAAGATCCTCATCTCGCCTTGAGGGTTGAATCTTTTGGTTTTTCTCGAGTTGTGGCGGGAAGCTTGTGGTCCCTCTCGAGTTGCGACGGGGACCTCAGGAACTCACTCGTGGTCTTCAGGGACATCATTTCTCCTTTCGTGTTGCAAGGACAGCTTCGGGATTACTGTCGAGGAGTGGAATGGGAACAGGGCATGACCTAAGTTTGAGTCCAGAAATTGTGTGCTCCTCAGTACTGGGGACAGCTATGTCAGGGAATGTTTTGGGTCACATAAAGAGTGTCAAGTACCCGTACGAGTTTCAAGCGGAAATGTGGGATATCTCTTGAGACTCTGCAGCAGAAAAGTCCCTCATCATGCCTTAAGGGCAGAATGTTGTGGTTTTTCCTGAGTTGCAGCGGGAACCTTGGAGTCCCTCTCGAATTGGGACGGGGACCTCAGGAACTCACTCCCATGGACCCTGGAAAGTCAGGTCTCCTTTCTTGTTGGAAGGGCAACTTAGAGATTACTGTTGAGGCATGGAATGGGAATTGGGCCTCATCTAGAGATGAGTCCGTTAATTGTGTGCTCCTCTCCTGTGGGGACGGCTTAATCACGGATCTTTTATTGTCGCAGAAAGGGTGTCAACTATCCGTTCGAATTTAAACTGGGAATGTGGGGTTTCTCTTGAGACTCTGCAGCAGAAATTTTCCTCATCTCTCCGTTACTGCCGAATCTTGTGTTTTTTCTCCAGTTGCGGCGGGAACCTTGGGGTCTTTCTGGAGTTGCGACAGGGACCTCAGGAAGTCGATGGTGTAGGCCCTGGGAAGTCAGATCTCCTTTTCTTTTGGTAGGGGAACATCGGAATTACTCTCAAGGCGTGGAAAGGGAATAGGGCCTCATCTAAAGTTGCGTCCAAAAAGTGTGTTCTCCTCTCAAGTGGGGACAGCTATGTCAGGGAATGTCTTGAGTCGCATAAAGGGTGTCAAGTGCCCGACTGCATTTCAATCAGGAATGTGGGATTTCTCTTGAGACGCTGCAGGGGAAATTTTCCTCACCTCATCTTGAGTAGAGAATATTGTGTTTTTTCTCGAGTTTCGCGGGAAACTTGGTGTCTTTCTCGAGTTGCGACAGGGACCTCAGGAACTCGCTCGTGTGTTCCTCGGAACTCTGCTCTTCTTTCGTTTTGTTAGGGGAATATCGGGATTGCTCTCGAGGCGTTGGATGGGAATAGGGCCTCATCTAAATTTGCGTAAAAAAAGTGTGTTCTCCTCTCAAGTGGCGACAGCTCTCTCAGGGAAAGTCTTGAGTCACATAAAGGGTGTCAAGTGATGATTCGCGTTTCAAGCGGGAATGTTGGATTACTCTTGAGATTCTGCATGGGAAATTTTCCTCATCACACCTTTACTGCCGAATCTTGTGGTTTTTCTCGTGTTGCGACGGGAATCTTGGGGTCTATCTGGAGTTGCGACAGGGACCTCAGGAACTCGCTTGTGTAGTCCCTGGGAAGTCAGGTCTCCTCTCGTTTTCGTAGGGGAATATCGGGGTTAGTCTCAATGCGTGGAAGTGGAATAAGTCCTCATCTAAAGTTGAGACCATAAATTGTGTTCTCCTCTCAAGTATGGTAATCTTTGTCAGGGAATGTCTTGAGTCGCCTAAAGTGTGTCAAGTACCCGATCGTGTTTCTAGCGGATATGTGTGATTTCTCTTGAAACTCTACAGGGGAAATTTTCCTCATCTCACCTTGAGTGCAGAATCTTGTGGTTTTTCTCGAGTTGAGGCGGGAAGCTTGGGTTCCTTCTGGAGTTGAGACAGGGACCTCAGGATCTCGCACATGTAGCCCCTGGGAAATCAGGTCTCCTTTCGTTTTGGTAGGGGAACGTCGGGATTACTAGCTGTGCTTTGTAGGGAAATAGGACATCATTAATGTTGAAGCCATAAATTGTTTTCTACTCTCAAGTATTGACAGCTATGTCAGAAAATGTCTGGAGTCGCATAAAGGTTGTCAAGTACCCGTTCGCCATTCAAGCAGGAATGTGGGATTTCTCTTGAGACTCTGCAGGGGAGATTTTCATCATCTCACCTTGAGTGCAGAATCTTGTGGTTTTTCTCAAGTTGCGCCGGGAAGCTTGGGGCCCTTCTCGATTTGCGACAGGGACCTCAGTACCTGGCTCTGTAATCCCTTTGAAGTCAGTTCTCCTTTCGTTTTGGTAGGGGAATTCGGGATTACTGGCGAGGCCCTGAAGGGAAATAGGGGCTCATTAAAGTTGAGTACATAAATTGTGTTCTCCTCTCAGGTATGGACAGCTTTGTCAGGGAATGTCTTGAGTCGCCTAAAGTGTGTCAAGTACCCGTTCGCGTTTCTAGTGCGAATGTGGGATTTCTCTTGAGACTCTACAGGGGATATTTTCCTCAATTCACCTTGAGTGCAGAATCTTGTGGTTTTTCTCGAGTTGCAGCGGGAAGCTTGGGGTCCTTCTCGAGTTGTGACAGGGACCTCAGGAAGTCGTTGGTGTCGTCCCTGGGAAGTCAGATCTCCTTTTGTTTAGAAGGAGAACATCAGAATTACTCTTAAGGCATGGAAAAGGAATAGGGCCTCATCTAAAGTTGGGTCCAAAGAGTGTGTTCTCCTCTCAAGTGGGGACAGCTATGTCAGGGAATATTTTGAGCCTCATAAAGGGTGTCAAGTACCCGTTCGCATTTCAAGCGGGAATTTGGGATTTCTCTTGAAACTCTGCAGAGGTAATTTTCCTCATCTCACCTTGAGTGCAGAATTTTGTGGTTTTTCACGAGTTGCGGCGGGAAGCTTAGGGTCTTTCACGAGTTGCGACAGGACCTCAGGAACTCACTCGTGTTGTCACTGGGAAGTCAGTTCTCCTTTTCTTTATTAGGGGAACATCGGGATTACTCTCGAGGCGTGGAATGGGAATAGGGCCTCATCTAAAGTTGAGTCCTTAAACTGTGTTCTCCTCTCAAGTGACAAGAGCTATGTCAGGGAAAGTCTTGAGTCGGATAAAAGGTGTCAAGTGATGATTCGCGTTTCAAGCGGGAATGTTGGATTACTCTTGAGATTCTGCATGGGAAAGTTTCTTCATCAAACCTTTACTGCCGAATCTTGGGATTTTTATCGAGCTACGGCGGGAATTTTGGGGACTTTCTGGAGTTGCGACAGGGACCTCAGGAACTCGCTTGTGTAGTCCCTGGGAAGTCAGGTCTCCTTTCATTTTGGTAGGGGAACATCGGGATTACACTCAAGGCGTGGAATGGGAATAGGGCCTCATCTACGGTTGAGTCCATAAATTGTGTTCTCCTCTCAAGTACGGATAGCTATGTCAGGGAATGTCTTTAGTCGCATAAAGGGTGTCACGTACCCGTTCGCATTTCAAGCAGATATGTGGGATTTCTTTTGAGACTCTGCAGGGGAAATTTTCCTCATCTCACCTTGAGTGCAGAATCTTGTGGTTTTTCTCATGTTGTGGCAGAATGCTTGGGGCCCTTCTCGAGTTGCTACAGGAACCTCAATACCTCGCTCTGTAGTCCCTGGGAAGTCAGGTCTCCTTTCGTTTTGGTAGGGGAATATTGGGATTACTCTCAAGGCGTGGAGGGGAATAAGGCCTCATCTAAAGTTGAGACCATAAATTGTGTTCTCCTCTCAAGTATGGCTATCTTTGTCAGGGAATGTCTTGAGTCGCCTAAAGTGTGTCAAGTATCCGATCGCATTTCTCGCGGGAATGTGGGATTTCTCTTGAGACTCTGCAGGGGAAATTTTCCTCATCAGACCTTGAGTGAAGAATCTTGTGGTTTTTCACGTGTAGTGGGAGGAAGCTTTGCCCTTCTCGATTTGCGACAGGGACGTCAGGAACTCGCTAGTGTAGTCCTGGGAAGTTAGATCTCCTTTCGTTTTTGTAGGGGAATATCGGGATTACTCTCAAGGAGTGGAAGGGCAATAGGGCTTCATTAAAGTTGAGTCCATAAATTGTGTTCTCAAGTGTGGACAGCTGTGTCAGGGAATGTCTTGAGTGGCATAAAGTGTGTCCAGTACCCATTCGCGTTTCATCAGGGAATGTGGGATTTCTCCTGAGACTCTGCATTGGAAATTATCCCCATCTCACCTTGAGTGCAGAATCTTGTGTTTTTTCTCGATTTGCGGAGGGTAGCTTGGGGTCCTTCTCGATTTGCGACAGGGACCTCTGGAACTCGCTCATGTAGTCCCTGTGAAGTCACGTCTCCTTTTGTTTTGGTAAGTGAACATACGGATTACTCTTGAGGCATGGAATGGGAATAGGGCCTCATCTAAAGTTGAGTCCATAAATTGTGTTC
This sequence comes from Moschus berezovskii, assembly GCF_049115385.1. Lineage (NCBI taxonomy): Eukaryota > Metazoa > Chordata > Mammalia > Artiodactyla > Moschidae > Moschus > Moschus berezovskii. The sequence continues at coordinate 5,383,729 of NC_142479.1, read as the reverse complement.
TCCTCGCAAGTGGGGACAGCAATATCAGGGAATGACTTGAGTCGCATAAAGGGTGTCAAGTACCCATTAGCATTTCAAGCGGGAATTTGGGATTACTCTTGACTCTGCCGGGGAAAATTTCATCATCTCACCTTGAGTGCAGAATCTTGTGGGTTATATCGAGTTGCGGCGGGAAGTTTGGGGACCTTCTCGAGTTGCGAAACAGACCCCAGGAACTAGCTTGTGTAGTACCCGGTAAGTCAGGTCTTCTTTCGTTTTGGTAGGGGAATATCGGCATTACTCTCAAGGCATGGAAGGGCAGTAACGCTTCATTAAAGTTGATTCCATAAATTGTGTTCTCCTCTCATGTGGGGACAGCTATGTCAGGGAATGTCTTGAGTCGCATAATGGGTGTCCAGTACCTGAGCGCGTTTGAAGCAGGAATGTGGGATTTCTCTTCAGACTCTGCAGGGGAGATTTTCCTGATCTCAACTTGAGTGCAGAATCTTGTGGTTTTTCTCCAGTTGCGGCACGAAGCTTGAGTTCCTTTTCGAGTTGGGAAAGGGAGCTCAAGAACACGCTCGTGAAGTCCCTGGTAAGTCAGGTCTCCTTTTGTTTTGGTAGGGGAACATCGGGATTACTCTCGAAACGTGGAATGGGAATAGGGCCTCATCTAAAGTTGAGTCCATAAATTGTGCTCTCCTCTCAAGTGTGGACAGCTATGTCAGGGAATGTCTTAGTGGCATAATGTGTGTCAAGTATCCGTTCGCATTTCAAGCTGGAATGTGGGGTTTCTCTTTAGACACTGCGGGGGAAATTTTTCTCCTCTCACCTTTAGTGAAGAATCTTGTGGTTTTTCTCCAGTTGCGGCTTGAAGCTTGGTGTCCTTCTCGAGCTGCGACAATGACCTCAGGAACTGGCTCGTGTAGTCCCTGGGAAGTCAGGTCTCCTTTCGAATTGGTAGGGGAACATAGGGATACAAGAGAGGCGTGGAAGGGGAATAGGGCCTCATTAAAATTGAGTCCATCAATTGTGTTCTCCTCTCAAGTACGGACAGCTATGTCAGGGAATATCTTGCGTCGCATAAAAGGTGTCAATTACCCGTTCGTGTTTCAAGCGGGAATGTGGGATTTCTCTTGAGATTCTGCAGGGGAGATTTTCCTCATGTCACCTTGAGTGCAGAATCTTGTGGTTTCTCTCTTGTTGTGGCGGGAAGCTTGGGGCCCTTCTCGAATGTAACAGCGACCTCCGGAACTCGCTCAAGTAGTCCCTGGGAAGTCAGGTCTCCTTTCTTTTTGGTAGGGAAACATCGGGAATGCTCTCGAGGCGTGGAATGGGAATAGGGCCTCATCTTAATTTGAGTCCAAATATTGTTTTCTCCTCTCCAGTATGGACAGCTATGTCAGGGAATGTCTTGAGTGGCATAAAGGGTGTCAAGTACCCATTCGCGGGAATGTTGGATTTCTCTTGAGACTCTGCAGGGGAAATTTTCCCCATCTCATCTTGAGTGCAGAAACTTGTGGATTTTTTCTTGTTTCGGCGGCAAGCTCGGTTCTTTCTCGAGTTGCGACAGGGACCTCAGGAACTCGCTCGAGTAGTCCCTGGGCAGTCAGGTCTCCTTTCGTTTTGGTAGGGGAACATCAGGATTACTCTCGGGGCATGGAAATGGAATATTGCCTCATCTAATGTTGAATCCCTAAATTGTGTTCTCCTCTCCAATTGGGACAGCTATGTTAGGGAATGTCTTGAGTTGCATAAAGGTTGTCAAGTACCAGTTGGCGTTTCATGCGGGAATGTGGGATTTCTCTGGAGACTCTGCAGGGGAAATTTTCCTCAACTCACCTTGAGTGCAGATATTGTGGTTTTTTCGTGTTGCGGCAGGAAGGTTGGGTCCTTCTCGAGTTGCCACCTGGACCTCAGGAACTCGATCGTGTAGTCCCGGGGAAGTCAGGTCTCCTTTCGTTTGGTAGGGGAACATCGGGATTACGCTCGAGGCATTTAACGAGAATAGTGCCTCATCTAAAATTGATTCCATAAAATATTTTCTCCTCTCAAGTGGGGACAGCTATGTCAGGGAATGTCTTGAGTTGCATAAAGGGTGTCAAGTACCCATTTCACTTCAAGTGGGAATGTGAGATTTCTTTTGAGATTCTGCAGGTGAAATTTTCCTCATCTCACGTTGAGTGCAAAATCTTGTGGTTTTTCTCGAGAGGCGGCAGGAAAATTGGGGTCCTTCTCATGTTACGACATGGACCTCAGGAACTCGCTCGTGTAGTCCCTGGGAAGTCAGGTGTCCTTTCATTTTGGTAGGGGAACATCGGGATTACTCGAGCCGTGGAAAGGCAATAGGGCCTCATCTAAAGTTGAGTCCATAAATTGAGTTCTCTTCTCAAGTGGGGACAGCTATGTCAGGGAATGTCTTGAGTCACATAAAGGGTGTCAAGTAACCGTTCATGTTTCAAACCTGAATGTGGCATTTCTCTTGAGATTCTGCAGGGGAAATTTTCCTCAGCTCCCATTGAATGCAGAATGTTGTGGTTTTTCTCGAGTTGCGGCAGGAAGTTTGGGGTCCTTCTCGAGTTGTTGCAGGGACCTGAGGAACTCGCTCGGGTATTCCCTGGTATATCAGGTCTCCTTTCCTTTTGGTAGGGAAACATCGGGATTACTCTCGTGGTGTGGAATGGGGATAGGGCCTCATCTAAATTTGAGTCCATAAATTGTGTTATAATCTCAAGTGGGAAGAGCTATGTCGGGGAATGTCTTGAGTCACATAAAGGGAGTCAACCCATTTGAGTTCAAGCGGGAATGTGGGAGGTCTCTTGAGATTCTGCAGGGTAAATTTTCCTCATTTCACCTTGAGTGCAGAATCTTGTGTTTTTTCTCGTTTTGCGGCGGGAAGCTTGGTGTCCTTCTCAAGTTGCTACAGGGACCTCAGGAACTCGCTCCTGTAGTCCCTGGGAAGTCAGATCTCCTTTCGTTTTGATAGGGGAACATCGGGATTACTCTCGAGGCATGGAATGGGAATACGGGCCCATTTAATGTTGAGTCCATAAATTGTGTTCTCCTCTCAAGTGCGTACAGCTATGTCAGGGAATGTCTTGAGCAGCATAAAGGGTGTCAATTACCCTTTCGCGTTTCAAGCGGGAATATGGGATTTCTCTTGAGACTCTGCAGGGAACATTTTCCTCGTCTCACCTTTAAGGCAGAATCTTGTGTTTCTTTCTCGATTTGCGGCGGGTAGCTTGGGGTCCTTCTCGATTTGCGACAGGGACCTCTGGAACTCGCTCGTGTAGTCCCATTGAAGTCAGGTCTCCTTTCGTTTTGTTAGGGGAACATACGGATTACTCTCGAGGCTTGGAATGGGAATAGGGCCTCATCTAAAGTTGAGTCCGTAAATTGTGTTCTCCTCTCATGTGGGGACAGCTATTTCAGGGAATGTCTTGAGTGGCATAAAGGGTGTCCAGCACCCGTTTGCGTTTCAACAGGGAATGTGGGATTTCTCCTGAGACTCTGCATTGGAAATTTTCCCCATCTCACCTCGAGTGCAGAATCTTGTGGTTTTTCTCTAGTGGCCCCGGGAAGCTTGCTGTCCTTCTAGAGTTGTGACAGGGACCTCAAGAACTCGATCGTGTAGTTTCTGGGAAGTCAGGTCTCCTTTCGTTTTGGTAGAGGAACATTGGTATTACTCTCGAGGCGTGGAATGGGAATAGGGCCTCATCTATGTTAAGCCCATAAATTGTGTTCTCCTTTCAAATGTGGACAGTTATGTCAGGGAATATCTTGAGTCGCATAAAGGTTGTCAAATACCCGTTCGCGTTTCAAAAGGGAATGTGGGATTTCTCCTGAGACTCTGCAATGGAAATTTTCCTAATCTCACCTGAATGCAGAATCGTGTGGTTTTTCTCGAGTTGCTTTGGGAAGCTTGGGGTCCTCCTCGAGTTGCGACAGGGACCTCAGGAACTCGCTCGTGGAGTCCCAGGGAAGTCAAGTCTTCTTTCGCTTCCGTAGGGGAACATTGGGATTACTAGCGATGTGTGGTAGGAAAATAGGGCCTCATTAATGTTGAGTGCAAAAATTGTATTCTACTGTCAAGTATGGACAGCTGTGTCAGGGAATGTCTTGAGTAGCATAAAGGGTGTCAAGTACCCGTTCCCGTGTCAAGCAGGAATGAGGGATTTCCTTGAGACTCTGCAGGTGAAATAGTCCTCATCTCACCTTGAGTGTAGAATCTTGTGGTTTTTCTCGTGTTGCGGCGGGAAGCTTGGGACCCTTCTCGAGTTGCCACAGGGACTTCAGGAACTGGCTCGTGTAGTCCCTGGGAAGGCACGTCTCCTTTCGTTTTGGTAAGGGAACATCGGGATTTCTCTTGAGGTGTGGAATGGAAATAGGGCCTCCTCTAAAGTTGAGTCCATAATTTGTCTTCTCCTCTCAAGAGGGGACAGCTATATCAGGGAATGTCTTGAGTCGCCTAAAGTGTGTCAAGTACCGGTTCACGTTTCAAGTGGGAATGTGGGATTTCTCTTGAGACTCTGCACGGGAAATTTTCCTTATTTCACCTTGAGTGCAGAATCTTGTGGTTTTTCACATGTTGTGGCAGGAAGCTTTGGGCCCTTCTCAATTTGCGACAAGTACGTCAGGAAATCGCTAGTGTAGTCCCTGGGAAGTCAGACCTCCCTTTGTTTTTGTAGGGGAATATCGGGATAACTCTCAAGGCGTGGAGGAGAATAGAGCTTCATTAAAGTTGAGGCCATAAATTGTGTTTTCCTCTCAAGTGGGGACAGCTATGTCAGGGACTGTTTTGAGCAGCATAAAGGGTGTCAAATACCCTTTTGCGTTTCAAGCGGGAATATGGGATTTCTCTTGAGACTCTGAAGGGAACATTTTCCTCATCTCACCTTTAAGGCAGAATCTTGTGTTTTTTCTCTAGTTGGGGTGGGTAGCTTGGGGTCCTTCTTGATTTGCGACAGTGTCCTCTGGAACTCGCTCATGTAATCCCTGTGAAGTCAGGTTTCCTTTCGTTTTGGTAAGTGAACATATGGATTACTCTCGAGGCGTGGAGTGGGAATAGGGCCTCATCTAAACTTGAGTCCATAAATTATGTTCTCCTCTCAAGTGGGGACAGCTATTTCAGGGAATGTCTTGAGTCACATAAAGGGTGTCAAATACCCGTTCTCGTTTCAAGCGGTAATGTGGGATTTCTCTTGAGACTCTTCAGGGGAAATTTTCCTCATCTCACCTTGAGTGCAGAATCTTGCTATTTTTCTCGGGTTTTGGCGGGAAGCTAGAAGTCGTTCTCGAGTTGCAACAGGGACTTCAGGAACTCGCTCGTGGAGTCCCTGGGAAGTCAGATCTCCTTTCATTTTGGTAGGGGAACATTGGGATTACTCTCGAGGCGTGGAATGGGAATAGGACCTCATCTCAAGTTGAGTCCATAAATTGTGTTCTCCTCTCATTTGTGAACACCTATATCAGGGAATGACTTGAGTCGCATAAAGGGTGTCAAGTACCCATTAGCCTTTCAAGCGGGAATTTGGGATTTCTCTTGACTCTGCTGGGGGAAATTTCATCATCTCAACTTGAGTGCAGAATCTTGTGGGTTATCTTGAGTTTCGGCGGGAAGCTTGGTGTCCTTCTCGAGTTGCGAAACAGACCTCAGGAAATCGCTCGTGTAGTCCCTGGGAAGTCATGTCTCCTTTCGTTTTGGTAGAGGAACCTCGGGATTTCTCTCAATGCATGGAATGGAAATAGGGCCTCATCTAATGTTGAGTCCATAAATTGTGTTTTCCTCTCAAGTTGGGACAGCTATGCCATGGAATGTGTTTAGTCGCAAAAAAGGGTGTCAAGTACCCGTTCACGTTTCAAGCGGGGATATGGGATTTCTCTTGAGAGTCTACAGGGGGAATTTTCCTCATCTCACCTTGAGTACAGAATCTTGTGGTTTTTCTCGATTTGAGGCGGGAAGCTTGGGGTCCTACTCGAGTTGCACCAGGGACTTCAGGAACTCGCTGGTGTAGTACCTGAGAAGTCAGGTCGTCTCTCCTTTTGGTAGGGGAACATCGGGATTACTCTCGAGGCGTGGATTGGGAATAGGGCCTCATCTCAAGTTAAGTGCATAAATTGTGTTTTCCTCTCAAGTGTGGACAGCTATGTCAGGGAATGTCTTGAGTCGCATAAAGGTTTTCAAGTACCCGTTCGCGTTTCAAGCGGGAATGTGCGATTTCTCTTTAGACTTTGCAGGGGAATTTTCCTCATCCCACGTTTAAGGCAGAATCTTGTGTTTTTTTCTCGAGTTGCCGCGGGTAGCTTGGGGTCCTTCTCAATTTGCCTCAGGGACCTCTGGAACTCACTCGTGGAGTCCCAGGGAAGTCAGGTCTCCTTTTGCTTTGGTAGGGGAACATTGGTATTACTCTCGAGGTGTGGAATGGGAATAGGGCCTCATCTATTCTGAGTCCATAAATTTCGTTATCTTTTCAAGTGGGGACAGCTATGTCAGGGAATGTCTTGAGTCGCATAAAGGGTGTCAAATACCCGTTCGCGTTTCAACAGGGAATGTGGGATTTCTCCTGAGACTCTGCATTTGAAATTTTCCTCATCTCACCTTGAGTGCAGAATCTTGTGATTTTTCTCGTGTTTGCTTAGTAAGCTAGGCGTCCTTCTCGAGTTGTTACAGGGATCTCAGTAAATCGTTCCTGTAGTCCCTGGGAAATCAGGTCTCGTTTCGTTTTGGTAGGGGAACATTGGGATTACTCTCGAGGCGTGGAATGGGAATAGGGCCTCATCTAAAGATGAGTCAGTAAATTGTGGTCTCCTCTGAAATTGGGACAGCTATGTCAAGGAATGTCTTGAGACGCATAAAAAGTGTCAATTACTTGTTGGCATTTCAAGCGGGAATGTTGGATATTTCTTGACTCTGCCAGGGGAATTTTCCTCATCTCACCTTGAGTTCAGAATCTTTGGTTTTTCTACGAGCTGTGGCGGGAAGCTTGGGGTCTTTCTCGAGTCGTGACACAGACCTCAGGAACTCACTCGTGTAGACCCTGGGAATTCAGGTCCCCTTTCCTTATGGTAGTGGAACATCGGGATTACTCTCGAGGTTTGAAATGGGAATAATGCCTCATGTAAAGTTGAGTCCATGAATTGTGTTTTCCTCTCAAGTGGGGACAGCTATGTCAGGGAATGTCTTGAGTCGCTTAAAGTGTGTCAAGAAACTTTTCATGTTTCAAGCGGGAATGTGGGATTTCTCTGGATATTCTGCAGGGGAAAATTTCCACATCTCACCTTGAGTGCAGAATATTGTGGTTTTTCTCGAGTTTAGGAGGGAAGCTAGGGGTCCTTCTCAAGTTGCTACAGGGATCTCAGGAACTCGCTGGTGTATTCCCTGGGAAGTCATGACGCATTTCGTTTTGGGAGGGGAACATCGGTATTACTAACGAGGTGAGGAATGCGAATCGGGCCTCATCTAACGTTTGTCCATAAATTTTGTTCTCCTCTCAAGTGGGGACAGCTATCAGGGAATGTCTTGATTCGCATAAAGGGTGTCAAGTACCCGTTCAAGTTTCAAGCAGAAATGTGCGATTTCTCTTGAGATTCAAAGGGGAAATTTTCCTCATCTCACTTTGAGTGCAGGATCTTATGGTTCTTCTCGAGTTGCGGCGGGAAGATTGGGGTCCTTCTCGAGTTGCGACAGGGACCTCAGGAACTCGCTCGTGTAATCCCTGGGACGTAATGTCTCCTTTCGTTTGGTAGGGGAACATCGGGATTACTCTTGAGGCGTGAAATGGGAATAGGTCCTCATCTAAAGTTCAGTCCATAAATTGTGTTCTCCTCTCAAGTGGGGGCAGCTATGTCAGGGAATGTCTTGAGTCACATAAATGGTTTCAAATACCGGTTCAAGTTTCAACCGGGAATGTGGGATTTCTCTTGAGACTCTGCAAGGGGAATTTTCCTCATCCACCTTTGAGTACAGAATCTTGTGTTTTTTCTCGAGTTGCGGGGGAAGCATGGTGTCCTTCTCAAGTGGCAACAGAGACCTCAGAAACTCGCTCGTGTAGTCCCTGGGAACTCAGATCTCCGTTAGTTTTGTTAGGGGAACATTGGGATACTCTCTAGGCGTGGAATGTTAATAGGGCCTCATCTAAATTTGAGTCCATAAATTGTGTTCTCCTCTCAAGTGAGGACAGCTATGTCAGGGAATGTCTTCAGTCACATAAACGGTGTCAATACACTTTCGCGTTTCTTGCGGGATGGTGGGATTTCTCTTGAGATTCTGCAGTGGAAATTTTCCTCATCTCACCTTGAGTGCATATCTTGTGTTTTTTCTCGAGTTGTGGCGGGAAGCTTGGGGTCCTTCTTGAGTTGCGTCACGGACCTCAGTAACTCCGTTGTGTAGTCTTTGGGAAGTCAGGTCTCCTTTCGTTTGGTAGGGGAACATCGAGATTACTCTCGAGGCGTGGAATGGGAATAGGGCCTCATCTCATGTTGAGTCCATAAATTGTGGTCTCCTATAAAGTGGGGACTGCTATGTCAGGGAATGTCTTGTGTCGCATAAGCGGTGTCAATTACCCATTCTTGTTTCAAGTGGGAATGTAAGATTTCTCTTGAGACTCTGCAGGGGGAATTTTCCTCATCTCACCTTGAGTGCAGAATCATGTGATTTTTCTCGAGTTGCATCGGGAAACTTGGGGTCCTTCTCGATTTGGGACAGTGAACTCACAGTTTGTTTATGCAGTCCCTGGTAATTCAGGTTTCCTTTCGTTTTGTTAGGGGAATATCGGGATTACTCTTGAGGCGTGGAATGGGAATAGGGATTCATCTAAAGTTGAGTCCATAAATTGTGTTTTCCTGTGAAGTGGGGACAGCTATTTCAGGGAATGTCTTGAGTCGTATAAAGGGTGTCAAACACAAGTTCAAGTTTCAACGGGAATGTGCAATTTTTCTTGAGATTAAAAGGGGAAATTTTCCTCATCTCACATTGAGTGCAAAATCTTGTGGTTTTTCTCTAGTTGCCACGGGAAACTTGGGATCCTTCTCGAGTTGTGACAGGGGCCTCAGGAGCTCGCTCTTGTAGTCCCTGGGAAGTCAGGTCTCCTTTCGTTGTGGTAGGGAACATTGGGATTACTCTCGAGGCGTGGAATGGGAATAGGGGATCATCTAAAGAGAGTCCATAAATTGTGTTCTCCTCTCAAGTGGGGACAGCTATGTGAGGGAATGTCTTGAATCCCATAAAGGGCATCAAGTAGCCATTCGCGTTTCAAGCGGGAATATGGGATTTCTCTTGAGATTCTGCAGGGGAAATTTTCCTCATCTTACCTTGAGTGCAGAATCTTGTGGTTTTTCTCGAGTTGCGGCGGGAAGCTTGGGGTCCATCTTTAGTTGCGACAGGGACATCAGCAACTCGCTCGTGTAGTCCCTGGGAAGTCAGGTCTCCTTTCATTTTTGTAGGGGAACATCAGCATTACACTCAAGGTGTGAAATGGGTATACAGCCTCATCTAAAGTTGAGTCCATAAATTGTGTTCTCCTCTCAAGTGGGGACAGCTATGTCAGGAAAAGTCTTAAGTCGCATAACGGGTGTCAATTATCCATCCGTTCAAGTTTCAAGCGGCAATGGGTCATTTCTCTTGAGACTCTGAAGGGGAAATTTTCCTCATCTTGCCTTGAGTGCAGAATCTTGTGGTTTTTCTCGAGCTGCAGCGGGAAGCTTTGGGTCCTTCTTGAGTTGCGACGGGGACCGCAGTTACTCACTGGTCATGCCCCAGGGAAGTCAGGTCTCCTTACGTGTTGGAAGGAAACTTCGGGATTATTCTCCAGGCGTGGAATGGCAAATGGAAATCATCTAGAAATGAGTCGTTAAATTGTGTGCTCCTCTCCAGTAGGGACGGCTTAGCCAGGGAACTTTTATTGGTGCAGAAAGGGTGTCAAGTACCCGTTCGAATTTCCAAGCGTTAATGTGGCTTTTCCCTTGAGACTCTGCAGCAGAATATTCCTCATCCCGCATTGATGTGGGAATCTCGTGGTTTTTATCAAGTTGATGCGGGAAGCTTGTAGTCCCTCTCTAGTTGAGACAGTGCCCTCAGAACCTAGCTCTGTTTACTTCAGGGAGGTCAGGTCACTTTTCTTTTTGCAAGGAGAGCTTCGGGATTACACTCGAGGTCTAGAATGGGAATACGGCCTCATCTAAAATTGAGTCCATAAATTGTGTTCTTCTCTCCAGTGGGGACAGCTGTGTCAAGGAATGTCTTGGGTCGCATATAGTGTGTCAAGTCCTGGTTCTAGTTTCAAGCGGGAATGTGGGATTTCTCTTGAGACTCAGAATGGGAAAATTTTCCTCATCACACCTTGAGTGCACAACCTTGTGGTTTGTCTCGAGTTGCGTCGGAAGCTTAGGGTCCTCTTCGACTTACAACGGACACCTAAGGGACACACTCTTGTTGTCCCTGGGAAGTCAGGTCTCCTTTCCTCTGGCAGGGGACTTCAGGATTACTCTTGAAGCGTGGAATGTGAAAAAGGCCTCAGGTAAAGTTGAGTCCAGAAATTGTGTTCTCTCAAGTGGGGACAGCTATGTCAGGGAATGTCTTGATTCGCATAAAGGGTGTCAAGTGTCCATTCGAATTTCAAGCCCGGATATAGGATTTCCCTTGAGACTCTGCAGGGGAAATTTTCCTCATCTCGCTTTGAGTACAGAATCTTGTGTTTTTTCTCGAGTTGAGGCTGGAAGCTTGGGGTCCTTCTCGAGTTGCGACGGGGAACTCAGTTACTTGCTGGTCATGCCACAGGGAAGTCAGCTCTCCTGGTGTTTTGGAAGGGAAATCTCGGGATCATTCTCTAGGCGTGGAATGGCAATTGGACGTCATCTAGAGATGAGTCCAAAAATTGTGTGCTCCTCTCCAGCAGGGACGGTTTAGTCAAGGAACTTTTATGGTTTCAGAAAGGGTATCAAGGTCCTGTTCGAATTTCAAGCGGTAATGTGGGTTTTCCCTTGAGACACTGCAGCAGAAAATTCCTCATCTCGCATTGATTTGGGAATCTCGTGGTTTTTATCGAGTTGCTGCGGGAAGCTTGTAGTCCCTCTCAAGTTGACACAGTGACCTCAGAACCTAGGTCCTTTTACTTCAGGGAGGTCAGGTCACTTTTCTTTTTGCAAGGAAATCTTCGGGATTACACTCAAGGAGTAGAATGGGAATTCTACTCATCTAAAATTGAGTCCAAAAAATAAAAAAAAAATAATAAAATTGAGTCCATTAATTGTGTTCTTCTCTCAAGTTGGGACAGATATGTCAAGGAATGTCTTGGGTCGCATATAGTGTGTCAAGTCCTGGTTCGAGTTTCAAGCAGGAATGTGGGATTTCTCTTCAGTCTAAGCATGGGAAAATTTTCCTCATCACACCTTGAGTGCACAATCTTGTGGTTTGTTTCGAGTTGCGGCACGAAGCTTATGGTCCTGAAGTTGCGACGGGGACCTCAGAAACTCGCTGGTGTTATCCCAGGGACAGCAGGTCTCCCATCGTGTTGGAAGGGGAAACTCGGTATTCCAATCATGGCATGGAATGTGATTTGCTTCTCATTTTGTGTTGAGTCCGATAATTGTGTGCTCCTCTCCAGTGGGGATGGCTTAGTCTGGGTTCTTTTTGTGTTTCAGAAAGGGTTTCAATACCCTATCGAGTTTCAAGCAGTAATGTGTGATTTCCCTTGAGACTCTGCAGCAGAAATGTTCATCACCTCGCATTGAGGGGAGAATCTTGTGGTTTTTCTCATGTTGCGGCTTGAAGCTTGGGGTCCCTTTCAGGTTGCAACGGTGATATCAGGAACTCGATCATGTAGTCCCTGGGAAGTCAGGTCTCCTTTGGTTTTGGTAGGGGATTTCAGAATTACTCTCGAGGCATGGAATGGGAATACGGCCTCATCTAAAGTTGAGTCCATAAATTTTTCTCCTCTCATGTGGCGACAGTTATGTCACGGAATGTCTTGAGTCACATAAAGGGTGTCCTGTACCCTTTCGAGTTTCAAGTGGGAATGTGGGATTTCTCTTGGGACTCTCCGTGGAAAATTTTCCTCAGCTCACCTTGAGTGCAGAATCTTACGTTTTTTCTCGAGTTGCTTCGGGATGCTTTGGCTCCTTCTTGAATGCGACGGTACCTCAGGAATTCGTTCATGTTGCCCCATGGACGTCCGGTCTCCAATTATGTTGGAAGAGGAACCTCGGGATTCCACTCATGGCGTGGAATGTAATTTGGGCATCATCTTTTGTTGAGTCCGTTAATTGTGTGTTCCTCTCCAGTGGGGACGGATTAGTCAGAGATCTATTTTGTGTCAAGGAAAGGGTTTAAAGTACACTTTGAGTTTCAAGCGGGAATATATGATTTCTCTTGAGACTCTGCAGCAGAAATATTCCTCATCTCGCATTGAGGGGAGAATCTTCTGGTTTTTCTCGAGTTACGGCTGGATGCTTGGGGTCCCTTTTGGGTTGCGATGGAGATCTCAGGAAAGCGCTCGTGTTGCCCCAGGGAAGTCAGGTCTCATTTGCTGTTGGAAAGGGTACTTTCGGATTTCACTCGAGGCGTCGAATGTGAATTGGGCCTCATCTAATGATGAGTCTGTTAATTGTGTGCTCCTCTCCAGTGGATAAGGCTTAGTAAGGGTCCTTTTGGTGTCGCAGGAATAATGTCAAGTACCCGTTAGAATTTAAAAGGGTATGTGGGATTTCTCTTGAGATTCTGCAGGGAAAATTTTCCTAATCTCAGCTTAAGTGGAGAATCTTGTGTTTTTTCTCGAGTTGAGGCGGAAGCTTGGGGTCCTTTTTGACTTACAACGGGCACCCAAGGAACACGCTCGTGTTGTCCCTGGGAAGTCAGGTCTCCTTGCCTCTGGTAGGGGAACTTTGGGATTACTCTGGAGACGTAGAATGGGAATAGGGCCTCATCTAAAGTTGAGTCCAGAAATTGTGTTCTCCTCTCAAGTGGGGACAGCTATGTCAGGGAATGTCTTGAGTCGCATAAAGGGTGTCAAGTATCCGTTCGAGTTTCAAGAGGGAATGTGGGATTTCTCTTGAGACTCTATATGGGAAATTTTCCTCATCTTGCCTTGAGTGCAGAATCTTGTGGTTTTTCTCTAGTTACGGCGGGAAGCTTTGGGTCCTTCTCGAGTTGCGACGGGGACCGCAGTTACTCACTGGTCCTGCCCCAGGGAAGTCAGGTCTCCTTACGTGTTGGAAGGGAAACTTCGGGATTGTTCTCCAGGCATGGAATGGCAAATGGAAGTCATCTAGAAATGAGTCCTTAAATTGTGTGCTCCTCTCCAGTAGGGACGGCTTAGTCAGGGAACTTTTATGGGTGCAGAAAGGGTGCCAAGTACCCGTTCGAATTTCAAGCGGTAATGTGGGTTTTCCCTTGAGACTCTGCAGCAGAAGATTCCTCATCTCGCATTGATATGGGAATCTCGTGGTTTTTATCAAGTTGATGCGGGAAGTTTGTAGTCCCTCTCGAGTTGAGACAGTGCCCTCAGAACCTAGCTCTGTTTACTTCAGGGAGGTCAGGTCACTTTTCTTTTTGCAAGGAGAGCTTCGGGATTACACTCGAGGCCTAGAATGGGAATACGGCCTCATCTAAAATTGAGTCCATAAATTGTGTTCTTCTCTCCAGTGGGGACAGCTGTGTCAAGGAATGTCTTGGGTCGCATATAGTGTGTCAAGTCCTGGTTGTAGTTTCAAGCGGGAATGTGGGATTTCTCTTGAGACACAGAATGGGAAAATTTTC